>NC_071509.1:65512032-67912032 GCF_027887155.1 Malaclemys terrapin pileata
CACAAATATCAGTAATTCAGTGCCTGCTTTATTCACAAAAGTTAAAGGAGCATTTTGATTTTGAAATTCTAGGTAAAACATACCAGACACCTAAAACCTACATAAAAATGTGAATTTGTGAAAACAAATGTCCTTTACATGAAGAGTTTCTGGCATCAGACAAATACAAATTTTGGACAACAGATATTCAATTTTCAGGGTTCAGAAAATCAGTATTTGCCTGTGTTTACACTTATCACTGTTCATACTTCATAAATGTATTTGTACTTGAACTTGCAGGTGTTTTTCCTCATCTTTTCAACACCTGATGTTGCTTCACTTCCAAGTATATAAATGTTAGGGATGATTCTGCATTACTTTCTCCATCCAACCAGCAAGACTTGAAAATTTCACTCCCAAATAAACTATTTTTCACTATTACTTTGTGCCTATTTGTTCATATAGGGATAAAGACAAGAAAGAGAAACCTATGTCTGCCCCTGTCATCTAAACACAATTATTTTGAGACAAATGAGCCATTTTTTTTTATTCCCCTCATGAGGGAGATACATTTTGCCCTGGAGCTTCCTCAAGGTTTCATTATTCTTTGATCAGCCATTTATGCTATCTTTTTTCTGCTATTTCAAAGTGTTCTTTCTTCTTGCTAATGAATTCAAGACTTTATTATCCACTACATATTTTAAAGGTGAAGTCATACTGAACTTCTCAGAAGGGAAAAGTTAGGAATGATCCACAAGATAAACAAGTTCTCCATTTTTATTTCATTATTTATATATGTATTCGAGTATGCAAGGCTCAGGAACTCCAGAGCAAGATATCTGGTGACTCAAAGACATGATTTGTCAAAATATGAAACATTAATTGGTGGCTATGGGATTTGTTTTGTAACAAAGAAAAAAATAGTGCTCAAAGTTAGCCAGATCAGACTGGAATGCTAATCTGTGATTCCATCAACCTCTGCTGAATTTATCATAAGTTTTGTTTTTAGAAAAATCAATTTTCCAGCCCAGATTTTTGTGAAACAAGGTTTCAGAATGTGAACAATGCCATCATGCCATGCAGATGGGCAGATTGAAGGAATTTGTTCATAACAAAAAATGGTGGTAAATATCTACTTGTGGTCCTTTTTGCACAATGTCCAGAGCAGTGGATGATTGTTTTCTCAATGAAAATAAAGAAAGAATACCTTTGAGAACTGTAAACTGCCCCATTCATCTCAAAGAGGTGTTACTTTAAAGTCTGATTATGCTAGTTTTAGACACTGATCCTGGAAATATTGGACATACGCTAGACTTCAAGCACATCCATAAATCTTTGAAAGATGAGGGGATAAGTGTCAACATTATTAAGACAACATTGCTGTCTGCCTCAAATATCTACAAGGCAATAGACAATATTGAGGTATCCACCTCAAACACACTGCCGAGCTTATCCATTTCGTCCTCATCCATAACACTTTGTCCAAACCATAAGAACAGCCATAGGTATTAGGATGGCTCCACCATATACCAAACTCTTCATGGGCCTCCTTGAGGAAGAATTTCTGGACAAACGCACAGCATAACAAATAATATACCTGAAATATATCAATGACATTTGTCCTCCGGACAGACAACCTAAACTTCCTCATACACTTCCACCACAACTTCAACAACCACCATCCATCCATCCATCCATCCACCCATCCAGTTCTCTCTAGAACACTCCCATACCAGCATCAACTTCCTGGACACCACGATCAGCTTCAACAATGGAACTCAACAAACTCTATATACAAGAAGCCCATAGATCACCACACTTACCTTCATAAATCCAGTAACCACCCCAAACACAGCAAGAAATCTGATATGTCCAGCCACGTGTTCATATACCACAGAGTTTGTTCTGAGGAGAAAATCTGGAATACACACCTTACCCACACTTAAAACTGGTTTCACCAAACAAGGACATTCCACCAGAAAAGTAGATTGCATCACGTAATGGGCCACCCAAATACCCCAAGAGAATCTGCTTCAATACAGGAACCCCCCCCCGCCCCCCGCCAACTACACACACCTAGTTTTCACCTAGCACCCCATACTGGAACTGATATGGAGTATCATTAAACAATTATAACCTATATTCGATAGGGACCACATCCTGAAATAAATCTTTCCTGAATGCCCTCTTCTGGCCTTCAAACAACCCGCCAATCTCATCATCAGAAACAAGATCCTCGTGGACAAAACCCACTGACTCAAAGTGGCACCAGAAACTGCCAGAACAACAGGTACAAAACCTGCAGACATATCTCCACTATGATGCTCCATACTCCAGATATGATGCTCAATATCCCCCACAACACACCTTTCAAGATTTATGGGTCTCACACATGCCTATCACAACATGTGGTGTACCCAATCTACTGCACTACTTGCCCCAATAACAACTATGTGGGTGAAACCAGACAATCGCTATGTTCTCGAATGAACTCGCATGAAAAAATGATAACAGACAAAAAACACCCATGGGCAAATACTTTTCACAAAATGATAATTCTAAATCTGACCTCTCAGTCCTTGTCCTCAAAGGAAACCTGCACAATATCTTCAAAAGATGAGCTTGGGAGCTTAAATTCATAACTTTGTTAGACACTAAAAATCATGGTCTTCATAAAGACACTGGATTTATGGTTTATTAAAACAATCTGTAACTCGCTACTCCCCCCTCCCCTTTTTTTCCCTCCTAAGACTGCAGAGGTGTTAATGCAGCACTTCACCTTGAATGGACTTTTACAATATTTGTTAACTACTTATGCAAAACAATATCTTCCACCTTGTATTTAGTTTTGACACTCAGAGTACCTTTCCCAGATCTGATGAGCTCCTCTATGTAGCATCTTTTAACTTTGGGCAAGAAAACTTGTTTGGCCTGGAAACTGCCAGACTTATTTTAAAGGTAACAGAAGTAGTTTCTGTACAGTGTGAAGAAAATCCACAGAACTGTTTTTGAATTATAGATCACTGAAATCAATTCTGATATGAAATTCTGATTTTTATCAAAGAATTCTTTGTTTCTCTACAGCTTACAAACAACTTGTTACAATTCATTCAAATTTTCTAAATACATAAATCTTCATTCAAATTTCAACAAAACAGAAGATAATAATTCAACATTACTAACAATCTTAACCTGATTCCCCGTAAATGTCAATAAGTGTATTTTGCCATTGCCTTCATTATGCACACTTAGTTCATAAATAAATTGCCCTCAATTGCCTGATTGCAGCTTAGTAAGATCATGACTGCCCTTCTATTGCCTACTTCTAACAAAGCTCTTCCTTTATACCAAGAGCTTGAGGTCTGTGTTTTTGAAGTGGTAAGATCAGCGTTCTGTACTCAGCTCTGCAGGTCTGTGAAGCTTGTTAAAAGTTTTTATTACACTTGACTAATTTTAAAACTGTAATATAGCAAAGCTATTTTTCCTTAACTGAACAGCCACAGCATTTGTCCCTTTTATTTTTACATTATTCTATCTAAGAAAAATATCAAAAGCAGGATGAAATATTTGGCATTTTTGGAACAAACCCATTTTCAAGGTGTAATTCAGTAACAATTTACTGATACAGTATCAGCTGGTTTATATTTTGCTGATTTTTCTGAAATATTCTGTGGCTCTTGTTAAGTTGGCGCTGACATACTGAGTGAATTTTGCAGGTTTATGTCTTAAATTACACTAGAGGTGCTTTACAAATATAGCTGGTGTTGTCATTATGAGCTGCTAGGATACATGGAAAAAATGTATTGAAAACGGCTTAGATAAAAATTGATATTGGAAAGTGAATGCACAGACTTTCTTTTGTGATAATAGCAGCACATCTGCTATTGTAATAAACAGAAGACAATACATAAACCTAAGTGGCAAATGCAATTGTGCTGTCATTAGCAAAGAAAAATAACAGAGTGAACAAATGATCAATAGTAAGGCTAAGAGATCTTTTCTAAAATATCAAGGGCTTAAACAAGATGTAAATAAAACATAGAAAATACATAGAGTATTGATTTATCCCTTTGTGGTACCCATTGTCTATGACTTGTTAAACTATAACAATGAAGAACAGTCATGTTGCATTTTCACATACAGTACTGATCCTCTAATTTAAATTATCGATGGGAACTTGAGCAGCAAGTATTTTCTCAACACAAATGATGTATACCTAGTAAACCCTTGAGAAAGTTGATTTTGTAAAGAAAAAATCTTTTAGTGAAATACTTTTAAAAATGTCTGCAGGAGGAAAATTCCAAAATAATGTATATTTACAATGCTTTTATTAAGGATATAGAAAAGGATTCTTCTTAACTTTATTTTCTAGCCAAATTTCATTATTTTGTCCATGTGGGTTTTCCATGCTATTCACTTCTAAGGAAATAAACAGTTAAAATAACTAAGAGCTAGACTGTAACCAGCCTTGGTTTACATGGAGGAATGGGGAATGCTTAATATGCCTTTCTCCCAACCCTGCAAAGTTGCACAGTTGAGGGGAAAGCAGGCATTATTTTCTCTGTTCACCCTTAAGGGGCTTATGTCACCTCCAGATTGGATGAGTAGAGAATGCCATGGTAATACCATGCAGTAGGGCTGCTACAGCAGAAGAGCAGGCTAGAAGCATGTTGCGTGCACATGCGGAAGATGAAAGTGAAACCCCAGTGAAACTGCTACCCTTATTCTTCCCTTTACCGCAAGCAGCACTCCAGTTGAGCTCAAAGTTTAAGATACCAACGTTAATGCAGTAAATGTTCTGCTTCAAGTGTGACAGTGGGTTTGGGGGTTCAAAGCAGGGCAGTCCTGAGAAACCTGGGACTGTCGGGGAGTATGTGGGTTAGGGTTACCATACGTCCTCTTTTTCCCGGACATGTCTGGCTTTTCGGCAGTCAAACCCCTGTCCTGGGGGAATTGCCAAAAAGCCAAACATGTCCGGGAAAATGGCGGCTCTGCTCCTCCCCTGACTCTTCGGCTCTGTTTAAGAGCCGAGCTGCCTGAACGCTATGGGCTTCAGGCAGCCCCCTTGCCTCCGGACCCCAGCCACCGGCCGGGCACTTCCCCTCCTGGGCTCCGTCGGCGCAGGGTCCGGAGGCACGGGGGCTGCCCGAAGCCGGTAGCGCTCGGGCAGCCCGGCTCTTAAACAGAGCCGAAGAGTCGGGGAGGAGCAGAGCTGCCATGGCTGGAGGCTCTGCTCCTCTTCGGCTCTGTTTAAGAGCTGGGCTGCCCGAGCGCTACCAGCTTCGGGCAGCCCCCGTGCCTCCGGACCCTGCGCCTAGGGTGACCAGACAACAGGTGTGAAAAATCAGGACAGGGGGTGGGAGATAATAGAATCCTATATAAGAAAAAGACCCAAAAATCAGGACTGTCCCTATAAAATTGGGACATCTGGTCACCCAACCTGCGCCACCAGAGCCCGGGAGGGGAAGTGCCCGGCTGGGGGCGCAGGGTCCGGAGGCATAGGGGCTGCCCAAAGCCGGTAGCGCTCGGGCAGCTCGGCTCTGTTTAAGAGCCGGGCTGCCCGAGCGCTACCGGCTTTGGGCAGCCCCCGTGCCTCCGGACCCTGCGCCGCCGGAGCCCGGGAGGGGAAGTGCCCGGCTGGGGGCGCAGGGTCTGGAGGCATAGGGGCTGCCCAAAGACCGAGCGCTACCGGCTTCACGGTTTGCCGGGCAGCCTCCAGACCCTGCGCCCCCGGCTGGGCGCTTCCCCTCCCGGGCTCCAGCTGCGCTGGGGAAGCACCCGCCGGGGGCGCAGGGTCTGGGGGCTGCCTGGCAAACCCTGAAGCCGGTAGCGCTGGGGCAACCCTTTCCCCGTGGCTGGGAGTGGGAGGGAGAAGGGGGCGGAGTTAGGGCGGGGAAGGGGCGGGGTTGGGGTGGGGCTGGGGGTGGGGAAATGGGCAAGGCCAGGGCCCGTGGAGGTCCTCTTTTTTTATTTATTAGATATGGTAACCCTAATGTGGGTAGAGGTGGGTGCAGGGAGGAGAGCAGGAGCCTGGGCGCAGAGGCAGCTGGGGTTGGGACTGTGTGTGGTTCGGTGCAGGGGGAGAGTTTAGCCAAGAGAGCTTGGGCCTGGGTGCAGGGCAGGACAGGGGAGGGTGAGCTCTGGGTACCCTCCTTAGGAAAATTACGGTTGTGCCCTTGCCTGAGTGTGTTGCAATTAGAGACATACATTGATTACAGTTAACCTCGGTATTAGAACTAAGTGAAACAAGGGCATCCACAGGACAAAGCAAGCTCACATTTCTGCATGAATAGTGATACAGAGCACTAATGCTAACACTAGGTGAGAAAGGACAATAAACAAAATTGACTGGGCTGTCCCTGCACCATCCGGTCATATAGAATAATGTGTTTATTAAATTTTGGGATGGGCTGTGTTACAGGCACTGGTGAAGATGGAATGTTGAAATATCTTTATGAGGATTACAAATAGCTCCTTCAAAAGCAGTACTCTGATGTTTCATATCCAGTGGATTCAGAATATACGAGATAGTGTTTATTCTAGTTTATAATATGGCTGCGTTTGGTCTGGGAGGAAAATTGTTGTTGGGTGTTGGAAATGTGATATTATGACATGTGAGTTAACTTTACCATTTGCTCCTGTAATGCTGATTCTATTCCCACCAGTGTCTACTTCTAGAGGAGTGTGTGATAACTTCAGTGATCTTCTTGTACTTTATTCAGATTTTTTGGAAGGAAGAACATTGATAATGAAACACAGGTTAAACTGGATAAGGGGAGATAAGGGGAGAAATGTATGTGAGACAAGAGCATCACTTTACCCATATAAAAGATTATGGAAGAAAGGTTAGGGATGAGGATTTAGAATTCAATAACTCTTCTGGAGCAAGGCAATAGCCACCAAAAGACTATTTTCAGGATCAGGAAAAAGCAGGGGAAATGGATTCTCAGTTTTAAAGAGGACATCTATAAATTTACTCATTACCAAGCTAAGATGCCAAGGTTGAAATGGAGATTTAGTCTGAGAATAAAGATGAAGGTGGCCTTGAGGTAAAGGGTCTGCAAATTCAAATTATTTTTTCCATCTACTAACTCAGTGGCACCCAAACTTTTCCTCTTGTGACCTTCCTTACCACAAATGGAATGTGTCTGTGCCCCTTGGTCGGGGAGTGGAGTTGTATCCATGTGCGGAGCCGCAGCCAAGGGCTTGGAGCAGGGGATGGGGGCCAGCAGCAAAGAGTGGGAGCCGTGGGATGGGAACATAGCTGGGTCTGCAGCTGTGGCTGGGTGCTGAGACTAGGGGCAGGACCGGAGCAGAACTGGGGGAAGAACAGGGCTGGGTGGTGCTCCCTCCCCACTCTCCATGGGGGCTGGCACGTCTCCCACAGGTTCCTCTCTAGGAGGGTGCACCCCACAGTTCAGGGGCCACTGCACTAACTCATGAAAGGGGATAATGATTGCTAAAGCAGCCATATAGGAGATACTATTAGTTCAGAGTTGGCTAGGCTGAAGCAGATATTGAACATGCTAGGAACCAGACAATACTGATGAAAACAAACCTCTGTCCTTTACTCCACATGGAAAACAGTTTCCATTTCCTTTGGTCCCAAGTTAGAGTTGAGATCAGCAGAGGCAGTTTTATGAAGGAGACCTGTATGATTCCTAATTGTAATTCAGACTTCAGAAGCCTTAACTTTTCATTCCTTTGCCCTTTACTATCTCCTACTGCTCCGGTCATTTCTAGCTGATAGGAAGCATACCTTTTAATCTAGACAGTGCGCACTAATAACACAAGAACTACATTCTTAAACTAACAATTTTTTTTTCTAATAATACAGATGTATTCTTATCTCCAGATAGACTTAAAATTATCACAAGGCTGTAAATAATTTAAAATGGTAAATAACAAAACTTGCACAAAACAGAATACAGTATCATTAAAACTAGTATTACTAAAAATTAGTAGAGCATGTGGTCATTACAGCTCTTCAGAAATAGGAACTCTTAAATGAAGACCTGGGATCATGGTACTATCCCTGCAGCACCAAAAGCAATAACTATGAGCTATGTAAAATATGCAAACAAGAAAGCATAAAGATGGACAGTGCAGTTTTATTAATTAAAATTTGTGCAAAGAGCATAACATGCTGAATTGTCAGTTTGTTCCTTTCCCACATTACTGCTGATACTAAGTTTGAGTACGTCTGACTCATTACCTTTTATTCTTGGTAAATCTTATTTTAGGTTTCTTACAACATCCATATTGCTTAAAATGGATCTGAAGTATATTCCACCTAGAAGTCTATAGAATAAATTCCACTAGCCACATTAATCAAACATATGCTTCTGTCAGACACACAGAAGGATAAAGCAGTGAAAACTTTAAAAGCAAATAATCTAACAAACATTTATAATTAGGAGAATGCCAGGCCAATGTTTTAAAGCCCTCCTCCTCCAACACTCTAACATTTTAAAGGCTCTAAAGAAGATCTATGACTTTCATTGAATTTAGAATATAGGTTAAAGGCCAGGGCCATATTCTCCCTTCAGTTGCATGGCACCAAGGCAGCAATTCATCACAACTTGCAATCAAATGTGGCCAGCAACCCTCTGTGCAGAAATTGAATCTCAAGTGGCACATTACTGTTAGGAGGTAGATGCTGCTCAGGCAGGATTGTGATAGGTTTCTATCACATAATATCGAGCTCTCATGTGTACTGAATTTTGCTGTATGTTCCAAATTTTAGCCATACTGGGCTGCCTATTTTGCCAAGAGGAGAGAGAGACTCCCCATCTAAATATCCTGTACCCTACAGGAATGTGCAGAGCTGGGAGCCAGGAGTGCTGGTCTCCTTACTGACTGTCATTTATATTTCTGTGCACTATGGAGACTTTATTATTAAGCAAGGTCTTATGCCCTACAGTAACATGATTTACACATTTTTACATTTTTTCCCCTAAAAATCAATCCCTCTCAGAAGTCTACCTTGGGATGATAAACCTCTGCATCTTCCCCAAGGCGAGCCTGTGCCCATCCAGTCACAACTGATCCCTCAATCTTCAAGAATGCAAACGATAATAATAGGAAACATTTTTCTCTCATTTCACACATGAATACAGTTTTTATGGCATATAAAAAGCACATATTGCTTAAAAGAAAAATAGACTCATAAAAGGCAACTTTTTAAATTGTTTCACAAAACCTACTGAGTGTTATCCACTCAGGATGAATGCTATTCTCTTGATTGCCACTATGCTCTTATCTATACTTTTCACTCAAAACAGAAGAGGGCGTGAACGTAGCAGAGCATGAGGTTTGAGCTGGGGCAGTTCAGAATTGCCAGTCTCATTACAGATGATTTTTTTTTAAGTCAGCTGGATTGGAGCCACTTCTGTGTGCACCAACAGATGTCACTTGAAATCAATGGGAACATAGTGGGTTCAGAGGACATAAGCATTTTAACGGCAGAAAAAGCATATACTTGCACATAGTTTAGCTATACTGAGAATTAATTAAAAAGGAATAGGAAGATGCTACTGTGCTGCACGGCATTTAATTTTCAATTTTGCACTGGTATCTTTGAAACAATCTTTTAATAGTGAGACAATCATTAAACTGATTTATATGATACAAAGAGGGTTATTTATTCCTTTTATTTGGCCTGCACACTAGTAGCTAGTAAAGTAATGAACTAGTTTAGCTTTGCATAAGACTGAAAATTTGTTAGCCTGCAATTTGCCATTAAGAGTTATTTATATCTCACTAACCATTGGCCTCACACCTGGGGTTGGCAGCACCTGGCAAGCATTCTTAATGAATTCACTAGTGTTTCCATTTAAATTACTTACATTAATAATTGTGATGTTACTTTTTTTGCAGAAAAAAGTACAAACTTAAATGTAGTAGATTAAAAAAAGTCAATGACAGCTAGTAATTTTTGTACTAATATATAGTTTGACAGTATGTGCTAAAGAAAAGGGGAGAGAACAGCTTGACAAAAATAAATCTTTCTCTGAATGGCATAACTTCATAAATAATGCTTCACTTTGTGACCTTATATTTATTTATAAAAAGTTAATTTCTACCTATAAACATTTTACAGAAAGGAATGAATCAGTCAGACCCAATTAAACAAACCAGTTGTGACCCCCATTTTTCATTCACACTATTTGATTTGTAATTTTTCAATCACTGTGCATGTGAAACATCAGCCGTACAATTGTTGAGAACTTACAACTTACAACTGCCTTTGGGATCAATGGAATTTGTGGATGCCTATCACTTATGAAATGAAGGTGTCATCTAAAAACTTTGGTAAGGATTACATACAAATTATTTATGGCTTTATTCAAAGCCCATTTTAGTCAACATGAGTCTTTCCATTGACTTCAGTGGAGTCTGGATCAGGTCCTTATGTCCCAATCATGCAAACATGCCTATCCATGTTCCTAACATTGTTGACTTTGCTGAGATTGCTTAGATGAGTATTAATAAGCATGTGCAAAACTGTTTTCAGGACCTGCCCCTCGGATTGTAAGCACTTCAGGACAGGATTTAACATATATATAATGTATTATTATTATTTTACAGGGCCCATAAGTGTGTTAGGCACTTCACTATATCTATATCATCTATATTGATTTATTGTGAAGTGCCTAACACACTTGTGAGTCCTGTAGAATAATAGTAATAATAAAGAATAATGATTTTAAAAGACTTAATACATGTAAGTAACATAAAATTAACTACGATTAGTAATAAAAAGGTTTTAAATAACTCAGTGTATTTATGGCACATAACTGTTTTACTACAGCATCAACCAATAGTGTTTATTCCAAAGGTTACACATTTTATTATAAATGGCTCATCATAGAACATATTTACAATCTTTAACCATTGACTGTTTTAATAATGTTTTTTCAAAGCATTATAGCATAGGAATAACCACTATGCATTAGTAATATTTCATACAGTATCTATAGCCAGCTATTTATCATTTATAATATGCAACACAAAAGCATTATAAAACATTTACTATGTACTTATAAATAATTTTTAGGTTACTATTAGCATGTGTTATAAATTTATTATTAATTATTTGTAAATTATTTAAAGGCAATCGTTGAAATGGAACATGAAAATAGCTTCATTTTAAGAGTGGCATTTTGTCACCCCATCCAAAATGGATAGCACATTATATTTCTGGAGATCCTAATTGTGCCAAACTTGCAGCATCTGAAACAGAAGCCTTATTGAGAGAGAATGAGGAAAGAGAAAGTTTATGGTCCTAATCTTGCTTTGACTGAAGTCAATAGTAAAACTCCCATTGTCTTCCATGGGAGAAAAAAATCAGGCCCCCAAAATTAGAAAACTAGCTACTGTTAATTTAGTGTGAGGCTCCAAAGAAAAAAGCTGCAAAACACAATGGTTTTACTTTGCAGGGATTCATGCTAATACTGTACGAACTTTTGATCCAGGTGAATTTGCATGTTCTACCCCAAATTCTGCTTTGGGACAAAATCAAAATTCATCAACTGAAAATTTTTCTAGGCTGCCATGTTTCCTGGCTCTGTATCAATCACATGTGATTGTACAAATTTTACAATTTCTCTGCAAAACCATAAATTCACCAATTGAAGACTCCAGCCAAAAGTTGAATTAACTTTGACAAACTTTCTGAAATCCAGAGGCATAGATATTTTTCACACTCTGGGTGTTTACTGTGAATATTTTGCACAACCCTTGCTTGAACAATTACAAAATAGACTGTATTTTTCATACATTACAGTTATAGAGATCAACACGAAAAAGAGATTTTCTACTGGATTTTAAATTTTGGAGAAAAATACAAGGAACAGATCATGTCATTATAAAGGCATAATTCTAAAATAAAATTTGGTTTTAGGTAATAGATAGACCTTTCTTTCCCTTCTGGATTAAGTATGGGATCACTCATTATTCCTTCCTCTTCCAAGCTTATGTTAGGTAATTCAAAAGTGCTCAATTTTCCTTGTCTTTTTCAATGTTGTTATTCCCAAAAGTATCAAAGAGCAGTCACTTCATTAGCATAACTGATGCAGAAAAATCTCAAATGTTCTGGAAGATGTAGGAAAAGCAACATAACATTTGTTTGGATACCTTAAGAACATAAGAATGGCCATACTGGGTCAGACTAATGGTCCAGCTAGCCAAGTATTCTGTCTTCCAACTGTGGCCGGTGTCAGATGTTTCAGAGGAAGTGGACAGAACAGGGCAATTTATTGAGTGATCCATTCCCTACCATCCAGTCCCAGCTTCTGATAGTCAGAGGTTTATGAATCCCAGAATATGGAGTTATGTTCCTGACCATCTTGACCAGTGATTCTCAAACTTTTGTACTTGTGACCCCTTTCACATAGCAAGCCTCTGAATGTGACCCCCCTTATAAATGAAAAACACATTTTAATATATTTACCACCATTATAAATGCTAGAGGCAAAGCGGGATTTGGGGTGGAGGCTGACAGCTGGCAACCCCCCACTATAATAACCTCATGACCCCCTGAGGGGTCCCGACCCCCAGTTTGAGAACCCCTGATCTTGACTAACAGCCATTGATGGACCTATCCTCTATTTATTTATTTATTTATTTATTAATCCAGTAATACTTGTGGCCTTCATAACATCCCCAGCAACAAGTTCCACAAGTTGACTGTCTGTTGCGCCAAGAAATACTAGTTTATGTTTGTTTTAAACCTGCTGCCTATTAATTTGATTGAGTGACCCCGGTTCATGTGTGAGGTGAAAAGATAAATACTTTCCTATTCACTTTCTCCACCATTCATGATTTTATTGAGCTGCATCATATCCACCCTCAGTAATCTTTTTTTCAAGCTGAACAGCCCCAGACCTTTTAATCTCTCTTCACGTGGAAGCTGTTCCACACCCCAATCAGTTTTGTTGCCCTCTGTACATTTTCAAATTCTAATCTATCTTTTTTGAGGGGGTGACCAGAACTAGTATTCAAGGTGTGGATACCATGTATTTATAAAGTGCATGATGATATTTTCTATCTTATTATCTATCCCTTTCCCAATAGTTCCTAACATTCTGTTAGCTTATTTTGTTGCCATTGCAAATTGAGCAGATGTTTTCACGGAACTATCCACACTGACTCCAAGATCTCTTTCTTTAGCGGTATACCCCATTATTTGGGATTATGTTTTCCAGTGTGCATTACTTTGCATTTATCAACATTGAATTTCTTCTGCCATTTTCTTGCCCAATCACCCAGTTTTGTGATGTTCCTTTGTAACTCTTAGCAGTAATTTTGTATTATGTGCAAACTCTGCCACCTCACTGTTTACCTCATCTTACCTAAGAACTACTTGCCAGAGTCTATTTTAGGTGGTTAGAACTCAGAATAAATGACCTGAAAGAAATATTATGCCATGCTTTTTATGAGCCAAAGAAAATAAAACCATTGCTAGTTATAATCATGAAATACATGGAAGCTGAATCTCGGGAACAGGAAATAGGAAAATTGCAAAGTCTGGCACTTTTAATATGAATTATGAATTAACTATCCTCCCATACATCATGCAGTTTTCCACTTTTACCCTCTTTTCTATTTATTACCAATAGGCAGAGAGGTTTTCTCATTTTAGAATAGTAATAATTAATAATAACTTACATTTACATAGCACATTTTATCCCAAAGGCTCCTAGAATGCTTTATAAACATAAAATGAAGTAAAAAGTATACTTTAGTATATAGGAAGTGCAAAAAAAGCACATAAATGCAATCCTTAGAGTGGAGGACCACTGACACAAGTTAGAGATGAGTATGAAACCTTAATTCTGTTCTGTTGTGCCTAAACACTAGAACCCACTTCATCAGATGCGTGAAGTGAAAAAATACAGGATCAGGTATAAATACATGAAAGGATGGGGGTTGCTTTACCAAGTGTGAGGTCAGTCTAACAAAATAAATCAATTAACAGCAGGATATCAAGTGAGGAAAAATAACTTTTGAAGTGGTAGGAGAGTGGCCCATTACATACAGTTGACAGGAAGGTGTGAGTTACAGTAGGGAGAAATTAGTATTGAGGAAATTAAGTTTAAGTTTTGTAATGACAAAATGGTTTTGTATCTCGTTAGACTGAGCTCATACTTTTCTGAACCTTTTCCAATTCCAATATAACTTTGAGATGGGGTGATCACATCTGCACGCAGTATTCAAAATATGGGTGTACCATGGATTTATATAGAGGCATTATGATACTTTCTGTCTTATCATCTATCCCTTTCTTAATGGTTTCCAACATTCTGTTCGCTTTTTTGACTGCCACTGCACATTGAGTGGATATTTTCAGAGAACTATCCACAATGACTCCAAGGTCGCTTTTTTGAGTGGTAACAGCTAATTTAGACCCCATCATTTTATATGTATAGTTGGGATTATGTTTTCCAATGTGCATTACTTTGCATTTATCAACATTGAATTTCATCTGCCATTTTGTTGCCGCGTCACCCAGTTTTGTCAGATCCTTGTGTAGCTCTTCGCAGTCTGCCTGGGACTTAACTATCTTGAGTAGTTTTGTATCATCTGCAAATTTTGCCACCTCACTGTTTACCCCTTTTTCCAGATCATTTATGAATATGCTGAACAGCACTGGTTCCAGCAGAGACTCTTGGGAGATATTAGAAAGTTAGGAAAAGTGACTGATCTCATATCGTCCTTTCAATATTGTTCTCAGCCTCAGTAGCCAAGTAGTTGTTCACAAAATATGCTTTTATGTTGCCTGTCCTGAGGTGAAAACAATATTTAGAGCTTGCAGTCTGCTACCTGAATGATTGTATATTTCAGAGATTTTCCACATGCTTTCTTTGAAAAATAAATAAATAATTATAATAATAATGAAAAACATTGGGAGAATTCACCCTGCCTTTATGTAAGCGCAAACCATATAGACGTTCTCAGCCCTTTGGGAAAAAAAGGAACTTAAAAACAGAATATGTCAGGATCTAACTCTACAAAGAGTAGCTATTTTAGATTTATATTCAGAACAGATATTTTCAAAATTTAGGGTAGGGCATATTAGGTTTGCATACTACTATCTTACTGCTTCATGACAATGATAGGTTGTAACTTTACACCCTGCCTTGAGTAAAGAGTTGAGCGTAATTGTGCTGCCCCAGGAGTAGACAATGGATTGGTTTGTGACTCAGTCACAACTCTTTCTCTGATCCACCTTTTCTCTATGATGTTTGGAAGAGGGAGAAAATTATTTTGTCCATTTTCTTACAGCAGCTTATTTTCCACCATATTCTAACCCACCTTCTCCCGTTTTTTGTGCCTGCCTTCTCACATAGGGAGTATTAGGCCATCAGTCCTTCTCTACTTAGCTGAGCAAAGGATAAGTTGTGTGTGGGGATAGGTCTTTCGCTTTACATAGTTCCATGTGTGCCCAAGAGAGCTTTGGCGATTTAACCCAATGTAAATCATATGTAGTTGAATGATTAAGTATGAAGTAAAAAAGTAACATTTTTCTGTGACAGGGTGCTAGAAGGGAAATTATGGATTTTGCAAATAGATTGGTCCCTATTACTCTCAGAGCAACTTTTAACCCTTCCCACCCTCGAATTTTGGAAGCTGCCAAAAAGCTCACTGATTTATCCCTCATTATTGTTGTGATTTCCCCCTCTGATATATTTATCCCCTTTTCCTGTCCATGAACTGTATGCAAGCAACTAGATGTGATTTTAATGAATAAAATAGCAATTGTTTAATGAACAGTCTGTGCAAACAATTTTTAACTGGTGGTTTATTCATGGTCTGACCACTATGATTATTCCCATTGACTGGTCAACTAAAGCCATATTTCTGCTACTTGATTAGATTATGGTTCTTGCTGTCATGGACCAAACCAATTAGGACCAGCTCTTGGGCTGCTCTTGGCTCCCACAGCAGATCAGTGGCTGCTCAATGCATACCATGCCCACAGTTATGCTTACCCTTCTTCCAGCCCTGCTCCAGCCTGTTCCCGTCCCCACCCCTGCTTGTTCCAGCCCTACTTCCAGTTCCTGTTCCAGCCCCTGAAACCTGCTCTGTGCTGCCCCTGCTCCCCTCCAGCTTCAGACTTCTGGTTTCAATCCCTGGCTCAGCCTCTGGTTTATGACTTCGGACTACCATCCAGCTCTGGCATTTGGCTTCTGTCTCTCTGGCACTGAACCTTGACTTATTTCCTGAACTCTGTCCATCCTGCACCCAGCTCTAACAAAGTTGGCCAAACTCTTGCTTCCTAGGTCTGACCGTGTACGGGTCAGTCAGCTACACTTGCCCACATGCTCAGAGTGTAATTGATCACCATATCTGGGGTTGGGAAGGAATTTTTCCCCAGGCCACCTTGGCAGAGACCCTGGGTTTTATTTATTTTATTTTATTGTTACCTTTGTGTGCAGTGTGGGGGCACAGATCACTTATTGGTTTGAACTACAGTAAATGGTAGATTCTCTGTAACTAGACATTTTTTTAAATCAAGATTTGGAGACTTCAATAACTCAGTCAGGTTATGGGCCTATTATAGGAGTCAGTGGGTGAGGTTCTGAGGCCTGTGAAGTGCAGGAGGTCAGACTAGATGATCATCAGACTACATGATCATGATGGTCCCTTCTAGCCTTAAAGTTTATGCATCTACAATCTATGCTTTATAAACCGGAGTCCCTTTTTCTGTCTGCAAATTATCCAAGTCCATTTGTAATTGTCTGACACATCTGTTGTAAAGATAATAAAGTGGCTTTTAAAAATGATCATAAGAACACTTCCTCTGTGAATAGACTTATGAATATTTATTTATTATGCTTTTGCTTTCTGAAAATATTCTTGCGTATAACAATTTGCTCTACAAAATGTTTGTGAATTCCAGCCAAGTGAACTAGTGCCTAATAAACACAAGCATTTTTATGAATCCTCTTTGTATAATTGCCCAACTCTACTCAGGAATGCAGTCTTTGTAGGCCCAACACTTCAGGTACTCAGATCCTCTGTATTGGGGGCAATATAAGTATTTGGAGAGAAGAGACAGATAGGTAGGGTGGGCAGATGAGCTTCAAGATTCCTTGAACTAAAAGTTTGTTATTTTTTTGTTGCTTAAAAGCATTATGGTTTTGAGGAGAACTAGCTGGGATTTAAGAGCTCCCTTTTCCTTTATTGTTTTTGGGTATAGTGAGGAAAATACCTCTGAAAATGTTTCAACCATTTCTTGCCCTCAATTGCTAGCATTTTAGAAGAGAAATCATGAAACTTCCGATCAGTCAAAGATACTAACTGTTGTAACTAGAGCAGTACTCAGGTGACAGCTCCATTAAAGACAGCAACAATGTCCAATCATTTCTGAAAATTAAGGTCATTTGAAAGGCCTAAGGTGAAGACATCATGTAATGGCATCAAATGCTTCCTTTTGACATCCAGGGTTAAAAGAACTGTTGCAGTTTCTCACGGAGACTTACTTTTTGACATAGTTATTACAGCAACCCTCAAACCTTAACAGATAAAACAAAACCCAGATTACTGGGGAAAATGTCAAAAGTAAACAACTGTCAACTCAAATATTACAGCTGGTCAGAAATCTTCTGAATAAACATGATTTAGTTGGAAAATGACCATTTGTCAAATATAAATGTTTTGTGGAAACATGTCAGGTTCTATGAACTTTCCTACCAACTTGCCTAATGGGCTGCTCAGACTTCCAGGGTCCACGGCAGCCCCGACATACAGAATGCCCCAGGGCAGGAGTCCAGGGTTCCCTGCCAGAGACTTAAATGAGCTTGGAAGACTCCTGTGCCAGATGAATCCTGTGGCTGCCTGAGTCCTGACTATTCAGAGGTGGGCAGCTGTAAAACTGACAAGATTCATATCCATTTCACTCAGCAGCTGCCAGTATACAGTCTTTTGGAAACACCATGTTTTTGCAATGAAATGTTTTTGAATGTCTACTTCTTGGGAAATACCAAAACATTAAAATTTCCTGCAAACTGGAAATTCTGAGTTTTGGTCAGCTCTGTCCAGCATAGCTCAAGCCATCGCATAAGCACAGTCCATCTTACCGTTGTATATTGGGGTTTTCTTTGTGTAGGAGAGAGAGGAAGGATCCAGATAAAAATACCACTTCTCTTTAGTATGCACATTTCTAAAATATTAAGCTATCTCTAGATTAAAATACATAATTGAAAAAAGATAGAGGTGGAAAGACGTTGCAGAGCTAAACATGTAGGGAGTTAACCTCTTACAGTGTGAGAGCTCAATTTGATTAAACAATGTTATCTTTATGCTATAGGACTATATCCTGGGCCAGGTTGGATAGTAGATTATTTTGAATTGACTGAGGTCAAGGCCAGTATTTATCATTTTTAAGAATCTTGCAAAATTGTGGCCTTTTTTGTTGCATACCCACCTGCAGTCTGAGTTGCTTGTTTTTATTACACTGAGATTGGATTACTCAATGAGCTCTAAACTGAAATGTTTAGGAGCCCGTTCTGCTACCTGCAGGTGGGCAGAACACAGCAGCACATCTCAGCATGAATAGATGGGGGAGATACTGCCAACCAGCCTGCACTGATATGCGAGGTAATTTTAACATTTTAAGAATAGTCCTATTGAGGGCTTTACAGGTTATACTCCAAGGACCTTGCCAGCCTTCTGACAACTTATCCGCCATCTTGCCCTCTGAGATTGGAGGAAATGGGGAGTCATATCATGGTTTCAGGAAGAAATCGACTGAGTATTGTACATACTTTTGCTTCAGCATCTCTATGCCTGTGTAATCCTCCACCATCTGATGATCACTACCTTTGTAAAGTGGAGGATTAGTGGCTTTGGTTTTATATTTTTATTTGATTTTTACTGGATATACAGTAGTTGTGTTTTATATGTTTTAGAGCATTTATGATGAGTATGCGCTTATGAATAATATGTATTATAATCAGAATAAAAATGTCAAAGCCCTGAAATTGGGTCAAAGTGAGTTACGTAATAATGGGTTGCTCCTGCATTACATCAGTTCTCAAACTATGCTGCACGGATCACTGTGTTAGCCAATACATAGATGTTAGGCATAGTGCACACCACATTTGTATTATGCACATCATATTAATATGATATACACTATATATATGTTGGAAATTTATACTAACTAAATGGTATTATGCTTTCCCACAATGCTGTTCATTTATGTTAAGAGATACCTATCCCACACTGCAAAACATGAAACCTGTCAAAGACAAGATACATTCATTCTATGTCCTGGTACCAGTTGAGCGAGACCTTCAAAGGCAATTGGTTTGGAATGTAGTATCCAAAACAGAGATAATGAAAGGCATAGCAGTGTACCAGAAAAATCAGGTAAAAAACTGATTGGTAAATTTTAATCTTGGGTGATGTATGGAGTGCTTTTAGTTTGTAACAGCTATTATATAAATATAGTTAGTTTGGGGGGCATATTTTGGAGCACATGTTCGGTGTAAGGTGAACTGAGTGGTATGAGAACTGCTTCCTAGAAGGATTGGTAATGTTTCTCTCTTTCCTTTCTGCTGCTTATATGATGTTTGTTGCTCAATGTCCTGAATGCTTATATTGCAATTCATTTCAGATCACTGAAGACATGGTTATCTAACTACCCCCAGCAATTAAAGACAAGGCATGTTAAAATATGAACAGTTCTTGAAGAACTACATTGAATGAACAGGTTTTATCTGTAATGTTATCCGGTAAATAAATCATTAGGAAAAATTATATATAAAGACAGACTAAGATTAGTTCTTTAAAATTCTCTAGAGATTATGCAGTTCGCTGTTGCAGGGACTCAAAAAAAGACTGGTGACATTTTTCTCCACAACTATACATGCATAATATTGATCAGGGAAAAAAGGTTTATAATACATACAAGCCTAATTTTACTCACCACATGCATGGCAATTCTTCACAGATACATTTCTTTATCTTTTATTTTATCTACATTAACCACATAAAGGTATATTTTTGAGAGAAAAATATTAAAATGCAAAAAAAAAAAAAATAGATTCCACTCAGCTAATTTTCCAGTTCAACTACTGTAATTTTCCTCTTGCTGATTATTAGCCACCATACAGTTTAGTTCCATTTAGACATGCCTAAAGGTAATGTAGTCACATATAAAGAAGAAGAAGAAAAAAAAGTCCAAATCTTTCATCATTTAGATCATGGTTAATTTCAAACTCTCTGGCAGATTTTGTGTTGTGCTTTATTCACATAGGACTAGATTCTGCCATCCTTACTCATATTGAATAATACCCTACTGCAATCAGTAGGATTCCCTGTGCAGTAAGTATTATGCAATGGCCTCAAGCCTCAGGTCTAGATGAGTTGCCACCTTTATGCTCAGTTCAACTTCTGGCATAAATATTAGCTGTCTAAGGGATGGTAATGGCCTTCAAGAGTAAGTTACATCAGCCAGGGAGCAATGGAAAGCAATAGCATGCCAGTCATGTCGCCTCATTCCCCTACGCTGTTAAGGGTGATGAAGAGATGACTATGCCAACTCTATGCCATCCGGAGTCTCCATCAGAGGAAATCCACACTTGTGCCAGAAGGGCAGATTTATAATCCCTTTGGAATGCTGGAGCATTTTGCAATATTGTCAAGTAATTTATGACTATCCTAAATAGCTCTCCATTTATATAGGTTTTTGAAGAAACAAATGTGCAACAGGAGAGGCTAGAAGCAACAAATTGTCTGGGAAACTCACATTGGAATAGGAAAGCATCTTTTCAAGGATTTTTTAAGTTTTATAGCCAACTTCATGCATGTACATCTGTTCCACACCCTATAAAGCTCTTGGACCTGTTTATGCTCAAAGATTTTCTGTAATCAGGTGCTTGAAAGGACAGCGATTCTAATATCTGCTGGCATTATAAAGCAGCTATGTAGTCAGTTAAACTCTTAAATCACTACAAAAGTACCCAAAATTCAAATTAGTGCCTCTTTTTCTAGAATGCCTTGATAGCTAAGCTCTCTGCAAAACAAACTTTTGTGTATATAAGAGAATGATCACATGCTTTTAGAAGAAATTTGCATTTGACTACAAGGTTCACTTGAAAGTCCAAATGCTCTATGATATATTTTATGCAATGCTCAAATCAACTAATAGCCTGTCAGTGTGGCTGCTAGACAGCGACACACTTCTCATTTTGATGCTCCTGATACTGTCACTTGATGTTGCAAAAACTGCTGCCTCCATTTTATCTCCTGTGGATATCTGTCTGATCCTAGTGATGTGTCAAGGGACAAACTGTAGATCTTCACATATGCTAATGAAGAAAATATATTTCAATTCCCAAAAGAGCCCCAACTCCCCCTCTCCAACCTATTGGCACTACTGATCACTTTATACTACTATTAGTTCCATGACACAGGAGTATTACAAAAAGGAGGTCTTACAAAAAATAAGCTACTTACAATTGACATTTATTAAAAGGGATTAAGATAATTTAAACATCCAGATAAAAGGGAGACATGATGCAGGGAGATGTGTATTACATACCCTGGGTTAGAAGAGAGTTTCACCGGTGTTGAGAACAAGCTGTACTTCTGCCACTTGATTCACTTGGGGGTTTGGCAGGGGCTGTCAGCTCTAACTACTATCGGAGCTGCACAGGAGCTCTGTCTACAGAAATCACAGAGGGAGGCTCTGAGACCTTCATTTAGGAAACCAACCTTATACAGGAAAGCACTTGAACACATTCTGAACTGCCTTCCTGTGTTGCAACCTGAATCTCTGCACTCCACAGCTGCCCTGATCTTGCCTATTTCACAGCCAGCACTATCTGATTTTTGGACTGTGTCTGCTCTGTAAAGCCTCATTCTGAAAAAGAGGCAGTTAAAGCCATTTTGCCCTTTTGAGTATCTTCATTGCTGGACATCCTATTCCCTGGTAGACTTTCCATTGTCAGACACCATTGCCGCTGATATAGACTGTGGAACATATCCATTGTGATCTGTCCTGCACTGGCAAACATAGGAGACTGTTTAAAAAAATCTGTGAAAAATGGGAGATTATGCATATCAGATATTGAAAAAATGTTGTGTAGCCTTGTGAAAGAAAATACTTATTCAAAACGTTCTCCTTATTGTGTGTCAATATTCCAGAGATAGTAATAGAGCTTGAGCTATATGCTGTGCAATTTCTGGCATATATAAGTTAGACCGGCCAAGGGGAAAGTGGCTGGTTCATTTATTTGACGTAAGATTTGTCTGCCTATTTCATTATGAATCAACATTATTTGGTGTTTGTGATCATGTGCACTCTTTTTTTCTCCTTCTGACCCTTCTGGATTTGTATTTCCCTAAAACATATTCTATCAATCCCTCTTGCTGAGGCTCAAGTAATTGTACTGGTAAATGAGAAAAACTTAATCTAATTTTCTTCTGTACATTTTATGTAAATTATGATTACTCATTGGTCAAACGTCAGAACTGATGAAAAGGTAACCTGTGTTCTGGCATATAAATAACATTAATTTATTAATAGGAATGGTGATTTAAGTCCAAATAAAAATGTTATAATGAAAATGGATTCTGAATAAGTCCTTCTGATTCTGACTATATGTAATTTAAAAAGCTAATATTTCCACTCAACTAAGTAAATCACCTTTAAAAAATGAACTACAAAGGGAAAAATATGATCATGTTTTTATTGCTCTCTTATGATGCATCAATATTTCATCAAAGTTGTCTGTTTTGCTAAATTTATTTCTGCGTTTGAAAATTTTATACCAATGAAATCGCAGGCTTATGGCATGTTGAGTTACCTCCGTCCTTTCACAGCTGAGGGCTGAGAGAGTCATGACTTAGTTTCCAGCATATCTCACACCAATGCTCCAGAGTTCTCTTCCAAAAATAGAGCAATAAGGAACTAAGGAAGGGGTGGGCAAACTACGGCCTGCAGGCTGTGTCCGTCCCATCAGACGTTTTAATCTGGCCCTCAAGCTTCCATCGGGGAGCAGGGTCAGGGGCTTGCCCCGCTCCGTTTGTGCCGGGGCTCCGTGTGGCTTACAGAAGCAAAGTAGCATGTCCCACCGCCAGCTCCTATGCATAGGGGTAGTCAGGGGGCTCCGCACGCTGCCCCTGCCCCAAGCACTGCCCCTGCAGCTCACATTGGCTGGGGACTGCGGCCAATGGGAGTTGCACGTGCAGCACCTGCAGATGGAGCAGCTCACAAAGCCGCCTGGCCATGCCTCCACGTACGAGATAGAGCGGGGACAATGCCGCTGCTTCCAGGAGCTGCTTGAGGTAAGTACTGCCCAGAGCCTGTGCACCTGATCTCCCATGCCCCAACCCCCTGCCTGAACCCTGATCCTCTCCCTCCCTCCGAACCCCTTGGTCCCATCCCGGAGCTCTCTCCTGCACCACAAACCCCTCATCCCCATCCCCATCCCAGAGCCCGTACTCCCAACCGGAGCCTTTACCCCCCCCCCCTCCCGCTCCCCAAACCTCTGCCCCAGTCTAGAGCCCCCTCCTGCAGCCTGAACTCCTCATTTCTGGCCCCATCCCAGAGCCCACACCCCCAGCCAGAGCCTTCACCCCCTCCCATACCCCAACCCCAACTTCGTGAGCATTCATGGCCCACCTTACATTTCCATACCCAGATGCGGCCCTCGGGCCAAAAAGTTTGCCCATCCCTGACCTAAGGGGTGAAATCCTCCCCTATTAAAGTCAGTGGGTGCTTTGCCATTAATTTCAGTGGGGCCAGGATTTCATCTGATATTTCCAAAGTAAAAATAATCAGACCAATTACAAAATAATCTGTTTACAAAATAAGAAAGACTAAAAGGAACATGCAACAAGTTTTTGCTTTGTGTATCACATTTAAAATATATTGATTTCTTTTGAAAACAATCTCTTTATAACCAAAAACCAAAAAACGTTTAAGATGCCACAATGCTCTGAAAAAAACCCAAACACAGTATAAACAGGGGGATGTGAAATTATATTAGTGAGAAGGACAAGGAGATTTTAAGAGTTACTATCTGGTGGTCTGCAAAACTTTTCATTACATCTTTTGGTATTCCAAAATAGTACATTCTATTTGACAATCCTCTTTATCTTCTCCATTGAAAGGTTTTGTTTAAACATCAAAAATAATTTATTTACAAAATTCTCCTGAAGAAATTTGCTGCAGCTTCATTTGATAAAGTTCTAATCTGCCATTAGTCTAGGCAAATTTAAATTGTCTTTAGTTCACAAACTTCATTGCAGGTGGTTGCTTCTTTCTTTAATTCAAGGAAGCATGTCCAACTCCTGTAGTCTCTATAATTTGTTTGTAAAGGACTTTGCATAATAAATGAAAAGGTTTTATTACTTGTGCTCCATTCAGCAGAGGCAATGTTCAACTTAAATAATGCAATTAAAGGCGAGAAGAGACTAATTTTCTACAATCTCTCTCTGGTGGTTTTCTCGGTAGGAGTCCTGGACCTTTAAACACCTTCACAGCAGCAATCTGTTCATTTATCACTCACAGATTTTAAGGCAGCTTTCTTTTATTTTAGCAATCATTACAACCTACATTAGCACGTTTCTTCTAAATGTCAAAGGCCTATGGGAGGGCTGACATCCACACAAGAAACAAGTTCTGAATTTTGACAAATTCAAGATATGTATTCTTGGAGCCCAAGGTGCTGATTTTTATGCTGCATGGGAACATGTACAAGTTAGAAGAGAATTTAGTGGTTTTTGTTTACAGATTATTCACAAACACTGTGTCCATTTTTCCCCATCAGATACACAGATGCATTCAAGTCAGTGGGAATTGTATCCATCCACTTTAGAGCACAACTAGAATTATTTTCTATATATCTGCCATATATGAAATAGTTTCTAGGAGATTGCTTAATCATGGTCCTTGGAAAGATTAAATATTGGTCATTTGAGAAATGATATTTGATTCACATGGGTATTGCATGACTGATTAAAAAACTTCAAAGATACAAAATTAACATGGCACATATGAAATAGATTCAAAACTGGATGACTGATGGGTCTCAAAATGTAGTTATACATGGGAAATCATCATCAAATGGGTATGTTTCTAGTGGTGTCACACAAAGATCAGTTATGTGGCTCTCTGCTATTTAACATTTTTTATAAATCACATGGAAGAAAACAAATTAATCACTGATAAAGTTTGCAAATAATTGGGAGAGTGGTAAATAATGAAGAGGACAGGTCAGTGATACAAAGCAACCTGCATCATTTGGTAAGCTGGGAGCAAGCAAATAATATGCATTTTAATTTGGCTAAATGTGAGTGTATGCATATAGGAACAAAGAATGTAGGCCACGCTCACAAGGAAGCAATAACTGTGAAAAAGATTGTGGAGTTGTGATTGATAATCAGCTGAACATGAACTCTCAGTGTGATGCTGTGGTCAAAAGGGTTAATGCAATCCTTAGATGCAATAAACAGGGGAATCTTAAGCAGGAGTGGAGAAGTTATTTTACCTCTGTATTTGGCATTGGTGCAAACATTGATAGTACTGTTTCCAGTTCTGGAATCCACAATTCAAGAAGGATGTTGATAAATTTGACAGGATTCAGGGAAGAACCACAAGAATGACTGAAGGATTAGAAAACATGTTTTATATTGATAGACTGAAGGAGCTCAATCTATTGAGTTTAACAAACAGAATGTTAAGTAGTAACTTGATTACAGTCTATAAGTACCTACATAAGGAACAAATATTTAATAATGGGCTCTTCAATGTAGCAAAGAAAGGTATAACATGGTCCAGTGGCTGGAGGCTCAATCTAGACAAATTCAGACTGGAAATAAGATGTAAATTTTTAACAGTGAGAGTAATTGATCATTGGAACAATTTAAGAAGATTCATGATAGATTCTCCATCACGGACAATTTTTAAATTAAGATTGGATGTTTTTTCTAAAAGATCTACTCTAGGATTTTTTTTTTTTTTGCAAAGTTCTATGGCCTATGTTATAGAGGAGGTCAGACTAGAAGATCACAATGGTCCCTTCTGGCCTTGGAATTTATGAATTTATGCAATGGAAAAATAGGGAATTAGTGAAAGTGCTTATCATTTTGGATACGATTCTGCCACTGTGCTCAAGCTGATGGGACTTCTAGCCGAATGAAATATGACAGAATCTAGCCCTTTCTGGTTAAGGTTGGGTCTGGAAAAGGATGGCCTTCTGGTTAACACTATAGAGAATGACAAACACCAAGTCCCTAGTAAAGAACCTACCACATGTCACAGGGCGCTCCCTCCGCTATCCAGTGTGCTGCACTGCCTGGCCCATTTGGGTGGTCTCTGATAATATACACACAGTTCATTTCTTTTCCTGAAGTGTATCTTTAAGCTTTAGATTCCCAGCATTGCAGAACATAGTACGGGCATGTGTCAGGAGGAGCCTCCTACCCAACTTTCGCTACCACACCCAGCCCACTCTCTGGGCTCCCCCATTACCTTCTGTTCCTGCCAGTTATATATCTTCCCTTATTGTGCTAATTACCTCATTAGCCCAATCATTGTCCCCCAGTATCAACAATTTCCACCATAACAGCTTTCAACTAAGCCTGTAATCTTCTCTGTTATACAATTACTTAAGTGGCCAGGATGCTACAACTAGCACTCTGTCACACATGTAGAAAAACTATTGGGGACAGGAGGTGCTAGTGTACTTCCTCTATTACCAACTTTTGAAGTCATGCCTGTGGGATAAATGCATATACTAGTTTAAAGTGGATATTCCAGCCACCAAAAGACAAAGAAAACTCTTTTGGATAAAAGCCAGGGGGTTAACTTGCCTCAGGGCTTCCTTCCTGTTCTAGCAGACAGCACTCCTATTCGATAGAGGGCCGCAATCCTTAAGGGAGGATTGGAAAGATTCTGTCTACTGGGGCCTCATAAAACTGTGTGCTTGTTCTGAGATGAAGCTCTGATGAAATTGTAACCACAAGGAGGGGTATTAAAAGACCTGTCAGCCCAAATGAGAGTTGGGATAAACTCTTGTGAGCTTATTAGCATGTGTGTACATTTTTTTATCGTTTTTAATATGTTTTCTCTATAACTCTTTGTAACCTTAAGAATAAAGTAGGCTTGCTTAGAAAGAACTGTGTGGTAACTTATATCTGTAATGATTACACTGCTATCCAACTCCGAAGAGAAACCAAGCAAGTGTCCTAGGCTAGGGCAATGTGTCTGTGCTGCGAATGATACAGTGAAGGCAAGGGAACTGTGCAGCCTGGGAACAGCCTCCTCAGAAGGCAAAGGGGGGTGGGGGGGGGTTGGAGCTGAAAGCCAAGAGTTGGTGACATTACTGAACAACTAAGGGGAAATACAGGTGCAGTTGGCTTGAACTATGGCAATATTATGCTAGTAGGTGTTTGTGAAATTCTCTTAGTAATAATGAACAACATATTTTTTTCAAAAAGCAACAAAATATCTTTTGCTATTTCGATTAAAGGTAAATTTGTTCCAATCATATATGTCTCTGCCTAACAAGTTCAAACTCTATGTATCTTGATCACCCCTATCCCCAAAAGGAAAAGAAAACCACCACAGAAAAAAGCCTCTCACAGAGTTCTATCCTCTGAAAGATATTTTCTAAGTGGTCATTCTGATATTTTATGTATTTTCTTCCATTCTGTTAAGTACCTTTTATTTATACCAATGTGGATGGAAAAATAAACAAATACTACAAAGAAAGTATTCAAATACTGAGAGACTCTCAAATGTTAAACAGATTGGAAATGGCTGCTGTGCAACTCAAATATATTGTATAGGGTTTTATTCCGTTAAAATAATATTATTTCTACACTACAAAATTGTGAGTTGTGGGTTTGCTGAAATTTTTTTGTTTAGCAAGCAGGTAGATATTGAAATTAACTGTAAATAAAGTATAACTTTCTCTGGCATTTGGCATATTGCTCATGAAATTAACTCACATTCTGGGACTGATTTTCAGCTTTTAGCCTCAACTTAACATGCATTCAATTTCCACGCATACACATAGCTTCCCATACATTTTTATTTTTTTAAAATCTACTAAAATCCTAGATAACTTATCCATTTACCCATTCTCCTGTGTCTTCCTTCTACTCACTGACTCTTTACTACTGCCCCTGTGTCCCACTCACAGCGTAATGTCAAGAATCTTCTCTTCTTTTGCACAAGTTCGCATTCTATGGCCTTGATTCTTGAGGCACATGGTTAAACATGCTTTCCTGAATCAGGACATATAAAAACCTCAGGAAAGTCACTCTTGATATAACAAAGGCTCCTCTGATTGTGAAGACCAGACACTCACATGGTGTAATGGAGTAGTGAGCTCTGATAGCCCAACCTTTATACTGTTGCCACTGTCCAGGGTGGTGGGTGGGTCAGGATATTTCCTGAGCACTCTGTTCTCCTATTTTCCCTGCTCTTAATGGTTAAAATACTAAAACAAAATACAAAAATATAAGAGATTATTTCCCTTTTTTAAAGAGCTGGTTCAATAATTTAAAAAATCTCAACAATAGTCCTTCAAATCTCAAACTTTTTAAAATATCAATAGCACCAAGAAAGTATGCATATTTTTCAGGTAATTTGGTTTATTCTTAGTTAATACAATTTAAAAAAAAACATTTTAATTGGTTAATTTGGGTCATCTAATAAAACTAAGTGTTCAAGGCCAACCTCATAAACATTCATAAAGAAATTATGCTAATCAATTTCTGCTAATCCCTTGAATTTTTTTGTGGGAGAAAAAAGAACTCATAATGCACTAAGAATGCTTACTAGTGATTTGTCAGCACAGGTGCCTCCCTTGAAAAGAGCAGAGCCAGCAAAAGAAGGAGTTTATCTTGTAGTGACATAATATACACTGACTCAATAAAAAAAATGTTAAAATTGTAAAGATAAACAGAGTAAGTTATGGAAGAAAGCCTGTGGACAGCAGCTATTCATATGCCAATATATCAGGCATCTTTCAGTGATGTATTTCTCTTAGTAAAAATCATGGGGTCAGAACCTAAACTGAAGTTAATGGAACTATGCTGAATTATTCCACATGAGGATTTTATCCTATACAAATATAAGCTTGATTCTTAATTACACTAAGGCCCCTTTGCACCACTGTGTCAATGGAAAGGGGCCTTAAAGTGGACATAAATTACATTTAAAATTTACCCATTGAAGTCAGTGGGACAATTTACAATCTTAAACATTAGCCTCTCTGGGTAAGGGCAAGATTGTTAGTACCTTGCAGGATTAAGCCTTTTATTTTTAAATCCTCCACAGATGTGGAAAACTGGTATACATTAGCCCCTCCACAGGGGATCCTCACTTGATCCTGCACAATTCAGTCAATCATTAGAAGTTTTTTCTTTGACTTGACTGGAAGCAGGAAGATGCCCTGGATTATCAGTGAAGAGCCACATAAGCATCTAATGACTTTTTTATGGAGTTTAGTATAACAGACAGTGCCTAAAATTTAGCCTAAACCCAATCTTGTGCTTCCTCTCAGAATTTTATTTTTTAAAAGCTATATATTATATACTAAAATACAGACATTACTGGGCATCAGTCAATTACTTCATTTAAATTTCCATAAGAAGGAAAATCCAAGCATTTTTAGAATATATTATTCCACAGTCATGGCTTTGCCACAAGCCCCAATCAAGGGGCAGATTGGGAGAGTCACAATTTTCCTCTTTTACTCTGAGAGGGAAGGTACCTTGTGCTTAGTCTACATCTACACAGTAAAATGTCCAGATGCACCAGTAAAGCTTTGCTAGCTAGGGAATGTGGAGCCTAAGCTTCACCCTCTCCCCATTGTGCCCATTTCCCATACACTTACATGAGTAGGAGAAGGCACCTAACAGCATCTGTTCTGTTGAACCACACTGACACCTGCAATCCAGGTAGCCACTGTAGGGAGCACTTTATACTCCCTTACTCTCTATGCAGTCATGCAACTCAGTCGCAAGATGGGACTTAGAAAATAATCACATGCATTCAGATAGGAAGATTTACAAATACATATTTGTAAAAACTTAATTTTCTCTCTGTCATTCCATAATTATGCTATTCCTACAGTTTTCTTATTCCTGTCACTATGTTTCTGTTCACTGCTCCTTACTGATGTCTTATATATTTTCACTTGTGTGGAATCTACACCAATTACGGTAATTCTATTGTCTTGTGGCTCCTTCCTTTTCATGGGATTTAATTCCTGAAACTGAAGTAAGTGTTTGCAACTTTGAGCTAGATTGGCCTAATATTAACATATTTATGACAAGCCTCTAGGAATGTATGTTTAAGCATGTGGGTTTAAGCATAAGTACAGAACAAATATGCTAATGAGCACCAAAAATGGATTGCATTATAAAAAAATCTCATGGTTTGGGCATATAATTTTGTATGATATTTATCCTTAAGTATAAATTGAACATATATTGGGGAAAAAAATACTTTTTGTAGTGCTAATGAGGCCAATTCAATCAAGGTGGATGTGTCTGGACAGCCCCACAACCTGAAGCAAATACTCACCAGCAACTACACACCACACAACAAAAACACTAACCCAGGAACCAAGCCCTGCAACAAAATCCGGTGCCAACTCTGTCCACATAACTATTCAAGGGACACCATCATAGGACCTAACCACATTAGCCACACTAGCAGGGGCTCATTCACCTGCACATCTACCAATGTGATATATGCCATCATGTGCCAGCAATGGCCCTCTGCCGTGTACCTTGGCCAAACCGGACAGTCTCTACGCTAAAGAATAAATGGACACAAATCTGACATCAAGAACTATAACATTCAAAAACCAGTAGGAGAACACTTCAATCTCCCTGGATACTCAATAATAGACTTAAAAGTCACCATTCTTCAACAAAAATCTTCAAAAACAGACTTCAACGAGAAACTGCAGAACTGGAATTAATTTGCAAACTTGACACCACCAAATTAGGCCTGAATAAAGACTGGGAGTGGCTGGGTCACTATAAAAAATAATTTCCCCTCTGTTGATACTAGGGTGACCAGACAGCAAGTGTGGAAAATTGGGATGGGGGTGAGGAGTAATAGGAGCCTATATAAGAAAAAGACCCAAAAATTGAGACTGTCCCAGTAAAATTGGGACATCTGGTCACCCTAGTTGACACTCACACCTTCTTGTCACCTGCTGAGAATGGGCCACATCCACCTTGATTGAATTGGTGCCATTAGCACTACAAAAAGCAGTTTTCCCTGTGTTGATGTTCACCCCTTCTTGTCAACTGTTGGGACTGGGCCACATCCACCCTAATTGAATTGGCCTCATTAGCACTGACACCCACTTGGTAAGACAACTCCCATATTTTCATGTGCTGTATATTTATACCTGCCTACTGTATTTTCTACTCCAGGCATCTGATGAAGTGGGTTATATCCCATGAAAGCTTATGCCCCAAAAAATCTGTTAGTCCATAAGGTGCCACAAGGACTCTTCGTTGTTTTTACTGATACAGACTAACACCGCTACCCCTCTGATACCTATCAAATACCACAGTGTCTCTGTCCTTAGTGGAAGAATTACCAGAAGCATTTCAGATTCCATTTGCAGTATCCATGAGTAAAAGGTGACTCTGAAATGGTGAACAATTCAGAGTCTGTTAAAAGAGACAGTGACCCTTTAAAACTACTACTAAATATACATAACCATAGTTCATTTCATCTAGAGTACCTGTAACTCATATTCTATTACTCATAATTCCAAGCAAGTAGAGGGGAAAAATCATTGACCTTGAACAACCTCAAATAAATTGTGTCTATACACTTTGACATATCCTTCCCACTAACTACATTACTTTCTTTTTAATAAACAGATTCACTTCTAAGAATAGTAAAAAAATGACCATTTCATCATGCTTTTGAAGCCATTAAGATTGAAACTTTTATTGAAAAAGTTCAATACAATGCACAGCAACTAGCATTATTTACTAATTTTATGCAAAATGACATGCCGAATTAATTACCAATGAGCTATTTTAGTGTGTAAATGCCATGCCTCACACAGTTTTGGGCAGAAACGACTTAGTAATAAATATTTAACATGCTGTGGAATATTCTGGTTGCACTGGTCAACCATTAATTTCCTTTGATCCTTAGAAAATAATTTTTGATGCACTCAACCAGGACTGATTGCAAACAGCTTTTTTATTCAGGCTGCTAATGTACATTTTCCCATTTGCTTTTCATCTGATTGAAACTACGTATGTGTTACACACTTTTTTGTAAAGTGCAGTACGCCTTTGCTTTTCTATTACTAGTTTCTAATAGTCAATATACATTAGTTTTTAAATCTGCTTGATATTTATGGTGTTGATACAATTTCAACAATAAAAACATTTAAAAATAAAAAGATGATAAAAATAGGGAGGGATCATATATTTGCAACATAGCTGTTCAATGTCCGCAAAACCTAAGAGCAAAGCTGAAATCTGACACTGCTAAAAAGAAAAAATATAGCTGAGTTATAAGGCAGAAACTGATTTTTTCCTTACTTCTTTTAAAAGGTAGTTAAGTAAAGTTAAATTAAATTATGACTATTATGTAAAAATACATTTCTTAGTTGTGATCATAAGATCATAGTCACCAATCATATTTGAGATGTACATTTTGTATACATTTACAGAATTTACAGTTACTGACTGTAAAAGTGAACTTATGCCCAAATCCTGGAAAGATGTAATCATGCATATTACCTTATGCCAGAATGAGACCATGGAGTGAAATCCTGGTGCCACTTAAATTAATTTCAATTTTACTTTTGGCTTCCATAGGGCCAGGATTACCTCATTATTATGTAAATTTAAGGCGCTATAGGAGTGATTTTTTAATAAATAATCAGTTTAAGATGGAAACTATGAGCTAGATTTTCAAATAATGCAGGTTAAGTTCACACTGAGATGAAGCAGGTATAAATATATGGAAAAATGATGAGTGTAATTTATAAGACATTAGACCAAATCTACCCACTTCAGTGAACATTTTGCCACACTATGAAATTGAGCAGAAAAAAATTGATATAAATTCCAAAGAAATGTATTGGAGTCTCAGTTGTCCATGGAGCAGATCCAAACTGAGTTAGGAGTTCAAAATTATTTGTGTATGTTACTGTTCTCCTTACTGAACATTTAATCATATACACAGACCTTTAAAAGCAGCTAAATTGTACAGGCAAAATAGTATCAGATTTTAATTAACTCTTGGGAGATATTTCTGTACATATAGTTCTTAAACATTATAAATGTCTTCTCTTTACACTTGCTATGAGGAATGTATTTTCAAAATTACTAACACATTTTAAAATCAGAATCTCTCAATAATGATTATAGGGCTCAAAGCTGTAGTCCTTACTCGGGCAAAATTTCTACTGAAGTCCATTTGTTTGACTCTACTCCAGTACATTAATTAGGATTTTTGTCTCAATAAGGACTGGAGGATCAGGTTCCTGATTTATAGAAAATGGAAAACTATGGCATGTTTTTTTTTTTAAATGAATCAAAATTATTACACATGCAAATACATCGACTAATTTTGTCATGCAATTAGATTAGTAAAAATGCTGGAAACAAAGCTAGGTAAATGCTTTTTGTGTTCATGACATACCTACAGACTTTCTTTTAAACAAATTTGTTCAATGTGTGAAATTGCTCTCTGATGACTTTATACAACTATTTCAACCTCTGGGCTTGGGTATGTCTTTGACTATTCCCTCCCTGTTTTGTCCATTTGTTTGACTCTACTCCAGTACATTAATTAGGATTTTTGTCTCAATAAGGACTGGAGGATCAGGTTCCTGATTTATAGAAAATGGAAAACTATGGCATGTTTTTTTTTTTAAATGAATCAAAATTATTACACATGCAAATACATCGACTAATTTTGTCATGCAATTAGATTAGTAAAAATGCTGGAAACAAAGCTAGGTAAATGCTTTTTGTGTTCATGACATACCTACAGACTTTCTTTTAAACAAATTTGTTCAATGTGTGAAATTGCTCTCTGATGACTTTATACAACTATTTCAACCTCTGGGCTTGGGTATGTCTTTGACTATTCCCTCCCTGTTTTGATTGGTCACTTAAATCAGTATTGTTTCAGCTCCCTAATTGGATGAGTGAAACTTTTATGAACAAGAGATGGAAAATCCAAGAGATTTCAAAATGGCTGTTTAAACAGTGGCATGAATCTTCCTGTGAGTATATAGTTGCATGTGTATTGATGTGGACATTGGGGATGGAAGGGAGGGAGATTATGATCTTGTGTGGGAGAGGCATCAAGAGTCAGGAGATGGGGAGAAGGGCAGCAACAGAAGAGGAAAGGGAATATAAGAGCAGAGGGCCAAAGGGCAAGAGTTGGTGAGTGGGGTAGGAGCAAAAGGGGACAGTGAAAGGTGAGGGGGACATGGACAGAAGGATCTTTAACACTACAAGACACCTCTCTGTGGAATCTGGAATTAAACCCAGGATTCCTGAGTTTCAACATTCTTCTGCAGTCTAGTAAATAACTTTGAAACCCACTAGCAAAGTGTGTGTCTCATCTCCCTCCAGTGTCAAGTCGTTATAGAATATAAACTTCTGCAGCTGTCAGTCACTCTATTAGCTCAAGTGGTAGAGGGATGTACTGTGGGTCTATTGATCCCACCCTGCTGATGACCCATATGGGGATTTCACTTTGGTTCCACATAATGGAGTTTCTGCTTTTTCAGTTTTTTTTTTTTTTTTTTTTTAATTACGGCAAATTACATTCCAAAAAAAAAAAAAAAAAGTACATTAAAAAAAATGTTAAGGTTGAACAGTCAAATACACAAATGTTAGAAAGAGACAGAATTAATGTTGCCCACACAACCTTAATTTGCACTCCCTGTGCATGTGCAACCTTAATTCTGGCATTTCCTAACTTTTGAGTGCTTGACTTACTAACTTTACTATTCTTTTAGCATAATTTTTGGGAGTGTACTAATATAATCAAGCTGTTTCTCCTGCATATTGTACACTATATACAATTACATCTAGAACTCAAAATTCAAACTGAAACCAACAATCTAGAAGTCAATATCAAATGTATAAGTATAACTTCTGGAGCTTGGATTGATTTTGCACATCTGGATAGCACTTTATGCTGTTGAAAGGACTAATATTTATTCCGTTTAGACTATGAACCTTTTCTCTTTGTTACAGCTAAAACGAACTGTTCTATGCAAAATTTAAGTTATATAGCAAAACCTGGAGACTCGTGATCTGCAAGTTATCTATTCCTTCTGGTCAGCACTGAAGGAATGTTCCCAGTCTTTTGAAAGATGATTCAGTTGTCACCACTTTGTGATTCTCTCCAACATATTTCCTAATTGCTCTTTGTTACAATACAAGGGATTTTCTTTATTTTAGAAAGATTTTTTCACTGTTCTATGCACATGAGCTATTATTCCAGTTATTGTTTACAATTTATTTAAATTGGAAATAGTCAGGTATGAATCTGATGTGACCACTTTTTTTGTGGTAGATTAGCTAAGCCCATATTATTTCAAGTTTCGTCTTCCTTTGCTGAATCCTTCGTTTTGGCTCTTTGGCCCATACTCTGTCATACATTTTGGCCTTCCCAGACTGGAGAGCTATGCTCTTCTGCAGTTTTATAGAGGAAAGAGTGCCAGTAAACTTACTCATGAGAAGGAGACCCAGAAGGAAGGATTAAATGTAAATGTAACGTAAAATGTATTCACGTGTGAGAAGGAAAACCCAATGCTTATATCAAATGCCTTGAAGAAGCAAAGACTTTGATAGACTCATATAATGTAGAGATAGAAAAGGCTATTTACATCATCCCATCCAGCTCCCTCCCATTTAAGGATTGTCCTCTACTGTACAGTGTTAGGTCTTAGTTTTAAAAGTTCCAAGCCAAAGGGTTTTCACCACTTCACTTAGGAGACAGCTCAGTACACTCGTTGGGAGATCTGACTATTAAACAAGTTTAGACAGGTGAAACAGAAGCTATATTTGAATACCTGGTAGATTTGACTTAAAAGAGATGTGGTATGGTGTACAAAACAGTAGTATATACAGTAGAACCTTGGGAATGGAGATTGTTCGTAACTCTGAAATGTTTGTAACTCTGAACAAAATGTTAAAGTTCTTTCAAAAGTTTACAATTGAACTTTGACTTAACACAGCTTTGAAAATTTACTATGCAGAAGAAAAATGCTGCTTTCCCTATTTTTTTTTAGTTTACATTTAACAGTATTGTACTGTATTTGCTCTTTTTTTATTTTTTATTTTTTTGGGGTCTGTCTCTGCTGCTGCCTGATTGCATACTTCTGGTTCCAAATGAGGTGCATAGTTGACCGGTCAGTTTGCAATTTTGGTGTTAGTAACTCTGAGGTTCTCCTATATGTATTAAAGCTGTGAGGAGTGGGCTCTGTACCTGCAAGTGATGTAAGAGGAAAAGTCACCATTCAAAATAGCTACAATCTTAAAGGAACTTTTTATAAAGATGCCTTCACTGTATTAAAAACCCAATTTTACTTGTTTTCCTCCAAGTTAAAGGACTTGACTTGGGATAGGGATAGGGAACCACATTTTATTTTATTACAAAAGCTAAGCAGTTAGAGGCAAAATATGACTCACCATTACTGCTTGATAGTTTAAAAAAATAGCTCAATATGTTGCACTACAAGATAACCAGCCAAATAGCTTTTCATAGACTTTTCATTAGAAGAATTAAACATTTCACAAACAATTTCAGCACAGGATATATCATCAGATATACAATTATGCTTGAATCAGTTATTAAAAGAAGCAATTACACATCACCCTATATATTCATCTTAGTTTAAGTTTTCATCTCTTGTGGCTATAGAAATATCTTAGCTTCTCTTCTGGGACAGGCTGTACTCACAAACAGGAATCAAACTACAGCAGATTTAGTGTTACTATCATCTTGGGACTTAGATTAATAAAGCTTCAGGTGAGCAATTTTTTTTTATTTGGGGAGAGAGCATGTCAGGAAAAAAATATCAGTTTTTATGTTTGTAACTCTTTCTTATTACCTGATAGGATTCCCTGGTGGATGGTGATACCCTGTTTCCCCGAAAATAAGACATCCTCCGAAAATAAGGCCTACTTACAGTTTTGCCTCTCGTTGTAATATAAGGCATCCCCCCGATAATAAGACCTCCCCGATAATAAGGCATCCACCGATAATAAGGCATTTTTCATTTCTGAAAAATAAGACATCCCCTGAAAATAAGACCTAGCGCATCTTTGGGAGCAAAAATTAATATAAGACACTGTCTTATTTTCGGGGAAACAGGGTAGCTGGTCAGCTGGACTTATTAGGCATCTCTTCTCCTTCTGCTTTAAGTGATGGTCAGCCTCTTGTCTGGGCTAGACTGGCATATAATCAGGAGAATAACTACCACCCATACCCTTTCACATTTTGGGGAGCCACAGGCCCAGACCCTCAGCTGGTGTAAAATTGACATAACTTGGTTAAAGTCAATTAAACTATGTCAATTTGCACCTGCTTAGGATATGACCCATTATTTTATTTATTATACTTCAAGATTGGAAATGGATAAGAAAATATTTTAATCTATTCTCTGGCTCTCTGCCTAAATTCCTAGGTTATCAAATCTGAAATGTACCTTCCTCAGTCTTCAGAAAAATCTTAGTTTTCCACTTCTCTCTCTAATGTAATTTGCCACATTGCTAGCTTTACAAAAGCAAACTTTCTTCTCCTTGATTCAGACTTTAACTCTCTCACTTTTACTTTCATGCACGTAAAACTAATAAAATAAAATAAATCAAAAATGTTGCTACCAACAATTCTTTTGAACACTACATTTATCTTTTTTTTAAAGACTAATTAATATTAAGAAGCTTAAGGTTAGGAAAGTTAATATTAAGAGAGGATTTCTTTTGTTCTTAGTTTGTTTTAGAGATGAATACTTCTGTGTATAACAAAACAACAATGGAAAATGCTGTAAATAGGGAGGCAATGACCTTGCTTCTTATTCTCTGATCATTTATGGTTCTCATCTGTACTTTACAATGGTACTTTGAAACCATTAGACGAGCAATATACTATTAGTCAACTTAACCTCTTAAGCTAGTCCTTCATATAACTGGTGTTTCAAACAGGTAAAAAACTGTTCAGTATACACTCCAGAGTTCTGTTTATTTGCCACAGTGATTGCAACATAATCAAAGAATAGTCCACTAAACATATGAAGGTTCTGTCAGAGAAAACCTAAAGAACTGTGCTTTTTCACATAGTAGATAGACATGGGGAAAGACCAAGGAAGAATGGCCTCACTATACAGTTAGAGAGAACATTTGGACAGAAATGTATCAGAAAATTGAAGGCTTTTTCCATTTCCCAAATGGCTCCTAAAAACCAAATGTCCTTGAACCTCTATAGTATACCTAGATTAGATGGATAAATATTAGGGATTTTAAAATTATCAATTTTTCTGTCTCATGTTAATCCAATACACTGCATAGTTATCATCTGGCTTGTTTAATAAAAATGTTTATATAAACAAAAATGTTAAAACACTAATTGCCTCACTCCAGCCAAACACACAGTTCTGTAAGGATTATCATTGTGTTCCCCAGGTGCCTATTTTATGCTGCTTCATTGGTGAAATCTTGCATTAATATATAGATTACCAGAGGAGGTTATAATTTATGAAATGCAGCTAGATCTCTTATTTCTTGAGACAGGGAAAAGTCTGTTGCCCTGGAAGCTTACAAGCAAGACCAGGAAGTGGTTGCAGACAAGGCTTCTGTGCCACTGTATTACCTTTTAATAATGTCTTTTTAATTAATAATGCAATATATTTTATAGATAAAAATGTCCTGCTTTACTGTGTTCAACATAAAATTGCCACTAATATATATTTGACATAAAAATGAATGCAAGATACTTTATAATCATTACATGCAAAGATTCATGGTACATGATATTAAGGAAAATCATTTATGCAAAATTCATCATTATTGCATTTGCACAAAGTACAGTTCTTCAATATAAACAATAAATTGCATCAAGATGCTGTCAAAATGTATTGGTGTGAATTCTGTTTTTAAAGGATGTAAGTACCGTACTGTTTTTAGGCTTACTAAGAAGCTCATACCCAATGATCTGTCAACTTGATACATCTTCTCCTTTTCTGGTCTTCCTTCTCCCTACTCATCAGTTGCCTGTACCTGCCCAAGATCCATACTTTTATTTGTGAAGCCCTCTCTGTGCCACCTCAAGTTTGCCTGTCTTCACACCTTAGTAGGCCATCTTGTGCTGTATTAATGTGTGTATCAGCTCCTGCCCCCTATTTTCCTACCTCCCCTCACTCAGGTGCAATATTTGATTCCTGCACCCAGTGCCAAATTTTCCTTCAAGTTGACAATTCCGTATTCAGCAAGTAATTTGCACTTATGAGCTCCCTGTATGTGGCCTCTTATGTACTAACAAAAGGGGGGAAATATCAGCTACCCTTGATCACAGTGGCAGTCCTTTAGCAACAAGCTTCAACATTTATTTTTTACCAGAGCTATTGAAACAGTATCATTTACATTGACTTTAGGCTGGTGTAAGCTGGTGGGCAAACTCACCGTCTGGGAAAGGTAGAATAAAACTCCTACCAACCATTGAGTCCCAAACTTTTTCCTTATGGCTAGCTTTATTTTCAGAGAAGATTTCCAAAACAAGAGAAATAAACCCAAAATATTGTACTAGGTACTAACAGTCCAAGGCTTCCCCAGCTGGGAGGGAAAAGAACATACTTTTCCCCTTTAGGGCCCTTTCCTTGCTACTGTAGAGAGACCCACATTAGAGACTTCCCCAACCCAGGGTCTCTCTTTTCCACTAGCCTTGAATCTGACACAGGAAAGCTTTGTATCTGGTTTCCTGGAGGTCATATGTTAGTTCTTAGTCACGTGCTATCACTGCTGCTCTCTGTTTTAAAGACCCTAAGAGCCACACCAGGTCCACTGTCATGGATCGATGCCTCCAAAGGCCAGGTGTTCTGTTACCGTTGAACTATGTCTGGAATAACTTTCTCTACAGGTAGGATGGAGGAACCTGTCTCTTCTAGTGTGGTTGGAGACTCATCTTCAGAGACTTGACAATACAGTTGAAGGAATTTCAGAGATTACGAAATAATTTATCTACTGAGATGAAACACTAAATGTGTGAACTATTTGAAGACTCAAAAGATCCTGAAGACAGAAGTCTTTATTGGAGATGAGTAAATAATTTGTAATAAATAATTTATACAAAAAATTCAGCCTCTTTTGCTGCTTGAAGAATATACACAAGTAGATCCTGATTTCCTCTCATTTACTCATTAGTTTGTCAGATTTTTTTTGCAAGGTTCTCTTACCCACAGATTGATTGAGAGCACACCTCTGTAAGTACTCAAATTAAGAGCTGGTTTGTTAGTGATAGGATAACCCACATGCTAATGTTTCGATTAGAATCATAGAATCATAGAATATCAGGGTTGGAAGGTTATCTAGTCCAACCCCCTGCTCAAAGCAGGACCAATTCCCAACTAAATCATCCCAGCCAGGGCTTTGTCAAAACTTAAAAACCTCCAAGGAAGGAGATTCCACCACCTCCCTAGGTAATGCATTCCAGTGCTTTACCACCCTCCTAGTGAAATAGTGTTTCCTAATATCCCACCTAGACCTCCCCCACTGCAACTTGAGACCATTGCTCCTTGTTCTGTCATCTGCCACCACTGAGAACAGCCGAGCTCCATCCTCTTTGGAACCCCCCCTTCAGGTAGTTGAAAGCAGCTATCAAATCCCCCCTCATTCTTCTCTTCTGGAGACTAAACAATCCCAGTTCCCTCAGCCTCTCCTCATAAGTCATGTGCTCCAGACCCCTAATCATTTTTGTTGCCCTCCGCTGGACTCTTTCCAATTTTTCCACATCCTTCTTGTAGTGTGGGGCCCAAAACTGGACACAGTACTCCAGATGAGGTCTCATCAATGTTGAATAAATGGGAACGATCACGTTCCTCGATCTGCTGGCAATGCCCCTACTTTACAGCCCAAAATGCCGTTAGCCTTCTTGGCAACAAGAGCACACTGTTGACTCATATCCAGCTTCTCGTCCACTGTGACCCCTAGGTCCTTTTCTGCATAACTGCTAACTAGCCATTCGGTCCCTTGTTTGTAGCAGTGCATAGGATTCGTCCGTCCTAAGTGGAGGATTCTGCACTTGTCCTTGTTGAACCTCATCAGGTTTTTTTTGGCCCAATCCTCTAATTTGTCTAGGTCCCTCTGTATCCGATCCCTACCCTCCAGTGTATCTACCAGGCCTCCCAGTTTAGTGTCATTTGCAAACTTGCTGAGAGTGCAGTTCACACCGTCCTCCAGATCATTAATAAAGATATTAAACAAAACCGGCTCCAGGACCAACTCTTGGGGAACTCCGCTTGAAACCGGCTGCCAACTAGACATGGAGCCCTTGATCACTATCCGTTGAGCCCGACAATCAATTCACTGAATGGAGGCGTGCATAAGCACTTCCAGGACTAATATTTATGTATGTGGATTTACATTTGCATTTGCACTAATATTTGTGGAAGGGACTTCAAAATCCACTTTCTGTGAACTTTCATGGTCTGGAAAACTCAATTGTTCATTGTAAATTGGTGTGTGTATGTGGGGGGAAGGGTACATCAAACAAAGCTCCCAAATGAAGCAGTATTTCAGTCCTTTTCTTCTGGACTGGGTTTATTTTTTCAAAAATGAAACAGTCTAATAAATCAAAACAGATAAACCATGGCCTGGTGCCTGGTCACTTCTAAAGCCTCTTCCTCATAAGGTGTCTGCCTCTGCCCACACAGCAGATATTTCCAGCCATATCTTCCAGCTGACTGGTGTGGGGACAGAGCATAATGTAGCAAATTAGTTTTGTTTGACTCTGAATATCTGCAGAATATTTTCTTCCAGTGTTCACCCAGCTCTAGTTGCTATGTACAGAGAAGGAATAGGCTCTGCAGACTGGACTCCAAGTTTCAGTCTTTTGTTTGATCTGTCAAACAAATTTAGGATAAGGAACATGGAAGTCCATAATGATGATAACAGAGTCCTTACTGGCTTGCAAGGGGATTGATTTGGCATCGTAAGCCTAACCTAGTTTAGGATATGCCTCTGGTAAAGAAATATTTTTAGAGCCATGTTACAGTACCTCAGAGTGTAGGACTGACAGGTCTGTGATTACTGACAATAAGAAACATACTGATAATTACAGATACTCCCACCCAGATGGATGGAGTGTAGAGTGGGGGAAACTTGCTTCCATGTGAAAGATAGCAAGCTTTTTGTGGCTATCTATGCCTGAGATATCATCTCTGGCTTGGGAATGCCATCTCTCATTTTCTTACAAAAACACAAAAAAAGAAAGGAACTTTTTTAATAATGAATAATTTTAATGCTGGATGGACCACCTGCATTTTCCATTTTGACATTTGTGGTCTGCCATTGTAATATCTTTGATGAAGGTACAGCCTGTCTACCACCTGGAAATATAAGAGGAGCTCAGCCAGACCTCACTGAAAGATTCAAATAATGTATATCTGAACCCAGTCCCCCTTAACCTAATGTTATTTTCATACATTTCCTGGGAAGGTCAAATAAAAAGAAGAATAGCCACACTCATGGGTAGCTTTTGAAAACCCAACTATTCCACTTCATCAGTGAAAATGATTTGCAAACAACTGACTCCTTAGCATAGAGCAGACAGTATTAGAGGCCTAGCAGGACACACACTTTTTAAAATCAGATCAGCTGTATCTTCCAAGAGTGATGAGGCAAGTTGAACCAGTCTCTCCCAATTTACTAAATTGGAGAAAATCAGTGACTGGAAGAAAAACCACATGCGACTTTATGAAGTAGTAATCATAGCAGTATATACATTAACTGACAAACAGCTTTTTAAGTTTAGAATTTTTTTCCAGCGGTTTTTATTTCTCAATATGTCTCACATTTATATATTATTTTTAACATTATGCTTTTTAGTTATTTTTCTAAAAATTATCTTCTAAACCTGATTTATTTTTGCTTTTCTTCTGCTTTGTGGGACTTCTGGTTTTTGTATAAATGACATTTTAAAGATTAATTTAATGTAAAGGGGTAAGCTGTACTTACAAGGGGCAAATAGTTTAACTGAAAAATTGAATCAATTCCGGGTTATTAACTGTATTGAGGATAGCAGGTTATACTATAGTGTACACTGTACCATTTTTTTAACAGTCTTACAAATTAATATATGATCAACATGACCATAACTAACCTGAAAATCTTCTTAAATATTTAAAGAGATTAAAATAATTAAATAATAGGCCCAGAAGCAGGTAACAGAAAAGGCTTATTGAAACTTGCAGAGTTCAGTGGATATGGGATACATTAGATAGGATTAGCAATAAATCAACTATCTACTGGTCCTCTTGGAGACAGATTTGGGATATGGCAGTTGTTCTATCTTGCAGCCCTCTAAAGTTAAAATATATAGGAGTAGCTACCTGGTTACCACTGATGACCTCAGGAAGAAGTCTACACTGGAAAAAAAAAAAAAGTGTTTTAACTCAGGTTAGCTAACCCATATAGCCTAATTTGGATTCAAATAGCAATGAAGACAAAACAACTGGGCTTTTACTTGGGATTAACAACTCGGCAACAAAAATGATTAGGGGTCTGGAGCACATGACTTATGAGGAGAGGCTGAGGGAACTGGGATTGTTTAGTCTCCAGAAGAGAAGAATGAGGGGGGATTTGATAGCTGCTTTCAACTACCTGAAGGGGGGTTCCAAAGAGGATGGAGCTCGGCTGTTCTCAGTGGTGGCAGATGACAGAACAAGGAGCAATGGTCTCAAGTTGCAGTGGGGGAAGTCTAGGTGGGATATTAGGAAACACTATTTCACTAGGAGGGTGGTGAAGCACTGGAATGCGTTACCTAGGGAGGTGGTGGAATCTCCTTCCTTAAAGGTTTTTAAGGCCTGGCTTGACAAAGCCCTGGCTGGGATGATTTAGTTGGGAATTGGTCCTGCTTTGAGCAGGGGGTTGGACTAGATGACCTCCTGAGGTCCCTTCCAACCCTGATATTCTATGATTCTATGATTCTAAATTCAACCACACGTTCCCTTCTAAGCTCTAACTTTAGCTGTTAACATACATAAAGCAAAAGAGCAATTTCTAAATGGAGTATATTTCAAAATTCCCCATGAGGCATTAGCAGATGTTTAAATAGATATAATCTCTGAAAAAATGCTTAAAAATTTAAAGCAATAAAAATTGCAGTAACTATGGTCAAGGAGGATTTTAAGTGCTATAAAATAATCTTGTGATGAATTAAACAAGCCGCTCTACTCCTTCTATTTGATATATGATAGATTATATATTAAAGTGTGTTAATGATCAGAAAAGTGAGTCTGTTAAATCAGTTTATGAGGACAGCCTGCTCTCCTATTCAGACTCCTATTCAGTCAGAATAAAGCCAAGTCTATATCTGGTGGACAAAGAAAGCTTTGCATTCTGGTTGGGTAGCTGCCCAGGGCACAAAAAATACATAACCAAAATAATAATTATACAGTGCTTTCCATATATATGTCTCAAAGCACTTTATAAAGGGGGTTATCATTGTCCCATTTTAAAGACAGACCAGACAAGTTGAGGGCCTTGCCCATCACCATGAAGTAAAAACAATGGAAGATAATGGATTTTGGATCAGGGCTTATAAATCAGTGACACAGCTAAAAACTGAACCGAGATCTTTGATGCAGAGTCCTACCCAATTAAAATTATTACTACTACTACTCCTTTACCATAGGCAGATCTCTTCCATTTTTCTACATTACATTTTTATTTGTTTGAAAAACACAATGATGCAATTTATAATGAGAACCATCGATTAGCATGGATGCACCATCAACGTGCTACACACTATGCACGCACACCCACACATCCCTAATAACTATTTCTATAAATATAGGACCCAAGCCCACCACGATATTGAAGAAATTTTGGATAAGGAATAATTCTGGGATAGTGTTTTGAGAGATAGAGAGTGCAATGGTGTGAAAAGATAATTGCAGATTTAAAATCAAAGTACAGTTTAGCTGGGCAGAACATTTTTGGAAAAATTTAATAGAATCATAAATTTTAAATAAATTGTTTGATCTAAGCCAAAATGTTTTGTGGAGATGTATTGGTTTCAATTAAGTTGTTTTTGGGAAAGTTTTTTAGCCACTGACCAGAGAAAGAGAGGGTGGTGATGGGGATCAGAACCTGAGTTTTCCAATCCAAAACTAGCTGTTTCAACACAATTCCAGTTTGCAAAAATGTTTGAAAGGTTTTGCTTTCATTCCAATGTGGAATGAAAACAAAATTTCAAACATGAAATGGAATAGTCATCCTCTGGACAGATCTGCAAAGTAGGTATACAGACCTCCATGCCACTCTTGGACACATTATTTGATTCCAACCGCATTCAAAGGAGTTGTATATGCATATCTATAGTACCCACAAAATAATGCAGTATTTTCAAAAATAATACAGTAATGCAAGGAAATTCCATTAAATTAGTTACCTATATCAGCACTGAGTACTGTATGTAATATCTGTATTACTATTTGTATTATGATATTCCCTGCTAAGTACCAATGCTGATCTGCCATATGCATAGTACAAAAATAATTTAAATACCAAAATAAAAGATAAACATTTCTAAGAACATTACAAACAAACCACCACTTAAATTACAGCATAAAAGAAAAGCATATACAGTGTTGTTTCTTAAAAATTATAGCAGTCCTGCAGATAAAAGTACAATGTATAGAAATATCTTGATGGAAAAACATTATAAAATATATTTCAAGATGGGGACTCAAGGCATATGAAAAAAATTGGCCTATGATCTCTTTTTCTGCTTGTTTTTTTAATTTTGTTTTAAATGTTTTCCTGTAGAAACTACAATCTCTAGAGACTTCTAAATGTTGATACTAGGAAATTTGGAGAACTTTGAAATCTAAATGAATCACAAAAAAGGTTCCTTGCAGAAGATATAGCAAAGGGGATCATACTCTTAAAAATAATCCCAATCCCTCAAAGCAGCTCACTTTCTCATTTTTTTCCATTTAAGATTAATTGTCCACAACTATGTTTGAGTTTCAATATCTGTTTAGAATATTAACATAATTTGAACATACTGCAGCCAAGAGATAGCAGGAGCCATGAATCCATCAAACTTCTGTGAAGTGGTGGCACTGTACATAATATACTATAAATTTCACAAATGAGCTATTCCCACCTTATACTAAATTTTAATTGCTCAGATACAGAACAGGGAAAATTGCAACTAGCAGTGTAATTCACATGAAACACTAATATAATATGAGTGAAAGCAATTTTTAAAATATTGTTTTGTTAATTTGTGTGTGTGTTTGCGTGTATATATATCTAAAGATATAGATAGAGGCATTCTACTGAATAATGAATAAATAAATAAGCAAAGTAATATTTTCTTGATGTAGGTGGTAATAAAATGCAAGTATGGACTTACATGAGAAATAAAAGAGTAACCATTATTCACACCCTGAAATAAAATTATTACTGAAACCCTGATACCAGAAAGGCTCCAAGAGACCATTTTATTTTATTCCGTGGGTTGACTAATGTAAGGGACAATTGAGAGGTTCACAATTATAGGGTCTTGATAAATACTAATAAGCTCTATCTGTTTAATCTATCAGCATTCCTAAGGTGCCATGATGTAATAGTTCGTCATATACCTCCAAATTCTGTTATAATTGTTTCCATTGTTTCTCATACTCAAGGCTAATATCTTCATCAGATTAGGGGTGGTCATTTCAATAATTCTATCATTAAGGGTCAGATGATGGTATCCTTGCTCATGTTGAGTTTACCTTAATCCATGAGTAGTCCGAGTCAATGGGCTACTCGTGGATTAAAGTTCTTAGCACAAACAAGGTTATAAGAATCTGACCCTTTATAAAAGAGAGACTTGAGAATTCAATCACTACTGACTCTAGTTTCAGTTAATAATAATGATAAACAAGAGTAATAATAAAAATTAAAATATATATAGTAAAATAATGTCCAGAGGAAATTCTTCACTCTGACTCTAAACTGTAAATTATTGCATTGTCATAACAGTATGAGTCAATCAATTCTTTAACTTTCAGGACCTGATTCTGATCCCACCGAAGTAAAAAAAAAAAAAAAGGAGATTTGTTATTTACTCGGGCCTTGATCCTGCAAAGACCTACACATGCTTAACGTTATTATTTTGAGTTGCCCCATTGAAATCAGTGGAACTATACATGGTAGTAAAGTTGAGCATCTGCATAAGAACACAGACAAAAAGATGGATTTTTAAGTGGCAGGTCACAACTTTATTAACTTTAACCAAAGAGGTGGAGGTGCCATACTGCCCTGCACCTCCTCCCCACTCCACTGCCAATACCGGGCATTTTATTTCCTCTCATGTGAGGTTAATGGCCTCATGCCATATAGTCAATAAATCAGAGATTGTCCTCTTCAGCCTAACCTCTAGGAATCAGTCCCTCTTGTCCCTTCCCAATCTAATGTTGAGCCTAGTGTATTGATTTGACCTGGTTTGATAGCACTTTATTCTTAGTATAGTTTATTATTAACAGCTTGATTTTATTTGTATGTGTTTTAATTAAATTTATAATACAAATAAATAATAATAAAAAGATACAGGGTTGCATTTCAGTAAGCAAAGTGGATACAGAACGTCTGAGAACCTGAGTGGCTCATCAATACCTTAACTGTAGGGAGGATAGAGCAGCAATGGCAGTAAGATGGCTGCTGGATACATGAACATGTTTACATATAAAAGGGAGGGGCCTGTGAGAGCCATTTGACTTCCCCAAGCCACTCTGGCTGCCCAATGGGAGGCAAAAAAAGACACTCCCCTCCATTGAGGTAAATGCCCTACCTTCACACTGAGGTACGAGTAGCAGGGAGGGGCACAGGGAGAGGAAAGGCTCTAGTGCAGCTAAGTGCAACCTCTCCCTCTTCCCAAAGAACCCCAGGAATTAGACATCCCCCAATCATCTGACTAAACCTCCTCCCTGCTGAGGTGTGTGTGTGTATGTATGTGTGAGAGAGAGAGGGCATTTTCTTCACTTAAAAATATGTGCAGTAGAATTATTCTTAGAAAAGTATCATACAGGCTGTGAAAATGTTGGATCCACTTGGCACAAAGCATGAGGTACAACTTCCTATACTTTGCTCAAGTTTGCAAAATTTTTCAGCTTCTGGCACTATATACATGACTATATATATTTTTGAAATTTGTTCAATACTTTCTCCTCCTGCTGAAGATAGAGGTAAACACACTGTTATAATAAACCCAAGGTCTATGCATATAAAAGGGGAAAAGTCAGGTTAATCAGTAGCATGTCCTGCTTCAGCATGCAAGATATGTGAAAATAATTTTAAAAGAAGAAATTGGGAAAAAAAGGAGTTTCTGTAGAGATTATCTCCCCAAAAGGGCATCTTAAATTTGCAGTCCTGACTTTTCCCTGGATTACACACAATTGTTTGCTTTTGATATTTTATTGTAAATATCTGTAATGCAGTGCTGTGCTAAAACATGAATCTTCTTAAAATAAAAACATTTTTGTGCATAGTTATTTCTAGATTCTGAACGTCAAAAAAAGGCTGGTATTAAAGAGGGGGATTATTATGGACAAAATACAGTTCAAATATCATTATATATGTAACAAATCTCAACAAAGTCAGAGAAATCAAAATTGTGGTCGGCACACTGCCCTTAAATGATGTCAAATCTGAAAAACAAAAGCCACAGTGGTACAAGTGAAACCCATAAAGATCAAAATTAATGGAGACTTTACTGGAGTTTATCAATTTATGTTAAGGCGCCAAAATTATTTAAAACACAGGTACTTTCTGTGCTCTGTTTCCCCATGGAAACAGGTATAGTACTATGCATTGAAAAGAGAATAATGATAGGAAAATCTGAGAGTTTTGCAGGTCATATAAACTGAAAGTGAATGGAAGAGACAAAGCAAAACTTTGAATTTCCCTGCTGGATCCCTTTATTATAGTACTTAATGGATGGCAATATAGGCATTATAAATACTTTTCAGTGGCTATTTACTGTGCCTGCAAATGGATGTGGGTGAAATCAGTCAATTTTGTAAGACTATTTTCTTTAGTTTTCATCAAATTTCAAGTTCAAATGAACCCCCAAATCAAGAAGAAACTGTTATAACAACTGAGTTTCATCTGGTTTAGGAACAAAATCATGGAAAACTGAGAATTCAAGGTTTTAAAGTTAAACTGTAATTTGGCATGACATTTTTGGTAAAGTTCAGAAACATTAGTTAATATGTTTAATCAATCAGGCTTTAGTTTTTAGCCTGTAATTAAGTATAAAAGGAGCCACGTTTTCCATAATTTGGGGCTTTATTGTCATTGTTTCATGAAGAACTACAGTATTCTTTGAGTAGTATGTAGTTTATTGTGCACTGCTGTTTATAATTTCACAGTTCCTAGATAGTCACAAAGGTTTGGACTCCAAGAGTGGGTTATCTGCACTTTGGAGAAAAAAAAATAATTAACGATTTACACTCTGTATTAGTATCATTTATTTATATTAGGTTCACTTTTGAAGAGAGACTATAGCTAAAGCAAAGTGCAGATGCTATCCACAAATGTTTCAGAATTACAGAAAGTAGCAGAGAAAGTATGTACACAGCTGGAACCAGGCTGTTCTCATCTTATGAGGTGCTGCTGAGTGAACTCATATAGAAGTCAGTGGAAGTTAAGGTTGGACAGCCTGACACAGGAAGCATTTAACCCTTTACAGGAGTGGTATCTAACTGCTGTAGGAGCCTGATAATTTTCAACACAGTGATAAGACTTTATGCCCAAACAGTCAGTAAAAATAACCCAGCCTTCCAATCAGATGGTAAAGACATCAATGAAAAACCCAGGTGTTGTCAACATTTCTTCAGTTATAGCTAGGCAAAAAGGAACTGTTTGAATCTCAACAAGATACAGTCTAAATACTTACATTCCAAGGAAACCTCTGCCTTTAAGCAGGGCCGGCTCCAGGCACCAGCTTACCAAGCAGGTGCTTGGGGCGGCCACTTCGGAGAGGGGTGGCACCTCCAGCTGTGGCGGCAATTCGGCAGACGGTCCCTCACTCCTGCTTGGAGCGAAGGACCTCCCGCCGAATTGCCACCGCAGATCGCGATCGCGGCTTTTTTTGTTTGTTTGTTTTTTTGTTTTGTTTTGTTTGGCTGCTTGGGGTGGCCAAAATCCTGGAGCCGGCCCTGCCTTTAAGACACTGGGTGCTGGAACTCCCTGGCTGGGAAGACCAGGTAGTAACAGTCACCCAAATTCCCTATTTAAGTCCTAGTCAGTGCTACTGAACTGGAACTGTCCACTGTAATGGATTTAATTATGAGATGCTTGCAGACTGTCTCTTGCCCATCTCAATTATGAAATATAATAAATGATGTATTACTGAGCTAACTGCATTCAACTTCCTTAAAAAATCACCATGTCACCTGTGAGTATTAAAGTTAGATTTTTTTTAATTAGTATATAGTAACCACCAAGATCAATACATGCCTTGAGTTACCATTGATCTCATCATCTGAATCCTTTTCCTATCTTCTCCCCTACCACCATTTTTGTTTGGTAAGGATTCCCAAATGCTGTTATATGTCTATGTTGAAACTCGGGTTAAAACCTTGTTGGAACTGTGAAGTCCCTTTCACTTAGGATAGTTGTAAGACAGGTGGAGCTCCAGCTATGGCTTTCTGCCATGGGCCCCTGCGAGTCTAATGCCAGCCCTGCTTGGTGGACCCCCTGAAACCTGCTCACGGACCCCCTTGGGGCTGCGGATCCCCAGTTGAGAACTGCTGTTGTAAGAGACCATTAAGGTGCTACAACTAAGACAAGTTGGGTGGAGTGTTCCACTGGGAATTGTTCTGAGCAGGTGGGTGGGTATGTCTGTGAGTGCAGAAAAAGTCTAATGTGGGGGGAAAGAAGAGGAGCAGAGAGGGAAAGAGAGAGAGAGATTGAGGCCGAGCAAGAAAACCAAGCAATAGCATGTAAACAATGTATAACCTTGGAAGTAGCCTACAGGGAGCTTTTGAATCTAGTGCTGCCTTAAGAGGCTTGGGGCTGTAAGCAAAAACCTATCCCCTGATTTTGATTCCTCGTGTTCACACACATGACAGTTAAAATGGAGCTGTTTCAGGCTGGATGAAGTCACAAGTTAAAATATATTTCATAGGTATCATTCAAAGAAAACCAGTTGGACCTAGAGAAAAAAAATCTAGATTAAATAACTAATTTTTGTTTCTGCCGTAATCACTCATCTACATTTTAGAGTAGCGTCCTATAAAATTTCATCAGAAAAAATAAAGTTGTTTGATTTTTTTATTGTAAATAATAAGATAAGCCAGTAGAAACCTTCTAATCAGGGCACTCTGGCTCATGGACTTTTGTCCTCATTAATGGGCATTAACAGAAGAAACCCAGTTTAATAGTAATAACATTACTGTCTGGAGAGCTGCAAAACTGTGGGAAGAACACTGTGTTCTTACATAAGCTCATGGAGTTGCAAAGAAGCACTATTTGCACTGGAATGAGGACTGAGCCTGATGTCAACTCAAATATACTGCAGGGTTAGTGGTGAGGCACGTGATATGTTGGCTCAGCATATGTAACTGGTATGAAAAAAGAACAACTAGGAACAGGGAGTAGTGAAGCACTTCCTACATATATCACAGCTACAGCAAAAAGGGCAAATAATACTTTTCTATTCCACTTCTTTTCCCAGACCATTTGTGATTTTATAGACCTCTAAGATATCCTCCCTTGATCATCTTTTTTCTAAGCTGAACAGCCCCAATCTTTTTAGTCTTTCCTCACGTGTAAACCATTCCATACCGTTGATCATCTTTAGTTCCTTCTCTGAACCTTTTGCAGTTCCCCCATATCCTTTTTGAGATGAGGTGACCAGAACTGGACACAGTATTCAAGATGTGAGCTCACCATGAATTTATATAGTAGCATGATGATATTTTCTGCCTTATTTTCTATGCCGTTCCTAACAGTGTGTAAGCCTTTTTGACTGTGCTGGTGTGGCATTGAGCTGATGTTTTCAGAGAACTGTCCACAGTGACTCTAAGATCTCTTTCTTGAGTGCTAGCCCATCATTATATATCTGTACCTGGGATTATTTTTTCCAATGTGCATTACTTTTTGATTATCAATGTTGAATTTCATCTCTTTTTGTTGCTCAATCATCCAGTTTTGTGTGATCCCCCAGTAACTCTTTGCAATCAGCTTTGGACTTAACTATGTTGAATAATTTTGTATCATCTGCAGACTTTGCAACTTCACTGTTCATTCCCTTTTCCAGATCATTAATAAATATGTTGAACATTTGTTCAGTTCTTTGAACATGGAGAGTGCAATATAAATGCTAAGTATCATTACACATGAAAGATCACAGAACTCTGATTCAATATGATGAATTTTTAGTTACAAGTGTATTTCCCTATATCAATGGAAATATAAACTTATTGGGTAAAATCCTGGCCCACTGAAGTCAATGACAATTTTGTCATTGATTTCAGTAGAATCAGAATTTCACCCATTGGTGCTATTAAATGTCTGGTTGCTATTAATACTAGAGAGAGAGAGAGAGAGAGAGAGAGAGAAACACCAGAAGATTTAAATCTATATATAGTTACCTCCCTATTTCTGATTTGTTAGTTTTCACTGTGCATAGCTAGGTCTATCTACTAAGAAATAGCATAAGTCAGGATTTGCTAATGTGTGACAGATCAAATAAATCAGATGTTCAAAGCCTACTAGAGAGAGAAGCTATATACATGCACAGATAATGCACTCTAATATTGTAAAAAGTTACTGTGCTGGTCGGATCTGTGTTTGTCACATTTCCACAGACACACCCTAAAAGTTGTGGTTTCTTCCAGAGGAGAAGGACCCCTCTCTCTGGAAGTTGTTGGTGGGAGAGCAGGTTGTGCTTCCTGCCTAGAAGGAAAACAAAACTATTTATGTAGCCAATAGCACTGCAGCTGGAGGGGAGCTGCCTTTGGCTCTCTAACAATAATAAACAGACGTTCTATTTTTTCCTGAGCTCAGGACTGTTTCATCATTCCAGGGACTCTGCCATGAAAAAGGAGACTGTGAGAATATATAATAATATTTGCAGTCGGTCTTCTCAATATTCCTGTCTCTTTCTCTCCTGTCCTCTCTGTTTTGTCCTGAAGATAAAATCTCTTGGCTCCTGCCTGTATATCCAGTCTCCATTACAGAGACTACATAAAACTGCTATATTAAGCAGGAATCATATGCAGTGTTGTTGTAGCTGTGTTGGATCCAAGATACTAGAGAGACAAGGTGGGTGAAGTAATATATTTTATTGGACAAACTTCTGTTGATGTGAGAGAGAGACGCTTTCAGGCTTACACAGAGCTCCTCTTAAGCAGGTAAAAATACTTCTCCCATCCCTTCCAGTTCTGTCTTTTTTCTTTTCACCAGAGGATGATGTGATATTATGAATTAGTGTGTTTTAAATCAATTCCTTTCCATTATTTTTAAGTATAGTCAGTGAGAAGGAAAATTAACCCCCGTACAAGACATTCAGAAATCCCCAACATCTTGAGAACTCCCTGAAACAATACAACCACCAGCAAGGTAAAAATAATTTATAATGGAAGGGTAGCATCAGTGCTGGTATGGCATTAAGAAAAATAGTGATAAAAAGAAGTTTAAAAACAACCAAATATTGTACAAGTTAAATTTTAAAAAATAAAATGGATTAAACATATTAACTAATGTTTCTGAACTTTACCAAAAATGTCATGCCAAATTACAGTTTAACTTTAAAACCTTGAATTCTCAGTTTTCCATGATTTTGTTCCTAAACCAGATGAAACTCAGTTGTTATAACAGTATTTGCTGCTGGGCCACTAACTGCTCTCTGATGAACTCTTGGAGGGTCCGTTGCTGGGCCACCTGCCACGTCATCAGACAGTGCCTGTCTGTCTGCCTGCTGGGCCTGCTGCATCTCCTGCACGGTGCTCACCAGCCACTTCAAGGTTTCCTCCATGGCAGCCATGAATAGCAGTGGTTAGGGAGGATCCCGGACAAGTCCCCAGTGTCACAGGGTCAGCGCAGGCTCTCCCACTTTTGTGCCTGCACCCTGTGTCTAGGCTGGTATAATAAAGAGTGTTCACTCCTTCTTTTGTTGGATCACCCCCGTGTCTTTATTTACAGTGCTTGTGCAGTTCCCAAATCCCCCAACAGTTAATGCCCCACAGACCCTCCCCTGGATCTCCTGGCCCTTTAGGCTTCCTTGTTGGCAAGGAGATAGAGATACTGCCCTCCTGTCTCCTCCCAGACTAGACTCCTCACTGAGGTTTGCCTAGGTCTTTTATAGCCGTCTCCTGCCCCAGCCCAGATGTCACTACTTAGCCCAGCATTTTCGTCTGAGCCAGCCTTCATTAGCGCTTGCAGCTGGGCTCCCTGCTGAGTACCTGCATCTCTACACCTGGCCTACTGGCCAGACAGCAGGCTGTAGCCAACATTTTGGCAGGGTTTTAAAGGGGTTTTACCCCCGCCCTGCCACAAGCAGTAATAACAAACTACATTTTCACTGAACAGCAACTTGACTCTAAATGTTTGTAGTTTCTGGCTGAGTTTGGAAAATCATAAAACGTTAACATACTTATTTAAAGTTTTGGAGGGACTGCTGTGAATCTCTGTACACATATAGCACTTTACAACCTCCATTACTGCACAATCCCCTTCCCTTCAACAGGCTTCTGGTGTGCTCCTTTTGAGAGGGAGATGGACAGTTCAGTTGCCTCCTATCCCCTCTCCAGTGTCTTCAGGAATTGTCTTGCTGTGCTATGCTTCTCCATTCCAGCAGAGAGAGAGACTGGAAACTGAAGCTACATTTCACAGAAATGTTATAGTCTCTGAAAAGGAAAAAATACTTTGTTTTTTTTTTAATTTTTTTGGAAAACTGGAAAATTTCAAAAGAAATTAAAAAAATGTATTTTTTTAAAAAAAAGCAATTTGTCATCCAAAAAAATGTGGACAAAAAATGTCAACCAGAACCACTGAAAATACTGTAAGGATAATTGTTCTCAGTTTTAACATGCTACTCAGCTCCCCCCCCGCCCTTAATTTAGGCTCTGTTCCTGCGAGCTGCTCTGCATGAGTGGTAGGTTCTGCCTGCATGGAACAACTTACAAAAGCAGAGCTCTAGTTAGAACAGCTTTTCTTATTCTTGGCTTTTCCAGTTTCAGTCCTGGTCAGAAAAATCAAAGAGAAATTTTTGATCCAAACCAATTTGGATCAAATTTTGATTCAATTTGCCCATCTCTACAAATCAGTTCCAGTAATTCATAGATTCCATTATGATCATCTAGCCTGACCTAATATATAACACAGGTCTGAGAACTTCCCCAAAATAATTCTTAGGGCATAACTTTCAGAAAAACATTCAAACTTGATTTAAAAATGGTAAGTGAAAGAAAATTGGTAAATTGTTCCAATGGTTAATTATTCTCACTGTTAAAAATTTACATCTTACTTCCAGTGTGAATTTGTCTAGATTTCAACTTCCAGCCACTGGATTATGTTATTCCATTCTCTGCTAGACTGAAGAGCCCATTGTGAAATATTTGTTCCCCATGTAGGTGTTTATAGACTGAGCTCTTCAATGTAGCAGAGATGTATTTATAAATTGCAAATTACATTTTAAAAAATCACTCAAAACTATTTAACACCTTTTCTTCACTACGCTTTCTGTCTTTTAGCAACAGCATTAGATAAATGTTAGTATTTTACTGAAATGTGGCTATATAATAAATACATAGTACCAGATCCCCAGCTGATGTAAATTTGATTTGCTCCAATGAAGCTGAGGGTCTGGCCCCTGCAGGGCCGGCTCTAGGCGCCAGCAAAACAAGCTGGTGCTTGGGGCAGCGCATTTTTAGGGGCGGCATGGCTGGCACCAGAATGCCGCCCCGCCGCCCCTAAAAATATGCCCCAGGCCACGGCACGCGAAACAGCTGATTCGCGCGCCGCTGCTTGCCCTCCCTCACAGGCTCTCAAACCTGGGAGGGAGGGGGAGATCCCAAGCGGCTGTGGTGTGCAAAACAGCTGATTCATGCACCGCTGCTCCCCCTCCCTCCCAGACTCTCAAGCCTGGGAGGGAGGGGAAGACTCCGAGTGGCTGCGGTGCGCGCGCCGCTTCTCCCCCTCCCTCCTAGGCTTGAGAGCCTGGGGGGAGGAGGCAGGGCTGGGGATTTGGGGAAGGGGCGGAGTTGAGGCGGGGCCGGGGGGTGGGGTAAGAAAAAAACGGGGAGGGCAGCCAAAATTGATTTTGCTTGGGGTGGCAAAGATCCTAGAGCCGGCCCTGGGCCCCTGTTACTATTATTATCTTACCAAAATGACCACAACACCAAAATCACCTAAGACGCATTTCATCCTGCTGGGAAAACTATATATAACTGTATAATCACATGTTTGAAAGTTTGTTATTGCTATCACTGAATTACGTCAAGATAAGGTTATTTAAAAAGAAATAATTGTAATGACTATAACTTTCCTTAAAATAAAGTAACCCCAGAATTGTCACTGCTGTTACACTCATTGTTTGAACCATTTTTGAAGTTTATTTTGATGTTACTTTCTCTAACTGGTCATTCAAAATAGCAAGTGCTGTTTGCTAGTGTTTTGTTTCCCTCTGTTTTCTTGAAATCTCTGAACAAAATGATTATGAGTAGAATGGCTGTGTGCTGAGAAGAGTTGAGAAAGTTGGTAATAAGTAGAAAATCACCAGGGGTGCAAGTAGGGCAGTCCAGTCCGGTATGCCGTACTGATAAGATATTTATAGCCAGTATGCCGTCCATGCCAGCAGCTCCTCCAGTACGGCTGTACCACCCCAGCCCTTCCACACAGCTGCATCTAGTGTCTTCTGTCTTAGGTCTGTAAGGAGCCCCGTCGGAGGACAGAGCTGAGGGTGGGTCTGGGGCCAGTACCGGTATAGCCACATTGGAGGAGCTGCTTATGTGGGGCCACCCGGCAGCCCCATGTACTCCTCCTTTCAGAGGACAGAGCCCTCCCCCCAGATAACCTGGGATGGCTAATTGGAGGGGAGGGGAGGGGAATAGCACAGGACCCCAGGCTGGGGACTGGGCGGGGTCATGTGAGGAGTCATGTGGGGGGTCATGTGGGGAGGTCACATGCCCCCCTCTCCCCTTTAGCTGGTGCAGTGGACCAGTAAGAAATGAATTCTAGTTGCACCGCTGAAAAATCACACTGCAGAAATGTGAGGTAGACCATATCTCTATTAGATGTACTGTGCGGAGTGAAAAACAAATGTTAAATAAAGGATCATGCTATATGAAAGCATGTCACAACCTAATGATAATGCATTAACTTCTGCCAAAATAACAAGTTACCTGAGAACAATACCTCTTTGTAACTACTTTTCAATGCCAGCATGCTGAATGACCACAGACATACCTCCCATGTCCTACTAGAAATGTAGACTTTAATAGACCTACCTTCCAGAACTCATGGAACTATGATGGTATTTGCATCATTCACTTTGTTCACTCTACTTGTGTATTATGCCCTTTCCCCCATCCTCTATTTTGTCTTTTTTAGATTGTAAGCTCTTCAAGGCAGGGGCTACCTACCACTCTGTGTTTGTACAAAGCCTGCTACAATGGGGTCCCACACTTTGTTGGACCCTAGACACTACCATAATAAACATGTTAAAGAAATAAACAGAATGAATATGTGCAGCAGAGTCACATACATTATATTGTATTGCACTTTGCTAATGGTAGGTTTATTCACACAGATAATGCCTACAGTAAATTCAGTCTGTTTATGATGAAGCCTTGAGGACTTTTGCTGCTGTGCACTAAAGCACACACTGAATTTCATCATAAAGAATATATGACACTTTATGTTGGGCAGGAAACAGCAAAGCAATTGTCAATTGTATTCTGGCTGCTGTAACCAGATTATAGGATTAGAAGGCTATTTTGTAACTTGATTTGTTGTTTGACAGTCTTGTTTGGGGGTTTAATATCTTGGTCATTTCAAAATGGACTGGGCTGTAACTTAATATAGAAGGGGCACAGGCACTTTTCTTTAGCAAATTGTTTTATTTTTAGTTCTGGAGTTTCAAAACACTAATTTGCAGATGTAATGTGGCTGATTGTAAGTTAAAGTTGTCCTGCTGTTAGCTCACAATTGCTCAGATAAATATTTCATTTTTTTCCCCCATAACAACTTTATCCAAGAGCAACACAAAGACTCTTCAAGAGAAACTTGTGGATTCCCTTTTACACCACTACTTTGTGATCTCTTTCTTCCCTCCAGGCCTCACATTACTACAAACTGCCTTTTGACTAGAGCTGACCAGAAGATGACAGTTCTCTTTCATGGCAACTTTTGAAGCTTCACAGTTTGTTTTCATTTTGCATTGTAAACTTTTACAACATTTTCACGAAAAGCGAATTGTGTGAAAATGTCTATTTCTCAATCAAATCCTGAGTTTTTTGATTCAGGAAGGGAGTCTAGGTTTCTCTACCCTGGAGGATACAGCATTGAGCTCAGTCATGAGAAACCCATGTTTAAGTCTTTACCCTGCCAGATTCAGAACAGAGATTCCCACATTGCAGGCCAGTGCTCTAACCACCAAGCTACAGTGCCATGCACACATTTAATCTCAGATTAAATTTCATTTAATCAATATTGTTCTGATCAGCTTTACATCTGACCAGTGAAGGTGGATGAGACCTTCCTTCCTTGGTTCCTTTTGGAACCTTTTCATTTCTAACATGGGAAGACTGAACCTACAGTTTCTGACCCTGCTATTTCTGAGTCCCTGGAGCAAAAAAATCAAACCAAAAATATTTTTGATGCAATAAGTTCCTTATGAAACATACTGTGACAGAAACATCTCTTTCTACTACCATTAAGAAAAATCAAGGATTGCACAGATTTAAAAAAATGTCATCAAACATGTTCTCTGGGTATCTCGGGCTCAGCTCCCCCTCAATGGGGTCCAAACAGATCTCTGGGCTCTGCCTCAGTGAAGACCATATGCTTCTCCTGGCTTCCTAAACATAGCTCCCCTTGTGAGAGCATCAGCTAACCAGCTAAGCCTCTCTGGGTTTGGTTCCTTCTTCACTATGGGTAGGGAGAGTGGTGCTATCTCCCAAACCCACTCAATGAATGGCTCGAAAATCAGCTGTTCCTCACAGTAAATTGTGCAGGTTTTCATAATATAATCCTCTCTCTTCTTTCTTACATGTTTGATGAGCACTAGAATAGCTAATACTATAAACAACAACACCAGGTATCTAACTTAGTGCCCACTGAAATGAATGGTGTGATTCACACTTGTCACACTCGTTTCAGATTCTGCAAGTACAGGCAGCATCACTGTATCAATTACCCTTGAAATTGTGAACTGAATATACCTCAGCAATCATACAAGCTAGAGATTTGTTTTGGTTTTTTTTTAAATGAAAACTTAGATTCTGGAAAATAAGGCAGTGCTAGTACACTGTGAAGACCCGCATCTGCAGTCTCTGAGCACTTTCAATAAATAGTTAGAGATTTAAGGTTGAGACAATAACATGGGCATTCTGAATTATGATTAGGGATGGATGAATCAAGTACTAAATTTGCCAAACAGCATGAATATGAACAGAATCCCATTACAGCAATATTTGCATACCAAATATCTATTATATTCATTCCAGCTTCCCACCCACCTCTTCTTTGTTGCCTCCCTTTTGCCACCTTGATAATTTCTTGATCCTCATCAACTACCCTCTTGAAATGTCTCCCAGCTGTCCTCCAACTACTTCCCAGCTGAGAGAAAATGTTTCCCATCCCACAGATGAGAAAGAAAGGAGGGGGATAGAAGTTAGAAAGGAGATACCCAATAATCCCTCTGGTTCTGATACTTAGGAGGATACAGGCACCAGTTGCTCCTGATTGTTCACCTCATCAAATGCATATAGACAGGTCCAATAAACACCCATCACTCAGTAGAATTTGCTGTATAAAGACACTATTTTAAATTCCAGAATATTCTTTATGGATATGTTAAAGAGCAGATAGTCTGCTGACCATTGCGCAGGCAGGAGGTCACACAGGCACCAGCCACAAATACTATTCTTGAGCTTCAAAAGATGCTCAGAGCAAGCTAGTGTCCAGTAGGTAAACAGGAGTGATGTGGAGGCAGAGCCATGGCCCCATTCTATGTCCACACTACCCCATGGCACAGTATGGTGCATCCTTCCCCTCCTAAGGGCGGCATAGTGGCTTTGACTACTAGATCCACCTTGTACATGCAGTTGCACACTGCCACCTTCTTAGAGCTATTCCCTGATGGCACAATTTGCCTTAACAAAATAATGAGAGCCACAATAGCCCTTTTAAGCCTTTTGAATTAAATGATTAAGTGTTATTATAATGCACAGATGATAAGATTACATTGGAGAATTTTTTAAAAGATGTATATTAATTAATGTAATGCAAATCTGAAATTTTACACCTCTTTTCATAATTGTGTTATCCATTTTGGGACATCAGGATTATCATGAAGGACAAAATATTATTACCTATCTTTGATAATAATAATGGCAGAGGATGATCTCTTTTGTGGCTAGTTGTTGGTAATACACACTGAGCAGATTAATATTGTAAACACCCCTGATATCACTATATGACAAATTATTAAATACATACTTCATTTGAATTCATAAAACATTGAGGGTACAAAGTTACTGAATGGAAATAACAGCCAATAGCAACTAATAGGAATGATGTATTTTCCCTCCATCAAACATGTTGAGTAAGTTACTGTTCCACATTTGCTAAATGGCATATGGGTTCATCCAATATTTTAAGGGTTTAATTCAGGCTCAGTCTAGCTCAGCCCCTGTTAAGCAAAGTGGTAGAGGAGTATGTAGAATTGAAAAATGGCCTATTATTAAATACAAAACAACAACAGAAAAACCCTTTCATATAAAATTGGTGACTTTTTATAATTTTCTCACTTTCGGGAACATTTGTGACAATTTTATCACATTTATTGAAAATGTGATTAAAACATATCAAAAAGTTATTAAAATTTGTATTCACCAAAAATCCTATATAAGAGAAAATGTTGCTTGTTTTGAAAAAAAAAGAAAAAATGGGTCCATTTTGAATCTGGAAAAAAATTATATGCTATTTGAAATGTTGAAATACTTTGTGATTTAAAAAAAACAACAACTTGCATTAACTACATGTGGTGTTTGTGTAAACTTAATGAGTAGAAAAATAACATAGGGAGGCCTCAGCATACTTTGTGTACCATAGGAGGATGATTTGTGCCAATTTTGAATGACTTAAGTGTAGGTTTGGCAGTGTGTGTGGCCTTAACATCCACAGAGACAGTATGAATCAACAGCATTTACTATTCCAGCAAAAAGTTGGAACTATAGGGTGTTTCGGACAGCCCTGCATGCATGCTGGGTGGTTTAGTGGGCAATCCAGTCCAGGAGATAAGAGCACTGGATGGACAATCAAATCATCTGGGTTGTATTCCCTTCTATACAACTGACCTATTGTGTGATCCTGAATAAGTTGCTTCACCTCTCTCTGTCTCGTTTATTTAGATTATAAGATCTTCAAGGACAAATGTTTTATTTTAATATGTGTTTGAGCAGAGTGTAGTATATTGGGGCCCTGATCTCTGCTGGTGTCTCTCAGTGCTACTTTAATAAAAAAAAATAATAACAATAGTTGCATCTCCTCTGAATCCCAACTTAGTGCCCCCACACAAAACCTGACTACTGAGGCTATGTGCAAGAGGACTAGTTGGAGACAGGAGTGCTTGAACCAGAGAATACATCCCTCCACTTCCTATCTGACATATTGCTAAAGTGCTACCTGTTTCTAGTGCCTGTTGAAGAAGTTACAATCAAGTAGGTAAGAGTAGATGTCCTATTCTTTTAAGGTTTGTATTATAGATCCAATTACTTTGGAACTGTGAGGGTTATTCCCCTGATTTTGACTTAGTACTTGCTGTCATCATAGTCTCCTCAAAAATCAACTAGAGTGGGCCATCCTGCTTTCACCATTGGGCCAATTTCCATAGCCAGCATCTCTACAACCAGTGGCTTTGTCATTGGATTGAAGCTCCTCTTGCTCCTGTTATTTAAATTGGGTGAATGGTGAATGTCCATTTTTATTGCATTCACTGTATATAGTTAGTGGTCCACTAATGTCAGAGGTATTCTACCCAGAGTGCTATCCAAGTATAGTACTCCATGGAAAGTAACAGTCTAAACAAACCTTTGGATCGGACTGTCAATTTCCTGTATGTGTTACAAGGCCAATTTTTTTGGATGTTCAAGAGCATTTTCCTTTTGATCCTGGGAATGTTTTATCAACATTCTGTTGACCCTGGAAGTCCAAAATTAGTCCAGGTAAGCAGAAGAATCAATTATTTTCTTTTGACCTCCGAATCTTTAAAATGTTGCCAATACAGTGCACTATAGCTGTTGATTTAAATGGCAATCAGCTTAAATTTCTTGACAAACAGGCAAATAGGCAGCTTGTCTTCAGTGCCTATGTCAGATGACTCATCGATAGCCCCTATGAAGGAAAGAAAGCCCCCTGAAGTAATGAAACATCAACACAATTACACAGACTGTTGCTTTGTGAGTAGGTGGAGTTTAGATTGCAATCACCCTATTGCACAAAAAAACTACTTCAGAGATTATTGCTTTGTTTCATCGGCTCTTATAATGCAAATCACTTTGCAGCCTCCTGTAAGCTACAGTACTGTACAATCTATTGCAGGGCTACAAGTGACACACAATCAACCTACTTTACAAAGTACATGACTGTTTTCTTTTATAGTTTAAATTTTAAGTAGTTAACTATCACTGTTGATTGCTACCATCACCCCAGTTGCAAAATAAAACATATTCCTCTTCATTCCTTTCTGCAACCATACTGTATGTACTCTATAAAGGGTCAAAGCTGAATCAGTGTTGGTTTAACTAACTTCTAATCCAAATACTGGGTTAAGTGAAGAAGAAATATCAACATCCAGGGTCCTATATGTCTGGACCCTACCATCATGAATTGCTGCAGAATTTCCCTACTAGGAATTCCCAATTGGCCAGTTTCCACTTCATTTCATTAAATTATGAGTGGTCTTTTCATGTGAGTGTGTCCTTCAAGTAATCTTGGACATATGAAAGAAATGTAAGTACTGTAATAAGAATATGTTTACCTATTTCTCTCATAATTGACTATTTATTATTGCTGCTGGTAGCAAATATGATCTATTATTTGAATGTCACTCTTGAGATGTATACATTTTATCTTTATGAAAAAGGTATGCTGTATCATTTATCTTTATTCAATTACCATTCATTTTGCCTATCATCTTAAACAATATTTTTTCATATTTCCAGTGATTGTACATATTCTAGCAATGGGTTTGAACCACACCATTTGGATCCTGTTTGTTACCAAATTTTGGAACCTACATGGTGAGTTGGAATTTGGAGTCTGCCCATCATAGGCCTTAAACTGCAACTGAGCGATTGTTGATCCTGTCAGTGGATCTGTGTGAGTGGATAGATTTACAGATTAGGGAGCCAAACTTTTTTTGTCTGGGGATGGTTCTGTATTTCTAATCCTCCCCAACCACATAGACACACAGATATTTGAGTGAGTAAGGGTTCAGATTTGGACACAACTCTAGCATGTACCTAAAATGACAATGCTACAAGCTCCATCATTTCTCCCAGTTTTGAGGAGTCAAAGTAGTCTGGCATTGGAGGGTTGTATTTATGATGAGGTATTAGTTATTGATTTTATTTATTTGTGGAGGGATGGGAATATGACATTTCTTGAAAATGCAAATTTCCAGTATTGTAAGGGCAGCCTGAGCATGGTATGGACATCTATTGACCACCATTATACATCACAATTTAAAAAGCAAATAAAACAAATGTAAAGTCTAGATTACACTGACACTGTTTAGATTTACTAAAGATTAACTGCATACTTAAGGATTTAATCTTGTTCAAACATGAGACCAAGGGCCTGGTCCAAAGCTCACTGAAGCCAACAGGATTTCTACGGGCCTTGGATCAGGTCTAGGAGTGTCCCGGGCCCTCTCATAGACATCCTTGGCAAAATCATTTACCTTTTGGATTTTGTCTCACATCTGACTTCACTAGGCTGTTGTGAAGCTTAGCTCATTAATGTTTACAATACACTTTTGAGATCCTCTGCTGAAACGTGCTATAGAGGAGCTATGTATTATTATTTTATTTTCATTATAATGACATAACACAAAAAGAATAGGAAGGTTTATGATCTAATAAGAACAATAATTTAAGCCCCAATTCAGCAAGGCTCTTAACCACATGTTTAACTCTCAGCCTGTGATGGACATCATTGAGCATTACTGAAGCCAACGGCTCTACTTGTGCTTAAAATTAAGCATGTGCTTGAGGCTTAAGGCATGTTGAATTGGAGTCCACATCTTCTGAACGAGTTTGTGAACCCAGTTTACTCATTTATCAGGTAAAATCTACTTACTTTCCTAAAGGATTGGTCCTCAGATGGTCCCCCTAAGGCCACATTGTGTGCTGCACTGCACAAGTGCACAGTGGAGAAAAAAAGGGGCTGTAAGCCTTCCTTTTTTCTTCTTGGGTCCTCTTTGCAGCTATAACCTTTGATTTAAACATTTTTCATTTGTATTTTAAATGTAAATAATAATCCCAATAACCCAATTAAATTCCTAAGGTTGACACCTCCAGGCTGTTACAGAATAATTTAATTTAGTGGAGAACTGTGAGTGACACAATGAGTTATATAATTATGTTTCTATTTAATATCATTACTGTTTAAGTATATTAAACTAAAGAGTTAATGTAGCATATAGTACCTTATCAATTTAAAAATATAATACCCTGCTATTCTCTTGGTGAACAGATGTGGACAGTGAACAGGTTTTTTTTAAACATTTTGATTGTTTTAAACAGCTGATGATACTTCAGTATAAATTTCCAGTCATAAAAGTTATTGTCTATTATAACAAAAATGTCATTGCCTACAAACAGCTGATATTTTTAAATGTTCCACAGTTAATAGTACTGAAATTCCAAATGACCAAGTTCAGAAAAAGTATGGACTGCTTTCTCCTGTTCCTAGAAACCTTTAATGATCAGTCTCAGTTGTGCTTTTGACATTTTTACCCTCGGCTTACTAGCGTACACTTCAAGGCTGCAATAACTAGATTAAAGTAATAACCTAGCAAGTGTTGCTGCAGGCTACAGTTTTAGCTGACACAAATCATCTTTCACTGGACACACTTTGTGGTTTCTAACATAAAATGACTTTGCTGAAAAGCTAGTGCTTTTGCGAGCCGGGGTTACATTTGTAAATGATTTTTAATCTGCAGTACTAGTCTACACATTTTTAAGAGTTTTCTATAAGATTGATCACCTATAGTTAAAATCCATTTATTAGAATTGTACAATCACAGCATTAATTGAAGTGCCCTAAGATTAAATGTTTAGCAAATCTTGTTTGCTGTTTTGTGCCTGGTGGACTGTGGTTAGAAGGTTATTTAAGTAATATGATTCATTTAAAAACTTACAACTGACCTTAACCTAAGTTGTAAAAAACCCCAAGCAACCAACCATCCTGACAGACACAGATTTAGTGCTGGAATGAACAAACATTGGTTATAGTTAATAGATTTGTGGTAGGCTATCTACTCACACCACAGAACTTGGAAACTAAAAAGCTGCTAGACTATTCATTTTACAATGGTCATTACATGAAAAGTCTGAAGTGGGAGAAAAATAAAATAGTTGACAAGCTTCTTTGTGTTCTAACTTATGAACCCTGAGAAACCATTATATATAAAACCACTAAAACAAACAAACAGATACTCCAAAAGTTCCACTTCTTAGAATCTTAGTAAAATCAATATGTACAGTATATCATAAAATATGGTGGGAGTTTATAATCCCAGGTGAAATCCTGAACCATAGAAGTCAATGTCAATCCTTCCATTTTCTTCAACAAGGTCATGATTTTTCCCACAGTGTGTGTTATATACCTAATACTTTACTCTACATCCCCTAGGGATAGCAGGGGCAATTAAGTATGGTATCAATGCCCTATCTTTGAATTTCCTTATTCTTTTTAATGTGCCAATAATCTAAAGTTAAGTAAAAAATCTTTCCTAGAAATGTATTGAAATGAACACAACAGACTGTAATGGTTCTAGTTTGTAAAATGTATTGAAGGATCTTTAATGTGGCAGATTATTGACCAGGCAGGCTCCAGCAGGTTCACTGGAGCCATTATAGATACATCATGTTAATTCAGTGATGAACTGAGTTTCTTTCACAATTCTCCTAAAACAGCATGACAGAGTTATTGTGATTGAATGCAAGATAGCTTCCAATTATCAATGTTTTGGGCAAACTTCCAGTGGTCATGCCCTTGGAACCATGATAGGTGATCATGAAAACTAGCTGGAGACAAACCTTGAAAAAAGGTACTGGGATGCATTAAAATTACTTGTAAATATTTACTGAACATTCATATTAACCATTGTTTTAAACATGTTAGCACAAAATGAAATCTCACATTAGATTTCAGCCTACAATGACTTCTATACCAGCAGCATTCTAAGACCCCCTGCTAACATAACAGATATGAATACAGTAATAGTGATAAAGAAGTCATAATTTCCCTGTAAGCATGAAATGATTCATCATCTCATCCTGCAAGCTGCTGAGTACCCACAACTCTCACTGACTACTCCAGGAGTTGAAAGCACTCTTTGTGTCACAGAATAGGCCTTATATAATTATTTTATATTCAGAGTTGTTATAGCCATATTGGTCCCAGGATAATAGAAAGATGAGTATAAAGCTTGTCTCTCTTACCCACAGAAGTTGATCCAAGAAAAGAGATTACCTCACCCACCTTGTCTCTATAATTATTTTATAGCAGGATTGTGCTTAGTAGCTATATTTTATGTTATATGTGTCAAGGATTATATTACTTGGTGTCTACAGAGCTCAAAGTCTTCCTTTTTAAGATGTCCGCAGTAATTAGGTACCTTTGTAATTAAGTCTAGAATCATTTGAAACAGAGCAATTTACATATTTCATCTTTAGGAACGGTGACAAGATTAAGCTATGTTGATGCATGACAAATAATCTGTTCACATCTCATAACTTTAGGAGGAATATTTCTATTTACAACTTCAGTAAAATTAAGATAATTACTATTGCCTCAAATCTGTATCTAAAGTTCTTTATCAACTGAAACACCAGTATTTAAAGCACTGGAAATTATAATAATAGATATAAAACAGTATTAAAGAAAAGATAATTTAGTTTAACAGGCTAAGAACATAAGAACATGTCATATTTGTCTTTTATGAGAAGTTCCACTGGACTGCAAGTATGCATTAAAGTAGAGTGGAATATGGCCTATTGTCTTTTTTTTTTTAAGGCTACCTTCAAAATAAAAACTAAAAAGGACACTATGGTCCAGTGACGAGGATGCTGAATGCTGGACCATTAATGTTGATTTTAAATAGTCATGGAGCACTGGGAAAATCCTAGAAGACTGGAAGAAAGCTAATGTTGTCCCAATTTTTTAAAAGGGGTAAACAGGATGAGTTGGGTATTTATAGGCCTGTCAGCCTGACAATGATCATGGGGAAGATAATGGAGTGGCTGATCTGAAACTCGATTAATAAAGAACTAACGGAGGATAATGTAATTCATGGAAGTCAACATGGGTTTATGGAAAATAGATCCTGACAAATTAACTTGATATCTTTTTTTGATGAGATTACAAGTTTGATTGATAAAGGTAATAGCATCGATGCAATATATTTAGACTTCTGTAAGGTGTTTGACTTGGTGCCACATGACATTTGATTAAAAAATCTAGAATGATATAAGACTAACATGGCACAAATTAAACTGATTAAAAACTGTCTAACTAATAGGTCTCAAGATGTAATTGTACATGGAGAAATCGACATTGAGCACATCTGTTTCTACTTGGGTCTGACACAGATTGGTTCTTGACCTCTGTGCTATTTAACATCTTTATCAAAGACCTGGAAGAAGACATAAACATATCACCAATAAAATTTGCAGATGACACAAAAATTGGAGAAGTGGTATAATGAAGAGGACAAGTCACTGATTCAGAGTAATCTAGATCAGTTAGCAAACTCATTACAAACACACAGTATGTTTTAATACAGCTAAATGTAAATGTATACATCCGGAAACATAGAATGTAGGCCGTGCTACAGGATGGAGGACTCTATCCTGGGAGACAGTGACTTTGAAAAAACATTTGGAGTATGTGTGTGTGGATCATCATCACACATGAGCTGTGGCCAAAAGAACTAATGTGATCCTGGAATACATAAACAGCAGATTCTCAGGTAGGAGTAGAGAGATTATTTTACCGCTGTATTTGGAACTGGTGTGACAGCTGCTGGAACACTGTGTCCAGTTCTGGTGCCCACAATTCAGAAAGGGTCAGAGAAGAGCCAGTAGAATGATTAAAAGAGTAGAAAATATGCCTTATAGTGATAGACTCGAGCTCAGTCTATTTAGCTTAACAAAGTGAACATTAAGGAGTGACTTGATTATAGTGTGCAAGTACCTACAAAGAGAACTAATATTCAATAATGGATTCATCAGTCTAGTAGAGGAAAGTATAGCATGATCAATGGCTGGAAGTTGGAACTAGACAAATTTGGATTGGAAATAAGCTGTACATTTTTAACAGTGACAGTAATTAACTATTGGAACACTGTACTGAGGTTCATGATGGAATATCTATCACTGGCAATTTTTAAATCAAGATTGGATTTTTTTCCAAAATATGTGGTCTAGGAATTATTTTGGAGAAATTCTCTGGCCTGTGTTATCTAGGATGTCAGTCTAGATGATCACAATGGTGCCTTTTGGTCTATTAAACTGTGAATCAGGTGATCATGGTTCCATTCTCAGTTCTGCCATTGACCTGTTCTGTGACTTTGGGCAAAGTAACTTGATTCTTCTGTTCCCCATCTGTAAAATGACCACACTGCACTTTAATGGAGGCGGGGGGCATTGTCTGGTTTGCTAGGGGAAGGGGAATAGCACTTTTTGGGTTGGGGCAGGGAAAGTGGCTCAGAAACTGCCATAACGGGTGGAGTGGGTATGCGTGGTGACACTGACTAATCACCAGAGACTGCAAGGGCTGGTGAGTTGTAAAGGAATAAGCCCGGCAGGAGAAGCCTCTTTTCCCCAGACCAAGCAGAGCAGCACCCACCCTACCACTCCCCTTGAGGTGGCAAAATGGCAGATTAGGTAAGGACCTGCTGTGGGCATCGTGCTAGCCACTCCTTTGTAGGGGGGCTGGGAAGGAATTTTTCCCTCACTGCCCAATTGACCTAGGTGGAGTGTGTGTGTGTGTGTGGTCGGGGTTTCACCTGCCCCACAGCAGGTTCAGGTGGGGCTTTTTTATGGTGAGTAGGGTGGGGAGTTAGGCTTCCATAGGAAGCCATTCCATAACCAGATAAATGGCTTTGTAAAGGACTTTAAAAGGAGGTGTTTGTTAAAGGAGTGGAATTGGGAGGAGTGGTTCGGGGCTTCTATGACAGGCATTGTAGGGAGCCAACTCCCCTTCCTTATAGCCCACCTTAACCATCATTCAAGGAGGGGGGATGGTAAGGTCCCAGCAATTGGTTGGCTGGGGGACCTGGATGGAAAAAGGGAGCTGGCAGAAACATTAGGTAGATATTGAATGATCATGGATTTACTTGCACTGTATATTTGTATCTGCCGGGTAGTCCCAGACATCTAATAATAAAGTTACCGCCTGATTAAAACCATATCAAGTGTCTCCTGTTGTTCTTTAGATACAGCAGGACAATGGAGATGATGTTACTTCCCTTTCTTCACTTTCCACTGAGAACTACATGTACAAAGCACTAAGTATTATTGTGATTATATACAGCTTTTCATTCGGAGTTTGACAGAGTTATCAGGAAGTATTATCAATCTTGTTTGTTTATTGATGGGCAACTCCTAGAAGAAATGAAAAAATCCCATAAGTAAATCATAATGAAAAAGTTGCCCTCCAGTAATGTACAGTACACAAGGTAAACAATGCTGCTGAGTTACAGAATATTTCTTTAAATATTTAGATATACAACCTTTTTCTCAATAAATAATATGCAATAAATAAACAATATTTAGAATATTGCATTCTATCATATAAATGGTCAATTGTCACTCTGAAATATTAATATATTAGTAATGTTCAAAGTGACAAATTACTAAATTGTATATTATATTTCCACTGTACAATTTTCCTGAGTACATAGAAATAAAAGTTTCATCCATTTCATCTTTACCCTGAAACACTCTGAATTTCAATATAGTAGAGAAACTCAAAGTGGCTAATAGACGGAAACTTTCAATAATTTCAGTAAATTAATAACAGCAGTATAGCATAACTATCTAGGACATCTTGCCTTTCAGATAAATTCACCACCTAATACTGAAAAATATAAATGTTTAAAAATACTTAAAAGAACAATGTTATTAATCCATTGCTTAATTAAATTATCTTAAAAATATGTTTTCAAGTGATATTGGACTCTGCTGGCTGGGAACAAAATCAAGTCCAGCTCCTGCTTCCTAAATTACGTTAGGTTTTTCATTGGTAATTTCTAGATATCTAACAAAAATATATTCCAAGGTTACACACCATTCTGCAAATGAGTTCTCTTCTACTTTCTGTTATGAGTTCTCTTCTACTTTCTCCCACTAAAGTTAAATCCTCTCTCCATAAAAGTTTCTAGAGTACTTACATATATGTGCAGACACTTTAATCATTTATATTTTTGACATTAAGATATTATATGACCCACTGAATATCCTTAATTAATTGGGTAGGGACGTGTCTGTAGAGCTTCACAAATTTTAAACATGCTTTTAAATATTTTAAATTACAGCCTCCAATTAAAATTGTACATGTCATATTGTCTCACTTAATTCTACTGTTCTTTTTAGGACACAGCCTTAGCTGAACAAGCTGCATTGATGTGAGCTGAGCTCAATTAGTTTCTGATGTTCTGCCAAATTGTCTCATTACGTGTCATACTAACACCAGTGACACTTTTAGAGTCAAGCTCTTTGCCTCCACATTATTCTCTTTGGGAGGAAAAAAAATCATTAGATGAGAAACTATGTAATATTCTAATAAACTGTGAACCAACTTATAAATAATATAAAATAGCTGAGATAGGATATATGTCTGGCTGTGTACAAAAATTACTTGTGTAAAATACAATGCCTCCATCAAATCCCTAGTTTTCTATTATTTACAAGTGCTCAAGATAATATATTTTCTAAACCCCATATAATGAGGAATGACAAGTTACTCTGCCTATTCACGACCACCTAAATAAAAGTCATCTTATATTCACAGCTACTGAGCACCCACAGCTTCAATTACTTCCCTTAAACTTCAGTACTCCCCTAGTAGTGGTGACCTTTACTGATGACATAAAACTGACTCAACTGAACTGGTCACAAAGCCTGACAAGACTGTATAGCCCTTTATTTGTCCCAGCCACGCTGGAATAAAGACAAAATTAAATGCACATTAATTAGGCTACAACTACACTCACTTAACATATCTGGGAATACCTGGCAATAAATCGCACAATTTAGCTCATCATTCTTTCCTTAATGTTTTCCACTTAATTGGGAGTGCTGCTGTCAACCCTCCCCCTTCCTAACCTGGCCCCAGCCCATTGCTGGGACCCTGCCACCTACCCTTTGTATAAGGGTTAAGGGGAACTAGAGAAAATGGGGGGTTGTCTCCACACAATCCCAGATATTAGGACCCCGCCACTCTTTTCCCAGCTTCCTTAGGTGATGCCTCCCCCTAAATCCACTTCCAACTCCTGCTTATCAGGAAACCATTTCCCATCTGTAACAAGTACCTGCACTGGACACCTGCCATATCTACTACCTGCTAAGCTGCAACTTCTTCCTGACCTCCTTGCCTACCTTACACAGATCTCCTTGCTGTCGGGAAGATGAAAAAAACCACACCACCTTGGTCAATCTCATGGAGAGGAAAAAATAATCCTTCCCAACACAAAGCAAAAAAGGCAAATTGTGCAATGTCCAATGAGATCATAAAAATATCTGGTCCTACTCTGGATCCTTGGCTCTGAGGGTGGGTGCTGCTGATTGATGATTGATGAGAGACAGTTCGTTCTTCTTGGTGCATGTAGTGAGTCAGTGCCCCACTCTGTTTGGCTACTTTCTGTTCCCCTCTTGGCTCCTCTCAGGGAAGTCTCCCTTCCCCCCCACCCCACCCTTGCAACCCAAATGCAGTAGGGACCCTTAAAAGAGCCCGTACACTTTTCTTCCTATCAGCTGACTAAAGGCCCACCACATTCAACTGTGGTGAACACTGTTTCAAAAGAAATCACACATTTATTCCTTATATATCTACCTTCTATATTTAAAAGAATTCTAAATAGCAATAGCAAATAGCAAAATGAAAGTCATTTGGAATTGCCTCTGATAAGAAATTGCAAAAGTCTATCTGGCCTAAGATTGCAGAGATGTGCTATATGGCTGTGAATTTGTTTAGCTGTAGAAAGTAAAATTACCTTCTACTGATTTAGATCAAGCATAATGGGATAATTTATGGTTGCTTAACTAAAAAATCTCCCTTCTTCAAAGGGATAAGTCTACAGCTCCGAGAGCATGAAAGAGGTCATGGAATAACAGGCTGAGCAACCTCAGGAAGGGGTGTCAGACCATGTAGCAAGCTAATCTCCAGATTAGGAGGGCAGTCAGAGAGTGGTCCTGCCCTGTTACAGTACTAATGACATAGGGAAAGATAAGAGAGAGATCCTGGAGGTCAAATTTAAGCTGCTAGGGTAAGAGATTAAATTTGAAGACCTCCATGGTAACGTTTTCCTAAATGCTTCTAGGTCCATGCATAGGGCCATTAGACAGGCAGAACTGCAATGTTTAAATGCATGGATGAGATAATGGTAGAAGTGTATTAGGTTTATTAGGAACTCAGGAACCTTCTGGGAAAGGAGGAGTCTATAAAGAAAGGATGAGCTTCACCTAAACCATAATGAAACCCAGACTGCTTGCTCATAACATTAAAAAGGCTGCCTGGGAAAAGCTGGCAGGTATGGAGGAGCACACAGCTTGGGCAGAGACATCTGTTAGGGATGAGTTTTTTAAAAGGGCAACTCTATATTCTAGTAAAGAAGTTGTTTCAATTCAGAGAGGAGCTACTGAATAATAGTCAAACATAACAGAGTCCCATTTAAACATAACACATGAAGGCAAGTAACTGAATATTGACAAAATGCACAAGTGCTTATATACAAATGCTAGAAGTCTAAATACTAAGATGGGTGAACTAAAGTGCCTGGCATTAAATAAGTGTATTGATATAATAGATATTGTGGAAACCTGGTTGAATTAAGTTAATCAATGGGACACAGTAATATCAGGGTACAAAATATATAGGAATGACAGAGTAGGTCCCACTGGTGGCGAAGTGGCACCATGTGTGAAATAAAGTATAGAGTAAAATAAATTAAATATCTTAAATTAATCAATATGTACCATAGAATCTATCACCAGGACTAGATATTCAGTGTTTGAACAATGATAGTATAGCAGTTGGAATATACTACTGATCACTAGCCTGGGATGGTGAAGAGATTGTGAAATGCTAAAGGCGATTAGAGAGGCTATTTGAACTATCCTCATATTGACTATTACTTCAGGAAGGGATGTAAAGATAAAATTTCTAGACACCATATTTGACTGCTTTTTGGAGCAGCTTGCTCTGAAACCCACAAGGGAGAGGCAATTCTTGATTTAGTCCTTAGTGGCACATGGGATCTGGTCCAGGAGCAGCATATAGTTGATCAGCCCAATATTAGCAACCGTAATGTAATTAAATTTAATTCTTGTAGGGGAAAAGTGCCAAAGGAACCCACTACAGTAGCATTTAACTTCAAAAAGAACTACACAAAGATGAGAAAGCTACTTAAATGGAAATAAAAATGAACAGTAACAACCGTGAAATGCCTGAAAGCTGCATGGAGACTATCTACAAACACCATAATAGAGGCTCAAATTAAATATATGCCAATAAAATAAAAATAATAATAACAGTAATAAAAACAGTACAAGAAACATGCCAAAAAATGTCAGCACAGCTAAACAATAAGGTAAAAAAGAAAAAGGCAAAAGACATCATTTAGAAATTGAAAGTCAAATCCTACTGAGGAAAATAGAAAGGGGCATAAACTCTGGCAAGTCAAGTATAAAAGTATAATAAGGCAGGCCAAGGAAAAATTTGAAGAACAACTAAGTAAAAACACAAAAACTAACAGTAATTTTTCAAGTACATCAGAAGCAGGAAGTCTGTCAAACAGCCAGTGGGGTCACTGGCTGATCGAGGTACTAAAGGAGCACTCAAGGAAGACAAGCCATGTTGGAGAAGCTAAAATAATTCTTTTTAGGTGACATATCTGAGGTACTGTCCTAGATTGAGGTGCCCATAGAGGAGATTTTGAAACAAATTGATCAACTGAACAGTACTAGTTCACCAGGACCAGATGGTATTCACCCAAGATTTCGGAAGGAACTCAAATATGAAATTGCAAAACTACAAACTACAAATCAGCCTCTGTACCAGATGACTGGAGGATAGCCAATGTGATGCTGTTAAAAAGGCTCCAAAGCCAATGCCGGTGATTACAGGCTGGTAAGCCTAACTTCTGTACCATGCAAATTGGTTGAAACTTCAGTAAAGAACAGAATTATCAGGCACATAGATAAACACAAGATGTTGGGGAAGAGTAAACAAAGGAATGTATGCCTCACCAATCTACTAGAATTCTTTGTCCAAGAATGTAGACAAGGGTGATTCAGCCAATATAGTGTACTTGGAATTTAAGAAAACCTTTGAAAAGATCCCTCACCAAAGGCTCTTAAGCATAATAAGTGATCATGGGATAAGAGGGAAGGTCCTCACATGGATCAGTTACTGGTTAAAAAAGTAGGAAACAAATGGTAGGAATAAATGGTCAGTTTCAGATTGGAGAGAGGTAAATAGCAGGGTCGCCCAAGGATCTGTACTGGACCAGTGCTGTTCAACATATTCATAAATGATCTGGAAAAGGGGTTAACAGTGAGGTGGTCAAGATAGTTAAGTCCAAAGCTGAATGTGAAGAATTACAAAGGGATCTCACTAAAGTTGGTGACTGGGCCACAAAATGGGAGATGAAATTCAATGTTGATAAGTGCAAAGTAATGCATATTGGGAAAAATAATCCCAACTATACATACAAAATGATGGGGTCTAAATTAACTGTTACCACTCAAGAAAGAGATCTTGGAGTCATAATGGATAATTCTCCAAAAAACATCTACTCAATGTACAGTGGCAGTCAAAAAAGCAAACAAAATGTTAGAAACCATTAGGAAAGGGATAGATAATAAGACAGAAAATAGCAGAATGCCACTATATAAATCTATGGTATTTCCACATCTTTAATACTGTGTGCAGTTCTGGTTGCCCCATCTCAAAAAAAGATATATTAGAATTGGAAAAGGTCCAGAGAAGAGCTATAAAAATGATTCAGGGTATGGAAGCTGTTCCATATTAGGAAAGATTAAAAAGACTGGGACTGTTAGTTTAGAAAACGGATTACTAAGGGGGGATATTATAGAAGTATTTAATATAATGAGTGGTGTGGAAAAAGTGAATAGGGAAGTGTTATTTTCCCTTTCATGTAACACAGAAATTAATGGGCCACAGCTTTAAAACAAACAAAGGGAAGTACTTTTTCACACAACACACAGTCAACCTGTGGAGCTCATTGCCGGGGCTGTTCTGAAGGCCATAAGTATAAGTGGATGGGTCCATCAATCACTACTAGCCAAGATGGTCAGAAACGTAACCCCATGCTCAATGTGTTCCTAAACATCCAAGTACATCTTGCACTGGTCACTGTCAGAAGACAGAACACTGGGCTAGATGGTCCATTGGTTTGACCCAGCATGGCTATCCATATGTTTTTAAAACTATTTTGTTGTAGTGTAGTTGGAGTATGAAATAATCTCATGATTGTTTTCCAATGAAATTCGCATTGGTCTGGAGTTGTGATGCATTAATGTATTTCTATACAGATGTCTTCCCAGCTCTTGTTTATTTATTTTTAAATCTCCATTGATTGTAATATCTTCCTAGAAGCCTGAAAATAATCATTTTCCCAATACCCATGTTGTCTTTTTCTGCTTGGCAAATATTAGACTCTCCCCAACACCTTGTGTCTTGAATGAGCTGACATTAAAATGGATGTTTTTGATTAAGAATAATTTCAAGCTAGCTATAGCACCCATCTTGCCAAATATCTTTGTGCATTGAGATCAAACATATCAGCACAGCCCTGGGAATAATCGTTATTAATGAACTGCTGCTCAAAGCAGGCAAGAGGCGCACCAAACATGCTACGTTTTATTAGTGTCTGAAAAAGTATGGATTTGTTTGTTTGTTGCTTTGAAGAATTATTGACAGATTAAAGAGATATTTAGACTTCAGCAGACTTTCACCATTTGAACAAAACAACATTACTTTAAAATGATGGATAGCATTGTAAAGTGTGACAATATCATGAGACAACAGGATTTTGACATGTCCCACAGTCGTCATCTTTAATTTCTTCCTTAAATGCACCTGTTGGTTTTTTTGTTGTTGTTTTTTATTTCAAATCTATATCTCAGTTTGCCTAGGTTTATACTCCAGGTTACAAATGGAAAGAATTCAAAATGATGTCTGAGAGAGAGACTCTTGTGCCAGTGTTTTAAACTACCTGAGTAAGATATTCAAAGGGGCTCATTGTTGGTCAATATCAGCTCCCATTAAAATAAATGGGAGTTTTGCCAATGATGAGGACTTTTGAAACTCCCACCCAAAATATTTTGTTACCATTTGGCTATACACCTCAGGAGGCCTTTCCTGCACTAGAAAACAAAGAGTTTGTAACTGAAATCAGTTACATTGAATCTGCTTAAGTAGAAATGTCCCAATGCATCCACGCTACCTGTGCTGAACTGTGTTCAGAGCCCTTATGAATCTGCTTTGCATCCATACCAGCACTGTCCTACCTCCTGCGTACCTTATGCCATAATTCCTCACCCAGTCAATGTATTCTAACTGGGAGGGATTGCAACTACTTTGGAGGACAGGGTCATAATTCAAAATGATCTGGACAAATTGGAGAAATGGTCTGAGTTAAACAGGATGAAGTTTAACAAAGACAAATGCAAAGTGCTCCACTTAGGAAGGAAAAATCAATTTCACACATACAGAATGGGAAAAGACTGTCTAGGAAGGAGTACGGCAGAAAGGGATCTAGGGGTTATAGTGGACCACAAGCTAAATATGAGTCAACAGTGTGATACTGTTGCAAAAAAAGCAAACATGATTCTGGGATGTATTAACAGGTGTGTTGTGAGCAAGACACGAGAAGTCATTCTTCCGCTCTACTCTGCTCTGGTTAGGCCTCAGCTGGAGTATTGTGTCCAGTTCTGGGCGCCACATTTTTAAAAAGATGTGGAGAAATTGGAAAGGGTCCAAAGAAGAGCAACAAGAATGATTAAAGGTCTAGAGAACATGACCTATGAAGGAAGGCTGAAAGAATTGGGTTTGTTTAGTTTGGAAAAGGGAAGACTGAGAGGGGACATGATAGCAGTTTTCAGGTATCTAAAAGGGTGTCATAAGGAGGAGGGAGAGAACTTGTTCACCTTAGCCTCTAAGGATAGAACCAGAAACAATGGGTTTAAACTGCAGCAAGGGAGGTCTAGGTTGGACATTAGGAAAAAGTTCCTAACATTCAGGGTGGTTAAACACTTGAACAAATTGCCTAGGGAGGTTGTGGAATCTCCATCTCTGGAGATATTTAAGAGTAGGTTAGATAAATGTCTATCAGGGATGGTCTAGACAGTATTTGGTCCTGCCATGCGGGCAGGGGACTGGACTCGATGACCTCTCGAGGTCCCTTCCAGTCCTATAATCTATGAATCTATGAATTCTAGGAGATTTTGCAAGGAACCAGTGCACTGTGGGATATTAGTGGAAAGACTGGTTGAGCCATTTTTGCTAGTTGGGTTTGCACTGGTACTGAAATGAATGATACAGAAAGTATTGATATTTAAATACCAAAGCATTGCCAAAGCAATGTTTATTCCAAGCTTAGCCCCCCTATTCAATTATTTGGATAACTTTTGCATGTGCCGGAAAGGTATCTTACAATAATTTGAGGTAGAACAAAAGTTATTTAGCACAATACATTTCTCTAGTGTAAACAAGACCTGCTCAAAGAATGAATAAAAATGAAAATAAAGATTTAACTCTTCAAGTCTGGTTGTGAGGCATTTGCTCCTTCAGGAGTGAGATCAAAATAGTGGGCACCAGGTGCGTGTGTGACAGAAACTTTGCTGTTTCCAGGATGCAAGGTCATGCAGAATATTAAATTCTACTTCAGGTTTAAAAGAAACAGTATTTTATAAGAGACTGAAAAGTGCCTCAAAAAATCTTGCCATTCTCCCTTTAATTAAGCCAATGTTGGAGCCAATACAAGAGACCCTCACGCAGCTTAGGAATGTACTGTTTTTTGCTCTGACCCTTTCTATTGTCACAGGCTACAAAAAGAGTCAGCCAGAGTCTGTAATTGCATTTGAGACCTCTGCAGGAAGCAGAGATGGTGAATGCAGACCCAGAGCCCCAGCATGACAAAAGAACAGGGGGCATTATGTTGATGAGAAATAAAATTAAGGTCCGAGAAACTTCTGAACTTTAATTTGGAATTCTTCTGCAAATTGTTAATCCCAGAAATTTGGTTAAATTCCAAATAAAGTAATTACCTTCTGTTTCATTAAACTAACACTCCAGTTTCAATTGAATAAATTCATCATTTCCTGTCCTATGTTTTTGCAAAGTGCTTCTGTGCAGTATTAAATGGTAGAGCACTTTGTATATTTTTGCAAGTGTTTCTGTGCAGTATTAAATGGTAGAGCACTTTGTATATTTTTGGGTGAATGCTGATATATAAAATGTTACATTTTTTTTTTGATAAAGTGAAACTTATGCTACTCAGTAGACAAAATGGAAATAGAGGAGGGTCAAAGAATACATTCTGCCACAAGTGATGTATCTATTTGAGTCTGACTTTTACACTCAAACTCACAAATACAATTATACAGAGGAAGGATGCAGCTTATTTAAATCAGTAAACTTTGTAGCTGTGATACATCACTGCACTGGTGGTAGCAACAGTGAAGTTGTTACATAGAGAAGGATCAGATGTGGTTACCAGCCCTAACACACACAGAGACATATCCAGGGTAAAAGTGTATCCCTATATTATGAAGGGGTGAAAAGAGGCCCTTGTCACCTCTCCTCAGAAGAATATCAAGGTATCTTTTGTAAATCTATAGTGGCATTTCATTTACAAAGAAAAATCTGGTTGTATTTTTTGTGTGCATGAAGGAAAGAAGAGATCATATACAGGTCTTTAAAAGTTGACCAATTTTGCCTTAGTTCAGATTTCTCTGTGCATCACTGTATTTACTGTACAAAACACTAGTGAATATTGCAAATAGTGGTGTAATGTTATTTAATTACATATGGCAATAGTTAATTTTTTCAGACCGACCAATCTACATCAGCTTTTCCACTGTTCTTACAAACGTTTGGCTAAAAAGTGTAAAAAAGGTCATTTGTCTGGGTGAAGTGAGACCTAAAACTCAACTCAATTGCATATCTCTGTTTGTCTGACAGTAACACAAAAATCTCAGGTAATGTTCTAGGCATCTAGGAAGACCCCCTATTGATTTTTGTGACAATTGGAAAACCAAAACACCAATCAGAGAAACCTCATTTCTACACAGTGCCCATTCAATGCTTCAAGCAGGGGAGCATCATGACAAGGGCCCTACCAATTTCATGGCTGTTAAAAACATGTCATGGACCATGAAATAGCCTTCCCCATGAAATCTGATCTCCCTCTGCTGCTGGGAGTGCCCCAGCCAGGAGCTTCTAGCTGCTTGTCCAGGCCAGGCTGGGGAAGGACAGGAGTACACCCTCACTTCTGCGCTGCAGCAGCCCCGGAGCTGGTTTCATGGCTTCTGCCAGGGTTTGAGGTGCCCAGGCTCAGGATGCCCATTTTCCAGGGGGTCCCCAAATTGGCTGGGGCCCCTGGGCACAAGCACTGTGGACCCCTGTGTTAATCCACCACTGACTGGGGCTAGCAGCTAGGAGTCCCTGGCTGGGGTCCTCCCAGCAGCACAGGGGAGATCGAACCTACCTTTACCTCCCGCTGCAGCTCTGAAGGCTGCACAGAATTGAGGGTGGCAATCCTGTGACACCCCTCCCTGTCCCCCCCCCACACACAGACACACACACCAGCTTTGTAACACCCCCCCCCCACACACACACACACACAGAATCCTCTTTGGGTTCGGACCCCCACAGTTACAACACTGTGACATTTTAGATGTAAAAATCTGAAATCATTAAATTGACCAATTTTAAAACCCCCTGGGTGTGAAATTGGACAGAATGGACCGCAAATTTGTTAGGGCCCTAATCATGACAGAGGTAACTCAGACAGTCATCACTCATTCCCTCCAACACATTCACATACTTCAATCCCATTTGTTGAAACTAGACAACAAATAAAATTACAGGTCATGATTTACACGTTTTCACAGAGTTGCAAGGTGTGTGTGTGTGTGGGGGGGGGGTCAGGACAGGAATAGCAAGAGCTGCTTCAAATCAGGAGCTATATTGGCTGAGTAGGAGTGATGTTGGAAATGTGCATTTCCCCCCAAACTACACCTGGCTCAGCCAAGATAATTTCTTTGCCAAGTCAAAATTGTTTTAGTTAATCTAAACAGTGTCCATTTGGTATTGCAGGTTGAGGACTCTCTGTACCTCCAGCACCAAGTGGACATTGTCAAAGAGAGAGATGACAACAGCAAGCAGCACAGTTGTTCTAGGGTTGTGTTTACTTGAGGGAGGGAGTGATGACTGGCTCAGTTACCTCTGATGTCACGATGCTATGCTTCAGTGCCTGCAGCACCATATGGGCACTGTCAAGGGGAAATTGTTGCTATGAAATGGATAAAACAATGAAGTAAAGAAGTATCTTCGACAACTTCACACTAACATTTAGATATAGTGGCAAGGTATTCTAAAATTGGTACAGGTCCTGGGATCCCTGGCAGCTCAGTGTACATAATCAACAAAGTGTACGACCCTCTGGTTAATTATAGTTACATTTCACTTGTTATGGGAGAAGAATGGAGGTATGGTTTAGGGCACATTTACACAGCAGCTAGTCACTCTATTTCATGTAGATATGCATGTGCTAGTTCTGCTTAAACTAGTACCTAAAAATACTGCCGTGTTGCCACTAAGCTGCCCAAGTACATGCCCTGGGGGATTGGGCAGGACTGTACTCTGGCCATTGATCCGAGCAGCTGGCTGTGCCATAGCAGCCACAATGCTATTTTTAGGCACTAGCTCAAGCAGCATGTCTTCCCGTGCTGGAAATTACACTTCCCACCTACTGTATACTTTATTGTGCTTGTTCTGGGTTTGTTTGTTTGTTTGTTTGTTTGTTTGATTTTTGAGAAAGCGCTAAGGAGAAGAGGCAAGGGACAAGCAATACCCCAGAACACTTCATCTTAGAAACTGTGTATATGCCAAGCTTCCCATCCCTCCTGAGGATAACATATTCAGGCACTAATTTTGTTATGCCCTGTTCTTCAACCCTGTTACAGGAATTTAACTGTTTAACACTCTAAAGGAAAAATGTGAATGTTTTTGTCTTGGCACGCACACAATGCTTTAATACTGCCAGGGTTGGCTGAAACATCATTGAAGCTGGTGGGTGTAACTGTCACCCTTCATTTAAGATATCTGTAAAAAACAGCTAAGCCCCTTTAACAAACAATAAGAGGCCTCCATCCCAAAGACAGGCACATGTGACAATTATGGGGAGTATCTGTACAACTTACGTATTCCACTTATTATGAAATTGCTGTATTACAAATGCCTCTGTCTGTGTATCCACCATTGCTGCCAGACCTGCAACAGGTTCACATCAAACTAAGGACAATGAAAAGTATTTAACTTTTACAACTGTGTTTTGACCGGACATAGAAAGGCTAAGAAGCTTGGCTGGAATGGGAAGAAATATTCTTTTGTCTCATCTGAAGGGAAGACGGAAGTGAAGAGAGTGGAAACTCCCCAAGCAAGATGAAAAGGACACAGAGAGACAGTCAGGAACTTTGGACAGAAGGGAAGAAGGGGACTGAGCAGCCAGGGTCAGAGGAGATGTGCTGGGAGAGAAGGCTCCATTTTGCAGAACCCAAGCCATGCACTGCAACAGACAATTCTGGACCCAGCTCAAAGAATGCTTTGGAATGGTGAGGAAACTGAGGCAGGGAAATACACGAATGGTTTATTATTTTTGCATAGATCTGTATATTTCTCATGCAATTAAAGAAAATGTAATGCTGTATATAACTCCTTTGTAAGGTTAACATTATGTGTTATACCTTTTCACACATCCCCTGAGAGACTGAACTATAAGCCAGAAAGTTCACAATCAGTTGGATTCTGGGAGAGGGTGTATTTAAGCTACAGGGGAAGCTTGAGGGGTAAATACTGATTTCAGGGTGGTGGGCAGTGTGCTGTGTGATCTAAACTCTCAGGAGAGGGTGCTAGACAGAGAATCTGCATCTTAAGGGTGTGCCAAGGGACCCCAAGCCCGAGACAGTGCAGGGGCTCTGTTCAGACTCCAGAGGTTTAAAACACATGGGATCCAGTAGGTAGGTCCCCTCACAGCAGTTGGGTGAGTAGCCAAGAGAGGAAGCTTAACAGGAGCTAGGACACATCACTGCCTAAAGGCAAGGGTAAGACCCTTCAGGAATTTGAACTGAATATGTGGGTCCTTGGGGCTTGGCTGGATATAGGCTTTAGTAAATAAGTGGATGGGTGGGTTAGAGAGAGAGGGAGAAAGAGAAGCAGGAGAAACACCACAGAAAGACACAATGAAAGATCAGAAAGACCCAGCCTGAACATGCACTTAAAACATGGCCATGAGAAACCCTAAAATGACAGCTTTGGGGCTGAGTGATAGCTGCAAGGGGCTTGAAACGGTGAACAAAGAAACTATCTTCTGCTGTTTGATTCCACTGGTGTTCTGGGAAACAGGACGTTGTACATTCTTCGTGGGGAAACAGGATTGCATCAAAGATACCAGTCTCCATCATCAACTTCTTCTCCTAGTGAAATCAATCCTCAGAGCTCCAAACATAGGTCAACTAACTGGGCCAAAAGGGATAACAATACTTACAAAAATATACATTAATTCAAAATGAATGATTAAACAAGGACAGAAAAATATGAACAGCAGCTCAGGTGCTAAGTTGGTGGCAGAGAAATAAAGGGTGGAAATCATCTCTCACACAGGTATACTTATGTCATTTGTGTTGTACATAAACAGTAACATTAAGACATCATGGTTGGATTAATATCTGAAACAGGGTTTTAGGTATAAGCCTAAATAAGGCTGTTTCCGTCTATGGAGAAAGCAAACAAGAGGATGAAGGAGATGGAGAAAAGAGGAAAAATGGAATCTAAGCCTAAAGCCAACACCATAGATAAAACAGCAGCAGATTCAGAAGTCAAATGCCATTTTTCTCAGTGGTACCTTTAATAGAATCCTGAAGCTTGTTTTAATGGCAGCTGTAATAGCCAAGACTATTTATGGGGTCTATGGTGGTTCTTTGGTCTGAAACCTAGGGCTTGGACCTCAAAATATTACATCCACTGAAACAAAGACGATGCAGGGATTAAGAGTAAAATCAGTGATGCAGAAATAATACAGCTAAAGAAATGTTGCGTAATAGACCATTTGCTAAATGACATAGAATTAACATGTCATGCTGAATAATTTTAGATGAAAAGTATATCTTCTTTATCATCATCCTTACAATACTTATTTCTTATACAGCACTTTTCTTTTCAAATACTTTACAAGCAGTGACGGGATATAGTCACTCCTATCCCCAGCTGGACAGTGAAAAAGTTAAAATTCCCCCTTCATTAACAGAGTGAAGAGCCCTTGACCCATAACAATTACCTTAATTACCAGGCATGGAGGAAAGATCTTTCAGTTGTGGTTCATTAAGGGAAGTCATGGACAGGGGGAGGTTTGAATCACTCTGAGTTTTGGGGAGCAAACCCATGAGTTGGTTCTGAAGCTAAAGAAGCAGGTCTTAGATTAATAGATTCAAAGGCCAGAAAGGACCATTGTGATCATATAGTCTAAATTCCCGAATAGTACAGACCATAGCACTTTCCCCCAAATAATTCCTAAAGCATATGTTTTAGAAAAACATCCAGTCTTGATGGAGAATCCATCATTACTATTGGTAAGTTGTTCCAATGGTTAATTATTTTCACTGTTAACATTTTACGCTTTATTTCCAATCTGAATTTGTCTAGTTTCAACTTGCAGACATTGGAGCATGTTAGACTGAAGAGCCCTTTATTACCCATAAATATTTTTCCCATGTAGGTATTTATAGACTGTAATCAAGTCACCCCTTAACCTTCTCTTTATTAAGCTAAATGGATTGAGCTCCTTCAGTCTATCACCTGTTCATGCTCTCTGTATGTGTGTATATATTCCACTCTATATGCATCCGAAGAAGCGGGCTGTAGTCCACGAAAGTTTATGCTCTAATAAATTTGTTAATCTCTAAGGTGCCACAAGTACTCCTGTTCTTTTTTCTTATACTTTAATCGTTCTTCTGGCTCTTCTCTAAAACCCTCTCTAATTTATCAACATTCTTCTTGAATTGTGAACTCTAGAACTGTACACAGTATTCCAGCAGCAGTGACACCAGTGCCAAATGCAGAGATAAAATAACCTCCTTACTTTTTCTTGAGAAAAAGCGTCACACTGAAAGCTCACATTCAGCTGATTATCCATCACGATCCCCAAATCTTTTTCAGAGCCACTGCTTCCCAGGATCGAGTCCCCAATTCTGTAAGGATGGCCTACATTCTTTGTTTTCAGATGGATACATTTATATTTGGCTATATTAAAACAGTTTGTTTACTTGTGCCCAGTTTACCAAGCAATCTGAATCAGTAACCTGTTCTCGTCATTATTTACAACTCCACCAATTTTTAGATCATTTGCAAACATTATCAGTTTTCTTCCAGGTAATTGATAAAGATGTTAAATAGCACAGGACCAAGAACTGATCCACGTGGGACCCCAGAGGAAACAGATGTGCTCAATAACAATTCCCCATCTGCAACTACATTTTGAAACCTATCAGTTAGCTAGTTTTTAATCCATTTAATGTGCGGCCATGTCAATTTTATACTGTTCCATTTTTTAAAAATCAAAATGTCATGTGTCACCAAATCAAATTCCTTACAGGAGTCTAAGTATATTATGTCATCACTATTACCTTTATCAACCAAACTTGTAATATCATCAAAAAAAAAAGATATCAAGTTAGTTTGACAGGATCTATTTTCCATAAAGCTATGTTGACTTACGTTAATTACATTACCCTCTGATATTCTATTATTAATTGAGTCCTGACTTAGCTGCTCCATTATCATGGCTGAGATCGATATCAGGCTGAGAAGCCTATAATTACCAAGGTCATCCCATGTACTCTTTTTATTTAAATTGGCACAACATTAGCTTTCTTCCAGTCTCCTAGAACATCCCCAATGCTCAAAGACTTACTGAAAATCAACAGTCCAGTGAGCTTCTCAGCCAGCTCTTTTAAAACTCTTGGATGCAAGTTATCTGGATCTGCTGGCTTAAAAATGCCTTACTTTAGTAGCTTTTGTTTAACATCTTCCAGAGATAGTGGTGGAATGGAAAGAGTGTTATCCTCACCATATGATGAGGTTGCATCATCTGTGTTTTTTCCCAAATACGGAATAAAAAAATATTTAACTTTTCTGTATTGTTATTGATAATTCTATAATTTCCAACTAGTAATGGAGTAATATAATTCTCAGATTCTTTTTGTTATTAATGTATTTTAAAAACTCCTCCTTATTGTCCTTAACTATGCTGGCCATAGATTTATCCTTGTGTCCTTTGGTTTCCATTATCAATTTTCTACAATTCCTAACTTCTGATATATATTCATCACTATCACCTTCCCTTTTCTTTCATTTGTTATATATTATTTTTAATTTTTTTTTTACAGCTGCCTTCAATCACCCTCTAAACCAGGTTGCTTTTGAACCAGCACAGCCTTCTTCCTCAGTTGTGGGAGTATGGCTTTTTGGTAATTTGTAATATGCTCTTAAATGATTCCGAATGATTGTTCATCTTTTTCTGAAGATATTCTTCCTCACAGCTAATTTGTCTCATAATCAACTTTGTGAAACTGGAACGGCTAAAGCCCTAAGTATATATATTACTGGTTTGGACTTTATGATCAAGTCATGAGATAAGCTAAGCTACCATTAACTTTTAGTTCTGCGACCAGTTCCATGTATCTGTTAGAACATGATCTAATATGGAATACCCCTACATTGGCTGCAACATTTTTTGAGTTAGAAAATTGTCATCTATAATGTTTAGAAATTCCAAGGATACTGTAGTACTCCCAGCATGAGATCTCCATCATGTGTCACTCAAATTGAAGTCTCCCATAGGTGCATAAGGAAGCAGTCACCTGTTCTGTAGTGTGATATGGTGGCCTGTAGCAGACACCAACTAGTACCCTGTCTTGTGCTTTATCTGTTAGGACATTGATCAATAAGCATTCAATGTGATTTTCTTCCAAGTTATCAATGATTCAGAAACAAGTAATGCCACTTTTGACATATCAAGTCACTCTCCTTCCTCTTTTGCCCACTTGATCCTTCCTAAATAGTTTATAGCCATTGATTTTAACATTCCAATTACTTTATCCTGCTGGAGTAATTAGTTCTAAACATTAACATATTAATTCTCATAACACCAATGTGAGGTAGGTAACAATCGGAATTGCCCCTATTTTATAAATAGGAAAGTGGAACAAAAGTGATTTGCCTAATGCCTCAAAAGCAATCAATGTCAGAACTATGATTAAAGTCCAGACCACTTCAATGCATTGCTCCTCTTGTACCATAATTGTTGACTAACATATGCTGGCAAGCATATATATATATTAACTATTAAGTATCAATAGATCATTGATACCCCAAATTAGCCTGTAACTTTGTTATAATCCTGTTCACTTATGCTAAGTATCCCATAATACCTTACATTAGTTGAGGTAAGTTTCAGCTTAAGTAGATGGGAAAATTGCCAGTTTTTGGACACATAATTGTTTCCTTATAGCAATAGAAAGGGAGTTATCCTCACTATCTATTTATCTTAGTACAGGCCCATTAGTACCTGGAATGCATAGCCGTTAGTACCTGGAATGCATGCAATATCAGAGTGCATCATAACTTGGAATGCATGGTGGGTTCAGAACAAAGATCAGAGATATGCAAGGTACCAAAACAACAAGATAAAAAGCTAATTGGTTGAATCTAGTTTCAAATGACATATATGGTACTTTTTACTGGTAAACAAGTAAGGTATGAAAAGATGGCTTGCTTTAGAGGTGTAACTTTGGGGAGCACACCTTCAGCATAAGATGAATTCAACATCACTGAATGGGACAGCTCCTTGGAGACAAGTATCATGTAGAATCTGTTTCTGTACCACATTAATAAGCCTGACTGACACTGATTATTTGATCTCTTAGGTATATTTCATAACAAACCAAAGTATGGTCAAACAATTGACTATATAATTTATCATCAGTAACAGAGTTGTTATATAAATATACATCCAGCAGCTGTCAGCAGTTTCAAAGGGAAGTGCTGGGTGCCCAAGACTTTTGAAAATGAGTCCAGTTATTCCAGCACCAAAATATCAGTTTAGGAATTTAACTAGGTGCTCATTTCTCACGCTGTGCCCTAAGTCATCAAAATCTCATTGTGCAATTATCACAGTGCAACAAATAGCAAATGTTCCCTTCCTCACAGTGTTCCTTTCAATGAAGTAAACAAACTCATGTATTTGTTCAGGAAAAATAACTCCTCAGTTATCAAAAATCTCAACTGTCTTAAAATATCTTTCAGGTTATAACAACACTAACTTTCCAAATAGGCATGACCTGTTATCTCACATATATATATATATACACAATTTCACATTTCAGGGGCACCTCCACAAAAAAGTATCCATAGAGATGGATATCAACGATGTCAAAATCATGTAACTGGAGGGGCATAGAGAGGATGATGTCAATCTCCTTGCATCTCTTTGGCCATCTCTAGTGTCACTGGAATCTGAATTAATTAGGGTGTTCTGAGCAGCATGATATAGCTCTGGAGGAATGTAAGGTTCATTTACTGCAATTTATGAAGTGCTTATCTAAAAGATTGGATGCTAGTACAGATTGCCCATTTTTGGAGTATTTTGTGGGTTATTTTACCATCTCACATCAGCCTCTACTCACAAAATAAAAACCATGAACCTGTTAAACAATACATCTCCTTGTTCCAACAGAACTCCATCTATCCCATACCTCTCGGCCACCAAAAGTGTCAGATAATAGATAAAACTTAGTGTGTCCCTGAAAGTCAACAAATTAGGGCTATTTTAGACCTAGAAGGGATGATCAGCATAATCACTTCACAATCACCTCACTGTTAAACTCCTACAAAAAGTAGTGTTGCAGGAGTGCTCAGTCCGGATCAGGATTATGCAGATCTCAACACTGTAAAAGGACACAAGGCTATATGGCCCCTAATAGGACACACACACACACACAAACAAACAGGAAGGGGTAGGGAGAGGGAAGACAATGGTCTGGCAAGACTGGCAAGTGGAAAACAATGGTACTGATTACAAGACCAAGTGGTTACACAAATTAGATATTTGCACAACTTGATGGTTCTGAATCTTTAAAATATTTGTTCCTTTTATAATCAAACAACAGCTATTCTTAGCTATCATTATTTGTTTGATATCTTGTAAGCTCCACAGTAGAAATAGGTCTTGAGGAGGGAATAAGAGAGGTTAGTGGCCTAGCTCAAAGATAGCATTTCATGTGTAAGGGGAAGTATGCTTCATCATTTATACAAAGGTGACATCATTGATAGAATGGGGGTAAGGATATGGAACTTGGAGGGGCAGAGCTGTGAAGGACCTTGAAGATGACAAGAAGAATCTTGAAACTGCCATGAAAGGGGAGCCAGTGGTGGCATTCAAAGAAGAAAGCAACTAGTTAGGAGAATGATAATAGCAGGCTGATTTTATATCCGTTGAGGGACACATTTGGGGGTACCTCTTGCAGAAGATGAGACGGAGGGCTCTTCCACTACATTAGCATTCCCGGGTATCGAGAGGAACACAAGAGGGCATATTACAACTCCCTCCCAATAAAAAAGTTCCACCTCACGCAGGGTTATGAAGTTAGTGAGGGAATTTGTGTCACAGTGTTTTAGCCTTAACATTTCTTTTTCTTCCAACCATGTGCCCATGGTTAGATGATGGCATAGCGGATGCTTTGTCTCATTTGAGGTTCAACAGAGTGTAGGAGCTAGCACCAGGACTAGCGACTAACTCAAGTACATGCCACTGATGCTATGGAGCTGTGGCATATGAGGATCCAGGATGCTGGTCACCTATATGGCCCATCAGGGAGGGGCAGGTGTTTCAGTACATGGCACTGGCAAAACCGCTGTGGGAGTCCTTGATGATCCTTGCATAGTACAAAGGGCAACTCAGTTCACTGGGGAGAAGGAGAGTTCACCTATCAAAGTGAGGGGGTAACGTTTTTTGGGATACTATACATAAGGCCATTGGTAGATGTCTGGGACCCCGACTAGGTGTGGGTGGATGCAGCCAAGCTAATTGCTGGAGCCTCCTTGCAGCAGATGTGCAGTGCAGGTACTCCATAGGGAAGTCAAGTATCAAAGGGGTAGCTATGTTAGTCTACCCACAGTAACAACAAGGCACCTTAAAGACTAACAGATTTACTTGGGCATAAACTTTCATGGATAAAATCCCACAAAAGCTTATGCCCAATAAATCTGTTAGTGTTTAACGTGCCACTCCTCATTCTCCATAGGGAAGGCATCCAGCGACCAGATAAATGGCCTGGTAAAGGACTTAAAAAGGAGGTACTGGTTAAAGGAATGGAACAGTGCGGGGTTTGGGGCTTGTAGCGAGGCGGTGGGCTACCCCACAGCCCCACTGAGGGCCGAACCTCCCCTAATACCAACATGGGTGGAGCCATCGGGTCCGGCGCCCGCCCCTCTGAGGTCACGGCCCCGACCCGGAGGTATAAAAGCCCGCCTGCAGAGCTCAGTGGAGGCCAGGCCGGCGGAGAGAGCAGAGGTCCGTGGCCGAGCTCCCGCTTGGGAAACAGCCGCAGGCCGCGACCGGCCTGCTGACTCACTGGGCCGCTCGAGCCTACCTCTCGCCCGGTACCCCGAGGAGGACTGGCCAAGCCTGCCCCGTACCAGGTACCCCGAGGAGGACTGGCCAAGCCTGCCCCGTACCAGGTACCCCGAGGAGGACTGGCCAAGCCTGCCCCGTGCCAGGTACCCCAAGGAGGAACCGAGCCTGCCCCGTGCCAGGTACCCCGAAGAGGAACCGAGCCTGCCCTTCGCTACCTACCCAGAGGAGCCAATGCTGGTGGAGAGCACCGACGACACTAACACGGCCCAGGTACCATACGAGGGGGAGAGTGGAAGTAGCCCGGGGGCAGCCAACCCCAGTCTGGCTGCTGCACTGCCAGAGCCAATGTCAGTGTGTTGCGGCCAGGATCCCCACTGACAGCAGCGAGTTTCCGCCGCTGCTAGGGCCCCGGGCTGGGACGCAATGGAATGGGAGGGCCTGCGTCCCCCCTGCCACCCACTCCTTGGGAGGCAGACTCCCCCGTTTCCCCTGGCCTAGAGAGGCTGGCTACCTGATTGACTATTTGCGACTGACCCAGCCCCTGCTACAAGGCCTGGGCCGCTATTTCACTATTTGTTTGCTGCCCCGCCCTGACCTAGGGCCTGAGCTGCTACAAACCCTGACCCAGCCCCGGCTTAAAGGCCTGGGTTCCTGCTAGACTATTTGCTTGCTGCCCCGCCCTGACCTAGGGCCCGGGCTGCTATAAACTCTGACCCAGCCCCTGCTTAAAGGCCTGGTTATTTGCCTGACTGTGTGATTACTGCCCTGCCCTGACTGAGGGCTCGGGGCTCTTTTCTGACAGTTGTGAGGCGGTGGGCTACCCCACAGCCCTGCTGAGGGCCGAACTGCAGCCCAAAACTACTACATGTGGTACCAGAAGTGGGGACCTCTTGCCCAGAATGTGGGCACGAGCCCTAGACCCCTGTGAGAAGGGGACTGGGGGTGGAGCGGTCCCCCACAGGAGACATGGATTTAACCAAGCTCTTCACACTCCTGACGGAGAGCCGGGAGCGACAGCAGGCGGCCCAGCTTCAGCAGCAACAGCAGCTCGTCCAGCAGCTGGGAGCCCAGCAGTAGCAGTTGATACAGGACCTGACTGTGCAAAACCGGGAGTTCCAGCAACAGTGTTTACAGCAGTTGGCAACAGCTTTGCTCCGGCCTGCGGGGCCCCAGCCGGGAGACCCGGACGGGACTCCCTGGTTCACCCTGCCTGTAAGACTGACTAAGATGGGACCAGAGGATGACCCCGAGGCCTTCCTAGTGACCTTCGAAAGAGTCGCACACATTGCCGGGTGGGCGCCAGACCAGTGGGCCACCCTCCTGGCACCGTACCTGACGGGGACGGCGCAAACAGTCTACCGGGGGTTGTCCACAGAGGATGCACGAGACTATGTCCGGGTGAAGGCGGCCATTTTAGATGCCTTAGACATCAGCACTGAAACCTTCCGGCAGCAGTTCCGGGCCCTGTCCTACACCCCGGGTGCCCGACCCCGGCTGGTAGCCCAGGAGCTGAGAGACCTGTGTCGGTGATGGCTACAACCCAAGAGGCAGAACCCCAAGGAGCTCACCGAGCAGATCCTGTTGGAACAGTTCGTCCACATCCTCCCGTCCGGGGGAGGGCTTGGTTCCTCTGCCACCGGCCTTCCACTGTAGCGGCTGCCGTTGCCCTTATGGAGGACTTCCTGGCAGTGGAAACCCCGGTCAGGCCGGGTATGTGGGGCCATCCTCCAGGGCTCGATCGCCCCAACCCCGAGAGATGGGCGAGCCCCCGAGTTGAACCACGGAATCCCCCGCGGAGTCAGGAGGCCCGGTATAGACGTCCCGAGGGTCCCCCTCAGCCTGCCCCCATGAGGCCCGAGACCGGGACAGGCCATGGCCCACGGAGTCCCCCTAGGAACCAGGGGGGAGGCTCTGCCCGACCCAGGCGACCCAAAATTGGACCCTGTTTCTCCTGTGGGAAGCGCGGGCATCTCCAACGCGACTGCACTGAGATGGACTGCAGCTCTGGGCACATTTGCGCTGGAGAGAACCGTGCCCGATCGCCACAGGCTGCCAAGGTCACCGTGCCCGTCGTTGTCAGAGACTGTCAGACGCGGGTTCTGGTTGACTCTGGCTGCGGACAAACCCTAGTCCGCCAAAGCCTGGGCTTCCCTGAAGACCTCCAGGTGGGGAACATCCTATTGCAGTGCATCCATGGTGATGTTCGACCGTACGCCAGTGCCCGAGTCCCACTGACCGTCGATGGAGTCACGCGGACCATGGTGGTTGACCTGGCCCCGCGACTCACCTACCCCGTGATCTTGGGGCGAGACTGGCCAGAGTTCCCATGCGTCCTGGGCTCCCATGTGCAGGAGAGCCCCGATATCACCCCAGCCTTGGAGGGGGACTGCCGCGAGGACCACACCGAGGAGGCTGAAGAAGTGGGACATCGGAGCCAGGAAGGCCTGCCTAGAGACCTCCCACTAACATCCACAGATGACCCTCAGATCGGTACAGACTTCTGCCGAGACCAGAGGGAGGATCCCACCCTGAGGCGGGCGTCTGAACAGTTGGCGGCTGTAGACGATGCTCTGATTGATCCCACCCAGGCCAAGGTCTGGCCCTGGTTCAAGCTAAGACGCGACCGCCTCTATCGGGTGCACCGAGATGCCCATACCGGGGAGGTCCAGAGACAACTGATGGTGCCTTGCTGCCACCGACGAGCGGAGATGAAGCTCGCCCACGACGTCCCCGCGGCCGGGCACCTGGGTCAAGAAAAGACCCTCGCCCGGATTCTGTCCCGGTTTTTCTGGCCTGGGGTGCACCAGGAGGTGCAAAATTATTGTAGCTCCTGTCCGGAGTGCCAGCTCGCTGCTCCCCCACGGACGGCCCCAGCCCCACTAGTCCCTATGCCCATTATGGAGACCCCGTTCGAGTGGGTGGCCATGGACTTGGTGGGACCCCTCCCAAGGAGCTGGGCTGGGTTTCTTTACGTCCTGGTCATAGTGGACTACGCGACCCGCTTCCCTGAAGCCGTCCCGCTCCGGAGCATCACCCCGAGGACCATTGCCGACTAACTCGTCAAGGTCTTTGCCCACATGGGCTTGCCCCAGGAGATCCTCACCCACCAGGGTACTAACTTTACCTCTCGGTTGCTGCGGCAGGTCTGCAGACTCCTTGGGATTAAGCAGCTGCGCACCTCGGTGTACCACCCACAAACCGACGGCCTGGTCGAGTGGTTCAACCGCACGCTGAAAGACATGTTGCGCAAGTTCTCCCCTGAGGACCTGTGCTGATGGGACCAGTTGATACCACCGTTGCTCTTGGCTGTCCGTGAAGTACCCCAGGCCTCCACCAAATTCTCTCCCTTCGAGCTGTTGTATGGCCGTCGTCCAAGGGGACTGCTGGATCTCATGAAAGAGACCTGGGAACAAGCCCCGTCACCCACTCAGGGCCTCCTCCAGTATGTCCTCCAGCTGCAGGGATGCCTAGCACAAGCTGGAGCTCTCGCTCGAGAGAATCTGAAGGCCGCGCAGGAAGCTCAGGCCCAAACTTATAACCGAGAGGCCCGAGTCTGCAAGTTCCAACCTGGCGACCGGGTTCTACTTCTCTTACCCTCCAGTGAATCCAAACTACTGGCTCAGTGGCAGGGGCCATATGAGGTGATCTGGAAGATTGGGCCGGTCACCTATGAGATCAACCAGCCAGACCGCCGGAAAAAAGTCCAGCGGTATCACGTCAACCTCCTGAAACCCTGGCAGGAACGGGAAGGCCTCTTAATTAATCTCTGTCCACCAGAACCTGAGTTAGGCCCCCGGGTTACACTGACCGAAGACGTCACCACACCGCAGGTCGGGGAGTCCTTGACTGTGGAACAACGGAAACAGACCGGATGCCTCCTGCAGGCGTTCCGTGGGACCATCACCGCCCAGCCGGGTTATACGACCCTCACGTACCATACCATTCAGATGGAGCCGGGGGTGGTGATTCGAGAGTCAACGAGACCCCTACCCTATCGCATGTGACAGGTCGTCAAGGAGGAAGTCCGAGCGATGCTAGAGCTGGGTGTCATTGAACCATCCCAAAGCGAGTGGCGCAGCCCAGTAGTCCTGGTTCCCAAACCAGACGGCACACAGCGCTTTTGCATAGATTTTCGTCATGTCAATTCCATCTCGAAGTTCGACGCCTACCCAATGCCTCGGGTAGATGAGCTGCTGGACCGTTTAGGCAAGGCCCGCTTCTTCACGACCCTTGACCTAAACAAGGAGTACAGGCAGATTCCCCTCGACCCCATGTCACAGGAGAAAACTGCTTTCACCACCGCCACGGGTCTCTACCAATTCACCCGGATGCCCTTCGGTCTCCATAGTGCCCCCGCGACATTCCAGTGGCTCATGGACCGCCTCCTTCTTCCTCACCATGAGTATGCGGCCTCGTACCTGGACGATGTCGTCATCTACAGCAACCGGGGGGAGAACCACTTGGAGCAGGTAGCGGCTGTCTTGAGGTCCTTATGAGCCGCAGGGTTAACCGCCAACCCGAAGAAATGTCGTATCGGGTGGCAGGAGACCACCTACCTGGGCTACACGATTGGAGGGAGACAAGTGAAACGCCTTGTGGGAAAGGTCCAAGACCTAGCGGCATGCCCACCACCCACTACGAAGCGCCACGTACACCAATTTCTGGGACTTGCGGGCTATTACCGGAGGTTCATCCCCGATTTTGCCTCCATTGCAGCCCCCTTAACAGAGCTCCTCGTCAAAACCAGTCCCAGACGAGTGGAGTGGACTCCGGAGTGTGACAGCGCCTTCTGGGCTCTCAAAGACTGTCTCTGCCGCGAACCTGTTCTGTACAGCCCTGACTTTGACCGAGGGTTCGTCCTACAGACCGACGCCTTGGAGGTAGGACTAGGGGCAGTCCTGTCTCAGGAGGTGGATGGGGAGGAGCACCCAGTTATGTATCTCAGCCGGAAATTATTCCCGCGAAAGAGAAACTATGCTGTAATAGAGAAGGAGGCCCTGGCAGTAAAATGGGCCTGTGATGCCCTGCATTATTACATCCTAGGGGCCCCCTTCATACTAGTCACTGACCACGCCGTGCTTCGGTGGTTGGCCCGGATGAAAAACAATAATATGAGGTTGACGCGGTGGTATCTGGCGTTACAACCCTATGCTTATACTGTCTGCCATAGGGCTGGTAAGGACCACGCGAACGCGGACTTCTTGTCCCGCCTGGGAGAGTTCGATGGGTCTGGCCCCGAGGGACGGGAGCCAGCCTTGAGGAGGGGAGCGTGTAGCGAGGTGGTGGGTTACCCCACAGCCCCGCTGAGGGCTGAATCTCCCCTAATACCAACGTGGGCGGAGCCACCAGGTCCGGCGCCCGCCCCTCCGAGGTCACGGCCCCGACCCGGAAGTATAAAAGCCCACCTGCAGAGCTCAGTGGAGGCCAGGCCGGCGGAGAGAGCAGACATCCATGGCCGAGCTCCCGCTTGGGAAACAGCTGCAGGCCGCACCTGGCCTGCTGATTCACCGGCCAGTCGAGCCTACCTCTCGCCTGGTACCCTGGGGAGGACTGGCCAAGCCTGCCCCGTACCAGGTACCCTGAGGAGGACTGGCCAAGCCTGCCCCGTGCCAGCTAACCTGAGGAGGAGCCGAGCCTGCCCTTCGCTACCTACCCAGAGGAGCCAATGCTGGTGGAGAGCACCGATGACACTAACACGGCCCAGGTACTATACGAGGGGGAGAGTGGAAGTAGCCCGGGGGCAGCAGACCCCAGTCTGGCTGCTGCACTGCCAGAGCCGATGTCAGTGTGTTGCGGCCAGGATCCCCACTGACAGCAGCGAGTTTCCGCTGCTGCTAGGGCCCTGGGCTGGGACGCAGTGGAGTGGGAGGGCCTGTGTCCCCCCTGCTACCCACTCCTTGGGTGGCAGACTCCCCCCGTTTCCCCTGTCCTAGAGAGGCTGGCTACCTGATTGACTATTTGCGACTGACCCAGCCCCTGCTACAAGGCCTGGGCCACTGATTGACTATTTGTTTGCTGCCCCGCCCTGACCTAGGGCTGGGCTGCTACAAACCCTGACCCAGCCCCTGCTACAAGGCCTGGGTATTTGCCTGACTGTGTGATTACTGCCCCGCCCTGACTGAGGGCTTGGGGCTCTTTTCTGACTGTAGCGAGGCAGTAGGCTACCCCACAGCCCTGCTGAGGGCCGAACCGCGGCCCAAAACTACTACACGGCTCCTATGGTTGGAATGGCAGGGAGCCAACCCCCCTTTCTTATAACCCACCTTACTCCTCCTACAAGGTGGGGGTGGGTGATGGTAAGCTCTCGGCAATGGATTTGCTGGGGGACCTGGATAGAAAAAGAGGGGGGGGCTGGTAAAAGCCCCCCGGGTAATTACAGAATAAACTGGGGTTACCTGCACTATACAATTTTATCTGCCGGGTAATCCCAGACATCCAATAGTAAAGTTGCAGCCTGATTAAATCCATATCAAGTGTCTCCTGTCCTTCTTTCGGTATAGCTGGACAATGGCCCAATTGAAAGGGATGGCAAGATATGATTCTACCTATCCCATTTGATGCTGGTACATGCCATATCAACAGAGAAGGAGAAACTTAAATTTCTACCATTCATCAGGGACAACTATCTTTATAAATGGGAAACTACATTCGTCTGCTTGTTTTTCTTTTATTTTGACTCAGTATGTGTACTGGTTTCAAATGCACCCATTCTAAGTCCATGGTATTGTAGGGATATTAAAGAAGGTACTAACAGTGATTCCCCCAAGTGACAGTGACCCCCTCATAATTTGGCCCCCATACTTTAAAATCCAACAGTTTCACCAAGTACAAAAATCTCTTGGGTCTTCTGTTAAAACTTGTAAGCTACTGTCTGTAGAAACCATTGATTATATCTATCCTGTAACTACTATGTAAAACTTACAAACAAGTTAACTGACTTTGTTCTTGAAGTAATTGATACAATGTAAACAAACACTATAAGCTGTTAAGTGACTTTCACTTCATTCAATGGCTCCTAGGACAGACCCCCACCCTCTGTGATTAAAGGGCCGGGAGTCTCAAATGAATTAGCATCCGAAGAAGTGAGGTTTTTACTCACGAAAGCTTATGCCCAAATAAATCTGTTAGTCTTTAAGGTGTTGTTTTTGTAGATACAGACTAACACGGCTACCCCCTGATACAATGAATTAGCACACACTCTGAAAGTGGTGGAGACCATAAATTAAAATATGGTTAAGGGATGGAATGTATGCTGATGAATGCTTGATATACATGGATGGTTAGGGAGGTGCCAGCCTAGAAAAGGAGTATCCATCGGCCGAAGAATGTGTCAAGTGGATGACCAGAAACCCCCGGAGGGTAAACTGGGACCCACCCCATCACCTGGAAGGATGAGAAACACAAACTTTGGACAGTGTGGAGCCACCAGGAATGTGCCACTTTGGACAGGAATGTGCCATCTGCTGATTGAGTCAGCAACAGCAGGATGAAACAGCTCCCATAGACTAACATAGGAATTAATTCCTATAAGAAGGGACTCTAAAGACTGATGACTTTGAGTCTCTGGTTCTGCTGCCAGCCTCCAGGAGCATCAGGTGCACCTGACACAGACTCGGCTCCATCCTCATGACCAAGATACCTGGCCAGTAACTTGGCATGAGCAACTTCTAGGCTGGTAACTATAACATCTATACAGAACTTGAATGAATGATTGTGTGAATTAATCTCTCTCTCTCTCACTCTCTCTCTATATATGTATGTGTGTATGTATAAGAAATAAGTAGTCAAACAACGTTGTTTATTTTTATCTTTTGCTTTATCAGTATATTTACAATAAATGTGGCATCTTTGCCTTATCCCTCTTAATAAGATCCTGCTGGTTTTTATTCTATTGGTATAACAGTATAAGAATTTCTAAAAGTCACAAGTCAATGAGCAAAAAAATATTACAACAAAATTCCTTCTGGTGTCTCAGAACTAAAAAAAAAATCTTAATATCTGTATTAAAAATTGTTAAATGGGTCATTTTTGTATGTGGCTTTATGTAGATGAGTCTTTGACATACATCAAAAGTACAGTCACACACAAAAGACCAAACAGTTGCTTTTTATCAGAAACCAAAAACAATCAAAGATTAAATCAGACCCAACTAATTTCCCAGCACACCCACAAACACTAGCTCTTATAAACCCCTTATCTCCCACCCCATCCTTGGTCAATAATGGATTTGATGGTCCACATATTCAATCTATTTCAAATATCAGAGTGTAGCCATGTTAGTCTGGATCTGTAAAAAGCAACAAAGAGTCCTGTGGCACCTTATAGACTAACAGACATATTGGAGCATAAGCTTTCGTGGGTGAATACCCACTTCGCATGCATCTGGCGAAATGGGTATTCACCCACGAAAGCTTATGCTCCAATACATCTGTCAGTCTATAAGGTGCCACAGGACTTTTTGAAGCTATTTCAAAGACATGTAGGGAAGCTCCAAAGTTCCTCTCACATAGAATGCCTGACTGGCAGATCTCGCTTCTAAAGAGGGCTTTAGAACATCTGCTGTCTATGGTTGTGGCAGAGTGTTTTTTTATTATAATTTTCTTTAGCACTTTATATTATTTCACGGAGTTTAACCTCTTGGCACCAGAGTTTTCTGAAGCCATCTAATAATTGCTAGGACAAAGGGTTTAAGAAAATGGCTGTCAGATGTTACAAGATGTTATACCAATCATGATCTGAAGCTGTAAGAAACCTAAGAAAACATTCAGAAAATACAGCAGGAATAAATGACAAGCTATGCTTATTTTATGGAATATAATTTAATGGTTTAACTATGCAGTCATTCAAGGTTATTGCATTATTCTACCCATTATAAAAGAAACGAGTATTTATATTATTGTTGCCAAGTGCTGTGATCCAGTCAAAGTGATTTAAAAAAACATAATAGTAGACCTATCTTTGACAGTGTTTACTTTTGTCATTCTCAGAAACGAAGACCAAAATTATTATTGTCAAAGCATCACTTCACATAACTAACTGGTGCTTAGTCTTACAGGTACTGTGACATCTGGAACAAGCTTTTGCTACTTTGTACTATTGTCAGTATATTTTTAAATCTGTTCATCAGCCTGTTATTTACAGAAATTAACCAATGCCTGTAGTCCCAGTTTTGAATCAAGTAGATAAAAGCACCCCAGTGGTAATATGCTTCTTTATCTCTTACATATTTTCCATACCACATTATTGTATTTTTCTTCAGTAGTCCTACTATAAACTTTAATACAACAAAACAAATTAAAGCTGAATATGTTTACTTTTATCATTTTCATTACTAGAAATCCTGAGGCTTTATTTTCAGACTGAACTGCACATCTATGACTGCACTGATTACTGTGTGTGGTTGCACAATTTGGGAATTTGCATATATGCGATGTGCCATTCGTGACTACTCCCTGCCATGAAACTGAGCTACAATGTATATTTAAACAGAATATATATTTAAAAAGTTAACATTTGTAAGAAGATAAGATTTCTTGAAACATTTATTAGATTTGCTTATTGACAGTAAGAGCTGGGAAGGAAGTCCTAAAACTTTTAGCTTAATGCTTGTCTTAATCTTACATTCTCCTTGATGTCTTTCCTATTCCCTGCACCCTATGAACATACTTGGGAATGGGTTGTGTGACAAAGTTCCTTCTCTATCTTGGTGGGTCCTGTGCTTATTGGCGGATTTTCTTGCCTCAGAGATTCACCATGTGGGTTGGGGAACAGCCCAGAGATCTTCCCCTCTGGAAGAACCTACAGTCCAGGTCAATTGCGAGGTTTGGGGGGAACCCACCCTCTACTCAAGTTCCAGCCCAGGGCCCTGTGGACTGCAGCTGTCTATAGTGCCTCCTGTAACAGCCGCATGACAGCTACAATTCCCTGGGCTACTTCCCCATGGCCTCCTCCAAACACCTTCCCTATTCTCCCCACAGGACCTTCCTCCTGGTGTCTGATAACGCTTGTGCTCCTCAGTCCTCCAGCAGCTCACCCTCTCACTCTCAGCTCCTTGCGCCTCTTGCTCCCAGCTCCTCACACTCACACCACAAACTGAAGTGAGCTCCTTTTTTAAAACCCAGGTGCCCTGATTAGCCTGCCTTAATTGATTCTAGCAGCTTCTTCTTAATTGGCTCCAGGTGTCCTAATTAGCCTGCCTGCCTTAACTGGTTCTAGCAGGTTCCTGATTACTCTAGTGCAGCCCCTGCTCTGGTCACTCAGGGAACAGAAAACTACTCATCCAGTGACCAGTATATTTGCCCTCTACCAGACTCCTGTACCCCACTGGTCTGGGTCTGTCACAGTTGCTAATACAGTAAGCACTATCATTATATCCTTTAAGGTTGATGTTAATTAGTTTTTATTGTGTTATCTCCAAGCATCCAAGTACAGATTTGTTTCTCGTGATCCCAGCCAGATCCCTTGTTCCCTGACAGTATTGACTAATAATATCACACCTGGTTTGAGATTTGGCCATCAAACTTCCTGTAAAAAGTTCTTAGTAAGATATCATTTTCTTATCCTAAGAAATGCTTGCTGGTAATGTAGTCTACACTATTTCTTTGCACAAACTGACAGAAATTGTTGTTGTCCAAAATATCACAAACTTCTGCAGTCTTGATAATTGAGAATGTGAACTTGGCTTTCTTCTCTGTAGACTACACTGGATGTCCATTAGTTTCCAGGTAGAGTATAAGGGGTTGGCTTTGCCTTTTAAAGCCCTACGTGGTTTGGCACATGTTTAATTTAGAATCCACTTCTGTTCCACAATTATGATTTGCAGAGGCATTGAGTTCTCAACTCCTCTGTTTGTCATTCGGCCCTTTCTCTTCTCACTTTGCAACCTTTTTGGTGACCACTGGCTTGTAAAATGACCTTTAATGCTAAATATATGTGCCTTTACTGCTTCAGTTGCAGGTATAATTCTTATTAGCTGTAATAGACTGTTATCTTTCTATGTGGCAAAGACACTAGAGGATTAATACTCTCTCTCTCTTAATTGGATTACACTTGTGTGGCTTTACTTCTTCTACAGTGATGATTCACACGTCTACCTCTCCACTTGTGACTTCTCTTTATTCATCCATTCCCACATCTCTACCTGTCTTAGTGACATCTCCTCCTAGACATCTGACCATCAACTTGCGCTTAAAATAGCCAAAGTCGATCTCCTTATTTTTCTTTCAAGTTTTCTGAGTGACCCTCCCCACCTCCACTTTCTGTTACAGTTGACATCACCATCATCACTCATCTTTGACTCGTCCCTCTCTTTGCCCCTTACATCCAGGCTGTGTCCAGATCCTGCTACCCCCAATCCTGTTTTCCCCTTGCGATTGTTCCCAACTGCTCTGGCAAGAATGGGCCGAATGGGTCCCAAAGCATATCTCGCACACATGCTTGAATCTACCTGGACTCCGGAAACAATCGTTGTTATTAAATGCCCAGCAAATATTATGTGACTTGTGCTCCTCCTGAGTTTGCAGTGGAAGGAACAGGCCCCTGTCTATGTGAACTCTTGGACCCCGCGGAGTCATCCACTGTAACCACAGCGTGTGATGCAGTATGTCCCACCGGATCCCAGTTTATGTTGCTGCCCTTAATCGAAACTGCTCATCATAATTAAACCAGAACAAGCCTCCAAACATATTGTATGCCTGCCTGATTATATTCATATACTTAAACAAGGCAGGGCTTCTCTCTGAGTACGCCTGCATTATAACACCTGCATAAATAAGGAAGACAGCCTCTCAGTTTCTCATGTTCTAGGCACCTGTGGCCACTTGGTCAACTCCTTATTCTGTTTGCTCTGTCCCAGCTTACTTTCTGGTCAACACCTCCCTGTGCAAAAAGGATAATATGTCCATGTATTCCCCTCTCGGGATTTTATCCTTAGTTGTACTGAGCAAGTGAACTCCGATCGGGTCACCCTCCTCAGCATAACCATACTCAGGACTGACTGACAGGGCATCCTCGGTGTCCTGTTTCCTCATAGCCCACACAGGAAGCTCAGCTCTTTCCCAGGAGGTTATACGTCTTAATGATTGGTGAGTTGAAATGTGCCCAGGGGTTTCAACCACACCGCTTCCCCCCACACCCGTGCCGGGGGTCTGCCCCACCTGCCTGTCTCCCAACTCCCAAACTCATGCCCATGCTGGACCTTCCCTGGAACCTGGGCCAGATTAGGGTTGCCAAGTTTCTACTCTCACAAAACCGAACACCCTTGCCCCCCGCCATGCTCCTCCTCCGAGGCCCTGCCCATGCCCCACCCCTTTTCTGGGGCTCTCCCCTCCCTCCCTCCCTCCCTCCCTCCCTCATTCACTCACTCATTTTCACTGGGCTGGCTCAGGTGGTTGGGGTATGGGGGAGGGTGCAGACTTCAGGGTGGGGACAGAAATGAGGAGTTCAGGGTGCAGGAGGGGGCTCTGGGCCGAGGCAGTGGGTTGGGATGCAAGAGGGGGTGAGGGCTCCATCTGGAGGTGCAGGCTCTGGGGTGGGGCCAGGGATAAGGTCTTTAGGGTACAGAAGAGGGCTCTGGGCTGTGGGGTGGAGTTGAGGGGTTCGGAGTATGGGAGGAGGCTCCATACTGAAGCAGGTTCCCGGCCAATGGGAGCTGCAGGGCCAGCGCTTGGGGTGGAGGCAGCATGTGGAGTTCCCTGGCTGCCCTACGCATAGGAGCCAGATGGGGGGACATGCCACTGCTTCCGGGAGTCGCAGAACCATGGCAGGCAGGAAGCCTGCCTTAGCCCCGCTGCACTGCTGACCGACTTTTAATGGCCCGGTCGGTGGTGCTGACCGAAGCCACCAGGCTCTCTTTTTGAGCTGGCATTCCATTTGAAAGCCAGACACCTGGCAACCCTAGGCCAAATGCATCATGCACAGATGGCTGAAGTTATCTCAACAACTGCAGATTAGGTTGCAGCAGCTGTGCAACATCATTAGTGTCCCCAGTAGGGGTGCACCCTCCAGATGGGTCTGATATAGATTTTGGGACTCCCATTCCTTGCCCTGGCCCATTTGATACTCCGCAAGGCTCAGTCCCGTCCCCCTCAAGTACATTCTGAGATGGACAATTTGGCAGGAAATCACCTGTGCCATCTGTCCCCCCAACCTCTGTCTGTTGCAGAGAACACACACCCCTGGAATCAGCCTCACCCACGTCTCCTGCGTTCAGTGTAGAAGAACATCCTGGTTCTGGGTGGCCCACTACACTTTGGAAGCCCCGCAGTGCTGTGGAAACAACCTCAGAAACAACCTCAGTGACCACTTGCCGCAAATGGCTGCTGACTAACCCACCAGCAAACACAGCCTGAAGACTGATTTGTCAGAGGCAGCACTTTGTACAAATAAAAATACCCCAGGTTGTCTATGGCCCAGGGGGACAGAGTGAAAAGCATCAGATGAGGTTTGGTTCACTCAGAATGTCCTGAATATACAAACACATTATTGACAGCCTTCTAATTGCTACAGTGGTATTTCCTACATATTAAGAAGCATGGCAGACTTCTGGAGGGAGCTCTGCACTATTAAAGCAGAGAAAAACACAGTAATTTTGATTTGCATACAAAGAAGTTTCATATCAAGGTCCAGAGTAGTGACAGTCTCTTTCTAGAGACATACCTACAATACTTTGCCCAATTCTCAGTACCTCAATACCAGGATGATGTTAAATTGGAGAAAATTTAAAGAGCCAAATATAAAAAAAACAATTAAAGTGCTGGTTAGATATTTTTGTTCTTTTAACTAGTCAAGACTGAGAAAATTTAATGTAATTGGCTTGAACTGATAATAGTGCATTAAGAAGTATTTGAAGGGTGTGAATACCATGAAGGGAGAATAGTGTCATAGAAGACAAGGATGATATAAATAGGAGTAATGAGATTAAATTAGGTGCATGAAAATTTAGGTGGAACATTAAAAAAATGTTCCAAACTATGAAATCTCATAGACTGTGGAGTAATCTCTTCAAGGTAAAAGGTGCCAGTTCCATCACTCTACTCATTTAAAACTGGTCAAAGCACAGAAAAAAGTACACTATAAGAGCCAATTTTGTAATGGTAGGGGTATTTATTAGATTACCTAAATCTCTCAGTGGCTTGCATGATTCAATATACAGTATATAACTGCTCGTAAACAGCACATGGATAATTTACAAGCCACTTAACATGAATGGTCATGACTTTTCTTATAATCCTCTGCTTAACAATACAATAAACATTGATGCTGAACTATATTTACAAATTTACATGAAGTACAGAAGCCACCAAGAGTGCAGGAAAAGCTTACTGATAATCACATATTTAGGGTGCTTTCTATTAGTTTGATCTAAGCATTAAATTTTGTGATATAAAAGTCAAAGCAAAATAAATTGCAAGTGCCTTGTTGAGATCACCTCCCTGGTTAACCGCTAGATTGGTTGGTAGTGACATATGCCAGAGCAGAAACTCCAGAAAGACATTTAGATGCAAGGCCTGAGAAGCTTGTAGCACTGCAAACACTCTGGTGTGGCATGATTCGCTTTGGTATACTCTCCTTGCAGCCTATCACGGATGGTGACTTAGATCTCAGAAAGTGTTTGGCAGTTTGAAATGAGTACTCAACCTAATTTAGGGCCATTTTCTTTAACCCCCATCACATATAACCTCTAGAAGTTCTCTTTTCAGAACCTATTTTAAACGAAGCTCCTTACACGTTAATGAGTTCTTGATTATTGTAAGCAATTGAACTAAGTATTGTTTGTTTAAATACTTCCCCCCCCATAGACTCATTATGCTCAAGATATTTATAACGATTATGAAAAAAACAGAGAATGCTTATTCCTTATTCTTCAGTTTTCTTCTATCTGCTTGTATGGTTGGCATTTGATGTGGGTAATTTCTTCTTCTTCTTAATTTCTTTTTAACACTCTTCCCTTCCTTTTTTCTCCATCATCCACTGACCCACTAGAATGGCATCTCAAAATGGTATCAACTAGCTGCTTACCAGAATATAGGTACATCACAGAACTGATTTATTTTTATTTTATTTTTTACTACTATTGGCATGAAAATCAACTCAGGGGAATGGGGAATAAAAGTGTTTTGTTTGTTGAGGGATTATGGTTTTTTAGGTATGTCCATGACATCAACTCAGGTTGAACTGTTAGTAAAATTTTCAAAAATGTTGAAGTACATAGGAACTTACAACATAGGACTAGAAGGGACCTCCTGAGTCATCAGTTTAGTCTCCTGTTATCACACATCTGTACTGCTATTTTTAGTCATGCTATCTGGATTATAGCTAATAGGGGTATGTCTACATGAGATGCAGTCACACCTCCAATTGCAGTGCAGACATATACTTTATCTCATCTCATAAAATAGGGTTTCCATTTTTCTGATAATCTTAGCAGTCCTTCTCTGCACCTCTTCCAGTATGAATTCATCCAACTTGAACATGGGTTCCAGAACTGTACACAGATTAGATCTTAGTGCATTGTACAATGGTGTTAATACTTCCCTATCTCATCTGATACATCCTAGGATGTATTTACCTTTTTCATGGCCACAGCGCACTGGTGGCTAATTATAATCCTATGTTCGACTAATACATTCAGGTCTTTCTCCTCCTCTATTTCCAACTGATGAGCCAACAGTTCCTCAGTGCAGAGACTTTATAGTATTAAAATTAATTCCATTTCTATTAATCCAGTCCTTAATATCATCACATTCTTCTGTATGATATTTCAGTCCTCCTCTGTATTGACAATGCCTCCCAACTTTGTGCCATCAGCAAATTTCATTAGCACACTCCAAACTTTTGTGCCAAGATCATTAATGAAAATATTAAATAAAGTCAGTTCAAAGACCAATTCTTGAGGAACTCCACTAGTAAGACCCCCTATATCCCAACAGTTCTCCTTTCATTTCTCCTTTAGCCAGTTGTCATGGCTCATGTTGTCATTTCTCCTTTAGCCAGTTTCGTATCCACCTTATAATTCTTATACTAATCCACATCTTCTCAATTTTACCTAATAATTTCCCACATGATACTATATCAAATGCTTTACTGATGTCCAGATAGATTAGATTGACTGCATTTACTTTGTCAAAAAATATCAGTTATCTGATTAAAGAAGGATATGAGGTTAATCTGGCAAAATACCGGTATACCTTTGGTTAACCCATGTAGCCTTTTATCTCATTTTGCATTTACCTACATGCCGTTTGTCTTTCTTTCAAAATTAGTTCTGAAGCCTATTGATGTCAGACTAATTGTTCTGTAGCTGCCCAGATCTTTTTTTGCCCACCTCATTCTTAATACAGGTATTAGTTTTGCTATTCTCCAGTCATATAGTAGTACCCCCAATTTGATAGATTTATTACAAATCCTTGAATTTCAAAGGAACTTAGGCTCCTAAGCCAAGTAGGTGCTTCTAAAAATCTCTCAAGAGCTCCAACCTCTTTGAATTCCCAAATCACACTGACCCTTTAGCGCTACCCACCCTAGCTACTGTTCCTAACTTGTAAAAATAGAATAACTCATATAGCCCAAAACGAATGTGTTTAGAATGGTATATTTTCTACTTCAAACACACCAACTTGACAAATGAGGTTTTAAATAAAGTGTATGGCATATCCTTGCATTAATATTTCTTGCAAATGCACAGAGAAGAAATCATAAGTAACTGAAATACTCTCGTACGTAATATATATGCCTTTAGGGTACAGGAACTTTGGCAATGATTCATGGCATAAATAAATAGTTATTGAATTTGCCTGCATTTGCACTTCCATCAGATTTTACTAATAAGAATGCTGTTTGAAGGCTTCAATATAAAGTTTCTTCAGGCAACAAACAACACTTTTTAATGCTGAACACAGCTACAGACAAGAATAAAAATGGGTATTTTTGTATGCAGGCATGCTGGTAAGTTTACAAATTTATGTAACATATGTTCTGTTTTTCTCATTTACCTGGTTTTGCAACCTTTAGTCACTTACTCATGAAAGTAGTTTTTTATCCACTAACTTGTGCTCTGTACCTCTTAAGATGGGGGACAGAGGATGTTTGTCCAGACAGAGGTAGTGAAGACAATGGCAGCATTGTTGCCTGAGGAGTCCTGTTGCCCGTGGAGGGGATGCAAGAAGTCACCCTGGAACTGTAAAACTTTCTTTATTGCAGATCCTCAGATTTAGAAGCTTCACCCTCAGCTTTCTCACCAACCTCTTTACCCCATTCCAAGCAGGAATTTGGAGCAATCAATTTTTTCAATTGCTCCGCTCAGGCTCCGCTCCAGCTCCGGGCACAAACCTACTGTTCCGCGCTCCAGCTCCGGGCTCTGCTCCAAAGCCCTGATTCCAAGGAACCTCAACAAGGCGAACATGACTGAGCTGTGTGAGTCCTGTCATACATTTTAGCAGAGGATGTAGGATATTGGCCTAATGTTCTTAAATCAGCAATAAAGTGGTTACCAGTGTGCAACTCTTTCCTGCCCTGAGAAGTATTACACATCGGTAGAACTGGTCAAAATTATTTGAATTTGGATTCCTTGATAAAATTTCTCATTGGAAATTTAAACTGTGATAATAACCTCCTGCATTGTTTTGCATTTTCAACCAGCAATAGAGATTGTTGAAATGTATTTGATTTTAGAAATTTCCACTGAATTTTTTCTAAAAAATAAAAAGGTAAATTTTTTTTGAATTTTTTTGTTTTTTTTTTACTCTTATCCCAGCTGCTATACTCATGGAAATAGTTATAATAGTGATGGGCTAGCCTCCTCTCCCCATGCTATCATTGCCTCCCCTCCCCATGCTTATCCAAACTCCCCCATGCAAACAAAGTGCAGGTGGAGAGAGCTAGTTAAATTTGCTTGGAGAAGAGTCTGGCTTATTCCATAGAACCGATATTGCTTTGTTGCATTTATAACTGTTTCATTTATTTGGTGAATCAACCATTTGCCTTAGCGTTACCTCCTGGTAATAAATGCCCCCAGAAGCGTTGAAGGAGTATGCAGAAAAGGTGACTGCTGTAATGACCTTTCAGTGAGTGTGGTTTGTGCTCCCAAGCATACCAAGCTCTATTGGACAGGCTGGTGTGAAGGAACTAGCAGGGCCATAGCCACCACATACTTGCCCTCCCTGACCCCTCCTTTATTGTAACAGGATGCATATCTGTTCTTTATATGTTTTTATGGAAATAATTTTAATTCACAATCTAAACTGAAAAAATAAACAGATATTGTACACTTGGGAAGCAGTTTTGTCATGATATAATGCCTCATATATGTACAACAGCAAGGACTGGCATCGGTTATTTGGTTCTTGCTAAAATAATTTATAATGTATAGAACATTTTCTCAACTGCAGTGAACGTCTGCAGTCACCATTATATTAAAAGAAAGAGAAACATAATTATCTCACAATATAATATCAACTAATACTGCAAGACTAAATACTTCTTATTACTTATCTTACTGTACTGGCTTATTTAATAAGCAATACAAGTTTTCAAGAGGATTACAGTATCATTAGTTTTTTTTTTATTTTTTCCTGAACTACCTACACTGAATAGATTTCTTTTTGTGGTTAGCTATGCCTGTCAGAATGGTGGCATGCATTTTCTCAACCTCATACCACGTGTCCTTTTATGTCTTTTTCATTTTCAGTAATGTCAGATAGGATCCCTCTTAAACTACAACCCTCTCTTCCTTTAAAGGGAACTAAAGTCTCATTTATCACTTCTAAGCTATTTTCTTTCTTTCTTTGACTTTGTTTAGCATCTCAGCCAATATTGTGTTTAAATTCCTAGCAAGACCAAAGCCTATTTGTAGTATCTGAGAAGGAAAAAAAATGTTCTATATAATGAAAAGACCTGTGGGGGAGGGAGACTCTGGCACACAGCACAAAAATGAGCCCACTTGTATTACTACGATTTTCTCTAGAATTTCCAATCGTGCATTTTTATTTTCATTAGTTATAACACACTTTGAGCATTTTGAAACCACTCAGTTATAGTAGATCTGAAATTATGATTAATCTAAACCATTGCAAACACACAAACACGCACCAGGATGAGGTATAGTCAATATATGAGATTGGGAGAGTGGAATCTGATCAAGAAAGAGACATACACAACAAAATAATGCATGATCAAATAATCATATAGAACTAGGAGACCCATCCAGGTCAGGAACCTATCCCAATGCAATTTTTAGAATTGTTTATTTCTTCATTGCACAAGAAGCCACTTATTTAAGGATGCAGCAGAAATTAGTTTCTTTCCAGGTAGCACAAGGCCCAGATAGCTGTGGAAGCAGGATAATGACTATGGAATAGGCTGATCTTTCTACAGCACTCTCCTGCTCTGCTTCACAGACTTGTAGAGCTAGTTGAGGGGGATTTCTGTCTCTCACATTACTGATAGACTGTTGGCTAACAGGAGAGACTTCAGCCTCTTCTCAACTGCTAAATTTTGTGGGCCTGAGTTGATCAAGAAGTCAGATTGTTGCTCTTTCTCTCTCTCTCTTTCTGGTCAACAATTCTGTTTCAGGGAGAGAGTTTACTACAGACCACAATCCCTTTAATTGTCTTCCCTGGCTAAATTACATCCAATCAGAAGAAAATGCTGTCCCATGCACTAGTACCTTTAGGAGGCTGGGAAGATTATCAGTAAAGTCTCTACGATACCATTTTCTTGACTGCTATACCTGTATATTGCCAAGTCAAGGAGAAGAGAATGCCAGAAGAGAAATGATCACACCAAAATCATGAAGAGCCACAACAAAGAATTTGGGCATGATAAGGATCCAGGTGATTTTTTTCAGTTTTAAATATTTTGTCAAAATTTAAAGAATTCTCAATGTGAAATAGAACTTTTGGAATCAAATTTGTCCATGAATGCCTTATACTTTAAATGTTTGAATAATAACTTGAGAGAGAGAGAGGGAAAGTGGAGGAGAGGGAAAAGACAGAGGGAGAGTATAACACCAATGCATGGTATTTCTCAATAGCGTAGTAAAAGTAAGAAAGATGATTTACGTCTCTGTGTCTTCCTTTTCTGAATGAGAGTCGCATTTTAAATAAACAAACAAATAAACAAACATAAATAAAATTGGTAGCTTGCAACATTCCACAAAAAACTTCTTGCACAAAACCATGAACATTTTATTGTCCCTAGCAGTTTTCTTTACTATCTATTTAATCTCGCACAAAAACTAGTGTCACCAAACTGCTACGTGCTATCTACATTTTACTTCCATTCAGCAAGCACTTTTTCTGAATCTATCAAGTTAATCCATTATTCTTACTAAGAAAAGAAGAATGACAGCTTGTTTTTTATTTTAAACACAGCACAACTAACGTCAAGCCAAAGCCTATGATAATAAATACTACATATTCTTTGTTTTGGGTCTACAAAGCTATCAGTCATATAGTCAACGCAGAATTAACATTCTTCAGTTTCTAACAGATATGTCAGAAGGCATGATCATTTTAATATAGTATTTCTGAAAAAGTCCTTACCTTTTGAGAGACTTTCCCACCTTTGGCAGACCCTTAAAATGAAACATTTACCTGTTAAAACAGAACATATAATTTATTGTTAATGATATTTCAACATTTTAACTATAAACAAATCTCCATTTACTCAGCAAACATATAGAGCACTTCAATGTAAATACTGGCAATCATGTTTATTCATTAACCTCAATCATTATCTATTGCTTAATGTTAATAACTAAGAGATCTATTATTTCAGTGGTAGTTAGGTGCCCTGTGGGATTTTCAAAAGTATATAGGCACCTATCTACATCTCTAGGTATCTATATACCTTTAAAATCCAGCTCCTAGTCATTTGTGTGAGCTTTCTTTTCTTTCCTTTTCTGAAAATACATAGAATACCACCCAGTGAAGTCTTATGAAAAACTGCATTATCTCCTCAGACAGTAACAAGCATGTGGGTAGTGAAAATTCAGTTCTTCTGACAATTGCAGTATAGCATTTTCCCTCTATCCTCTGGGCCAAATTTTTAAAAGTGCCTCAGCCAAGGATTTAATTTGCACCTCCAGTGAATTCTAGGTGCATTACTAAGACAATATTTAGGCATTTAGCTACTTGATTTATAGATGCAAATGACAGACATATGAAATTTTTGAAGTACGTAAAGTACAGTTACCCATTTGGCACAGGGGAAAGATAAAGTTTTGGGCTTTGTAGGGTAATTCTGTTTGGAGGAGTAATCGCTGATGTAGAGTCAGGGTAATCCTTGGTGTGTACACATATAACAGAAATATACAAAAAGTCTTGTTTCCTTGAGCAGCGATAGGAACATGCAGCAGCACCCAGACACTCTACTTGCTCAGAAATCCTCTACTGATCTCCTCCAGCCAGCACTGGATTCAATAAAATCTTGTCTCTCTGCCTCTGCTTTTATTCAGGGTTACCCACAAGTACTGTTCCTGGCTGACTTACTCCAACTCATACAGCCTGGAACCAATGCCTAACCCCTGAGTTTGGAATCCCTTGGGGAAACCTTATCAATGGAGAAGTCAAAAAGGTGACAACTGGGAGGGAAGGGAAGCGATACCCAGAAAGGGAAGAAGGGGGTGGGTAATTTGGGGACTGTGACTTTGTTCTGCTCTAGTGATAGAAAGCAGACATAAATATATCTTTAAAGGTGTGTATGCTCTGTTTGCCTTGGATTTCTCTACAGTTGCATAAGATCAGCTAGCAGTTACCAGTGAATCTGGCCCTAAAAGTTAAAAGTTTTATAAAGTGATTTAAGATTTATTCTTCATACATTCAAATCATTTGAAATATCACATAGTAACATTGTCTTTGAGATTTGTATTTACTTTTCATATATAACTGTACATTGTTTTTAATGAGGAAATTTTCAGACAAAAATTTAGTTATGATGCAGTTAAGGTTGAAGGTACATATCTGTCGCAGCCCTATGCTCTGTCATGGAGTCTGGATGGCCAATTGTCAGTCAGAAGGTCACATTCTGTGTCGTGTGCAACACATTGGGGCCGTGTGACCATTCTCGAACCTTCCGTCTGGTCAATTGTGGGTCACAATGGTACCGTGTGCTACAATTCCAGCATGCCGTGTGCATAAGTTTAGTGTGCCGGGTGCAGTATCTGTTTACATAGAGGGCACCAGCTCGGAGCCTGGTTGGTGTAGGAGTGGGGAACCAATTAGATGCTAGCACAAGCAAGGGTCTTCGAATAAAACTATGTCCCTCGCCTAAATCAGCAGGAGTGTCCGCGTGTTAGCTGGAAGGCCTGATCACCCTTTCAGCCAGGATCTCCTACGGATTTAGCCGGCTCATGTCATGTCATCTCAGGTTACATCTCATCATGTCCCTGGTGTCTGTATTGCTGGTCAGCTGCGCCTAGAGTGTGGTATGTACATATTAATTTTTGTAGATATTCTGTTTGTTAGGCCTTTTTTCTTTATTACTTGGTACCAAATCTCATGTATAGTGTATAGAGGACGAATTGTTACAGTTTACTCAGTTTTATATGTTTGTTCTGGTTTGTCAGTAAATAGTTGGTTGTAAATGATCTGACTCTTTGTTGTTAAGTGTACATAAACTGTTTTATATTACTGCTCTGGTGATATTTTTTGGTTGGTTACTTGTTCCTATTTCAATTGAATTTGTACTGTTGGTAAAGGTGCTCCTCCCCAGCCCAAGTTGTGATTCATCCCCCATTAATAAATGGCCACCTGTTTTGAATTACAATGTGCCTCTGTCTCAATTTTCCTCTTCCACTCGAATCCTCATTCGAACCTGTATTGGTCTCGGATGGTGTCACAAACAGAATCGAGTGAGGAGGTAAATTGTCCCCTGTCACCAGTGCACTTTAATTGTCCATGGAGAACCAAGGTTACTGACAAAACCCCTGATGATGAGTTTAACCATCTCCAGCATCATGTTTTGTTTGATCGGGGGCATTCTGAGGCAATTAGCAGGAATTGCATTATTGGAGTCGGTTACTCAAGCCAGACTTATACTGTCAGTTTGTCTGTTGGTGCTGCAGGCTGTCTTTTGACATGCCATATGGGTCTTTGGCTAACCTCTGCAGAGGCTAGCTATTGGCCGACTTGTACCAAGTCAGGGGAAGATGGTGCTGGGACTGATCCAATGCGTTTGTGGAAGGATGCCCAAAAGATTTTGAAGGCGGCTGGATGCACCTGTCCACTCACTATTAACCCCCCAAGACTCCCAAGCGGGGGCCCCACACATGAGCTAGTGATTCAGCTCATTCAGGAATTAGAGGGCGGGAAAAAATCTAAGAGACTTCGCCCCGATCAGTACAAATCAGAAGTTGTAGCCAGTGCCTATCACAAAATCCTAGGCCTGGCCCTGGATAAATTGACCATTGTTATGGGGGCCCTAACTTCCACTGCTCGAGAGATGACTGAAATTCCCAAAACTCCCAGTGTGGCTCAACCGTTACCTGAGATCTCACTCCCCCCCCTTCTACCAGATCTTAAATCCCCGAATCCTCCCCTCCACCATATCTGCGAGCTCCCAGTTTATATCCAGCTTTACCATCACCAACCCCCGAAATAATAGCTCCTGGTCCTGTTGAGGCTATGCCAGTGCGGTTAACACGCAACAAAGTGGACCAAACTGGGGCGCAAAATATCACTTATGAGTGGCGCACTCATAGCAAGGCTGAGATGGAAGAATTTATTAACGATACGGGATGAGAGCCAAACGAGCCGGTATTCACCTGGCTAGGACGGCTCATCCTAGTATATAGACAGGAATTAGTCGACCCGGAGGAGGCGACCCTTATAGCCTGGAGCGCTGCCTGGTCCAGGGGAACAGGCCGCGGATTACTTTTAATGGCTCCTCACTGGCCAATCTCAGTACCAGCTAGGGTGACCAGACATCCCGATAAAATCAGGACTGTCCCGATTTTTAGGCATTTGTCCCGCGTCCCGATTGATGTTTGGTCGGGACGCCATTTGTCCCAATATTTTGCACTCTTGTTTTTGTTTTGTTCTGCCAGCGGGACTCCGCTTTTTTTTTTTTCCCTTGCTCTGCCAGCGGGACTCCGCTTTTTTTTTTTGCTCCGCCAGCAGGACCCCATTCCCCTCCCCCCCATGTGTCCCGATATGTTCTTCATCCCATCTGGTCACCCTAGTACCAGCAGCTGCTTACCTACAGATACAGAATAGCCCCACAGCGTTTCAGCTTCCCTCAGGCGGGATCTCTACCCCTCGCGATTTAATTTTTACCATTGCAGGGGCATCCCTCATCTGGTGGGATCCTGCACAAACCCCCTTAAATTTGACATTAGCACAGCAGCAACTTCGTCCGTTTCAGGCCTACTGTTATGTCACCGACCCAGCTGCCATCTCCATACATGAGCAAGGGATAGACATGACACTTGACAGTAGCCCCTTAGGGGACACAAGTACGCTGCTATGGATGCGGGGGTTCCAGGGACAGCTGGTCACTTCTCTATTCCAGGCCATGGACCGCTTAAAGTGGCCTACTCCTCGACCACCTGTAGTGGCTGTGGGTACAGTGACCCCCAGGATCAGATCCAAGTATCCCAAACGTTCTTATATAGAACGAAAGATCTTTGGGTTTTTACTCAACAAAGGGGGGCTTAGCAAGGACACCGCTCGTAAATTAAGCCCCACACAACAAAGAGAGCTGGCTCTTATAGTCAATGGCCACATATCGACCCAGAGCCACCTCCACACTAAAAACCAGTCTTTGCCCCCCAGGAGCCAGTATGGTTAAGTGCCCCAATAGTGTCCACAACCTCTTTCAGCTATTGTGTCCAAGCCCGGTCATTTCCCCAATACATATCACGTTGTGTGCACTGGTGAGTCAGAAGCCTGGCTAGTCCATCATAACTGGCTCAGCCGGCGATCATAACAGGACCCGCCCTAGGGGCTCATCCTATCTTTCTTTTTCTCATTTCAGGTTTACCTGTAACAACATCATCCACATCCAAACTCTCCGGTGAACTGGATTCTGGCCTACGCCCGTCAGGAACTCTCGGCTGCTAATTCAGACAATGTTTCTTCTATTCCCTTGAATCATTATTGTGTAGTATGCTCTAACCCCCTTTCCACCCTCGGGGAGATTCCCTTTTTCCTTGATTTTATCCCTATCAAAAATGTGTCTTGTGAGGAACCTGCCTCACGGTGTAATGAACCCAGTTGGCCCTAGAGACACTTGTTTACCTGTAATTCTTCCCAATCAGATCGATTTGAGACCCCTAGCACCTCCATTTCCGTGTATAACTCCATGTCTCCAGCCAGTCCCTGTTTTGTGTTTCTGAGTCCTGATTCCCTCCGGTCTTGGGAGAAATATCCTAACTGCTCCCATTACTATATGCCTCCACCCCCTTGTCAGTGGTGTGGTAAACGATATAATTGTAGTGATCAGCATAATTGGCAGCGGTCAACTTCCCCTAATTGGTATTGCCAGGCATTTGAGTCCACCTTAGCCATTCTTAATCAGTCTAATGTTCCTGTTACTGTTTTCAATGTCACCTCATGGTTATCTTCCTTTGGCCTCATATTTTCTACTAGAAGGCAAGCAGTTAGCCTTAGGGCCATTGATTGGGTACATCGCTATTGGATTACAGTTGCATACGATCCCACAGCTATAAACAAAAGGAATTTGCTTCTTAAATGGGGCAATATTTCTGGCCTGTATTCCCCTTCAGGAATTTACTGGCTGTGTGGTTATGGCATTACCCACAGCCATCTCCATTTACACAAGGGCATCTGTGCTCTCAGACAGGTTTTTATCAAAGGAGGAGGCGTCTTTCACAGACCTCCCCCTGCGTTTGGTCCACAAAAACGTGAACTCACATGGTGGACCCATCTAAAATCTGCTACTGAGACTCTTTTTTGGGGCTATGTACAGTTCAATCCCCTTAATTATGCTTTCACCCTTAATCAGCTTCGCAGCCTTTCAACAAACTTAGAGACGCTCACTAATCTTACAGCTCTTGGATTTCAACAGGTTGATGACTCCCTCACCTGTGCTAGCTGAATACACCGAACAGAATCGCCTAATGATACAGACTTTTTTGTATCAGGACTTTTGTGAAGCCTTAGAGAATCTTGATTCTTGCTTCAAAGGACAATGTTGCCTTCGTTTACGTCCTGGATGGAACAACATCTCTGCCATCACCCAGCAGTTATCATCTCCGGCTGTTCGTATCCGTGAGGAACATCAATCGTGGGACTGGTGGCAAACTACTTTGTCAGGCTGGGGACTTGGACAATGGGCACGGTCTTTCAAGTACTGGTTAATTGCTGCAGCAGTTGTTATTGTTGTTTTTTTGTTTAAATCTTGCCTGTACCAAAACTTTGGTGACTAGAACTGTATCTGCACTACCTATTCAAGCCACGTACTCCGCTTTCCAGTCTGCTGACGACCAATCGGATATCGAGACCCCAGTCTAAATTTGATTCCTTCCCCAGGCTCGCCCCCCTTCCTGGGTGTGAGCTGTCCCTCTCGTAATGGACCGCCAATCGGCCACGGGGGGCATGTCGCAGCCCTATGCTCTGTCATGGCATCTGGATGGCCAATTATCGGTCAGAAGGTCACATCGGTGTCATGTGCAGCACCTTGGTGCCGTGTGCAGCGCCTTGGTGTCGTGTGCAATACATTGGGGCCGTGTGACCATTCTTGAACCTTCTGTCTGGTCAATTGTGGGTCACATTGGTACCATGTGCTACAATTCCAGCGTGCTGTGTGCATAAGTTTAGCGTGCCAGGTGCAGTATCTATTTACGTAGCGGGCATCAGCTCGGAGCCTGGTTGGTGTAGGAGTGGGGAACCAATTAGATGCTAGCACGAGCAAGGGTTTTTGAATAAAACTATGTCCCTCGCCTAAATCAGCAGGAGTGTCCGTGTGTTAGCTGGAAGGCCTGATCACTCTTTCAGCCAGGATCTCCTACGGATTTAGCTGGCTCGTGTTGTGTCATCTCAGGTTACATCTTATCACGTCCCTGATGTCTGTACTGCTGGTCAGCTGCACTTGGAGTGTGGTATGTACATATTAATTTTTGTAGATATTCTGTTTGTTAGGCCTTTTTTCTTTATTACTTGGTACCAAATCTCATGTATAGTGTATAGAGGACGAATTGTTACAGTTTACTCAGTTTTATATGTTTGTTCTGGTTTGTCAGTAAATAGTTGTTGTAAATTATCTGACTCCTTGTTGTTAAGTGTACATAAACTGTTTTATATTATTGCTCTGGTGATATTTTTTGGTTGGTTACTTGTTCCTATTTCAATTGAATATGTACTGTTAGTTGGTAAAGGTGCTCCTCCCTAGCCCAAGTTGTGATTCATCCCCCATTAATAAACGGCCACCTGTTTTGAATTACAATCTGCCTCTGTCTCAATTTTCCTCTTCCACGTGAATCCTCATTCGAACCTGTATTGGTCTTGGACAATATCCACACTTCAGTTTGAAAGCTTTAGAGATCCCAAACCAAGCATTATAAACCCTGGAAGATCTGCAATGACACCATGAAGGGAAAAAAATGGAACATCTTTTAAAAAACATTTTATCTAATCTGGGATCACAAATACTAACATGGTTATTGCATGACACCACTGCAGGACTGAATTGAGCCTGTTTGGATGCCTTAGCTGTGTGTTTCCATCTCATATGTGAATCTGATCCTTAGTTGTTATTCCAAGAAATAAATTTATTCCAATAGCATAAAAAATAAGGATTTTTTATCATTTCCAAAATAATGATGGAGTGAGAACCAAACACACTTGCAACTATATTTTTAGTTTGAGATTTATTTTAAATTCTTCATTAGAAAAGTGAGAAAATTAGCAAGCACTCCTCTCACTTATATCATTGACGTATATCACGGGATTGAAGTTTCTCACTGGCAACATAATTATTGAAAAAATATAGTCATAAAATAAAAATGATTTTAAAGAACAAATGTAGTTCTCCTTGCTTCTTGCCTTGCTTTCACCCTTCAGTTATTAGTGGTTCCTTCATTGTGCAAAATAGCATTTATTTTAACAAATAGGCTTATGCAAATCATATTAAATACGGGCCCAGGATTCAGAAAATTCAGTGAATGCTTTCAGAAATACCATTGCCTAATGAATAATGCTTGAAGCACAGTAGTTTCCTTATACTTTGAGTGGCTAGAGTTGTTGGATTCTTTCCATTATGCTATTTTGTTAATATGAATTTGACAATATGGTGATTCAGAGATGCCAAAAATATGACAGGCATAGCAAATCTGTCTTCCAGATTGTAAGGGAAGGAAAAGGGAATTTTAAGCTTCAGATAATATCTATAAAGATATATATGTAAACCGAGGCTTGCTACATCATGCAATAGTGAAGTCTATGGACCTATCAAGAAGAAAAAATAACCAAGAAATATATAGCACAATTGTTAAAAACTTGACAATTAACTAATGTTAGGTATGTTTAAAAATCAGAGCCCAGGCTCCTAATGCAGAAAGGCTCACTAAAGCTATAGTAATATTGGAAGACACCAACATCTTCCTTCTTCCACCTAGTTATAAAGGTAATCTTCAAATTGTGAATCCAAGTACAGTGATGTAGTGATATCTGAAGACAACATGAAATAATTTAGAGTTATGCCCTGCCACTATTTATCAAAATGGGTGTTAAATTATAATTATTAGGCTTCAAATTTGAATATCAACATAGCTATCATTATCCTTTTCAAGTTATTTAATCAGCTGATGTCACTGCACTCAAAGCACAAGAATATAAAATTAGTGGATAACAGTATGAACTCAGGAAAGAAGAGGGACCATCATGTGATGCAGATCAACATAAACTACAGTGAGTGGCATTTTGGTAGTATGAATGGGCATAGTCTCCTGAGGACTGAAGTATTTCTTGTGTTCTATTTATGACTACAACAATCACAAAATACATGTATCTCACCAATACATTAAACCTCTCCAATAAGTTCGGCATCATTATGTAGTTAGATGGTAGAATTTTGTGAAGTCTCAGTGGAGTGAAAGCCATATTATAAGCTGGCTTTTTGACAGTTTAGTGACATACTTCCACTGTGGGGAAAAGGGAGGGGCAAACTTTTGCCCAGATCCTGCAAAAAATTATGCATCAGCTTAACTTTAATGGGACATGAATAGTCCTATTGAAATCAGAGTGGCATGGGACTATTCACATGCTTAACGTTCAAGCCCTAAAATACCAGGTATCTCCCAATATTCTAATTCCAAAGATATGTCATTGAAAGGCACTCACACAGCAGGTGAAATGGAGACACATAAAGTGAAAGAATTAAAATAAACAAACCTAAAAACACACATTGATCTATTTGCCACAGTAATAGCATTTATTCATACTTATTATATTTATCATTATGCAAAAGGGTTAATTGAGGAGCATCAAAAACTCCAAATTTTCCACTGCAGAACAAATTAATGATAAAGTAAACTTTGAAAAGTACACCTCAAGACCACTCTCAGTCAGGAAAAATATGATGCTTCAAAATCCTGGCCCTATCATAGCTGTCAGCAACATCTATGGAGAGGGATGTACTTCTTTGTATTACTATAATAATAAAATATTAACATAATAAAGGGATAGTTGGCATTTAGCAAGCTAATTATTAATATTTTATAAAACAATCAAAACAGATGCAAAGGAAACTAACTGGCACTTTCAAATGAAGAACTGCCTGACCTGTATGTCATTTTCAAATGCATTTTTTACTAGACTAGATCACTTTTATCTATCAATATTTACTCAGCACAAAGCAATACATATTGTACTGGCAGAAAAAAATAAGTGAGTTTAGTTCTGATTCAACATCCCTGGAGACTGATGCTCTTTTTATCCACAGAACAAGTATTGCACAGGCAAATGTAACTTTCTCCAGCAATGTGCCCCAGATCAGCTCTGAAGGGACCACTTCCAGAGTGTGAGTATGTAGTTTATTCTGCATACCAGCACAATCCCTAGTTTTTCAACTAAAGCTGCCAACTAATGCCAATTGTGGTGGTAGTTTGCGTGATGTGGACACCACTAGGTACTGAAATCAACAATTATTTTCCTAAAGGAGTGTTAGATAACAACCATTATGGAAACTGTTTCAGTCACTAGTGACCAGGATCAAAGTCAAACTTCGTCTACTCTCTTGAGCTAATATTTAAGATTAATGCAACCAAACCCAAATGCAGCACTGCTGAAGGAATAATAGAATCATAGAATATCAGGGTTGGAAGGGACCTCAGGAGGTCATCTAGTCCATCCCCCTGCTCAAAGCAGGACCAGTCCCCAACTAAATCATCCCAGCCAGGGCTTTGTCAAGCCTGACCTTAAAAACTTCTAATGAAGGAGATTCCACCACCTCCCTAGGTAACCCATTCCAGTGCTTCACCACCCTCCTAGTGAAGAAGTTTTTCCTAATATGGAACCTAAACCTCCCCCACTGCAACTTGAGACCATTACTCCTTATTCTGTCATCTGGTACCACTGAGAACAGACTAGATCCATCCTCTTTGGAACCCCTTTCAGGTAGTTGAAAGCAGCTATCAAATCCCCCCTCATTCTTCTCTTCTGCAGACTAAACAATCCCAGTTCCCTCAGCCTCTCTTCATAAGTCATGTGTTCCAGCCCCCTAATCATTTGTGTTGCCCTCTGCTGGACTCTTTCCAATTTTTCCACATCCTTCTTGTAGTGTGGGGTCCAAAATTGGAAACAGTACTCCAGATGAGGCCTCACCAATGTCGAATAGAGGGGAATGATCACATCCCTCGATCTGCTGGCAATGCACCTACTTATACAGCCCAAAATGCTGTTAGCCTTCTTGGCAACAAGGGCACACTGTTGACTCATATCCAGCTTCTCGTCCACTGTAACCCCTAGGTCCTTTTCTGCAGAACTGCTGCCTAGCTATTCGGTCCCTAGTCTGTAGCAGTGCATGGGATTCTTCCGTCCTAAGTGCAGGACTCTGCACTTGTCCTTGTTGAACCTCATCAGATTTCTTTTGGCCCAATCCTCCAATTTGTCTAGGTCCCTTTTTATCCTATCCTTACCCTCCAGCGTATCTACCACTCCTCCCAGTTTAGTGTCATCTGCAAACTTGCTGAGGGTGTAGTCCACGCCATCCTCCAGGTCATTAATGAAGATATTGAACAAAACCGGCCCCAGGACCGACCCTTGGGGCACTCCGCTTGATACCGGCTGCCAACTAGACATGGAGTCATTGATCACTACCTGTTGAGCCCGATGATCTAGCCAGTTTTCTATCCACCTTATAGTCCATTCATCCAGCCCATACTTCTTTAACTTGCCGGCAAGAATACTGTGGGAGACCATATCAAAACTTTGCTAAAGTCAAGGAATAACACGTCCACTGCTTTCCCCTCCTCCACAGACCCAGTTATCTCATCACAGAAGGCAATTAGGTTAGTCAGGCATGACTTGCCCTTGGTGAATCCATGCTGACTGTTCCTGATCACTTTCCTATCCTCTAAGTGCTTCAGAATTGATTCCTTGAGGACCTTCTCCATGATTTTTCCAGGGACTGAGGTGAGGCTGACTGGCCTGTAGTTCCCCGGATCCTCCTCCTTCCCTTTTTTAAAGATGGACACTACATTAGCCTTTTTCCAGTCATCTGGACCTCCCCCAATTGCCATGAGTTTTCATAGATAATAGCCGGCGGCTCTGCAATCACATCCACCAACTCCTTTAGCACCCTCGGATGCAGTGCATCCGGCCCCATGGACTTGTGCTCGTCCAGGTTTTCTAACTAGTCCTGAACCACTTCTTTCTCCACAGAGGGCTGGTCACCTTCTCCCCATACTGTGCTGCCCAGTGAAGCAGTCTGGGAGCTGACCTTGTTCGTGAAGACAGAGGCAAAAAAAGCATTGAGTACATTAGCTTTTTCCACATCCTCCGTCACTAGGTTGCCTCCCTCATTCAGTAAGGGGTCCACACTTTCCTTGACTTTCTTCTTGTTGCTAACATACCTGAAGAAACCTTTCTTGTTACTCTTAATATCTCTTGCTAGCTGCAACTCCAAATGTGATTTGGCCTTCCTGATTTCACTCCTGCATGCCTGAGCAATATTTTTATACTCCTCCCTGGTCATTTGTCCAATCTTCCACTTCTTGTAAGCTTCTTTTTTGTGTTTAAGATCAGCAAGGATTTCACTGTTAAGCCAAGCTGGTCACCTGCCATATTTACTATTCTTTCTGCACATCAGGATGGTTTGTTCCTGCAACCTCAATAAGGATGCTTTAAAATACAGCCAGCTTACCTGGACTCCTTTCCCCCTCATGTTATTTTCCCAGGGGATCCTGCCCATCAGTTCCCTGAGGGAATCAAAGTCTGCTTCTCTGAAGTCCAGGGTCCATATTCTGTTGCTCTCCTTTATTCCTTGTGTCAGGATCCTGAACTCAACAATCTCATGGTCACTGCCTCCCATGTTTCCCACCCACTTTTGCTTTCCCTACTAATTCTTCCCTATTTGTGAGCAGCAGGTTAAGAAGAGCTCTGCCCCTAGTTGGTTCCTCCAGCACTTGCACCAGGAAATTGTCCCCTACACTTTCTAAAAACTTCCTGGATTGTCTGTGCACTGCTGTATTGCTTTCCCAGCAGATATCAGGGTGATGAAGTCTCTCACGAGAACCCATGGCCTGTGATCTAGTAACTTCTGTTAGATGCTGGAAGAAAGCCTCTTCCACCTCATCCCCGTGGTCTGGTGGTCTATAGCAGACTCCCATCACACATCACCCTTGTTGTTCACACTTCTAAACTTAATCCAGGGACTCTCAGGTTTTTCTGCAGTTTCATACCAGAGCTCTGAGCAGTCATACTGCTCAGAGATGAAAGGCTGACCATTTAAAAATATACCTGAACTAAAAGTCCTATGACCTTACGAGCTAAAATAGAAAATCCTTCACAGAAAGCAATTGAAGTTGTAACAGATTTAGCCAACATTTTAAAGGGACCAAAAAAACACACATAAATGAGATTTTAGTTTTCATAGGGAAAATTCTTGCTCCTTTGTTTTGAATAAGTGGCATACTGTGGTTAAGAATGCCTTCAGCTGGCAGTTTAAGGAATTTTATTCCTTTGTTGGCCAATTTTTCAATCTCAGGAGGTGCACCTATAAATTTCAGCTGCAGTCAATACAGATGACATCTGGTGAAAAGTATTTCACATATACAAAGAATCTAGTTAGGCAAATAAAATTCAGCCACAGTACGAAGCTAAGTTAGCTTAACGTGGATATAAACATTATTAAAGCTAACTTGCTTCCCCTCTGTGGGAAACCATGGATCACAGAAACTGTATGAATGTGTATTACAGGTGGAATGAGGGGAAAGACCAGGAGTTGGCCCTGATTGGCATGTTCAACTTGACTACATAGACCCTGATCCTGCAAACACTTATACATAAGCTTAACTTCAGGGCTGATACTCAAATGCATGAAGTTAAACTCATGCATAATTATTTACAGGATCATGGCCTTAATCTTCTGTTTCCAATGTGAATTTTTGTTTCAAAGATATCACACTGTAAAGCAGAGGGTTTGTTTCTCCCAACTTGTTTTTTTGCACATGAAAGATAATTGATCAGATTTTTGTGTGTGCTTCAGTAGTATAGAATTATTGACGTAAATATAATAAAAGTAAAACTCTAACGTGCTTTTGATCGCCTTATCTTTGAAATACAATATAAGAGCCTTTATCCATTAACTGTACAGAATTTGATTACAACAAAGGAAATCGAGACATAGTATTTTGAACATTGAGAGGATCTCATATTTTGCGAGTTATTGAGAATACTGTACAAAGGGTGTTTCAAGACCCAAGTGAAAGCGTGAAAAATTCCATAAAAATAAGGTATTTCACATATGTTTTGCTTGTATGAACAAATAGATAGAATTTGACACCGTTAATCCATATTAGGGTTATATAGTGCTGCCCATCACCATAGTAACTGATCACCTTCCATGTAAAAGCAATAGTAACAGCAAAAAAATGCTAGAGACTCTGAAATCCACTTCTTTTTCGGGGTAAAAACTCTGCTTAGGAAAGGGCCTCATTTTAATTTTTAAATTAATTAATTTACTTTTTTTTACAGATGATTTGTTTCAGTGTAATTGTTTATGGATGCTTGACAGAAATGGTTTGTTCCATAAATTATACTGATGTTTCATTTTTGTACAGACTTCATCAAAATTATGAAGTAGCATGGAAATTAGAAATAGAATACTCTAGATTCTCCCTCAAGTTTGAGTCTAAATTGATAAGAACAACAATGCACTCACCACACCCCTTATTCACTAACAAAGCAGCAAGTAACTATTGTAGCTCAGATGTTATATCTGGCTTGGTCTCTTTTTTTGTAGAGAGAGAGAGACTGTTACAATTTCTTGTTGATAGTGACCCTTCCACTATCAGGATCAGCACAAGCCCTTGCTATGATATATTAGGGGTAGTACTCCAGGATCTCACGTGACAGTAACTAGGGAGAGTAGTCCAACTGCCAACAACAGCCGCCCCACTTTCTCACACAGTATGTCATCAGCAGAGGTAGGGATTATTCCGAAATGGGGATGAATGGCTTTTTAATCACCGCCAGTAGAATAAAAAAACCAAACAAACCCACACCTGTGTTAGACTATTAATTGCCCTATTCCTTATATATGCACACAGACATACCATTCACAACGTCATAGACACAGCAAACTTTAAAAACATCATGTCTTGAAGACAGGATTGTGATAATTAGAGGTAATACTACAATATTTGCACTGCTGGTATTCATTTATTTACTTACTCATCTTGTTTTGTGTAAAACACTACAAATGATCTCTTGGGTTTTCCTTATGCTTTAAAATGTATTTCTTAGCTGTGTCTTCACTATTGTTAAATGAAATACTTTTCTGATATTAGAGCAGTGAAATAGGATTTCCCCCCCCCACACGCACACACACACTAGTGGGGATAGTGGAATAGTTGCTATATCCTTTTAAACTGTTCTATATCAAATCATATTATCATAAAAAAAACATATTGTAAAAGTAAGGACATTTATATCTTGTCATCTCTCTCTCTTAAATCAGTCTTTTTCCGAATAACTTTCTATGGCAAAGTCCCCAGCATGAGTTAAAATACATGGGCAAGGACTCTCAGATTGTAACCACAAATACTGAGTAACAAATATATTCTGCCATGAATAGCTAGGTCCTCAAATTGAATGGTGAAGTTAGTGACCATCACGCCTCTAACAAAAATCAACAGCTTCTCTTTGCAGAGGTTTGTGTGAATAATTTCTTGTGACTCATACAGAATTCTACCCTTCAAATTTTGTGTATGTTTTTTTTCAATTCAGCCTAATTGTAAAGATGGTTAGAGTGAAATCTACACTACAAATGAAACTACACCAAAATCAGGTTAGGGGACAACTGTTGTGTTAAAACAATAATAAAAAACAGGTTATCTGCATAGTGCTACTTATAGTGGGGTCAAGCAAAGATAACTTCTTGGGCTGCATCTTAATTGTCCTTTCAGTTCTGTGATCTAAACCTGTCTTGAACTGGGATGATCTTTTCAAAAGCGTCTGCTCTGAAGACACACTGTTTGTCATTCGGTCACTTAAGCACAAGAGTATTTACATTATGCTGAAACATTACATGTCTCAGGTGGATGGATCTGTTTTCCATAATTAATATTCACATAAATAAGAATGTTTTCATGTTTCTCTTAATCAGATGTTACCAACGGAACAGGTTTGTTTACTATGGATGGACATTTAGCATATTCATTGTGACACTGTTGACTTTGATCTGTGATGCCCTTGATATGTTTCAGTGCCAAGAGAGTTTTTGGCTGAATTTCAGTACAATAAGCCATCTTTTGACTGCTGTCAAGAAAAGTCTGTTGGATGACAATAAACAAAATGCCATTGCCACAATAACTTTGGGGCTTTATTTATAATGTTCTCTACTCTTCGCTGGGAACCTGGTATGCACGTAAAAATTCTTTATTGATTCTCCTTTAATCATAGACCAAAACTAACCTATAATGAAAGGGATAAACACTGTATCGTGACTCCTCACTTTATATCCTGCTTTAGACAAATCGGTATATGACTTTTCCCTGTAAGAGCCATTAGTCCTACTATTATTTCCAGACTTGCCTAAGGATCCTGTTGTTAGCTCTATAAGTCTAATATATGTGACTTAACACATTTTAGTCACATTAAGATCAGAAAAATGTCTTCAAAATGACGATGAAGTGTTCCTTGTTTATTTTCAGTTGGTGACTTCTACATGTAAATTTCAGTGCTTTAGTCAGGGAAGATTTTTTTTTTGTTCGTTTACTGCAAGAACAACAGATTTAAGCTATTTCTTTATTACAGAAAAGAGTGTCCTATGGGATCAGAGCTATGATCTGGGCAGTCAGTAGTAGTACTTGGACTTTTATTCCTAAAGAACCTGGCAAACAGTGTTTTAACGGTAGTAGTGTCTGAGGCAGGATTGTTTCTCCACATGAGAAATACTTTGCTGTTAAAGGGCTAGCCACACCCTTCAGGGAGAAAGAAGTAGAGGAGGGAAGGCCATAAAATGTCTATCCTTGTCCTACCGCTAAAGATCTTTACAGATCCACAGCCTGTCTACAGATCTGACCACAAAATAGCTAACAACCACAACAGACTAGGCAATTATCATAGCAGTAATCAAGTGAGATGAGTCAAGCACCCAAGTCCAGACTGGAGGGGGAGCAGAGGAAACCCAACATGGATGCCAGGTCCCAGTTGCTACTATTTATTTTCTCCTCCTGCTACATAAGATGTACATCTATTTTGGATCTAGTCCTATATGAGGATAGACCATGGACTCAAAAAGACTTATGGTTAAATCAGAAGCTAAATTTGAAAGGCCTGGGACCAACACAGAGCAAGTTGGAACTAAACAGAGAGAGCAAAACTGGGAAACACCAGCCAGGAATACACCAGCGAGCTCATGCTAGTAGCAACAGTCTACATGGACCAGTTTTGGGGGCACTAAATTGAGGTCTTGCACTGGGGGTCCATTCAACATTCTGGAGCTTAATAAGCACTGCAAATATTTTGGAGAAGAATGGGAGAACTCTGTTATTTAATAAGTAAATAAAATGTTTAATTTACAACTAACCAACATCTGCTTGCTTATTAGGTAGCTGAGGTATGCCCACACCACTACAAGCCTAGATCCCATGGCTTTGAAAGGTTTATATGTCCTTAATTGGCCTTTAGTTCAGACAGTCTAGGTGTAAGTTACAATAGAATCCCTTTTACTACAATACAATGTCTCTCATTCTCACACAAATGAAGAGCTATGCAGTAAATAAAACATTTTGTCTTCTACTTCAATCATGATTCAATTTTTTTTATCCTTTTCTATATCCAGATTCTGATTAAAAGATAAGCATAATAAAAGCATTCACAAATGGAGATTCATGCATACAGTCTTCACTTACATTCTTGGGCCCTTAATAAGAATTTGTCAATGCAGTGCTATTGAACTGTAAGTATGAGTAATTCCCTTAGCTCACATTGGCTAAATTAAGTGATCTGACCAATTACTTTGCTTGGTTAATCACTTTTTCCACATAATTTGCTCTTGCTAATAGAAATTACATCTTTTTCATGAGCAGGAAATTATCCTTCATTTTCTTTCATATATACAGTATACTAATGATAAATGAACCTCACACTTCATGTCTCCGATGGAAAAGCATGAAGTAAATGAGACTTGAAGGGAGATGCATCCCCAGAAGAGAAACTGTAGTTCTCCTGGGCTCTACATGTGTGTGGTAGAAGTGCTCCTCCCTGCCTTTGAAGCAAGACCTTCAGAGAGAATCTGCTGGTTGGCAGCTCACTGTTTCCATTGCAGCTGCAAGAAAAGATTAGTGGGAGGCTGCTCATGGCCTTCTCATCAACTATATAGGAAATTACCAAGTACAGAGATGGAGTGGGAAGCAGCAATAAGTGGCAAGGAGAATTTTTGTGGGAGCTAGAGAAGGACAAAGGACTTTTGCACATACCTAAACTTCTATACAAATACCTGCTTCATAGCAAAAAGACTAGTCTTGTTTCAGTTTTCCAAAATGTTTTCAAAAGTAAATGAAATTAAATTTTCTCATTAAATTATGTTTTGTAAGTTAACATAACCATTTAATAAATCAGGAAGCATGTACAAAAAGGTAGTGCAGGCTAGTTCATATGTGTCAGCTTTTTGTTAATAATGATAGAATACCGAATAAGAAATCTTAAATAACTGCATTTGCTGTGTACTAACTATATTTCTTTGTATTTGATTGATCTCAGTAAAGTATATATTATAGATCCCAACTCTTTTTGGAAAAGAATACTTTAATGCTTTGGTTTGAGAGGTATTCCCTCCATGAGAAGGCATCGGATGTTGTAAGTTCTCTCGTTCCTTAGATAACATATGCACTTCCCACCATCTTTGGGAATGCTTCTGATTTGTTTATGTAAATCTCCACTTTAAAAAAAAATAGAATAAAAAGTGGTGAACACTTCACATATAAACAAGGAAATGTTGACTAAATTTTCAAATATGTACATTATCTTTGGGTGCCCAACTTGAGACAATTCAAAGATACTGCTTTTTTTAGGGGAACCACATTTGTCACCCAAAGACTAAGGCACCCAAAAATCAGCTGGCAGCTTAGGTCTATATTCTATACATTTTAGAAGATGAGTTTCTGATGCAGTGCTATTTCATAGACATGGTATGGATATGTTCGTTTATTTTGAGAAAGTGAGTCTGATGAAGAGGTGTTTGGAGAAAAAAAGTCAAGATAAACAGTAAAAATTAGAAAAAGGCAATTTTGTTTCTTGTATTGACCCTTGTTATGAAGAGTTATAGCAGAGAGAATCCAGAATGATCCAATGACTTATGGATCCTAGTCCTAGTTCAAAACCACGTTTCAGATATTCTCTGAAAAAAAGATAAGAAGAATACCTTAATTTTAAAAATTTCTGAAGGCTAAGGAGAGGATAATTTCTTCTAACTAGTGTTACATATAAGATTAGAGAGGCACAGTTTTACTAAGGAAAGAAAAATACTGGAGGTGTTCAGACCAAATGGTCTTAAAAATAATCTAATTAAGTAATAAACTAAGAAGTATACAAGTTCATACAAAAGGGCAAGAGAAGAAGCCATAGGATTTTCACTGACGGCTTGTCTACACTACATAATTAAGTTAACTTTATCTAATTTGACCTCGAGCCTCCAAATGAATTAAGTCGATTGTGCATGGCCACACCATGCTCATTGTCTTGATGGAGTGCATCCTCACTAGCAGTGCCTGCATTGATGAACAAAGCAGCTCATCATGGGTAGCTATCCCAAAGTGCAACTTCCCGTAGTGTGTTTTGGGAAGTTTGTGCAATGTCTCATGGGACCAACACATTGTTGCAAGGGAGAATGGGAACATTGCATCGGCATCCCATCATGTGCTGTGCTCAACGGCAAAAAAACCAGTGGTTTTCATGCCTTAAAATGACCGGGCATATACCATAATCCCAGAAACATGAAGCCTACTCAGCTGTGCACTCTTGATTTGAGTATCTCAAACACCTCGCGCCTTCTCCTGAAGTATTTCCAGAACCAAAGTAGGATCCGCCGCACGGAACATAGCAATGTCCTGCAGGCAGCCCTCCTGCAAGCCATTGAAAAAAACCAATTCACAGTTGCTGCTGCCAGTCACAGGGCAGCTGCACTCTGTTGAGCACCATTTCTTGTCCTGTGAAACAAGCACTGACTGGTGGGACCGCATCATTTTGCAGGTATGGGATAATGAGCAGTGGCTGCAGAACTTTTGAATGTGTAAGGCCACCTTCCAGGAACTTTGTGCAGAGCTTTCCCCTGCCCTGAAGTTCAGCAACACAAAAATGAAAGCTGCTCTGACAGCGGAGAAGTGAGTGGTGATCACTATTTGGAAGCTTGCAATGCCTGACACTTACCGGTCAGTGGGGAATCAATTTGGAGTAGGTAAATCAACCGTGGGAGTTGCTGTGCTCCAAGTGTGCAAGGCCATTAATCGAATTCTGCTGTGAAGCAACACAGTAATGCCAGGGTAAAAAATATATCGGAAGGACAGAACAGGTAGTGCTGGCGGGGAAGTGGCATTATATGTGAAAGAAAGCGTAGAATCAAATGAAGAAGTAAAAGTCGTAATTGAATCAAACTGTACCATAGAATTTTATGGAGAGAAATTCCATGCTCTAATAATAAGAATATAGCAGTAGGGATATATTACCGACCACCTGGCCAGGATGGTGATAGTGACTGTGAAATGCTCAGGGAGATTACAGAAGCTATTAAAATAAAAAAACTCAATAATAATAATGGGGGATTTCAATTATCCCCATATTGACTGGATACATGTCACCTCAGGACGGGATACAGAGATAAAGTTTCTTGACACCTTAAATGACTGCTTCTTGGAGCAGGTGATCCTGGAACCCATCAGAGGAGAGGCAATTCTTGATTTAGTCCTAAGTGGAGCACAGATCTGGTCTAAGAGGTGAATATAGCTGGACCACTTGGTAATAGTGACCATAATATAGTTAAATTTAATATCCCTGTGGCAGGAAAAACACCACAATAGCCCAACACTGTAGCATTTAATTTCAGAAAGGGGAACTACACAAAAATAAGGAGGTTAGTTAAACATAAATTAAAGGTAGAGTGCCAAAAGTGAAATCTCTGCAAGCTGCATAGATACTTTATAAAGACACCATAATAGAGGCTCAACTTAAATGTATACCCCAAATTAAAAAAAAAAAAAAAATAAGAGAACCAAAAAAGAGCCACCATGGCTAAACAGCAAAGTAAAAGAAGTAGTGAGGGGGGGAGGGATAGCTCAGTGGTTTGAGCATTGGCTTGCTTAAACCCAGCATTGTGCGTTCAATCCTTGAGGGGACCACTTGGGTATCTGGGGCAAAATCAGTACTTGGTCCTGCTAGTGAAGACAGGGGGCTGGACTCAATGATCTTTCAAGGTCCCTTCTAGGTCTAGGAGATGGGAAATCTCCATTATTTTTTTTAAAAAGGCATCCTTTTAAAAGTGGAAGTTAAATCCTAGTGAGAAAAATAGAAAGGAGCATAAACACTGGCAAATGAAGTGTAAAAATACAATTAGGAAGGCCAAAAAAGTATTTGAGGAACAGTTAGCCAAAGACTCAAAAAGTAATAGCATTTTTTTAAGTATATCAGAAGCAGGAAGCCTGCTAAACAACCAGTGGGGCTACTGGACAATCAAGGTGCTAAAGGAGCACTCAAGGACAATAAGGCCATTGTGGAGAAACGAAATGAATTCTCTGCATTAGTCTTCACGGCTGAGGATGTCAGGGAGATTCCCAAATTCTGAGGAACTGTCCCAGATTGAGGTATCATTAAAGGAGGTTTTGGAACAAATTGATAAATTAAACAGCAATAAGTCACGAGGACCAGATGGTGTTCACCCAAGAGATCTGAAGGAACTCAAATGTGAAATTGCAGAACTACTAACTGTAGTCTGTAACCTATCATTTAAATCAGCTTCTGTACCAGATGACTGGAGGATAACTAACATCACGCCAATTTTTAAAAAGGGCTCCAGAGGTGATCCTGGCAATTACAGACCTGTAAGCCTGACTTCAGTACTGGTAAACTGGTTGAAACTATAATAAAGAACAATATTGTCAAACATATAGATGAAAATAATTTGTTGAGGAAGAGTCATCATGGTTTTAGTAAAGGGAAATCATGCCTCACCAATCTACTAGAATTCTTTGAGGGGGTCAACAACCATATGGACCAAGGGGATCCAGTGGATATATTGTATTTAGATTTTCAGAAAGCCTTTGACAAGGTTCCTCACCAAAGGCTCTTACACAAAGTAAGCTGCCATGGGATAAGAGGGAAGGTGCTCTCATGGACTGGTAACTGCTTAAAAGATGGGAAACAAAGGGTAGATATAAATGATCAGTTTTCAAAATTGAGAGAGGTAAATCGTGGTGTCCCCCAGGGATCTGTCTGGGACCAGTCCTATTCAACATATTCATAAATAATCTGGAAAAAAGGGGTAAACAGTGAGGTGGCAAAATTTGCAGATGATAAAAAATTACTAAAGATAGTTAAGACACAGGCAGAGTGTGAAGAGCTACAAAGGGATCTCTAAAAACTGGGTGACTGGGCAACAAAATGGCAGATGAAATTTAATGTTGATAAATGCAAAGTAATGCACATTGGAAAGCATAATCCTAACAATACATATAAAATGATGGGGTCTAAATTGGCTGTTACCACTCAAGAAAGATCTTGGAGTCATTGTGTATAGTTCTCTGAAAACATCCACTCAATGTGCAGCGGCAGTCAAAAAAGTGAACAGAATGCTGGGAATAATTAAGAAGGGGATAGAAAATATCATAATGCCTCTATATAAATCCATGGTACGCCCACATCTTGAATACTGTGTGCAGATGAGGTCGCACTATCTCAAAAAAGATATATTGGAATTGGAAAAGGTTCAGAAAAGGGCAACAAAATGATTAGGGGTATGGAACAGCTTCATTAATTAATAAGACTGGGACTTTTCAAAAGGTCTATAAAATCATGACTGGTGTAGAAAAAGTAGATAAGGAAGTGTTGTTTACTACTTCCCATAATACAAGAATTAGGGGTCACCAAATGAAATTAATAGGCAGCAGCTTTAAAACAAATAAAAGGAAGTATTTCTTCAAACAATGCATAGTCAACCTGTGGAACTCCTTGCCAGAGGACATTGTGATGGCCAAGACCATAACAGGGTTCAAAAAAGAACTAGATAAATTAATGGAGGATAGGTCCATCAGTGGCTATTAGCCAGGATAGGCAGGAATGGTATCCCTAGCCTGTTTGACAGAAGCTGGGAATGAGTGACAGGGGATGGATCGCTTGATGATTACCTGTTCTGTTCATTCCCCCTGGGGCACTTGGCACTGGCCACTGTCGGAAGACATGATACTGGGCTAGATGGACCTTTAGTCTGAGCCAGTAGGGTCATTCTTATGAAGGGTAGTGAGTCTGGGAAATGTGCAGGTTTTGCCGCAATGGGGTTTCCTAATTGCAGTGGTGCAATAGATGGCACGCATATCCCCATCTTGGCACTAGACCACCTTGCCAAAGAGTACATAATCCAAAAGGGATACTTTTCAATAGTGTTGCAAGTGCTTGTGGATCATAGGGGGTGTTTCACTGATATCAATATAGGATGGTCGGGAAAGGTTCATGATGCACACATCTTTAGGAACTCGGGTATGTTCAAAAAGTTGCAATTCAGGACTTTCTTTCCTGACCACAAAATGAACCTTGACAATGTTGAGATGCCTATAGTTATCCTGGGGGACCCAGCCTACCCCTTGCTCCCATCATGGGCTCTAGGTTTGTATAATTTTTGGTGGTGCCTAGAATGGGTCCAAGCAGAACCATCTCGTCCATAGGACGGACTAAGACAACCCACCCCGGGCCCCGCCCTTTGGAATGCCCCATGCTTCAGGGGGACACAAGGATCAGGGCGGCCGGGGAGATTAGTGGGGGGCCTGGTGCCAACAGCAGCGAGCGACTGGGCCCCAGCCCGCCCTGCGCCTCTGACTCCCGATGTCATTCGGGGGAGGGGGTGGAAGCCGGAAAGAGGTGGGACGGAGGCTCAGGGAAAGGGGCAGGAAGAAGCGGGGTGGAGCAGGGGCAGGAAGAGGCGGGGCAGGGTGGGCTGGGGCTGGGTCACTCGCTGCTGCCGGCATCAGTTCCCCTGTTAACCCTCCAGACCACCCTGGACCCTGCTTTCCTCTGAAGCATGGGGCCCCCTAAAGTGCAGGGCCAGGGCCGGTTGCCCTGGTCCATCCTAAGGACAGGACAGCTCTGAAAATATAAGCCAAAACAATGGTGGAGCATGGGAACCATGGGCCCATATAATTTGCCACCTATGGCTCCCATAGCTCATGAAGCTATACATCGGCCATATGGACAGCAGTGAGGAACCGTTCAACTATAGGCTCATCAAGTGCAGAATGGTGGTTGAATGTGCCTTTGGTCATTTGAAAGGGTGCTGGAGAAGTTTACTAACAAGGTTGCACCTTAGTGAAGAGAACATGATTATAGCTGCCTGCTGTGTGCTCCATAATATCTGTGAAAAAAAGGGGGCAAATTTTCCTCAGGGGTGTGCAGTTGAGTCAGATCACATGGCAGCCATTTTTGAAAAGCCAGACACCAGGGCAATAAGAAAAGCACAGCAAGGGGTGCTGTGTATCCATGAGGCTTTGAAAATCCGTTTCAATAACGAGTCACAGTAATGTGAGCTGCTTGTCTGTGTTGTGCTTTCCCAAACCTTCATCTGGCTTGTATCACTGTCCCTGTAAAGCCAACCCCCCACCCAATCCCACTGCTTCTACTCAATAAAGAACATTTATTTCTTGAATCCATTTACTTTATTTAACAAAACATAAGTAAAGAGGGAGAAGAGAAAAAAAAAGGGAGAAATTTGTAAAGTTGGAACGGGAGAAACAATTCAGCTGTGTAACAATACCGCAATCCAGACCATCAAAGGTCTGTGAATGGATGCCTTCTGTTCCTTGTACCCTCCCACTGAGTTAAGTGAAAGGGATCATGGACTTTTCTCCCATGCCTCAGGGAATGCCTGGGGGAGGGTGATTCTGTGCCAGTGATTCTGGTTGGCTGTTCACCAGGGTCTGCAGAGGGACTCTATCCTCCTGCTTCTGTTCCTGCAGTTCAATCTGATGCCTCAACATGTCTTGGTCCCTCATAATCCGAAGCATCTGACCCTGCACCGCATGCTCTTGCTCATTGGAAGCTTTCCTGCTCTCCATGTCCATGTCTAACTTCTCAGACAGTGAAATCCTCCACGCTCTCAGCTCTGTCTTAGCTGTCCCAGTGGCATTCATTATCTTGGTGAACATGTCCTCCTGTGTTCTCTTTCTCCTCCTTCTAATCAGTGAAAGTCTACTTTCAGGTATTGATGACACGCCGAAGGACACATTTCCAGCTGTCAGTCATGGGAAAAGCCATTGTACATGAATAAAATGTTTTGATAGCAAGACCGTTTTCAAAAAAACAAACAAACAAATTACACTAGGTGCAAGCCATAACATAATCAAAATCTGTAACCGTTCACTGGGCTGTTTTGATGCTCCAGCCAAGGTGAGTAGGTCCCCTGAGTCATGGGTGACCACACTTTTAACAAAGTTTATTGCAGGCTCATGTCGGGAGCAGAGGTAGCTAGTCGAACAATGGCCCTTCCCCATGGCACCACGGGAAGCTGTTTACAAACGGGGCCGGGGGGGATGGACATTTTCACTCCCAAATTGCAAAATCTCTCATGTGGGGCCCCAGTCCCCTATCAGCCACTTTAAACTACTTGCCGACCCATGCTGAGCACAGTAAAGGCACATTAGCGGCTGTGTGGTTTGGCGATCTGGAATGTGGGGGGGTGGGGTGGGTCTACATGTCCTTTTTTTTCTTGTAAGAACACTTTTAATGAGGACTTCCCATTTCCCCTAGGCAACCCTATGTGATATCAGTCTCCTGAGGGTAACAGAGGCAGAAAGGAAGGAGATGCTGCAAGCGTCTGGGTATAGACCCAGTCCTTATGGTGCTATGCTGTGTACCGCAATTATACCAGCAGAATCAATTCAGGAGTTGCATGGGAAAGTGTCCTACCATTGTGAAAGAAATAAGACTGCTCTGCCCAGAAATCTTCTGTAAAGGATTGCAGATTACATCCATGAAAGTTTCCTAGAGATATCCATGGAGGATTCCCAGGCTATCCCAGTCCACATAAACAGTCTTTTCCAGTGGCCATCCTCTGCGTAGCTGGAGTGGCCTCTTGTAAGCAGAGAAGCTTTTTCTTCACAGTAAACATGCAATACCACCTAATGTGTGTGACCACTAAAGTTAACTGGACTTTGATTGTAACTGTATACTCACCAGAGGTACCTTCCGCAGCATCACGGTTGGCCACCATGATGTCCTGCGACACACAGGGGTCCAGGGTTAAAAATATTTCCTGGCTCTCGGGGAGAATGAATCCATCGCTCGCCTATCTCCCATTCTCCTCCTCCTCCTCCTGTTCCTCATCCACCATACCGTCCCTCCTTGTTGTCCCTAGACTCACACACCTGTGAGGTGTCAACGTTGTTTGTGGGGGTGCTGGTAGGGTTACCCCCAAGAATCACATGCAGTTCATTGTAGAACAGACATGTGTGGGATTTAGCACCAGAACGACTGTTCACCTCCCTGGCCTTCTGGTACACTTGGCAGAGTTCTTTTATTTTCACACGGCGCTGCTGTGAGTCCCTTGTGTAGCCCTTCTCCCCCATTCCATAAGCAATCTTTGCATAGATGTCAGCATTTCTTCTGTTGGATCGGAGCTCTGCCTGCACACTCTTCTCCCCACACAGCAATGAGATCCACCACCTCCTGTTCAGACCAGGCTGGAGGATGTTTTGGGTGTGTAGTCTCCATGATCAGCTGTGCTCAAGCTGGCAAGCTCCCAATGCTGATCAAACAGGAAATGGGAAATCAAAAATTCCAGGAGCTTTAGCAGGGGAGGGGCTGTTTCCTGTGTACCTGGCTGCAGTGCAGCAGAGTTGAGACTGATCTCCAGAGTGGTCACAGATGAGCAGACACCACCTGGAGGCCAATTAAGGTGAATTACACAACACTGCGTCTGCACTACCTCGCAGTCTACCCATGAAAATCGAATTAAGCGCTATGCCTCTCACAGAGGTAGAATACAGACATTGACATTAGAGGTGACTTAGGTCGGCGTAAAGGACCTGGTAGTGTAGACACATATATTAGCAGGTCGATTTAAGGCGGCTTCCTTTGACCTAACTTTTTAATGTAGACCAAGCCTGAATTCAATGGGTACCTCACAGTTTACTATGTTTTGTCTCTTGGAGTCTTCAGAAATAGTCATTTAAATGAGCACATGTGGGTATTTGTGGACCTGACTGCATGTGCATACTTACCATGTTTGAAAATTTGTCCTTGTATTTTCAAAAAATAATTAATACACTTCTGTTAGTTAAAATCATTCAGCCTTCTATCTCATAAATTCACTCAATAAAAGCAATGATCATCTGAAAACACTTTCTCAGTAATGTCTAATTGCTTGTTTAGGAAAGTGCAGTATACATATTGGGATAAAGCAACAGAGGGTCCTGTGGCACCTTTAAGACTAACGGAAGTATTGGGAGCATAAGCTTTCGTGGGTAAGAACCTCACTTCTTCATCATTTTACATCATTTTCTTTGTCCATAAAAAAAAGAGTTGTATTAAAACAAAACTTTCCTCCCTCTTGGTTTAACTCGTCTTACTGTACCTTCTGCACTGAAGTAATACTATGAGCTACACAAATTACTATAAACCAGTGCTGTAAGAATAGGCTTGTGATTTCACTGAAATACCAATTAGAAAAAGAAGATGCATTATAATGGAGGCAAAGTTTCTTTCTATCATTTTTTTTCATCTTTGCTCAAGTGTAAAGACATTCCTTTAATGAAAAAGTGAGTATTTCTTTTGTAGAAACAGGGTTGATGTGGCAGCTCATTCAAGCCACTGTATTACTGAAGAAAATAAGAAATATATAAAAGAGAACTGTACTTGTATTTGCTGTCCTGTCGTCTGCCTGCTGAGTGTCTTAATGATTATTTATGTGATCAATGATGTGCCTCTCTTTTGGTAAAAGTAAAAGGATATTTTGTATTATAAATATTGATTAATCTTTCATCTAACGCACCATGCAAAATAACTCTTAAATGTGGCTGTTTCAAACTTTATCAGATATATTACATTGGGTACACCCTACTAAGTAAATAAAGAGTGCAACTAGACACATTCCTGTGTTATCTAAAATGATTATAAACTATAATTATGGGTAGCAAACATTATATTTCAAGGTTTTTCTGTTTAACAAGATGTTTGTAGAAATCAAGATTTTGATTCTGATTTCACACCAGTGTAAATATGAAGTAATGTCACTAAAGTGACACCTCTACCCGATATAACGTGAATTCGGATATAACGCGATAAAGCAGCTCTCTGGTGGGGCAGGGCTGTGCACTCCCGCAGATCAAAGCAAGTTTGATATAACGCGGTTTCACCTATAATGCGGTAAGACTTTTTGGCTACCGAGGACAGCATTATATCGGGGTAGAGGTGTAGTTACACTGATATAAAACCAGTATAAGATAGATTACAATAAGGCCCAGTGGACGGAAAGGGAAACCTCTGAGGTGTTACTAAGTATCAGTGTACTAGCTTCAACATTACTGATCAGCCATAGAACTTAATGAATTTCAAAGTAAAATTTCAGTTTCTTTTCTTGAGCACATTTAACCTATGCTCTATGATATACACTGATTCTTACTAGATATAGATATTGTCCTATGACATCCAGTGACCTAGAACCTACCTAAGACATTGCCTCTCCCCTTTAAAAATGCTGTCTCAATTGCAGTCAGCAGAGGTGCCAGCAATGGAGCCCCAACGGTATGAAGAAAGGAAGAAAGCTGGCAGAACTCTGTGCTTTTGGAGCTCATCCCCCAGTGCTAGCACTATGGTCCATATAAAATAAAAAACACCTGGAGTTTGTTAACTTTCAGGGCAAATTCCAAGGGTGTATCAGTGGTGCTCAGAGCTTGGAATGGATGACCTTTTGATTAGTATAGGGCAAATCTGAACAAATAATGTTTACATACATCATCACCGATGTAGAAAATATAGCTTCTGCCCTATAGAGTTTACAATCTAGTGAGATTAGTTCAGATATCATAATATATCAGAGGACCATCTGATGATGGTCACATCTCAAATTTTAGTGGGAGTCATCCTTAAATTGGAAGACTGAGTTATGCACTAATTTGGTGGATTCATTTTTATAAGCCCCATGAAATAATGGATTGTAGAATGCTAATAATAGTTGAGGTCCATAAGCAAAGATTTAGGGAAACCATTCTGAACCTGCTTTAAGATCTTAAAAAGCTGAAAAAAATTGCAGAGAATTCTGAAATGTGTACTATAGTCCTAAAGTTCTGACAAGTCTAGAAAAATCTCAAACTAACATACAAAGAAGAGCTAGAAAACTGAAAATATTTTCCTTGAAATTATTTTTATACTCTTTTTGTTTGCTATTTTTCAGTTAAATTTAAAACTTTTCTAGCTAGCTCTTATACAAGCTGAAGACAGAGGAAATACTTCACTAACCATTGAAATGCCTTTCTCTCCCTCTGTGTCTTGAGTGTGATGTTGCGGCTGTTTCACAGTACACAGCAAATCAGTACATAACATTAATACATCAGTTGTGTAGCAGAATTCGCAGATTCAAAGGAATCTGATAGGGGCCATGACATGAGTGCTTCTGCTATGGCCAAAGGGAAAGATCATGACAGATGGAAGACCCCAGGCACCCACTATATGGTTACACAGGAGTAACCCAACACCTTAAATTGCAAAAGAGTTTTATGACCAGTGTTGTGCCTTTGGATATGACAGCTGGCAAGGCATGACTGAGGTTATAGAATGAAAGATTATGTGCAGTCGTCCTCACTGAAATAGTTCTGGAACCCCAGGAGGGACTTCCTGGAGGGGCCAATACAGAGTGGTCAATGTGGCGATGCTTGAACTGCCTGCGCAGGCAAAGTGGCAGATTAAAGACTAACATGATCAAATGCGGCTACTCTATTGACACAAATATACACAAATGCAGGGAAGTGCAAACCATGGAGCACCTGCTTATTTGCCGACTCCTTGGGAAGACCTGTATGAAGGAGGACCTTGCTGCCGTGACAGAAAGAGCCATTGCGTATGCATGGTTCTGGAAAAACATCTAGTTGTGAGAAGAACATGAGAAGAAGTCCTTGATTCAACCTCATGTCATCTCTCTCTGTCTCTGTACTCCTCCTTATTATCTATAAGTTAATTTTTATATAAAATTGCCTGCCAACAAAAACCATAAAGTGATCGAAAAAGAAATGATGACATCACTCATGATCCAAGTAAGGAAAAAGGTATTAAATGGAATAAGCTTCAATGGCTCAAATCACTATTTCTCATTAGTAATACAGCATTTCTTATAATTGCATATGTGTATATATATATATATATATATATATATATATATATATGATCTTGAAGACAGCAGAAGAGAAATAAAAGAAGAGCTGCATAAAGACAATTCAAGCAGAAGGTGCATGAAAGTTAAATTAAAATCACACACATGTACCCAATTGCTTGGTAACTGAAATGATCATTTCAAGCCCAACTACTGCAAACAATATTTATGCACTATACATAGGCAGGGAAATTTACAGCATTGGTTGGTTTGTGCCAGGACTGACTGTTAGCAATACGGGAAAGACATTTGCACATAGGGAGCAGTAGGTGAAAGAAAGAAAGAAAGTTATTAACATCAATTTAATCTGTGGATGGGGAAACTCCTTGCTACATATTTTCTCAAATGAACATGATTACCTAATAATTAGGGATTAGAGAAGCTCCAGACTGCATGGGAAGGGGAAGAGAGGAAGGGAGTCTATTTTACAAGCAGTGCTACCATGCAGGGGGACCCTCATGAAGGCAGCATAGAAAAATGTGTTAAAAGTTATCCTGCATTATTGTTCCTGCATAATTTATATTGAGGTTCAACGGGTGACAAGTAAAATGAACAACTTTGGAGGAAGTGTTCAGAGTATAATTAAAAATTGTGAATTCTCAATCCAAGTATTTATATGTGTTGATTATGTTCATCATACTGAGAAAAAATTTACAGTTGTTTTCAAATATAAAATTCTGTTTGGTGCAGAGGGAAATGTTTTTATCATATTTTTGCATCTACACTTACCAATATTAGGCATGGCTATTAGTTTCTACTGATATATATATATATATATATATATATATATAATACAGAGAGAAAGAGAGAGAGAGAGAGAGAGAGAGAGAAGTCTCACACATTTTTAAACCTAGGTGCTTTCAATACTGCAACCGAGGCTTCTGGCAAGCTGCTCCTCATGGGCAAAACACAGTGCCCTACTGAAACTAATGCGAGTCTACCTGTGGTGAACACCTTAGAGGAGCAGGGCATAAATATGGTGCAATCATGCTATAAATATACAGTAGGAAAAGGCACAGTTCTGTGGAGGAAGGAGACGGCAATCATCTCAAGGTACACTTGTAGCAATGTTATATATTTAGCTATTTTTTAAAAAAAGCCATTGATCTTTAAATAAGTGAAATGTTAATTAAATATGACGTTATGACCCATACGGTAAACCAGGATTACAGCAGTAAATGAAAGTGATAAACAAAATAGAAGACATGCGCTAAATTCAGAGCATTGGTTCTTAAAAAAACCCACCTATAACTCAAAACATTTAAAAAAACTCAAAGCTTATAGGAAGTTGAGTGTCTTTCCTTGTTCTTGGTTTGATTATGTTAGTGATGTGTGTCCATACTTCCCACTGAATTGAAAATAAGTTGCAGGAGCTACCTGACTCTCAGGACTAGACCTTAAGGCCCAAATTCAGCAAAAATTCAAGCTTGTGCTTAAGACCCATTGAGGTTGTTGACACCTAATCACATGCCTCAAGTTGAACGCATGCTTAAGTGCTTGGTTGCATAGAGGTGGATGGCTGAATTTAGGCCTATATCAGGAACCATACTCTAAAATAATCTAATAAAAAATCTAATAATAATCTTCTGAAAAGAGCTGTATTTTGGTTGCATCAAACTACTTACTAGACAAATGAAGGGGGAAAAAATCTTTAACGACAGAGTATCCTGAATTTACAAAAATAACAAAGGCATGCTCTAACTCTAGCAAATAAAACTGACTGAAGACTGGGTAGTCATGGAAACTGTGGATGAACCACACTTTCCCCCACAAACAAGAACTCAAAACTGGTATTGTAGCTTACTTAAATATCCTAGGGCTTGTCCAGATGGTGGGGTAATGTGCATTATGGGGGTATAATTCTTAAAGCACACTAATTCTTTAACATAGCTCTGTTTTCCTATGTTAAAGCACACTAGGGAACTTTTAGTGTGCACCAGCAGGGTCTACATGGACCAATTAATGTGAAACACATTAGTGCACTTTAGAAACCATACCCCCAGAGTGTGCATAACCACTCCTCCCCCCCCCGCCCCCCACAAGCCATAAGTTAAAGCCTATCTATGGAGTAACTATGTATCATATACAATACAGCCTGCACAAATGAAGAATTAAGTGTTATGAATTGTATATCGTCTGCATTCACTGCAATACAACTTGCCGTAAAATGGCTGATACACCAATGCTATTTGACTGTGTTAACATTTTGAATTTGTTTTGTCCACTAACTTCTTTAATGCAAGTCCAGCTACTTTGAAACAAACAAATTTGTCAACTCCACATTTAGCTCTTTTGTAATAAAAGCCATTCTATGCACATTAATAATGCTGACAAGAACAGATGGCAATTACCACTTTTTACAATTATTTTTTCTGTTAGCATTAATTACTTCAGCTTAATTTCAGTTGTGATGTCCATCGGGCATTTGAGAAGGTAAGGTGCTCAAGCTCTGCTTGCATATTTTCATTTAATGACAGTAACAGGATGCTCATTGAAACTGAAGCTCTGCTGTCATTGTAATTAACTCATTAGGGATGCATCCAAATTCATCATTATTGATAGCTATTTTTAAATGGTTTTCTAATATTGTAAAATGAGTAGTGACATTGTATCCTTATTGCTAATCATATAGTTGAAACATTGTCTGTTGTATTTAAAAGCAGAATTATCCATAAAGATAATTAAAATATCTGACTCACATAAATCATGAGGCAGCTCTTTGGAGCTTCCTAAGTGTCCTGATAAAACCCCAAACTATTTTTTTAATTTCATCTCTTGGCTTCAATTTCATTCTAATGAGTGCCTATGGTCCAGAGTACATGTTTTCATAGTTTGCTCTTTTTTACATCTTATTCTTTTTTCAAGTTCAGTGGATAGCTGTTCTTTGCTTAGTAAATACTGAAAAGGATGCCAATACCTGTCTTCTACTACTCTGCGTACCCCTCTGGCCTGGGTCTATCACATCTGGTACATATTAATTTTAAAACTACTGTACACAAAATCTTGACTTTTCCAAAGGTTGTTTGAAGCATAGGGATTGCTGGGATGCACAGCAGTGCATCACGGGGCACTGGGATAGGACCCAGGATGCCCCACGACCCCCTCCGTCTTCCCACAACTCTTAGCGGCAGAAGAGGAAGAGATGCTCTGTGGGATAGCTGCCCAGAGTGCACCGCTCCAAATACCGCTGCAAGTGCCACAAGTGTGAACATGCTATTGTGCAGGCAGCTGACAGTGTGAACATACAACAGCGGTTTCCCTTGAGCGCTCTCTGAGTGGCTGTGTAACTCCCGGTGCTGTGACTCTGCCAGTGTAGACAAACCCTTAGACAAATTATATGTCTTCAAGTTACCAGGGCCTGATGAAATACATCCTAGAATACTCAAGGAGCTGACAGAGGAGATATCTGAGCCATTAGAGATTATCTTCAAAAAGTCATGGAAGAGGGGATAGAGGACTGGAAAAGGGCAAATATAGTGCCAGTCTATAAAAAGAGGAATAAGGACAACCCAGGAAATTACAGACCAGTCAGCTTAACTTCAGTTCCCAGAAAGATAATGAAGTAAATATTTAAGCAATCAATTTGCAAACATCTAGAATATAATAAGGTGATAAGTAACAGTCAGCATGGATTTGTCAAGAACAAATCATGTCAAACCAACCTAAAAGCTTTCTTTGACAGGGTAACAAGCCTTGTGGATAAGGGGAAAGTGGTATATCTTGACTTTAGTAAGGTTTTTGATACTGTCTTGCATGATCTCCTCAGACTCACCTGCCAGATCCCATGTTGGAGACATTTGTGGGGATCTCTAGTAAGCTTATTAGCACACGTGCAGACTCTTTTATTGTTTTAATATATTTTCCTGTAGTGCTTTTACCCTAAGAATAAATATGCTTACATAGGAAGTGCTGTGTGGTAACTTTTAACTGTTGGCAATTACTCCATTATTAGCCACTGCTTAGGCAGACTGTTTTTCACTGAGAATAACACAATGAAGTCAGGGAAGTGTACAGCTTAGAAATACTCTGTTCAAGAGGGAGAGAAGCAACGGTTGGATAGCTTGAACCCTAGGGCTTCTCTTCTTTATGCCAGCTCCCAACAGTCCCAAGGGGTCAATCCAACAGTCAAAGATTGCTGGGGCATGAGGATATCCTGACGACTCCCTATTCCTCCAAGACATATACCTGACATAGGCACAGGAGACACAGGAGCCAATATGATGCTTTGTGCTACCATAGAATTTCTCTACACAGAGAGAATCCTCTACTGGGCAGTTGAGCCAGGTTTACATCTGCTTTGCAAAGCAGCCTTTATATAGTTAAAAATCTGGCCCCTTAGTGCTAATTATACTCACTACTGATGTCTAAGGAAGTTAAAGTCAATGTGACTTCAGGCTCTTAACTTACTCCTCCTTGACATGTACATTATACAACCTTAGACTGCAACATCAGTAGAGTAGCTGTAAGTAGCTCAAAGGGAGTCTGAGTATAAAGGAATCTGACTTTCAAATCACCTCCGTTTTTAGCCCTTTATCTAGAAACTTACAAAGGAATGTTGACAGGCACAGCAACACAAATAATTTAATAAGTATTGTGCAGTAATTTATTTATTCAGCTATTACATTTTTAAAACTCTTTATATAAACACACACACACATACACTCATACAAATCATATAAATAAAATCATATCAAAATCATACCTCCCAGTTTAAGAGTTGAGTGTCTTGGGACAAGAAGGGCAACCTGAAGATTTGTTGTTGCTCTTGTTTTTGTTGAAAAAGGAAGTAGTATACTATTTTTGCAAGAGTGGGAAGCATTCCAACATGTTTAAGTTAACAAATTTTCTTTCCTTGTGCTCAGCTGTTTGTTTTCAGATTGGACTGCAGCAGGTGGTGCTAATGGGAGAGAGTGGCCCAGTGGATATGATGCAGACTTGCTGATGCATAAACTGCTAAATTCTTTAAGCAGTGGAAGAGCAAGAAACAGACTGAAAAATTAAGAGTGGTTTGTCTTTCGGAATACTTTGCTATTGCCACAGCTATCTCATATTGTACCCATTTTGTATCTCATATTGTACTCATAAATTCATAATTGTATACCTCAGGAATGGAGTGGGAAGACACATTTGTTTTCTGAGATAATATTGTTACAAGTTGATTGAAAATGCAATCAAGAAGTGTCCACTAAAATGTTATTAAAATCAAAAGCAATTCACTCACCATGTCGTGTTGATTATCACAATATTTATCCCTCCTTGAGGAAGTACAAGTACAAGTACAGCAGATTCTGTTATAAGGACAACAGACCTCCATTTTTTATTTTATACTTTTCATGTTTTTAGACTATAAAAAACTCTTTCAATAGCTGTAAAGGCAATTTAGGCATAGCTGGAATATATGGCTTGATAGAGCACCATACATAAGGGGTAATCACCCAGAATACAGAAAGTAGAGGAACAATGTGGTCACTTAAGTTACTCCTCTACTCTACTGCATGGATATGGTCTCCTCCCTTTCTGCTCAGTTATTTACGCAAGTACTTTTGGGTCTCAAATAAAGTCTGGATTTTTTGTGTCAGATACAATAACGTCTCAGTTGAAGAGATGCAGAGGATTCTGGGATGTGTTTGGGAATTCCAATTTAATTGCTTTGGGGAAAGTTTATATAATTTTCAAAACTTGATTTAAGACTAATGATATAATAACTGCATATAGCAGAAAAATAGCAGTTTAACAGCAAAGAAGTTGTGTCTAGAAATATAGTTCAATCTGGAGGAAAACAGAGATAGAGCACTGTTGAGGCTGCCAAACTGGGCGGGTTGGTGAGAGAAAGGGAGGAGGAAGTCAAGAAAAGGCAAATCCAATCTTTACATAGATTTGCAATATACTAGTCCTAGGAGAACTGCCGCTCTAAGCAAAGACTGGATTTGCCACCCCCCTCCTTATCGTCAGTGCTCCCTTTCTTCCACCCAGGATCCAATGAGCAAAACGTTTTTCATGCTCGGAGGATGGCATCTTCGAAGGACGATGCTAAAGTAAATCAAAGTATGCCAGCAGAAATGCCACCCATCTGCCTCAATGGGTGGTGGAACTTGATGGGAACTGTCGTGAAAGGGAGACAGTCCCAGCAGCAAGGGAGGGAAACACTCACCAAGGGACAATAGGTAGCCCTGGAACCCATTGGCCAGCTGAGGAGGCCTCACAGCACCTTCAAGCTGAAGTGGGATAAGTTGGAATGCACTTAATACCTAACTGAGGTACTGGGGTGGAGTTGTTCCTTACAAATTGCAGCTGGTTTCCAGTGTGGTTAAGAGAATAAAATGAACAATTCCCAGAGGTAAAAGACCTGGAATTTTGGTGATGGGCCTTGGGCTCATGGGATAGTGTGAAACCTTCAGGATTTTGTGGGCCAAGGTCAGACCTTGTAGCCCTTGCAGACTAAGGTCCCATCCTTCTGCACCCTTGTCATAAACATACAGCTAAGGGTAACATAAAATCCCTCCTTAACTGTAAATGGTTTAGAAGCTCAAATAACCTGGTTGGCACCTGACCTGAAGGACCAATGGGGAAAGAAGATATTTTCAAATCTGCGGGGGGGACAGGGGAGGAGGCTTTGTTTTGTGCTCTGTGGGTGATCTCTCGGGAGACAAAGGGAGAAACCAAGCAAGTAATCCAGCTTCTACTAAAATAATACATGTAATATTACAAAAATAGTAAGTAATAGCAAGGAAAGGCATTAGAGTATCTTTTGTTTTAGCTTGTAAATTTTCCCTGTGCTAAGAGGGAGGTTTATCCCTGTTTTTGTAACTTTAAAGTTTTGCCTAGAGGGAAATACTCTGTGTTTAAAATCTTTTTTAGACTAACAAATTTATTAGAGCATAAGCTTTCGTCGACTACAGCCCACTTATTCGGATGCATATCAAGATAAGTGGGCTGTAGTCCACGAAAGCTTATGCTCTAATAAATTTGTTAGTCTCTAAGGTGCCACAAGTACTCCTGTTCTTCTTTTTGCGGATACAGACTAACACGGCTGCTACTCTAAAATCTTTTTGTTACCCTGCAAAGTTATCTTCCATCCTAATTTTACAGAGGTGATTCTTTTATCTTTTTTTTTAAAATAAACTTCTTTTAAAAACCTGAATGTTTTTCAGTGTCCTAAAAACCCAGGGGGTTTAATCTGTGCTCTCTTTGTAACCAATTGGTTAGGACATTATTCTCAAGCCTCCCCAGGAAAGGGGGTGTAGGGGCTTATGGGCATATTTTGGGGGAGGTAGGGCTCCAAGTGGCCCTCCCTGAATGTTTGTTTAAATCAGTTGGTGGTGGCAGCAATACCAAGGGCAAGAAAAAAAATTGTGCCTTGGGGAAGTTTTTAACCTAAGCTTGTAAAACTAAGCTTAGGTGGTCTTTCATGCGGGTCCCCACATCTGTACCCTAAAGTTTAGAGTGGGGAGGGAATCCTAACAACCTTCTATCCACTGTGTGTGTGTGCGCGCACGTGCGTGTGCTAGGACTCAGAGGGAACTAAGTCCTAGGGGGCAGGCTAAGGAGAGCTTACACCGACTTACAGGTTATATTGCAAACGTCCCTTAATCTCTGCACTGGAATCAATCATAGGCCAGGTATAGGAGAGGATGGGTGATGGCATGTAGCACCCCTCCCCAGTATTAACATTTAATACAAGTTGAATCCTGCCACTTAATTCTATGCATGTTTGTCCTCAATTTGCTGCTGTGTCCACAGCAGGGTGCTTGAGTATCAACCCCATTCACAGAGTATTCAGGAAAGTATCTCTGCAACCGATGTGGGTTCCAACATCACAGAGAAGAGGATAAACTCAAACTCTCTCCCTGTCCTGTTCAGTGCCTTTCCCTTTAGCTTGCCAGTCTGACACCCTTTTAAAAGTTTTTGTACTATACTGATTTCTCCCCACTTAACTCCTCTCTTCTGTCTCACCTCGCAAAGTTTCAGTGTCAGCTTTCATTTCTGAAAACTCATATTTATTTTTTTAAGTATTACAAATTTTGGAGAAAAAGTAGAAAGTGCATAGTTTGGTCATTTGAGTGATTTGTTTCTGAAAGAGCTCTCAAAGTGTGATTGATTTGTGTTGTTAATTGCAGATGTGCACAAAAAGGCTATTCCTCATCCAGACAGTTATGACAGAAAAGGTGCTACTTCCATAATCAGGTACGGCATGAAAGTTGCTATGTAGGTAGAGGATGTGAACAATGATGGACTTTACATTTCATCCATAATTGATTACATGAGTAATGTATTATTCCAACAACCACATTTCTAGTCACAACTTTGCTGTTAAATTGCTATTTTGCTACTCCACACAGTTATTCTATGCTTGTCTTAAAACAGTTTATGAAACTGATGTAAACTTCTCCAAAAAGCAATTAAATTGGGAAATATCTATGAATACTCTAGAGTCTACATATTTGTATATACTAAAATGTCATAAAAGTACACAGAAATAGGCATTATTGCACCTGAGGCAGTCTAGCATTAAGCAGATGATCCAAAATTACAGCTTCTACCATATGAATCCTATTTGTCCTCTGATAATACAGTACTAACATATTCACATACTCACAATGTTGATGAGATTGTGCGAACAGAATGAGTATGTCTGACAAGATAGATCAGTGTTCCAAATGCATGAAAAAATGAAATCTACAATTTAAACTAGTGACCAGGTTTTAAAAGGGGTTTAACCTAATCTCTAGTGTTGAACATAAAACCATGTGCATGTATAATTCTTCAGGAAGTGTTCCCCCTGATGTCAGGGATGGGGAAAGTGGCACAGCTCCCTCGGGGCCACTTACTTGTTAGCCATCTATGTGCCTACCACAATGACCCTGGTGCAGTTGATTATGGATGCTGTACACTTGTGAAACTGGTACCCACTGAAACAGGCATGCAACAGAATAAACCTCTTCAGAATCATCTGCCTGAGCTCCTCTTCAGCTCCACAGGGTCACCAATGAATTAGGGTACTTAAGAGGTGGAGAAGGATCAGCCAGTAAGATAAGGAGGGATAAAATTGTCTATTGAAAGGAGGATAGGGAGAAGGGAGTGCTTTACTATTACTACAGAAGTTTGGTGTTATTCACTGAAATTTACTCAGCACCCAAGATAGAATGTTAAAGTTCCATGACTGCAGCATTGCCTCCTCTTACATAATATGTAAACTCTAGTTTTCATTCAGTGTCTGAAACATGTAAAAGTTATATCTGTGTGTCAGCAGGCAATGATGGCTTGACACATATCTGAATGGCAGAAATGTTATTAGTATTATAAATCTTAAATAGTATTAATCCTTGAGTTTAATTCTAACTATTGTAGTTGAATGAAAGGAGCTTTATTAAATCTAATCTAAAGTAAAACTACATACCTGTAAAAGGGTCTTTAAATCAGAGAAGATGTAATAAAAATAGGAAAATATGTCTAACAGAATAAATTAAAGAAGACTGCCTTCATCTATTCTGAGGGGGAAAAAAAGAGAGAAAAATAGCTAAATGCTCTATTTCAAAATCATTCAGAATATTTTGAGATTGGGGTGGGGGGGGATAATTATTATTTTTAGATAAAACACATATTTATTTTAAATGTGAGTACCATACCTAGACCCCTTACTAGTCTTCCTAAGAAGTAGACCAGGTCTGCTGATCAGTCATTTGCAGATTCTGAATATCATGGCCACATACAGTTTTACAAGTTAGCCCAAAACTGCCCTTCCCTTAGTTACATTATAGTAAAATTCCTCCCTGGGAAGCCTAAGAACTACAGATGAAATCCTGGGTCCACTGAAGCCAATGGCAAAGCTCCCGCTCACTACAAGGTGATCCAGGATTTAGCCCATCTTTCCTCTGAAAGGATCCAGTTGTTAAGGAATTGTTAGCCTGTGTGTTTAATGTATAGATTAAATAATCAGTAATACACCAGAGACTCAAATCTGTACTGTTTAAAACCTTCACTGAATTGAACCTCCTTGGTTAAAGCCATTGTGAAGGTGTTACTCAAAACCTTTACACTAATTGAACCAAATAATTAAAGGGAGAAAAAACCTGATCCTGGTCCAGTTTTTATTTGTCTGGGACTAGAAACCAAATTAGATTTAAATTTTAATTTCTCATTACAAATGAAATTGAAGAGAAAAAAATAGAATGTCAAAAGATCAATGATTAAAGTAATCTCAATTTAACTGAAATATCTAAGATCCACTTTCTTGTAGCTTATTATAGAAACATGACTTTCAGAAATCATAAATATCAAGATCTTGCAAGTTATATAAGCTTAAAGGAGTAGAGCATTAAATATGTGAAGTAGTTGTAACATCTGAAGGACTATGAAAATGGCAGAAATAGCTTAATAAAGATATAAAATATTTGAATTGTGTGTTCCTCAAGTATGGAAGAACTATAAAAACACCTATGAAAAGGTCATCTTATCCCACTTCTTTTTTGTATGGCATTTGAAAAGCAATTTTAACTGAATTTAAAGACTTGAAAGCCATTCCTATGCTTCTGGGTTAGCGAAGTGGATCCCCCTGGTACCATCACTGTAAGTGTGAATGGGGCAGTTGTCCATGATGTGTCACATGGTTTGTACCTCACCACAGCCACAATTTGGTGATTCTTTGATTTTCCATTTGTGGAGGAAGTATCTATACCTTCTGTGTGTTGACCGAACACAGTTGAGTGAAGTCCACTGCCTAGGGGGAAGGCAGAATCATAGGACTTCACTGGCTCATTCATCTGCTATTTGGGACATCACAAGTAGCTCACTATTCGAGCCAGTGCTAGTGTCCTTTCTGTTGGTCTGTAGCACTGATGTGTGGATACAGGCTCTGAGTTGGAAGAGCAGCAGTGAATTGAGATCTTGGTGTATTGGCAGGTCCAGAGCAGCCAGGATCTTATTGTACTCCTGGACCACAGCAGCATCTTGCCGGATGTTAGCTGGCACAATGCCTGCCAAAACTGGGAACCACGGTATTGGTGTTAATTTGAGTCACTAGCAATCCTGACAGCGGCACTGATTTCAGTGACAATGAGATTGGTGTGGGAGCTGTTGCATCAAACTGGCATGCAATACTCTGCTATTGACAAGACCACGTTTGTACTGACGTTCAGAGTGCATGCATCATATCCCCAAGGCCAACAAGCTTCTGAAGGATGTTAACTCTTGTTTTTATTTTATTTTTGGTGCTATCAAAGTGTTGACAATAGCTGAGGGTAACTCCAAGTTATGTGAGAAAAGCAGACCACAAAAGTCCACTTTCAGCAGCACTTTGACCTCATGGTTGTTCAAGTGGAAAGCAGTGACAAGTGATTTGAAGCACTGGGTTTCTGTCACAAGCTTTGAAATACATCTTAAGTATCTGGAGGTCATTGATCATGACCTTTTCTGTGTCCTTCAGAGAGGACACTTGCATAGGTAGCACAATATCATCTGAATTAGATGAATTTACAGGATGATGTCACCAGAATGTCGCTGATATAGATTGACTAGTGCAGGCATTACAGTGGATGTTATTCCACTGTAGTTTTGTGGCATACCATTGACTGTTTTAGGGGTTCCTTGTTTTTTTTTGTTTGTTTGTTTGTTTGTTTTTTACAAGTGCACCCAAGCACAGAATCCCAGATATATGTTCCCAGAGATTTTATGTTTAACTAGATAGATCTAAATTTAGTTTTAGAGGATTAATTTTTTCATCAGAATTTATCAGATTACTAAAATGATCCATTGGGAAATACTACATTTATGGAACCACATGTCATTTTGTGATTCCCTGTGTAAAGGCCATGCTTCCTATATTTGTGAACAATGCCTAGTACAATATGAATGCTACAAATAAACAAAACTAAACAAATAATAATTGTATAAATATTAAATATAGTACCATTCCACCAAATAGTAGTGAATTATAGAAACCAGAGGCTAGACTCTAGCTTTAGACTTGCAGAACCACTTATTTAAAACAAAAATTGACTGTAGTAATCTGCTATTGCATTGCTGAAGAAGGAGCAAAGGGTATTTTGTTTAGCTACACAACAATATATGCCAGGAATCCAAGGCCTCAATCCTGCAAACTCTTATGATTATTGTGTTTAAGCATTTGAATACTCCCATTTGTGTACCTCAAAGTTTTAGTTAAGTACATGCTTCAGTGTTTAATATATATATGGCTAGTATTGAATTTTTAACTTTAGAGATATTATAATAAATATTGTATTTTGGGTACGGTCTCATCCTTTCTGAGTTCACGTGAGTTAAGGCTAGGGATGAAACCTGTTGACCATTAAATCATTTAACATATGAAGCTGGATTCTGTAATTGATCCATCCCCTTTGAGTTTCCAAGGAGGTGCAAAGGGGCTGGAATCTGTCTACTACTGGCCAAAAAAGGATTTCTCTATTTAAGTGGATTACCTGCTGATCCAAGCACCCTCACGCTGGGCTCTGCACCTGCTTTCCCACTCCACATCACCTTACAGTGCATGTTGGGGAAGGGAAGTGGGCCTTACATAATTCCACTGAGCTGTGCCTACATTCCACTGACAGGCCATGGTGGACCTCCACTAAGCAATGCCTATGCTCAATTGATGTCCAGTCTATTAAGGACTCTGCATAAGTGGTACCAGTTAGAGCTCCTAGGAGCAGCTCCTAGAAGCAGGTCTAACTCTTGTTGAGGCAAGACCTTCATCCTGGTCTAACACTGTGGAATCAAAGGAATTACACCAGAGATTAAATTAGATTCCACCCCCTCTCATATTGAATGCAGCTCAAGCACATAAGAGATTAAAGCCCATCACCTTTAAGAAAGCAAAGAAAACTACAACTCAGCAGACCCTTCTTGCATTTAGCCATGAACAGGAGCTGTTGGGCAGCACGTAGGGACTGGAGTAAAATATACACTTTTGAATGTGTCCATGACTCTTATGTAGCTGAGGGCAACTACCCATCCTCCTGGCACAAACATCAGTGTCAGACAGCCTGCATAGCAGTGTGAATCAATGCTACTATTACTGCATTAATATTTATTTTCCCCACAAAGCCGATAAAGAGTCAAAAATCAGAACTTACAATTTGCTTTGGTTGCAGTGAGTTTAATGTAAACAATTATGAATGTAAGGAGAAGCATATATTGCTATCGCTTGCTTTAAATTAATTTGAAGGTCCAATCTGTGATAACGGTTTCTATTATCAAAAATCTAAAATTCTAACATTATTCTTTCAAGTAAAGTAAAAAAGTGAATCTAAAAGAACACCACTGAAGCTGTATACCTCAGATACCAGCTGTTTTCACTTCAGACCTGTTTTCTTTCTACTCAAAGAACTATGCTCAGTCCATTTCCTTCTACTGTTACCAAAACCCTCCATCTCAACGATTAAGGACAAGTTTCTAACACAGATATTAGGATGTGTTGCTAGTGAAAAAGGATATCAGTAATTTCAAAATATTTAGGCATAACAGTGCATATATACTGCACTATCTTGCTAACATCTAAATAGTTGGTATCTAGTTTAAACAAATTTTTATTCTTTAGTCTGACGTTAACTATTTCAAAGACAGTTTTACCCCTTTCCAGTGGATATCCCAAATATTAAAATACATCAGATTAAAAGTAGCAAGTTCTGTTGGTGGGAGTACATTTGTCCACAGCAGCCTGATAAGGTCAGAATTATATGGCTCCTCTTATTTATGATTATCAACCTGTAGCCTCCAGGCACTTCCTAATGAAACTCCTTGCTACTGGCAACAATTTTCAAGCTGTCAAAATGTGCATATGTAACAGAAATGAATTATAAATGTACTTAATGTGCAGGATGAATCTAGCACAAGACACTGCTACAGAAAAACTAGCAAACATTTCATTAACTGTGGAAACCTGGAGTCTGGCCTTCATTCTGTTTACAGAATAAACCTTTTTCCATTTCCAAAACGATAAGCACTTTTTGCTGAAAAGGTGCTCAGGCCACAAGAATGCAAAACATTAATTTTTGATGCATCAGAACTAGAGCAGGGTGTCAATTCACAACAAAAAAATGACAATATTAGCCTTTTTTTGGTTCGTGAATTGCCTGTGAAATATTTAATATTCATAAAGGCACTCGCTATTCAAAATGAGTTGGTGAACAGGTTATGCAAACCTATTTCAGCTTTTGTACTGCATGCAAATTATTTGCTGCAAATTATTTGGTTGAGTATTTGACATTTGTGATTTGCTCTTTGTGCAGTGAATTGGTCACTTAACTCACTTTTTCTGTTCTCTAACTGGATGACTAACAAACCTACAAAGGCACAGATTAAGCAAAACACTCAAGAACATGGTTAACTTTAAGCCAATTCAACTCCAAGCTAGAACTCTCAAAAATAAACATCTGAAACGACCAGTTAAGGGAAGTCTAAAATTGAACAGACTTTTGGGTACAGATGAAGAGACAAGATAATTAAATCTCCATCTTTTCTGACTCTTGGCATAACCTAGAACTGAACAGGTATGATGAGCGAACTGCCACCTCAGATCAAGGCTGAAACATGTTGCAGGGATAGACAGCAATGGATTGCTCAGAGGGAGGTATGAAAACCCTAAAGTTTTAATATGTGTTATAATGTGTCTAACCCTTAAATAGTCTGATTTAATAGGCCAGTTTCTATGTTCCTACATGTTAGGAAACCCAAATAGTCTGACTGACCAGGGATTTAAAATTATATATATTTAAAATTTATATTTAAAATTACTCAATGTCTTGAAATGCAGCTACTTTACTAATAAAATATTTATGAACAAGCATTAGCAGTTCAAGTTTCTCTGGTCAGATTATAACACATACTGATAAAAAGTGTTTACAATGTTTAAACTATTGAGGAGTTCCTATTCTTGGGAAATAGATATTATTGTACTATTTCACAAGAAGCTTTTCTGAGCCTGAAGTAAATCTCTTTGCAGACAATCACTGACTTTTGATCTCATAGTAAATAGTGGAGAACTCTGTAAAAATCTGACAGTATACGGAAAGTTCTGAGATCACAATTGAAATATATATTTAAAATGTTAGTGCATTCTTGTATTTACTAGCTTTAAATTAAACTTTACACAAATATATTACTTTAGTCTGAAACTCCACCTCTGGGCAAACAATGGCCACATCTCGTTAATCTCCAGAAAAAGTGGAAGTGTCTTGCATACTTTTGCCTTAAGAGTAGGGAAATGTCAGGCAATTTTATAAGATAATTCAGTTTGAAATTTCCATCTCTCATCACAGGTCTTTCAATTTACTGCATATTTTTATACCAGCAAATCGTTCATTTCACTTCTACTTCAGTGCACAGATTTCAACTTTAGCTATTTCAGAATTTCAATTTTGCACACCAGATAATGGGAAGCATGGTTCTTTCCGAAGAGGTCAAAGAAGTTTGTTATGATCTTTCAACTCCATATAATTTGAGAGATGATCCCTTCCACTGATCATTTGTTGGCTTTCTGGAAGGCCCCTCCCCACCAAATCTTTCTATGGAAAGGTAAAAAGGTTGACAGGTATCCATACTCCGTTGTATAAGGCGCTGGTGAGACCTCATTTGGAGTACTGTGTGCAGTTCTGGTCTCCCATGTTTAAAAAAGATGAACTCAAACTGGAACGGGTGCAGAGAAGGGCGACTAAGATGATCAGAGGAATGGAAAACCTGTCGTATGAAAAGAGACTAGAGGAGCTTGGGTTGTTTAGTCTGACAAAGCGAAGGCTGAGGGGGGATATGATTGCTATCTTCAAATATATCAGAGGGGTTAATACAAGGGAGGGAGAGGAATTATTCCAGCTTAGTACTAATGTGGACACGAGAACGAATGGATATAAACTGGCCGTGGGGAAGTTCAGGCTTGAAATTAGACGAAGGTTTCTGACCGTCAGAGGGGTGAAATATTGGAACGGCCTTCCGAGGGAAACGGTGGGGGCGACGGACCTGTCTGGTTTTAAGATTAAGTTGGATAAGTTTATGGAGGGAATGGTTTAATGGTAAAACATAGTAGCCAAGGAAGACCAACCAATGGTACATGAATAGCATAATGGCCAACAAGGGTCAGGCTAGAGACTCTTGCCTATATGCTCGGGGTATTACTGATCGCCATATTTGGGGTCGGGAAGGAATTTTCCTCCAGGGTAGATTGGCTGAGCCTCTGGAGGTTTTTCGCCTTCCTCCGCAGCATGGGGCAGGGATCACTAGCAGGAGGGTCTCAGCCGATTGAAGTCACTAAAACACAGGATTGGGGACTTCAACGGCAGAGTCCAGGGAAGGGTCTTGCGGCCTGCATCATGCAGGGGGTCAGACCAGATGATCATAATGGTCCCTTCTGACCTTAAAGTCTATGAGTCTATGAGTCTATACTCAGGGTAGGGTGACCAAAAGGCAAAAATGAGACATGTGCAGGAGCTCTGCCACCTATGTGGCCCCACCCTATCCCTCCTCTTCCCTGGGACCTCACCTTTACCTCTCCTCTTCCCCTGAAGACACCCCCATGCTCCTCCTCCCACCCTCCCAAGGCCTGCTCCCTAGCCAGGTTGGAAACCAGAGCCAGCCATGGTAAGAGCCTCCCACGGAGCCTGGGCCGCTGTGGGGACCCTTGGACTCTCTGCCTACCCTGGCTGAGGCACACTGCTCAGGGCAGGTGAAGGGTCTGGGGCTCTGTATAGTGGTCCAGGCTCCCTGGGTGGCTCTTATTACTGCCTGGCTCCAGCTTCTGGCCTGGCCAGGGGTGGGGCCTTGGGCGGAGAGCAGGAGCAGGGGGCAGGGCCTCATGGTGAGCAGGGCTAAGGCCCACCTAAGGCCCCCCCACAACCATCTGGAAGAGCCTGGCACCACCCCTGAGCCTCAGGCAAATTTGGAGCGGCACCACAGGGAATCCAGGACAACATTTGTCCCAGACTCATTCAGCCTGGGACCAGGACTTCAAGTCTGTATTTTGGGACTGTCCCACCAAATTCGGGATGGGTGGTCACCCTATCTGAGGGTGACCTGGGTTTAGAATCACATGGCCTTTGGCCACATGAGAAGATTGGGTGCTCAAACACCCCAGTGGTAGAGTGATCTTCCTGACAGGAATCAGTGCAGAAAAAGGGAAACAGCTCATATGAGAAATGACCATTGCTTTTTATACATTCCTGTCATTACACTTCCTGCCCTGGAGTTTAAAGTTCTACTGTGCTGTAGTAATACATTTGAAGCCTATTCAGTCATTATTAAAAGTATGGATGAAAGACAAGCAGCTGGTAAGTCAAATACACAACTCAACTTTGTTTCAGTGCATACACAACTCACTACTAATCATCACTTAATTACAAAAAGTATAGACCCAGATCATCAACTAGTGCAAATCACTGTAGCTTCACTGATTCCAGTTGAGCTATGTTGATTACACCAGATTATAGCAAATTAGTTAATATTTTACCCAAAAAGTTCAGCTCTGACAACAGGCTCTTCTGTACACCCTCTTAACATTAGGTAGGGTGCTGAACATTTTCTCAGATTTATGCTTTCAGGCTGTCAGGTACTTTAAAAAAACCTGCCACTGTGTTTGTAGGAGTAGTAGTAGATATTCCAGAGTATGCAGCTCTACACAGACAAATGATCAAGACCCTTATTCAGAATTTTCCAAAAAGATTTTAATTACATGGTATCACATTTCTTATCTTGCTATAAAAATCATAAAGACAGATTTTAATGTTAAAAAGTCAGTGTAGTGCTAAAGTTAATCTTAAAAATTCTAAACACCACAGACTGAACCATTCTGGTTAGAAACTATATCAGAATCAAGATAAATCTGAGTCTTGGGTAGTGAGGAAATAAATGGAAGTGTGTATATATATCATGAATCACACACACAATTTGAACAACAGAATCAGACAATGAAGTCCAAGCAGGAGACTGATAATATAATCAATCTTCAACAGTTACTTGGGGCCTGATCCAGTCAGAATGAGACACCTTTGCACATGGCTCACATCAAAACCATGGGCCTCCAGAGTTATGCAACAATCAAAGCTGTTCTCTGCATGGAAGGATAATTAACCTTGAATTGAAGAAGAAAGTATTTGGTGTCAGAATGCGTGATGAGTCTGCATACTGAGCACTTCTAGATCATACAGCAATCTGGTTCATGCAGATAATCTGAAGGGACCACTGAGAATACTCAGCATGTCCGCCAGTATCTTAGTGCATGGGTGAGTTCTCTTTTGGAAGGCTGGATGTCAGCTAGGGGCTCTTTCTGGCCGAAAGCTCTGTTCTTTCTGGCTCCTTTAAAAGCAGGTCAGGTCTGCCATTATGCAGAGAAAAATGGCCACGTGAATTGCCCTGTAAGTCCAACAATGGATGGAGAATATTGCACGGACCTACAAGAGATAAATGTTCTTCACTCCTTATCACCTCCATTCCCAAACTTGGTCAGGCCAGAAATAAGGACCAATCTTCTGCTGTTGCACTCTCAGACCAGGTTGATATTAAATCAGAGTCACTTTTTATTTAAACTTTTTAAAAAATCAAGCAACCACTCACACAGCTTTATAAGCCCGCTGCTTGCCAAGACCTCCAAATCCTGCTCACCAGAGCTGCTGACCTCTCAGTAGAGTGCTGGAAAATAGAGCTCTGGCATTCCATCCAATTCTGTGTAAGACAGACACTTTGAATGCTACACAGAAACTACGTAATTTCCTCCTTCTCCCATATTGGCATAGCTACAGTTGTGAATCTTAAACTTACTACAGCATAAAAATAAAATGATCCTATTAGAGAACAAAATACAAAATTGACTTGATAACAATAGCAAAGTCTTATGCAGGGTACTTAACAGACACAGTATACTGTAATGGTTCAGTTCATGGAATATATCTTCTTGTTTTTGTTGTGTTTCCATAGCCCTCAAGAGGGTATGTTTCAGAGTAGCAGCCGTGTTAGTCTGTATCCGCAAAAAGAACAGGAGTACTTGTGGCACTTTAGAGACTAACAAATTTATTAGAGCATAAGCTTTCGTGGACTACAGCCCACTTCTTCGGATGCATATAGAGTGGAATAAATATTGAGGAGATATATATACACACATTCAGAGAGCATAAACAGATGGGAGTTGTCTTACCAACTCTGAGAGGCCAATTAAGTAAGAGAAAAAAAACTTTTGAAGTGATAATCAAGATAGCCCAGTACAGACAGTTTGATAAGAAGTGTGAGAATACTTACAAGGGGAGATAGATTCAATGTTTGTAATGGCTCAGCCATTCCCAGGCCTTATTAAATCCTGAGTTGATTGTGTCTAGTTTGCATATCAATTCCAGCTCAGCAGTCTCTCCTTTGAGTCTGTTTTTGAAGTTTTTCTGTTGTAAGATAGCCACCCGCAGGTCTGACATTGAATGGCCAGACAGGTTAAAGTGTTCTCCCACTGGTTTTTGAGTATTATGACTCCTGATGTCAGATTTGTGTCCATTAATTCTTTTGCATAGAGACTGTCCGGTTTGGCCAATGTACATGGCAGAGGGACATTGCTGGCACATGATGGCATATATCACATTGGTAGATGTGCAGGTGAACAAGCCCCTGATGGTATGGCTGATGTGCTTAGGTCCTATGATGATGTCACTTGAATAGATATGTGGACAGAGTTGGCATCGGGCTTTGTTACAAGGATAGGTTCCTGGGTCAGTGGTTTTGTTCAGTGATGTGTGGTTGCTGGTGAGTATTTGCTTTAGGTTGGGGGGTTGTCTGTAAGCGAGCACAGGTCTGTCTCCCAAGATCTGTGAGAGTAAAGGATCATCTTTCAGGATAGGTTGTAGATCTCTGATGATGCGCTGGAGAGGTTTTAGTTGGGGGCTGAAGGTGACAGCTAGTGGTGTTCTGTTATTTTCTTTTTTGGGCCTGTCTTGTAGGAGGTGACTTCTGGGTACTCGTCTGGCTCTGTCAATCTGTTTTTTCACTTCAGCAGGTGGGTATTGTAGTTTTAAGAATGCTTGATAGAGATCTTGTGGGTGCTTGTCTCTATCTGAGGGATTGGAGCAAATGTGGTTATATCTTAGAGCTTGGCTGTAGACAATGGATCGTGTGGTGTGTCCTGGATGGAAGCTGGAGGCATGTAGGTAAGTGTAGCGGTCAGTAGGTTTCCGGTATAGGGTGGTATTTATGTGACCATCGCTTATTAGCACAGTAGTGTCCAGGAAATGGACCGCTTGTGTGGATTGATCTAGGCTGAGGTTGAAGAGGGTATGTGTAGTTTGTAGAAACGGACAGGTAGTGAGTTTGAAAAGACTTATCTAAACTGTACTTTAACAAACCAGCTGCAGCTCCTGTCATTAGAGAGGCTTTGCAAGAAGCCAGGGGAGCAATGTATACTTCTCCGGAGGGGGTCCAGGAGAACATTCTATTCTATTTAAGCTTTTGTACAACACCATGTCTGAAATAGATAAAAAGTGGGAGACAACACAGTTCTACAACTTTTTACACCTTGGGATCCACGCACCCGGGGGGGGGGGGGGGGGGAGGGGAGAGGGGAGAGAGAGACCTAAAATTAGGATATTTGTCTGACTATACAAATCTCAACATTTTTTCAATCTTCTGAAATCTCTAAGGGAAAAAAAAAACCTCTACAGGCATTTCTAGGGCTTACAGCTTCTAAACTTCACTAAAACTAGGAATTGCCAGGATGAATGATAATGAAAAAATATTAGAGATGTGGAATAGTAAACTATATTTTTCAAACCTGAAAAATAGTTTGATTCAGATTGTTTCACTGGCCAATCACTGATTGAAAAAGCTACAAATGAGAAAAAGGCAAACTAGTTAGGACATATAAAATAAGAAATATGCTTCTAAATGTATTTAGCTTATGTAAATTTATATTTGTATGTCACTGACACTGTACAAATGCCTCCATCTACTCACCATTTGCAGGTCCACAATGTTCAGCTTACTAAACCCACCCACTACTGTGCTACATATATTCATTGTTCCAAATGCTGAATATTGTCGAGGCAAAAAGTCTAGTCTGTCATAGAAAGGACCCTTATACTAATATGAACAACATTTTGAAGAACAGGCCCATTAACATTTTAAAGCACTACAGAGAATTTAGCTACACAAATACTAGAAGTGGTATGGCTAATTCCTAAACCAATGTGAAAATTTAGGGTGAAGAGTAGAAGCTTGCTGACTATTTTAGGCTAAAATAAGCAGTGTCTTGTGTGTTTCACTGTGGTAACATTCAGGGCTGGCTCCAGATTTTTTGCTGCCCCAAGCGGAGAAGCAAAAAAAAAAAAAGAAAGAAAAAGATAAAGCCGCGATCGGCGGCACTTTGGCGGCAGCTCTACCGCGCCACTTCATTCTTCGGTGGCGGGTCCTTCGCTTTCAGATGGACTGAGGGACCCGCTGCCGAATTGCCGCCAAAGACCCGGACGTGCCGCCCCTTTCCATTGGCCGCCCCAAGCACCTGATTTCTTCGCTGGTGGCTGGAGCCGACCCTAGTAACATTTGTCTAAATATGTTTGCCAGTTTAGGTTTCTGTATTAATGAAAGTTTAATGCAGTTTAAAAATCTTCTCTGGTATTGCAAATGCCTTCATTAAAATGTTCCGTTGTGCTTCCTTGAATATATTCATTTTTTATTCACAGTGCAATACAAGTGTCAAAAGTCAGTTGAAAACTGTCTTGCTTTCCTGGCTTGAACACAGGTCTTTAGCTGTTTATTATAATACGTCATCCTTCAGTAAATATGAATTTACATAAAACATCTGATTTGAGGTTTTGATTTGTGTTTTTCCTTTTTAGTTTTTACTCTTTGTTTGGTATGACTTACCCTTCCCACTAAGGAAAGCAAAGTATATAAAATGAATTATTTTAAAACATGTTTACAATTTGAATTTTATAATAATGCCACAGTAGAAATATAGAATGATACTTTCTAAACCAGTAGGATACTATTATGCGAAGATTAGAACACTATATAAAATGCATTGTGCATTTCTGTCTATTAATCCTGGTTACAGGCACTGCTTATATGAAACTTTAAAAATAAACCTCTATATTTTTGCATGTGCCCAAGATATTACATTAATTAATAAACAAATGTTATTTATGTGGTACATTTAGATACCATTTAGATCGTACAGTGAATATCTTGCTGTTTAATACTACTGCTTAATATTAATATTCAGATGCTTGTAGAGTATCTTAATAAATGCAGGAGGGGTACAACTTCAGTTTAATATTCAACAGACTTGCAGAGAAACCAAATTTAAGCAACATGTCGGCAGTTTTTCAGAAAATATGTATGAATAAAAAGAAACTGCTATGGCATCAGAAACATTATCTACTTAAGTTAGCAATAAAAGTTACAAAATAAGGAGTTTAAAATCAAATTTACCCAGAAATAATTTTTAGTAGAGAAACAAAGTCCTTTATAGATTCAAAGGCCAGAAGACCATTATGATCACCTAGTCTGACCTCCTGTATAACACAGGCAAGAGAACTTCCCCCAGATAATTCCTGGAGCAAACCTTTTAGAAAAAAAGATCCAATCTTGATTTAAATATTATCAGTGACAGAGAATCTACAATGAACCTCAGTAAAGTGTTTCAATAGTTAATTACCCTCACTATTAAAAAATATGCTTTATTTCCAGTCTGAATTTGTCTAACTTCAACTTCCAACTGTTGGATCGGGTTATATCTTTCTATGCTAATTTGAAGAGCCCATTATTAAATATTTGTTCCCTATATAGGTACTTATAGACTGTAATTAAGTCACCCCTTAACCTTCTCTTGTTAAACTTAATAGATTAAGCTACTTGAGCCTTCATTGTAATCAGGTTTTCTAATCCTTCAATCATTCTCATGGCTCTTCTCTGAACCATCTCTAATTTATCAACATCCTTTCTGAATTGTGGGCATCAGAACTGGACACAGTATTCCAGAATCAGTCGCACCAATACAGTCGCCAAATACAGAGGTAAAATAACCTATCTATTCCTACTAAAGATTCTTCTGCTTATGCATTCAGCTTTTTTGCAAGATCACATCAGCTCTTTTGGCCCCAGCCTCACACTGAGAGTTCATGTTCATATGATTATCCACTCCCACCCCCAAATCTTTTTCAGAGTCCCCCATCCTGTAAGTATGGCCTACACTCTTTGTTCTTAGATGTATACATTTACATTGAGCCAAATTGAAATAGGGTATGCTGTCTGCTGGAAACTAAGATACAGAATGCGGACCTGACATTGAAGATAATCCTAATGGCAGCAGGAAAGAATCCACTTATTGTCCTTTGTGTGCGAACAAATGATACTGCTAGATTCTCACTAGAACACAGAAAGGGAGAGTATGCCAAGCTGGGGAAGATGCTTTTAGGAATGGAGGCTCATTCAGTCTTCTATGGAATTCTACTTTTCCTTAGAGGAGGAGAACAAAGGCGAGACAGGATTATAATGATCAACGGATGGCTGAGGCAGTGGTGATATAAGGAGGGTTTCGGGATATTTCACCACTGGGAGGAATTCATGGATGAAGGACTGTTCTTATGGGATGGATTCTACATGAGTAGGAAGGGAAATAAACTTCTGAGATGGAGGTTGGCACAACTCATTAAAAGAGCTTTAAACTAGGAACTCAGGAGAGATGGTTGGGTGATGCTGTAGCTGAGCGGTCACTCTGCTCCGGCCCTAAAAGGGTTAAAAGCCAGCCCTTGGAGAGGGCTGGGCTGAGAGCAAATATGAAAAGGCTGTGAGGCAGCCAATCAGGGCCAGGCTGGGCCCTATAAAAGAGCTGCAGGGCTAGAAGGCAGAAGACAGACTCACTCCAGCCCTGGAGTGAGAAGGGCTTAGCTGCCTGGGAGCACAGGGTACCAGAAGCAGAGTAGTGCTGGGGAAGGGCAAAAGGAGCTAGGGAGCTCCAGCCTGACACCTCCCCAGGATGAGGCCTTGATAAAGGCCTAACAAGGTACTGGGGCTGCAGAAGTGCAGCCCAGGGATAGGCAGAGGCAGCTGCTCCAACCCCCTTGCCAATGATGAGTGGCCATTACAGACAGCAGTTTGCCCCAAAGAAAGGGAGCTAGATGACGATTGGCAGCAGCCACTGAGGCAAGGTGGGCCTAGAGGGAGGGGGTTCCCCTGGGAGGGGAGACCCAGAGTGTGGGGGTACTGATGTGGCAAACACCCCAAGAGAAAGGGGCACCAGGGCCCGGGAGGGACATGGGGCCTGAGGCAGGAGGGACACCAGCCAGCAGGAAGTGCTCCGAGTGCTGGAATCAAGCTAATTCCCAGAAGACCAGCAGGAGGCGCTGTGGCGGTGAGTGCTCAATCTGCTACAGATGCTTATGTATTCTCCACACCTGATTCTAATATTGACCTGGAGGAAAATCAAGAAAGAGAATACAGCAACAGAGAAAGGAACAGCAGTAGGTAGGAGAATGGACATTCAGAGAAAAGGTAGTGCTAATACCAGTGAATAACAGTCATGTAGGTGATACTGGAAATAGAATGACTGTACGCATTCAGGTGAAGAATCTGGGCAAAGCCAAGCAGAAACAACTAAGATGTTTGCATACCAATGCAAGGAGCCAGTGTAACAAAATGGAGGAACTAGGACTAGTGGTGCAGAAAGTGAAACCAGATATTATAGGGACAACAGAGACATGGTGGAATATGAGTCATGACTGGAGTACAGGTATTGAAGTGTATGTGCTGTTCAGGAAAGACAGAAATAAAGGTAAAGGTGGTGGAGTATCACTGTATATTAATGATGAAGTAGACTGTAAAGAAATTAGAAGTGATAGAATGATAAAACAGAATCAGTTTGGGTCAAAGTCACTTTGGGGAAGAAAACTACCAAAAGTTCCCCTGGGCTTTTGCTTGGGGAGTGTGACAGACCCCCAGGATCCAATCTGGATATGGATAGAGACCTCATTGATGTTTTAAATGAAATAAATACTATTGGGAATAGTATGATTATGTGAAACCTTAACTTCCCAGATATAGACTGACTGGAGAGCTCAAAATTTTCATGGATGGGATAAACTGACAAATTTCTTCACCAAATGGTCACTGAACCAAAAACAGGTGATGCCATTTTAGATTTGGCATTGTGAGTAGTGAGGACCTCATAGATGAGCTGGTTGTAGGAGACACTCTTGGTTTGAGTTAATTCAATTTAAACTAAATGGAAGGATAAAAAAATCAATTTGGAATTAGTGTCCTTGATTTCAAAAGGGCAAATTAAAAAAAAAAGAGAGAGAATTAGTTAGGGAAGTGGACTGGACTGAAGAACTCAAGGATCTGAATGTGGTGGAGGCTTGAAATTACTTTAAGTCAAAGTTGCAGAAGTTACCTAATGCTTGTATCCCAAGAAAAGGAAAAACAATATATAGGGAAAAGCTGCAGACCAAGTTAGATGAGCAAGCATCTCAAACAGGTGATTAAGAAAAAGCAGAAAGTCTACAAGAAATGGAAGATGGGAGGGTTCAGCAAAGAAAGCTACCTCTTGGAGATCAGAAAGTGTAGGGGAAATGTGAGAACTGCCAAAAGTCAAGCAGAATTTGACCTTGCAAAGGAGATTAAAACCAACAGTAAAAGGTTTTATAACTGTATGAATAAAAAAAACCAGGAAAGAAGTGGGTCCACTAAGCACTAAGGATAGGGTTCAGATGAAAGCTGATCTAGGTATGGCCCAACATCTACACAAATAGTTTGCCTCCATTTTTAAGAAGGGTAATGAGGAATTTAGGGATAGAAGCAGAGTGGCTAATGAAAATGAGGATATGGAAGTAGGGATTACCACATCCGCACTGGAAGTCAAACTCAAATAAATTAATGGGACTAAACTGGTGGGCGGGGCAGGGAGGGGGAAGCAGATAGTCTCCATCCAAGAGACTTAAAAGAACTGGCACATAAAATTGCAAGCCCAATAGCAAGGATTTTTAATTAATCTGTAAACTTGGGGTGGGGGTCATACCCTATGACTGGAGAATTGCTAATATAGTGCCTATTTTTAAGAAAGGGGTGGGGGGGAAGTGCTCCAGGAAACTACAGTCCTGTTAGTTTGACCTCAATTGTATGCAAGGTCTTGGAACAAATTTTGAAAGAGAAAGAAGTTAAGGACATAGAAGTAAATGGCAACTGGGATCAAATACAACATGGCTTTACAAAACGTAGATCATGCCAGACCAAACTGATCTCCTTCTTTGAGAAGATAACTCATTTTTTTTAGACAAAGGAAATGCAGTAGATCTATTCTGTCTGGATTTCAGTAAGCCTTTGATACAGTTCCACATGGTAAATTAGTTAAATTAGACAAGACAGGGATTAATATGCGACTTGAAAGGTGGCTAAAGAACTAGTTAAAGGAAAGACTACAACGAGTCACACTGACAGGTGAACTGTCACGCTGGAGGGATGTTAGTATGCAGTTCATCAGGGATCACTCTTGGGACCTCTCATAATTAATGTTTTTATTAGTGATCTTGGCACAAAAAGTGGGAGTGTGCTAATAAAATTTGCAGATGACACAAAGTTGGGAGGTATTGTCAATACAAGGAGGACCAGAAAATACAAGATCTGGATGACCTTGAAAACTGGAGTAATAGAAATGCCTTGAACTGGAGGAAGGAATCCTGTCTGAAAAGCATTCAGGCAGTAAGGCTGCTAAAGCATGTGGTCAGAGAAATCTTTGCACTTGAATTCACTTAGCATGATAAGTTAGGTATTAGTTTGCATTTTACCTTTCATTTCTTTGTAACAAATTCTGACTTTTATGCCTCACTATTGTAATCAGTTAAAATCTATCTTTCTGTAGTTTATAAACTTGTTTATAAAATCAGTGTCTGTTTGGATTGAAGTGACTGGGAAACATCATTTGAGATAATAAGATTTGTGCATATCATTTTCTATTAATAAAATGATGGACTTTCTATGAGCTTGTATTGTCCTGGAGAATACTGGGCAATACAATATGCACATTTCTAGGGACAAGTCTGGGACTGAAAATTTGCCGGTGTTGCTCTATAATATAATTGATGAGTGACTAGCTATATCACTCTTGCAATATAGCTGGGAGTAATTTACATGCTGCACACTCTGATTGAGCAGGCCAGGAGTGGATGCTCCCAAGGTGAAGCAGTGTAAAAGGTACTCTGAGTGGGAGTACTGAGGGGCCACAGTTGTTCAACACTCCAGACTGTACCCTGGGTAATGTCACAAACATAATTTTAGAAGTCCAGGAGCAAACACAGTAGCAGTCTTACCAAAGCCATAGCCAAAAGTGATATCACTTCTCTACTGATGCTTGAAATTTTAGCCTTACTAAAATCAGCATTGATTTTATATGTCCTTCTAGGTAACTGACAAAAAAAAAGGAGTGGTGGACTGAAAGGCCTCTATTAGAACCACCCCCACTAGTACATGATTCTCCATTTATAACTGTTGAAAGTTCCTTTTGTTGTCACAGAGCAACAATTTTCCCACAAAGATGGTTACTGGAAAGAACATTCAAACTGGACACTTCAGCAGATCTTTGGACCAGAGATACCTGTATTATCTACTGAATGAATCTCAGTCACTTTCTTAATACACAAATCAATAACTTTCCACTACAAAGTTCAACCTGCAGTCAATATACATGCATGTACAGTCAGATATGCATGCACCCACATGCTGAAAAATATTTATACAAGGTCTATACTTATATCAAGAGATATTTGTGCTGTGTATTTGGGTTAATAGGTCTGATCTGAAGAATAATACAGTCAAGCTTTCTTATTCAGTGAAATACATTATATAAAGACTCTCCAGTACTCTTTTTGTTTGTTTGTTTGTAATAAACATTGCAAAGTCCTTGGCTCTTAGGAAAATAATACAGGTGAGAGAGACTGAACATTAGATGACAGATCACAAGAGTATGCAGTATTATTGAGTTAAAAGCTTTTTCAGTGTTCCTTTTCTTCTTTGCCTAATTTTTCCTTTTTCCTAATATTCATCTTTTAAATACACATTAAGATCCACTAGTGCAATCCTGGGACAGGAACTTTTGAGTTCCAATCTGGTCTGTAACACTGATATACTGTGAACCCAAGGATAAGTCACTTTACCTTTCTGTATCTCAGTTTCTCAGGGCAGGTCTTCACTACAGGGGGGGGTCGATTTAAGATACGCAAATTCAGCTACGCGCCGACTTACCCCGCTGTGAGGACGGTGGCAAAATCGACCTCCGCAGCTCCCCATCGATGGCGCTTACTCCCACCTCCGCTGGTGGAGTAAGAGCGTCGATTCGGGGATCGATTGTCGCGTCCCGACGAGACGCGATAATTCGATCCCTGAGAGATCGATTTCTACCTGCCGATTCAGAAGGGTAGTGTAGACCTAGCCTCACTTGTAAAAGCTAGCAGCTATCTATACTGTGTGTGTGCACATGTGTGCAGGTGGAGATTTGATGCTGGGAAATTTTGATAAACATACATAATAATGTGTATTGTATGTATACAAACATCTTAGGCACAGATCATGACATTATAATAGTTATATGAAAAGAATGTTGACCAAACACTGATATCTAATGTCATATAAGAACATAAGAATGGCCATACTGGGTCAGACCAAAGGTCTATCCAGCCCAATATCTTGTCTGCTGATAATGGCCAATGCCAGGTGCCCCAGAGGGAGTGAACCTAACAGGTAATGATCAAGTGATTTCTCTCCTGCCATCCCTCTCCACCCTCTGACAGAGGCTAGGGACACCATTCCTTACCCATTCTGGCTAATAGCATTAATGGACTTAACCTCCATGAATTTATCTAGTTTTCTTTTGAACCCTGTTATAATCCTAACTTTCACAACATCCTCAGGCAAGGAGTTGCATGGGTTGACTGTGGGCTGTGTGAAGAAGAACTTCCTTTTATTTGTTTTAAACCTGCTGCCCATTAATTTCATTTGGTGGCCCATAGTTCTTATATTATGGGAACAAGTAAATAACTTTTCTTATTTACTTTCTCCACACCACTCATGATTTTATATACCTCTATCATACCTCTTAGTCTCCTCTTTTCCAAGCTGAAAAGTCCTAGCCTCTTTAATCTCTCCTCATATGGGACCCGCTCCAAACCCCTAATCATTTTAGTTGCCCTTCTCTGAACTTTTTCTAATGCCAGTATGTCTTCTTTGTGATGAGGAGACCACATTTGTACGCAGTATTCAAGATGTGGGCGTACCATGGATTTATATAAGGGCAATAAGATATTCTCCATCTTACTCTCTATCCCCTTTTTTAATGATTCCTAAAATCCTGTTTGCTTTTTTGACTGCCGCTGCACACTGCGTGGACATCTTCAGAGAACTATCCACAATGACTCCAAGATCTCTTTCCTGATTAGTTGTAGCTAAATTAGCTCCCATCATAGTGTATGTATAGTTGGGGTTATTTTTTCCAATGTGCATTACTTTACATTTATCCACATTAAATCTCATTTTCCATTTTGTTGCCCAATCACTTAGTTTTTTGAAGTTCTTCAGAGTCTGCTTTGGTCTTAACTATCTTGAGCAGTTTAGTATCATCTGCAAACTTTGCCAAACTATGTGCAAGCTATATAAATATAATGTTCTTCAAATACAAACTTCTGAATAAAGGGCCAAATTGCCTGCTGGGATAGTTCCACTGAAGTTAGAGGAGTTACACAAGTAGAGAATCTAGCCTTAGAAAAAGAGATGACAAAGGGAAAATAACTAAATGGAAGCACATTGGCTTTTTCAAAGCTATAACCTGTGAACTTCTTAAAACCTTAAGAGAAAGTACTTGATACTAAATAACACAAATCACAAGATAGAGGACCCCTTCTGCAAAACATTAATCACATGAGAAGGAGTTTTCAAGGTAAGACCCTAAGTAAGACAAGAACAAAGAGAGGAAGATTAGGTGCTGGCATCAGTTCCGGACAGTTAAGGTTGTTTGAGTTCCTTATTCTTTCCAACATACCACAGATTGATTAGCTTTTATAATGACATCTTCTCCAGAACCATCAATTCATGGCCTTTAACATTCCTCTCAGATGGCTTTGCATTCACTGGCTTATAGGGTGTAGCCTAGAGAGAAAGCAAGTAGGAAGTGTTCAGATAGGACTTAGGGATGCCTAAGTGGTATGTGCTGTTCTCATAGATTCTGTTGTCAAATGATCGGACTCTTATGGGAGCAGCCATTCTTGTGACATTTCCGTTGAATCTGACTTAGAACTGGAAAACTGGGGTGGAACTCTGGCCGTACTGAAATCAATGAGAGTTTTGCCACAGACTTCAAAAAGGGCCAGGATTTCACTCAGGCCCCTTCTTATTTTATATGTGAACCACAGTAATAGTCAAACTGTAGCTAAAATCCAAAATGAATTGTATGTGTGATGTTTATTCAAGGTGTTTTACAAATTTTAGTGAAGATTTACACTACAAGTTCACATAGTTTCTCAAGAATGTTCTCAGAAATATAAAAAGTCAAAGACAGCAATGCTATAGCTGTTGTTTTGAGTACCTGTCATGCTGAGAAAAAACAGAAAAAGGGTTGTTCTATGATTACTGCAGAGGAGCAATATAATATACAAGAATAAAGAAGCCAGCACGAATGGATATCAGTGAGAATACCCAACATCCTTTTAAAACTTTGCAGCCCTGTTCAAAGGAATGCAAAAGATGCAAATTCCATGGTACTACTATTCATAAAAAAGGCTTTTGTGATTATCTGGAATTTAGTTTTACTCTGATAGGTGAAAAGTGTTAACTAACAAAATCTACATTAAAGCTCATATAGGTAAAATCTTTCCTCACTCTCTAGTTTTCTTGGAATATTAATCTCTTTGTTAACACCTGTCACCTGAGAAGTTACATTTGGATGATTTTCTACATGATGCTGTTCAAATACATCTGTTGGGCTGCCTTTGTATTGATACTTATATTGTTTTGTGAACTAGAGAAAGGTTTCTTTGTGTCTGTAGTGGATATTTATCTCTTTACAGGCTTTTTAAGCTCACTCACATTCTGTTTCATTCTTTATGTAAGGGTTTTTTTCCCCTTATGAATCTCTCATGTCATTACAGTAGGACAAAACTATATTATATGCAATACAAATTTCCTGCATATTTTTGAATGCCCTAATTGAAATCAACTTGTGGAATAAAATTTTGTGAATTCAAAATTTCACATTAAAGTACTTAGTTGTGGATATAATATAGGGAGGGACATAATGAGTCACATGTGGCCTTTCTTCACCTGACAGAGAGCCTTTCCCTAGTGAGCCCTTTAACAGTGATCAGCTACTATCCCTTCAAGGGGGCTTCCAACAGTACCACTGCCTCCCTCACATCCTAAGTTTCTTCTGGGCAGGTAGTTAAGTAACCTTCCCTCCTTCTTGTAGTCATGAACAGACTGATTTGCTCTGTGATACTACTATTAGTATCTTTTTCTTACTGCCTAGGAAAAACTATAGAAAATGAAACTTCTCCCTCTGAGAAAATGACTCAAAATGGCTTCTGTTAACTTTTTAGGCTACCGCGGGTTCACAGATTGTAAGGCCAGAAGGGACCATAGTGATAATCTAGTCTGATCTCTTGTATAATAAGACAGGCTACAGAACTCCCCCCAAAATAATCCCTATAGCATATCCTACAGCATGGATAAATCATACAATAAGATAAACAGAAGAACCAATACCAGGTGAATTATATGGCCAATCATAACCATCAACCTAGCTCACATTTCAAAAAGGTAGCACAAATCACATCCAGACAGTAAAACCACTTATGAAAAATGTTAAAATTCTGAAATTTCATAGAATTGCTCTGTTGTTAGGAACATTTAGTAAACTTGAATACAGGAAAATGTTGATGAGAAATCATTCTGATACTGATATTTTCTCTCCCTTAATATATTTCAGAGAGCACAGTATAAAAATGTTGTTACCTTTATTAATCATTGCATGAAAGCTGGTTTGAAAAGAAGAATCATTTTAATTAAAATGTTTGCAAACAGTTTATTTGTCAAAAATTTGAAGCTTATAATTTTTCAACCAGGTTTAGAAATTAGTAAATTCTTTTCATTAAAATATTAATACACTATAAGAAAATACCACCCTATAAGATAAAACCATACTCAATAACTTCAGTGAAAAAAGTCTATCAAATAAGTCTGTAAACACAAAAGACCTTTGGGTACTAATTTTATTATTAAACATAATATTAACAGATGAGGAGGTCTTTTTATACAATGGACTGATTTTCTAACAAATGTGAAAAACCACAGTAGTACAAAATCTGAAGCAAAAGAGAAAACAATTCTTCATTTTAGCAAGCTGTTCATTTTCACTAAGAATTTAAAATGAGCATCAAAATGCTATTATAATACCAGGGAACTTGAAAAAGTACAGAATAGGATAGGATAAGCAGTATCAGCCATATGTGTTGTGGGAAGGGGACCCAGGCTTTTGACCTCAAGTTTCTCTCCTTAGGTTGGTGAAGGTCAATTGCATCCCCAACAATTTGTGGTGACAACATGTTTATTTATAAAGGTTGATTGGTTCCTGGTTCATGACACTGGTTTATGTTTTCTGAGTGACAGTTGTAATGGAAGAGAGGCTCCTTTTACAGTTAATGACTAAACCATATCCAAAATATAGTGGACATAAATTGTTTGGTTTTTTTCCCTAGGTAAAATTAATTGGCCAATTTATTTTTAAAAAGTCACTTATATCAAGGCACTTTAAGCAATCCAGAGTGCCATTTCTCAAAAAATGAAGATATAATTATAACATTTCACATTTATGTACCTTTCCTCCAAGGAGCTCAAAGCTCTTTATATATACATCTCTACCCCAATATAACGCGACCTGATATAACATGAATTCTGATATAACATGGTAAAGTAGTGCTCCGGGGTGGGGGCGGGGCTGCGCACTCCGGCGGATCAAAGCAAGTTCGATATAACATGGTTTCATCTACAACGCGGTAAGATTTTTTGGCTCCCGAGGACAGCGTTATATCGAGGTAGAGGTGTATATGTATTATAGCCATGTTGTAGGTGGGTTAAGGCACAAGCAGACTATGACTTATTCATAGTCACAAAGCAAGACAGGGGAGATGCTGAAATAGGATCCAGGAGACCTGACTCCTTGCCCTGTAATCTAACTACTGTATTTGTTCTGTTGCTTTTCGTTATCACAGCAGAATCCAGACTGGAAGCTGATGTCTACTGAATAAGCATGGATGCATGTTGCTTATTACTTGTGCTCTCACTTGACAGAAAGAAAACACAAAGAATAAAAAGATGAATGATCCTGTGTAGATTATTTGAATAATTTCACATTGATTACACATTTTATAACTACTACTTTGTTTCCATGAGATCTCAGAGAGGTACCTTTTATGAACACATGGACAACAGAACTTCAATGTGGCAATATTATTTTTCTGTACAAATGGTTAATAGAGGTCATTGTAAGATCTATAATTTATGAACGCAGATATATTAAAATACATGCCTAGCAAATGAAGTATTCACTAACAATAGAATGAAAAGACCTGTGCATAGGGATCACAGCTCTTAAGAGAGAGATTCTGCCATGAAAGAGGAGGGAGCTCAGGGGAAAGTATAAATGCACCAGATATCTGTGGATGCCCCCACATCCACAACCTATCCGGGACTGTGGCAGAGGGATGGATAGAAAATTCCCACCTATCCAACATCACTACTGGGATACTCAGGATCTCCTTTAATGTCAACAACATCAGGTGCCCAGGCACATAGGTGAGTGTTGGCTGCTCCCGAGTAACCCAGGGAGGAAAGGTAGAGGGAGGTTTATACATTCATAGGGAGTCTTTTCTGGTACTCAGAGACAAAAAACACATTGACCAAAAGTTGCTTGAAATATAGTATTTCAGTTTTACCATAAAGTTAAATCATGTACTTATTCATGGATTAATATGGGAATGATAACATTAAACAAATATATGTTATGTAAATATTCAGTAAGTCAGGCAAAGCTCTTTTTTTTTTTTTTTTGGAGAAAACAAAAGGTAATTTGAAAAAGATTCAACACAATTATCTTCGATAGTTTGCTTATTCCAAATAATTTCAATCACAAATTGTATATGTGCTTCTTAAAATATGCATTACTACTTGTACTTTTTCAGTGGTAGTGTTACATTAAAAATGTTAAACAGAAGTGCAAAGTTGTCATCTCCAGTGTGTACGTTAAACTAATTTAACAATACCTTAATAGAGCTATCTTGTTAAATAAACATGGATGTTTCACAAACCACTTTTAAATGGAAATGCTCTTTACTATCCCAAAAGACTGCAGAAATGTACATGATCAAATTACTAAACAAAAAGTGTGAAACCAGAAGGAAACCACAAGTTTTCTAATGCTTGCTACCTGCTGCAGATTTCAATGTCACCGTCAATAGATTCAAATGGTTGACTAGATGTGACTGATGGGCCCTGGATCAATACAATGCCATATACTTTACAGAGAGGTTGCAATTACTGACTTGGAAAGCAGTCCAGAGACATTTTAATATTAAGTCAATGCACTAAATGCTTCTATTTTGATCCATGTTATGCTAGCTAAAATAAAGATATTTTAAGCTGCTTCTTACGACAGGTTTATATGTATATGCAGAGTTTTCGATGATAAATTATGCATAAAAGAGGAAATAAGGCAGTCAACTCCCAAAATACTTTTTATGTTATTTCATAATTGTTAAATAAAATGATGGAAATATCTTGGATGAAATAAACCACTAATTTTCTATTATACTTTAATCTAAAGCACAACTAGTGGTTATGCATGGATGATATCACAATCTCATTTTATTTTATTGAGAACTATAAAAAGAGAAGAAAAGTGCCATATAAATACTAACCTTTCAAAAACAAACATTTTAAATATAACTGTATATTTTACACACACCCGCAGAGAGAGAGAGAGAGAGAGAAAATAAGAGACCCTAATTATAAGTTTTGTTGTGAAAAAACTTTTAAACAAGCCTTTTTGGAAAACTCTATGTTCACACAAGATAACATTTTATCAGTTAAGTATCACTCAAAATATTTTCTAAAAATACCTAGAAGCAACTCACCAACTATTAATAATACTTGCATCTTTATAGCTCTGTGTAAATGTTAACTAATTAATCCTCACAATTAATCCTATAAGGTAGTTGCCTTCACTGGATGAGAAACAGGTCAAGTAAAAAACACCAACAAATAAATAAAACAGATATTTCCGTGATATATCTATTCAATACTCCCCTAGCCCCTTTCATTTCAGTATGTCATAGACCTTTAAAAACATAAAATAAGTAGGCTTGGAAGGATTAGACTTTTATCAATAAATGTCAGTAAACATCAATTTCACTGTACACACACCAACAACAAAAATGTCCATTGACAATTATCAAAATTTACAGATACCAAAGTAAGAAAAATGCTGCTTGAAATCTTAGAGTGTAATTTAAGGATATTTACTATGTATATTTTGACATGTGATATTGACAGCTTTAACTTATTCAATCTCAAAATCTACTGTCATTACATTATTGTCTGATCTGCCACAAATTACTGTAACTGTGAAAATTTAAACAAATAAAAACAGAAACAATGCTTCCAAAAAAAATACTGCCAATAAAATAAGAAAATCCTCACAACTAGAGCTGCTTGAAATTTTTCAAATTTATAAATTTTCTGATAAAAAAGGGGACAAAGTTTTTGTAAAACTGTTTACCATTTCTCTACCAGGTCTACTCACAAGACACTGAGTAAGAGATATACAGGAAGCTAATTCAATAGCAATGGAAATGCTTCACCTTGATGAAAAACTTGTTAACAGAGTGTGCTATTATTAAAAAGACTTTAGGACAAGAATTGAAGAAGAATATTATATCCAATTTCAAATGTAGTGGAGTTGCTTAGGGTGGCAGAATGTCTATACCTAAGTGGAATTTGGCCAGGATCCAAAATTAAATCTCCTACTCAAAAAAAGAAAAAGAAAAAAAAGTGTCATGGGGTTTCCAACAGACACAGAGGGCAGAACTTCAGCTGGTATGTATTGTCATAGCTCTAGTGACATAAATGGGGCTACAACTGCTCAGTTTCTGCCCCAGGAACTTGAATTTGTCTCACCTGAATGAAAATATGTTCAGCAGTATGGTGCCTCCTCACACCATGATGTTCAGTAATTCTGAGGGAAGAGTGCCACCTACTGAGGCCCCAACTCTGCAAAGAACTTTAAACAGATGCTTATATTCCATTGACTCTAGTGCTTTGCTGAATCAGGTCCTGAATCATAAACATCACTCCTTGCAGAACCTTGCTGTTCCTGAAATACTTCTTATCCAAGTAACAACCTTGCAGAACTGTGACATCTGACAGCATCACAGCAATAAGACTGCATAGCAAGTTGGAAGGAAAAAAAAGAAAATTCAATCTATTCTATTTTCCAAGGTTCCTTTTCCAGGCAAAATTATTTTTGCTAATCTCTGCATTTCACATGGGCCTGCCTTATTGATGAACAATAGCTTCAACTGCAGTCATTCTGCATGCAACAAAAAAACGAGTATCAGATATGTGTGAAAATATATATATAATTGTCCTGAAAAGCTACAAAAGTGACAAAACCAACAAAGTGACCAAAATTACACTAAACAACTATAGACATATAATAAAACTCCACTTTTTAATAATTTAATGCCAAAGTGCTGCTTACTACTATTTAAGTCTAATGATAATAGGGCCCAACATTTGTATTCTGCTACCCCACACAGTCGCAGAAGGCCACAGATATAATAGAGAAACCTATCTAAATTAGATGTGACCTGCTACACAATGACATAAATGCTGGTCAGTTCTTAGTGGGGGGAAGCTGCTCAGATACAATATTAAAGGTGCAGCATGAGAACCTGAATAGAAGAGAACAGAATGCCACATGTAAATTAACTTCCTTGCCTCCCATGTTCTTACTGTGGGAAGAGGTTCATTCATCTTCCCATCTCACAGGATTTATAGCTGTTCCCACACCTCTAGGGTTGGATTAATTCCCCTGTGCAGCCTGGCCTTTAGGAGAGCAGGATAGACTTCCCTGGGAGGAAGAAAGAACCTTCTACCACTCACTTCTTGCCACATACTGCAGATCCTATGGATCTGAGTTCTGCTTGGAGAACTCCTTCATCACTTCAGTCTGAGAGATAACAGTGATGGCCAAATGGCTCCTTTTGAGTTTCCTGCACAAAAATGCCATTTCTCACCTTAGTCAAGGTTACCATTTTCCATTCTACAGAACTTTTACATGTCTTCGCTTGCTGAATGACTTTAAACTCAAATGCATAATGCAAAGGGAAGTTAAGTTTTCCTGTGAATCAGGAGCTTCCAAGGACACAACTTTGAGTTTGCTAGGCCCTTTGGAGTTTAAGGGATAAATTTGTAGGCACAAAATGAATTGTAGATTGAGATCTGACTACTTGCATCTCTAACTACCTACTGTGAGCCTGACAGAAAGACAGTAGAGGCTAATCTATTTTAAAAACATGCACCTGCATACATACAGCCACAGGTGAAAAAACATAGAAAACTAAGAACTGTGTTTGAAAAAAGCTTTACTGAAAACTTGTCCAGACAGAAATATACAAATCAAACATCTGAAATGCCTTGCTAAATTGATTTCTCTCACTCATGCTCCAGAACCCATCATAACAAATATGAAAAGTCATCACCAAATCCATTCAAGCTATTGAAGTTCAGAAAACTCTTAAGTAAACCCAGCGTGAATTTAGAAAGGGCAGCAGCTACGCATTTAGAGAAAATGAAATGACTAATTTTGCTTCTCTTCTGTTGAGTGCCCAGTGTTCCACCATCACAGCACTGATAGGAAACAACAAAAAGTAACAAACTTCTGTCAAAGAAGGGAAGGCGGGGGGAACAGCAAGGAACTGAAACACTTAGTTTTTCTCCCCCGCCACCCAAATACAAACTTCTCTATTGCAGGAGTTGAAGTGAAGTCCTCCAGACCCGAACTGCATAAGAGATGGATGAGGCTAAAACACTTGGCCCTGCTTCAAACAGTGGTAGCATTAAGGAAGTGCTGAGTCAGGTTCAGCTGAAGTTGTGTTCTATAGTGCTCTTACTGTTGGTAGGCTGAAGAATAGGAAAGGGGAAGGAAAAAAAAAAACCTGCCGGAAAGAGGGCCCACTGAGAACAAGGACTCTAAGAAATGAATTTTCTGAGATTGTAAACACTTTGCGGCTAGAATTTCTTTTATTCCCTCTGTGTACAGTGGGTGAGCACATTGGGGTCCTGATCCTTGACTGAGCAATTTTAGGTGCTAGTGCATTTCAAATAAGTAAGGACAATAGGAAAAAGAAACCGGAAAGCCCAGGCTGCAATATTGCAAGTGTAAGCAGAGTCTCAATGAGCTCTCCCCTAACATCTAGTGATGAGCTGTAGAAGAGGACTTCAGGAGCTGATCTCATTTGCATGGGCACACCCACCCTGCCTAGGTGCTCAGCATGATGGGATTGCTTGCCCAAATGGTCACTTTTGGCTGATGTGGGATCCCCAGTCTCCTTGTTATTGGGGCAGGATTAATAAAGGGTTATTATCCTTGTTGTGTGAATCCAGGGCAGCAGAACTGTACTTGGCATTTCCCAATCGAGGGACTCACCCTCAACTAAATGGCACTTGCAAAACCCAGTGAGTTGAGAGAGGGTGGTGACAGGTACTTATATCTGCTGGTGTGGGCCCCATCTAAGGGCCCCAGTCATCACCTGACCCTTCCTCTCTCCACAGTATAATAGCTTTTGTGATTACTTTCCACGAATATCTATGTGATTGACCTTCGTTAGCCCACAACCAAAAACCTGATAACTATTACATTCATCCAGGCATAGGACAGAAAGAATGCCATATGCCCAAACTTACCTAAGCAACACAACATGAATTTCAAATAACAAGCTAAGTAAATGAAATTTTCAGAAAACTACCCTGCCAAATACTAATTTTAAAAATCTATGCACGAAAATCATGATCTTATTGTGATCATTCCAGAAACAGAAAAGATGCCAAATAAATTATTCATTATGAATTTTTCAAAGCCAACCATTTAAGATTTTTCATTAGGAATTCATGACATTATAATTTACTGCTATTTGTCTGAAATAACTGTGGAGGAAAATAAAAGCACAATCAATATTTCTGACTGAAGTGTTCGGTGCATATCTGTGATATATACCATTGAGAAGAGTGGAATTCAACAGCCAACCAAAGGTGTTAAAAGTGTATGAGAACATCTTTTCTTCTGCATCATTATTATCAAAGTATGTCCTCTTTTTAAAATATTGAATGTAAAATTGTTATTGAGCATCAGAAATGCATCTTTTTTTTCTGTTCTAGTTAATTATTCGACGCACAGCTGATGGTCCAGAAATTGCATATATTGTCATGCAGCTCAGTGAGAATGCATAAAAAAAGTTGGATTGTGCACAAAATAGTATGCAAAACATGTATGAATTGGACCCAATCCATTTTCATAATGTTTGTAACTTGTAATGTTAATTTCCCACTTTGTTGTTAAATATTTACCAGATAGCAGGAGATGAAGTTACTGGATAGAAAACAGTGCCATGAGAAAAAAAAAATGTACTGCATACAGTACTCATTACTGAATTAGGAGTCTATTTAGTACCTCCTCAAACATAAACAAATATATAATCTTCATTTAAATGTTTAGATGATGTTCAGTGCATTAGCTCCCTGGTATTTATATCCAGTTTGCCAGTGTGTACATAGTATCACAAAAGATCCACTGAGTTGTCTTTTTATTATTATAATTTTGCACGCAATGCAATTTTGTATTGAGTGATAAATGCAACATACTGTGGTACACATGATCCAAGATAATGTATTGAACTACTCACATAAGAAGGAAAATGAATTCAAAGGAGATTTGTGACTCTAAGGGATGACATCATAATTGAACTAATAAGCGATATGATGAATACTGGCAAGATATAATTCTCAGACCGACTTCTGATAAAAATTGCTGATTCATATTACTATTCAGACTAATGGATCTGATAAAGTCAGGTTAATATATATAGCTGTACATAGAGGAAAGAATACCATTATGATAAAAATCACCCTGATGTGTTTTAATGTATTTGAAATTTTATTACCAAAGAGATTAGACTGGCTATGATACAACCAAGGTGGATTTTCATTCCACCCCCAGACAGAAGCATTTCTGCCATCTAAATATAATTACAGGATCCCCATAATTTATTAATGTGTATATTTGTCTACTCATTTTCAATCAAATCCATATATCAAACCTTAAAATGTACCTTTTTAGTCCAATGACAAAAATATTTTGACTACAGACCAGATTAAAAAGAGTACATCTTAACAATATGAATTAGATACTAACACAAAGTGTATTTCATATACAGATCTACATAGTTCATCTATTATTCAATTATCCCATAAATACTCTAGCAAGTCTTCACAAGATAAAAAAGCCACAATTCTTGATATAATACAAAAATCCTGCCTCCACAAAGAAAAATAAATAAATAAAAACAACACAATACAAATACAAGGCTAGAGCCTTATCTACACAGATTTATACCATCCAAGTGTCTGTCTCACAACTTTTTGTGATAGTCATATATCTGTACAGTGGCAAAACTACAGTAATTTTCCTTTATGAACATAAGAAATAATATGGTGTCCCTTAACCTTCAAGTTTTCTAATTGGATACAATATTTCTCTTCATGTCCAGCCATAACCTGTTTTGTAATGTCTTGCATTACATTTAAAAATTTCACAGTATTCCACCTCCTGCCCCCAAGGCAAAAGTTACCTCTTGGATAAAACAAGTATTTCAACCTAGGTATGTGTATAATTATGTGCATAAAAACACTAAAACGTATCAGGAACGATGTACCGGATTCTCCTCTCATTTACTCCAGTGATAATCAGATTAGCTACACCAGCCAATGGAGATACATCAATAAAATTGGTGTAACCGAGAGAAGAGTCAGGCCACATATCTTTAGAAGTACACAACTGATATTAACAAAATCAGCAATTTTCTCTGTCCTCAGTTTTCCCTAATTTATCTTGAGCCTGGGCTAGTTAGTAGATAAAATAAGTGGGGCAAATTTTGCTCTTACAGTGGTGTAAATCAGGAATAATTTCACTGACTTAATTGGAATTATTTCAAACTTGCAACAGTTTTACCAAAGCAGAATCTAGACCATTGGCTCTATAGGCAGATGTTAATAGGAAAGACACTTGTGATATATTACAAGGATACACAAAGGGTGGGAAGGTCTATGTTGCTGTTCAGATGAAGGTCATTATGGTTCAGTTTCAAAAGACCATTCACTTAATAACGCCTTCCTCACAACTTTAAAAAAACAAAACAAAACAAAACAAAAAAACAACCCTCTCCTTCTTTGCTAGGCTCTTCTACATTTAGGAATTCTGATTGAGGCCCAACAATTATTCTCTCTGCTGAAATTGGGTCATCTATTCCACTGAAATTTCATGGACTTCAGGAGATTCTCTTTCACTGTTCATTAGAGATATTACTTGCAGTGGTGGTGTTGCTGTGTTGGTCCCAGTAAAAGAGAAAGTCAAGGTGAGGCAATATCTTTTATTGGACCAACTACTGTGAAGCTTGAAAGCTTGACCCTTCCATCAACAGTCTAACTTACTAAAGAAAAGAAAGAATGAACTTGGGTTGCAGGGGGAGAAGGTGTAATGGTCCCAGAGAGGGATGAAAGTAAGAAAAGAACATAAGAGGGAAACATTTCATCTAACAGAGCTGTGAACAATATATTCAGAGAGCTTCCAATTCATTATTCACTGTCATGGATATCCATCCATCAATGCTATGGATACCTGTGACAGCATGCACATAGCCTTCTCTGCCCAGTCTTGGATGTGTTGCCACCCTGACACACCCATCAAAAGGAAAAGTATCACCTGGGAAAGAGGAGTAGTAAGTTTAGATCTCCAAGCACTGCCTAAAGACATACCTCAGTCTCTGGGACCAGTAGAACCAATAAGACTTGGTCCTTCAGTGGCTAGAAAGACCAATAGAAGATAGTAGTCATTTGAGTCCTACCAGGCGAGATAAGAAGGCTTGTCTTCTTCTTCTAATAGGGAATTCTGGGTGATGGTGAAACAGGAAAAGAACTCCATGGTCCTAACACAGAACACCTACATCTAGGTCAGGGCCTAACAATATGACAGCAGTTTCAGTTAAAACATGTTGTGGACTTTTGAAGCCTAGGTGGACATTTTTTAATTGGATTTCAATTAACTGTTATAGGACTAGCAAGGGTCTTGTTGCCCAAGATGCCTTGCTTCTGGCAAGCTTTAACAGTACCACTTTAAAACATGTTTTTGTTAAAATGTGATAGTTAACAATTCTCTTGTTCTCTTGTTGAAGTTTGAACTACCAAGACAATGGAAAAAAAGTTACCTTAGATAGCTTTATGCAGGAGTTCAGTTATGGCACAAATCAGGAGCAGATTCAGGACCATATTACTAATGTGTGTACTCATTATGGACTTGTCCCTGCCCCAGTGAAGTCAATTGGAGTTTTGTCTTTGATTTTAATGGGAGCAGCATCAGGCCCAACACAAGCAATAAAAGTAAGTGAATCACTTTAGATAGAGCAATCTAGCTTAACAGGTTCTTCCTTCTTCTGCACAGTAACTGGATTAGTTGGCAGTATAATTAAACAGCCACAAGGCAAACCCACTCCTGGCATTCATAGCCAAAGCCTGATCAGAATTTCCAAAACCTCCTCAAAATAAATCAACAAAATACTTTATCTTTTCGTATTTTACCTGCATTAATACATTATTTTGCCATGTATATTAAAAAAAATCTCTATTTGTGTCTACAGAATAAAAAAAAATAGTTGACATTTTTCATCACTCACAACGGTCAAAATATCTAGGACAGTAGCAGTTGCTACTGCAATGTGAGGTTCCCTCATCACAGATGTACTGATATCACACAAAAGAGTTCTGTGGTGTCTATTTTTCCCTAGATGTACACCCACAGATCTCATATCGGATAAATCTGTATAAATCACATATCATTAACTTAAATACTTATAAGTGCATAATGTTAATAATATTTATCATTTCATCCACGGAAGTCAGTCAGTCACAAAGGTGGTAACCATTATCTTCATGTTACAGATAGGAAAATGAGGCACAGAAAGATTGAAGTCAGTTGGAGCAGAGGCTGCTCAGCATCTCTGAAATATCAGGCCACTTTTTAGATGCCTAATTTTAGGCATGTTTCATGTTTGAAAATTTTGAAATAAATTCACACAGAGAACCCATGGCAGAGCCTGAAATAACATTCAGGTTCCTGACTCCCATTCTGGTCTACCTTCCTTTGAACTGCCTTCCCTTAATAAATGAAGAAGAGTTATAGAAAGTAAAAAAAAAAAATCATAATCAAGCCAGCCTGGAATATTTTTGCAAATGTTGGATGCAAATGATGAAACACAAGGAACAAAATTATCTTTCTTTCCTCCAATATAAATTGGAGATTTATATGCATGTGAACACTTGCAAGACCAAACTGATAACTACCTCAGAGAGACGGAGGAAAACCTGAAGAAAAAATGTGTGCAGGAGAGGTGGGGGGAGTGAGGAATGGGAGTAGAAGGGACTGATCATGGAGGGTTGCAGTTGAGGAGGGAAATATTGGAATCCAAAGTGGGTTTTTTCCCCTATTTTGTTTCCTAAAATATTATCCAATGAAGTAAAGATATGATTTGAGTTGACAGAGATGGACAGAGATATAGATTGAGTGATAATATGTTCAAAAAAGAAAATCCAGACACATAATAGAGTATCTCACAAAATGACCCATTCCCATTTTGTGAACCCCCACAGAATTGCTTTTTTACTGCACAAACTTCAGAGTCTCTGTGAAGCCTTCAAGCAACCTATGTTATGTTTCTATTTTATATCTTTCCATTCACTTTTACTCAGACCCTTGAGCCCAAATTGTAGCCATCATAATTCCATCCAAGGGATTCACATCATGAACATGGAAAGGGGTCTACCCCTTCTCTTCAGTCTCATTCCTGACATTTATCACAGATACTCACTAAAGAATTTATTCTTACTACAAGTTAAGACAATGGAAAAAATTTCAACACACTTCAGAGAATTTATCTCAATACTATTATAGCTCCAAAGCTAATCGACAAGATTGATACTCTAAAAATATTGCCCACTGTCTGTTAAAAGCTCAGTTGACACTCTAGTCTCAGACACACATTTAGTGGGCGAAACATTCTGCATCTTAACAAGTCCTTAATACAAGCATGAAAAACACTGATGTCTCAGCAATAACAGTGTGGCACTCTTATGCTTTTTTAACACATTTACAGTGTATTATATTGACAGATGAGAGTTTAAAAGTCTTTGGAGCTATCTTCTTGGGGAGAATAGTTTGAGAAATATGAATCCCATGAGATTTCACTTCTTCAGCAAGGATATTAAATGTGTAGGTAATAAGGACAGGCTTTTGTTTACCATTTTGATATCACAGATGTTTGAAAAACAGCACCTAATTTGGTTTTCGGGGTTAACATGTCAGAGAAAGCTTCAATATGTCTCAAAATAAACAGAAGAATTCTATCAAAGTATGACTAAAGTTGTACAAACTGTCTACTATTCTCCACATGCTTGCCTATACTACATGCATTTTTGTAAACCACTGGATATTTTTAATTATATTTGTAACTTATCATTTTCTTTGGAATGAGTGTATGTTGTGAGGAGACAGCCGTTTGATGGTATAGTGGATAAGTGCACTAGCCCACATCAATGGCAATCTATAATAGGATGGTTTCTTGGCCTAAGTTAAAAGTGAGAATGAATTTGGTGGTCTCTTCCTTGTATCCATTTCTGAACATCTAAAAGCTCACCATAGGGTTCAGAGCAATTGATATGCAATATCTTTTCTAGGGAGATCCACTTCTAAAACTGCAGGCAGAGTGCAGGTTACAAATGAAGTGGGTTGCTAACGTTCTTTGGCAAAATATACACGCTCTGTCACATGGCTACCAATTCATTGCCATTTGTACATGACTTTCGTGGTTGCTAAAACATAATTTTTCTCCAAACAATTTTATTTTCTGTTAAATTTCTTCATAAAAAAGAAGATGTGGTCCATATATGTTCAGTAAAAATATCAGAAGGCACCATTAAAAGTTCATTTTGAAACCTCAGTTAAAGGGAATGAAAATTGGAGAGAATAAGTATATCGTTAGCCTACTTCTAAATGTAGTTAACACAATGAGAGATTTTATATCATTATTACAGGTGGTTGGAACTTTTTTCCCCTTTGAAAAATTGAGACTTTTTGTCAAACAAACAAACAAACAAAACCAAAGCTTTTCCGTATTCAGTCAAAAAAATTCAGTTTTCAGCAAAAAGATTACAATATAAATCTCAATATTTTCCACAGAAAGCAAAAGCTTTTTGTGAAAAATAATTTAAAACTTTTCCATCAGTTTTCCAAAATATTGCTGTAATGGACAAAAAGAAATCACCAGCCTTAATTACTAGGCAAAGTATTCTATAGATTTAAAGCATGGTTAACAAAGGAGTAGTTTATGTCACCTCTAGTGTACAGGCATATTTATCCTCTGATGTGCATAACTTCTGTTAATAGAAGTCCCATACACACCCGGGAAGAAGAAACACCTTTATGCATGGTGTACATGTGGTATAGAAGCAATGTAAGGGGTAGAATGCAACACAAGATGATAATGAGATGAAGCTTCCCAGTTCACAGAGTTTTCAAACTACTTCAGAATTTATGGAAGATGCTGTCCTCAAATATTTTTTCTTCCTCTGATTCAATGCTCTCAGGATCCAATGCTGGTATGCATTACTTACTTCATTTAGTTCACAGCTACAACAATATCTTACCAGCTCACCAATATACAGCAGTTTTACATTAACTAAGCTAATATCATTTGTTTTAAGTATGCAAAATAGTAATAATAATAATAAAATAATAATAATAATTTGTATTATACTGTGGTTCTCTTGTGAACATCTCAAAGTGGTCTACACCAGTCAAACTCCAATGATTCAACTGGAGGTCCTCCTGAGATACATCAATCTGAGATAAAAATAAGCCCTCTGTTGTAAATACCAAAAGACTCCATAATTAATACAAGAGAAAACTGAATAATCTAAAAACTAGGGAATTTGCATGCCTATTCAAAAGTATGCAATGATCTCAAATACAAGGCCTCTGTTAATGAACCTTACTATACATTGCGAAACTTTTTCAGGCTCTTGGCCTTTTTTCAGCAGTGTGCCAATGACACTAAACTATTTTGTGGTTTTGTAATCAGCACAAACATCCAGAAAGGATTAGAGTGAAACCAGCAAACTTTAATTTTTTATGTCCAGATGTGAAAAGCCACTGCATCACCTAGTATTAATATTTTTCTATATTTCCTTGTAGTCACAATTTAGGAAAGGTAGGTAGCCAGACAACAATGAATTCCTTTTTACTTTAGAAAAAAAGTTAAGGTAACACTTATGATCTTAAAAGACGGTTATAAAATCATTCTAATGCAGAATAAGATGATCTATAATGTGAAGTAGTGACATAGGATAATCTAAATTATGATAGTTCAGGAAATTAACTGGAAGAAGTGCACTAAAGAAATGACAAAAGATGCTGTAGATTTGATCTGCATTAACTTTATAGAAAATGGGGAACATCTACAGTTTTAAAGATTAAAATCTCTTCATTATGGCCTTTTGAATGAATGTGGTATGAGAAACACACAGAAAGCTGAATTTGGAAACCAAATCCCAAAAGCTTTTTGAAACCCCGGTCCAAGCAGGATAAAATAGGCAAATAGCAGTTTCATTTGATGAGGTATGTCTTAGCTTCCAGTTTCATGTTTTGTTGGAACTTAAGATACCTTGCTGGGGAGTAATGAATATGGTTACTATGAAAATACAAAGATTTTCGCCTCTATGTGCAATCTGGTTAATCTCTTATTAAACTCCACTTATTTTATTTAACTCTGTTCCATACTTTTATTACCAGTTCCCAAGCATGACATGTACCATGAAGTTATGTGACTATGATTTTCTTAGATGGTCAGAGTATGAAATCTGACTATGAAATGTCTTCCTGTGAAACAGACAGAATACAGATAAAAGATCAGAGAACTGGATGGAAATTCAATAAAGACAAGTCCAGAGTACTTTACTTAGGAAGGAAAAATCAACTTTACAGCTGCAAAATGGGGAATAACTGGGTAGGACGTAGTACTGCAGAAAGGATGCAGAAAAGGATCTGGGGGTTACAGTAGATCACAAAACGAATATAAATCAATGATGTGATGCAGTTGCAAAAAAGGCTAAAATCATCCTGGGTGTTTTAATAGGAGTGTCCTATGTAAGGAATGTCCAACTCTACTTGTGACTGGTGAGCCTCAACTTGAGTACTGTGCCACTCATCAGGAAAGATGTGGACAAATTAGAGAGATTCCAGAAGAGAGCAACAAAAATGATAAAAGGTTTAAAAACCTGACCTACGAGGAAAAGTTAAACCTGGGCATGTTTATTTTGGAGAAAAGAACCTGATAACAGTCTTCAAATATGTTAAGGCCTGTTATAAAGAAGATGTTGATCAGTTGTTCTCCAGGTCCACAAGATAAGATAAGACATAATGACTGCAGCAAGGGAGATTTAGGTTAGATATTAGGAAAAGCTTTCTAACTATAAGGGTAGTTAAGATCTTTAACAGGCTTCCACCAGAGGTGGTGGAATCCCTATTATTGGAGGTTTTTAAGAACAGGTTGGACAAACTCCTGTCATGGATAGTCTAGGTTTGTCCTGCCTCAGCCCTGGGGCCTGAACATGATAACTTCTTAGAGCTCTTCCAGCCCTACATTTCTATGATTCTATAATAGGAAGTGTCGAGCAAACTTAATAACAGGCAGTGCTTCCAGACCCACTTATAATCAAAATAGACAGCAAGATGTATCCATACATTCCATACATACACACATATATCAGATTTAATACATCTGTAGCATCTCTTGGGAATTACTGGTTCAATCAAGACAGAGTACCACAAAAATTAATAGACAGACACAGAAGTCCCACAGCTTTCCCTATAATATGATGGTAAAGGATACCATCATTTTTAAAATAACCATCTTCAATGGATCAAGTGAAGTCTGCAAGCAGGGGTAGCTGCTAAACAAGTCATCAGGGAAACAGAGCAGCAATGTAATTCTAACAATCACAGCAAGAAAAGAAAAAAACAAGTAAAAAAATAAATACAATCATACACAATATTTTTCAAATATGAGACCTTGGCTTCATATCAGGGTCAATTTTGTTGTGTCTTGTTTGCTTTTATGTCTGAAACCAAATGTGAAATAAATTAAATATCTATTTGATACATTGAAAATTACTGGCAAAGGTACCCTCTTGGATTTGGGTTATGGAGCACACAGCCAGAAACCTGATGACAGAATTGGGAAGAGAATGAAATAAAAGTTTAACAAAAGATCTGTAGGGAATGAGTGATAAAATCAACAGGGAATCACTAGTGCTCCAAACCATAGGCCAGGCAGCTGACTAGCGATCGCCAAAAAGCCAAGCAAAGTGATAAAAAGCAGCAGGAAGATAGGAAGAAACAGCAGGAAACAATGCAAGTTGCCAGGGGGTCCATTGAAAAGTTAATTGAAGCAACAAGCTGAGAGCCATGTCAGGCAGAATGCATCAATGTGGAAGAAATGCAAACAAGCAGTAGCTGAAACAGCCAAAGAAAATGTGGAGTGACAGAGAAGGAAAAAACAAATCATTGGAGGCAGACAGACAGACAACCCACTTCAAGGGAATGTCAGTAGCCTGACACCAGGGAAAGATGGTACCTGAAATCAAAAGGACAGCCAGAAACACTCAGGGCTATATTCTGCCTGTCCCTTATACAAATGTACAGGGGTAGGGTATGTAGAAAGAACTGAACATTTGATGGTGCCCAGATCAGGTTCTGACAGATCTGCAGTCACTGTAATATGCAAAGAGGAAGTGCTGTTCCCTCCCACTATGGAGCAACATGGGAATAGGAAGGGTGTGGCCAGGGCCGGCTCCAGGCACCAGTCTACCAAGCATATGCTTGGGGTGGCACCTGGAGGGGGGCGGCACTCCTGCCCGAGAGCGGGGCCGCAACTGGGCTCGCCGCCCACCCCTGATGCTCCGGCCAGGTGGGGAGAGCGGGGCCGCGGCCAGGCTCTCCGCCCTCCTCCCGGCGTTCCGGCCAGTCGGGGAGAGCGGGGCCACGGCCGGGCTCTCTGCTCTCCTCCCGGCGCTCTGGCTGGCCAGGGAGAGTGTGGCCGCGGCCAGGCTCGCCGCCCTCCCCCGGCGCTGCTGCCGGTCGGGGAGAGCGGGCCCTGGCCAGGCTCGGCACCCTCCTCTGCCACACTCCCTGCCGGGGGGCGGGGAACAGCAGGAGACTTTTTTGCCTGGGGCGGCAAAAATGCCAGAGCCAGCCCTGGGTGTGGTCCAACTCCTAAACATCAGCCAGCAGAATTGACAGACTACGTAGCAAGTAGATAGCTACATTCATAATGGAATGTAGCAGTGGTAGTGTAGTACTGTCAATGACTGCTGGTACTCCCTCTGGGACTTATTGTGGGCTGTGCCTAAATGGATCAAGCAAACCCGATGTATTATTGCCACAGATAGAAGTAATAAATACCCAGCATAACCACTGAAGGTCTGAAAAATGGATAAATCTGAAGATAAATTTACTAGTTTAACTAACTAAACAAAGGTAAAAGCTAATTTAAAAATAATTACGAAGAATCTATCCACATAATGATTTTTGGTGTGACATCAAGCACATCATCATGAGTCTAGAAAAAGAACCCTTGTTAGTAATCTATTGATCTGTCACCTTTTATTATTTCATGACCTGAAATGATTTATATCAGATGTATTTTTGTTTTGTGCACTATTTTTGGCTTAGCTTGGTTGAGCCACTCAACTTGATGACATTTCTCTATTTGTCTTTCTGTAACAGGATAACTTTTGAATGCTACATCCAATTAATTCAAAAGATTCAGGGAATGTTTTGGGCATCAATGGGAAGAAGCCCATTGATCTTGGTGAAATTCAGAAAACCAGAAAGGGAAAATGGGGGACACAGGGAGCCCTTGCATCTAGCTAGCAGATCCAGCAGCTTAAACTAGGTCTGTAATTCTTTGACCTATAGACCCAGTCATTCAGGGTGTCAATAGTTCTTCGATGACAGCCACTAATACCTCTTAGAATAACAATAACCTCCATCTCAGATCTGCCCATCCTCCCAATAGAGTTCAAAATATTGCAACCCTGAATGACTTATCTCCCAGACCCCAAAGAAAAGTAAGAATGGGAGAGGGTGAGGCAGAAATGGAAAGGCAGAGTGGAGAAGGAAGGAGGGGCACACAGAACCTATAGTGGAGTGGGAAAAGAGGTCCAGATACGGGGAAGGGGAAAACAGGAGAGGAAGAGGTAAATGTAATGCTTAGTGGGAAAAGGGGGAAAAGAGGGCATAGTGAGCCGCTGACATTGGAGGGGAGATTGAAACAGGGGACAACAGTATTGGGGAGGATGACATGAGGACACACAGAGTCCTTGGCATGTGGCCGAGAGTGGAATGGAAACACACAGAACCCTTGGCAAGGGGAGAAGAAGTAAATCGGGGTGCACAGACCCCTTTGCATGGGAGGAGGGGGAAAGGGCATATACAGAGTTCCTGGCGTGAGGAGAGGGGGGTTGCAGACATTCCTTGAAATAGAGAGGAATGGGAAGATGGCACACAGGGAGAAGTGGAGGAGAAATAGAGGAATGGAAGAAGCCCCTGAGGTGTGCAATGAGCTTGGGCTACAGAAGCAACAAAGTGTGTGACCTTCATCCATGCTATGATGGCATGTAATAAAAGGATATTTACTGAGTTGAGGCTAAGTTTATAAACCTTGCAGATAGCATACTGTGTGGTTACAAAACACTCTAAAAGCAACTTATGCTAGTTTTCATGGTCAGAGGTTTTAACATTGATATTTACAAGGTGTGATTTCTTTTAATAAAATAATAATAATAATAAATTAATAATAAACCATTGTATCCCCAGCACTAATAAAACAGTGATTAAAAATGACAACATTTAGAGAAATGTACTGGAAATGCTATACATAGATTGGTGCTGGCAGAAGTATAACACAATAGTTTTTAAAATCTATAAAATAATACCTAGAGTGGAATTTAGTGTTCAGAAGTTAATTTCCTCTGATTTTGGTAATTCACAAAATACAGTGAGTTAAAATCCTGACCCCAAATATGTCAATGGCAAAACCCTCATTGACTGCAGTGGGGCCAGGATTTCACCTTATAAATCTATACATGAAATGTCATATGTCTCAAAACCCAAATTAGTTTCTCTTACGTCACATCTACCAAAAGTAGATCAAATATACCACTTCATATCCATATTTAACCTATCATATTCTGTTACTTTATACATGATTTTTCTTCAGCTCTGTTAAAAACAGTGTATGTGACAGGAGCCGTATGATCACCAAGAAGCAAACAATGAAACAATACAGGTCAGCCTGATGGGCAAAGGACTCAGCATACCAAGGGCCTAACCACTGTTAAGATGTGATATCGATAGATAGATAGATAGATGGGTTTGATTCTCAATCACCTTACACCTTTAATAATCCCTTACACCTCTGAAAAGTGGACATAAAATGCAATTATTCTGATTTTGTCATGCTGTATGCCGATTTTGTACTCACTTTGCACAGATATAAAGGACTTCACAGGATGCAAAACACTGAAGAATCTGGCCCTGAACATATAATTAGTGTTTTAAATGAACATCATTCAGTGGATGCAGTAAATACTGATATGTAATGTGAAAGTTATTAAAACACAACTCCTGACACTAGATAGATCGTAAAAACCATTATCATGTAAACACCTATGGAGAGAATTTTTAATTCACAATCAATGCCCATTATAGTCACTGGTCAATGATCATCATAAGTGCATAGCAAATCTTTGTGCTAATATTGCTGAAGAAATTGCCAGTGAGAAAACTCTATTGTGCATACCCATCTCCCTGCTTTTATAACATAGTTTATTTATGTAAACCTTCTGCGAGGTAGTTAACAGCAGCACAAAGGGCCAGGATCAATATTTCTAGGTTCCCCAATGACAAATAACTAAACCACCTCAAGATCCCATCCAGAAACCTGAGAAAACTAAATGCACCAACCCTGGGTGTCCTTAATAGGCAGAATTTCCCCACTTGCATTCACTCAAGACTGTATACAAACAAAGAAATATTTATTCAGGGAAAGGGAACACAGTCATAAACTTGGGAAAACAAAGCAATATACCCCTTCAAGTAACTTTGCAAGAAGTCTATCTATCTCCCTTCCCAACTGCCAGTGAGATATTTCACAAATAATAGCCCTTTGGCCCCATCAACTCAGCCATTTGTCCCACGCACGATTCGGTTCAGTGAATAGGAGTAGTCCAAGTATCTTTTGGCAGATCTGTCTACAGTCCCAAGGGAGCTGCTTGCCTGGTCTCATATGGAGCCATCAATACCTAATCCAGCTAGAGATTTAGGTTTATTAAGGTGGTTGGTGGGGCCTCACCAGAGTCCACTTAGCTCTGCTGCTGTCCTCCACATCTTCTCATGCAGCAAAGTCCTCAGTCTAAGTTGCCTCTCACAGCAAAGCCCTCTGTGCCTTCTCCTGCAGTGAAGTCTTTGGTCTGCATTGTCCCCTGCACCCAAGTCCTCATGGGATGGAACCCTTGAACAGAGTCCTATCTGCTTGGATATAAGCTCTTTGCCACAATGAAAGAACTCTTTCTTCTTTCTGGGAGCCTACTACCCCCAAATTCCTAGTTCATATGTAGCTATGGCAACTTCACAAGCTCTCTATGGCAACACTTTTTGTTTCTTTACCTATAGAGGGAGTATGGAGCTCCTTTCCTCTGGATTTTCTAGCTATAGTGCTTTCATTTAAAAAAAAAATTAGTCAAGGGAGTTACAATATGAATTTCCAAATTCTGACCCAGGAAGTCAACATGAGGGTGAGAGGAAAATATTCTTTTCTCCTAGACCACAAAGAAGTTGCAGAATCAATGATGAAAGAAACTTCTGATCTTCCACTGCAGGAGAGCACAGTGAGATACGTATAGTACCAGATGCATCCCTTCCATTGTCTGTCATACACTGCTGCTTGAGGTTTTTACCCACGAAAGCTTATGCCCAAATAAATGTTAGTCTTTAAGGTGCCACCAGACTCCTTGTTGTTTTTGCAGATACAGACTAACACGGCTACCCCCTGATACTTGCCCTCATGCAATAATTTACAGAATACTTGCACATAGTAGGGTGCCACCAGGGCCGGCTCCAGGCACCAGCTTCTCAAGTGGGAGAGGGGCGGCAGGTCCAGGTATTCCGCAGCAATTCGGCGGACAGTCCCTCACTCCGGCTCGGAGTGAAGGACCTCCCGCCGAATTGCCGCCGCAGATCGCGATCGCGGCTTTTTTTTTTTTTTTTTTTTTTTTGGTTTTGGCTGCTTGGGGCGGCCAAAACCCTGGAGCCAGCCCTGGGTGCCACACAGACACACCTCCAGCACACAGGCACACCCATCCAGTCCCCTGCACAGTGTAACCACACTGGCTCTGCTGTCTTTGCAGGCTCTGCAGAGGGGAACTGGATTTGCCCATAATACATAAAAAAGACATTTTGCAGTACAGTGAAAATACTGACAAAATTGTTCCAAACTGCCCAGTTCTATTATTATATTATTAGAATTAAAAAGTGGGTCTACATCACCAAGTACTGTTTTCTAATTCTGTAAAAAAAAATAAAAAAAATCTCCTAGTATCCCCAAATGTTAGTTTATTGCACAGTAAATTTGAACCTATAGAGAAAAAGCCCTGCCTATCCTAAACAAAAAGCTTCAGTAAAAAACAGTTAAGGCTGGCAGTATGTTTCAGTGGAGTCCAGCTAGCATCCCAAGATTAATATTACAGTTTCTGATTAAATGAGATACAACTACTGCCCTCTTTCTCCATGCCAACACAGGAATGAATCTGCTCCCATACCTTTAAACCTCCTTTTCTGATTCTTTCCAGATCAAGTCATTGAAAGCCATGGAACAACTATCCTATAGTATAAACTATGCATTTTTGTAATGTTATTAAATAGAATTGTATATTTATCTAGAATTTAAACCAGAGATGGCTCATCAGGCAAGTGAGAAACAGCCCTAACCAAGAATTCACAAAAAACTACAAAATTCGTTTTGCATATTCTTGTTATTTAATTGATAAATATTACATACATATTTAAGGACTAATTGTGATTTGATTTAAATATCATAGCTCACTCTCTCCAGAAGTGAAACACAGTGCCAGAAAGTTAGAAAAATGTAGTTCTGCTTGTGGCACAAACCTGGGTGTAGCAAATAGTGCTCATGAAGCTGCCTTGTTACCCTGGCAATTTACCGCACCCAGGTGATACTTTATAAAGGTGTTACTGTGGTAACCACTGCTTGGTGAGGCCAGGGTAAGATTGTAGCAGTTAAGCCTGGGCTGCAGAAAGTTTGCAGAAGGCAGGAATGGGGCCTGCGTCCTGCACTTCCCTGGCCCTCCTTGCCGGGGTGGCCCGTATGTGTGACCGACAAGCCACTGCCGTGCCCTTGGCCTACCTCGTGCTCCACCCCCAGCACCAACCTTGAATGGCTCCAGCTTCCAGATCTGCCTGCTGGTGCTTCACTATAAATAAGGTAAGCATTTAATAGCTATTAAACTATACATTGGGTGGGGGTGGAATAACTACTTTGTGATTTGCGCCTTACCTGTCAAAAAAGTCATCAGACACCACTGATTTAAACTAAGAAAGGTGTTCAAATGCAATGAAATAAGCTAAGGGACAAAATAGGTTATTTTTACAGGTTACTACATGATGAGAATAAAGTAATCTCCCCACTCCATCCCATTATACTAAGAAGAGATGTCAAGTATGCCACAGAAACTGTACTGACAAGATGCAGTTAGTAAAAGGGTTAGTAGTACCAACTCTGCATTTGATTTTGTGGAGTCTTCATTAAGTGTAAGCTCAGCACTAGGCAGCAGCAATTATAGACAGAAATGGAGGGGAAAATGCTTCAGAGACACAGAACATACTAGAATAAAAGATATAAACCAGATTGATCTATAACCGAGACAGTGTGATACTTGGACTCTGGTTTATGAAACAGAGAGATTTTTTGTAAAGAAAATATAATTTAAAAGGCTAATGTGCAGATATTAATGTCTATTTGCTTATTTATTACAATGTTTTACTGTAAATGCTTGTAGACCAGGCCAGGTTTACACTATATTATACTGTGAAATAGTGTAATTGAGAATCCGACTCAAGCTCTACTTACACTCTGAGCTAGACAAAATGAGGTAGGTTGGGTTTTGTAATTCCAAAATTAGAGTGTTTGGGATTTGGGTCCCCTATTTTCAGAACTCAAATATTCTGGGGAAGTCTGAACATGACCTAAAAAAATGAATTTGCTACCTTTAAAATAAAAAATAACCTTAATGCACTATAAGTGTGTATACATGAGCCTCTGTGAATTTTTATATATACAATAACTTTGTATGAATAATGTTTTTTCACATTGATCATATTGTGAATGGTTATATTATTTGTACTGAAATTACATTTCCTTAAAACTAAACTAAAATGAAAAGGGGAATAAAACCAAAGAAAAAGAAAAAAAAGATAGCGGCATGAGAAATTTCAGCAAGGTTCTTCTTTTTCTAAAGTGCATGTGTAGTGTAAGAACGGCATGCAAAACAAGTAATTTTTCTATAAGTAAAATCCAACAGTCCCAGTATACAAATGCAAAAAGAGACCCAGTTTTCATTCTGGGCCTCTCAATTACACACAGGCACACCCCTCTACAAGATCCAATGGTTGGAAGTTGAAGCTTGACATATTTAAACTGGATATAAGGCATAATTTTTAACAGAGAGGGTAATTAACCATTGGCACAATTTGCCTACGGTTGTGGTGGATTCTCCAACAGTGACATTTTAAAATCAAGATTGGATGTTTTTCTAAAAGATCTGCTCTAATTCAAATAGGAATTATTTTGGGCGAGTTCTATGGCCCACATTATACCGGAGATCCGACTAGATCAGTGGCCCTTTCTGGCCTTAGAATCTATACACCCAGTTAAAATGGCAGGAAAACTGATTAGATACATACTTTATATTTGTGGGGGAAAGGAATGTCACCTCTGAGCTAATTTCTTATTTCTAGATAAACTAGATTCACTACTCACTTCAATATTTCTTGGGTCATCTAGATTTCATTAAAAAGATCCTGCATTAGGGTTCCAGAATAAATTTCATGGTGCAGTGCAGGTCGTTGAGAGGTGGTTAATTTTTTGTTGTTGTTGAAAGTATATAATCAACAAAAACAGACTTTTTAAAACTTTTTTTTTCACAAATCATTTTTGTATTTTGGATTTTTTCCAGTTTCTCAACAAAATCATTTTTCTCGTTTTCTTTCTTCCCCCCTCGTCCAATGGGAAAAAGGTGGGGGGAATGGGGTAGGGGTAAGAGGAAAAGGGAAAACAACAGAGGTTGAAAAAGCCCAAAAGCCAACTACTGGAATATTTTTGTAAGTATTTTTTTAAATCGTTTCTAAATAAAATATTAAAATAAACAAAAAATTCCATTTGAAAATCAGAGGAATGAAAATTATTTTTTAAAAAATGATTTTTTTCACAAATGATTATTAGCACCTCTTATTCTTAATGTGAATATTAACTTGCGTTCTATGTAGAGTTATGAATCTGATTCCTACACAAGAACAAACTCTTCCCAAGTTCCTAGCATACAGAGGGAATGTGAGGCTGCATTATCCTATAGGATGATGCAGCTTGTACTCCCACAATCCATGCTCTGTCTGTTCATGGGAGCCATTGTAGAAAGCTGTATTGTGAATGAGGTAGGCAAATGTAGGAAGAGAAAGGATGATCTCATGATTAAGATAGTTGAATGCTGCCCTCAAGAACTGTATTCTATCGCTGCCTCTGCCATAGAGTTTCTGTGTGATGCCAGGCATGTAACCTAAACCAAACTTATCAGTGGTGATCGCTAATTGTGTAAAAAGCAACAGAGGGTCCTGTGGCACCTTTGAGACTAACAGAAGTATTGGGAGCATAAGAATAAATTTCATGGTGCAGTGCAGGTCGTTGAGAGGTGGTTAATTTTTTGTTGTTATTGAAAGTATATAATCAACAAAAACAGACTTTTTAAAACTTTTTTTTTTTCACAAATCATTTTTGTATTTTGGAATTTTTCCAGTTTCTCAACAAAATCATTTTTCTCATTTTCTTTCTTCCCCCCTCGTCCAATGGGAAAAGGGTGGGGGGAATGGGGTAGGGGTTCTTACCCACGAAAGCTTATGCTCCCAATACTTCTGTTAGTCTCAAAGGTGCCACAGGACCCTCTGTTGCTTTTTACAGATTCAGACTAACACGGCTACCCCTCTGATACTTGACGCTAATTGTGTGTTCCTCGCTTTTTGGTTACCCAGCTAGATACTCTGGGGGCTGATTGGCAAAATGGCCAAGTACTCATAACTGCAGCTGAAATCAATAGGAGCCATGCTTTGAACTTATAAAGTACTATCTAAAACTAAGTACTCTGAAAAATCAGGTCCTAGGTATCTCAAGTAGTGTATCCAAAATTAGTGGAAACTTTTGATCTGCATTTTCTTGTGCACCAATGCCCTGTAAAGTGGGGATAATTCCACGCCCTCATCTCACTGGGGCATTTTAAAGATATATAAACTAATGTTTGTGAAGCACTCAGATATTATAGTGATGAGCACCATAGAAAAGCCCCTGAGGAAATTAATAATTGTCTTTAGAGCAGGATTTGAATAGTCTGCACTGAATAAGACATTGGACCACATATTGAAGAATGAAGAGAATACAGGATAGCAAATAGCTGCTTACTAAGTGAGCATTGTCCAGCCTTTGCGCTCAATGAGGCAGGAGTCCTCTGGAAAAAAATGTTATCATATAACTAAAGATTGTATCATAATGCATAGGCCTACACTGGTTGAATTAAGGTTCACAGCCTTAATTCTGACATTTTCTAACTTATGAGCAGGGCTGCCCAGAGGATTCAGAGGGCCTGGGGCAAAGCAATTTTGGGGGCCCCCTTCTATAAAAAAGTTGCAATACTATAGAATATTATATTATTGTGGGGCCCCTCTGGGGCTCGGGGCAAATTGCCCCACTTGCCCCCCACTCTGGGCGGCCCTGCTTATGAGTGCTTGATTTTGCAACCTTAATAATATTCTTCTAATGTAGCTTTTTTGTTTATAATACACACACACTATGCACATGTGTGTGTAGATAGATAGATAGATAATATACTTAACTGCTACATTGGTTGAAAGACAATAAAAAAATACTATATTAATGAACAACAAACGTGAGAGAAAGAGAGAGAGGTCAGAGAAATTTTGAATTGAAACAAAATGTTAAAGGTCAAAATAATTCACAGTTAAAGAACTGGGAAGATTCCTTCACATCCTAATTCATTTTTTATTTACACAGTTTAAATATACTTTTTCCTTTTTTGTTTGTGGAAACTTTTATAAATATGCATGCCACTGAAAAATGGGGCCATGAAAGTTTACTTTTAAAGGCAAAAATAGTGGAAGCTGCATATAGATCAGAACAGTATCAGAGTAGACATCATTTGTGAATCACCAGTTTTTACTAATGTCTGAAGGTTTTAGAGCACTGAAAAGAATTAGTGGGGAAAGGCTTTTCTACAAATTATGACCAGTCTAATGTGAATCTTCTTTGTCTTTTAAACAGCGGGATTTCTCCAATACTGTACATGCCTTTATAATTACTTTACTTGAATGTGATACTTTAATGAAGACCAGTTTAATTAAATTAAATTTCTCCCTAGTGGTAACTCAATCAAAATGCATTCTACCCTCATTATATTATCTGTAGGAGTCCAACATTGTAAGTGCTATAAAAGCTTGTTTTAATGAGTGGTCATAATGTACTATACTTGAGAGTCAAGTTACAGACACTTTAAATGTCATATAACAGAAATGTTTATATTAAGATGAGAGGGTAGACATCTTAATATCTAATTGTTACAGTCTGTTTATATAGGTATAGACACAAATTATATTATATGGGTGTCTTATGACCAGCTTCTACATAGAATGCTATAATGAATACAAATTGTAACCATAATAATTATAATTAAATGTATATAAACTTATAAAGACAAATATTTTCCCTATCTCAGTGGTTAGGACAGTAACCAATTAAGTTTATTCTGAAATGCTGTTCATTCCTACTTCATGTAGGGTTGGGTGAAAATTCTACAGTGCTAACATAATGGAAGTGTTCTCATTTTCAATGTGGATTTTCAAATAAAGATCTATCTTAGGATTGTTCGTAGTACACATTGCTGTCATATTACAGTGCTTTTCTTTAAAGCAGGTCTCCTTGGAGAGGTCCTTAGTGGACTTCTTTATGGAGTCTTCTACTCTTCTTCTTTTCCCAGTTGCTGGAAGCCCTGGTTTTGGTGACAGGTATGTCCTTCTGCCCTCAGTCTGGGTGGAATCACACAGTCCAGTCACTCTGGGACTGGGTCTTTTTGGCTGCAGCCTGTTTCCCAAGTGTGTCAATGCAACAGACCCAAATGCATTTAGCACTTGTAAGCCATTTTACTCCATGGACTTGTGACCAGCAAATGTATTAAAGTGACTTAAGAACTGCGTCTTCAAAACGAAACGTTATTTATTGAAGATAATACAAAATTACTCAAGATAGTTATGTCCATAGCTGACTGTAAAGAGTTCCAAAGGGATTTCACTAAACTGAGTGACAGGGTGACAAAATGGCAGATGAAATTCAATGTTGATAAATTCAAAGTAATGTGCACTGGAAAAAATAATTCCAACTATACATATAAAATGATGGGGTCTAAAGAAGCTATTACCTTCAAGAAAGAGATCTTGGTGTCATTGTGGATAGTTCCCTGAAAACATCCAATCAATTTGTAGCAGCAGTCAAAAAAGCAAACAGAATGTTAGGCACCATTAGGAAAGGTATAGATAGTAAAACAGAAAATATCATAATGCCACTATACAAATCCATGGCACACGCACATGTTGAATACTGCATGATGTTCTGGTCACCTCAACTCATTATTTATTCCTTCACATAACACAAGAACTAGGCATTACCCAATGAAATTAATAGACAGGAGGTTAAAACAAATAATGCACTGGAACTTGTTTCCATGGTATGTTGTGATGGCCAAAAGTATAAGTAAGTTCCAAAAAGAATTAGATTAGTTCATGGGGGATAGGCCCATCAATGGATATTAGCCAAGATGGTCAGGGATGCAACCCTATGCTCCAAGTGTCCCTAAACCTCAAACTGCCAGAAGATGGGACTGGATGACAGGGGATGGATCACTCAATAAATTGCCTTGTTCTGTTAATTACTTCTGAAGCATCTGGGACCAGCCACTGTCAGAAGACAGGATACTGGGCTAGATGAACCAGTGGCCTGACCTGGTACGGCCATTCTTGTGTTCTTATTAATTCCCCAGAGGTACAAAGCACATAGAGCAAAATCTTAACTTTCTACACAATTGACCACAAAAAGTACTGCTACCTATTTACATAACTGAGTTGGAGAAGACGGTGAAGAGCTACAAGGCTTCAAACTTTTCTTTAAATTAAGACATAAAATTTGGTTATATGCATAGCTCTAAGAGCCCTTCATGTGAAACCTGCCGGTATCATCCCTCTAGCTCAGTGTCAAGGGTGTGAGACATTTTGATCCAGTTCCATGTCTCTTTCAGCTGATGAGACCAAATGCTATTATAAAGATGTCACAATATCTACAAGAGAACATCTCCTGATGGTACAGGAGATGTCTCAAATTGAACCTGGTCAAAAGCAAAGTGATACTGCTCAGAAGGAAAAATACTTTGCACTGAAAGTACTCACCCTCTGTTTGTAAAAGTAGTATGTATGTAATTCCTACCTGATTCATCACTAAATTTAGATACACAAGTACACTGGTTCCCTGTTAATTTCCAATGCCACTTCCAGTTCTTGATCAATTAGCAGTGCACTGAATTGGTCAGGACATCGCTACAGCAGACAGTCTCTCCATCTATGATCTTTTGAGACAGCTGTATTCTTCTGGTACAGTACATTTTACATAGCCTAGAATTAAATGTGGGAGAGGCAGGTCGAACTTGACCTATCAGGGACCCACAATTGTGGAATGAATTGCTGAAGGCAAAAGGATTAACTAACCCATATCCATCTTCAGAGAATGCATTAAAACACACATTTTGCTATAGGCTTCTCACTATAAAGCAAAATAGAGAATAATTAAGAGCAATATTAAGACATCACTATGTAAATGCTGATTGGCACTTCAGATGCTATTGTAATATAAATACATATGATTAATAATAACAAACAACTTAAATAAATGGATTTATGGCCACATTTTCAACAGTGGTCTATACTTCAGTGTGCCTTGATTTTTGGGTGCCCAGCTTTGAACATCTATGCCCTGATTTTCAGAGGTGCTAAGTAATCCATGTTCATGTTGAATTCACTTATAATTGTACATGCCTAGTACCTCTGAAAAATCAGGCCCTAAGGTAAAGTCAGGCACTCCAAATTAGGAACAACTTCAGAAAATGTAGGCCCTAGCACTTTGATGCTATGATGATGGCCATTCAAGAAATACCTGGTACAGACAGTTTGCATTTTAAAAAAATCTCCTTTTGGAGGCTCATTCTTTTTAGATAGATAAATAGATAGACCCCCCTCACTCCCCATGAGATGAATTTCAGGCTGTCCTGTGATAATTTATATATACTGTATATTGGCCTGCTTATAGGGTTTTTTTTTATTTTAACTCAACAAAAGTCTGTTTGGAAAAACAGGCAGGAAGGCAAAGAGTGGCTCAAGATAAACTACTCCTCAGCAACACTTGAGAGTTGTTAAGGAACAATGCCAAAACTACTGTCTCTGAGGACTCTGGTTCAGTCTCCCGCTGAGCCTACAGGACTTGTTTTAAACAATGAAAGAACTACAGTGAGGCTTTAAAGGGTCCATATCTCAAGACAGAGGTGATTGCCTGTTGTTGGGAACCAGGTGGAGAGATAGGGACCCAAGGGGGATGTTTGAAGAAATTAGTCCTGCCTAGGTTACCATCAGAGGTAAGTCTTTTGGTAAAACAGATGTTAGGTTAGATTCAATAAACTCTACTCTCTCATTCTGAGGCTTCCTGATGTTTCCTCTTCTTAATTGCTGCAGCCAACATTGTGGGTGTTGTTTCCAATGTGGCTGACTTTTATGCTTCATTTTCCATCAGTGTTCTCGTTCTTTCTATGTCTACACTGATGAAATAAATGGTTTGAGCAATGTCAGGTGGATTTATTTTCTCTGCCCAAAGCTTTCTAAATTACTGCTGATATACACTGCACGATGCTTTCTTCCTCAGTCTCTCTTTGTGTCCCATTTTTTGTAATTCACTTGTTCCAGTCCATTGATCTTTGCACATTTCTTTTCTAGCAGCTCATTTACAATCCCAACCTATTTCTGGCTGTCTGTTCGCTGATTTTCCACTGCCATCTCCACTGTTTTGTTTTTTATTTCTTTCCCAGAGCATTTCCCTGTCATGCATCGTCTTATTTTCAGTGTCCCTCACATCTTATCTACCTTTACCCTACAGCTAACTGAAGAACTGTGAAAATCACCTGAGGAAAAAGAAACCCAAACACACAAACAAGATGTAAACAAATTTAATATGGACACAAAAACAAGCAGCTATTGCTCAAAACATGACATGTTACAGTCATTTTAGTTCTCTTACACATATGCACATATCTAGCTTAAGGAAGTAGCATCAACCCAATTTTTTTCTTTTATCTAAAAAGAATGGGGAAATTGAAACACTTTATTGTTTCAGCTCAGATGATAAAATGAGACTAATTTAATGTCAAAATGTTTTAAATATTCAAGCACCTAATATTACACGAGAATAAAAAGAAAAAAAAATACAAACTGAATTGGGGTGCAACTAACTGTATGTTTATCACCTTCTCAGACACTATTTTAAACACCATCTATCTATTAAAATATGTAAGTCAGGATAACTGAATATTTCCTTGTCATCTTTTTAACATGAAGTGAATTAGGATATGAATAGTGGCTGCTGGAATTTATTGACTGGCTCACTAACCATATCTGACTGTAGCAGTGCCCGCTCCTGGCCCCTCCACAAACACAGTCAGAGACCAACTGAAGTGCAGCACCCATGTCCTTTTATTGTTTGTGTCCGTTCCCACCACTTATTATTTACAGATATTTACAGGGACCAACACTCTAGGAAACTACTAGCTTCCCAGCCAGCAGGGATCTAGAGCCCACGTTCCTCCCTTTCCTGTCCCGTCCCCCCGCTTCCTGTCTCTTAGCCAGCTTTATAGGGCAGGCTGGCTACCCAGGCCTGCAGGTGGATCCACTCCGGTAATTAGGGCGTGGCCCTTCAGCCAGCCCAACTAATACCCTTCTTCCTCTGGAACAGGGCTAACAGGGGCCTGGTTTGTTTCTCCTAGCCAGCACCCTGTTACACTGACTGTTGATGGAGCAGAATATTTTATATTAGTCTCCAACATATAGTGAAAAATTCCCAGACTTAATTGCTAGAAATTACTGAGACTTAAAACAATAAACATTGCTCACAATGAATTTGCATTAAGAAAGCAGATATCAAAGCCAGTGTGCAGAAGATCAACATACTAATAACTGGAGTGTAATGTGTATTCAGCCATCTTGAATGCTGGCAAGTCATACTGAAAGCACTATTATAAAAACGTGGCTATAATGCTTATGTGTGCAGCTCTTTTTTTGTCCTGTCAGCTGGTACAGTTACTTAATGCACTATTGCTCTAGTTATTTATTAATCTAGAACTCTGCCAAAGTAAATCGTGCAAGAAATATTTGTAGCTAAGTGGTAACTATTACATTCATAAGAAGTCACTACTGAAAAAATGAGAGCATTGGGTGCTTGTGCTATTTGCTTTAGCAGGATAATCTTTGAGTAAAAGGAGATAAAGTCACTATGCTACCTTAGAATAACTACTCAAAAAAGATATTTGAAAAATAAAAGCTATTGAAGTATAATACAGAACATCTCTCACATATTTGTCCAGCTGGCGACACTTTCTCACTCACCACACTTTTAATGGGCCAATGGGTAGAATTTTTTCCCCCCTATAAAGTGGAATGCATGCCATGGATAAGATGTGTTGCATTTCTATGGAAGACCTACTGCAGTCTATATAGGTTCTTATACCACTCTTATAATATCTGAGTATCTTCCAGTAGTGTATTACGTGATGTCAGCAGCATCTGTCACATGCAGTTAGTTCTCTCTCTCTTATATAATCTCTCCAGGGGGAGAATTGTGTGTGCAGTGTAGTGTTGTTTTCCTAACTTTTGAGTGTTTGGCTTTGAAACTTAACATCAGCCTGTTTTAACATGGGATTTATATACCGGGTATATAGACTTCCTAGCTGCTTTTTTTCATAAAAGTACAAATTTACTATGCACAACTCTAACAGCCCTATCACGGCAAGAATCATTGCAAGAGCTTCTGCCCAGATCTCCATCACCTGAACAACATTCATCCTGGCCGGCAGCATGGCAAGTTGAGATTTGGGTCTGCAATATTATATGTGTCTTCTATGTCCAGCTCTGCCACAAATTATTTAGTGTAGTCCTAAGTTACTCCTTCTTTAAAAAGTCCCTAAGTTACTCCTTCTGCCTGAAATTTATCTCTTTTCTAGTCATATGAGGCCTTGTTCAATAACAACAGTGGTGATATTAGCAGAAGTATTAATACAAGTAAAAGGCATCTAGAGTGCATGACCTCCTCAGTCTAAGTTCAGTGCACTTTCTCCTAGGCTGAAGTTATTTTAATGGGGGTGGTACTAATGGCATCAGGAGCATGATGTTCAGTGCAGAAAAAATGTTCAGATTTTAGAAGCAAGCCTCTGATTAACTCAAGTGCACAGGATTTTCTATGGCTTCTAACTTGGCTATATCTGAATCATAGAATTATAGAAGATTAGGGTTGGAAGAGACCTCAGGGATCATCTAGTCCAACTCCCTGTTCAAAGCAGGACCAACACCAACTAAATCATCCCAGCCAGGGCTTTGTCAATGCCTAGAGAAAGCTAAGTGCACCTTCTGACCTCAAGACAAATCCTACTTTAAATTCCAAGTTTCTGATTCGAATCATGGAGATTCCATTGCTATTCAAAGAAATGGCCAGAAAAAAGGGCTATTGTTAAAATGATCTATTTTCTCCAAACCTTTTTTTCAAAACTGGCTGAACACTTTTCCCCCTGAAACTTCAAAACAAAAAACAAAACAACACAGAAAACAAACCAAAACAACACAGAAAGCAAATAAACAAGAAACCAATCTCAACATCAGACAAAACATGAAACATTTCAGCTCAAAATTTCCCAGTGTCAAGAAAGTACTTAAGAATATGCTTGTATGTCTTTCTGAATTAGAGTGAAAGTTCGGTAAAGTTAGAGGCACTCAGAAATGGTTATAATGAGATATAAGGCTATGAGTACTCCCTCTAACTAAGGACCAGCAAGAAGAAATAATATACTAAAGACCTGTAAGCAATATGCAAGAGTTCAAAATGTCATTTTCTAGGGATGATACAAAAGAACAGGCATGTCCTCATATAAGCAACAAGTACTATTAGTTAAATAGTACTTGTATCAAAGTTTAATTTTTTTAGACATATGTTTTCATTTTTTAAAATAAGATGACATGGTAAGACAACCCTGATTGAACAACTATCACACACTGAATGGGTTAAAAAACAAAACAAAACTGCAACTTGAAACCAGAGAAGCATTCACCCAGGAAAGCTTATGCTCCAATACATCTGTTAGTCTTAAAGGTGCCACAGGACACTCTGTTGCTTTTTACAGAAAATAAATGGGTCATAAGGGACTTTACTGAATTTTACATAAAGGGTATTAAAATTGTGAAATATATTATCAAAGGCAAAAGTGGAAACTGCTGACATGAATATATTCCACAGAAGAAAACAGACTATGCAATGCAATAGTGAGGAAGATAAATAAAGTAGATGTTCTAGACAAATGAGGTAAGTATTTCTGACCATGACTATTAATTATTGTACAAGCTAAGTAGCCAGTTTGAAACATAAATAACAATAAGTAACAAAACTGTACAAAATGAAATTAGCAGCCCAGAAAGACTACATGATATTCACAATAAGGCTACGAAACACACAAACTTTGCTATGTCACCCAGAGGTAATATTGTCTTCATCTAAGCTAATTAAAGTCAGGGAAAAAAACAAATTCAAATATAATACATAAATGAAGATACTTAAACAAGGACTCAAATATTAAAGAAAAATCACAAATCCTTGCTGTTGTTAAATATATGGCAGGAATTAGAGTTACATAGATTGGTTTCTCTAAAGTGCAGACTTCAGAAAGTGTAAGGGGAAGTTGGAGGAATGTGGGGATAGTGGATGGTTGATAAGAATGGTGATGGAAGCTTTTCTTTACATTGAAAACTTTAAGCATGTTTTTTTTTAATCTAGAATATTTTTAAAGTTTAACACTGAAAAAGTCTTTGTCCTGCATTTGCAAGGACCCCCAGCTCTCTTAACCCCTTCATAAACTTAAGCATTCTCCTCAACCCTCATCTCCATGCCCATTAGTTTCTGTGAAACACACCCACATGCCAAGCCTAGGTAGCACAGCTCCATGTTACACAGTCCTCTTCAATAAAGTTGTGCCTACCATGAGAGCAATGAATGTGGCCCAATGTTGGTTAAACATTCCTGAATGCAGCTGACTAGGATAAGTGGGTTGTAAAAGAAAGGGGGAGTTCAGAGATTGTTCCTCAAGTACATCCTTAAGTTCCTTAAGAGGCCTGAAAGAGTAAGATGAATATTAACAACTAACCCTCTCCTACACTCCAACAATATTGTACACACTGAAGAAACAACATACATAGCAGCAAAGCCAAGGTACATGGCTGAGGGAGAAAAGGGAAAAGCTGCATGCATCTCAGTAACAGTATCTGCTAATAGCTGCAGTCTACTAATGGCTGCAGAAGTCTGTGGTGCATGAAAGGAGCTCTGAGAAAGGGGCTTGGGGAAGAAAAAGTGCAGCTCTATTAAATAGGCATTAAATTATCTATCATATTGAATTCAACATTATGCTGTATGGCATATGGTATCTGGAAATGAACAAAAAAATTCCAAATTTCAAAGGAGAAAAGCTATGCTGATTTTTTTAAAAAAATCTTGGCATTATTTGACATTTACTTAAGATTATTTTTACAGTTTTAACTATTAAGTGTTCCACAGTAAAATAACTTTGATGACTGCTCTTCAAAGATGACATATTTTGTCAGCCTATTGCTGCCAAAAATAGACTTTTTATCTGCTCAACAAAGGGTTTGAAAGTTTAAGGTAAGAATCACATTCTGTTCAACCACAGAAATGATGTTTGCAAGTTCAAAGAGATCACCACATTTACTGAGGAAAGTATTCTTAATGGTATCATTTAAGAAGGCTGGTACATGCCCACCTTTCCTGTCAGACAAGATACAATTTAATAGTAGTCTTGTTCTCATTACCAAACACATTTTACATAGATTTTAAACTTGGCTTATTAGAAGTAAGGTTGAAATGCTGCTGCAGGTGTACAGGAGATCAGACAGAAACTGCAGACTATTAGTTTAAATTAATAATTTGGGACCAATGTCACTTTAAGACAGCACACTGCAATGCAGAGTGGAATGTGTTTAATGTGTGCTCTCTGATCAGCTGCCATAGAAAAATCAGACTTTCTGTGATTAAAATAAAAAAGCTTCATATCATCATACATCCAAACCCAACAAAAATAAAATGAAATAAAAGGATTAGGCTTTTTGCAGTCAGAATATTTAATTGTTTAAAAAGGCTGCAGCAGCTGCAGTCTTTCCCTATAGACTCAGGTTACAGTAAAATGACCTTCCAGTATGAGAGAGAGTGAGATTGACTTTCAAATGTCTCCTCCTCTTTATCCTCCCTTCTAATGAGCATCCATTTCACCATTTCCAGCTCGTTCTCACTGAAGTTTCTGCACTGAACAGACATCTGTGATGCTTTGTCCTGTTCCAGGGGAGGGTTTTAACCCTCCTGTTACTCCACAACACAATGGAGAGGATCTATACACTATCTCAGCCAATCTGTCAGAGTGGGAGTGGAGATGGAGGGCAGGTGAGAAGAGGAGAGATCCCACAGGGGCATGGTGGAAAATGATAACAGTATAGAAGGAAGAGAGTATGTGATGATGAAAAGACTGATATGTATTTGTGGAGATAAACGGGATAATAAAAGAGAAGAAAGACATGTGAAAAGCATTACAAAAACCTGAAAAGACTGCAAGAAAACAGCAGCATAGTACAGAAGAAAAATGTAGAAGAAGCATGTCAGAAGTGGAAAATAAACAAGGTAATGGAGGAGGGTAGACAAGGTGGCTTTGCAAGAAAAAGCCTGATTTCTAAAAACTACAGAGAAAATGAGTCAATGGGAAAACAAAGATCTGGAAATGAAAAATTGAAAAAAATGCAAGATAAGGATGGGGGAAAACAAAGTGTAAGAAGAAGAAAAACACAAAACAATAATAAAAAGCATAGTAAACTTATTGTTTATATATATTATAGAGAGTTTGCTGGCAAGGAACCATTGTCTGTCCATAGTGGAAGAAAGGCAGGTGGTCATGGATGTGGTCACAACTTTATTCACTTATAATATCTGGCAATACCCAGTAACAAATTGTTCAGTGCAATAAGCAGAGGGATTGTCTCCCCACTGTTCAAACCCCCTTCTTATGCCCCCTTAAGGGGGGGCCAGGAAAATGAGGCGATCAGGTCTCAACTGACTAGATGTAGGAGCCCAAAAATCTCCCTTACCTGGGTCCCTTGAGGGTTACTTTTCTTCAAATTTTATTCCAAAACATTTTATCTGATAATCATATCCCTTCCATACTGAGTATCTGCACTGAACATCCGCCACAAGTTTTACGTCTACTGTGACATTATAATCTAACTCCCCTTCTCCACCCCACTGTGTCCCAGACTAGCTGCGGGGAAGGCAAAAAGCCCCTCTCTACCTCAGCCAGTCTGGCTGTGAAGGAAAAATTCCTTCCCAGCCCCGCAAGGAAAAGAGCAACTAGTGTAATGCCTACAGTGAGATAAAAGGGAACCCGTTCCTTTTGCCAACTGGGTGTGTGGGTGCTGTACCCAATCCTGGTAAAGAGGTCCTCTACAGGGCTGCACTGGATATAAATACCCCCCACTCTTCCACTCAGCAGGAAAGGCAATGCAGTGACCTTGTCCTAACATGGCTCCTTCCTGTCCATTCCCATAAACTTTCCTTCTTCTTGCCACTGGCTGTAAGGGAGCCCTTAAAGGGGGCAGCAACCTTTTCTTCCAGCTAGCTGGACAAATTACCCACATGTAACAAAGGCTGCAGTGGCACAATGCTCTTTTCTTTGTTCTCTGTAGTATCCATCACAGTTGGGCACTCTATAAATGTTGATTCAATTTCCATTGTATTGTATTCGTGTTGAGTGCTGAGTAGCACTCTGGAGAGCTGGGTTTCAAGTCTCACAGGGAAAACAGAAGCACAATATCTATTCCCCAAACTTGATCTGTTGTGAAATTCTCTGCACTCAGCAGATGTGTAAAGTAATGGGCATCTGCTCTACACATTTGATATAACATACATGTACACACACACATATATACACACACACACACACACACACACACAAAATACCAAAGAACAGAAAAACAAAATAGAAAAATTAATTATAAAATCTTCCATTAAACAGCAGTCATATGCGATATCTAACTTTTCCAAATCACGGAAGTCCCTGACTCTCACAACACAAGTCTGTGATTAATGCAGCACTGGAGGGAGGGAGGAAGAAGGACAGTGAAAAAGAAAGAAAGAAAGAAAGAAAGAAAGAAAGAAAGAAAGAATTCCAAACTCCCAATGGTGGACATTTAGACATGCAACTCAATACAGATTAAATGCTTCAGGTAAATCATTTATCCTTCAATTACAAGTCAGAGAAACTGATCAATAATTTTTACCATGTGATTCTTGGTGAGTTTCTTTTTTTTTTTTTACAAATGTTAAAAAAACAGCATTATCCATATCATATATTAGATAATTGCTTAATAAGTACACAATTATTTCTAAATTTAGCTAAAGATTGAGCCAATTTCATTATTTCATATTCTCATATAATTTTGAAATTATGGAACTGGTGATTCAACACTATTGTTTTCATTCACTCATTTTCAGAGAATCATGTTTTACAAAAATCTAAAATTGTACTTTTATTGGAATATGAAACAAAGTGAAATAATAATATTCAACTTAGAAGAAGAAGAAGAAGAAATCACATGTAATGTATTGTGATAGTATGTATGTAACAAACTTTATTTTCTTGTTAACAAACAGAATAACTATAGTCCGTCCAACTTCCTTTATGGGGGGCGAGGGGGAGAACAATACCAAGGTTAATCTGCTATCCAGTTGGCCAACATTCAGCACTGTCTAGAATTTCAATGATACAAGTCTGGTGAAGTAGAAAATCTGTCCTATGAATGTGACCCAAGTATTGTTTTATTCCACATGCGCGCACGCACACACACACACACACACACACACACACACACACACACACACACACACACACCCTGATAACACCAAAATGAATAAATGGATATTGGAAGTATACAGCACAAGGTGATACATATGCTCCCTGGCTAGCAAATATTGATCGAGAGATCTATAGATGTGTTATATAGATATGAATATATACAGTTATTCACAGACAAAAGAAAATGATTCAGTTGAGGCTAACTTTGCCGAGTGAGCTGATACTTAAACTATAGTACAAGAAAGTTAGAGTTTAAAACTAAACATTAAAAGCTTGAAAATTATTACTTAAGATTGCCCTAATAATATAGATACCCATGTACATAGACTGGATACAATCAGAATTTGATGTGTGTGAAGTGTATAGCACCTTCCATAACAAATGAAGAAGATAGCTCCACCTGGGAGGCATTCAGCACCTTCAAGGATCATAGAATGGTAGGACTGAAAGGGACTTTGAGTGGTCATTTAATCCAGTTCTCTGCACTCATGGCAGGACAAAGTATTATCTAGACCATCCCTATCAAGTGTTTGTCTAACCTGCTCTTAAAAATCTCCAGTGATGGAGATTCCACAACCTCCCAAGGCAATTTATTCCAGCGCTTAACTACATTGACAGGTAGGAAGTTTTTTCTAATGTCTAACCTAAACTGCCCTTACTGCCATTTAAGCCCATTGCTTCTTGTCCTATCCTCAGAAGTTAGGGAGAACAGTTTTTCTCCCTCCTTCTTGTAACAACCTTTTATGTACTGTTATGTCCCCCCTCAAACAAACCCAATCTTCCTTCATGGGTCATGGTTTTTAGACCTTTAATAAAAGAAATCAGACCATTAAAAGAACAGTTCACCTACTCCACAATACAACAGATTTTTGTGCGTGACTAGATTATCCCCTGCTAGGGAAGAGGGAATTTTGAAAATCTTGCATTTCCTTGATTTTTCCTCAGGGAGGAGAAGCTTAGAGTGGAGGGGCACAGAATTCTGAAGCTTTACTCACCCCAGTTCCACAGATATCCAGAATCCATAGGGAAGGGATCTGTCACTTCACAGAGAAAGCAGTGTTTCTGCAGCGTGGGCAGATGTTTTGCTGGCTTCTAACATGAATATGTCTCTAGCAAAAAAATGCATGGCCTTGTCTGGGTTCACATGCTGCTCAGTAGCAGCCTTGGATGGAACCTAGGTGGAGGTAATACAATTTAGAGACATAATCAGCTCGGATTAGTATCCTGTCCATTTCTGTATCTGTCTTTTAAATGGCAACTTCTTCTGGGCAAGGTCTATGTTTATTTTTGAATCTTGCTGCATACTGGCAAATAACTATTATTATTAATAATAATCTTAACTTCCTGACCTAAACTGTGTGTAGTGTTGTTTGGTATTATTAAGCAATTGACATGTTCAACCCTAGAATGGCCACATTTCACTCAGGGGGTGCAGTGATCTGTATACGTTCCTTATATACTTCATAGGAGCTTTGTGAGACTAAGTTAATGTTCACTTCTTATGAAGTAATTGTAACCATCTGAAAAGGCAGGTGGCATTTATGTAGGCAGAATGAAGAGTAATTACTGAATTGGAATGTGACATTTAAGAGTACTGAGGTTCACATCTCTATATTTAAAAATAGTGACATGAGATTGTTAATGACTGAGAGGGTCAGGATCACAGTTTTACCTCACATTGAAAATATGGAATTTGAAGTAGTACAATGCACACCTCCACCATCATGGGAATCGGCTTCATAATGATGTAGGAGTAAGAGTGCTACTGAATGACCTGCCAATAGCATATTCTGGAAAATATGACTTTTTTTGGCAAATATTCTGTCCAAGTATTTGCCAATCTCACCTTGCTTAGTTTATGAAATCTGATAAGATCACAGCCCAAGCGGTGTGGTTGTATACACACATATACACAGTGGATTTGCTCTTAAATGAGATACAACTATTGCATATCTGTCACTTATTTAAAACAGGGACTTTTTTTTCTAAATTATGCATCATGTAAAACTAAAATCAGCCAGTGTATAAGGGTGGATGTTTAGATAGAAATGCGTAGATAAAGACATATGTAATATAGCTTCAAACTGTGTCCAAAGTAGCTTTCAGCACAAATATTCCATCAGGTTTGTTCAATGCACAAATGCATGGCAAGCAGCTTGTCTGATATCAGGCATTTAGAGTGTTCACTGAGACCTCAAGTGGCCAATTACAAAGTACATAAGCACATTTAGACTAATTAAACTCATATCTAAGTAATAATTACATTATTTTGATTTGCAGATTTTAGAACATAAAACGGTATTGCCCTCTACTGAAAAAGTGCAAGCAGTAACAACAGAAATAGAGACATCTAGTCATCTGCCATCTAATGTTTAAGAGAAAAATATCACAGAAATGTAACTATTGTACATAAGCAATACAGTGTATTTACTGGGAGGAATACTTTATTAATTTGAGGAGTAAGAGCAAAGGGCTGGGTAAAGTCAGTGGAGTTTTGCCATTGACTTAACTGGGTGTAAGATTATGTCCATGCTCTTTGCTTTCCATTACTTGCATCTGAAGAAGTGAGGTTCTTACCCACGAAAGCTTATGCTCCCAATACTTCTGTTAGTCTCAAAGGTGCCACAGGACCCTCTGTTGCTCTTTGCTTTGTCTCTATTGACTGAGTATATCAGAAGTATCTCACCCTTAGGATAAATGAATCTCACCCAAGTCTATTCTGTGTTTAGTAGTGGAGGACATATCTGAAATCCATAATTAGAAATTCCTAACCAACACTATTCAAAGGTTTGATTAATTTTAAGAGGGCTATTCTGAGGGAAAGATATATAGATAATATATTTACTGTACATACTCGATCGTAAGCCGGTTAGTTTATAAGACGACCCCCCAAGATAGATAAGTAAAAATGGAAAATGTTTATGACCTGTTCATAAGCTCACCCTATAATTCAGGGGTCAGCAAACTTTGGCTCCTGGGCCATCAGGATAAGCCACTAGTGGGCCAAGATGGTGTGTTTACCTCAAGTGTCTGCAGGCACGGAGGTAAACCTAAGTAAACAAAGTGTCCCGGCACGCCATCTGCTTACCCTGACTGGCTGGGACAGCAACTGGTGGGGAAATTTTTTGGGGGTGGGACACTGGGGGTCAGGGGGGTAACCCCTGGGACCTCCCCTCAGATAACCCTACCCCTAGCCCGGGACCTCCACACTCTCCCCATTCCATCCCTTCCCACCTTATCTGGGGAGGGCCAGGGGAGGATGTCTCTGGCCTGGGTGGAGCTGCTCTGGCAGGTTGGGCAGCACGGCCGCAGCATGTTCCATCAGGCTGGGTCAGGCGGCACGGCCGCAGCATGCCGTGGCGGGATGGGCGGCGCGGTCACAGCCTGCTCTGGGGGGCAGGGCCGAGCAGCACGGCTGCAGCCTGCCAGCCCCAGAGCTGCAGCTGCTTCGGAGGCTGGGGGAGAGTAGTGTGGCCAGAAGTGGAGAGACTCTGGCACCGTCTCTTCCCTTCTGGCTCTGCTGCCTCTCCTTACTCCCTCTGTTGGGGGGAGGGGCTGTGTCCCACCTCTCCCTCTCTATACCTGTTCATAAGCCAACCCCCTTCTCTGGTGCTTCCCTTTTTTACTAAAAAAATTCAGCTTATGAATGAGTATATACAGTAATTATAATGAAAAATTGATTTGCAGTAGCAATTTCTAAAAATCTTAATGAGAATTATAGCACCTTGGTGGTTTCAGAAACCTCAAGTAAGTCATATGGACCCACTTTCGTAAGCATGAAAAAGCAAACAAAAGGGCCTAATTGTGCCTCCTGATCCAGATATTGGGCTCCCACTGAAATCAATAGGAACAGCACACATTTATCCAATGATACAATTTAGCCCATACGTTAGATTCATATATCTCTGTTGTTTAGTCAATTGACTAATTGTTTTAGTTTGGCTCTACAAAATCAATCATATTTTTCAAATTAAACTGTATTTTATCTCTTCATAATTTCTGACTGACAAATTTCAGTATTTGTCCTTATGGTCCAAATAAATTCCTAGTGTAACTCCAGTGCAATCAATAGAATTGAACCACACATGAATTTGGCTGTATGTTGCATTAAATAGTTACAGATGTTAATGGTACATGAAGAACAACTAGTCTATCTTGAGTTATAGGGAACAAAAACAATCATTTTCATCATTAATTAACATTAGAGACACAAAGACCATATAGTACACATATGAGGTGTCACCAAGTTCTTATCTTTGACAAAGCAATTAAAATAAATCAAAGTAACACTTATATGCTTTCAATCCATTTCTTGCAAAACGTGGATCAAATTAACATTATACATAACACTCTGATTTAAGTTAGAGAAACATTACACTGTGAATCTGCAAAGACTTTGATGAGTACCCTATTAAGATAACAGCTCAGTCAGCTGCAGTATTGTTTGTAATCTTAATGCTTTTTAGGCAGCAATGAAAGAGCAATAATTGTGTTCCATTTGGAACAGAGTAGCATTGAAATAACTGAAGGACATTCAAGGAAAATACAATTCTATTATTCTTTTTAGATGTATATTTGATTACATTGATTAGATTTTATTTCTTTCACAAAATGACTTTCCTTAAAAAAATCAGTCTAATATTAAAGATTTTCTAGCAATGTCTTACCTAAAATAGAATTGTTCTGAATTGTTGCCATTATTTAAGTGCCCAATCCTACATTTTGCATTTGTGTGGGTCGTCTTTACTCACGTGAATAATCTGATTGAAATCATTCAACCACATCCTGCGAGCTTACCAAAATTTTAATCAGTCTTTGCTCAAGCAAACTCCCATTGAATTCATGTACGTGACACAGAGTTAAGGGCTCCTTTAAATGGGAGGCTGCCTATATAAAGACTGAATGTAAATTATGAACCACAGTACTTGGTCCAACCACACTACCTCCAAGGACCACGTTACAAACCCTACAAATTCTTACACATATAAATAGTTCTAAATCAATCCCATTGTGCCATAAGATACTCATATGAGAAAAGGTTTGCAGAATTGGACTAGCTCTCTAAAAATGGACCAATGATTAATCCAGTCTGGTACTCTGTCTCCAACAGAGGCCAGTACAAGGCTTTTTTTTTTTTTAGAGAGAGAGAAAGGTATAAAACTCATCTAAATATTGTGATGATAAGTATCTTAGATATGTGTCTGATAATATTAATCTCATATAAACCACTTAATTGTGCATCACTGTTGTATGAGAGGAAATTTCTTTCTGCTGCCGCTCAGTTTAGGCCCTGAAACACAAAGATTGAGATCCGCTGGTGAAAGCCTTGCCATTGACTTCAATAAAGTCAGAATTTCAACCCATATAATGTTATTCGAGCTTCAATAATGTAATTGCAGCTTCTGTTCTTATTTATATTAATGACTAATCTTTTCCTAAATCTTATTTGCCTCTATTATATCCTTTATCAGAGAGTTTCTCATGTTAATTATACAGTATTAGAGCTTAAAATTCCAGCTTCCCATCAGAAATTGATGCCCTTTAAAAAAAAAAAACATAAAAAACACAGGATCTCAATGTTATCCAAGAGAATATATTGCAGGGGAGGTAGAATTTGAAGGCACAAGCACTGGATGTTGCATAAATATTATTGACTTTTATCAGGTTTCAATGTGATGCTTAAAGTTTGATCATCTTTTTCTTGTCTTTGAAGGAAAAGGGTAAATAGGAGAAAAGGGAATATAGTTTTTAAGCACATGGTTTATTTTAAGCAGGTGAGCACTCTCATTGAAATCCCATTCAAGTAAAGCTCATGCTTAAGTACTTTTATGGATCATCACCTATTAGCCTTTTTAGTCTCCATTATTTCTCATACAGTAGAACCTCAGCATTACGAACAGACTGGTCAAGGTAAGGTAAACTGTTTCTGTGCTTGTTTTATTTCAATTAAGATGATTAAAAGCAGCATTTTTCTTCTGCATAGTTAAGTTTCAAAGCTGTATTAAGTAAATCTTCAGTTGTAAACTTTTGAAAGAATAACCATAATGTCTTGTTCAGAGTTACGAACATTTCAGTTACGAATAACCTCCATTCCTGAGGTGTTGTAACTCTGAGATCCACATTATTTTGAAATTCTATTTGAGATTCCCTTATAATTCTCTTTTCCAAACTACAGTTTGAAAAAACAAGGGTAATAAACACAAAACTGTATATAAGTGGGTTTGAATAGACACATATGCTTTAGTTCATCAATGCTACCTTTAAAATATCCAATTGCGGAAAAGCTAATCAGATGCTTAATTGAGGAAACAGATTAAATACTAAAATGTTCTGTATATCAAACTGTGTTGCTAGCACATCAATATACAAAGCTTTTCTTGCTGTCTTTTTTACATCAGTAATGGCTTCTTTGGTATCATTTGCATGTTTTAACTTTGTCATATTCTCTGTCCCTTTCACACTTTAAGAGAATGCCAGATAAAGAATTTCACTCTGACTGCCAAAGATTTTCAGAGTTTAATTAAAAGTTTGTCTCCTTGTTTTTGTGTAGCTTTTCCTGACTTTTGACTAACTTGGCAGCGAAAGGCAGTTTTGTTTTTTTTTTTTTTTGTCAGCTTGTGCATAACAATTAAAATAGAGATCACACAGCCGTCTCATCAAGAATCATGCCCCATTTATATTTTGAGGAGACACCTTTTTTAAAATCTGAAATAATCAAATGCTGTTTTGATTTTAACTCTGAAATCTGGAACATGTACAGGAACATGTGACTTTTATATGCTTGAGTTTGGAGAATTCAGCTTTTATAAAAATGTATGCCTGGTCATTACATATAACGAATTAACAGTTATGCTGATTAGCCAAATGTGTGTTCTAAAGAGTGAGTTCAGAAAGTGCAACACAATCATTCATAAAGTACATCTGTTTTAGGAGTAAGAAGACAAAATTTCCCTTGGCACAGAGAAAGCTCCATGGATCAAAAAGCCTAAATTAATTGCTTAGCCACTTGAATTACTTGACATTTGCCTTAGGTGATAAAAAAACAGAATGTAAAATGGCCGTCCATGAGGGGATAAGGCTATGGCTACACTACAGAGCTTACAGTGGTGCAGCTGCACCACTGTAGTGCAGATAGTGCAGACGCTCTAAGCTGACGGGAGAGTGCTCTCCCATTGTCTTAATTACTCCAGTCCCCATGAGCAGCGGTAACTATGTTGGTGGGAGAGCTTCTATGTAGTGCTTTCCACATGGGTGCTTAGGTCGGTGTAACTTATGTCGCTCAGGGAGGCTTATTCACACTAAGCCGTAGTGTGTACATAGTTTGAAAGGCTTCTGGACCTCTACAGCCTGTGTTGGTCAGGGAAATTGTGTTTGAATTAATGAACCAGAGCCTGGAAGAGATTTGGGAGTGGTGTTTAATCCTTCCTGAGTTGGAGAAACAAGGCATCAGCCCTACATATTTCCCTGCCACTAGCTACTTGTGACAGGACTTGAACATAGAGATGTTTATTAAAAACTATTGTTTTGCTTTTAAATATTGTATGCAATGCTGTACATTTAATTGCCTAGTCAACTGGAGAGATGATCTTTTTTGGATTAAAACTATATAGTACTTGCTTTCTGGGTAAAAAGCATACTTTGTTTTGTATTGTTAACCCTTTCATTCTCCATGAGCTAATACTGATTCAAAAGTAATCATGATCACTTTTGGTAATATTCTTTTGTCTACCATAGAACAAACTGGACCATATAAGGAACTAAACCCAGGAAGCTCTCCTCTCTCAATTTTTTTTCAAATGTTGAATTATATAAGAACAAATTTTAGAAAAGAATTAGTCTGACATGAGTAAAATGAATTATACTAAGACGTACAAAAGATAAATTACTTTCAAACAAAGGAAGAAAGGATCTCTTTATTAACTGCACTAGCAACAGAAGAAAACGATATAGAGCCTACAAGACAGTACAGACTTCTTTGATAGTATCTGAAAACACTTCATAGATTAAAAAATTCAAACTCTAATGGCATTTCTAATGCACAGAAATAACAGATAATGTACATGGAAAAGTCAATCAGGACTTTTACAGATGTGACCTCTCTTGACAATCTAAACTAAAAGGATTAATAAGGTTTAATAAGACTAATTTTTCTACTTCTTTGTTGAAACTGCTTTGTTTTATATATATTCATATTTATTTATCTGGTTAAATTTTATTTTATTATAATAATTATTTATTAGTATATATTACCTTTTATCCAGAGGGAAGCGAAACCTCTTTATTGCGGACTAGGGCTAGATCCACAAAGGAACATAAGCACCTAAGACCAACATGCCACTGAGATCCTCAAAGACCCTACTCAATTGTAGACCCTATAGATGCCTAAGTTTCTGCTGATGGACATGTGCAAAATGTTGAAAGGAAATAAGAAACACAAGCATTCATGTGAAATCATGCAAATGATAATACAGATATGATATAAATGCATCCCTCAGCATACAACCAAAAATGTATCTGATATATAAAAACAAAATAAAATTCCTGTAAATAATATCTCATCAAAACAAAAGGCTTACTGATCCCTACAAGCCAAAATATGAATGAATACAAATTATGAAATGAAAATACTTTCTTTTTGGTAAGTTGTTGTAAATATCTATATGACATAACCTACCAGGAAAAACTAATCTAGATCTGCATAGTTAAATCAACTAAGCTATTCTTCAGCATAATTAAATAAAATAAGCTATTCTTCAGAGATATGGAAAAAAATTACCGCACATTCCACTAAGTTCCAGATAAGAAAAACATGCACAAATAATGGAGATATCCCATCTCCTAGAACTGGAAGGGACCTTGAAAGGTCATCAAGTCCAGCCCCCTGCCTTCACTAGCAGGACCAAGTACTGATTTTGCCCCAGATCCCCAAGTGGCCCCCTCAAAGATTGAACTCACAACCCTGAGTTTAGCAGGCCAATGCTCAAACCACTGAGCTATTGAAACAACTTTTATGTGAGGTTTCAATACAGTTATAATTCAAATCAGAGGGGGGGGAGAGAAAATCTATACTACTTGATGATCTGCACCAGAAAAGCAAACAATTTTTAGATTAGAAATGGTCAGGGAAGAGAAAAGAAATTTTACACTGTACATTAGTACATCCTAGTGCCCCCCGTATCATCAACACTCTAACCTTACAAATGTGTTTCAGTGTGGGAAAACTCTACTGCCCACCCTGTTTCCTAATTGTAATGATGCTGTTGATGGGACTCAGGTGACCATAAAGAGCACACAAGTACATTAACTGCATAATTTTTTATTTAATCTATTTATAACTGACCTCGGGACCGATTGCAAGAGTGGGCTGATAAAGTTTGCGGATGATACGAAGGTGGGAGGAGTTGCAAACTCGGAGGAGGATAGGGATATTCTGCAGGGAGACTTGAATGAGCTTGTGAATTGGAGTATCAGAAATAGGATGAAATTTAATAGTAAAAAAAATGTAAGGTGATGCACTTGGGGATGAATAATAACAATTTTAGTTACAAGATGGGGACGCATTGGTTAGAAGTAACGGAAGAGGAGAAGGACCTAGGGGTCCTTGTGGACCGCAGGATGACTATGAGTCGACAATGTGACGTGGCGGTGAAAAAAGCCAATGCGGTCTTGGGATGTATTAGGCGAGGTATATCTAGTAGGGATAGAGAGGTCCTGCTTCCGTTGTATAAGGCGCTGGTGAGACCTCATTTGGAGTACTGTGTGCAGTTCTGGTCTCCAATGTTTAAAAAAGATGAACTCAAACTGGAACGGGTGCAGAGAAGGGCGACTAAGATGATCAGAGGAATGGAAAACCTGTCGTATGAAAAGAGATTAGAGGAGCTTGGGTTGTTTAGTCTGACAAAGCGAAGGCTGAGGGGGGATATGATTGCTATCTTTCAATATATCAGAGGGGTTAATACAAGGGAGGGAGAGGAATTATTCCAGCTTAGTACTAATGTGGACACGAGAACGAATGGATACAAACTGGCCGTGGGGAAGTTTAGGCTTGAAATTAGACGAAGGTTTCTGACCGTCAGAGGGGTGAAATATTGGAACGGCCTTCCGAGGGAAACGGTGGGGGCGACGGACCTGTCTGGTTTTAAGATTAAGTTGGATAAGTTTATGGAGGGAATGGTTTAATGGTAAAACATAGTAGCCAAGGAAGACCAAGCAACGGTACATGAATAGCATAATGGCCAACAAGGGTCAGGCTAGAGACTCTTGCCTATATGCTCGGGGTATTACTGATCGCCATATTTGGGGTCGGGAAGGAATTTTCCTCCAGGGTAGATTGGCTGAGCCTCTGGAGGTTTTTCGCCTTCCTCCGCAGCATGGGGCAGGGATCACTAGCAGGAGGGTCTCAGCCAATTGAAGTCACCAAAACACAGGATTGGGGACTTCAACGGTAGAGTCCAGGGAAGGGTCTTGCGGCCTGCAGCATGCAGGGGGTCAGACCAGATGATCATAATGGTCCCTTCTGACCTTAAAGTCTATGAGTCTATAAAGTCTATGAGTAATTAGCTCCGAACTGTCCTCAAATCTGAGAACTGGGCTCTGCACCTCCAGGTTGAGTCATATTGACAGAGAATGGCCTTGTACACCTGTTCTGAGGATAATTAACACATCAGTCTCCTGGGCTGACAAACTGTTAAAATGAAACTTGGCAATTCTTAATTTTTAAAATGGGATGTTCAGTGAAGATGTTTTTTTCTTTTGTCTGTTTTGAAGTTTGACATAAAATGTAGGTTTCAGAGGAGACAAACACACACATACACACCCTAGCCTAGCTTCTGCCAGCTGTGGAGTGGTGAAGTGCATCCCCAGGGCTTTGGTGCAGTGTGCTCCAGCACCCCTGGGGATCCCTTATCTTTTTTATAGGGACAAATACTGGAGTCCTGGTTTCAGCCCTTGCCCAGATATAAGACCTATTTCCTTCAACAGGAATATTCACATGAATAAGGCAAGCAGGATTTGATTTTATATATTACCTTTATGGTGCTGAGAACCATCTCCGATTGCACACTCTCCTGGGCTAAAGACAATCTTGCATTTCTCTAAATAGTATTCTTGCATTACTTTTTGCTGTCCAATATTCTTACTTCTTATTACTTGGCTAAAGTGCTTAGGGGTAGGAGGATGATTGGTTCAAATGTATTAAATAGTAATTTAGTATGGATATAAAATCTAGTTGTTGGTTTTTTTAAATGAAGTATTGAATTCACAGTGACCCAAGTGGGAATAGAAAAGTCATGTAAATGAGTCATTCAGCCTCACTTCCTAGTCCTCCTCATATCTGCTTCATGAGTGCCAAAATCCTGGTTCTTTGTGGATTATGGCAACTATATTTTAAACCTGAAAATTAATCCATCTCAGAATGCCAACCAGATGTTGCTACCCAGCTGGCAAAATGTCATCAACGTCTTTTTAATTCCTTTTTCTCATTTAAGCCTTTTTTGCTTCACTCAAAGGCAATATGTCCTGAGGATCCTTTATCCCTGCCCCTGCTGCACCCAGAGAGGCAAGGATAAGGGGTCCCCAGGAGGCTGTGGGGAGATTTTGGGGCTGACAGTGCATGCAGCCCAGGTGCCCTTGCAGACGCATCCCCAGGGAGGGCCTGAGAACAGAGCGGGGACCAAGCAAATGCCAGGCAGGAAGCAGGAATGGAAGGGCTCTTGAATCAGCACAGCCAGAGAAGGGATGCCACCCAACATCCCAGAGGACAGGATCTACCTCCCACCTGGCAACTTTGCTGAGTCCCTGTGTCTGGGGCAATCTCCACACAGCAGTGAGGAGGAGGAGCTGGAGCTGCCACGGGAAGAACAGGAAGGAGGAATGCACTCAGCCAGGCAGTAATAGTGCTTCCGGTTGCTGCACTGGCTGCCTCACCCCCAGCACTGCTCCTCTGGGCGCAGGAACTCTGGGATACATCCAGAGGACTTCTGGGACCCAAGTCAAGCCAGGACCATGTGCACACAGGAAAACAACAGGGCTCAGACCCTCTAGCCCTGCAGGGTCATGGGACTCAGGGTCCTGAGCCCCAGGTTAGCACAAGTGGTGTGTGGATGAAAGGGAAGTTAGGCTTGAGCATGGGCTCAAGCCTCGGCTTCAATTGCAGTGAAGACAAACCCTCTGAGTACATTTCCCAGAACTGAAGAAGAGCTTAGTGTACCTCAAAACCTTGTCTCTCTCACCAACAAAAGTTGGTCCAATAGAAGATATTACCTTACCACTTTGTCTCTCTAATGTTTTCTGTTGTGATATCTATTCTGACACTGAGACAAATAAGAAAAATAAATAGTGAGTAACTGTTCCCCATAAAGAACAAAGACAGCATTACTAAGGGTGAAAAGAAGAGCTAGGCCAACCCTGTGCAGATGAAATAAGTAGTGAGCAGAGGGAGCAGAACCCTCTGCCCCTTGTGTAAGGGTTAGCCACAATATGTAACAGGAGAAGAGCTCCTGCTCCATGCTATTGTCAATGCTAGCCTCTTGAAAGGATCCTGTGCGGGCAGGAGCATGGCTTTCCCTCCACATTGGCCAGTGGTGTTGAACCAAAATAGGGAGTTCAAACTGTTTCTAGCGTGGTAAAGCTATTATGTGTGCTCCCCACATATTGCCAGAGAAATTACAGTTATGTCAGCAAAAATTCCTCCAGGATCTCCCAGAGTCCTGCTCCACTTCACACACTCCCAGTGTCAGAGATAGCTTAAAGTTACAATCTGTACTTTAGGGTATGGTAATAGCAATGTAGTAATCCAAACACGTAACATGGTTTTTTATTATTTTTAGCTTTATGATTGACAGGAACATAGTTAGGTGACCATATTCTACAGTACTGCATGAAAATCACTGCCAATTGAGGCAACTGGAGAGGTGTTCACACAAGCAGGTAGCAGACTTCCTAATAAACTCTGAACTACACAAAGGCTCTGACAATGTCTCACAAAATAAATAGCACAGAAAACACTGTGATTCAGAGAGGTATTGGCAGACAATTTCCATCTAAAAAAACTCCACACTACTAAAAATACTTTAAAAAATTGAACTAGAAGAAAAATGAACAAATGGATATGGCTTCTGAACCTGCTGAAATGAAAAGTCTGCCTACTGATGAGCTAAGCAACATGCTCTGGTATGCTATTTATCCCTGACAAGTGACTTACTGTGTAGAATAGTAAAATGTGCATTACTCACATATCTACTATCTGTGTGTCGTATGAATACGGCTAAGATTTAGTCACAGGTATTTTTGGTAAAAGTCATGGACAGGTCATGGGCAGTAAATAAAAATTCATGGCCCGTGACCTGTCCATGACTTTTACCCCAAATACGCCTGATAAATCTCTAATTCTGGGACCCTGCTGCTCCGGGGGGGACACTGCAGAGATGAGGTGGAGGGGTGAGGGAGGCTTCTCCAGTGCTGGACTGCCTCCGACTGCTGCTCCCAGGGACTGCTCTCCGGATGGCCTCCGGGTACCCCAGGACCGCTGCTTGGGCACTCCCCGGAGCCAGCCACACTGGCCGCTGTTCTGGTGGTCCTCAGAGCCAGCTGCCTGGGGCCACCAGAGCAGCAGCTGGTGCAGCTAGCCCCAGGGCAGCCCCCAGGACCACTGCTTGGGCGGTTCCCGGGACCAGTCACATCAGCTGCTACTTGCACAGTTCCTGGAACCAGCTGCCAGGGGCCTTCCGAGCAGCAGCAGGTGTGGCTGGCAGTGGGGCGCCCAAGCAGCTGGCCCTGAAGTCAGCTGCACCAGCCACTGCAGAAGTCAGGGAAGTTGCAGAAAATCACGGAATCCGTGACTTCCGTGACGTCCAAGAAAGAATTGCAGCCTTATTTATGAGTCATATTTGTTTGGTTTCCTGATAAAAACAAGTTGTTAGTACTTTCAGCCACGTATATAGTAAGCTGTATTCAGGACCAGCTCCAGGGTTTTGGCCGCCCCAAGCAGCCAAAACAAAAAAACAAACAAACAAACAAACAAGCCGCAATCATGATCTAAAAAAAGCCGTGATCACGATCTATGGCAGCAATTCGGCGGGAGGTCCTTCACTCCCAGGCGGAGTGAGGGACCGTCCGCCGAATTGCCGCCGAATACCTGGACCTGCCGCCCCTCTCCAGAGTGGCCGCCCCAAGCACCTGCTTGAGAAGCTGGTGCCTGGAGCCGGCCCTGGCTGTATTCTGTTCTGTTTCTTATAGCAACAGATTTGGCATTTAAGTTCTGCATTTATTGTTGCTGATATACAGGTCCTGGCTCAGTTTTTATTCAGTCCTTACTCAGGCCAATTCTTGTTGACTTCTGAGCTGCAGAGAATCAGAGAGAGGAGAAAATGCTATGAAACTGAGTACCAAACTTCATGCAACTAACTTCTGCAGAAAGTTACCTAAATGAGAACTAAATAAAGATTTAAGTATCCAGCCCCCAAAACATATAAATATTTGGAGTATTAAAATGTACATAAAAGGTTATATTCAATTGCATAGAGACTTCCCACAAGTATGTGTTTGTTTTTGTTTGTTTGTATTTTTGTTAAAGTATGTGTTTCAGTCCAGGCACAGAAGTCCAGTTGGAAATTCAGATGGAGTAACTGTACATATATACATCTGAATGGAGTGTGTGTATGTACACAAACACATACACATTTTCTTTGGAAAGCCAAATGGATGCACTGGTACTCAATTATATGACATTTCTAGCCCTCTGCAGTCAAAAATTCCACAAAGATAAATACTTTGACCTTCTACCCATCCATCCAAATTCTCCATGTTTGTTGACTAGTCCTAAGAATTGCTCCAGTTTCCCTACTTTATATCTGACCTCTTCACTGCCTTGACGTCCCACATCAGAGCCTCAGTAAATGTAAATATATCACATACAGGTATCTATAAAGGTTTTAGATGTGGTATGGTTATATATAACTAAGAACTCATATTCATTGCAGTTTTATATATAAGAGTATTTGCAGATACATGGTGCAGTATTGTTATGTCAGAATATATGCAGAAGTTTGGTATAGTCTCTAATACCCATTGTCAAAAGGAACTTTTCTGTTCCAAAGTAAAATTTCTTTTCATGGTCTAAAGACTACTGATTGGACTGTTACTATTCCTATTTTCTGTACTTGACAAGCTAATCCTACTGTAAACTTGCATAACTGACAGCATAGTTAGGTTCCAAAAAGGAATACTGTAAGCTTCAATTCCGTATTGGCTACACCTTTGTTGCATTCATTAATCAGCGGTGATTTACGTTAATATAAATGCATTGATCTTATTTTGTGGGCTCTCTCTTGTGAGTAATTTCATCCTTTAGGAGACATTATGAGATACATTAAGTAGTGGCATTCCAACAAATGAGACTGGCTTGACTACAGGTTAAACACCCAATTAATAACCAAATATGAAGCAATTTATTTATTTCTTCATGTCACAGTGGCTACTATTATTGCAATATTCCCAGAAAATGCTTTAGGAGCCCTTCGGGGATAAATTCAGGGGAAGGAAACATTGCTGTAATATTGATTAAATCAATTTAAATAATCATATTCACATTACTCATGTGGCATTTTTAATATACATCAGTTTAAAAGGGCCCCTCCCCCTTGCAGTGCAGGGAATTCAGAAGAATATGATCTTTAGTTAAAAACTATTTCTTCACCTTGGGAATGAAATAGTAATACTCTCATTGCATTAGTCTGATCCTTTGGACTCAGACCTGAACTGCTCTGCCACAGGAACAGACTTAGGAGAGAATTGTGGCTCAGTGTCTCTTGTCTGGCCAGAGGTAAGTTGCAACAGACCTTGAAAGAGTGCGACTTATTTCACAACCTCAGATTGGCCATCTGCTTTGGCCAGGAAATAGGAGAGGTAGAGTCAAGGCTTCCCCACATTCTCAGCTCTTCTCCACCCACTCTATGTCCTCTTGTTTATAGTGGAGAGTAGCTGGGGAACAGGGGCTGTGCTCAGCACCACACCTGAACCCAAGATCTAGTTATAACATGTAAGTTTGGGGGGTAGCCTGAAATCTCTTACTCCCCTGCTTGACTGAGTAAAACAAGAGCACAATCTAGTCCAAAATGAACACATTGCTTACAAGGACTTAATTTGCTAAAATTTGTTTTACACACTATGTTTAAAATCAACATCTTTTACAACATTTCAATTTTTCTAACGGGTTATATGCACATGTGCGTATTTAATTCTGATTCAGACTAATTGATTTAAAACATGGTCTCACTGACCAGTTGGGGGCTGCTTTATAACCCAGACTTTCTATTCATCCTTGTTGTCTTATTTATCTCACTTTTCCCGTCACCCTCACCTCCCCCACCCCTGCCATCCTGGTCTTCTTCTAATCCCACACCTGTGTATTTTGGGCAAGCATCCCTTTTCTCAAAATGTTATTTATCAACAGGCTGATTATTCACCTGTGCAAAGGCTGCAAGAATTATGTCTACTGGTTACAACAGGGCAAAACATGTCAGGATTACCTAGATTGTATTCCCACATACAAAATTGGATCTTGACAAGTCCCTGCATTCTTTTATGTCTCAGTTGTAGGGTCAGTAGACTGAATATCCTGTAATACTTATCTGCTACTGTGCAGAAATATTGTGAAGCTGAATTAATGCTGACAAAGTGTTCATATAATCTCTGGTGAAAGTTCTCTCCAAGTGAGCCAGTGGAGTTAAGCTAAAACAGGGAGTGGAGGTTGCATCTTCTCTAAGATTGGTAGAGCTACTGCTCCAGCATGCTTTTTCCACATGTTGCCAGAGCAATTATAGCCTCATCAGCCAGAATTCCTTTAGGATCTCTCACAGATCTATTGCACTGTAGAACAGTCACAATGCCAGCTACAGCTTAAAGCTACAATCTGTACCTAAGTGTACAGTAATAGCAATGTAGCAATCCAAAAACCTAAGATGATTTTTTAATTACTTGTCTCACAAAATAAATGGCAAACATAGAATACACAGTAATTCAGACAATTTTAACTTAAGAAAAACCTACTCAAAGTAACTTTATCTTCTAAAAACTGAACAAGAAGAAAAATGACTGAGTCTATTCCAAGTGTTTTTTTGAGCAAATCAATATGATTTCTGAAACTGCCAAAAATAAAACAGAATGTGTTAAAGCTATGTAAAAGTTTTAAGGAAAATGCATTAAAAGGGCTTTGATTCTCTCTCTCTCTTTCTATCTCTCTCTCTCTCTCTCTCACACACACACACACTTGAGAAAGTACATGGAAACATTACTAAATAAGGAAAGTGACCACATTTATGATTATAACGTGGTTGTGTTATTGAACTCCCTTTTAAAATCTGCTTAACAAGAAAAATAAGGGAAAGGGCTATTAGACAATTAGAAAGTAATGAGGATCTTGCCAATATACCCTTTAATAAAAAAAGAGATAAGGGAATACTTGGAATACTAGATGTGCATCAGAGAGTCCAAAGGATATTAGTGAATGAACTTAATGTACAACTAGCAATTCTTTTTGAAAAACCATGAACTAAGGATTGGAGTTATGGAAAACCTCAGAAAAGGCACTATTTGAGCCTTTTGACTCAGCCTAATTCTAAACGTGTTCAGTGGTATGGTTCAAAATTGCACGATTGATCTTCCTATTGATTTAGCTTTTAAATAACTATAGTGATGATATTTCATTGTTTATCTACCTTATTACTCCACCATCCACAATCCGTGTGCCTGCCACTACAAAGCTTTATGGGGTGCAGATTACTGCCCCTCATGCATTCTACTACCCATGCCCCTGACTCCTCCTTGCTGTCCTTGCACTCATTCCCCAATACACAGGAACTGTGACATGTGTGTGTGGACATTCCAACATCTCTCACCACACACTGGGCACACATATAAAGAACCTGCACAGTATGATCCTTGACTCTTTTTTTCTTTGATTTCATGCCATTACTCCTAGTCCTTCCCTGCTTAAATACCTTGAATATTTCTCTCTCTCTCTCTTTCTCTCTTATTATTTGTTCTCAGGTATTTATAGATATTTTTTCTCTACATTTCTTATCTTTTCTTCACAGATCATAACCTTTAACCATTTTTTTTCATTTTTCCACCCTTTACATTCTTTTACCTTTCAATTACCTTAAAAGTAAAGAATATGCATGGGAAAGATAAGATAATCAAAGGAAGCAATTTGAGAAACACTAAATTTAACTTCCTGAACATCTTGTGACTCCACTACTTTTAGAAGACACATGAAGAGCATAACATTTTAGAAAATTCTCTGCTTACCTCCGAAATTGGAAAACAATATTCATCTTCACTGTTAGTAACTATACATGGATCTTTCTGCCCTTCTACGGCTTTCTCAAAGTAAGATGTGGCAAACATACAGATGCAGCATTTCACATTATTTTCTGTTGCTACTTTATAATATGCATCAGTATCACAGACAAATCATTTCAGTCAAGCATTTCATGTTATTCAAAATGGTAGCTAAATACTATTTTACTGGTTTACCTCTTTTCTTATGCTCTTCTATATATTCATCCTTTGTCATCCTATCCTACCTTTTACATGATTTTCAGATGTGTTTTTATCCCAAGTATAGTGCTTAAAATATATTACATGATTATAAGAGAATTCAGATGCTAGAAATCATATTATGGATCAGGAATATAATACTCTCTTCATATATAACTTTAGTGAGACCACACCCTGGAATATTATATTAATTACTGGTCACTTCAATACCAAAAATATATTGACAATCTGGAGAGAGTTCAGAGAAGAATAATTATAAAGTAGCTGGATGGTCTGACTAATGAGGAAAGACAAGCGAAGTATGAATAGTCTAACTAAGAGACATCTAATGGGAAACCATAATAATTGTCTACAAATATGTGAAAGGAGGAAACTCCAGTGAATAAGAAGAAATCCTTAAGATGGTATAGGGAGATGATATTAAAATTGGGAAAAAATATGGTAGAAATCAGTAAAGCTTTTCTCAGAGTGAATCCAACAATGCAGGGGTTTAAAGTGCACTAAAACATAAGCAGTTAAAATCTTGTATTGACAAATTCTGAGACACAGTTGAAACCACTTTTAAAATTTGGCTCTTGATATTCAAATATCCACTCATTGGGGATTGTTATGATGCACATAATGCATACAGGCCTCAGATAAACTTTTGATATTGATCAAAACTTTGGGACCCTTTTATAAAAGGAACTTTGAAACCATCTAAGCAATCGAGTCAGTAAGCCAAATGGTTCATCTAACAATCAGATAAACACCAGTTACTAAGTCATTGTGCCATATTTCAGACTTACTGATTATTTTCTTACTTCAGAAACAGAAATTGAGACAAAATGCTTTACAAGTTTTTTTTTTTTTTAAATGTATAAATTAAAAATAATCCCTGTCAAAAGCAAGTGCAAGTCCCACTGTAGTACCCACTAATGCTGGGACTCAGGTTTGCCCATAGTGATTAATTTAAACTAAGCAGAGTATGTATGATGTCTGGTTCAGTTACTGACCAATAGCACTGTCTGATTCCTCTGGGAATGCTATGTCTGGCTGTTCTAGGGCTGATGTGTGAAACATTCAAACAAATTAGAAATCAATACAGAGTGCACAGTATACAGATGCAGACTAATCATAATCTATTTTAAACTTCCAGGATTATTGCCATGTGGTCATTTTATACACTGTAATCAACTATATATTTTTAATTAATCTCCTTGTGTTTGGAAATAAATACAAGTGCAAGGAGAGTCATATATTTTATGTTGTTATGAAGGTTAGCTAATAACATGAAATTGTGTAGATAGATAATTAGACAGCTCAGAACACTGCAAATCAAACAATATATCACATCTTTACATTCTCTGACAAGAATTGTCTTATAAATACTTCAGTACAGCAGCACTTAAAAACAGGTTTCTAGATGTGATATATTTAACTGGATGTTTCTGACTGATAAAAAAAGATAAAACATCCCAGATTCCTTTTTATACAGTAGAGTCTCCGATATACTAATTTTTACCTCTGAAGGGCAAAAGTATAAAAGATGGGTTTTAGGAAATTATCAGTGTTTATTCTTAGTTTTTTTTTTCATCATAGAGTCCGGCTTTATCAGGGTAACCCTAATGAAAGTTTGGATGGACTGAAGATAGGCCTTTTGCTCTGCAATCAAAACAAAACAAATGAAGAATCGATGAAAATTTCAAATAATTTTTAAAAATCCTGTCTCAGAAGGTAAAAAAGGGATTTTGTCCAACTGGCAGGGAGTGTCTGATTTGCTGTGGCTAAGACCAGGTGTCAGGCCCTCCTTCAGCCCTAGCACAGACCTCACAACTTTGGATGGAGTCTGAGGAACAGGGAAAGGGAGCAGGCAGCATATCACTGGAAAAAATGTCATAGATTCCATGGCCAGAAGTGATCATTGTGATAATCTAGTCTGATTTCCTATATAACGCAGAACATAGAAATTCCCCAAAATAATTTCTAGAGCATATCTTTTAAGAAAAATATCCAGCAACATCCACTGCTTCCCAGGATAGAGTCCTCATCCTGTAAGTATGATTTACATTCTTTATTTTTAGATGTAAACATTTATATTTAGCCCTGTTAAAATTGCTTGCACCCATTTTACCAAGTGATCCAGATTGCTCTGAATCAGTGACTTGTCCACTCCAATTTTTGTGACATCTCCAAACTTTTTAATGTTTTCTTTCAGGTAATTATTAAAAATATTAAATAGTATGGGGTCAAGAACTGATCCCAGTGGGACCTTACTAGAAACACCCTCATTTTATGATGATTGTCCTTTTACAATTACATGTTGAGATCTATCAGTTAGCTTTTAATCCATGTAATGTGTGCAATATTAATTTTATATCTTTCCAGTTTTTTAATCAAAATGTCATGGTGTCACGAAGTCCCCGGGCGATGCTCTAGAACTGCTCCCCACAAAGCCAGTCAGGACTTTGGGGAGCCTCCTCTCCCTCGGAGCAGACTGTCTTCTGCGCAAGAAGCTCACATAGCTTCATCTCCTGGGTCTCTCCTTGGAGCATTCAGCATATGTCCCTCCGTGCGCTTCCCACAGCGAGTCTGCCCAGGCGGGGTCCTGGGGAAGCCACAGTGTCCTGCATGCACCCCCACTCCGCAGTCAGACGTGACTCTCAGCCAGCCAGTAAAACAGAGGTTTATTAGATGACAGGAACTCAGTCTAAAACAGAGCTTGTAGGTACAAAGAGCTGGACCCCTCTGCCGAGTCCATTCTGGGATCCCGTGAGCTAGACACCCCTGTCTGCACTCACTCCTAGTCCCCAGCCAGCTCCAAACTGAAAACCCCCTCCAGCCCCTCCTCCTCTGCTTTGTTCCTTTCTCTGGCCAGGAGGTCACCTGACCTCTTTGTTCTCCCACACCTTTAGCATCCCCTTGCAGGGGGGAAGGGCCTGGCCATTAGTTGCTAGGCGACAGAGGGTCAGCCAGAAACTGAGGCACCCACACAGTATTCAGAGGAAACAGTAAGAACAGTCCCACTTCATCACACATGGGGTGTCAAGTCAAATGCCTTACAGAAGTCTAACTGTAAGGGAGACAGGGCATGTTGAATACCAGGCTTGCTCTGCTGCTCTCCTTCCATCCCACAGAGTTTGCAAGGCCCCTGCCTGGGTACGATCACCATCTTGGCCTTGTATGCAAAACCAGTAATGGATGGGTTCTTCATGTTACATGTGTTGGGCTTCCAGATCATCTTTGGGGATCAGGAAAGAATTTTCTATTTTGCAAACTTAACTTGTGGCTTGTTTGCTTTTTGACTTCCTCACAGAATCCTAAAGGCTCTGTTTGATTAGAAACTATTGGTCAGTATCCAGTGCAGGGTATGTGGTGTAAACCCGAGCACAGGACCAAGCAAGATGTGGATTAGATCTTATATTGCTTAAGATCTTTTGTTACCACACAGATCAAGACTCCACCCATCTGTACCTTCATCCTTTGTACCAGGGGAGGGTGGTTAAGAATCTTTTCTTTGTTGACAACAAGCTTCCCTTCCAATTCCTGGTGCCCAGTTTAAAGCCAACATCCTTCTAAACTGGACTTGATTACCTGCCAGTAGAATTTGGGAACCAGTTATACCTGTTGTAATGTTTATTTAATAAAAGTTCCAGCCTGCCACTTAGACTCATCCTTTCTGTCTGATTTACCTGTGGGTCTTGATCAGTTTTTTCTAGCGTCCTCAGTTTTGGTAGTAAAGGAGAAAGATTTCATTCGCAGATTATGTAGATTTCAAGTAAGATTGTCTCAATCCGTCTAAAAATCATATATATTTTTAAACAGTTGCATCTGCAGCATTATTGATTCTTGGAGCAATTTTTAGTTAAACATTTTTAAATGAGAAATACAAAAGGGCACTAAATTGTGAAGCTTATCTCTTCAAAAAGATTTAGGCTGCATCTACATCACCACTTATGTCGGTATAACTTTTGTCGCACAAGGGTGTGAAAAACCCTCCCCCCCGAGTGACATAAGTTACATCGACATAAGCGCAAGTGTCAACAGTGCTATGTCGGTGGGAGAGCTGTCGGGGGTGGATTAAGTCAATGGGAGAGCTGCCGCTGCCTGGCTGTAATCTCTCTAGCCTTAGGGCTGAACTCTAACATGAATACTGCTGAATGTGTCAAAGAAATACTATCTAATCCCTTTTCCTTGTGGATCTACTCATCTGAATTGTTATTCTTTTGAAAGAAATTGGAAGGCTTTAAATATAATTCTAATTTGTTCAGCAAAAAAACAATATAATGGCACAAACCAAAATAATGTTCATTTTTGCGACCGCGTGACTTAGGAAAAACAAAAGGTTGCAGAGACCCCAATAAAATTCCTCTCTCCAAGATCATATAATATACAGTGCCCAGAAGAAGCAACACAGTACTTGGAATGCTTATATACAAGGGGGTTGAACTGAGCAAACAAAACTGGAATTTTCAAATTTCAGAGTCCTTGACTGTGCACCCTTAACATTTGTTTAATGTCTTTTTTAGTGTACTATAAACTTCATATTATTACTATACTTATGTCACCAGGGACTCATTTCTCAAAGATTACAACATGAAGAACTCTCACTGTAGTCAAGTAGATTCATGACATACCTAAGAAACACATACTATGCAAATAGATTTCAAATAAAATGTTATTTGGAGTTTCAGCTTCAGAAACAAGTCTTTTAAGATGTCTTTGACAGTGTTCTCAAACTAGAGTTTAATTGGGATCCCCTTTGTTTCACAAAAAGGCCACTAATTTTGACAAACCCAACATACTATAACTGATAGTACTATGACTATCATTGAAGAATTTATTTACAGTACAGTGAACTAAATTAAGTCATATCAAATCAGTAATCTTAAATTAAGAAATATGGAAGTTATCCACATCCTATTTTTTATTGTAGTTATTGCAGCAAGCTGACCACCTAGTGGCCCTTTCCAAGACTTATAACGCAGTGTTTCATGTAACATGATGCTACCCAGTTAGGAGCTGGAATGGAAAATTCTCCAGTGCAGTATGACACATAACTATTTCACCACAGGTTCACATTTTGGTGATGGTGAGCATATGATACTTTAAGGCATTTTGAAATCCCACATAACACCTTCAACAAAACTTCATAAAGATATGAAGGAGCCTTTCTGAAGAATATGAAGATTGTACAAGGTCAGCTACTGCCATATGTATGATTAAAGTTTTGCTTAAAAACATTAAAAAGTGCAAAACCACCTCATATTTCAACCATATAATGTCTTCTAGGCCTGTATAAATAAATGATTTGGAGTTTGTTTTTACAGCTATGATTTCAGCCAATATTGATTTTGTACAATTTATTATAATTATCACTTTATATGTTTTCCATTCTCTACTCTTATTGTGATTATGTCATAAGCCAAATGTTATTGCCCCTGTTTTATCTAGCAAACTTTAGATGACTATGCACTTCTTTTGGTAATATGTTCTGCCTCTATGCTACCCATTACCTTTTCCCATCATTACCTCCTCTTTTTATCACTTTTAATCTCTATACTGTGATATTTCCCCCTCTACTGGGGAAAGAGGGTGAAACAACCTTCTATTGAATAATATTTGTAAACCAAAATGTTGAACACATGGGATCTCTGTAAAAATTATCACAATGCATACTCTTCTTCCCTTATATCTATTTACTTTTTATAGCATAGAATAATCTCTGAAGCTGGTCCATCTCACTTGCTGGGGGTAGAGGAAAACTAGAGGACAACAGGTGAGCTGAAATTATTTGCAACTAGGGGTTTGAAAATATGGGGCTTAAAAAAATCAAGAGTGTCATGTACTCTATATCAGAGCTCTGTGATAAATGAAGTAGTTCCAGCAAAGTGAAGGGAGAGTCAACAAATAATAACTGTTTCTCATGTAAACATGCCTACAAATTTTCAAAGTTGAATGAATATTGTTAGAGAAGGGCATCTGATGGCAAAATGCTACTCTGGTATAAACAGAACATATTTTCAGTTGTAGGGTCATCTTGTGCTCTCTGTACTGTACAATCTCTAGAGGTTTTTTGCTTCATTCTATACTGCAAAAATCATGATTGTCTGACTGAAGACAAAAGCAGTGATTTGATAGATTTTACAGTCCTCAATTTATAGACAATTTATATACCACACAGTGTACATAAACAATAGATGTGACCATGTTTAATACTTCAGATTCAGAAAATGAAGCAAGCAATTTAGTCAAAGAGACAGATCAATGACTAAAAGATTCTGTAATTCAGACAATTCACTTCCTTAACAGTATTTCATATTATCACTTCAGATTAAAGATTGCAAATATACAGTAACTGTTTCCTTTTATTTTCTCAGAAAGATTACAACTCGCTTGTATACGTGCAAATAAAATCCTGTTTATCATTCCACCCAACCACACTCCGAAATTACTAAATTATTTTTATTTAAAAGAAATGGACTATGAATGTGAAACATCATCTTAACAGATGCCCATAAATAACACTATTTACCTGTAAGTACTCTTAAACAGCAGGGGGCTGTCATATTTTTACATCATTCCCAAAAGCAAAGCCCCCAGAAAGCTGTAATTTTAAATGTCAGTATAGGCTAACCAGAGTAACCTGGCAACACAATACTATTCACAAACAATAACATTCAAGATGGTTGTACTCACACATGTAGAAATAAATTCAGCTCCAAAATTATTTTTGGTTAACAAATCTGAATGAGCTCCACTCAACTCTTTTTGTCAATATATAAAAAAGCAAATAATTTCACAGCAGTAGTTTTAAGTTACAAAGACACATGCACTGATCCCCAGTTTTGCACTGTTCTATAACTATAGAAATTATTAGTTCTCCAATTTAATTGCATATGACTTTGTATATATTATATACAGCAGGTAAACCTGCAAGTTTTAACATTATAAAAATTGCTTTTAGTTCTGCAATCCTTTCTGAAGGAAAGAAAAAACAAAACAACAACAAAATGGACAGATGATAAGCTAATATGAAACTGGTGACTTGAAGCAGAAGAATACACTTTTACTTGATTGGATATTGTATAAATGGAATATTTTTATTACTAGTGCCAAATTGATATATGGTTAACAGGATTCTCAAACTTTTTCATATGGATCAATTCTTAATAAAGGCACAGTATAGAATTTTCAGAAATACCTAAAGATCTTAGTGGCCTAAGTCCCATTTTTACAAGTGACTAAGGCAAATACAGCCAGTTTTTTTAGAAGTATTAACTCACCTAAATATGCAGATAGGTACCTACTGGGATTTTTTAAAAGCTCTATGGTGTCTAACTTCCAATGGACATTAATCCCACGAGGTGCCTATTTAAATTTTTAGGTGTCAACATTCTTTTAAAAACCCGGCCCAATGGGAAATAGACTCTTAAGCGCTTAAGACCCAGATTGTTAAAAGTACTTAAGGCATTGCCACACTCAGAATTGCAACATCTAACTTATTTAGGAGCCTAAATCTCATTTTAACAGGGATTTAGCTTCTTAAAAACCTAAATCCCATCAACTGTCAATGGATTTTGGCTCCTAAGTGCCTAATCCCCTTTTGAAAATGAGATTTCAACTCCTAAATCAGTTAGGTGTTGCAATGCTAAGGAGCAGCAATGCCTAAAAGCCTTTAAAAAGCTGGGCCCGAGCCTATGTCTACACTACCACTTATGTCTGTATAACTGTTGTTACTCACGGGTGTGAAAAAGCGCCAGTGTAGGTAGCGCTATTTCTGTGGGAGACATTCTCCGGCCAACGTTGCTACTGTCACTCGTTGGAGGTGGTTTAATTAAATTAACAGAAGAGATCTCACCCATTGGCATAGAGTGGCTACATGAGTGATTTTACAGTGGCACAGACACTATGACACTGTAAGCTCACTAGTGTAGCCATGGCCTAAGTCACTTCTGAAAATATTTTTTTCATAAGCACTAAATCCCATCTTTTGTCTCATGGACTACCTTCCCTCCCATTCCAGGTCACCTAGCATCCCTGTGGCAACTACAATAGCTGCTTAAATGGATAAGCAATATTAGGAAAATATTTCATTTATTATTAGCTTCCCTAATGCAAGTTATCAGCTGGAAACAAGGAAGGAAAACAGCACTAATGTGCTGAGTCAGCTCTCTATAATCAAAAAATGGCCCTCAGACAATAGTTTGTGAACCTCTGATGCACAAGACATATGTATGACCAAATTTTGGAAAGTGCTCAACACTGACGTTGGGTTTGGATTTCAAATTAGCTCAGCTCCCATTTTGTCACCCTGCTGAAGTGGCCAGATTTAGAAAAGAGCTGTCAATGGGAGCTGCTGGCTGCTGAGCACATCTAGAAATCTGGCTCATAAAAGGTTAGGTATTTTGCATGAAATAAAATGACCCCAATTCACAACTGCATTACCCTGTTTTATACTTCTGTAAGTCCACTGAAATCAAGAGAGTTACAACAATATGAAACTGGAAAAATGCAGTGATGAATCTATATATGCCCGACTTGTACCCATTCAACTGTCTTTCTGTTGAAGATCACAAAATTCACATGTACTCATAAACTACTTTCACCTTCACCATGATACAAGGTTCCCAGTTAAGAGCCTGACCTTTGAAATGGAGGTAGCAATGGCAACAAGCAGTCCTGACACTTTAACACTGGTAACAAAAGCAGGAATAACAGAACTGGGCTTTTTTCAAATGAAATCCTAGCAGATGCAATGAAATAACAACAAAAAATACAACTCACTGCCTTTTTGGCACACAAAATGAAAATGATCACTGAGTTCCTAATTTAATGGTTAAATATAGTACACGGTAATTTTATAGCTCATTTTGATAACTGAGTCTATTGCTATCTTTACTCTTTTAGCAAATTAGATGTAAAATTCTCCTCACAGTATGAGCCGAATGATCTGAAGAATTAAGTTTTGATCACAGAGCTAAATATATTACCAAATCATTTTATACATATAAAGCATTCCAGAAAATCATATTTAATTTTTAGTAATTATAACCTACACCAAAACTAGCTTTAACCATTAGAAACTAGAAAAGTTTCGTATTGGGGTTGTTTTTAAGTAAAAACGTTAATCTTTGATTTCTCTGACAGTGGTGGAACAGCTGAGTGACATTCTGTAATTGTGTGGTGGCTACAGAATCTGTTCCATTTTCTTCAGTAATTTAAAACTTGGAAATTTTAACAGTTTCCTAAACAGTTTACCAAAAAAAATGAATTAAAGATGGTGCTAATAGTGCTGCTGATAGCTTGAAATTTTCAATTATAAGACCCTGTTTTCAGGTGTTTATTACATTGCCTTGCTTTAAAATTTCAGGCTAATTTTTTTAGAATATGCATGTGTTTCCTTGATGCCAGGGATGTGCCTTTTGTCATCTCAGGGAAAATCCATCAATATTTGGCCAAGGCATAAGCCTCTGAAAAATTGCAGTTTGCACATGCTCAGACTTGTTAGAATTTTGCAGCTAAATTGTGTAATAATTCCATCTGAAATTAGCCTGCTCTACCCCCCCTGCCTGCTCCTACACATCAGATTGGGCATGCACCATATATACAAAGCAAGAGAGTAATCTCCATTCTGGGGCTTCAGGAGAAGGACTTTCCCTGTAATTGCTCCTTCTGGCAATAAAAAAGTCTCTGGGCATGGGAACTGAGATCAGAGAGATTGTTTCCTCTGTGCTCTCAATGCTGCTCCTGCTGGCAGATAGGCAGCATGGAAGAGAAGGAAGAAGCAAGTGATTACAATGCAGAGGAATGAGTAATGGGGGCAGGGAAGGGGGCTGCAGGAACCAGAGGGTGGGGGAACAGAGTCAGGGGATCAGGGTGGATAGAAGCAGGAGCGGAAGGGGCAGGATTTGAGGAATGGCAGGGGTGGATAGGCACAGGAGGAGGATATTTGGACAAGAGTAAAGTGGGATAGGACCCAGGGTGGATGACAATGGGGAGGGAAACAGGAGATAAGGGATGTGGGGAGTTTATTAGGAGCAGAGAGATCCAGGAGATCTTGTGGGGAGGAGGAAGAGCAGAAGGAAACAAATACAGACTGAGGGCACATGGGAAGAACAGTCCACTGTGACTAGGGTACACTCCCCCACAAAACCTGGAGTTGAAGCCAGCAGTCCTGAGTCTCTGCATTCTTCTTCAAATAGCTGAGAAACTCACTGGTAAAATGTGTCTCATCCCTTTGCTGTCCCTCTTCCCTCTAACCCCACCCCCAACTTTTCCACATAGACGATAACAGCCTACTGCTGCTAATAATTATTCAGTTATCTCAAGTGACAGAGGTCTGTGCTATCCATCTAAAAGATATGAACCCTGCTGATGACCGAAGTTGGAGGCCAGTATGATTCACATGATAGAATTTCTGTAAGTTTTATGTTTTCTTGTAAAAAAAGGAAATAACACAAAACATATGTTAAAAGAAAATTAACATTGTGAAATCAAACATACAAAAAATTGCAAATGCCAGACTTAAGGTTTTGCATGCAACCTTAATTTATCCTTCTTGGGAGTATGCAGTATGATACATGATTTAATTACATGATCACATACTATTTTTTCCACTGGACCCCTGCCTCATTCTGTAGACAGGACAAACACTGCTCTTTGAATGAATCAGGGTTATGTAATGAGGTAGGCTGATGTTTTGGACCACCATCTCATTTGTTGTAGAAACTGTAAGGTGTGTAGTTAGTGAGGCGGTGGGATGGGGATAAATTGCAGGAGGAGAAAGGATGGTCTCATGGTTAAGGCAGTGGAAGGCTGCCCTGCATACTATCTCTGCCTCTGCCCTGGAGTCCCTATGTGATACTAGGCAAGTCACTTAATTCAAACATCATAGGTAGTCACTAATGGTGTGTTCCTAATTTTCTGGGTGTCTGACTTGATTATCCTGGGTCTCATTTACAGAATTCTGAGCACACAAAGCTACATTAAAAGTCAATGGGAGCTGTGTTTTGAACATATAAAATGCTAGATAATGCTAAGTAATATGAAAAATCAGGTCACAGCTTTCTCAAATTGGACATCCAAACTAGTGGAAACTTTTTACATTAATATCTTTGTGCCTCAGTTCCCCAAATAAGGTAATGCCACTACCTCATCTCACAAGGGTATTATGAAAATTAATTAATTAATTATAGTGAAGCACTCAGATAAAATAGTGATGAGAGCTCTAGAAAAGTCCCTGAGGAAATTAATAATTCTGTCTTCAGAATAGCATCCAATAAAAAAGGCCCGGGGCCACCCACTGAACAATGAAAAGAAAACACTAAATAGCTGCTCAATAAGTGAGCACTTTCCACTCTGTGCACTGAAAGAAGCAGAGGTCTTGCAGAAAAATTAGTATGTGATCATGTAATTAAAGATTGTATCATAGAGCTTATACACAAGGGAGGCAAATTAAGATTTCGCAGGCAACTTTAACTCTCATATTTCCTAACTTTTGAGTGCTTGACTATGCAACCTTTATGTTCTTTTAACATATTTTTGATGTAACAATAAATTTATAATGCAAGCCAGGAAGAGCAAAACATTATCTATAAATGAACAACCAATGTTTTATGATGTTTTACAATGTGTTACAGTAAGTGATAAATAGGGGACTATATATGCCTTATATGAATAATGCACTATGGTTCTTGCTTTGCTATGCTATAACTTTTCAATAAGCCATTAACACAAAGGTACGCTATTTAAAATGACATTTGTGACACAAAATAAGAACATTTGTAGTGGTTATTGACATGCTACACTTGTTCAATAAATTATTAGTGCTAAAATAACATTAGCTAGATTATAAATAAGGTATACTTTTAATATAAAGTCATGCATAGGCTACAAGTGTGCACTTCAAAGTTTCCTCCTGAATTAAAATGAGAATTCTTCTTAATAACATAGTTCATGCAAAGATGACACTCCCTTCCTGCAGGAGAGATAAATTGTAATAGTTCAGGACTATACATTGACTATATTATTTAATTGGACCAGCCAATTAGCTTGATAGTTAGTGCTCTGCACTGCCATGTAAGAAATTCTGGATTGATCTTGCCCTGGTTTCTTTTTTTCCAGAGGCCACAAGGTACTCCTAAGGGCATTCTATGCCAAAACTTTAAAAATTCTGTGCCAAAAAATAAAAAAATCTGCAATTTTTATTTGTCAATAAATAAATGCAAAGGCTCCAGCATGGCAGTGGGGAGCACAGGCCACACGAAAGTGGGAGATCACCCTGCAGCCACCCCCATCCCTCACTCCTGAGACATGACTCAGTGGTGAGGTTGCACCCGACCCTGACAGAGCACAGGGCCTGGGCCTGCCCCAGAAACATTCTGGGGCCCTGCCCCTCTGTGCCAGGTGCACTAGAGATTGGGCAGGCAGGCTCAAGCAGACAGGATCCAAGTGTGGAGGGGCTCAGTGTGGGGGGATCCAAGTGTGGGGTGAGAGGATTCTGTGTGGGACAATCTGGGTGCACGCAGCTCAGTGGAGGGGTCTAGGTGTGGTGGGATCTGGATGCACAGAGGCTTGGGGGAATTCCAGGTGCAGGGGCAATGAGCCTCTGCAGGGGCTTCCTGGTGAAGGTGGTTGGGGCTCAGCGGAGGGGTCTGGATGTGGGGGGGTCTCAGCAGGGTGCTGGGGGAGTGGGGCTTGGTGGGGTGCGGGTCTGGGTGCAGATAGTTGGGTGTCAGTGGTGTGAGGGTCTGGAAGTGGGAGCTCAATGTGATGCAGTGAGGTGGGGTTTATCAGGCTAGGGGTTTGAATGCAATGAGGTCAGTGGGGAGGTGGTGTGGGTGTAGGGGTGGGGGTCTGGAGGCAGGGGCTCTAGGTGCAGGGGGCTCCAGATACAGGAGATGAGGTTCAGTGGGGTGGGGTTTAGTGTGGGGAGGGCTAGGGGGGTTCAGGGCATACAGGGTGAGGCTTGGCAGGGCTGTCTGGGTATGGGAGGTCCAGATGCACGGGGATTGGGTGAATGGGGGAGCATACAGTGGGAAGCATACTGTGACCCCTCCCCAACAGCTGGGGAGTGATGGGGAGCAGGAAGAAGGGGAGGACGCTGAGTTTTCTGCAGCTGAGTGGGGGCCGGGGGAGGGGGGGGTCTGACAGCCCCCATCACTCTTTGCAGGGGAAGAGGAAGTCCTGTCCTCTCCTGTCTGCAGCCCAGCCGGGACTAGCTGCTATTCTGGATCAGGGTGGGAGCCACTAACTGGGGTGTCTCCAGCCCTGCAGTAATTTACCTCTCCACTGGCTGTTCCGGGTTCCTGAAACAATGTACCTGCACAGATAGGGAGTGGTGTGTGACTGCTCTTGCAGCTTCTGTTTGCTTCCCTGTCAGAAAGTAATTTTTCTGCAGGGAAGCAAAGAAATCTGTGGGGGACATGAATTCTGAGACACTTCCAGGATTAATAAGGGCTGCAATTCAGACACCACACCACCACCATGCTTCTGTATTTGGAACATGACCCTTTCCACTGTACACCTGAAATAGTCACCCCTTATAGACACAACAAACCCCCACATTTTCAGAACAATGTGTATGTTAAAAATCATTGTAACTCCCAGGAAACACTTTAAAAAAAAGTTAAACATCAAAACTCATTTATCTTGGCTAAATGTCTCTGATAATCCAGAGTTATCAACAGACCTCTTCTTATGACACCATATTTGGATGGGAACAAAACAGATTGACTCAACTAGACCAGTTATGTCAAAATACATACTTAAAAAAAATGTGAACTGCTCCAACAATATATACTAGAAGTATTGGATTAGCATAAATAACTCATGATACAACACCATTTTCTCGCTAGTTCTTACTAGAAAAGTGTACTTCAACCCATCTACAAATTTGATAATCAACTAAAAATCTTGGACAAATGGGAAGAACTAAAGGACCAGTAGGCAGACTGCATTCAGCCTTCAGTTATGCAGAAACACACCAGCTCCCTGCATGTAAAAGAGAAATAAAATTCAAAAATATTAGAGAAGAGCACATTTGGACAGACATGTTTCAAACAGCTCACTCCATCACTTCTTTAACAACTTGGAGATAATTCCATTTGAAATTTAATAGAGCTTTCTTCTACATACAAATTGCTATGATCCTCACACTCCAACAACTTCTGAAGAGCATGCAAGTAGATAGTCTCTACACATGAATTTCCTGAGACTCTCCTTAGAGCCAAAATTTTGGTCACACATACAAAATAGCCTGCCAATTCAAGGAAAGATAAATCTCACCAACCTGTTATTCACATTACCTAAACAAACAACAACAAAAAATACAGCTGACCCAGCCTTTGAGCCAAATTTAAAAATTAAGGGGGAGATTTTCAAATGCTTAGATCAAAGTAAATCCCATTGAAACACTGAGTCATCTGTGTCAGTAAAAATCTCCTCCTAAATTGCCAACACAAAATGAATCTGGCTTTCCAGAGCAGTCCAACCAAATACCTTAAATACTTTTTCATAATAATGTCACACCAGGTTCTGAAAAAAAATGATGTACAAATGCTAAGTATTATTAAAATGATATAAGTATCTAAGTGGGAGGAAAATAAAGTTAACAAGGACTTTTTTATAATATGGATTTTAATATTTGGCTGATGATGAAGTAAGGAAACAAAATGGCTTTCTAGAACTTATATAGCTCTTGATGCAATATTTTTAAAATTTCACAAGGACAAACTCCTCCTCTGGTATATCCTTTATACTAGCATTCTATTTACATTTTATGAGCACTATGTTTTTAAAAGTGTGTTGAAAAACACAGACAAAATAAAAAACAATCATTAGAGTACTAATTCTGACTTACGTCTTCTAGTAATAAAAGCCCCCTATATAGTAATGCAAAATCCCACAAACCCCATATTTTCTATGCTATCTTCACTGATGCATAAAAGTAGAAGAGACATTTCTAGCTAAAGAGTACAAACATAATTTAACATTTATAATTCAAATCATATTCCCAGTTCAAAATTTAATCTACAGCAAAGGTTCTGGCTTCATAAAACTTGAAGTCTAAATATCCCTTTCCCCAATAGATACAATATACTATGTGGTACAGGAACAAGATAATATTTGTCCTCTTCAAAGTGAGGATTCAGACTTGAAAGTAGTTTCAGAGTAATAGCAATATTTAACCTGAGCAGTCCAGACATTTCCATGACACGAGTGCAGTCTAGTCTCTTTCCAGGAGAAATGCACGAACACCATTGCATACTGCTCCAGGTCTACAGTGGAGTAAAGGTCAGCCTACTTAACATTCTGAACCATCCTGAAGGATAAGTATTCAAAAGCTAACTTTTGTGTGAGGTGGATTAGTGGCAGGAGTGAGGAGCCTATTGCTATATGTGATATTGGGGTTAAACATGGTTACAGGGCTAGCTGCATCACTATCCCCTTTTATGGTTTTGCTGAGTGCACCCTCAGATCTCAGGCCTCATGCCTTCACCTTTCCCAGGAATCTCCTTAGACCTGGCCCTGAGCTACTGTGACCTGTATGTCAGTCATGCTTATCCATCATGTCCAGCTCTGTTCTGTACCTAAAGTTCTCCCTTTTTTGAGTCTGTGACCAGTGGATTACATGACCCAAAACAGACTTCTTCAAACAAAAGTTCTTTTTATTTAAAGATAGAAACAAAACATTTTACAGAAAAGGATCCCAGAATAACAACAAGTCTACATGCATGTTAATCTTAACTAGAGGCTAACCATTCCTGCCACTCGGTAGGCTATGAGTTCTCAGTCTCAAAAACTTGTTGGCAGGGCCGGCTCTCCCCAAGCAAAAAAAAACCTGCGGCACGGCTGGAGCGTGGGTGCAGGGGGACCGGCTTGGGCGGGTGGGGGAGGAGGGAGAGAGAGAAAGAGAGAGAGAGAAGGGGGTGGCCAGGGCTACAGCAGGGGCGCTGCCACGCGGCCCCTCCCGCTGCGCCGCCTCCTGCCGCCTGCCGCGAGGGCTCCGCTCCAGTCAGCGGGGAGGGAAGGAAGAGGACTGCCCTGCAGGGCGCTCTGGTTCTCCGTGCCGCCGCCGCCCCCTACAGGGCGGCCGGAGTGGAACAAGAACAAAACAAAACAAAACAAAACAAAAGCGGCTGTGCCGCCCTAGGATTGGGCAGAATGCCTCCAACAATCTGCCGCCCCAAGCACCAGCTTGCTCAGCTGGTGCCTGGAGCCAGCCCTGCTTGTTGGGCAAGCCCACCATGGGATCACATCAAAGCAGAGCTCTTGCATCGTCCCTTAACTGTTTAGTGAGAAGTCTGAATCTACCTCCCCTTTCCTGAGCTCATATCCTGACAATTCTGCTATTGATTTAACTCAATATACGCATACAGTATACATTACATCAACTAGGTCAACACATAATATTAATAAATTATTACAAGCAACTCCAAATCTGTCACACAAGACTGTGGCATAAATACCACAATCTAGTTCTATACAAAGCCACCATGATGGTGCTATACATAATAATAATAACATAATAATTCAATAATAATAAAAAATTAGACATACAGATAAAAGTACTCCTTGTTTGTTAACATAGAATTCTCAAAGGAGTACACAAAAGAACATAGATTTCAATATGCTAATGCTATGATAACAATCATCACAAATTATATGTTGGGCTTGTAACACCACCTATTATTAAGGATACCAGATACTTCCCATTACAGGCCCATGTTTTCAGTTTCTTATATCTTTGTCAAACTGTTTGGGCTAAATTTTTCCATGTTAGTTGTCTACTTAGGATGATTTTTTTCTTTAAATTTCAGCCAAAATAGTTCAATTATTTCAGAAAACAAATCTACGAAAAAAACATGTTGTTTTTCCTATGTTAAAAAATTCTGGTACTCTCTTTTTGAAAAGCTCTGGCACCCCCATGCTTTAGAAACAAGACATGAATTTTGCAGGGGGTGGCCTTTTTCTCTAGGATGTGCCTTTTACTGCACAAGAGCCAGACCTGTGTGCATGTAGGGAGGATGTAGGCTGGGACAAGAAGCATGGGATGAGAGGGAGACACTGGGACTAGATGCTGGTGTGAGAGAGGGGGAAAATATGTCTGGAAGTTGAGGATTCAGGGGAGACTGGAACCAGCTGGGAAGGAGACAGGAACTTGAATGCAGACAGGATGGGTAAAATGGGCATCAGGCAGAAGGGAAATTAACTGGCACGGTGTCCCATTCCTTCTAGTGCTGGTCCAGACAAAGGGTGACAAGCTACTACTGTTATCAATTACCCTATTAGCTCAAGTGCCAGAGATCTGTTTGGTGGATCTAAAGATTCCAGCCTGCTAATCACCCACGTGGGAATCAGTATAATTCCATATGATGGATTTTATGTTTTTCAGTTTGTTTTTTAAAAACTGAGGAAATTACTCACAAAATCTATATTAAAACAACATTAATAATGTTGCAAAGCCTAAGAATCAAAAGTTAGGAGAGGCCAGAATTAAGGATGCCTGTGCAGCCTTAATTCCCTCCCCCCTTGTGCATTCATATCATGATACACTCTTTAATTACATGATCATATACTAGTTTTTTTTCCAGAGGAGCATTCTTGCCTCATTCAATGCAAAAGCCTGTTTGTTTCCCTTGTTAGTGATTGATACCCAAATGGCATCCATTCATTGAACCAGAAGGGCCCTCTTCTTCAGAGAGGAAGGGCCAGAAAAAAACAACAACAACAGGGAAAGCAACTAATTCTGAGGGACAATAAATGAAAAAAAAAAACAGGAACAGGAGTCAGGGTCACAGGTTTAAAACCAGGGGCCAGAAGGGGATAGCAAGCAGATAACCCACCAGGGACCTAGTGAATACCGCCCAGAGGAACTCTGCCCAGAGGTGGGAATGGACGAGTGCACAAAAATGGGCCCCACAGCCACAGTCACAAGGAATCCCTTCTTTCAACCCCCCCTCATTCAGTGCACAGGATGGATCTTTTTGGGGAATGACTCAAGAGTTGGGTAGTGAGGGAGGCTGTTGTCTTTGGATCCTGGCTTCATTTGTTGTAGAACTTGTAAAGTATGTAGTTAATGAGGCAGGCTACTGCAGGAAGAGAAAGGATTGTCTTATTGTTAAGGCGAGTGAATGCTGGAGAAGTGGATTCTATCCCTGCCTCTGCCACAGAGTCTCTGTGTGATGCTGGGCATCTCCCTTACACCTAGCACCCCCATAATCATCACTGTCATATTATGATATGTTGTGTACAAAATATGCCTTGTGAGGTATCATTCTAAAGTCTTGATCTTCTAAACATTACATCTCGTTGGATTGTATGTGCTATCATTGTACGTGAAGTTATGAAGTTTTCCTATGTATATGTTACTGAAAGATGTTGTGAAGTTGGAAACACCCACAACTATCCTTTCAGGTACAACAATGAAGAAGCTAGACAGTGTTAATGGCCAATCAGCAAAGACAATGGACCATGGAAGAACTTATCCTCACTTGCAGACACTTCAGACAGACTATGGGCAATGGCTGCCATGACTCATCGGGAGCATGGAAGGACTTGTGACCAGATCACATGATAGTGAACTCCATTTTGGTACCTGTACTTTTCCACAAAATGGGCTGGGAACCTGGCATGGAACAAAGGGGTTCACGCCATAGGGAGAAACTATCTAAGATGGGGATTGACATCATGATTTGTCTTCACTTCCCCATAACTCAACACCTGAAAGAACCTCTGTAAGACAAAGGACTTTGAATGGGGGATGGGAACCCAAGCTGCAAAGCAGCTCCAGCTTGTGCCTCAAGAATCTGCAAGCCAACTTGTATCATCAGTCAGGGTGAGATACTGCTGATATCTAGTTTGTATGAGACTGCGATTTTTTTTAATTTCCTAGGTAATCTGCTTTGATCTGTTTGTTATCAATTATAATCACTTAAAATCTATCTTTCTATAGTTAATAAACCTGTTTTATGTTTCATCTTAACCAGAGTTTCTTTGAGTGAAGTGTTTGGAAATCTTAGCTCTGGTAACAAAGGCTGTTGCATATCTTCCCCACATCGAGGGGGGAGTGGACTATTTAATGAGCTTGCACCTTACAGATCCCTGTGCAGTGCAAGATGATATAATTCTGTGTATTACTGTGGTGCAAGGCTGGGAAGCTGGGACATTGGCTGGTGCTTCCATTGTTCACCCATGAGTGTCTTAGGTAAAGCACACAGTTGACTCAGGTGGGTGTGTGGTGCCACTTGCTGTTGTGTTGGGTGATAGGACCCAAAAGGGGCTGGCTGTGAGTCACTGACAGAACGGGGAGAGAGGCCAACCAAGCTGAATAGATAGGGGATACAGCGGTTCCAACGGCTTCCAAGCTTCACCCCGGGGGTACATCCCGTCACACTAACCTTTCATAGTTGGTCACTAATTGTACGTTCATCTCCTTCTGGGTACCTAACTTGAGACTGATTTACAGAATGCTGAGCAATCACAGCTGCAACTGAAGTCAATGGAAGCTGTTCTTTGAACATATAAAGCGTTAAGGGGCTTCAAATTCAGGTTGCACAGGCAAACTTAATTCTGGCATTCCATAATTTTGAGTGCTTGACTTTGCAATCTTTATAATATTATTTCAACATAGTTTTGTGTGTGTAATATGATAGAAAAGTAGAAAGAAAACTTGTAAAAATGAGTGCCCCAAAATAAACACATCAGTAAAGTCATAAGCAAAATACAAAAAAGTGGCTATTCTATAGATATAACAGCATATATAGCAGTGGCCTCTGCTATATGTGCTCCAGAAGCGTTGTGCTCCACAAAGAATGACTCCAGGAATTGCTGCAAATACAGAGCACCCTCTCAAATCCTGCTTCAGGCTAAGACTTATAAAACACAATATAGGCCCTTGTCTTTAAGAAGTCCTACTATTTTTCAACATGAAAACATATCTATTTAGTTTCTTATTAGCTTATTCAAATAACAGATTATTACTCACGCACAGTGTTTAACATTTGCATCTTATATCACAAAGCTTAAAACATATGGCAATTTCAATTTCTTTACAAATGATAATATTTCAAAACTTATCTTTCTGAAGATGGGAACATGCTCTATTTGTTAGAACAGGGCATGAATCAGGAAGTCAGAGGAGGAAACTTGTTCAATAGGTGTAAACTTTGGGGAAATGTGGTCAATTAGGAGTCAAGTCTCCCAAGTAATGTAGAGTGCCTGTCATATATGTTTCTTTTGTTTGTTTGTTTTTCCCTTTTCCCCAAAAAATTAGTTATTTATGGTTCCATATTCCCAAGGACTCCTAAATGCTTACAAGTGGGAAAGAACCACCTGCAAATGTAACGAGGGATTTATTTTAATTTTGCAAAACCAGCAATAGCAATACAGCTGTCAGTGGGAGCTTGAGCTGTAGTTTTATTATTTTAGAAAAGGACCCTATGACAGATTAAAACCAGCCCTCATTGCTGCCATTGACACCTGGCATAAAGATTACATTATTATATCCAGGCATATTAGGCCAAATTAATCCCTGATATAACTCAATTGCAGCCAATGAAGTTATATCAGGGATAAATGTGTCCCATTTCATTGGAATATGTCCTTTCTTTTAACCATTTTAAAAACTCTGATCATTTCTCAGATCTGAGTGTAACAATGTTAAATACCTTCCATATTAGATATTACACGAGTAAGGAACTATATTTAAAATAAGCATTTATGAGTCACTTATGAATTGCTTGGGTATGCTCTCCAAACTAACTCTATGAGAACAGATATATTGAAAGGATATATAGATCTACTCCTTTTTCAGAATTTTTGTTTTGAGTACTGCAGTAACAAAACTAGCATTTATTAACACCATTTTAAAATATTCATGTAATGCAAACTAAAAATTCAATATTTATTACATTATTTTATTTAATCAAGAGATTGATTCATAATTCCATTTATAGGTATTGTATCTAGTTTTAAATTAATCTAATAGATGTTACTTCAGTGGCATTAAGATTTATGTGACTCTTTATAGATGATCAGAATTGTGACTATATTTTTATTACAGCACTTTCACTTTGGGTCATAGAGCTTTCTTTTTCAGCAAGCCTTAGTTCCTCTATATTTTATACACACTGTGAGATATTTTGCCAAAACTAGTACAATCCAATGCATTTTTTTTAAAATGAGAGAAAATAATAAGCTAACTAACTGAGTTGCATTCTTAACATCTTGCCAAAATATTCTACACACACACACACACACACCCCACAACTAGATAGACTTACAGGATTAGAAAAATAGAAACTTTTAAAAAAAACTCTTACTCTATTTTGCATGAAACAGTTTTACAGCATTATATCAATGTTTGTTTCACATTGTCTAGAACATGGAAGTAAAATCACTTACTGAGAAACAGCTTCAGGAAAATATTCTTCAGTGCTATTTTTATAAAAGAGAGTCAATGCTTCCTGCATAGAATTTTGGCTTGAATAATATAGGTGATTAAAATCATTATTAGCAGCAGGACTCCAATGATGTTTATTCTTCATTGCTGGCTACTTTTTGTAGTCATTTATATCTGCACAAACCAGCAGCAAAATGGAAGAACTTTATGCTCAGTTCGCTCTCACTTTGCGTGGGTATAAAGACCCAATTCAGCAAACCAGCCCTAATCAGCAACAATTTAAGCACATTCTTGAATTAAGTACATTCTTAAGTATTCTGATGAACTGAGGCCTGAATTACTGTACAAAGTATAAGGGTGGAGAATTAGTACTAGCTGTTTGATGAGGAAGAAGCAGAAGCTGGAAACAAAGCTAAAGAATCTGGTGAAAAATAAAGAACCCCTTTCAGATTGGGGATATTCTGTCTGTTTTGGGTAAATTAAACATGCAGATAAAGGGCCTGATCCTCAAACTGATGTCTTCAGTGCCTGATGTGGAGCAACTCTGCGGAGTTCGTGAGCACCTTCTGCCTTCTCCCAACTGAGAGAACTGCAGAGTTTGGAGAGAGGAACTCTAGGTAATGTCTCCAAAGAGTTCTCTAGGAAGGGTCTCTATAGTTAAGAGTCCTCTGGGACTTTAGTGACCCTGCCACAGGTAGACCAGCCATAGAGACTGCCTAAAGCACTTTCGCCTGGAGTCACCAAGATATGGTTAGAGAAGCACCAGACAGAGTGATGTAAGGCATTAGTGTGACCATGTCTATATGGCTATGGCTATGTTGTGGGTCACACTCAAGAGTGTTGGGAGGAGGGACTGTAGAGACATCAAAAGTGGGCAATGTGTAGAATCAAAGATAGGGGAGGACTACCAGGGGGAAATTCAATGGGGGGCAGTGAAAGGATGGAAGGCAAAACTCCAGGGGATAAATTGTTTGGACAAGTATGAGCAAAGAATTAGTGTTTGTAAAAGTGTTTATGTAATGGAGATATGCATATTCACTGAGTGTGCAAATTGGAGGTATTCAATCATTTATGTAACATCTCCACCTTTCCTAAGTGGTTCAATGGGCATACACACATAGCAGCAGTCTCTACTAATAAGTGCATTTTTACTGTACCAACCATAACCACTTACATTTATGTTCTATTTCAAAATATGGGAGCTTTGGCATTTCACATTATGTGATAATTGTTAGCAGAAGCTGAGTTTGTAATGGCAACCATTGTATACAATAGGTAAGGTACACACAAAAAGGGATGAGGTACATAAGATAATGCAAAAGAGGAGAAAACAAAATATAAAAGTCATCAGACAACAAATGAGCAATATTTTCTTTTGAACCTTCTCACACATATTTTCTTTCTGGAGGATGTAATAATTGTACTGTAGACATGGCATTCATGATCCTGTTAACAGGAGTGCAGCTCAATTACTAATATGTCTAAAAACACAAACTCCTTTTTCAAAGCACACTCAAGAGGACAAAGTTTTGGGGGCAGATTTCTACTATTACAATATCACAGACATAACCCTCTGTAATGGGATCCCTGGGGTGCAACCTGGGACCATGGGACTGCTGTGCCCCTTTTAACTCATTAATCTGGGTTGTCTCTCATAATGCCTTACTGTTAGCAAGCAGGAAACCCTTCAGGTGCTTTTACCATCTAGTACAACCGTATGTGGAGCCCCACACACATGAATGCTCCCAGAGCTACTCATGAATCACATAGAGAAAGGCACCAGCCAAATCCTCCTTGTTTCCAGCCTTGGACCTCTGGAATGTACTGTCCTGCACAGCTCAAGACCCTTTCTTGAGCAATGCAAGTTTATTAATTGATTCCCCACTTCGTCAATAGAAAGTGGATATACACCAGCCTTTGTAAACCTGAGCAGATTTACCAAGCACTTCAGGCAAACTAACAGGAAAAGATAAACAGTAAAACAAGTTTACTGATTACAAAAGATAGATTTTAAGTGATTATAAGTCAGAGATGGTTACCAAAGAAAACAAAATAAGCACACAATCTAAATCTTAAACATGTAAGACACTAGGCAGTATTTAGATCAAGCAGTTTTCTCACCCAACTGGATGTTACAGTTCATAATACACAGGTTTCACACTTGAAACCTGGACCAGTTTCTGTTGGTGTCTTCAGCCTTCTGAGCATCCTTGTTACTTGTAGCATAGGTGGGGGGAAGAAAAAAAGGGTCAGTGGGGTCATGGTGTTCTGTTTTATACCCTCAGTTCATGTGCTTGGAAAACATAGGTCCAGGCATGTCTGGTGGGCATTGCTGAGTCACCAGGCAAGATTGACCAATTTCTCTGGTGTGGCCTTGTGCAAGTGAGTCACTGAATTGTAACTCCCTTGCTGGACAAAGACTGTTGATGTTTGCTCAACACCCACACAGGCATTGGTTATCCCCCTGGTTATTGTCTTTCGAGCGCTAGTATCTGGGCACTTCCCAACCCCACAGAATATTTTAGTGACAGTCGTACAACACATTTCTCTGAACTTCATATGCATTAATGATATACATATTTCAATGGAACAGTGGGTTTCAGCAGATCATAACCTTTCATTTGATACATTACAGGGCATGCTTTATATGCAATATCACAATTATATATAAATGATGAATATGGGGGTTACAGGGTGCACCCCTGAGGTGTAGAGTATCACATCCTCAAAGCAATGAAGACATAAATATGCATTAGATAACTTTTAAGAGCAATATTTCTTCAGTCAATAAGTTTTAGACTTTTACTGTGACATAGGATAAGTAGAACAGTTGGGTGATGCTCACAAAATGATTTTGGATGCAAGGAGTGTGGGGGGAGAAATACTTGAGAACTGTCTGGATGACTATGGTAATAAAATGCAGAATATGAGCCCATGGGCCATAGGACAGAAATACATAGACAAAGTAGGGAGTGAATATTGGAGGCATTTCTTTAGGTACAATTACTGCATCTATATTCTATGAAAGTGTGATATCTTTTTGGGAAAAAAAACTTGTCTCTAGAAAGTGTTCTTTGTTGGATCATATTAAAAGTTATTTTAAAATTGATAATTGTTAATCATAAACTGAAATCAAGTTTTATATAATGCCACCTTTACATAAGTCATTTTCAGTGGAGACCTATTGATGTGAGAAATGTTCTTGTAGAACGTCAAGTATTTCCAAGTTCTCCACACAGAAGAAACTGCTTGATCACCTGCTCCCCAATTTAAAATTTCCAAGTTTACATGCAGGATAGATAGATAGATAGATAGAAAATGAAATACTGAGTGAGCTATACTCCTTCCCTTCATGGGGAGAAGGGAAACAAACATAACAGTACACAACTGGGTAAAAATTGCTAGAATTCTTGGACTCCAGATGACTGAGTATAAAAAAAAACAAAGATACACAAAGGAAAACAGTAGGAAAGAAAATCTTCAACTCAGTGAATATGTAATTCAAGGAGACAATGGTTCACAAAGTGAGATCAAAACTGCAGTATCCAGGACACTTATATGTCCTTTGCCGTGTTTAGTAAGTATATGAAGGTAAATTAATTCCACATAATTTTTTTATATTTTTTTCTGTCCCAGAGACAGAAATGGATCAGATAGAGAAAGTCTTCTCTACTAGTATCCTCTCATATGCAGCGAATGGTAATTCATTATGCCAAGGCAATTCAGGAAATATGTCATCCCATCACTGAAAACAGCTTTTCCCAGATAAAATGGACCAATTTGGATTTGTCAAGGTTGTACCATCGTAGAAACAGGATCAGGACAGAAGTTTAAGATGAGAAATGTCCAAGTTTTCATGAAATTCAGACTTTATTCAGTGAACAAACCCAGACAGGTTTTAAACAAGCATGGTACCTTGTATGTGGGAAAACTAAATAAGGAAAATTAAAGGAAAATACTGCCATTTCCACATCTCTTCTAGTGGAAGTAACTGTAACAAGTAAAGCTACCATAAGGGAGAGAGATAAGAGTGAAACTGATTCTAAAGGCTCAAATGAAGAGCAGCAGAGTTCTTTTAAGTGTAAATTTAAATTCTGAGGAGCAGAGATAGGATGAATATAAGAGTTAAGTTTTATAAAAGGAACTAACCAGTATATCCCCCCCCAAAAAATCCAAAAGCTCTGTTCCAGACAGCACTAACTGCTGAAGCTAAAATCAGATCTTTCATGTAACTAATACTGCAAATATTCTAAAGTTTTATAAAATAAACGATGATCAATAAATATAAACATACCTTCAAGAAAGTCTACAGATCACTAAAACCTGACATTTTTAATCACATCACTTTATTACAATATTTTCATCAGATAATAGAATATTCTGGCTATTTGACAACACCTCTTTAGTTGAAATGCTTTGCTGTATTGTTGTTCATGATATTCCTTTAGAAGGGGCTATACGTTTTATCTGTATATTATTTATTTTCCTCTGAGCTCATTTCAGTCTTATTGATAGAAGATAAGGTTATTCCTACACTAACAGGAGACACTGATTCAAAATTAACAACAGTGCAAGGACATCATCAACAGGTATATATAAGCCATCATAAATGTAGAGCAATAATGAAAAGAGGATGAAGCATAACCTATGAAACACTCCCTAATCTCTTTTCTTGAAGTTATACCCCCTCCTCCCTCGGCCGCCCCTTGGTTTTCAGCTTTATAAATATGTGTATAATAGACCCTTCTGGTTTTTGAAAGATTTTTTTTAAATGACTCCAGGCTACCTATCATCTACACATGTCACAGTTTGCCCTTGTTTACAGATACGTGAAACAAAACAATAGATATTAGATATTAAGATATTCAAAATTATACTTGAATTTGATTAAATAAATTTGTGTTGCACCATAATCAGACTGGTGATGGCAGTGGCATTTTAATTTATATTAAAGCAAGGACAAATCCAAACCTGTAAAGACCAAGTGAAAAATCAGACACACTAAAAGAAATGAGAAACCCTTGAACAATGGTCCAAAACAAAAGGCAGATAAATGTTATGCCACAGTACGGTATGTTAATGAACATCATGCTGGCTTTCTGGTTCTCTGAGTTTTAAAGAAGACAGAGGCATTATGGCACTTGATTACTTCATACTTTGAACTTTGATGAAGTGGAAGTACATCTTGTGCTCTATCTCTTGTTAAACGGTCCTTTGGTCAGATCAACTGATATCATGGAATTTTCCTTGGAGTTTAAAATATTTTTGAGCATCCATTTATAGGCAGGAACCAGTCAGCCCTTTCTTCAACATGCAGTCATTCTTTCTGTCAGAACTGTTATAGGCGTTTATATCTTCATCTTCAAATATGAAACAATTGACCATAGTGCAATATAATATGTAAGCAGAGTCTGAACAAACTGGATGAATTCTCCCCTGACAGCTAGCTGGGTGGGGGAGAGACTTCAGGAGCAAACTATATTTACATGAACACATTTACTCTGCTTAGATATCCAGCAGATAGAGCAGTGTTGCTCAAAATAATCAACTTTGGCTGGTGTTGGGTTACTAATCACTTTAGTACTGAATGTAGGGGTAGTGAAATGCTGTTATCGATGTGTTGCCATTATGATATGAATGGAGGGGAGCAGAACTGTGCTTAACTTATCCCAAATGAGGGGGTCACCCTCAGCTGCAAGAACCTTGTTAAGCCAGGGGCTCAAATGCCAGAAACCTGTGAAAGTAAGGGGTGGGGACAAATGTCCCAGCCAGGAGGTGTGGAGTCTCCCTACGAGACCCCAGACTGGTTTAACCTGTTCCTCCCCACTGTTCAAATAAAGAGCTAAACACGTTTCATTAGGATACTCTTTGTTATTTGAAATGCTCAGAGCTGAAATCAGTTGCGATAGAATTGTATTTCTGCCCAGCCTGTTAAGAACTGAAAATTACTAAGAGACTGATATGCAGAGGTCCCAACAGAGTGGCAGGTGGCGGATAGTCGGCTGGTGAATGAGTGACTGGGGAGGCGGTGAGTAGAACGAGTGTCTGGCAAGATGACGAGTGGCTGGTGAGGGAGCGAGGAACTGTGGCTGGCAGGGCGTCCAGGTGACAAGGAGCAGAATCTGGTGGGGCTTAGAGGTAATTTCAGCATATCCGGTGACAGTCCCAAGGGGGTCTCTGTGACCAAACCCATTACAATGGCGTAGTGTAACAGAATCTGTGTACAGCTGATTGCTTTGAAACACTGGTAGTAATTTTAAGTGAGTTTTAAATGTGCTGACTGAAGAACAGACAAAGTGGTTACTGGTTTGTTATTTTCTTAATGCATCCCATTGTTGTTTGTTATTAATTATCCTTTCATTACATTTTTATACTTATGTTGTTATACCTGGTCGTTGGTTCAGCAAGTCACCAAGCTCCACCAGCTATTCCGGGGGGGCCACTGTCCGATGATCCTTATTGTGATCCATTGATCACGGGGGGGGGGGGGGGGTGTGGAATGTAGCCATTTTCTCATTTTATCGTTCAAAGGCAGTCTAAATAGCTTCCTGTTATGTTGTTACAAAACCACAAGCAGCAGCGGAAGTCCCTGCTGACGTTGGGTGCCTGCTTAAAGCTGTATATCACCAATTGTAGTCATACTTATGAATATGTAACCAAACCAATTAATGCAAGGAATGAGTGAGATAGTGTGAATGTAAGAAACCAATCACAAGGCTTAAACCGAAATGTTACAATATAAAGATAATCAAGCTGTATATAGAAGAACAGGAGTACTTGTGGCACCTTAGAGACTAACAAATTTATTAGAGCATAAGCTTTCGTGGACTACAGCCCACTTCTTCGGATGCAGTGGGCTGTAGTCCACGAAAGCTTATGCTCTAATAAATTTGTTAGTCTCTAAGGTGCCACAAGTACTCCTGTTCTTCTTTTTGCGGATACAGACTAACACGGCTGTTACTCTGAAACTTGTCAAGCTGTATATGGAGCTGTATATAACCCTACGGCAGTAGTGGCCAGAGAGAGATGTAACCCACAACAGCAGGAACTCGAGACCGGACCGGAAGCACTAGAGCCCTCCAGCAGATCTGAAGGGACTCCGGGGAATATCATCATCTAGCAGTTCGATCTCTGGGCAGCTGGAGTGTGATCACCCGCAGTCATCCATGAAACCGAAAGCAACATCTGCACCTGCACTCTGCCTGTAGGATGAATGTGATGTGTGTGTGAATATAATTGTGTAGATAAGGGAAGCAAGTAATAAATCAACACTCAGTACTGCTTGAGTTCGACCTTTGTTTGTAGTTATTTCTTGGCTGGTTCCAAGAATGGGTAACAGCCTCAATTGCTGGAATCAACAGTAAACAGGCAAAGGAGCAGCAGAGATTCTCCAGTGTTGCAAACTCTCATGATTTTATTTTGGTTAAGGCCGGACCCATTCTGGCAATGATACAAGAAGCTCCAACCCTCTCGAGAATTTCAGCCCTGCCAGAAAGATAACCCTGTCTGATGGGCTGCAAGCGCCACTTCCTCACCTCCTGGGGAAGAGCAACCAATCAGAGCTTCCACAGCAGGCAGAGCTTGCATCTCCCCTCCCCTCAGCAGCCAAAGTTGTTTTATAGGAGAGAAGAGGGAGCAGAAAGAGGCCAGGAGCCCAGGGCCACTCAACTCCCTTCTGTAAGCAACAGGATAGTTCCACTGCTTCCCCCACTCCACCCCTCATTGTAACACCAGGCCCTGAAGGGGCAGAGTAGGTGAAAAACCCCTGGAACTTCCCCCTCCCAGCCTAGAAAGGGGAGAAGGGGAATGCACTGCAGACCGCTTCCAGGCAAAGGGCAGAACTGATCTAGTGGCTCGGCGGGAGGGAGGGAGGGGAAGGATGAACTGATGGGAGACTGGGCAGAAATTATGTGATGAGTGAGGAGAACAGCATTGATTTGGAGGTTGGGGGTGGGGACAGAATGAATTGCTGGGCAAGAAATGGCCAGATTTGGGCATAAGAGCTCCTGCAATAAATCTGAGAGTGTGTGCAACTAGTGACCCCCGTCCCATTCACAAGGGATGGACAGGTGAGTTCAAAAATTAAACAACAGACCAAAACCCTATAATATATATTTTTATAATCATTATTTTTGGCCAATCTCATGAATTTTGGTGTCTGACTGATGATTTTTGAGCCTTTGGGATTGGCCATATTGCCACTCTCTCTTCCCTCCCTTATAGTGAAGCAGATGGTCACCAGAGGAGGGCTCAAATCAGAGATAATCCTAAGGCTGCTAGGAAAACAGCTGGAGGCCAATGTGGAAACAGTACCTCCCTACCATCACCCCATAATAATGGGATTTATGCAAACAATCCCATTTAAAAATGACTCAGGAATAAACTTTCAACAGATAATAAATTAGAAAGTTTCTTCTTAATATAGTCACCCTTGAGGACCACAATTTAGAATCTCTGCAGGCACACAATACAAAAAAAACCAAAAAAACAAAAACAAAAAAAAAACCCACAACTATATATCTTCTCCACTGTTTTTTCTCTTATTTACACTACTGTAGGATGACATCATGTGGGTTACAGAAACTCAGTTTCTCCTATACTCCTGGTGCAGCTTCTTTTTTTGTGCGTCTACATGCAACTTTCTGTACTTGTGCTGTACAGACCCAAGCCCAAAGAAAGAAACAGATTACAAATTTCCTTTGCCACATTCTAGTCAAAGTATAATTACACTTACTCAATTCCACTCTGAAATAGATTCCACTCCAAATGGAAAGACTGGATGCAGCAAACTTCCCAACCCTTGCTAATTTTGTTCTCCAGGTTTCAGGGTTTTGTTTCTACAGGATTATGTTCAAAGAAAAGCAACTGAGGGACACTTACTGACAGGCTGTTTCTATTTGGATCCTTCTGATAAGAAAGAGCACATCATTAGCCTTTGAGGAATGGACAAAGATTATGTTTGATAAGGAGTTCTTTTATCATATCAGATAGCTACTCAATAGAATTTGCAGCCATTTTCTCTTCCCTAAGGATAGTAATGTCCTAAAGACCCCAAAATCCAATGAAGACACATACACTATATAAACTCAATATCTGAATTACTTCATTTCCATGTGTCATTTAAAAAAGTTACAAAGGAATGATTCAGTTTCAATGATGTTACTGCTAGTATTTCCGTGCTCTCACAAATGTAGGAAAGAGGAAATACGACCAAAATTAGACCTAAAGGGTTATCACATTTGCTCATCACATGCCAGGAGAAAAGCCACAGGGCCAAATGAATCTCTAATGTAACCCCATTTACTTCATTGGCATAATATCAGGGATAGATCTGGGTACTAGGTCATAGAAGTTAGGAATGGCAAAGACTCATTAGGTCATCTAACCTAATGAACGTGATACTCTGGGTTGGGATTTAGATGTCTATAAGTGCAGGGGTAGGATCTTGGGGGATAAGAGCCTGCAGGTCAAGATCTGGGTCGGGGGAAGGGAACGGGATGACCAGAGCTTCCTGGCCCCTCTATGTCTTCAGCTGGGTGACATGATATACCTGGATCTATTTCTGCCTCACAGGTTGTCGGATCTCGTAATGAACCTCTCCCACTCATTTCACCACCTCAAAGGGGCCCTGCCTTTGGGCCAATAGCTTTGCTTCCGACATTGGCAGGAGCAGCAACGCTTGATCTCCTGGCTGAAACTCACACAGATGCCCCCCCCTTGTCATAGGTCTGTCCTTGATTTCCCTTGCAACCCCAACTCCTCAAGGTCTTCAACTTCTCTCAGAGCTGGATAATGTACAGCACCACACTGGTTGCCCTGGAATCTGTTCCTCCCATATCCTGCAAAAGAGGTTCATAACTGTCTGGGGCTGTCTCCCATACAATAACTCGAATGGGGAGAAGCCAGTGGATGCTTGGGGCACTTCATGGATGGTGAACAGGAGACATTGGAACAGACAGTCTGAGTGTCACGGATCATTGACTACAAACATCCTCAACATGTTCTTCAAATGCTCAATTGATCCGCTGGTTTGAGGGTGGTAAACTGATGTTTTCAAAGACGTGACCCTTAGCAGGTCACACAGCTCCGTCATTAATTGTGAGGTGAGGGTGGTTCCCTAATCAATTAGCATCTCTTTGGGGAACCCCATTCAGGAAAATGCCTTCTGAAGCCTTCTGAATGATGGCTGCTATAGCTGATTGGAATAAGAGGACTTTGGAGTATCAGGTAGCATAATCCAGAATCAACAGTATGCATTTGTACCTGGCCACAGAGTTTTCCAATGGACCCACCAAGTCCACACCTATCATTTCAAAGGGCACCCTTATAATGGGCAGTAGTACCATGGGGGCCTTTGCAATTTTTTTCTGACCTGTTCACTGACACTTGGAGCACGACACTTAAAAGTCCACTACCTCTGTGTGGATGTCCAGCCAGTAGAACTTCATAGTCATTCTGTTGTATATCTTTTCTCTCCCCAAGTGTCCCCTGAATGGTCTCACATGGGCCAGTTGAAGCACCTCCCTTCAGAACTTTCTGGGCACAAGCAGCTGCATTTCACCTCCCACATCACGGCCCAATACACCCTTTTCTCAACCAGTTCAAAATGGGGCTACTGTTTCATGAGATGAGGCTCTAGTACTGTGTGATCATTTCATAAACCTGACCCAAGGCTGAATTATTCTTTGTTCTTCTACAAAGTCCATCTCACCAGGCAGCAAGTCCTTGTTGAGAGGTGGTGGTTGACTCTTACTGTTCTAGGTAGACCCCAGTGTGTGGTAATTCACCCGCGAGGACAGGCCTTCCCCTGGGTCCTCGACTTCCTCCAGGATATTTTTTGATAAGTGATTTATCAGCTTATCATTGTGTCAATGAACTAATCATTCAGTTGCTGTATAGAAACACCATTCTCAGGTATGATGCTCAAAATTGAAGTCCTATGCAAATGCTAGGAATGTATTGGAGGTAAATTGAGGCTCCATAGCAACTACAAGGACTTCAGGAACTCCACGTCTTTATTGCCTATTGTCTTTATTTATATTGCTTTTAATTTCTGGATGACCTCTGTCCATGAGGTCTGTGTAGTACATCTGGAGAAATAATCACCTACAATAATGTGCAGGTATCCTTTCCAGAAACAAACCTGTTGCTACCCATGGCCAAGTTCTGTCACATAGCTTTGTAGAGAGTAATGATTCTGTAGAGAGTAATGATTCCCCTTCCTTGTTACATACCTCGCTGCTCTCTGTTAAGGAGTGAATGTACCTGCTTAGATGGGGCCACCACACAGATTGTTGTGCTTGGGCCCTTGTTGTGCTCTTGTTTATACATTGGTGTCCCTCATGAATTTTGGAGAGCATCTCTTTCTGAAGTACCATCGGGAAAAAATGTTATGTCTTTCAGAAGCAATCCATTGGCCATATGAAGGTCAGTTTGGTCCTGTCAATATGGTAATATCACTCCTTCAACCCCACCCTCTTTGGCAGAGTTGAGTAAGTTTCTGACAAATCTCATTCTTTAATTTTCCATCTCTAATTTGCTGACATCAGGTGGCAGATCCTGGAATTGCTGCCAGAACAATGTCAATGCAAACTTTGAAAGCTCTCTCTCTAAAGCCTTTTCTTCTTCTGTTGGTGGCTGCTTAATTGGAGTACTAAATAGAGTGTGTTCTGCTATGACTGTTTTCCCTGGTATGTGTTCAGTCTTAAAAGAAAATGGCATCAGCTGTAGTTGAAATGTTTGAATACTAGGTGGAAGATCATGAAATTATTTTGAACCCAATAATGCCACTAAGGGCTTGTGGTCTGTTTTATGTTAAAATCCAAACTGAACAAATATGCACTGAACCATTCAGAGGCCCAAGTAACAACTAGAGCTTCCTTTTACACTTGAGCAAACTGCTGCTCTGTTTCTGTGAGGCTTCTTGATATGAAGAACAGGTCCCTGCTCTCATGTGTCTTTCTCTGGTTTAAAACTGTGTAAGTTCCACACAATTTTTTCCTTGGGCTTTGGTACTACAAACATCCCTAAACACCAGTCAGTTGGTTCTTCTATCTGGGAAATAACTCCCATATATCCCTTTCTCTTTATTTGTTCTATGACTTTCCATAGCAAGAGAATAAGAATTCAGCATGGGAATAGGAGAGCAAAGGTTGTTGCTGATGGCACTAGTTTCCCTGACAGCTTTCCTAGCCCTGTGAAGATGTGTGGATACATCTTCTGTATAGTTTTCTTTTTGCATTCCAGATTCTCTATGAGGTGTAGCCTTGTATTGCTGGCAACCCTATTAGGAGAGTTGTTATTCCCTGTTGAAGAACTTTCCGTCCTTTCTTCATTTTCCCAAAGAACTAGCCACAAACATCCAATGGAGTATTATTAGTCCCATGTCGATTTTATTTGGTCTTTGCAGCTCTTTATCATGAGACCAATTATATTTTTGGTGGAATTTCAGTGACTGCTGCTTCAGTATCAATTTTATATATAAGATTTTGATCATTTAGTTTTATGCTTGCGTACCAAGCCATTTTTTTTTTGTTTTTTAGAAGATATAGTATGGACTCATTGTCACCAATAACACTCCTTGGACTGTTTCCACAACTATTGGTGACCTGTATCCTATTGCAAAATGTTCCATTTTGTGGCATCTCCTACATCCTGACTCTTTTGCCAGATGTTGTTACCAGTGGTGGCTTGGTGTCTTGCCACATCTCCCACATCTTTTCCAACCTTCCCTCTTATTAGGGTTCTTTAGCTACAACATCACCGGCTCATTCACCTGCACGTCCACCAATGTTATATATGCCATCATATGCCAGCAATGCCCCTCTGCTATGTACATTGGCCAAACTGGACAGTCACTACGCAAGAGGATAAATGGACACAAGTCAGATATCAGGAATGGCAATATACAAAAACCTGTAGGAGAACACTTCAACCTCCCTGGCCACACAATAGCAGATGTAAAGGTAGCCATCTTACAGCAAAAAAACTTCAGGACCAGACTCCAAAGAGAAACTGCTGAGCTCAAGTTCATTTGCAAATTTGACACCATCAGATCAGGATTAAACAAAGACTGTGAATGGCTATCCAACTACAGAAGCAGTTTCTCCTCCCTTGGTGTTCACACCTCAACTGCTAGCAGAGCACCTCACCCTCCCTGATTGAGCTAACCTCGTTATCTCCACACTGATTTATATCTGCCTCTGGAGATTTCCATTACTTGCATCTGAAGAAGTGAGGTTCTTACCCACGAAAGCTTATGCTCCCAATACTTCAGTAACGAAAGCCTCAGCTATTTCCCCTTATTCATGGCACCACTGATTACTTTTGTTCCTTTTATATATCATATTCTGTCTGTCTATGATATAGACATCAACAGTATCTTTCACTTTGGTTTATTACCAGTGAGGAGTAGGACACATAAAATATCCACAGCACTATCACTCATGGCAAATATCAGGACATTTACCTGGTAGTCTTGTGTTTTCGATGTTAAGCCATCTGGAATTGCTCAAATCTGTGGCTCCAGTAAGGCCAGCTACCTGAGTTGCCAAAATCAAACTTCTCTAACACAGCCATTTGTAATATGGGCTCCATTGCTGCTCTGAGACCAGGACTGTGCCTTCTTCCTGCTGCAGTTTTCACAGTCTCCTCCCTGATGTTTCACTCTCCCCACTCGGTGACCACTCTGGCAATCTGGGGGTGCCTTTTCTTTCCTTTATTCCTCCTTCACACGTCTGATATGTAGTGTGAAAACATAAACACAAAGAGCCATGCCTTAAACAGGCATCTCTTCACTGCAAGCTGGGAGTAGGGATGCCAGGAGACAGTCAGTCCTGTAAATTCTCTAGCCAATTGAGACCTCGGTATAGGGGACGGGGAGACTGCAGAAGTCAATTCCTCCTCTTTGCTCATACAGCTAGCCCCTTCTGAGCGTTGCTGCTGCTCTGTGGAATGGGGCCTCCATAAACAATAGAAGAATTGCTGTGCTCTTCAACACTGCACACAACACATCATCACTAGGGCTGCAGGTTTGTCATAGTGGTAGAAATGTCACAGATATCATGATTTTTTTTGCTCATGTGTGATTTTTCTTAGTCTCCATGATTTTAATAAAGAAGTGTTTTACAAAAGGTGGGTCATTGGTGCATTGCAGAGGGCAGGCTTTGGAATCGTAGTGGAGGGCTGGAAAGCAAAACCACCCCACACTTATCCCGCAGGTGTCACTCCTGTTCTGCAGGGCTGGGCCTGTCTCCCTGCTCCATGTGTTGAACGTGACACACAATGTGGCAGTGCTGCTCAGGTTTGGCCCAGCCGCCCCTCTGTCATCATGACTTACCACTACTTATAACAGGAATAATTCACTCACTATGACTTTTGCACAACACTGAAAGGGAATGGATGGCGGGGTAGGATTCAACTGCTACATAGCAGGGACAATCACATGCTGCATGTATGCTTCTGGAACCCTGGCAGAAGGGAGAGAGGCAAAGCTTAATTCCCAGGCACAAACTCTGGGCATTCTACTCTGTCATCATCCTTGCCTCTGGCATGGAAAGATGTAGTGAAAGCAAAACATAAAAGATAATGAATTTTTACAGGAAGGAGAGGATATAAACTATAGTCTAATTTCTCACCAAAAAGTCCTGTAAACAGTAAGGCAATTAATTTGAATTTTGATGGCACGTCTGCAATTCATTGAAAAACTATAAAACCCTTCTAGAAATCACTTAGGTGTCTGTTAAATGTGCAGCAAGTTTAACTGAACCTTGAGAAGTATCACACAAAATTAATGCTAACTGACACATCAAGGATGTTTTTCTGTTTTCCTTTGGTAAATAAGTTACAGTTTAAGGTTCTGGGGAAACATCAGAAAGTAATTTGAGGCTGGTGATAGATAATTGGACAGGACTATCGTACAAGTGGGACCAAGGATTCCACATAGCTATATTATTCTAAACCTGTCATTTCCAAAACTAATACCAGATTAAATTAGTGAATATTGAATAGATTTAATTCATTCATTTCATAAGGGAGCTGGAGAGAAACTCAGAAGGAAAGAAATTAGTTTTCAGGTGGAACAATTAAATATCTATTGTTTCAGCCACAAAGAAGTATTACAAGGCTCCAGGAGTAAAGACACATTTTTTTTTTTAAATATTAAACAGTTTGGAGATGATCTGATATTACAGTCAGGGGGGAGAGATAGACAGATAGTGTTGTAACAATTAAACTTCCGAATGTTAGCTTATCACTAATTAAGACAAGTGTATGATACTGCAACAGGTTTAGAATGTTGTTGTCATTATGTCACAACACATTTAATTCTTCCATTTGAATATTATGTCTCTGCTCTCCTCATGATTTTTTATCTCCTTGATATATACTTAAATTGTAAGCTTTTGGGGGCAGGGTTTGTTTTTGTTCAGTGTTTGTGCAATGCCGAACACAATGGTCTTGGTCCATAATGGTGTTCATAGGCCCACTGATAATATAAATAGTAAATAATAGGCTGATCTGTAATCTAAGAGTGGAACTCAAAGGAACAAATGGCATGTAATTAATGGTAGATGTGCCATGCCTTTGAAAATCACTCACTCCTGGAATACATTTAAGCTGTAACAAGGTTAATGGTGACCAGATACTCAAATACAATTGATATTAACAATGAGGGGGAATGAATGCAAGCCAAAATAGGAAAAGAACAGATTAAAGAATATTCCAGTCAGTAAGGGCTGATGAAATTCATCCTAGGGTACTTAAGGAACTAAGTAGTCTTGGAACCATTAGCAATTATCTTTGAGAACTCCAGGAAGATGGGTGAGGTGCCAGAGGACTGGAAAAGGGCAATATATTATCATTCTTTAAAAAGTGCGGGGGTAGGGGGAAGGAGCCAGAGAATTATAGACCAGTCAGATACTGAAACAAATTATCAATCAATCAATGTGTAAGCTTCTGAGAATAAAAGGTGCTAAGGAATAGCCAGCATGGATTTGTTAAGACAAATCAAGCCAAACCAACCTAATTTCCTGTTTTGACAGGGATACTGGCATACTGGATAAGGGGTAGCAATCGATGTGATAGATCTTGATTTTAGTAAGGTGTTTGAAACAGTCCCACATGACAGTCTCATAAGAAACCTAGCAAAATGTGGTCTAGATTAAATTCCAAGATGGGTGTACAACTGGTTAAAAGACCATACTCAAAGAGTAGTTCTCAATGGTTTGCTGTCAAACTGGGGGGGCACATCAAATGGGGTCCTGCAGGGGTCAGTCCTGGGTCTGTACTATTCAAGATTTTTATAAAAGACTTGGATAATGGAGTGGAGAGTATGCTTACAAAATGTGCTGATGACACCAAGCTGAGAGGGGTTGCAAGCACTTTGGAGGGCAGAATTAGAATTCAAAATGACCTTGACAAGTTGGAGAAATTCCATAAAAAGACAAAGTGCAAATTACTTCAGTTAGGAAGGAAAAATCAAATGCATAACTACAAAATGGGGAATAACTGGCTAGGTGGTAGTGATGCTGAAAACAATGTAAGGGGGTTCTAGTGGATGACAAATTGAATATGAGTCAACAATGTGATGCAGCTCTGAAAAAGACTAATGTTGTTCTGGGGTGTTTTAACTGGAGTATTGTATGTAAAACACAGTAGGAAACTGTCCCACTATAGTCTGCGCTAGTGAGGCCTGACCTGGAGTACTGTGTCCAGCTCTGGGTGCCACATTTTAGGAAAGATGTGGACAAATTGGAGAGAGTCCAGAGGAGAGCAACAAACATGATAAGAGAGTTAGAAAACCAAAACCTATGAGAAAAGGTTAAAAAACCTGGATCTTTTAGTTGAGAAGAGAAGACTGAGCCAGGGGAAACCTGATAACCATTTTCAAATATATTAAGGGCTGTTACAAGGAGGACAGTGATTAATTGTTCTCCATGTCCACTGAAAGCAGGATAAGGAGTAATGGACTTAATCTACAGCAATGAAGATTTAGGGCTAGATATTAGGAAAAACTTTCTAACTATAAGGGCAGTTAAGTTCTGGAACAAGCTTCCAAGGGAAGGTGAGGAATCTCCATCACTTGAAGTTGTTATACACTGGTTGGACAAACACCTGTCACAGATGGTCTATGCTTACTTGGTCCTGCCACAGCTCAGGGGGCCAGAATTGATGACTTTTTCAGGTCCCTTCCAGCCCTACATTTCTAAGATTCTATGAGCACATTTAGAAAGAAATGCAAGACACATGTCTTTGTCCAGGCTTCCAAGTGAATTTGAAAACTGAAATCCTAGGCACTTGGCAAATGCCATATCTCCTTTTGTGTTCTGCCTTTTTAGCCTAGACTGCAGAGAAGCATCTGTTCCTCTTATTTATAAACGTTAACTGGTCCAAATTTTAAGTTATGTAAAATGTGCCATATTCCGTAGTTATGACCATGTTATTGTGAGTAATTACCTCATGTAATTGATAACAATTATCTCTGTGGGCTTTGTCATGGAGGGCACTTACCCCTAGTGTGCCCCCAGCAGACTGGTGCAGGTCTATGGTTGCATCCCTGCCACAGTTTCCCCTTATGAGTAATCAATAAGTTCAATGAGGCTTGTATATAGTGAACACAATGCCCCTTCAGGGGTCCAGTTTATTTATTCAAAGGTTGATCAGGGTAGGCAAACAAGTATTCACCCCAGCATCCTAGCTGATGGTGGTGTGTGTGGCGGGAGGATTTATCTTGGTCAGTCTCACCTACCAGTTAGGTCCTCTAGCTCCAGGAGCCTCTGCTGGAGTCAGGCAGCCTGCCATCACCTGAGGAAGAATACCTTCTCTAGACTCAAACTACTGCAGTTCCACATGGAACCTCAACCTATTGCCACTGCCTGGTAAGATCCTTTCACTGGGACTAGGCCTCTGTAGGGCTTTGCCACTTGCAGCCCTTTTGGAACCTGCTTCCTCTAGGAGCATCACTCCTACGTCCCCTTTTCTGGTGAGCTCTCTAACCAACTCCTCTGATAAATCCCCTTCCTCAGGAGTATCTTCTGTCACTTCTGGGGCCTTCTGACTAAGCCCTTATGGGTATGTCTAAACTAAAGCTCGGATGTGTGATTCCCAGCCCAGGTAGACAGACTTGTTCTAGCTCAGCTTCAGCTAGTCCCCAAGAAAAGCAAGTGTAGATGTTGTGACACTGGTGGGCAGCTTGGGCTAGTCACCTAAATTCGGAGCCAGTGGGTCAGATAGGCTTGGACTCAGGCAGCCTGCCTGAGCCAACTGCCAGTACCATGATGTCCACACTGATATTTTTAGGCATTAACTTGAGCTGAGCTAGCAGGAATCTATCTACCAGCCAGAGGTGTAATGGTGATGGAGCCCAGGCACCTTCTTTGACCACTGATTGGAGTTGGAAATTTGGCCCAGGCACCCTTCCGTCCTGATGCAGGGGTGGCTGGGCTAAATTTGAGTAGTCTTACAACCCTTTTAGCCTGCTTCCCCCCACCAGCTTTGCTGTTCTTCCACCACCCATGGGCACCAGGCACCCCTAGTGCATCCCTAGTTGCTTAATCAAAATGTTCCATGGTACAAAAGGTATCATAGCTGGCCAAGCAAACCTAGAATTGTGAGGAAGCGAAAAGAAAAAAGTACTGGAAGATCTAGTAGTTATAATATTATACACAACATTTTGAAACATCAGGCCACTTGCCCACCTTTCTGAAGAGCTGGACACATTTTCAGGGATCTTTCACAAACTTTCCTACTCCATAAGTTCTCCATAACTAGGTTCTATAGCCTTCCCATCCCCCGTTCCCTCACACAGTTTCTCTTGCCTTCCAAGGGGTATTCCTTCATAGTTCCTTGTATCTCCAATGGCTTTCCCCTAGGGCTTCATTTCTCTCTTATCCTTCCCAACTGTCTCTCACCACTCCAAGGCTATTTCCCCCTCTCCTCCTTGAATAAGCACCTTCATCTTAACCCTCCATTAAGTGGAAAGCAGTTGGTGGTGGTATGGGAGTTAGCAAGCTCCCAGTATCTCTTCCTACAATCATTGCACAGAAGTGAAACATGAAGCTAAGAGGGGGAAGAAAAAGCTGTGCGAGGCAACAGTTGCCCCTAGTAGTGACCACCCAGAACAGGATTCTTTTGTCTGATCATTGATAAAGCAGTCATCTGAGGAGATGGTGTTCCCTACTTCCTCCCCATGCTGATGGGCCTGGCGCGCGCACACACACACACACACACAGTTTAGAGGGAAATTTCTCCTCAGATCATCACACCACAGTCTCTGCTCAAGTATTCTGCTCTTCCAACATAGGCTCATCTCCCATTAATATGGAGTGAGTATTGACTATCACAGTTGAATTCTTTGTGTAGAGATGATAGGAAAAAAGTTGCCCTAATTTAAAATACATAAAATTGAAATAAGATTGACACAAATTATTTTCAAATCATGTTTGAGTGCACCACAAGGTGTGACATAATACAATCAGTAACTTTTCTGGCTATTTTCTAAAAATGGATCAAATTTTGTTCCATCTGATAACCTATAATGTAGGTTATGAACTCAAACCAATAGTAAATGCAAAACTCTAATGTGGGAGTTTATTTTTTAGAATACCATTTAGTTTTCTTTAGAGCATAAATTCTTATTCCTCCCTGTTGTGTCTTGCTTTCAAAGACTTTATGGTGCAGACTGTAACAGCATGTAGTTCCTTATGCTATGTGACTAAAATCCAGCACAAATACTGAAATACATTGTGGACTAACTTCAAACAAACTACAATTATAAAGCCTGTAATTCTTCAAGAATTTTTTTTCTTTATTACAATTATTACAAGATGCAATATCACTTTTTAAATTAAATGATACCTAAGTAATGGGAAAACCATTCTGGGAAATGATGCACAAACAGACCAGCAGTTATATTAAAAAACTCCAGAAAGGTAAATATGCAGTATAAACTATATTCCTAAACAGAAATATGCCCTGGCTTATTTTGTAGTTCTGATAAGTTAGGTTGACTTTTGGCAGTATCCCTTACTGGCATATTCTATATCTACTCTCAGTGACCCTTGGCAGTCTTTAACTACTCAAGCTGCAAACAGGCTGAAACCAATTTGTTTTTCTTATGTTTTTAGAGCCACTATCCTGATATGCTAATTAGAAATGAAATGCTTGACCCATAAAGAAAACGGCAGGAAACCTGAAATGAAGGCATTATCCAACACTTCATGCTCCTTAGTGATGCCATTTTAAATATTTTAGACAGCCTATAAATAATTAAAACCTCACCACAGCAAATTATGTCCTATTATGCAAATAAATAGCCTCCTCCCCAGTTTCATTAAAGATTCTAAATGACAAGCTGAGCATTTTAAACGTGGCAAGGTACTGCAGTGAGGCGAGAAATCTTTCAATAATTTTTTTTAATTGTTAGTGCCAAGTTTCATGTGGATTTTTACTCTAACACTTTAATTTGCATGAGCAAATAAACCTTTAATAAACCTTTTGTAAGTGGTGAAAATGCATCATTTAATTAAATTTGATTTGTTGTGAAACTATTGTGCTTCATGAATATTTAAGATCTGCAAGCTCTTTCTTTTGCTGAAAGGAATTCAAGTATACTCTATTTTACAGAAAGCTAATTTTATGTAATGCAGCATTTGTGAAGAAATTAAGTAAAAAATTTCAAGACAGATCACATATCTTCTCTTTGTTACCATAAACTACATCTTATATGTCAAACTTTATATAAAGGTTGCCAATTATGTACATACCTTCATTTTCTAATAAACCTGAGTCTGATCCTGTTCCCACGAAGTCAATAGCAAAATTCCCATAGACTTCAGAATTGGATCAGAATTGGGCCCCTTATAGCACTATGGTTGTGTACCTATTAGGTAAAGTGAGGTCAATATTATCCATATTTAGAAAACAGGGCCTGATCTAAGGCCCATTGAGTTCAGGAGCTTGGGATCAAGCCCCAAATCAACTCACAAATTAAGAAAATTGTGGTTAAAAGAGTGTATTTTATGGGCACTTACAGTACTTACAATGATTTATTTGCAGCTTTGTGAAATTCCACACATTCTCTCTGCTTCAGTTCAAATCGTCATGACTTTGCTCAGACACTCATCCTCTTTCCAATGAATTTCCCAAATACATCCTGAATGTTTTATAATGCTTTTTTTATTCTTTATTGCCTACCAGATGTTTACCCATTAGCGTTCACATTATTTTCAATCTGGAATGCCCTTTTTTTTTTTTTTGTTTCATCCTCTCTCACTGGAAAGATAGAGGTGCTATATCCATGGGCACAAATCTGACAAGCTTTACTCATGTAAGCATACATAACTTTCGCTAGTAATACCACTAATCACAAAGAAATAGAGATATTGGGGGAAAGTACTTATATACAGTATACATACAATAAACATCTGTCAGATACATTTATCTTCACTGAGCAATTAATGAAAGAGAAGTATTCTTCTTGTACTTATGATCCTTTTCCATTATGTGTAGAAATACCTGGTTAGATTCATTCATGGATATAACTCCATGGAGTCTAACACATGCTTTGGCAATCGGCTGTAAATTCTAGAACAGAGTCCTATGCATTCATCTGAGGCCTGAACTGGTTTCAAGCTTGTTTAAAACCAGTTCATAAAGACTGCCCCAGCTTAAGCTAGACTGGTTGATGCTTAAGATACCTAGGGATCACAGGATGAGTTTGGCAATGGAACTTATTTTCTGACTTGGGAACATTTTTTGGTTTGGTCAAGAATTCAGTTTAAAAGGGATCAATTTTGAGTAAAATCAGAAACCTCTGAGACCACTAACTTCTACCTTCTCACATTTAGTGGCAAAACTCCTAAACCTGTTCTTGGCACAGAACCAGAAAAGGGGCAAATGCTTCTCTACATCAATACCTACGGTATGTTAGAGCAGCCTCTGGGATCATTGCCCATGATCCCAAAAGGAATTTTAGCAACTTGGAATAGCCAGATGCAGCAGCTTTCTAACCACAATGTCCCTTTGCAATATCCAATGCCAGTGTTGGGAGCAGGAATAGAGCTGGCATAGCTTTACGCCATTCAGGGATTTCTCCTAGACAGGGAAATTCCAGGTAGCTCCTTTAGTCAATTTTCCACAGGATAAAGAATCTCCCAACTAAAGTCACTAGGAGCCACAGCCACAGTATTAAGATGAATTATTAAGAGTCCCCAAGAGGACAGCTTGCATGCAAATTTTGGCCTGCAGCAATTGTAGGTGAAAGATCAAGTTCTGAAAATGGTAGTGTGTAATGTAATTATTTTAACAGCTTTAACTGCACTTCTGTAACAACTGTGTTAAAATGGTTTTAAAGTATTTTAAAATATTTAAAAAACAAAAATCCTCAAGTTTGTGTATGACAGTGTCCAAGCATGCATGAAGTTGGGTAAAGTGTCTAAATAATGTAATATGTTGACTTCACAACTTTGTACAATATGACATTATGTTTCATAAAATGAAATAATTTTCCAATGTATAGTATTGCTTCATTGTGTTTACAGAAAATAAACGTTAGTTTCAATGTCAGCCACACTCTATAAACATTTTGGAAACAAAACATAGACAAAAAGGTTTTCTTTTCAATAGTTGTATATTTCTTTCCAAAGACTACAACAAAAATGCAAACCAATAAATATCGTATTCATTGTGATTCAAAATATCATAGGCTCAGAAGAAATAGCAAATTTATAATAATGATACAATGTAAAAAAACAAACACAAAATACAATCTTGCTAAAAACTGAAAAACAAATTTAAACCCAGGGGAAATTAAAAGATTTCATTTTAAAAGTTTGAGTTATTTGAATATTTGTTAAAAGTTATATTTTGTAGGTAAAACAGTTTTAAGCTGAATTTCAGAAAGAAAATATATCCAAGTTTTGCATGGCAACTGTCACCTATAGCATAGTAGTTGATGCTTTTAGTAATTCCATTTACTCATCATTTACTCCCTAATCTCCTTTAAACCCATGTTTCTCCATTCCTGTACAATAAAAGGATTATGCACATCATACCTCTTAACTTTCTCTGGAGGATAACAGATTTAATTACTGTTCTTCCTTCCATGCAAACTTTCAAGTCAGCACATTTTATGTAGCTCTGTAGCACAATTTTTAGTACAGAAGTCTTATGTATCTTCATTCAGGTGATGCGAGCACATCTGGCGCAGAATTTATTATGAAGCTGTTTGTTATTTCTAATTCTCATCATAATGCCAAATTTAAAAACAACAATGCACCCTGTGTTTAGTCTTAATATTGAAAAAAGAATCCAGTTATTTTGTCTTTGACATCTACTATTTTTTAAAATAAATAAATAATTCATCATAAAAAAATCTGCTTTGTAATTAAGGTATTATACAATATTTCTAAGAATTAAATGTCAAAGGTCCAAATCTTCAATCCAGCACCCAGCTCAAGCGGCTGGGCTGGGAGCTGAGAAGAGGTGACTGGAAAGATGAGAAGTCAGTCTCTCCACAAGCACCCTACAAGTGTTACTTCAGTTTCATGGTGCTACTTATGCCCCAAACATGGGACCGTCATGCATTATCCTCCCCACAAACTCAATGCAAAGGTCAGTGCAGTATCAAAGCCTAACTATATCCCTAGCATGGTTTTACTCTGGCTCTTCTCCTGCCTCTCACCCTCTCATGCATGCCCTGTCCCTTGCTGAGCAAGGAATCCTTGTAGAACGGGTTTTGCTCTAAATCCAGACATTCCTTGAACAACATAACTGATTTAGCTGCTCGTGGGGAACTTTACAGCTGCAGACATGGGGCTGGATTAGCTCAATGTATTTCCCCTTAAATGACTGATATACATTAACCACCTTAACTGCAGCTTAATAAGTCTCCCTCCACTATGCAGGAATAATTTCAATTTCAAAAAATACTTTGATATTGTGGGGTAGTATCAAAAGACAAAACTGTCAAAAGGTTAATGTAATTCCAGAATTACCCCAAAGTATTTGATAATCAAAGATGTAGTTAAAATACCACTGGCAAGAGAATGATCAGAGAAGAAGGCATATGAAGCATGAAGTTTCAATCAACAACTTTTTTCTGGGATTTATTATCATGAAATGTCATATAAAATACTACAACAGGAGCATTCAAATCCAGAACTGCATTTCATTCATTAGCAGAACAGTGCCAGATTAACCTGAGGAAACTGATACTATACAATGTCCAATTGCAAGCGGGTATTGGAGTGCAAGAGGGTATTATACTGCTACAGGTTGAAATAAAGAAAAAAATGAGGAAAAACTGAACCACAATATCACATTTTTGTTGTTGAGATGATGATTTAGTGGGAATCATTAGTCTTCTCCCCAAATTCAAGAACACATACCATTTCAGAAAACAAAACAAAACAAAACAAAACAACTGCACCACATCCATACCCCACACAGAACTCCACACATCAAAACTTTGTGGCCTGCCCAAATTTGACAATCAGACACAACTGTAACTTTAAAAGAAACAAGAAGTACCCAGTTTAAATATGATTCTACAATTACTTTAAAGCTGTCTGATGATAGACAGACTTCAATCCTACTAAGATTTACACACAAGCTTAACTTTATATTCTGTTACTATTCCCACTGAAGTCATTGGGACTGCACATCGTATGTATGGTAAAGCCTGTGTAAGTATTTGCAGCATCAGAAACACAAACTGTAAACATTCAGGACAAAATACAATTAGCATACCGAAAAATTATGGAAATGGTCAATTTATTCTACGCTGAAGGATACCACTATACTGATGTATTATAGCACTGGTCACCCAAAAATTTAATACATACCAAATTTGTTCACCGATGGGAATAAAATTGAAATGTTTTGAACCAGTTATACTTTCCATACATATTTGCATCTAACTCATCAAAATATTTTACAACATGTTAGACAAAACAATAAAAATGTTATTTTGGACAATATATTAATGTAGCATAATAAGACTGCAAGCTTCTTTAGCATCTTCTGTGACCTGTTTATAAACACATTTTCAACTATGCTCATAAGTGTAATGGATTTAAAACACATGTAGTATGAGGTATCAGGCACAAAACAGATTTCAGTCAGAATTGCACACTTGAAAACACTGAATTAGTGTCAGGCAAGGAAATTAAATCTACAAGTTAGAAAGAAAACCTAAAGACTCCACAGTTGGAAAAATCAGTTTGTAGCTTTCAAATCTGTTGATGAAGTCACCCCAAAAAAAATCTATGAAAAAATATATTTGATGATGTCAAAGAGGTATATGATGTCCTGTTTAGCTTAGATAACTCATCAAAGGGAACCTTTTCCTGATGAAATTATGTTGAAAATACGTAAACTCTGAAGCAGATAAGAAACCTTGGACCAAATCCTCATCTCATTGAAGTAAATGGGAGCAGGATTTGGTCTTTGACATCTAATACAGCAGGCTACAGCCTACATTCAGAATTCTGCCCTTTGCTTTTGCTTCTTTCAAAGCAGGGATAAGACTTTGAGAGAAAAGTATGCAAAGAATGTAGCATCTGATTTTATATCATATTAAAGTCAAATCTTCACATTTGTGTGTAAAACTTTATATTCTGCTCACTTAGGTAAATTAGCTTCATATCAATAAATTTCTTGGCATGGCAGCACATATCAGCTGTAAAATCATACTAGGTTACCCAGTAGAACCTCTCAAAATACCTAGACTTGAAGAAATAAATCACAATGAAAAAATCTGATTAATTTAGCCTCTTTTATCTATTTATTTCGCTCTTAGAATATCTAGATTGCAATTCCTCAAATTTGTGTGTTATTTGATATTATTTGGAAAATGATGCCTAATATTTTTAAAGTATTGATTAGTCGTGCACAGTTAATTTTATTTTTTCCCTTCAAATACACGCATATACTATGTTGACATTTGCATGAGCATTGGTAAAGTGATTTTATTTTAAAAACATCTAAATATATATTCACATAATTTCTTTTCAATATTTGCCTAGATCTATTGATATCAAGATGCTAAACTGAAAAGCAGATTTCAGCCTTGCCTTCAAAAACCTATCAGAACCTTTTCCACTTAAAGGCTTCAAATACACAACATACTGGTAACACTCGGCAGACATATTTTTAGACATATCTATATCCTGTTTTTCAGTGGATTTCAACAGAACCTGCATTTCAAATTAAAGCAGAAGAACATTCAGGATAGCTAGCAAACAAAAATGATTAATGTAATTTGAAACACTTGTTGTTTAACCAATGTGCGTGTTAACAACTTGCCAAACAACAAAAAACAACTATAAATAAATCCTGATTTAAATAAGTCAAAAAATGATGGGCCACATTATAAAAGTACACTCTTTATATTGAAAATGCCTTTTTATGTGTGAAAAACTCCAATGTCAATGGGAAAATTTATTATTTTGATTGCAAAACCCTGTATAATGTCTGAAGTCCAATTAAGTTAATGGAAAGATTCCCTTCAAGTTTTGCTTTAGTGCAGTTAGATCAGGCTCTAAGAGGACAAATCAAGTTGTTTGTATGTGCATGGTGGAGTCTGTGTATGTGCAAGTAAGGCACATGCGCTCTGCAGCATACACTTTTGAAAATTTGGATTAGACAAGACGAACTGTCAGTTCTTAATAACAAAATATAATATAAAGGGTCTATGATAGAAAAGCTGGCAAACTTTAAGAGCAGTATTGCTTTTGTGAAATGCTATAATATGTGTTTTGAAAACACATAATTCTGCTGTATATCTGCAATCCGCTATCATTATATTTGGAGTTAATATTGATTTTACTTTGATCATATTCTGTATAGGGAAATGAAGACAGATACAGTGCACAAGATCATAGATGACTTCAGTTGAATTCAAGACTGTATTTCAGTTAAGGGATTGTGCTGGTCTTATGATATGAAGGCAAGTGCAACCCAAGCAATTAGTGAAGGTCAGTTCATTGAATTACCAATCTCTCCATTGTAATGCTGATTATGTAGTCATGAAATAAATACAAGAAAAATATAACCTTGTCTAAATCACAGTTAAATAAAGAAAAAGCTATTTTCTTTCCTGTTTCATCAATTTAAAAACTATTATTTGTTGGATGCCACTTATTTGTAAAATAGCTATTTAATTTTAAACATTTTAATTAATTACACTTCATTTTGATGCAGTCATTTCACTCTAGCAAACAAGAATCAACAACTGACATTTTAATGTAATTCAAGAAGTAAATACTGACTGGTTTAATCATTCCTTTAATAAAGTTATTTTTCTTTGTCTTTACTTTTTGAACTAGAGTACACAAGCAAGACCACCAAGACACTTCACAGTTTCAAGGATAGTAGAGAGGGATTTTTGTAATATGAATTCAAATCTAACAGAGTTAATTATCCTATCACATATTTTTCATAATTTTTGCTATCAACATTCAGAACTTGGACTGGCACCTCGAGTACTATCCCAAGCGTCCTTAAACTTTAAATTGAGCTGCTAATCTGAGTTCACAGCTAAATTGCCATATCTTCACTGCTATTTCAACTCGGATTAGCCAATGTGGGATAGCTAACCCAAGTTAAGAATGCACATTTTTTTCAATGTAGACGTATAGTTTTTTTCAATGCCAGACTGTACAGTATTATGCCAGACTGACCATAAACACTTGAATGACTGTTGCCTTATACAGAGCACAGTTCTGTTGAAGCAATTAGAATCTCAAAATACACTGAAAAAGTTGACCATTTGAGTATTGGCCTGCTAAACCCAGGGTTGTGAGTTTAATCCTTGAGGGGGCCATTTAGGGATCGGGGCATAGGGGGAGAGAACTGTCAGGGACAGTACTTGGTCCTGCTAGTGAAGGCAGGGGCTGGACTCAATGACCTTTCCAGGTCCCTTCTAGTTCTATGCGATAAGTATATCTCCATATATTTTTTTATATATATTTTATAGTACAGTTGAGACTTTTGGAGGATAAATTGCCTCATAGTTGATAGAATGACATTCAGTAGCATATGCTACCACTAGTATCCAATTGAGGATATTATCATTCCCTGAAGTATTTTTTTTAATCCAAAGGATAATCATTTTCCCTATTCAATTAAGACTGGGAGGGAGGGGGAGACTCTGAGTGGCCGCAGCGCGTGCGCCGCTTCTCCCCCTCCCTCCTAGGCTTGAGAGCCTGGAGGGAGGAGGCAGGGCTGGGGATTTGGGGAAGGGATGGAGTTGAGGCGGGGCCGGGGGGTGGGGTAAGAAAAAAACGGGGTGAGGGGCAGCCAAAATTGATTTTGCTTGGGGCGGCAAAAATCCTAGAGCCGGCCCTGCCTCAGGACCTACGCTACCAGCATTCCCAGCTATCTTTGAGACACCACTGACTTCCTGAGGAAACTACAATCCATCGGTGAACACCATCCTGGCCACTATGGATGTGGAAGCCCTCTATACCAACATTCCACACAAAGATGGACTACAAGCTATCAGGGACAGCAACCCCGATAATGTCACAGCTAACCTGGTGGCTGAACTTTGTGACTTTGTCCTCACCCACAACAATTTCACATTTGGAGACAATATATACCTTCAAGTCAGCGGCACTGCTATGGGCACCTGCATGGTGCCACAGTATGCCAACATTTTCATGGCTGACTTAGAACAAAGCTTCCTTAGCTCTCGTACCCTTACGCCCCTACTACGCTACATTGATGACATCTTCATCATCTGGACCCACGGAAAAGAAGCCCTTGAGGAATTCCACCATGATTTCAACAATTTCCATCCCACCATTAACCTCAGTCTGGACCAATCCACACAAGCGGTCCACTTCCTGCACACTACTGTGCTCATAAACGATGGTCACATAAACACCACCCTATACCAAAAACCTACTGACCGCTATACTTACCTACAAGCCTCCAGCTTCCATCCAGGACACACCACTCGATCCATTGTCTACAGCCAAGCTCTAAGATACAATCGCATTTGATCCAATCCCTCAGACAGAGACAAACACCTACAAGATCTCTATCAAACATTCTTAAAACTACAATACCCACCTGCTGAAGTGAAAAAACAGATTGACAGAGCCAGAAGAGTACCCAGAAGTTACCTACTCCAGGACAGGCCCAACAAAGAAAATAACAGGACGCCACTAGCCGTCACCTTCAGCCCCCAACTAAAACCTCTCCAACGCATCATCAAAGATTTACAACCTATCCTGAAAGACAATCCCTCACTCTCACAGATCTTGGAAGACAGACCTGTCCTCACTTACAGACAGCCCCCTAACCTGAAGCAAATACTTACCGGCAACCACACACCACACAACAAAAGCACTAACCCAGGAACCTATCCTTGCAACAAAGCCCGATGCGAACTCTGTCCACATATCTATTCAAGTGACACCATCACTGGACCTAATCACATCAGCCACGCCATCAGGGGCTCGTTCACCTACACATCTACCAATGTAATATATGCCATCATGTGCCAGTAATGCCCCTCTGCCATATACCTTGGTCAGACCAGACAGCCTCTACGCAAAAGAATAAATGGACACAAATCTGACATCAGGAATCATAACACTCAAAAACCAGTAGGAGAACACTTCAACCTCTCTGGCCACTCAGTAACAGAACTGAAGGTGACAATTCCAACGAGAAACTGCTGAGCTTGAATTGATTTGCAAATTAGATACCATTAACTCTGACTTGAATAGAGACTGGGAATGGCTGAGTCATTACACTACTTGAATCTATTTCCTTATGATAACTATCCTTACACCTCTTGTCAACTGTCTGTAATTGACCATCTTGCTTATCACTACAAAAGTTTTTTTTTCCTGCTGATAATAGGTCATCTTAATTAATTAGCCTCTTAGAGCTGATATGGCATCTTCTCTGTATGTATGTATATACTCTTATTATATGTTCCAGTCTATGCATCTGATGAAGTGGGCTGTAGCCCATGAAAGCTTATGCTCAAATAAATTTGTTAGTCTCTAAGGTGCCACAAGTACTCCTGTTCTTTTTAATCAGTTGCTGTCTCAGGCTCCCAGAGTAAAACGGCTTCCAGGTGTCAAACACAGTTGGGCTTCTGTGATTAACATGGTTGGTAAACAGTGGGACCACAGCCACAGATCCAGTCCCGAAGTGGTTGGATCTCATGGTTCCATCCAAAAAGAGGTTCAGAATGCTAGACCTGTCACCTGAGGGGTGCTGAGAAGGACTGAAAAGGGTGTAAAGTCCAGCTTGCCTCATAACTGTGACTGTCTAACACAGTCAGTGTTAGTAAGACATGAAAAGTAATTGTTCCACTCTACTTGGCAATGGTGAGGCCTGAACTGGAGTACTGTGTCTAATTCGGGGTGCAACACCTTAGGAAAGATGTAGACAAATTGGAAAGAATCCAGGGGAGATCAACAAAAATGATTAAAATTTAAAAAAACTGACCTATGTGGAAAGGTTAAAGAGCTTTATAAAGAGTACAGTGATCAATTTTCCATGTCCAGTGAAGGTAAGACAAGAAGTAATGGGCTTTATCTACAGCAAGAGACATTTCAGGTATATGTTACAAAAAAACTTTCTAACTATAAGGGTAGTTGAATTTTAGAATAGGCTTCCAAAGGAGGATGTAGAATCCTCATCATTGGAGGTTTTTAATAACAGGTTGGACAAACACCTGTCAGGGATGGTCTAGGTTTATTTGGTCCTGCCTCAGTACAGGGGGCTGGGTTTGATGCACTACATTGCTATGATTATGTGTTCTATGTGGTGCTATAACTATCTGTGACTCTGAGTATGTCTAGTGTGCAACATCAAGCAAACTGGACTTTAGTTTTCCTGAAACAATTGGCTCTGGCCAGCTATAATATCATAAGTACTTTTAACGTCTAAGTAGGGCAATCTTTGCTGAGAAGCAGAGTCTAGATTTGGAAACGAACAAACAATGTCAGTCCAACTTCCAATGGAAATGTGTATAAGCCTTGTGAATAAAAATTAAAGAAAGGAAGGTCACTGATCAGCAAACTCAAATTCCTCACTTGCTTCAGCTACATGATTGACACAGTAAGGTTAATTTACATATATTAGTACCTTAAGGGATACAAGTCCCAAAGTCTAGAAGAGTAAACTACAAAATATGTTTAGAGGCAAAGATAGGTAATGCTGAGGAACTGCTGTTTAGTTTCTCTTCAGTGAAAGATCATTGGAATAACAAGAGCCATAGTGGTGAAAGGTCAAACAACAAACACTAATTCCACCTTAAATAGCAACAGTGAGTCACTGAAACATAGGTTATAGCTCAATTGGATCTTACAAACAGAGCCCTGTGTTGAGATGGAGCAGAGGCAGGGACTTAAGAGAGACTTTTTCCTTAGAGAGCCATGCCCCCATTTCAGCCTCTCTCTTCTGTGATGTTTTGTTGTGCTTTGGAGAACAGTCCATATGCAGAGGAACAAGCATGTTTTAATATATGACACAAAACTGATTTCATCTTTTGGCTACAATAAATATACTTGATTATAGATACACATTATATATTTAATATATTATAGCAACACAAAAATCATAGAAATATTTTTATTAATCTAGATTATGTAAAACGTTTTTTAAACAAAGCTTACATTTGGATCTATAGTGATTCTGTAGCATACCTTTAAGTAGTATATCATAACCATGTGCCTGAAAATATTTTCTTATATTGTGTAGAATAAAACAGTGTGTCCTTGATTTTATTGGGAACCCTGTACAACTTTCACAGGGAAGAATTTGATGGATTTATAAAAAAAAAATATTATGTTATCTTTAAAGGATGGCGTAATTGCATCTGTAGTTTGGATTACTTTAGCTAACTAGGCTGCAACCTCCATGCCCCTAAATGTCATTCATGGGATATGCTGATACAACACAACAGAAGAAGCCAACTGTCAATGACTGGCAAACAGCAGAATTAAGATGAAATGATAAAGGACTGGCAACAATGCTTCAGAGCTTACTAATAATAGTAGAGAGAGACAATATCCTCAGAAGGAGAAACCAGATCTGTGCAAACAAGCTTTTTATGTTTCCATGACATAAACTACCATATATTTAGAAACAACAAAAAAAAAATCCTGCTGCTTCATCTAAAAATAAATTTTACCTTAAATCTGCTATTTTCACAGCAATGAAAGTTATATTCATTATCAACTGGGTTGCATTAGTATTTCAATTATTAATTTATTTATTTTATAAATAATTAGTATTTTTATTAACTGGATTAAGAGACTTTTAGAATAAATACTGATTCCAGTAATTTTCCATTCATTATATTTCTATAACTCAGTCAGTATATGCTATACAAGCTGCACTCTGCCTGGCCCTAAACTTTTTTCCATAATAAAAGCTTTTCATAATAAATAGTTTATCCTATTGCTCTATAGCATGTGACACTTCGAATTATGGATTTTGATTCTAAACTCATTACCAATTGCTATAAACCTGTGAACTGGATCATTCAGGGAATGACAAAAGGACACACAGCCCTTTAGCTCCATGCCACCAGTTGAAATCCATCTGATATCATTAGGTAATTAGCAGCCAAACTCATGATAGCAGTGGTCACCACTCAAGTGTCAAAATTTACCAATGATGATATATGACAGATGGAAGGATTTTCCTATAATTAGAACAGTGATAACTATTGATGAACAACTGCTTTTTAATTACAGTCATGACATCTGAAGGTTGTTTGATGACATATGTGAAATGAGTTGGTGGTTTCTGTTCATGTCCTAGCAATGAAGTGCTCAAGACTATAGAACATATCACCATAACTCTACTGAGAGCCTCGGTAAAGACTGAAGTCAAAGTTTTAGGTAAGGGTTCAAACATATTAGTAGGACATTGCCTGTTTCATTCCACTTCTATGCACTAAATATTTCTGACCCAACTCCAAAAAGCTCCCAAGGTGCACACAAACACTCTGAAATAGCTCTGGTTCTTCCACACAGGCCAAACCCACAGGTCATTGTGAACAATTATTCTTCCACCTCCAAAGTCCTCATCAGTGGAGTCCCACAAGGCTAAGTCCTCTCCTTAATATCAATCAGCCTGTATATGAGACTGTTGGGCAAGCTGAAGAAACAACACAGGCTAATGAGCCAGTTATGCAGACGCAGATCTACTAACTAACTCTTTAGTTCTAGTTTACTTTGAAAAATCAGCAAGAGCAGACACTGGAATTTCTGTTCTTACAACTGTGGTTGAGGCAGTCAGGGGTTGTATAATTTCTGGCAGTAGAAACCAAATAAAATAACAGGTTTAAAACTATTTAAAGGCACCTCTACTCCTCCCCACCCCCCCATCACAACCTTCTAAAACAACTTACCAAAAGCTAGTTTAATATATTTAGTATATTTTCTAAAACAAATAACTTGTAAATTACAAAACAAATGAATCAGACAATATTAGCTAGGAAGTGAGTAAAATCTATTCTATTACTATTGTACAATTTAAATATTCAATACAAATGAATTACAAACTTTTCCATTAATTATGTTATGATGCTTTTAGATTTTTATTAATGTATTTGTTAAACTGTTTATATCATTCAGTTTTAGTGGTTAATTGCTCTCATGATTTATTTTTACTGTGAGGAGGTAAAAAGATTAAGAGAAAAACTCACATAATTGTTTAGAAGTCTTATTCTGAGCCTATGAGTCTTCCTTGCTGAAATCAGATACAATGCTAACAAGTGACAGGTGTATCAAGCAAAAATGCAATTGAGAATTTTGAAAGCAGTTCTGTGTCAATACATTACTACACTCAAAACCATCTGCTATTTTTTGGCTTTTCATATTTTAAGCTTCAATTACTACTTATTTAAACAAGTGACTATTTGCATCTTTATTTCCTCTTTGGAGCGTGCACACCATTCTCGGGTGTCAGGCCTAATACCTTTACCTATCCCAAGGTGGAATTACATAATTCTCTATTTCCTAGGCCAGGATCTGGGCTACAGTATTCTGTATATCAAACATTCTAACCCTGCACATCCAACTGAATTCAGACACCTGTGGTTCTTCCCTTAGGGAGTCTGACTCTGACTAGTGATATCAAGCGATCAAACAGCCTTTTTAAAAACCAAAGTATTGCTTATCTTAGCAAGAGGAACAAAGCTTTTAGAGAAAAAAAGATTTTATAACAAATTGTCTACATACATGTCAATGTTACCTAGAGGCATACCATCCTTCTATAGCTTCTCTATAGTCCCCACCAGCAGATTCTGTGTCTCCATCTGGTTCCCCTGAATAACTGTCCTCTTGAGACAGAATGTCCCTTTAACCCCTGCAACAGTTCTGTGTTATTGGGCCTCTTTCCTGGTCAAAACCATTTTTGGACACAGAGGCAAAATCATCAAAACTAATAGTTCTGCCATTGACCCTTAATAACTTTTTAAGTATTTGCTGAGGGATGGCAATCTGGAGCCATTCTTTTCCTTCCCACTTGCTTTTCCAGCTAGACTCCTGTTGAGATAAACCAATATAGTCATACAGAAAACATCCTTTACTGTATTCATAAATTATTACAGAGCAGCTTCAAATTCATCACAGCCTTTTATATGTTAAATACCATAAAAAGCACGTGGGGAAAAAGTGACAGTGGAATAAAACAATAGTGAAGAGATATCCTAACCATAAGTAGAACTGTGACTTTTTATGATGAACCACTCCATTTTCTTTCTGTGGAAGTGTGGCAGAGATGTTTGGGATCTGTCATTATCTAACATTTAATATGGAGCAGAATTATATTAACAACAAAGCTACAGTATGAAACACTACAAACTACATTTCTAAAAGCAAACAAAAATATGGAGCAGATATCACTTAGGCCAAAATTTGTCCTTTTGGCCAGGAAATAAGGAAATAAATTAGTACCACAATGGACAATTTCCTTGAGACTAAGAGGATAAAAATGTTTAAAGAAGTGTGTACTTTCAGAATATAATTAACAAACAAATAAATAAAATAATAACAACAAACTAGAACTACAAGACAAACACACTTAGTATCAGATGCCAGATCTAATAATGAATGTGGAACTTCTTCCCTCCCCATGAGCAGCAAAGGGCTGCACCTGAACCCAGGACTTGGAAAAAAGTTCCAGAGACATTGAGTAGAGAAACTCTAGATGAAAAAGAAGGGAGATGAACTACTGACAGCTGGTTTCTGTCAAAAGAGGGTAATAAACGGGCATTGCTTTCGAGAAATACAATGTATTTTCCCTTTTGTATTCTGTAATTAAACTGAAATTTCCTTAACTAGTTTTGTTTATAGCCTCTTTAAGAGCTTGTCTTGTCTAAGAGTTTAATCTAGAATAAAATAGGGTGTGGATTTAAAGTGAATGAACTATTGCTGATTCACTCCATGTGTGGATATTTTTATTCCAGAATAACAGCATTCACACATGGAATTAATCAGGAATAGCTGTTCCAGAATAATTCCCTGTGTAGACAAGCCCAAAATCTAGACATGTTCTACAATCTGTTGCTTTTATTTTACTACCATTTCCTCTCTGTTTTTAATAAAACATGCTTCAAACTTCTGAGTATAGGTAATGGAAGGAAAAGGGGTTTGGGATTCTTATTCCCTTTTAGAGGTGTCAGTCACAAGGGTACAGACAAAGATGTATTCTCCCAGAAGGTGTTTCAAAAAGGATTGGTGTTAGAGAAACACAAAAGAAAAATATAAGGACCAGAGAGAAGTGAGTATAAGGGAAACGATGACAGGGATATTTTATATAAGAGATGGAGTTAGAACTGTATCTTTCCACTGCAGCTAGCAAAATACTCATCCTTGTCTGGTACTCATCATTAAAAGCACCACAAACTTTTCCATACTGATTTGGTTCATCTCTGTTCTTAGTTCAATGTTATTTATTTTAGGTGACCTCTCCAAGTAAAAAAGTATCTCTCCCATATAGTTAGATTAATCAGCCTGTTCGTTTGTATTGCCTGGAGCAGTGTGCTTAGAATTGGATAATTTGTCTTCCCCTTCACAATCATAGTGGATAGAATCAGCATACTTGCCACAGAGACCCTTTCTGCTACAGCTAGGGGAAAACTCAACTCATTCTATCACAACTGCCATCCGATTAGTTTATTACTTGACATACCAGAAATGGGATTTTGGACACTGTGCTGGTCAGTAAGTGAAATTATTCTATTTAATACAGTGACAATCAGCATTAGACATGCACAATTATCACAAGATACTGCAGCATGACTAATGCATTGTGTAAATGGGCACATAATGAAATGCAAAACTACAATTATGGGTCCAGATCCTCCTTTGTGCTCCAGCTGGTTTGTGCCACTCTGGCAGCACAAAGCAGCCTGGAAGCTGGCTTAGCTAGCCACTGTAGGATTTTCTTTGTGTAGGGAAATCCTTGTCAGGCACAGAGTCACTGTAGTGAATCCTGTGCCATTCTTACTCCAGGCTGTTAATGCAGAGGGTGGGGCTGGTGTAAAAAAGGGCATGCACCTGTGTTATTCCTAGGGCCCTAGCGACTCCCAGTTGCTAGAATGGTCCTGGGAGCTGTTGACACATGGTGTAAGAAGACAGCAGTATTTAGGCTGTTCTAATTTACATTATGGATCATTCCGACAACTGGAAAACCTCAGGAGCCCACCTCTCTAAACATATGCTAAGCACTCATTGGCTGAAAGAAGAACAGGAGTACTTGTGGCACCTTAGAGACTAACAAATTTATTAGAGCATAAGCTTTCGTGGACTACAGCCCACTTCTTCGGGCTGTAGTCCACGAAAGCTTATGCTCTAATAAATTTGTTAGTCTCTAAGGTGCCACAAGTACTCCTGTTCTTCTTTTTGCGGATACAGACTAACACGGCTGTTACTCTGAAACTCATTGGCTGCTTATTTTCGATATATTTTTTACAAACTCAATAATGAGCCCATTTCTGCATAGTAGTTCATTCCAGTGAATGAGCTTTTCCTATATATAGTATCTTATATAGCAGCCATCACTATGGGACTTGAGCATCTCCAAAAATTATATACTACAAGTGTGGAACTGAGCTCATTTTTGAGCAGACATTCTTACTATCTAAAATGTATGGAAGTTAGTTGTTTTTGTATGTTTTCAATCGGAAAATAGTCATTTCATTGAATTTCACATGAAGCAAAATTTGGATGGTTTTGGAAAACAATATGAAACAAAATGATAGATTTTTTTTCAGGCAAAACCGAAGGAAACAAAAACATTGAAATTTGGATCTTTAGTAATGGCACAAGTTAACACTTCTAGTTATTGTTTCCAGTAAAACTCTTGGTTAATGAAAGTAAATTATGGGCCAAGTCTGCCCTCAGATTTGTATGGGGAGGTGGTTGTTTCTATTGATTACAGGTACAATTTCAAATCACCTTAGCAATTTAGGAGGCTAGGTCTCCATGATACCTGAAAACCTGTAAAATTATAGAGTGAACATACCCAGATTGGAAATTAGGAAAGAAAGGAGTGAATGCTTGTCATATCATACATATATGCCCACAGCATTTTACTTATGAATAAAAAAATCAAAGCGTTGGTCACTTGGCCCCAAATTGCTTGCAATGTAAATGTTCCTATTGTTATATGTATAAGGTCATATCATAAGTGGGGTTTTATTCCATTGCATTTAGTCTGATTACTTGAAATTCACATGAAAGAAATGGATTTTTTCATAGTGTCTTGTATAAAGGAGAAATGAACAAAAGAGAAATTTAAAGTTGATAGACTTCAAATTAAATCTAACAATTATATTTTGGGATGTGAGCACTTTTAGTGGCATAGTGTGAACATTGTGGAGGTTAATCCTCTTATTCATGGACATCACTGTTTGCTCCCACAAAGTTAAATGCAGGAAAAATTCAATATCTTGCATTTCTAAGGATTTAATTTGAATCACTGCTAGTAATCAGTAACAGGTGCAATGATTCATTCGTTATATAGACACAAAAATATGGGTGAAAATTGCATGCTTAAAAGTAAAGTTTCTTTTCTGAAAATTTGCTCCTAAAGAAGGATTACTTTTTGGAGCCAGTTGAATTTGACAGTATCCATTACAGCAAAGAGAGCACTTCCAGGTTTCCTGTTTTAGTTGTTTATTTTGCCAGATTCCTAGCTTTTACGATAAATCTAATTTTTCTGGCAACTTCTCAGATGTGTTTATGCTCTCCATCCCTTCCACATACCACCACCATCACCATCTTACATAAAGGTCTAAGAAATTTTAGAGTTTTATTGGAAGGGGACATGTGTACACTAGATACATGTTACACCGTTACAGAAAAATGTGTGCTGTGGAGGTGAGATCTGCATAGGGGACTTAAGTCATTATTGTCATATAATATGACAAACGACATCCAAAATCCCCTGGAGTAAGATTTCAGACATCTCTTTGTGTATTCAGTATAATCACCTGAAACTCTTAGAAAGATGAAGTTTTTCTTTCCTGTTCTGAAATCTCTGTTATCACTCTCATGGTTTGGAAGGCCTGTGATATTGCTTATGCCTCCTGAATAATATTTGTTTTATTCAACTATACTTCAAGTTCCAACTTGGAGCTCGCAGGATGCATATGCTTTGCCATTGTGATGGAGGGTGCAGCATGATTCCCATATTGCCCAGCCTGGCCTAAACATGGCCCACATACCTTCAAACAGCTATTGCCCACAAGAATGTTAATAAGGGAGCAGGAACTGAGCTTCCTATCAAGACTCTGGACATCCCCAGCAGAGGGGCACAAGGGAGGAAGAAGTGGAGTATCATGTAGAACTCAAACTTTACAAAGGAAACATACAGTTTTTTTTCTACATTTCTACTAACATGTTTACCACATGTTGAATGTTTATAAAGTACAATGATTACAACCAACAGGTGAAAAAAGATTTTTATCAGAATTGTAAGTGAAAAAAGGAACCTTCAAGCAGAGAATTACCTTATTCTACTTTAAAGAGAAACACCCAATACTCATATTAAATTAGAATATATCTAGGGCTATCAAGCAATTAAAAAATTAATTGCAATTAATCACACTGTTAATAATAGAATACCATTTATTTAAATATTTTGGATGTTTTCTACATTTTCAAATATATTTATTTCAATTACAACACAGAATACAAAGTGTACAGTGCTCACTTTATATTTATTTTTTGATTACAAGTATTTGCACTTTCAAAAAGAAAAGAAATAGTATTTTTCAATTCACCTAATTCAAGTACTGTAATGCAATCACTTTATCATGAAAGTTGAACTTACAAATGTAGAATTATGTACAAAAAAACCCTGCATTCAAAAATAAAATGTAAAATTTTAGAGCCTGCAATTCCACTCAGTCCTATTTCTTGTTCAGTCAATCGCTCAGACAAACAATTTTGATTACATTTGCAGGAGATAATGCTGACCACTTCTTGTTTACAATGTCACCTGAAAGTGAGAACAGGCGTTCTCGTGGCACTGTTGTAGCTGGTGTAGAAAGATATTTATGTACCAGATGCGCTAAAGATTCACATGTACCTTCATGCTTCAACCACCATTCCAGAGAACATGCGCCCATGCTGATGACAGGTTCTACTCGATAACAATCCAAAGCAGTGTGGACCGACGCATGTTCATTTTCATTATCTGAGTCAGATGTCACCACCAGAAGGCTGATTTTCTTTTTTGGTGGTTTGGGTTCTGTAGTTTTCATATTCGAGTGTTGCTCTTTTAAGACTTCTGAAAGCAAGCTCCACACTCCGTCTCTCTCAGATTTTGAAAGCACTTCAGATTCTTAAACTATGGGATGAGTGCTGTAGAAATCTCACATTGGTACCTTCTTTGTGTTTTGTCAAACGTGCAGTAAAAGTGTTCTTAAAATGAACACCGTGTGCTAGGTCATCATTTGAGACTGTATAACATGAAATATATGGCAGAATGCAGGTAAAACAAAGCAGGGGACATACAATTTTCTCCCAAGGAGTTCAGGCAGAAATATAATTAGCACTTATTTTTTAATGAGCGTCGTCAGCATGAAAGCATGTCCTCTGGAATGGTGGCTGAAGCAAGAAGGGGCATATGCATATTTAGCATATCTGGCACGTAAATACCTTGCAATGCCGGCTACAAAAGTGCCATGCAAATGGCTGTTCTCACTTTCTGATGACATTGTAAATAAGAAGAGGGCAGCATTATCTCCTGTAAATGTAAACAAACTTGTTTGTCTTAGCGATTGGCTGAACAAGAAGTAGGACGGAGTGGACTTGTAGGCTTTGAAGTTTTACATTGTTTTGTTTTTGAGTGCTGTTATGTAACAAAAAAAAAATCTATATTTGTAAGTTGCACTTTCAAGACAAAGTGATTGCACCACAGTACTTGTAGGAGGTGAATTGAAAAATACTATTTCTTTTGCTTATCATTTTTACAGTGCAAATATTTGTAATAAAAATAATGTACACTTTGATTTCAATTACAACACAAAATACAGTATATATCTAAATGTAGAAAAAACATCCAAAATATTTAATAAATTTCAATTGGTATTCTCTTGTTTAACAGTGCGATTAAAACTGTGATTAATGACAATTACTGTTTTCAATCACGATTAATTTTTTGAGTTAATCGTGTGAATTAACTGTGATTAATCGATTGCCCTAAATACATCACATCCTATGTTGAATATTCACTTAAAACTTGGAACAAATGTAGGAACACAAATATCTATCCTTTTTGGAAAACAATTTACCCAAAGAGTGTAAAAAAATATGGCACAAATTACAATGACATATGGTCGACTTTACATGAAAAACACAGGTATTGCCTCAAGTAACGCAGACTACTAATACTGCTATTACCTAGCAATTTAAATCATGATATAATTACACAAACAGATGGATTGGGAAACCCTTCGAGTTTCTATTCAGCATTTAAATTGGAGACAAAGATAACCTCAGACCTTTTCAGGTATAAAATATCAAGGAGCTAATGAATGAAGTTGACAAAATGTGCAGTCAAAGCCAATTTATTGAAATTAAAATATCTTATTCTGTGTACAAGGTAGCATTAGCATAACTTTGAGTTTGTGAATTTAAATTTTCAGAAAGTAAGGGAAAGCAAAATCTAAACTATTAGTCCAATAAACAGGATTACATAAGTTTCTTTAATAAAAGTTCAATGAGGATTTTCAATCTTCTTTAATGTCTAAGAGGATTTGATCCATGGAAATAAAAATAGATTCAGATTTTCAATATAGGAAGGGGCATTTAGATGCACAACTTGCAATAATTTTAATGGTAGATGTGTAGTTAAATCCTCTGTATTAGTCTGACAGCCTAAACTCAAGGCTCCAATCCTGCAAAGTCATGTGATTAACTTTTACTCACTACCTGTAGGTCCATTGATTTGAGTAAAACCATTTATTTCAATGGGAATGAAATCTACTAATATCTAAAAGTTTGCTATGACCAATTTGAATGTATACCTCTATTCCGATATAATGCGGTCCTTGGGAGCCAAAAAATCTCACCGCCTTATAGGTCAGACCGCATTATATCGGGTTCGGTCCAGTACGGCATACTAGCAAGAGCCAGTACACTGTGCGGGACTGGACCAACTTCCCTGGCAGTGATTTAAAGGGCCCAGCGCTCCATCCACTGCGGGGAGCCCCGGGCCCTTTAAATCCCCGCCGGGGCTCTGGCAGCCAGGCTTGGGTGGTGATTTAAAGGGCCCAGGGCGCCACACGAATTTGGATGTAACGCGGTAAAGCACCGGGGCTTGGGTGGCGCTTTAAAGGGCCTGGAGCTCCCCGCTGCTTTACCACATTATATCCGAATTTGTATTATATCGGGTCATGTTCCATCAGGATAGAGGTGTACTAAAAACATATAAAAGCACATAAAAATGAATGGTTTCAGAGTAGCTGCTGTGTTAGTCTGTATCCGCAAAAAGAACAGGAGTACTTGTGGCACCTTAGAGACTAACAAATTTATTTGAGCATAAGCTTTCGTGGGCTACAGCCCATTTCATCGGATGCATAGAATGGAACATATAGTAAGGAGATATATATACACATACAGAGAACATGAAAAGGTGGGAGTTGCTCTACCAACTCTAAGAGGCTAATTAATTAAGATGAGCAATTATCAGCAGGAGAAAAAAAAAACGTTTGTAGTGATAATCAAGATGACCCATTTCAGATAGTTTGACAAGAAGGTGTGAGGATACTTAACATGGGGAAATAGATTTAATGTGTGTAATGGCTTAGCCATTCCCAGTCTCTATTAAAGCCTAAATTGATGGTATCTAGTTTGCATATTAATTCAAGTTCAGCAGTTTCTTGTTGGAGTCTGTTTTTGAAGCTTTTTTGTTGCAAGATTGCCACCTTTAAGTCTGTTACTGAGTGACCAGAGAGGTTGAAGTGTTCTCCTACTGGTTTTTGAATGTTATGATTCCTGATGTCAGATTTGTGTCCATTTATTCTTTTGCGTAAAGACTGTCTAGTTTGGCCTATGTAAATGGCAGAGGGGCATTGCTGGCACATGATGGCATATATCACACTGGTAGATGTGCAGGTGAACAAGCCCGATGGCATGGTTGATGTGATTAGGTCCTATGATGATGTCACTTGAATAGATATGTTGACAGAGTTGGCATCTGGCTTTCTTGCAAGGATAGATTCCTGGGTTAGTGTTTTTGTTCTGTGGTGTGGGGTTGCTGGTATTTGCTTCAGGTCGGGGGCTGTCTGTAAGCGAGGACAGGTCTGTCTCCCAAGATCTGGGAGAGTGAGGGATCATCTTTCAGGATAGGTTGTAGATCTTTGATGATGTGCTGGAGAGGTTTTAGTTAGGGGCTGAAGGCGATGGCTAGTGTCGTTCTGTTTTGTCCTGTAGTAGGTGACTTCTGGGTACTCTTCTGGCTCTGTCAATCTGTTTTTTCACTTCAGCAGGTGGGTATTGTAGTTTTAAGAATGCTTGATAGAGATCTTCAAAGTGCTTGTCTCTGTCTGAGGGATTGGAGCAAATGGGGTTGTATCTTAGAGCTTGGCTGTTGACAATGGATCGTGTGGTGTGAATATTTTCCCACCTTCTAATTCTAATTTTACCTAGAAGGTGTATTTTTCTCATGCTTTTCAAAACTATATAATGCTAAGCTCAGATGAAAAATAGTATATTTCCACTCAAAAGAATTATATTTTTCCAGAAATTTATCACCATGTGAAAGCAATTGGTTGTAGAAAGTCCCAATATATTCCTGCAGCAGTATCCATCAGCTTGACTATTATAATAAAATAAAGGCTGTCTGGTTTTCAAATAAAAATAAAATATGGATGAATGTTTTTAATATTCCATTATTTGTTATTAGGAATTACATAAAGCATTTAGCAGAAAGCTTTAAAGTCTGTATTATTCACCTTCTCACTGCAATTCTTTTGGATATTCTTTTATCTATTTAGGTAAAACAGAGATATACATTTGTTGCCATTTCTTGTTTTGTCTGAATTTTTCAGAAACTGCAAATAACCTCTCTGTTATCTTTTTATTTTGTGTTGATAAGAATATATATACTGGAGAATATTTTTAGTGTTCATTAAGTGCCCTGGATATTTTCTGTTTGCTTGTTTTTTGTTAGTATTTTGTTAAAGAACAGAATGTTGTATACATTTCACAGACACCCATGAGCCCAAAAATGCCTTATAAATTTTAAATGCATGTTTCAATGTGTATAATGAGCCAAATCTTGCTTATCTTATGTGATTTGCCCAAAGAATGACACATGTAAAAGTAGAAGTATCGCTCAAAAAAATCAGAATTTCCAACCTTTGGAAAAGTGCTGAAACATATCTATGTGGAAGTATCTAAACCTTCATTTTGACATTTTTGATCCAAATAAAATGTTTTGGTGTTCCAAAATCAAACCATTTCATTTCTGTTAGTTGAACTGATTTAGAACATTTAATTTTGTCTCTGTTCGATATTGAACTGTTTATGCTTCAAGTGACTAATGTCACATTCTTTCCCTGGCCTGACTACATCTACCATGTTGCACTGAGATCATAGGACTCCAATGATGGAATGCCATGGTAAAGCCAGAGGGGAAACCACAGTGCATCATGGAGATATAGTCCAGCCAGGGAGCCTGACTGACATAAAGGAGAACAGGGGCAGCAGGCACCCAAACAGGGCTGGTTCCCGGCACCAGCTGATCAAGCAGGTGCTTGGGGCGGCCAAGGGGAAGGGGCGGCACTTCGGGCTCTTCAGCCGCGATTGGGCAGAGGAAGGACCTGCCGCCAAAGAAGAAAGCGGCGCAGTGGAGCTGCCACAGATCGTGATCGCGGCTTTTCTTTTTTCCCCGCTGCTTGGGGCAGCAAAAACCCTGGAGCCGGCCCTGCACCCAAACTACAACTCCCATGAAGCACTGCTGCAGCTCGGGCAGAAACAGATTAACTTTGAACTGACCCAAAACAAAATGTTTCAATTCGGTTCAATAAACTGATGTTTCAATTTGAGTAAAACAGATCAATACCAAACCGGTTCATGTTTCCCAAGGGACAAATTGAAAAATTCCAACAACATTGACATTTTCCAATGGAAAATTATGATTTTATGCAAGATGCATTTTCCATAGACTAAACAATTGATGGAAAATTCCTGATCAGTTCTAGTAAGATTTGTCCCATCAATGCCCTAGTCCAGCAATATGCCAAGTGCTCTCCTTGTAAACTTGAACAGAAATTGAGTACACTCAACTCCTTGCAGGAAGCACCCATCATCTTGCAGGACAGGGCTCTAATTCTGAAATCTTGTTTTATCAAATCCCTGCACTTAGCTTTTAGATAGAGCAACATGTCTAATTTTTGTAAAGCAAAAGCCTTAAATAATTGGATTACTACAGCCTTCTACAGTACACTGGAGATATTAATCATTTAAATTATATGAGGAGAGTACCATATTTCTTGTTTTTATTAACATAATAAATATGCCTGGAACTTTTGAAAGTGGCCCAAGCTAATAGAACTTGTAGTATTATGTACTACATTGCTAAGATTTTTCAAAACTAGATGTCTATTGTTCGGGTCCTAAATCCATTTTTAGGTTTCTAAATAAGTGGCCTGACCACCCAGCAGTTTCTGTTTACATCAATATGATTTATGAGCTTAACTTTATATAATCATTTTTAAAAATGATTGGCTCAAGTAAACCACGAAATCATCACCTGCTATATTTAAATTGGATGAATCCAAATCTAAATACTCAAGGCCCAGATCCTCAGGTAAGGAAGTTAGTGGAGCTACACTGATTTATCGTAGCTGAGAATGTGGCCATATATGGTACATACATTTTGTTTGTCAGTAATACTTACTAATAGCCATAGACCATATGTAGCTAATGAAGTAATCTCCTAATAGCTTTAATAAATCATGATTTTCTGAATTGACAATTTGAATGCAGCTATTATGAATCTTGTATGTATTTTTTGAAGTTGTTAGTGGTCTGCTGAAAGCATAGCCATAATTTCTAACCTCTAAATTTAAAAGTACCATTCCCTTCCAACAATAGTAAATTATGTGATAATTTGTGCAAGTTTGGGGCAGATCCTCACCTGAAATAATCCAAGTAAAATGAGAAAGTACAAACTTTAATTCACATTTAACAGAAATACCTTCCAAATAAGCTAAGCTTCACTTGGTATTAACTAGCCTTTCTTCTGATCTTACTCCTGCATAAGAGGACAAAGAGAAAAAGAATATAAAAGAATATTGACAGACATTTTAAAATAATTTAAGAACATTTTTGCTTTTTAATTTGATTACATTTCTTGGTCTCAGACCCTCCTTTAGCAACATATTTAAGTATATATCTAACGTGAGTAAGGAGTCCCATTGAATCTGGGTATTCGTACTTATCTCAGAGTGCTCAAATAACTGGGTCAAACTGGGTCAGGGGCATCATTTGGTTTGGGGTAGGAGGAAGTTGTGACCCCCAGACTTTTCATAAGTCTATATGTGGTAATATGTCTTCCATTGTTTGCCCCCCCCCTCTCCTCTGACTTTTCAGAATATAATATAATTACATATAAAGTGCTATGTGTTGACAACTGCAGCCAGGACTCTCTATGACAGCAGCACTTCTCAGGAACAATGGAGTTGTCCAGAACAAGAGTTGGAGCTTGTCTACACTTAAAATGCAGTGCTTCAGTGTAGACCCTACTTACGCTAACAGGAGGGCTTCTGCCATCGGTGTAGGTAATTCATCTCCCCAAGAGGCAATAACTAGACAATAACTTCTGTTGACCTAGAGCTGTTTACATGGGGACTTAGGCTGGCTTAAATACACTGCTCAGGGCTGTGGATTTTTCACATGTCTGAGTGACATAGTTATGCTGACCTAATTTTTGAGTGTACACCAGGCCTTATACTTATGAGAACTGGAAACTTTCTCACCCATATGTACTTCTCACAAGTACTGAACTCCATTTTCAGATGTCAGAGTGTCCTAAAAAACTTTGGAGAAGTGTTTGGGGTTAGGAAGAACCAATAAAATCACTTTTATCATTATTTGCTACCAGAAGGAAAATCTTAGATGGACAAAAAATAATGATGTTATTATTTCACTTCTCATTGCAGATGAAACTAAAGAAAAGAATTCCAAACAGATGTCACACTGAGATACAAAAATGGAAGTACTTTTGCACTATATAGGTAGGTAGGAAAAATGTTTTGTTTTTTTGCTTTTAAAGCAAAGGAGGAATTTGCTTTTTATAATAGCTATCATTCTTCCAAAGATGTTCTATTCAGAGATTCACCTCATCAAACTTGAATGGATCAGTTGACCCAAGCAGATACCTTTCATAACCCCTTTAAATTGGTTCCTATTTTTTCACATATTTGTGTTAAACATAATTTTTTCTTGTGTTTGTTTATCCTTGAGCCCACATTATTTGTGTTCAGTCCTTTGATCATTGCTTATCTTTATTTGTACTGCATTTTCATTTTTCATTTAATCTCCAAAATAACTGCAATTTTACTCTTTTTAAGCATACTTCATTTTAAATTGCTTGTAGATTTATAAGAAATAATTTAATCAAGTAATTATAATTATCTTCACATACACAAAGGATGGCAATGTGTTCTTGTGTCATTCTGCAAGGATGGATGTACTATACGTGCATGTTCACAAGTGCAAAGACACATGTACACAACCGCTCCTTTACAAGTTTGTGGATGCACATAAGTGGTGAGAGTGGGGCGTGTCATAAATGTTATGATTATGTCATAATTTTTCAAAATGAAAAATCTTCACTGAACAACATTATTTTTTACAGATAGGTTGTTATGTATTATGTATATGTTAAATTTGCACTTTGATATTCTACTAGGAAAAGAAAATACAGAAATGATCTTCAGAGATAACCCCTGATCGAATCACATGCAGTTGCTACCACATGCAGAAAAGTTGATTTGTGGTGGTGTTGAGGTACACAGATGACTTTTACTGAAATTGCAGCAGAAATGAACTTCATAGTTGTATCCATGGAAACATACTTGCATGAATAAAATCAGCATTAAAAGATCTATATTGAATTGTGTATAATCCTTGTTGGGAGTGGGGAGGAATAAAAGAAATAGAATGGATTTTTGACTTTTTAAAATGTTATGATGTGAGGCTCCATGTACAGGAAGATATTTGTTGACTTTGGAAGAAATGTAACTAAAATTACTTGGATCCTGAATATAAATAAGTGTGATTGCAAACAACACAGAAACTGTTCTCTTAAGTTCTAATCTAATGTCCATTCCAAAGTTGACGGAAAGACTCATTGCCTGGAACAAATTTTGTATTATGCCTCATGTAGTAATAAGAAAACCTACCATGACCATTCTTCAGAAACACAAATAATTTTAAAATCTCTAGAGAAGGTTTACTCTAATTACATCCTATAAAAACTTAAAAATACTAATAAGGGAGTGGTAACATCATACAATTTGAATCTTCAGACCTAAAGATAACATACATCAATCTGCCATCAGATCAAACCAACTGTAATGAGATTTACACGGGTGAAATATTAGGTCAACAATGTACACAATGCTATAGCAGAGTTTCTTTATGTCAATTAAAGCAAAAATGCTGGAGTTAGAAGAGAAAGCAAGTACATAATTCATAGGCTCACAAGCAGAGATAAATTAAATAAATTGGTCTAAAAAATCTTGTATGCTGCTATTGGAATATTCATTAAAGAAAGAACTGAAACCTTTAAGAGATTATGAAAAAGGCTTAGTAACTCAGAATTTGTAACATTAAATTACTTTTAGAAAAATATAGTCTGTTTCCAAAACTGAAGAAGGATTAGCAGGCCAACTTGGAGGAAGATTCCTCTCTTGATGAGCTAAAGGAAAAGATTAATTCTCTTCAAATGGTAAATGCCAGGGATTAGATTATTTTCCCATAGATTTTAATAAGGAATATCATATAGGCAAAACAACTTTTGTTGCTTGTTACTTAGTTATCAGTTTTTAATTGGAACATTCCAAACTCTAAATCTAAGAATTACTCTTATTGTACTGATTTTCAGCCTCTGAAGACCCTGAATTTTATACAGCTTAGTGACCCAGTTCTATAATTAACATATATTGTAAAATTCTCATCAGAGCACTTGCTAATAGACTTAATGATGTTATGCCAAACTTGATCCATTCTAATCAAGGAGGATTCATTTAGAACTAGCTTCTCTTCAATAATATTTGAATATTTCTTAACTTTTTCAGAAGCCTTACTTTAAAAGACAGAAAATGTTTGTTTTACACATTAGAAAATCTGAAATTTGCTGTGGCTTTTTCCAGTAGGTACAGCTACATTTCCCAAGTACTGAATCATCCATGATATAATTATGAATGGTTTATTTTTTTTTTAATTTCAAACTGAAAAGAGGCATGTGGCAAGTCTGCACTTTGTCTCAAGAGATTATTTGAGATGGTTTCGGAATGCCTGGCAACTGCAGCCACATACAATTAAGATAAATTTGAATTGAAACTTGACCTGAACATACACAAGGAAATATTTCAACTTATAGGTAGAGCTGGCAATGATGCCTATAGTTAAGGGTGCCTAACACTTTTCATTAGAAAATTTTATTGGTTTTATTGATGTTAGTTGCTTATAACTTTACCAAATTTTAACTGTCTGGGCTGACATTTTTCATGCAGGCTACCTGCATCAAACTGCTTTGTTTATTTTATTTTATTTTTTTGTGTGTGTTTCAGCAAAAATGGTTCAGCTGCTTATAAATACACAGGAGAAAATGTGTTGTTTTTTTCTCATGTTGTAAAATTCTTACATTCATTTTACTGAGAAGCTCTAAGTGCCACTCCACTTGGGAGTAGGGAATTAAGTTTTGTTAGGAGATCATCTGCAGGAGTTGCCTTTTATGATATTTCTGTACTTCCTGTAAAAATCCACTTAAATTTTGCTGACCTAGAAGTCTCTTAAATCTTCGATAATTTTGTCTCCACTGGGCATGCTCCTGCCCAGGGTTTCAAGGGCTAAACAGGACTTATTTAGCAATTACTTCTGCCACCTTCTGGGAGCCTCTGTGACATTGACCATGGGCACTGAGAACAGGGAAATGGTGTCTCCAGGGCTCTCAGTGCTTCCCCTCCTCATGTCCAGAAAGCATGGAAATGGAGGAAACTGCCTGACTATTATGTGAAAAAGTGAGGAGCAGTGAGGGAAAGGAAAGAGGGTCAGGCTGAGGTGAAGAGATAGGAGCAGTACGGGGCAGCAGTAAGAGTAGAGGAGGACAGGAATGCTCTGATCTGAGGATAAGAGCAGAAGGGCTTGAGAGAGGGTTTGAGGCAGACAGCCAGAAGGTTAACTTTGCCAAATTATGTGGGTCATATAATGGAAAATATACAATTACTTTGCCTCTAATACATTGGGAAAAAATTCAAGTGTTACCTAAGTCTGGCAGGCTTGCTGAAAACATACTTTGAGGATTAGAGAGTTAAATACTCTCTGAGGCATCTAACTATATGAGCTCTAATAACTAATAAATAAACTGAAAGAAATAAGGAGAAATATGAATATATAATGAACAAAATATTATCTAATTTAGAAAGATCGTATATATTTTAATTAAGTATTGTGGGGAGAGCAGGGGAAAACAAATAAAATGAATTAGTTGACAAAGTTTCATATATTTCAAATGCACTCCCCATAATATTCCCCATCAAATATTTCACAAGGGGTCCCTGGATAAAATTTTTAAACAAACCTGTGTGATTTAGGAGTTTAAGTCCCATTGTTTTTCAATGAGATTTCCTTAACTTGTTTTTGAAAAATTTAGACTATATCATCAAACAATTGCTCATACCAGAAAAACTGTGTTTTTAATGTCAGGGACCCAAACACAGAAATACATACAAATATAGAAAAAAAATTAATTTGGAAGAATCCAGAGATTAAAGACAAAGATAGCAGAATATGTTGGCGAAATAGCACCAGAAAATCTTTTAAGAAACTTTTTTTTTGGCTATTATGATAAATGTACAGCTGCAAAGGAAATATAATAAAAAGACCCAGTGAAACTATTCACAGTTAAGAAATATGAGGTCAGAATAAGTTTGAAGTCACAACATAATTAATTGCTAAAATCCAGAGTTGTCCTATTCTTTAAAAAAGGAAACTGTAGTCCAAATTTAAATTACAAGCAGAAAGCTGAGTTATCTAAACAAGTCTTGAGAGAGCCTTCTATGTAAATCTGATTTATATTTAAAATAAATACAAATCAGTGTTCCTAGAAGTATAGGGTTACCATGAATATGAATATACAACTACTGTACATGCAATGATACGTGAATTGTATCTGGACCCTTTTTGTCCCTCTTTCTTGCTCTTTTCTTTTGTCTTGTACTCATGACTGCATTTAGTCCCCACTATCACCTACATATGATTAATACATTTGAATATATCAGAGAATTGTTCTTCTGTAAAACAATCTGAATAATTTTCATGTGGTTTATTTAATCCTTTGAAATATTAGTTTAAAATATCATAAAGGCCTTCAAGCATTATTAATACTTTACCAATATGTACATCTTGTTAGCCTCAGCATTCATAATATTGTATATATGTTTGCTCCAAATTACTATTTTGTTAGTATTTGGCATTGTGATACCTCTGAAATACTCTAATTATTATAAAAGTACACTGGAAGATTGTTATTTTACTCCCATTGGGGTCTTTTAATTATTAACTTTTATCAAAAAAAAGGTAAAAGAGAGACCACATGAACGGTTACAAAACAAATATACACCTCTACTCCGATATAACGCGACCCGATATAACACGAATTCGGATATAACGTGGTAAAGCAGTGCTCTGGGGGGCGGGGCTGCACGCCCCAGCGGATCAAAGCAAGTTCAATATAACGCCGTCTCGCCTATAATGCAGTAAGATTTTTTGGCTCCCAAGGACAGCGTTATATCAGGGTAGAGGTGTACTATGCCCTGATCACTATTTCAATATACAGCAACCACAATTATAGACCAAGAATTACTCCATTTCTAGCGGTCTAGTGATTTGAAATTAAAATATATTTATGTTTCACATTTATAATCATATCTGCAATTGTCATAATCTTATATTGAAATAAAATTGTAAATAATGCATTAGTCCTGATTAAGACACGTAATTTTTACAGAGAAGTGAGTCTGCTTCAGTACTATGAGATCCTGCAGTATTGCTGGCACCTTCTGGTGGCAAATGTCCACTTCAGGTATTTGTTCCAAAGGGGGTACAATTCTCTAATAAACCATAATTGGAAATGGAGTTAGGGGAAAGCATCCCCTAAAGAAGTTGAGGAATGAGGTTAGTGCTCCTAATGTCTGGTATAGTGAGAAGACAACCTGTTTCCCCAGCCCTTTAACTCTCATATGCGGTGTAGACAGTGTGGTCACTGCCTTGGGCTGGAACCAGCTGTGAAGGGATGTGAAGGGATGAGGACTGATGGCAGCCCTCCACTAAATGGAAACAATTAAGGAAGAAGTCATAACCTGCACTATGAGTTATTGCCAGACAGTTGCCAGATGAGTTAAATAATAAACCTGTGACCAAATTAAACCATAGCTCTTGCATCTTGGTTTTCTTGTCACATGTGAAAAATGAGACAATGAAACCACAGAGTATTTGCTCATCTTAACTTGAAACTTATTTATGTTCCTGGTTGGCTGCATTTTTTTGTGTATGTTTTTTATTTATTTTTTTGGTTTTGCTTTGCTTATGCTTAACAACAAATTAACAGTATGTTCGGAAGAATACACCCTTCAAAGAAAGAGCTGGACAAGAGTTAGTGCCAGCACAGACACAAGATTAGGCAAGTATATTATATTATTATTATTATAAGTAGGCTAGCCCAATTTATTTAAAGAAGCTTATGGATAAAGGAAGCACATTCCTAACCGCAGATGTAGACATATTCTCCAGTCCAAGGCAGAACAGATATATATTTCCGTTAATGATGAAAAATAATGCTAGATGTCTTATGTTAAGAAAAATAGAGATCTAGATGTTAATACATCTAACCGTACACACAATAAATTAGTTGCTGTCTACCTCGTGTGCGTTGATGTGGTGGGTTTTGAATACATGGACTCAAAAGCTAGATAAACATATTCAGCAGCTCTAAGGAAAAAGCATGATGGATGACTTAGTTGTACATAAACAGGTAAATTGGGCAAGATGGTATGCTGAAAAAGAATTGATGACAGTGAAAAAGAAAGATGGCAGTGAAGTGTGTATGTGTATATACACACAGAGTTATGTGATTAGTTATATGTACTGCATATTCTATTCTGAATAACTATATTACAGACAAAACTACATTAAAAACCTGTAATGATAGAGGACAAGTCTCTTGGTGCTGAATGTCTGGAGATGGGAGAAGCCAAACATGTTAAAAGACAAGCTGAAATAGTGGAACATTCCACGGTATAAATTATACATGGTGGGGTCTTTAAAAAACACATTAAAACTATAGTCAATCAAATCTACTGAATGTGAAAGATGTAACAGATGCCAAATAAATAAGCTTGTTCTCAATATGTATAATATAGGTATCTTTATATATATAAAAAGAAAAACAATAAACCAGGACTCTCCACTGCATATGTTAGAACAAGCAACAGATGTGTAGTCATGTTGTTTAATACATTACTGGAAGTCACCATATATACTGTGCTTATCATTTTAATAGGAACCATATACAAATGATGTAAAATTTCATAGCTTGTAGTTATATTAAAGTAACTGTTTGAAATGTAATGCTTACATTTAAAAACTGAAAGGACAGGAAATAATTTGGAGAGAGAACTTTAAACCAGGATGGAAGAAAAGAAAAAAATGATACTTTAAATCAAACTGTTAATTAAATAAAGACAAAAATGAAAAATGTTTAATCTGTAGGATGTTAAAAAGTCTGAAATGTGTATGTGTACAGGGGAGAAATAGCTGTCATTGAGAGAGTGGATATCAAGATGAAGAATTTGCTTGCAAGTCTCAGAAAAAGAAGGCTAGAATTGAGAAGAAGGGTTCTGCCTAGTTAGCAATACCTCAGAGGCTAGGGTTGGTCAAAGGACAATGCCATTGTAGGATAAAACATTGTGCACAACTAGGTAGGTAGTATTGTCATTCAAAAGGAGATGAAGTGTTTGTTTTTCTGTAGATTTTCATATTTGCAGTGATTATCCCTTTCAGCTACATATATCAAAGGAATTCAGGTCATGACCTGAACATGCCACACATGGTGCTACAGAAATGATACCCAGAGATAAAACTAGGCAATGTACCCGGCTTTTTCAGATCCTACCAATAGCTCAACTGCAGGTATCCCCTGTAGAACTGTGCCCAAAAATATACTTAGTGAATTCAGATAAATGAACCCTCAATCTCAGTTGAAAGGCTAGATCAGTAAACTATTTCAGAATTATGTTTAATGAGGTATGCTTTATTATTCACCATATGCATAGTGAGGGCAGGTATATATTAAAAAGTACTAATACCAAAATATGTATTTTTCTTTTTATGCTTTTCAATGATTCAGAGGCTTATCAATACCTGCCACCAACTTTCTAGATTCCAACAAGTAGACTGAGGTTTCCAAAGAGTCCCTCATTTATTTTTAATTGTCCTGAGCACTGAGAATTTCTCAGCAAAAAACAAAACACAACCTCACACAACTTAAGAGCATTGGTAAGTCTACAGAAAGGTCTCCCAAAAGTGGCAACAATCATTGCTGGGAAACCTGAACTCTGGCTGCTAGATGATTTCCTCTTGGAGGTCATTTTGGGCCTGATTCTCATTCACATTATGGCCTCTTTACACTAATCTGGCAGTGCAAAAGCCTCTTAAAGTGAGTATAAATTCTGTTTCTCTCACTTTAAAGTATATTGGTAATGTAAAGGGGACTTACACAGATAATAAGGTACTTTGCACTCTTGTAGCAACAAAGGAGAAGTAAAAACAGTCAGAATTGCTTGGTCAGGATAACAAAGGAAGTTAGAAAATATTTGAAGTGAGACTGCTATAATATTTCTTCCTATGGGGTATCATTGAAGTATTGCTGAGGCATTCCGGTCAACTTGTATTTAACCTACAGAAACTAACAGATGTCTCTGGTGGGCTTAGCTTTGAGGGTTACTTTTAGGAAGAACCATGCACCAACAGATTATGCCAACACTCACCCATGTGGGACTAAGACATAACATTCCTTAAAGTACTTATATCACTCCTAACCTTCTTTAAACTGCCAGAGTAATGCTTCCTTCTTCTCCTCACTTCCCCAGTTAATACAAGTTTACAGTATAGGACTGGCTATATTCAATCTTCCCTTAGTGACACACTGAAGGTCAAATACCAAACACTCCTTTCTGGAGAGCAGGTTCTCATTCTAACCTTGGAAGGTTCCAATATATCAGACCTTGCAATCACAACCTTGTGTATGGAAAAGCTATTTTAGATTGAGCCATTAAGGAACAGACCTGTACTGAGATGATACTTAGCCATGCCATCCCAGGGGATTTGCCAGGCGTCACTGGAGCGCCTCAATATGCAGAGAAAGAATATCTGCTATATCATCCTGTAAAAGGTTGCCACGGTGTCATCATCTCTGTGGTGAGCAGCTCAGCAGGCCACTGCAGAATGGGGACAGAGCCATGATCTTGTCTTATTGGGATGGCTAGCAGAGAGCAGTCCCTATGTTCAGTAAAGCTGTAAAAAAGCTCAGGAACTGCCAATATGCTTGGTTATTATTAATTATTAATTATTATTATTATAGTAATTCCTAGATGTCCCAATTGAGACTAGGGACCTATTGTGCTGGGCACTGCACATCCTCTCATCCATGATTTTACTATTTCTAAGTAATGCTGCTATCCCAAACTAATGCTGATAAAACCTTTCTACTGCAACCAAGCATTCAATATGGTTATATTTGTTTACACACACACAAAACTCAGAGTATCAGTGTAAATATGGCCCGTGGCAGAAATGTAAAAGCTACGGACAATGGAATATTTCTCAAAGTGAGAAATCTGTTGGGGCCATCTGGAGGCCTCCAGATTTGCTAGCAATCTTGAATTAGTTTATTTACACTCTGAGGGATATGGCTTTGTTCATTCAGATGGTGTGAATTTTCTACAGCTGGTGAGCCTCTCTATGCACAGTCATGTCTATAAACAAGATGTTTCATCTAAAATCAGCTAGGGGAATAGCTTGCAGCCACCTCAGTGCCTTAGGGTCTTTACCCTAAGAATCATGTGAATGGCACCCAAGGGGATACTCCATTATTAGGTTATCAGATGCTCTCAATGGGCTCTACTGGTGGAATTTTTTTCTGTTTTTCTCTGCAGAGTAAATTATATTAAAGCATCCCAATGGGAACTGTACAAGGCCAATTAAAGATCCTCAAAGGGAAGAATAAAAGCTTCACACATGGGAGACCACTTTTAAAATCCAACCTTGTCCATCTCTATCTTTAAATATGTTTCTGATTTTTCTCTATTTGGTTACTATCAGGCAACTGTTTGCTTTAAAGCCATTCACATGGGGGCTGATAGTAAAACGAGAGTGTATCTTACTCTCCTCTTTTGTTTTCAAGATTGACATTAAGTACATTGGATCTCCTCTGCAAAGTGACTATGTAAACATTTTTGCTTCCAATGTGTATTAATTCTCATTTCTGTTTACTTTACTGACTCAATAAGTTTGGTCCTGAAAACTCAACCTGGAATTTGAAAGTCAAGCTGAATTCTTCTGGCTCATGCATCACAATTTTTTTTTTTAAATCTATAATAGGAATTATGAGCTAGATCCACAAAGAGATGTCTGAGTCAGTATTGAAATGCATAATATCCTGCCCCTGATGGGCTAACAGACCTGTATTAGCAGGAGTCTTGGTTCTTCCACTCCCTGGAGCCCAGTCCTGCAGGGTCTCCAAATGAGTGGGAGCCTCTCCACTCCCACCAGGCATCCCCAAGTGGCAGACAAATATGATGATTAGGGCTCAACCAAATTCAGTCCATTTGGGTCAATTTCATGGTCATGAGATTTTTAAAATAATCAATCTCATGGTTTCAGAGGTTTACATCTGAAATTTCACGGTGTTGTAGCCGTGGGGGTCCCAACCCAAAAGGGGATTGGGCGGGGGATAACAAGGTTATTGTGGGGGGAGGGCTGTGGGATTGCCACCCTTACTTCTGCACTGCAGCTGGCAGGGGTGCTGACTTCAGAGCTGGGCAGCTAGATAGCAGTGGCTGATGGCAGTGCGCCAAGTTCTAAAGCCAGTGACACCACCACCAACAGCGCAGAAATGAGGACCACAGGGTATGGGATGTATGTGTTTCCCAGCAGCCTTTCCACCCAGGGGCTGCAGTCTCTCTGCCCAGGTTGGGGGCTGATAGTTGGAGCCACAGACTCTCCGTACAGGTCAGGGACTATCCTAGCCAGCAGCCATGGAGCTTCCTGCAGTCAGGGGAGGTTCCTGGAGGTGTGTCTGACCCAGGCTGCCCTTCCCCGCCCCCACAATAGCCAGATTTCATGGGGAAGATCAGATTTCATGGTTTCTGGTGTGTTTTTCACAACCGTGAATTTGGTAGGTCCCTAATGATGATGGAATCTAATGTTGATTGTGAATTATGAGGATTCAGCAAACACTGTAAGTAAACACACATGTGAGGTCAAACCAATGCAAGAAATGCAAACACAGTTACTTGTGGGACAGGATGTCTATGACAATTGCATTGCCTTGCTTTGCGCTGTTCACATTTTTCACATAAGGTGTTAATGCACTTTGCTACAAAGAGGTTAATGGCAACATGACAAATCTGCCTCTGCCTTGCTCTGTCATGGTTTCTTTCCAGTTGCTGGGGTCAAAGTGACATGCTTTCAAGCTTGATCAATGTGTCTTTATATTGTTTATAGTTGAATGCCACATCCACAAAGATTAAGGATTTCAATATTAGGAATCTTGTCCCACCATTTGACCCTAAAAACAGAGAGAAGGCAGCACATATGGAACTAATAAAGATTCCTAATGTGGGAGCGATATGTTGTCCATGTTTCATACCCATATAGAAGCGTTGTGAGCACAAATGTTTGAAATCAGGAATCAGGGCCTGATGCAAAGCCAGTCTGAAAGCAGAGTCAGTCTCAAAGCAACCTAATGAGTACAACTGGCCTGCAGCAGACTGCCTGAGTGGCTACCCCACCTGACTGGTGTGAAATGTCAGCAGACCAGCTCTGAAACCTAGCAGCAGCAGCAGCAGATTGGTTTCATTGCTCAAATCATTCTCCCACGCCTGTGAGAGTACCTGGTTGTTCCTAGACTTGCCACTGTCTTGTTCCAGTCCTGCAGCTGCCTTGCCTCATTCCAGCAAACCCAGTTCTGACTCCTGGCACTGATTTCTGATTCTGGCTCTGACCCTTGGTTCTGGTCTCTGACATTAGTTTCCTATTTCAGGGTACCGATTTCTGCTCTGACCACCAGACCTGACTTCTGCTCTAATCAATAAGCATGTCCCAGTCTCTGACACAGTATGACATTTAGCTCAGTGTTCATTTTAATGCCTCTATCATTCCCTTGCAGTATGACTGCATTCCAAATGCAGATCTGACCTTGGCTATCAGATGGATAATCATAGAATCATAGAATATCAGAGTTGGAAGGGACCTCAAGAGGTCATCTAGTCCAACCCCCTGCTCAAAGCAGGACCAATTCCCAGCTAAATCATCCCAGCCAGGGCTTTGTCAAGCCGGGCCTTAAAAACCTCCAAGGAAGGAGACTCCACCACCTCCCTAGGTAACGCATTCCAGTGTTTCACCACCCTCCTAGTGAAATAAAATCTCATAGTCAATTGGTGGCATTCTGTGACAGTATACTTCCTAGGCAGCAAAGTTCTCCATGGGCTAGAGAGGAGTGTTGTTGACCTTAATAACAGGGTATACATGTCATCTCCTGGCACAGGCTGGTACACTTCTTCAGTTTTCTTTAGTTTCTGATTGTGAAACCAAAGTGATTGAGTGCACAAGCAAAGTGATTATTTATACATTGAATGTCATCAACTGAGTGAACAACAAATGCACAGTCATCAGCAAATAAAAGCTCCTTAATGAGAAAATCTGCCATTTTTGTGAGAGCATGGAAATGTTTCAGATTGAACAGTTTCCAGTGTGAAACTGGATAAATACTCCTCTGTCAATGTCATGAATGCATCCATAAGCATAGTTGAAAAAATAATGGAAAAGTGTGGGAGCCAGCACACAACCTTGTTGGGTGCCATAGGTGACTAGAAGGGATCTGATATCTTGTCATTTTTCACCACTCTGGCCATCACCCCATTATGGAAGGACCAAATGACAGAAATAATCTTTGCATCCAAAAATTAACAAAAGTTTTCAGAGTCCCTAACAATTTATGGAGTCAAAGACACTCAATATATAAAGACCAGAGTTTTGCTTCCAACACTTGTCCTGAAGCTGTCTTTACTGTTCTGTCCAGACCAAAATCCACATTAAGACTCAGGGAGGAGGGTTTCCACAAGGTAGGTGTCAAGACTATTCAGTATGATGCATGCAACTGGCAGCCAAGAATAAACTGAAAAGAACTGATACTATGCACTTTGTCTGGCAGCCAAACATAATGCATGCCCTGAAGACTTCAGGGTACGAAAGCAGCTCAAACCCTACCAGAAGTCAACAAGGTGGCAGAAAAGATAATGAGCTCAGAACATCAGCTGCACAACATACTCTCTAATATTTATTATAGCAGGGCGAGAATCCGGTCACAGTTAAGCCAATTTAAGTCCCTGTGTAGATGGAATTCTTCCGTCTACCTAGTTACTGCCTCTCGGGGAGGTGAATTACCTAAGCTGATGGGAGAAATCACTCCTGTTTGTGTAGATAGTGTCTACACTGAAGCACTATAGTGGCACAGCTGTGCCGCTGTAGTGTTTTAAGTGTAGACAAGCCCTCATTCGCCCACCTCCTGTACGGCTACCAAATCAATGCTGGCCAGCAGTTCTTGCATTTACTTGTTGATTGCCAGGCCCATGTGGGTCTATACATCCCATGACAATTTCCTTGTGCCAACTGTATACACTGAAGCACTAGATGAGGGAAAACATTACTTGAAAATTTCAAATTATGGGATGACTTTTTTCTCTCTAAGAGAAGCAAAAGTTTCGTGACTGTTCTAACAACAATCTATTGTGTAATTATAGCTTTCACTTAAAAGAGGGGTTAGCTAAATAGAATCTGTAAATTTTAGTTGATAAGACTTGATCAACGATATGTACCAGAATTGATAGTGATATATTATTTTTGAACCTTGACCTTAAAGATGAAATATTGTGATAAAATAGGAGAATAAAAAAGATTAATTCAAAATATTGATTCGTGAACATTAAGAAAAATCTTTTCTCCTGTTTGCCTTTCCTAACACTTATATATTTGTTTATTTGCTTTCAGGTCATGTAATACACTGGCCTTACTGTTCTTTACTGGAAGTGAGAGAGATTATGCTCCTACAACAGTTGAACACATTAGTGTATTCTGAAGACCAACACAATATTTTTAAGGTACCAACAGAACAAGAACAATTTTTTGTTTACATTTGTTAGGGTTCTTTTATGCTGCGAACAATAGTTTTTAAAAAAGAGACACTTTAGCTTATGATTTGATATAGGCATGATAAGGCAGAACAGAAGTGATCTTGGAAGAGGTGGAGATCGAAATGGGGTATTTGATAGTAAGGGCTCTCTATCACAACCTTTATTGTTCCAATTAAGGAGCACCAGATGTGAGTTAGTTTGGAACCCATCCATAATAAGCTATGTATTGCTACTGAGTGATGCAATCATGAAAAGTTAAGTATTGTACATTGTATTTTGCCTTAAATTAAGAGATCATAGTTGGGGGAGGTGCAAAGAGACACAACCCCAGCATAAACACCAGGAGGTGTTGTGCCTGAAGTAAGCATAACAACTCCCATATTTCTAGATTACAGGGAGAATATGACAAACAGCACATTTTACGAGACTGTAGCTTCAGCAGAGCTAGGTGTGGAGGTGAACGTGGGCTACCCACTTTGGAGACTCTTGCACTAAATATTTCTCTATAGCCCAATTCAATCAATTACTCATCAGTTTATTAAAATAACAGTTTCTAAACCTACAATTGTGTCTACAATTCTGCATGTCCAAAAAAAAAATAAATCTAATTATCTAGTTAGCATATACAAATTGAAATTAAATGCACAAATTAGGATATTTGAATAATTAAAATGAAGCACACACAAAATTGCTACTATAAGATTAGAGAATATTTTGGATAACATTGTGATAGAGTCTCCACTAAAAGATTCTCCACCAAAAATGTGACAGATTTATGTTATTAATTTGCCTGGGCTTTAGGTGATTAGCCTGAGGCCACAGGATTTTTAGGGGAGGAGATGAAGGAGCACACCAAGTGACTGGTTCTAAAGCTTTATTAACCAAATAACATCGGTGAGTGCTGAGTGCTTTTTACGTTACTTAAAGGAAGGAAGAAAGCGTTAGTGCCCACGTGCTAACCCACTTTTATACTTACACACTCAGAACCCAAGGCTGGCCAAGTCTGGGTGTCACGTAAGAAGAGGGGGAAGGTAGATGGGAGTTTTGTTTTGTGCACTGGCCGTTTAGAGTTTGCTGTTGATTTTGACTTGCTTTAGCTTTTGGGAGGGCTTTAAGCCCTGGGGTTTTTTGGGGGTGTTTTTGTTTAGGGATTTTCGTTTTTTTAATCTTTTGGTGCCAGTCTGAACTGGCCTTTTGCGACTTGTTTAGGTGTTTTAAAACATATCAACTTTAGAGTTGCGAGACTGTTGTTTTTTAACTTACTGGCCTTTGCAATTTTTTTTTTTTGTTTTGCAAACCCTCCTTTAGGTTTGTTTGTTTGTTTTTAAACAGGCTTTTTGGCTGTTTGGCAGCAGGGAGCTTGTTTGTGTGTGTTGGCCTTGAGCGGCAGTTTTGTTTTTTATTTTTGAGCCTAGCTGAATTGTTGAGTTTACCTGGGTTTTTTGTGTGTGTGTGTGTGTGTGTTTGTTTTTTGGCCTTTTGCAACCTGCAAAGGAATTTTTTACTTTACACTTACACCTTTAACCCTTTTAAAAATCCTTTCCAATGCATATAAAAGCACAGATATAAGACTTGGGACAGGAAGGGATGTCCTGGGTCATCAAGCTCAGTCCCTTACTTTCACAAACCACCACATCGTACAATTCCATTCATAAACTTATCAAACTCTATTTTAAAATGAGTTGTATCCCCCACCCAATACTTCTATTGGGAGGCTGTTCCAGAACCTCACTCCTCTGATGGTTAGAAACCCTTTTAATTCCCAGCCTAAATGTACTCATGGCCAGTTTATACCCTGTTGTTCTTGTGCCAACATTGTCCTTTAGCTTAAATACTTCTCTTTTCTTGGTGTGTATCCTCTTAATGTATTTATAGAGAACAAATCATACCCCTCCCAGCCTTTATTTTGCGAGGCTAAACAAGCCAATCTTTGTTAGTTTATTTTCATAATATAGACTGTCTATTCGCCTGATCATCCTATTAGCTTTTCTATAAATGCCTGTGAGAAAAGATGAGCTTTGTAGCATGCTGGAAAAGTTAATAATGTGGGGTGACAGTGGTCCAAAGAGGGATGTGAATTCCAGAGTTGAAATGCCTTGCCAGCTGTTCCCACATTTAAAGAGAGATGACTTCAGCTCACGCAGCAATGTGTAGCTCCATAAATGGCTTATTACAAGTCTAGTCTTGGAGTGACAAAGGCATGGACTGAGGTACTGAGGTCAGCATCTGAAAGGAAATGTTGCACTCATATAGACAGCTGCAGAGGAAAACAAACTCTCTTTTTCACTACATCTGCTATTTGATTTTCCAAGAGCAATGCAGGATTTAATAAAGCTCCAAAACTGCAAGCATCAGTTGCAAATGGTGGATAGACTCTCTCAGCCAGGAATGCCGATACTCTTACTTTTCTGGTTGTTTCACCCAACTGACCTTGTCTTGCCTGAATTTGATGATTTCAAAAAGATAATTCATAGACATAATTCTATGATGAATGCTTCAATGAATGTTTCTTCTCTAAAATACAGTAACCAACATCCCTTTGCTGTAGTTGTCAGCAAAAGATATTCTTGGCAGCTGTAATCCTAAAGTGTGCCAAGTGTTCACCGTTTTTTTACCATCTGGTTCTTGGGCTCTATACTTCAGATTCCCTCATTCTTTTCTATACAGCTGACTCCATGGATGACCCACACAGATTATAAGCTATAGCTGGTTGCGAGCCATGGGGGTCCCAGAGCTGTGGATGGTTCCTATACTTGGTTTTCTAGATGTTATAGTCTTCTCAGTCATCTTTCATTCTAAAATTGCCATCACTGCTTTAAGACTGTTTTTTTTCTGTGATCTGAATCCCTAAATTATCACAAAAATTAAGTATGCAGTCATGACATTATATTAATACATTTTGGAAGGCTGTTTGTCAACATTTTTTTTAAAAGGGCACATAATTGCATATAATGATTAACAGTCATTTCCCCCAAAATTTGTAAGGTTAAAGATTTCAGAGACTCTTTTTTTAAATCACAAAATCAACCTTGACAGTAATCTAGTGATAAAGTTGACATGAGAAAAGGTTATGTATGTTCCAATTATTTGGGGGGGAGGGGGAAAGAAGGGTTAAATTGTGTTTGACCTCATTTGTCACTTTATGCCATAGGCTAGTCAAAATAATTGGAAAATGTTTGAAATATATTAAGTGCACAGATTAATATAACTTTATGCATAAGAACAGCCATACTTAGTCAGACCAATAGTCATTCTAGTCCAGTATCTTGTCTTCTTACAGAGACCAGTGCCAGATGCTTCAGAGGGAATGAACAGAACAGGTCAATTCTGAATGATCCATTCCTTGCTGTCCAGTCCCAGCTTCTGTCAGTAGGTGGTTTAGGAACACATGGACCATGGAGTTGTGTCCTTGGCTAATAGTCATTGATGGACCTATCCTCCATAAACTTATCTAATTCTTTTTAAACCCAGTTATACTTGTGTCCTTCACAATCCCATGGCAATGAGTTCCACAATTTGACTGTGAAGAAGTCCTTTCTTTTGTTTGTTTTAAATCTACTGCCTATCAATTTCATCAGATAACCCCTAGTTCTTACTTTATATGAAGGGGTAAATAACATTTCCCTATTCACTTTTTCCATACCATTAGTTCTCTGTACAAGTCCCCATTATCTTTAATATCCAAGACTGATACCCAACAATTACTTTAGATCACTAGACAAATTGCAGTCCCCAGGAAATAAATTAAAATGGGAGAATAGTTTTAAATTTCCAAAGAAATCTTGTTTGATTATTCCTGATCTCTCTCAAAAAAATAGCTCTTGTGACCATATTTTAAGGGAATATTTTCCTTCATTTTTCCACTTCCAATTTAAGACACAAAGTAATTAGATATTAGGGAGTCCATTTTGTTCTCCTGGAAATGCTCACCTGAGTTGATATCCAATGAATATTCCAAGGATATTTCACTTTCTTCAGAGGAAGAAGAGAAAAAGGAAGTATTGCACTATTGGCTGTGATTTTTGACTTAGCCTTTATAACTAAATTTTTAGTGTTTTCTTTGAGGCCCAATGTACTTATTATTTAAATGGATGAGGAGATGAACAAGGAGGCTGAGTACAAAGGGAAGTTCACATAGGGACTAGTAGGGAGAGACTGGATCCTAAGGAAATGGATGGTAAATTAAAAAAAGCCCCAAAAGCATAAGAAATGAGTACTTATAAAACCAGAGAGTAGTTAGACTCTGGATATATGGCTGGATCAATACCACCTATACCTCTATGAGCCCAGCAGAAAAGTTCCATTGCCCTGTCTCCCTGCCTTGTAGAAGATGGTTGAGCAATCCCAGAGATTTTGACTCCTCAGTAGCGTAGTGGATGCATTGTGCTTGGTAATATTTTCTAAGCAAAAATGATCTTTTTTTTAAAAAAAGGATCACTTATACTCATTGCAATACAGACCATCCCCAGTTTTGTGGGGCCTTCAATAAAGTAATCTATGTGTGGGTTCTTATCTAGATCCCTCCCAACAATAGCACATTCCTCCTTCCCCACCACTAGGTACTTAAGACGACCTACTGTAGCCTACAAACTTCCCTCAAACTTTGTTTTTGAGGTGGTGTGTCGAGGACACACAGCGGGGAAGCCACAGAGGTGATCCAAAAGTTAACTCTCCAATGGGAGATCTATCTATACCGGGATTTAAATTGTACTGAAAATAAGGGACTAGGGGCACTTCTGCTTGGTGGGTTGGACATGTGTGCTGCATATAATCACAGAACCACAGGACTGAAGAAACCTTGAAAGGTCATCTAGTCCAGTTCCCTGCACTCATGGCAGGATTAAGTATTAACTGGACAAGTGTTGGGCAACCTGCATTCCACGGGTCGCATGCGGCCCATCAGGGTAATCCGCTGGCAGGCTGCCAGACAGTTTGTTTACATTTGCACGGCTGCCCACAGCTCCCAGTGGCCGCGGTTGCTCATTCCCGCCATTCCCGCAGCTCCCATTGGCCAGGAATGGTGAACTGCAACCACTGGAAGTTGTGGGCAGCTATGCAAATGAAAACACACTGTCTGGTGGCCATGTGCAGCCTGCGGGCTGCAGGTTACCCATCACTGATCTAGATCATCCCTGGCAGGTGTTTGCCTAACCTGCTCTTAAAAATCTCCAGTGATGGAGGTTCCACAACCTCCCTAGGCAATTTATTCCAGTGCTTAACAACCCTGGCAGTTAGGAAGTTTTTTCTAATATCCAACCTATCCCACCCTTGCTGCAATTTAAGCCCATTGCTTCTTGACCTATCCTCAGAGGTTAAGGAGAACAATTTTTGTCTCTCCTCCTTTTATAAACTTGAAAACGGTTATGTACCCTTTCAGTCTTCTCTTCTCCAAACTAAACAAACCCAGTTTTTTCAGTCTTCCCTCATAGATCATGTTTTCTAGACCTTTAATCATTTTTGTTGCTCTTCTCTGGACTACAATTTGTCCACATCATTCCTGAAATGTGGCACCCAGAACTGGACACAATACTACAGTTGACACCTAATCAGTGTGGAATAGGGTTGAAGAATTACTTCTCATGTCTTCTTACATACTCCTGCTAATACAGCCAAGAATGATGTTTGATTATTTTTTTTGCAACAGTGTTACACTGTTGACTCATCTTTAGCCTGTTATCCATTATGACTCCCAGACTCTTTTTTGCAGTACTCCTTCCTAGGCAGTCATTTCACATTTTGTATGTGTGCAACTGATTGTTCCTTCCTAAGTGGAGTATTTAGCATTAGTCCTTATTGAATTTCATCCTATTTACTTCAGACCATTTCTCCAGTTTGTCCAGATCATTTTGAATTTTAATCCGATCCTCCAAAGCACTTGCAACCCCTCCCAGCTTGGTATCGTCTGCAAACTTTATAAGTGTATTATCTATGCCACTATCTAAATAATTGATGAAGATATTGAACAGAACATGACTCTGAACTGATCCCTGCAACACCCCAGTTAATAGGCAATTCCAGTTTGACTGTGAAGCACTCATAACTACTCTCTGGGAACAGTTTTCCAGACTGCTATGTACACATCTTACAGTAGCTCCATCTAGGTTGTATTTCCCTAGTTTGTTTATGAGAAGGTCATGTGAGACAGTATCAAAAGCTTTACTTAAGTCAAGATATACTACATCTACCACTTCCCCCCTATCCATGAGACTTGTTACCCTGTCAAATAAAGCTATTAGATTGGTTTGACATTATATGTTCTTGACAAATGCATGCTGACTGTTACTTATCACCTTATTATCTTCTAGGTGTTTGCAAATTGATGGCTTAATTAATTTGCTCTATTATCTTTCCAGGTATTGAAGTTAAGCTGACTGGTCTGTAATTCTCCAGGTTGTCCTTATTTCCCGTTTTATAGATTGGCACTATATTTGCCCTTTTTCAGTCCTCTGGAATCTCTTCCACTAATGGCTCAGATATCTCCTCAGTCAGCTCCTTGAGTATTCTTGAATATATTTCAGTGGGTCCTGGTAACTTGAAGCTAGCCAACTAAAGTAGTTTTTAACTTGTTCTTTCCCTATTTGAGCCTCATATCCTCTCATTTTCACTGGCATTCACTATGTTAGATGTCCAATTGTCAGTAACCTTTTTGGTGAAAACTGAAACAAAAAAGTCATTTAGCACTTCAGCCATTTCCATATTTTCTGTTACAGTTTCTGTACTCTCCCATTTACTCTGTCCTTGTTCTTCCTCTTTCTTCTAATATATTTGTAGAATGTTTTCTTGTTACCCTTTATGTCTCTAACCAGTTTAATATCCCCCCCACACACCAAAAAGGCACTTTTAGGGTCATATGCAGCTGTTCATGTTGCAAAGGGCTCAGTACAGATCCACCACCCAGTTCTAAATGTAAACATTAATTATTAACAGAAAATGTATTTTTTTTTACAAAGAAATTTTACTTAAGTCAAGGGTATTTACTTAGAAAATGGATGAAAGAAATGCAACTTGATGTCCCAGTGATGTATTGCACTCTTTACAAAATATAAGTTGTTTTTTTTTAAATGCAATGCACACATTGTTCCTAGTAAAATAATCGGGGTTTCTTTTGCCATTGTTGGTAGCAGATGGTGAATCTCGGCTGGATTTACTAAACTAGAGTTTTAAATACATGCATTCTGGCACAGTATTCCCCAAGTATTCTTTTTATTTCATCTTTTGATTTTCTAATTTCCATCCCTTTCAGGTGGAAATCACTTCAGTAAAATGGATAATTGGTTGTGCTTTGCAATGTTGAAGTGTTTGCCTCAGGTTATGGCAGTCTCTAAAATTAAGACAAAAAAAGAAGTACTCGGTCTTTTCTCCTTCTCTTTCAAACACCCTTTTATCAGGTTTTCATCTTATCCTCTTCAATGGTGTCCAAAGTCATCTTTTTTGCCTTTAAAAAAAGTCTTTTTTCTGCTTTGTTTACTCTTTTTCTCCTGCTTTTATTGTCCTAGTTAGTTCCACTTTTGCTTTCTGTCTCTTATATTTAGTCCTTCACATTTAAACCAAATTTTCAATGTCAACTTTATTTAATGGTCAAGGAGAAAAATCTAGAAGATTCAACCCTATTGATCAGTGCAGTTCCCACCACAAGTTACCAGTCAAGAAGAAACGTTCTATACCCTCTATACCTACCTCTATAATTACAGACTTCTCTGATTTTTCTTCTCACAAAGTTACTCAGCGCCTAGAATGCTGGTATTTCTTAGAATGTTAGACAAATGAATACTTATAGACACAAATATATACAATATTCCTGTAACCTGACAAGAGCTCAGATGGATCCAAATTTTACTCATTTACATATTGCTACTGGTGTCACAGTTTGTTGCTATATTTGACATACACAAAGCTAAAATATTAACTTAAACTTACCTACAATATTAACGATGCTTTTTTATGAATTATTTTTATTCATAGCATGTGTAAGACTAAGGTACACAGACTCACCAATGGGTTTCACATGTCTTATTAAATGGATCTCCTTCAGAAATGTGGGGTGAGATTCTGAAAGGCACCTCCTAGGTCTTGTGTATACTGGCAGAGGCATGTAGGGTACATGTAGCTACACACTGCAGTGAAAGTCAGGCTGTGTCCACACTGTGATGTGTAGGTACACTTAACAGTAAAAGGCTCTGGCAGTGACTCCCCACTGACAGAGGCTTTTCCTGCTGCCCCCCTGCCCCTGCCAGGGCCTTTCCTCACTGATGGAGACTTTCACTCTGATAGGGGAAGTATCCAGTGCTGGGGAGGCACTGGGACACTAATAGCACTGTACCTGTGAAACGCACTAATTGGGTTGTAGAGAACCATAGAGCGTAAAGGATTCTGGCTCTCTTAAGGTCTCTGTTCACTTAAGTAGTGCTTCACTGGCTAACCCTGCTATTCTGGCATGTCTGTACTTCATTCGCTGCCATAAGTGCAGATTTACTCTTAGAGTCCATCAAATGGAGAGACTGAGGATCTGGATGGAGGATCTTGCCTTGCTGCTGCAACAACATGCCTGGAGATGAAGGAAGCCTGTTGCTGACTCCATCCAATAGCTGAGGCAGGTCTGTGTACCATTGCTGCATTGACCAAACTTGGGCAATTGGGATTACCCTTCCCCTGTCCTTATGCATCTTCCCCACACTCTGAATCAATAGAAAGGGGGCAGGGAGGAGCGCATACAGAAGTCTCTTTCCACAAGGCAACAGGAAAATATCTAAGATGGGTTGATTGTCTTTCCTTGCTTTTGAAGTCTTTTTGTTGAACCTACTCGCAAACAGATCTGTATTGGATTGACCTCAAATGGAGAAAATATTTTGCACCACTTGATCCTTCAGGGACCATTTGTGCATCTGAGAACTGTCTCTGCTAAGCCAATCTACTGGCAACGGACCGCACATTATTGTTCCCTTCTACATGCTGAGCTACCAGGTGAGCATAAGCACAAAACAATAGTCATACTGAGAGAGGCCATGGTCCAACCAGCCCATTATCCTATCTTCTTACAGTGACAGGTACCAGATACTCAGGGGGAATGATCAACACATGGCAGTTATGGAGTGATCCACCCCATCTTCCACTCCTGGCTTCTGGCAGTCAGAGGTTTAGGTTCACTTCAAGCATGGGGTTACATTCCTGACCATCTTGGCTAATAGCCGTTGATAGACCTATCCTCTATGAATTTATCCCGTTCTTTTTTTTTAACTCAGTTATACTTTTGGCCATCACAATATCCCATGGCAATGAGTTCCACAGATTGACTGTGCTTTGTGTGAAGAAGTACTGTCTTTTTATTAAACCTGCTTCCTATCTTATTTTTGTGTTGTGGGAAAGGGTAAATAATACTTCTCTATTCACTTTTTCTACACCATTCATGATTTTATATAATTTCTATCATATCCTCCTTTTGTTGTTTCTTTTCTCGTCTAAACAACCCTAATCTTTTTAGTTTTATTCTTGTACCGACACTTTTCCATACCCTTGATCATCTTTTATTGCCCTTCTCTTTTCAATTCCTCTCTATCCTTTTTGAAATACTATGACCAGCACAGCAGTGTTCAAGGTGTAGGTGCACCAGGGTTTAATATTATGGCATTTTATGGCATTATGACATTTATGTCTTATTTTCTATCCCATTCATAATAGTTTCTAGCATGCTCTTAGCCTTTTTGACCTCTGCTGCTCACTGAGTGGAAGTTTTCAGAGAATTAACCACAGTGAGTCTAAGATCTCTTTCTTGGGTGGTAATAGCTAATTTAGAACCAATCACCGTGTGTGTATAGTTGGAATTTTTTTTTCCAATGGGCATTACTTTGCACTTATCAACACTGAATTTCATCTCCCATTTTGTTGCCCAGTCACCAGTTTTTGAGATCCCTTTGTAAGTCTTTGCAGTCAGCTCTGGACTTAACTATCTTGAATAATTTCATATCGTCTGGAAACTTTGACACTTCACTGTTCATCCCTTTTCCAGATCATTAATTAATATGTTGAAGAGCACAAGTCCATGTACAGATACTTGGGAATCTTGCTGTTCACTCCTGTCCACTGTGAAAACTGACTATTTATCATTACCCTTTGTCTCCTATCTTTTAACCAGTTCCTTCTAGCCCTATGACTGCTTAGTTTGCTTCAGAACTTTTGATGAAGGACCTCGTCAAAGACTTTCTGAAAATCCAAGTATGCTACATCAAGTGGACTGCTCTTATCCACATGTTTGTTGACTCCCTCAAAGAATTCTAATAGATTGGTGAAAAAGAATTTCCCTTTACAAAAGCCATGTTGACTCTTCCCCAACATATCATGTTTGTGTCTAATAAATTTTGTTCTTTACTATAGTTCTATCAGTTTGCCTGGTATTGCACTTAGGTTCAATCAGCCTGCAATTGACAGACTTGCCTCTGGAGCAATTTTTAACAATCAGTGTTGCACTAGCTACTTTCTAGTTATTTGGTACAGAGGCTGATTTCAGTGATAGATTATGTATTACAGTTGGTTGTTCTGCAATTTCATATTTGTGTTCCTTCAGAACTCTGGAGTAAATATCATGTGGTCCAGGTGACTTATTACTGTTTAGTTTATCAATTTGTTCTAGAACCTTTTCTATTTACACCTCAGTTTCAGATAATGCTTCAAATTTGTCGCCCAAAAAGAATAACTCTGACGTGAGTATTTCCCCACATCCTCTGCAGTGAAGACCAATGAAAATAATTCATTTAACTTGTCTTCCTTGACTGCCTTGTCTGACTTGACTGTTCCTTTAATACCTCTGTCATCTAGTGGCCCCACTGCATGATAGGAGGCCTGCCAGTTTCTAATGTACTTTTTATTAAAAAGAACAGGAGTACTTGTGGCACCTTAGAGACTAACAAATTTATTAGAGCATAAGCTTTCGTGGACTACAGCCCACTTCTTCGGATGCATATAGAGTGGAATAAATATTGAGGAGATATATATACACCACATACAGAGAGAACAAACAGGTGGGAGTTATCTTACCAACTCTGAGAGGCCAATTAAGTAGGAGAAAAAAAAACTTTTGAAGTGATAATCAAGATAGCCCAGTACAGACAGTTTGATAAGAAGTGTGAGAATACTTACAAGGGGAGATAGATTCAATGTTTGTAATGGCTCAGCCATCCCCAGTCCTTATTCAATCCTGAGTTGATTGTGTCTAGTTTGCATATCAATTCCAGCTCAGCAGTCTCTCATTGGAGTCTGTTTTTGAAGTTTTTCTGTTGTAATATAGCCACCCGCAGGTCTGTCATTGAATGACCAGACAGGTTAAAGTGTTCTCCCACTGGTTTTTGAGTATTATGATTCCTGATGTCAGATTTGTGTCCATTAATTCTTTTGCGTAGAGACTGTCCGGTTTGGCCAATGTACATGGCAGAGGGGCATTGCTGGCACATGATGGCATATATCACATTGATAGATGTGCAGGTGAACAAGCCCCTGATGGTATGGCTGATGTGATTAGGTCCTATGATGATGTCACTTGAATAGATATGTGGACAGAGTTGGCATCGGGCTTTGTTACAAGGATAGGTTCCTGGGTCAGTTTTGTTCAGTGATGTGTGGTTGCTGGTGAGTATTTGCTTTAGGTTGGGGGGTTGTCTGTAAGTGAGGACAGGTCTGTCTCCCAAGATCTGTGAGAGTAAAGGATCATCTTTCAGGATAGGTTGTAGATCTCTGATGATGCGCTGGAGAGGTTTTAGTTGGGGGCTAAAGGTGACAGCTAGTGGTGTTCTGTTATTTTCTTTGTTGGGCCTGTCTTGTAGGAGGTGACTTCTGGGTACTCATCTGGCTCTGTCAATCTGTTGTTTTCACTTCAGCAGGTGGGTATTGTAGTTTTAAGAATGCTTGATAGAGATCTTGTAGGTGCTTGTCTCTATCTGAGGGATTGGAGCAAATGCAGTTATATCTTAGAGCTTGGCTGTAGACAATGGATCGTGTGGTGTGTCCTGGATGGAAGCTGGAGGCATGTAGGTAAGTGTAGCAGTCAGTAGGTTTCTGGTATAGGGTGGTATTTATGTGACCATCGCTTATTAGCACAGTAGTGTCCAGGAAATGGACTGCTTGTGTGGATTGATCTAGGCTGAGGTTGATGGTGGGATGGAAATTATTGAAATCATGGTGAAATTCCTCAAGGGCTTCTTTTCCATGGGTCCAGGTGATGAAGATGTCATCAATGTAGCGCAAGTAGAGTAGGGGCGTTAGGGGACGAGAGCTAAGGAAGCATTGTTCTAAGTCAGCCATAAAAATGTTGGCATATTGTGGGGCCACGCGGGTACCCATAGCAGTGCCGCTGCCTTGAAGGTATATATTGTCCCCAAATGTGAAATAGTTGTGGGTGATGACAAAATCACAAAGTTCAGCCACCAGGTTAGCTGTGACATTATCGGGGATACTGTTCCTGATAGCTTGTAGTCCATCTTTGTGTGGAATATTGGTGTAGAGGGCTTCTACGTCCATAGTGGCCAGGATGGTGTTTTCTGGAAGATCACCGATGGATTGTAGTTTCCTCAGGAAATCAGTGGTGTCTCGAAGATAGCTGGGAGTGCTGGTAGCGTAGGGTCTGAGGAGAGAGTCCACATAACCAGACAAGCCTGATGTTAGGGTGCCAATGCCTGAGATGATAGGGTGTCCAGGATTTCCAGGTTTATGGATCTTGGGTAGCAAATAGAATACCCCTGGTCGGGGTTCTAGGCATGTGTCTGTACAGATTTGTTCCTGTGCTTTGTCAGGGAGTTTTTTTAGCAGATGGTGTAGTTTCTTTAGGTAATCCTCAGTGGGATCAGAGGATAATGGCCTGTAGAATGTGGTGTTAGAGAGCTGTCTCGCAGCCTCTTGGTCATATTCCAATTTATTCATGACGACGACAGCACCTCCTTTGTCAGCCTTTTTGATTATGATGTCAGGGTTATTTCTGAGGCTGTAGATGGCGTTGTGTTCAGCATGGCTGAGGTTATGGGGCAAGTGATGTTGCTTTTCCACAATTTCAGCCTTTGCACATTGATGGAAGCAATCTATGTAGAAATCCAGTCTGTTGTTTCGACCGTCCGGAGGAGTCCACACAGAATCCTTTTTTTTGTAGTGCTGGTAGGGGGGATTCTGTGGGTTAGTATGCTGTTCAGAGGTATGTTGGAAATATTCTTTGAGTCGGAGACGTCGAAAGTAGGATTCTAGGTCACCGCAGAACTGTATCATATTCATGGGTCTGGAGGGACAAAAGGAGAGGCCCCGAGATAGGACAGACTCTTCTGCTGGGCTAAGAGTATAGCTGGAAAGATTAACAATATTGCTGGGTGGGTTAAGGGAACTACTGTTGTGGCTTCTTGTGGCATGTAGCAGTTTAGATAGTTTAGTGTCCTTTTTCCTTTGTAGAGAGGTAAAGTTTGTCTTGTAAATGGCTTCTCTAGTTTTTGTAAAGTCTATCCATGAGGAAGTTTGTGTGGAAGGTTGGCTTCTTATCAGAGTATCCAGTTTTGAGAGCTCATTCTTAATCTTTCCCTGTTTGCTGTATAGGATGCTGATCAGGTGGTTTCCCAGTTTCTTTGAGAGTGTGTGACACAGTCTCTCAGCATAGTCTGTGTGATATGTAGACACAATCAACTAGACACAATCAACTCAGGATTGAATAAGGACTGGGAATGGCTGAGCCATTACAAACACTGAATCTCCCCTTGTAAGTATTCTCACACTTCTTATCAAACTGTCTGTACTGGGCTATCTTGATTATCACTTCAAACGTTTTTTTTCTCTTACTTAATTGGCCTCTCAGAGTTGGTAAGACAACTCCCACCTGTTTATTCTCTCTGTATGTGTGTATATATATCTCCTCAATATTTATTCCACTCTATATGCATCCGAAGAAGTGGGCTGTAGTCCAAGAAAGCTTCTGCTCTAATAAATATGTTAGTCTCTAACTGTTCTTTTTGCAGATACAGACTAACACGGCTGCTACTCTGAAACCTGTACTTTTTATTGTTACTGTTTTTTACATTTACTGTTTTTACATTTCTATTACATTTTGCATGTTTAGTAAGTTTATTCTCATGTTCTGTCTTGGCCTGCCATATAATACTGCTATATTTTATTTGCCAGAGATTGTGCTCCTTCCTATTTTCCTCATATTTTGATTTCCAATTTTTAAAGGATGTCTTTGTCTCTCAAGGCCTCTACTACTAGCCATTGTGGCATTATTTTGTCCTTTTATTGTCCGTTGTGCTATACATTTAGTCTGAGCCTCTGTTATGGTGTTTTTAAGTGATCTCCATGCTTTCACACATTTTACCCTCATTAATATTCTTTTAGATTTCTAACTAACTAGCACTCTCATTCATATGTAGTAAACTAATTTTAAAATTAGTTATTACTGTGGTGAGGTTTTTTGGTATTTTCACCATACAAGGATGCTAGATTTAATTGCATTATGGTCACTATTACTGAGCAGTTCAGCTATAGTTACCTCTTGGATCAGATTTTGTGCTCCACTTAGGACTAAATCAAGAATTGTGTCTCCCCTTATGGGTTCCAGAGCTAGCTGCTCCAAGAAGCTGTCATTTATGGTGTCTAGACATTTTATCTCTGCATCACGTCACGAGGAGACATTTACATAGTCAATATGAAGATAGTTGAAATCCCCCATTATTATTGGTTTTCTGTGTTTTTGTAGCCTCTCTAACCTCCTTTAGCATTTCACTGTCACCATCCTGGTCAGATGGTCAGTAGTACATTCCTACAGATATATTTCTATTCATAGATAAAACTGTTTGATTAATTTAAGATTTTCACCTTAAAAAGAATAGTGTCACTCCTCACCTACTCTGTAATTCCTATTTATGTTGTACCTTGGTACTACTGTGTCCCATTGATTATCTTCATTTCAACAAGTTTCCATGACACCTATTATATCAATCTCTCATGTAATGCCAGGAACTTTAGTCCACCCATCTTAGTATTTAGACATCTAGTATTTGACATAATCACTTGTAAATTTTTTCATTATTGAGTTACTTGCTTTCATGTGTTATGCTTAAATGGCACTTTTTTTACATTTGACTGTTACTCACTAGCTCCTACCAGTCCTTTATCAACTTATTTCCTATCCTCAATACTAGGATATGGAGTTCCCTCTTTAATCAATTCATCCCTAGGGGATGTCCCTGCCCGAACCATGTGCTTCTCCACCCCTGTTGGTTTTCCTCAAGCCCTTAATTTAAAAACATCCTCTACGACCTTTTAAATTTTATGTACCAGCAGTCTGGTTCCATTATGTTTAAGGTGGAGCCCATCCCACCTAGGTAGCCTATTCCTTCCCCAAAACGTTCCCCAGTTCTTAATAAACCTAAATCTCTCCACCCTATGCCATTGTCTCTCCTATGCATTTACACTTTGTAGTTCTGCCTGTCTTACTGGCTCTGTGCATGGAACTGGAAGCATTTCAGAGAATGCTACCATGTCCTGGAGTCTAATCACTTACCTAGCAGACTAAATTTGACCTCCAGAACTTCCCTCCCCTCCTCTCTACATCTGTTTCCCTATGTCACTGGTACCTCCATGTACCATGATAACTGGATCTTCCCAACACTACCTATAAATGCTATCTAGGTATCTTGTGAGATCAGCTACATTTACACCTGACAGGCTATTCACCAGGCAGTTATCTCAGTCATCACAAACACAACTAGCTCTGTTTCTAATAACACTGCTCTACAGCCAAAATGCTGTAATAAATGTAGTCAAACTTTACTAATTCTGGGTCACTGAGAACAATTTTAAGCATGATTTTTGTTGATTGGCTCTAGTTTTCAAGATATGCTATTGGGTCAGTATATACGACCCTTGACTTGGGAATGGCGGAGGATAAGTGAGTTATAAAGGGAAAGGATCTCAATTTAAACCAGAAATGACTAAAATACATCTTTGACTGGATCTATGACTAAATCTATGACTGGGTTTGGACAGTACTTGCTTTTTAGGCAAAACAATGAATGATGCAATCTGAAGCTGATATTGCATCATACATGATATGAATTGCATCATGTTACTCCTAGAAATCATGGATGCCTAATGTGCACAGCATGCCATGTAGATGACAATGATGTGTAGCAAGGAAAGGGCCAGCTGACATTTGTGGTATCAATTAACTTTCAACTATAAAATAGTTATCTTGTACAAAAAGTTAATCTCTACTTTCATAATGATATAGTCATGGCTTCAAACTCAGGTGTGTGGCAAAGGTTGGAGGTAGGAAGGGAAGGATACATTATTGTACAAAAAAAGAGAGAAGGATAAAAGCCATCTATTCAAAAAAAGACATCTCTATATGTCATAACTGGCAAATGCCCATGTACAAAATTTGGCACAGCTGAACCAAATTCATGAATGGGCCTTTAGGTACTACTGTACCCCAATAAGTTCCATGCTGTTCCTTGATGGTGCTTTGTCATGGCACTGATACTTACTGATGACATGGAAACAAATATTTCTGTACATGGGCATTTGATACAGATAAAGCTAGGGCAGACAGCTGTTATTGTCTTGTAAGCCAACAGGACTGGGTACCCATTCATCCACACAAACTGTAACACATCAAAACCCTGACCTATTTATCATGGTAATGGTCACGTGGATGCATTTGAATCATCAGCAAAGTTGATATTTTAGCTATGTTGAGATCTTGTCCACTCTATGTCCATTTACCATGTTGAATCTAGTAGTCCCATGTTATTTGTAACCTATGCTAACACAATGTGCCTCCATTTAGTAACTAGTATATGTAGAGTGGTTTATGAATGTGCTTCAGCCTTTCAGCTATGAAATCTGGTTCTTTATCTCACACAGGAGATACTCATACATTTGAACCCAGGGTCAACCCCTACTGCTGCTGACACATTCCAGAATATTGCATTATACTCCCATAAACTTAGAAGATATATTTCAAAGATAAAAGGCTAATTTCTGCTCAATAGGCCACATTCTTAACTGAGGTTAAGGGAAATACACCTATTGGTTTAGGATCTGACCCATCATTTTTAGACCTATATTACAAGATACAGGCAACATTCCCCTACAACACATTTCCTGTACTAAAAATTAGAAGGAACATTCCAGTGTTTCTAGAAGAAAGGTTGTTGATTTACTGGCATAGATGTATTAAAATACATTGTGAAAATTCAAAAATACCAATATGAGTTAAAATATATATTACTAAATATCATTTGTTTCCAGCTAATGTGAAGAAGGGCCTATGATTGGCTGTATTCATTTTGAAACCACAAATATAAATATGAGTGGAAACCAGTAACTTCTTTTTAGAAAATAAAAAAATAATAAAAAGACAATCCCCAAAACATGATACCCCATGAACAACAATTCAGTAATATCTCACCAGACCCACAAATACCAGCTCTTACTGCACCCTTCTTCCCCTCCAAAACAACCAACCAACCCTGGATAGAGTGATGGACTTTACAGTATACCCATAAGATCACAGATTCAAACTATTTTGGACCAATGGAGAGAGTAAAATTCCAAACCCCCACTACTTCTCATGGACAATGCACTGCCCACAGTTTCCTTTCTTTTATATCAAGTGGGCTCCAGCAAAGGCAGCTCAACTGAACCCAATGAAGCAGTGTGGCATGGGAAGAGAGAGTGCCTCACAAACAGACTAGTCCAAAAGCATTTAGTGTTTCATAGGTCAAAATTAATATCCTGACCTCCTGGAAACCAGCACACAGCCAATGCAGTTCAAGGAGCACAAATGTGCTGTGTTAACAGAGAAGGAAATTGCTCATGAAATGGGTTGCCATATTCTGCACCAGATCAGTTTCTGGACTGAAGTTTTATATGTCTGAAAAACATACTGAGTGTATATCCTTGAAACAGTCTTATTTCTGTTAGTCATGTGATTCATTTAATGAAGAAAGAAAGCTAATATTATTGTTTTTGATACATGATGAGATGAATCTGAAATAATAGTAATGAAAGACAATGGAGTTTTCCTTTAATAAAAAATACCACTGAAGTATTTTGGAGAGAAAGAAAGATGATACATTACCGTGAAGAGAAAGAAGCAGAATATTTGTTTCATCTTCTAAGGGTATAGTTTATGGTGTTGTATTCTTAATGAATATCAACAACAGCCATTAGCATTAAAGATAGCTGCTTCTTGTGTGCAAGCTAAGACATGAGCATATTGCTAATTACAGTATCCAGTGTTCTATTTGTGGCACACTACAGTTTGTGCTAATATATAGCAAAATAAATCTTTTTCTTCATCTATTCATAGAGTTTACTTCACATTTGAAATTTTGTTTAATAATTGTTTATCAAACTTTATTTTTCAGTAATCAAGTTAAAACTACACAAAAGTGACGTTCATTTGTTCAGTTCAATCAGACAGTCTGAATAAAAAAACAATTGTTGCCAATGAAGCATAATTACCAATGAAATGGAATAAATGTATTTAACCAAAACTCAAGCATCCTACCCTGCCAATCTCCTAGGCACAGCCAGCAATTTTAGGTGGGGACAGAAGCCTCGAACTACAGCTTATTTATGAGAGACATGGTAACTGATTACCTTCCATGGACCCCTCATCTACCATAACTTAAGTCCATCTTGGGCCCCCAAATGCTGACCTACCTGCTCCATACTATAAGTTGATTTAACTGTCAGAACTAGATTTCCATCTTGCTGTGGGCCTGACCAGTTTGCCCCTTTTTAGAGTCTGGTAGGAATATTTTCTCCCTTTCGTTAGATTGGCCATCTGATCCACGTAAGCACAGGTAAGAACTTACATGAGAAAGAACTCTTAATTATTAAGTTGTTAATAAAATGGTATATCTGAATTGCATTAAGGGAAACAGATATACAGAAAGTCAGAACACATTGAATGATGTGGAAAAAAACTGGTATATGTAGTGATCTGTAACTGCCTCTTAAAAAGAAAGAAAGAGAGAAAAGAATTCCTTAACTCAAAACAAAGGAAGAAAGAAACAAATTAGCAAACAAAACAACAACAAGGAGAACAAAAAATATGTCCAGTAAGTCAATCATACAGTGCATGCATGTTTGATTATTTAAAACCATGAAAATGAATTTTCATTGGGTAAGGAATGGTGTCCCTAGCCTCTGTATGTCAGAGCGTGGAGATCGATGGCAGGAGAGAGATCACTTGATCACTACCTGTTAGGTTCACTCCCTCTGGGACACCTGGCATTGGTCACTGTCGGTAGACAGGATACTTGGCTGGATGGACCTTTGGTCTGACCCAGTATGGCCATTCTTATGTAATTATAAATCTGCAAGGGTCCTGAGATGGGGTGGCTGCCTCTCACTGGCAGAAAAGGGGTTAAAAGCAGCCCTAGGGAGGCTGAACTGGAGGCAGCCAATCAGAGAAGGGCTGAAGGGAGCAGCCAATCAGGGCCAATGAGGACCATATAAAAAGGGAGCTCCAGAGCAGAGAAGTTCAGTTCTCTGCTGGGAACCCAGAGAGGAAGGACTGTGTCTTTGGAGGGCTGAGAGAACTGCCAGCACCCTGGACAGAGCAGGGCTCCTAACAGGAACCAGGGGAGTGAGAGTGAGCCCCTGGCTGGCTGCTGAGGTTGCAGACTGAGATGCTGAGGCAAGAGCAAAGAGGATGCTGGGGCCACGAGGAAGTGGCCACTAAGGGAAGTGGCTGAACAGTGGACTGCAGTCCCCTGGAAGGGGGGAGCACAGTGTGTGGCACAGTCGGAGGGCTGTGTCACTGAAGAGGACGCCATGGTCCTTGGAGAGACATGGGTCCTAGAGCAGGAGTGACAGCAGTGAGGCATTACCCGAAGAGGGCGCACTAACATGCAGAGCTAATTCCCAAGAATGCGTCAGGAGGCACCACAGTGGTGCATGCACCCTATTGCAGGTCCATTGAACCACCAAGTGGATAAGAGATTTAATACAAGTTACACAAAGCAACACTATCAGTTAGCAGAAGAAAACAGAAAGCAAGTGTATATAATTGGCAGTTTTTCAAAGAGACATTATTAAGGGCACAAGAACAAACTATCCCATTGCATGGGAAAGATTGGAAATATGGCAAGCAACCACCCAGTCTTAACCAGGAGATAGTCAATGATCTGAAACTCAAGGATAAATTACAAAGGATTAATATAAACAAACAAGTATGTAAGGAAAAAATTAGAAAGGCCAAGATGCAAAATGAGATTAAACTAGCTAGAGGGTAACAAGAAAACTTAAATACATCTATAAATACATTAGATGACCTCTCAAGGTTCCTTCCAGTCCTGCGATTCTATGATGCTAGAGTATCTAAGACTTCATAACATTAATAGGCAGGAGATAGTATGAAGGCTAAATTAACAGATATTTTTCAACAATAAGCTCTCCCCATTTTAGTTTCTCCCGTGAATACCAGTTTTGTTGGCAGTTTAGAAGATTTCCATTGGAGGATAGAAGAACACTTTCGTGAAAATAATGCTGTGTGTCTATGCTTCTATTAACCACGTTTCCTGACTCCTTGCATTAGTTTTCACATTATATTAAGGTATATAAACACGTAACAATTAATTATGAAATAACATGAGAGAGACACTACTGCAACAAGCAACAGAGGATCCTGTGGCACCCTCTGTTGACCCTCTGTTGCTTTTTACAGATTCAGACTAACACGGCTACCCCTCTGATTACTGCAACAGTAGTTGATAGTTTTCTGAACTACTTTAATGATGATCTCTGTTTAGGAAATGGATTTTACAAGCTCCCGATTTCCCCCCATCTATAATATCATAATATCTTATATTTTCTACCAATAATGTGTTAGGCTAGGTCTGGTCTAAGTGATACAGAAATAATATATGTTTAAAATCTTCTACAACTTCCCTAATCCTCCTGTCTCCAAAAATTCTTCCTAACATCTCTCCAAAAGTATTAAGGGCCCAACGAATCATATTTTCCCCATCTTTATTATGGTAACACTCATCTGTCAGAAGACACAAACAATACCATGTGCCTAAGCTGACCAACCACATAGTGGTAACAACCACCAGCAAACACTACCAACACTCTTACCATAGTGAAATTTAATGAATATTCACTGAATACTTTCAAATGAAACAATCACAAAAAATAAGTAGATTGCTAATAAAAAGGCAATGAAACATACCATAAACAGTTTTCTTCACCTAGTTTTACCTACAGTATTCAGTTCATTCTCTTAAAGTTGTAGATTCTTTGAGCAACATTTTTTTTCTAAATTAAATTCTAGATTGCTTGAGCTTTGTCAATAAAAAAATAATCATTTTAAAAAATGGCCATATAGCAGTATAAGAACAAATTATTTAAATGACACTATCTGCTATTTATCCTATTCTATATTGCCTCCTCCCACTCTTCCCCGCATGCTAATAAGTGATTGCTGTTGAAGAGGTTTACATTTAACATCTGTCACTTGCATCCAGAAGTAGCACCTACAGGGAACTGTCAAATAGATTGTTATTCTCCTCTGTAACATTAGCAAATCTGTCTCACATAATTTACATACAGATAGTTATACTTAGGCATTCATAATTTCATTATGCTGACTGCTTCACTATTCCGATGTATAATGTCTCTTTAACGAGCCTCAAAAATACAATATTCCTTGATTTATGACTGCCTAACTGAAAAATTATACAAATTGACAAAAATTCATAATATATTCTCATTTTTCCTCTACCTTACACTTAAATTTAACAATGACTCATGAGTTGATCTCCTGATTTGGTTTTATTTTGACAAAAGATATGATCAAATTTGACTTGCCATATTTTAGTGCAACTATTGTTTTAATAAGTATCCTTTCAGCTTTCTAAGAAAATACCACTAGCACTACAATTTGACAAATTAAAATCGATCACTTGTTGTCAAAGAAACAAATGTATTGGACAGCCTCTTTCAATATTACTGTTCTACAACTGCTGTAGGTTTCCTAAGTTATAATGTACAATATAGCTGTACTAATCATGCACAAATGACTTATAAAACAGTCAATTTCCATGTTCAAGTGAATCAAATTGTACTTTACTGTGTGAATCTCAGTTACATCGTGCACACAAATGGTTTTCACTAAAGAACCACTTTGCTCCAAAGAAGATTAAAAACTACAGTATATTAAAATGTTATAATATATGTGACCCTATAAGGGAAAGTTCAGAATTAATGAGGGTGCCACTTCCACTACTCAACGTGCTGTGCAGAGATATTTCCGGGTTTTATCAGGAAGTATACTGGGCCACAACTACTGCAACCTCTCTGTGGTTAGTAGGGTTATATGGATATAACTGGGGGCTTCAGTTTCTGAGCATCCAACCTGAAATGGGCTTCAAGTGCACAGCATCATTCATCGTCTGAAAATCAGACTCCTCTAAATTACCTAAAGAAAGAAAAAAAGCTCATGTTGGCCTATGATTATAGAGAATTAAAATAATAATAATAATAATAATTTCTATTAAGGTAACAGATGGCAAACTGCATTCCCCAGACAGGGGCGGCTCCAGGCACCAGCGCTCCAAGCGCGTTCCTGGGGCGGCAAGCCGTGGGGGGCAGCCTGCCGGTCGCCATGAGGGCAGCAGTCAAGCTGCCTTTGGAGGCATGCCTGCAGGAGGTCCGCCTGTTATGCAGCTTTGGCGGCAATTCGGCGACAGGTACTCCGAAGGCACGGGACTGTGGGACCTCCCGCAGGCATGTCGTCGAATCCACGTTACCAGCGGACCTCCTGCAGGCGCGCCGCCGAAAGCCACCTGACTGCCGTGCTTGGGGCGGCAAAATACATAGAGCCGCCCCATCCCGACACCATTTCAAAAGTCACCTTTAAGCCAAAAAATCTTGAAAAAATTACTTACAATAATACTGCATATTCAAAAAGTTTGAAGCTTTTCATTAGATGCAGAATACTTTTAGATGACAAAGAGAATTAAGTGTCAAAAATATAGTTATCTATTTGACCTTGAGGGGAAAAATGGTGAATACATACAAAACTATCTGGATTTTCATGTATTTAGGGGCCTGGTAATGCTGTCATTTCACATGCAAGATTCCAGTTTGCTTCAGTAGAATTTGTGCATCTCAAAGACCACAAAAATCAAGCTGTTAGGGACACAGAAATGTAAACCTCTGGGCTACAAAATGTTTAGTATGCATGAGGATTTATAGATACTAAAATAGGATGGCCACAGTATTCCTCAAATCTGCCCCCAAAGATCCAATATACCAATAAGGCTACGCACTTCAAATTTGAAACTAAATCCTGCATTTGTAGTGCCCAAACTTCTGATTGATGTCAGCTGAATTTTTGGCTGGGCAGGGAATAGAGAATCAGCTAAAATACCCATCCCTAAAGGTCTATGTACTTGTAAAATCATATTCAGTTCACAATATTTCCATTTTTTCAATCAACAAAATGGAATGTAGGATTTTCCAACATTAGAGCTATACATTTTCCATAGAAATGGATCTATGGCAATGGCTTTTTGTATGTGGTGATTAAACTGCAAACACCGGAAAACCAACAACCCTGCCCAGTCACACACATATAAACTCCCAAAACAGCAAAATCTCCAAACTCAAACTAATGAAATACAGATACTTTGTACTGACAGACTAACATCACAGAATATCCATCAAATTCGCACCTGTAAGCATAATGATTTTTCCAACTTGGCTTGAATCACATTGTTGACATTCAATTTTAAAATACATTAAAAAAAAAAACACCTTAGCCACTTGTCACTCTAGTGCTCACAGAAATTTAGTTTAGTTTATCAAACAGAAAGATCTCTATATGTCCTGTAAACATCTCAAAATTGTCCTTTGTCACCTCCTCCCATAATTAACAGGCACGTGACTGAGACTAATCAAGTTTGGTGGGTATTCACCACGTCAGTTAGTGGTGATTTCTTGCTATGGTGCAAATAAAAAAAAAAAAAAAGGAGTTAGAGTAGAAGCAGATGAGTCCAGGACTGAGAATTCATTATTCCTACAAGTACAGTGACAGACAGAATAGTAATAAATTTGGGGGAGGGAGGGTGGAGTTTTGGAAGCTTGTCTCCCTCCATTACCCCTAGTGGTTGCACCTTAGTTTATTCCGCCCATTCCCTCATGGCTTTTCTTTGATATGCCACCTTCCAGAGACAGTGGCAAATTTATGCTGCCTACAGAAGAAATCTTACAAATAGAACCTCTTGCAAGATTTTCCAAAGAGCTCAGCATTTCCTATAGAAAAATAAAGAGAGTTTCAGACCTTATTCTCCTTCCTCAATAATGTCCAGTCATAAAATGTTTTTGCCTGCTCGCTGCTCTTTTAACTTTCTGTGTGTGCGTGTTTGCATGTGCAGGTGAGAGACTGCCTGGAAGAACATTAATGTTCTTAAAATTATTCACAAACCCCTTATAAATGATGTTTTATTCTGTTAAACCTACTTACAAATACATTGATCCTCAGAGTTGATTGAATGCTTCAGTCAGTATACTCTGCACATGGGAAGAAAATCCAGAGGGTATTCTGTCCTTTCCTTTCTTTAGTTTTCAGTTTTTCTGGATATGTGTCTATAAAATAACCAACAGAGAATAAATAAAAATAAATATAAGAATTATGTTCTTAAACCAAACCACTGAAAATAAAAAAGGGGAAAACAGAATTTTGCAATAATTTCTTGCAGAGTCTACAAGTTCTTTCCTTGAGGCAGAATTATCACCCTGCAGAAGATATAAGTCTAAATGCTGCCCTCCTTTAAACCTGTGCAACCAAACTTACTTAGCGTTCCTGTATCTCATGACTGGCATGTAGTATCAAACTGCTGTTATTGTTACACCTACGCAGCCAACTGGTGGTCTGACAGAGGAAACATGATGATCATAGGGGGAATTAGTAGATTCTTCCCAAACAGCATAGCTAGGTTGTCATACAGTATGGATAACAATTTTAGAGCATATTATACAGAGTATGTAAACCAAACTGTAGACTTCTTTTTAACAATAGAGATAATTCCACTGAAAGACTAAGGCCTGGTCTACACTCCGGGGTTAGGTCGAATTTAGCCACATTAGGTCCATTTAAAAATGAATGAGTCCACACAACCAACCCCTTCTGTTCACCTAAAGGGCTCTTAAAATCGACTTCTGTACTCCCACCCAGCGAGGGGAGTGGCGCTAAAATTGACCCTGCTGGGTCGGGGGGGAGAAGGGATCATCCCGGAGAATAGCCACGCGGCGGGGGAAAGGGGACACTGCCGTTTGAAAATATTCCCACATGTTATAAAGGCGTAAGAAGCCAACTCAATTTTATTCTCCCTTTTTATCTCTCCACAGGTGCGAATGTTTCTACGCTCCCCCTATCATCTCCGTCTCTGCGGTTATCACAGATTAGAAGGTGAAAAAAACGAACTGATGCAGTACTCTGGGACAGCTCAATGCATGGAGGCATTCAGTGGCAGAGACCAGGAAAGAATTGAGTGAGCGTGAAGAGCGGAGGCAGGACACGATGCACAAGCTAATGGGGGAGCAAACAGACATGCCGAAGGGTATGTTTTGGGAGCAAACAGACATAATGAAGCATGTGTTGGAGCTGCAGGAAAGCCAGCCAGACCACAGACCCCCGCTGCATCAACTGTATAACCGCCTACCCTCCTCCACATGTTCCATAGCCTCCTCACCCAGACGCCAAAGAAACCGGGGGGGGGGGTAGGGGAGGGAGGCTCCGGGCACCCAGCCACTCCACTCCAGAGGATGGCCCAAGCAACAGAAGGCTGTCATTCAAGCAGTTTGATTTGCAGTATGGCTACAATAAACAATGTGGCCTTGTCCTTCCCTCCTCCCCCACCCCACCTGGGATACCTTGTCCATTATCTATTTTTTTTTTTTTAATTATTAAAGAAAGAATGCATGGTTGCAAAACAATAGCTACTTTATTTTGAACGGGGGGGGGTGGTTGTCTTACAGGGAATTAAAATCAACAAAGGGGGTGAGTTTGCATCAAGGAGAAACACACACAACTGTCGCACCGAAGCCTGGCCAGTCATGAAACTGGTTTTAAAAGCCTTTCTGATGCGCAGCGCGCCTAGCTGTGCTCTTCTAATCACCCTGGTGTCTGGCTGCTCATAATCGGATGCCAGGCGATTTGCCTCAACCTCCCACCCCACCATAAAGGTCTCCCCCTTACTCTCACAGATATTATGGAGCACACAGCAAGCTGCAATAACAATGGGAATTTTGGTTTCGCTGAGGTCTGACCTAGTCAGCAAACAGCGCCAGTAAGCTTTTAAACATCCAAAGGCACATTCTACCACCGTTCTGCACTTGCTCAGCCTATAGTTGAACTGCTCCTTACTAGCATCCAGGCTGCCGATGTAAGGCTTTATGAGCCATGGGAGCAAGAGGTAGCCTGGGTCCCCAAGGATAACTATTGGCATTTCAACATCCCCAATAGTAATTTTCTGGTCTGGGAAGTAAGTCCCTTCTTGCAGCTGCTTGAACAGCCTGGAGTTCCTAGAGATGCAGCACCATGCACCTTTCCTGGCCATCTCACGTTGATGTTGGTGAAACGTCCCTTGTGATCCACCAGTGTTTGCAGAACCATTGAGAAGTACCCCTTGCGGTTTATGTACTGGTTGGCAAGGTGGTCCGGTGCCAAGATGGGGATATACGTTCCATCTATCACCCCACCACAGTTAGGGAACCCCATTGCAGCAAAGCCATCCACTATGACCTGCACATTTCCCAGAGTCACTACCCTTGATAACAGAACATCAACAATTGCATTGGCTACTTGGATCACAGCAGCCCCCAAAGTAGACTTGCCCACTCCAAATTGATTCCCAACTGACCGGTAGCAGTCAGCATTGCAAGCTTCCACAAGGCTATCACCACTCGCTTCTCAACTGTCAGGGAAGCTCTCATCTTGGTATTCCTGCACTTCAGGGTGGGGAAAAGCAACTCACAGAGTTCCAGGAAAGTGGCCTTACGCATGTGAAAGTTTCGCAGCCACTGTGAATCATCCCATACTTGCAACACAATGTGGTCCCACCAGTCTGTGCTTGTTTGCCTGGCCCAGAATCGGCATACCACTGTATCAACCAGCCCCATTGCCGCCATGATGTCCCAATTGCCACAGCCCGTGCTTTCAGGAATGTCTGTGTCCATATCCTCATCAAAATCCTCCTCGTGCTGGCATCTCTTAGCCTGGTTCTGCATATACTCAAGGATAATACTCAAGGTGTTTACAATGCTCACAACAGCAGGGGTGACGGTGAGCTGAGCGGGCTCCATGCTTGCCATGGTATGGCATCTACAGGAGAGCAGAGTTGTAGCGGAAGCGGTTGATGACAACGGTTAGCACCGCGCAGATTTCTGACAACTTGTAGAAATTTGCTATTGAGACTGAGCTCATTTACAAGAACAGGAGAGCAGAGCTCCAGCGGAAGCGGTGGATGATGATGGTTAGCAGTTCTACTGCGCCATTTGCTGCCAGCAGCACCCAGGACGCAACAGCAGCAGTGACGGTGAGCTGAGCGGGCTCCATGCTTGCCGTGGTATGGTGTCTTCATGGGAAAAAGGCACAAAATGATTGTCTGATGTTGCTTTCATGGAGGGAGGGGCAACTGATGACATGTACCCAAAACCACCTGCAACAATGTTTTTGCCCCATCAGGCATTGGGAGCTTAGCCCAGAATTCCAATGGGCAATGGAGACTGCAGGAACTGTGGGATGCTAGCCACGGTAGTGAGGACGCACTCCGCCGATTTAATGTGCTTAGTGTGGACATACACAATCGACTGTATAAAATCGATTTCTAAAAATCGACTTCTATAAAAGTGACCTAATTTCGTATTGTAGACATACCCTAAGAATAAAATTATGTTAAAAGCAGGAGTAGAAGCTGCCATTCTTTCTGCTGTTTCCTGTTAGAATCAATACACATAACAGACAGAATTCCACACAAAAGGACAAAAAGATACATAATTGAGCATATTATAGTGGTAATTTGATTAAGGGATTGGCCTTGCTCTTATATGTACTGGCACTCATCACCATTGTATATCGTTCCTGTAAAGTATGCCATGTTTTGTCCATACATGAATAGTTGCTGACTTTACAAGCTATTTGGATGCTCATGTCTCATTACACGTCAAGCACTGAGTGGATCTAAACCAGAATTATAGGTTACTGGTCTTTAAGCTAACTGATTTATAGTGATATTTTCAGTACAAAGGGCATTGAGTTTTCTACAATTCACTTCTGTTTTGACAGAAAGAGGCATTGCATATAGTTTTTAAAGAAGGCGTAATTCTCCACTGACTATTGTATCCTTCACAATTTTCTATAAGCCCAGTGCTCTCCCCAAAACAAGGTACCACGAGATAAGAAATGGATCACTTGTTGATTTGTTTGGCATAACACAACAGTGATGGTGCCTGCCTTTGCATTTCCTCTGATCTTTCTGTTGAGATATCTACTTGGTGAGATAGTAGTCTTAGATCTTGTATTCTCATCAATTTTCATGCAGAAAATAGGTTTCCATATCCTTTTAATGTAGCATAAAAAGATGAGGAGGACCTATTTGTCTCTTTTGAATTGAAATGCCTTATCTGCTTTCCTGTATTCTGGCAAATCTACTACAATTATTGGGTCAGGCTCTGAAGTCTTTGAAGTAGGGAGGTACAAAAATCCCCATTAGATTAACTGAAGGGATATCCTTGCACTTAAAGGGAAGAACATGGAATATAAAGGTAGAATTTCAAGTTGCAATTAAAATCAGAGAGCACGGGACATGAACATTATGAACAAATCAACAATGTTTCCAACAAAGGAAAACTTGAAGTTGTTTACCTCCTGTATAAAATTTAAGGTGTTCCCATGCAAAAGGTTCAGAGATCCCATGCAAAACCTCACAGGTGCCTTATAGATTTGATTCTAGTGCTCCGAATATTTACTTTACTACCAATACACAGGGCATACTTAAGCACCACATTTGTGGTTAAAAATCAGTATGACAAACACTAGTCATGTATGAGGAAAATAAATATATATATTTTGCCTGACATATGTTGCACATGCATAAGGCCATGAACGAGTTAATGAGCTCCACTTCCTTTAATAGCCCATGGTTTTATATGTTTTTAGTTCTCTTCACTCCCCTCTTCCCCACATTCAGTTTTCCTTCTCCAATTCCTTTTAGGTCTTGTTTCCCCCTTCCTGCTGTGTCATAGCTATCCAGCTATATTTGTCTTCTTTAATCTCTGTGGTGGAAGTCACAGCGTAAAACCCTGACTTGAAGCACTGATGTATACTATACCACTCGGAGAACAGGATTCTGCACAACTAGCACACTAAGTGGAGGAAAAAGAAGCTTGATGTAACTGCACAACCTCAGAACATCAACCTAAACTTTAATCGAAGGAGGTCCATGACAGAACTCTAATGAAGATGAACTTGATTATGCCTTTCTGTAAGGGGGTGCAACTATACTAAAATCAATGCATTGGATGTGTCCTATCCATGCAGTCCTTGAATTTAAAGAGACCTGGGGATAAGTAGGCTCTAACCTATAAAGACAATCAGATGCCTTTAAAAAAAAATAAAAAAGCACACTAAGATAGAACCCAATCACAAAAGCAAAAGGCTTTCCCCTCCCCTCTTCTGGTTAATATGAGACTAGATAGGAGATTACATTAACATCTGATCTTAATTCCAAATGTTGTTTAAGATATCACCTCTTAAATCTCTTTGTAGTTCCACACAGCAAGGCTAAAATTTCTGTAAGGTACTGAAGGAATTAGTTCCAGGAGATTACAAGTAGGTCTGCTGAAGACAGTCTAGGCTTCCGGTTTCTACTCGACCCATCCATTCACTCCAAATGAGAGGTCAGGTGCCACAACAGCAACTATGTATAAACCCAGCCATGCTAACATTTATACTGATTTCATTCTAGTTATTTCTTCATTGAAAAGAAAATTCAGAACTTTATCATATACTGTGGTTTCATTCAATTATCACCAGAGAAACTAAAGTTGTACTAAATAATATTTCTATTTAAATAATAATAATTCATATTTTCAATTAAAAAAGTGGAAATCAAAAAGAAATCAGTAACATAACAGTAGAACACTATAAATGCATACATGATAGGCCACCTACACAGCATATTTTTATACAGTACAGTGTAAGCACAAAATAAAGAGCCTGTTGATTATTCTGATTTCCTGTTGTGTTTGTACTACATTTTATTTTGGCCCTGTAAAAGTCTCATAGTTTGCATGTTATAGAGTTTAATTACTTAGAAATATTTTCCCTGGTCATGTACATCTCAATGTATTTTCAGGGAGTCTGCAGTGAAGTTGCCAACTTTAATAATCCCTTGGTAACAGTCATTATGGTATGTTCCCTTACTAGCAACAAGAAGGGAGGTAGAGAAAGTCGGTCCCCTGACATTGACTAATATTAAAAAGAAAAGACATTTTAAACATAGACATACTTGGAAGGCGGAGTTCACAGTTCAGTAAAAATAACATGATGTAAGTACTTAGCATAAAAATTAAAATCTTTACTTTCATCATTATTCCATGAAGTTCAGAGTAAGGGAGACATATTTCCATTGCCTATTGATATAAATGAAGTTGATTTGCATATGAATGAAAACAAATTATTTGTCATTTGTAGAAAATTGATACCCAATGATTGCCTTAAGAGTATAAATCTGGTTCCTACTCAGAAGTTTCACTAATTGGCTAAAAATATTTAACAGCAAAAAAATGAGCTTTTAAACTGAAAATGAATAGACATTATCACTATTTAAAAATATCAAACTGCTTTCTTCATTAAGATTTTGGACATAAGTCTTCAAACCTCCATATATGACTTGCAGGACATTTTTTTGAAACTATTGGTAAAATAACTGAAATTGCAGCTGGGCAGGCATCCAGTAGCAAACTAGAGAAGCGCACGTAGGGGAAACAGTATGCCTGTCAAGCATCTCCTCTGACTCCACTCACTATGACTAGAGGTGAGGCAACAGCATGACTAGATATATAGTATCAGGCCTGCAGTGACTCTCCCCCACCCAATCTTGTGTTACATATCATTTCTTCCCTATCTAGCTACTTCAACTGTAAGCACCTTGAGGAGAACCTTAACTTATTTTACTCTGTATAATACCTTGCAGGTACTGCTATTTGGAAAATTGATACTTTTTTACAACAAAAATTCATTAACAAGTTGGACTTTCTCACTGAAACATTTTTAAATTTGAATTTTTTGAGCAGTTGTATGGGCATGTTTTTGGACGGTATACGAATAAGGAACAATGACTAATTTACATTCAGCAACAAGTTAGTGCAACAAATGACTACGGACACAGGACGTATAGATTGGTGTTTCATGTTTGAAAGCATGTTTAAGAGATCTGAAGTAACAGCCTGGAGTCAAGCCCCCATATATTCTGTGATTCCATTGCTATAGAATTTCCCATAGATTCCACCTCTCACCCTGTAACTGTGCTGAAGAACTTAAGCTTTCTTTAACCCCTCTTCCCCCAAACATTTCTAACAGATACCACTGTGAAGAAAACTTTATAGATGTGAACCAAATGTAAATATGGATCTGCTCACAGCCTAATACAAACATTCTGTGATATGTTACCTGCCAATGAGTCCAGTTGGACTGTTTACATGCATAAAATTACATGTGTGCATAAGAGTTTGCAGGACCAGAGCCTAAACTTATAACTTTAATGTTATATTTGTATTAGTTTTCATTTATATATGCATGCGAACAATTTGCTATGAATAATACTAATTAAGCTCAATTTAACTTCTTCTTTTAATAATAAAAGAGAACACCTAATGAACATTACAAATAATCTTTAGGATACTGTACATCATTGTTTAACACAGCAATACTGATTACAACTAAGCTGTTCTTCTCTTCAAAAGCTTTTTTGTGCAAATTAATTATAAACAAGATACCAAAATATAAATACCATGATGGAATCTTCACATTTCATTATGACTACAATTATTTAATCTTTACTATCAAAGACCTTCACGTACTGGCAGCAATACATTATGATTTAGTCCATGAACAGAGATGAACATAATACATTATGATTTAGTCCATGAACAGAGATGGCCCCACTATTTGTGCCTTGGCAATGTGTCACTGTAGTAGGAATACTGATTATTTTGTCTCTAGGAAGTCCCTTACCGCCTTAACTAATTCGTAAAATTATTTTTTACTGTTCTCCTGTAACAGGACTGATGACAAAATGTAATCTTTTTATTACAAGGGAGAAAATGTCTAGTACTAGCTTTTTAGTAAAACATTTTTCCTCAGTGATTTAATTGATAAAGTTTCATCTTCTTTCATGAATTATGTTCATTGCTTCAAAGCATATTGTAACATTTCAGTTTTTCAATAAGCCTCTTTCAGTGTACAGCATAAACCCTCAGAAGTGTCATATTGTCAAATTGTGAAGGATATTTTTGATACATGTCAAAGCCTTGCAATTCAGGGCTAGTGAACCCAGACATCTGAGCAGTAAAAACATACCAAAATTTTACTCTAAACTTTACTATAATGTATCCATCTATGGTCATCTCAGTAAAGTAGTAATAGCTCCTGGCAGAGAGCATTCATCTTGGCTAAAAAGCACCCAACATGTCGGGTGTCAATTGGAATAAAGTATGAGATGCAAACACATTTGCCAATTACATGCATTAGACCTCATAATGACTGATGTCCCCAGTATAGTGTGGTAATAAATTATCTTAAAGACACTAATTATACTTTTTCCATCTGCTCAATTTAGCCATTTTAAAGTTACAAAAGGAACCTGTAAAAAGTTTCCTTTTTGAAAATAAAAGTCACAGGCTTCTCCATGATTCTTTTATGCCGCTGATCACAATTTGGACATCTAAGGATGATAAAAACATTGTCTCTTCAAATGTATGATGATCACTTATTATTTCTAGCAGACTTTCACTGAACATGGTGCTTTCTAAACAAAAACAAAAAAACAACCAACCAACAAAAAAATAAAAATAAAAAAAGGAAAGGCCTTTTTCCAGAGAGCTTATAAACAAATTCAGACAAATACAGTACACTGCATGACACTTCCAGTACACGGAGTGCAGATGCATCAGTAGCACACTTAATTTAATGTTTGGTAAAATATGCAATTTTTAAGGAACAATTTTAAAGAGGAAAAGCAGGTGTTTGACAATTGACAAATGGGAAACTGTTTTAAGAGTTGAGAAAAGCATAAAGGAATCAAGAGTAGGAGAACATGAAAAAAAGGGAGCATTTACGTTAGAGAGGAGTATATGGAATCAAAGAGGGACAAAGAAGTACTGAGAACAGAGATATAGGGAGTAGTGGAGTTGCACACAGCTTTGAAATTGAAGCTGAGAAGCTTGAACTTAATATTGAAAGAGAGGAGAAGGCAACAAAAAGATTCAAACATGGAAGTGGGTAGCATGAAGTGGTTGGAGAAGAAGAAAAAATTATCTTAGAAGCAGAATTTTGGACAGACTAGTGGGGAGAGTGCTGCAACAAAACTAGTCACATTATCCAGCAGAACATTTAAATGACGCATCAAACAAAACCACACACAAATGCAACTTCAAGTAACTGAAAAGGGAATTAGGGCCAGATTCACAAACTTGGAGATCAAAAGGATTTAAACATCTGTTTTGACTTAATAAGCACAGAATCTATGTTAGCTCAGGTGGCAATAATAAAGAGATAGCTAAACAGGAATAAATTGGAGGTCATTGCTCAACAAGAGCTAGCTAAAAATAAATATACATTCTGGAAATTCACACTACCAGCCAAAAAAACAAAGAGGAAAAAAAACAATAAACAAAAACCCACACACAACATTGAGTGAAATGGAACAGAGGGGGAGGCAGTGTTAATATATAAAATATTAAATTCAAATTAATTTATATCAAAGGACAACTGTAAGACATAAGCACAGATGGGGATATAAAGGAAGCTTTGACAGATATTGACAACAATTTCTGAATTAATTTTATTGTTTGATTTAGTACATATGTAATAGAATTAGAGAGCAACAGTTGCCACAAACAATCCACTAACTGGATTTTAGATATCAATGAGTTATTAAATAAGTCAAATTTTTAATTCTAGAAGTAGTCAAGCCTTTACAGAGACATTGGAGTAAGCTTCCAGACAGCTGCCATGTCTATGCTGATAATTCACTACCTCTTGTAGTAGAAAGAGAGAGCCTGAGGCCTGAACTAAAATAGTGGTCAAGCTCTACTAATATAAAGCAAAGTTAGCAAAAGTCAGGCTGTGAGCAGAAGTCAGGCTCTGCCTGTGTGTAAGCTCACAGAATCTGGCAAGAACAGGGCTGGCATTGCAAAAACACACACATTCCTAAGAAGTGCTAAGCACAGGACACTCACACAAACACATTTCAGAAGGGTGGTACAGAACACTCCCATACCAAGTATGGTACAAGGACATACTGACTCCTTCTTAAAGACAAGGTCAGATTGCAGGGTGATGAATAGAGATATTTTGATTGAACCAACATGTACAAGGTAAAGGGGGTAACTAACCATGTCAGAGGGACCATATGCAATTGTTTGTATTGGAGCCTCAGAGGAAATGTCTTTGGCCAGCTGACATCCTGTCATTCACTGAGCTGAGTCCATTGAAACAGGCACACATGTGTTAGTTTACCTGTAACCATTGAGCCAGGGCATTAGGACTGTGCTTTGTTGACAATAAACCTGGACAGGTGCCTTCATTACTAAAGCAAGTCTTCTGGTCTTATTGGGCAGTTCAATCAAGGTCTGTTGTGTCTGCTATCTGTGCAAAGCTGGGACATCATACACCAGGAACATACACACACACAGCCAGTGACTAACTACACCTGTCTCTTTCTGTCCAAAGGAAAATCTCGCACTGTAGTCAGCTCAACCTCAGTAAGGCTGTAACTTGGCTCTTAATCTTCTCTATGAATCCCTCCCCCCTAACATCTTCTCAGTCAATCACCGTCCTGCCTCTTCCTCAGGCCCATAACCCGGGCATCATCTTCAACTTGATTCTCCCTCTCTAAGTCTTTACATCCAGGCTAGGTCTCTTAAATACAACCTTTCATATCAACCCACACAGACAAAACTCTCATTCGGGTCCTTATCATCTCAAGTCTCAATTACTGCAATATCCTTCTCTCTGGCTTTGACAACAGCAATCTTGACCCACTTGTACCCACTCAGATTATTGTTGCAAAGATCATTTTCCTAACCTGCCACACTGAGTATGTCACCTTCTCTCTTGGGCATCCCTCCCCCTTCTCTATTGCATCTAACATAAGCTACTTGTCTTCACTTTCAAGACCTACCCTAGTATCTCTCATTGACTGTTCAGATATCAACTCCTACCACCAATTGGCTCATGATCTTCCTCTTTAAATAGGTGAAAGTCCCTAAGTTTTTTCATGAAGCCAGCCTCCACTGCCCACTTGTTAAATTTTCAAACAAGCAGCTTTCTCCCATGCTGCCCCTTATGCTTGGGAGTAGTTTCCTATAAACATCTACAAAGCAACCTCATTATCCACTTTCAGATGCTTCCTCAAATCTCTTTGCCCTGATGCCTGTGAAAAACTTGAAACTGATTAGGTCGCTGGTGTGCTCACACCATTGCCCATTATGCCAACCAGTATTTTCTCATTGTTTCTGTATACTCCCTGGCCCGTCTGTATCCATTTGTCATCTCTGGTCTTACACTTAGATTGTAAGCTTGTTGGGGCAGAGACCATCCTTATGTTCTGCTTTTGTACAGCATCTAGTATAATAGGGTTCTTATCTATGGCAAGGGACTCCTAGATACTAGCTATGTTAATGCTACTAATAATGTTAATAAATAATAATATTAATAATAATTCTGGCCCTGCTGAACTCAACAGAAATCTCCCATTGACTTTAATGGGACCAGTGTTTCACCCCAAGTTTTTACATACAAATATATAATTTTACCTGGTAAGTAAAATTTATTAGAGATGGATATTTGTGTTATTCTAACAAAAAGGAATAGCAAATAATAGCAAATATTACAAATGTTAAGAAATTAAAGAGAACCCTAACTCATTAAAGAACTGTAAGGAAGTTAACTAAAGTCAATTCCTAATAAATGAGAATATTTCTGAGATTACACAGTCTAGGTTAGGAATCTCCAGCTACCCAACTATTAAATTTTTAATGTTTTTCATCTTAGACCTTTAGTTCACTTTGCTTTTTCATATTCCAGATATTGCTTCCATGTATAAATTCTTCGACTAAGCATAACAGCTAACTGACAGTGGTTGCCTTTGATCTTCAGAGCTCCCTTATGGGGGAACTGGAGCCACAGCAACTCTGTCTCAGTTTCCCACCTTCTTTGTAGCTTCATCTAGCTTTCTTTTTGATTCTTTGTTGTGACTTCTGTCCTCCAGCCATGTCATTTGTAATCTTTCCTGCTCTCAGGGTATTGTTGAGTCCAGTACCTCAGGAGGCCAGTCATTCTATATAAGGGACTCTGGCCTCTTTAGGTATAGTTTGTTTCTTCAAAGCTTAATGAACCCCCCTTGCAGGGTTTGGTAGGGGAACTCTCCTCTGAGTTCCAGGCCAGAGACCCTGTATGAAGAGGGTAGCACCAATCTCTCCCCACTCCTTTCTGTTTGCCTGGCTTGCCTCCTTATGTACCTCTCATGCAGACTGTTCCTCACAGTCACAGCCTGTGGTCCTCTCTTCCAGAGGATGTGGTTTCCTGGGTGGCTTCTCACCAGTCTGTTGCGGAAGGCTTCTGCTCTCATGGCCCCTCAACCTCTCTGGTAGGCATGCCATTCTTCCTCTGTGCAGCCCATTTATCTCCACAGCTGTTGTGAGGCCTCCAATCAATCAGCCTCAGCTAAGCAGTCAGTTTTCCTTTTAATCCTTAGAAGCTGAGACAGCATGGGGGCTGTACACCCAATGACACCAACAATTAAAGCTGCTTCTGTTTTAAAATTTATAAAATTATGGGTGAAATCCTGGCCCTTTGAAGTCAATGGCAAGATTTCTATCACTTTCAATGAGGCCAGGATTTCAGCCTATATATTTAGTTAGCTAATTAAAACACATTTTAGGTCAGTAGTGGCAGAATCCAATGGTTGCTCAATAGCCTATCTATCTTCTCCTGGCTCTTCTCCTACCTCTCAGTCCATTCCCTCACATTTCACATTTTCCACAACAGTAATAATTATATTTTTCACATAGGGAATGGTATGTATATTTATGTCAGTAAGGTACTGTACTGATGTTTTGGGTTTTTTAAAATTCACATGCTCTGGTGTAAAATGTGCAATATATTTAAAAAAAACAGTGAAATATGAACTGGTGGATATGGAAAATCCTGTCTTTCCTGTGAGGAGCCAGACTGGGTTAGAGGAGGGTTGACAGACAGAAATATGTCCAGGAAATGTTTACTGATCCCTAGCACTCAGACAGGTGACCAAGAGTGAATTGTATCAGAGGGGTAGACATGTTAGTCTGGATCTGTACAAAGTAACAGAGTCCTGTGGCACCTTTAAGACTAACAGATGTATTGGAGCATAAGCTTTCGTGGGTGAATACCCACTTTGTCAGATGCATGTAATGGAAATTTCCAGAGGCAGGTATAAATATGCAGGCCAGAATCAGTCTGGGGATAACGAGGTTAGTTCAATCAGGGAGGATGAGGTCTTCTGCTAGCAGTTGAGATGTGAACACCAAGGGAGGAGAAACTGCTTTTGTAGTTGGCTATCCATTCACAGTCCTTGTTTAATCCTGAATTGTCTACCTGAATTGTCTACCTCATCAAACGTGAGAGATCATGGATTTTTCTCACTGGTGTTTTGCATCAACAAATTAGGATTTTTTTGGACAAATGAGGGGGAAATGGACATGTGACAGGGATGAAATTACCCCTATATGAGACGCTGCTCGATTATGACAGAGGTAACAGAGGCTGCTATCACTGGTAGCTCTCAAACTTTTGTACTGGTGACCCCTTTCACATAGCAAACCTCTGAGTGCAACTCCGCTTATAGATAAAAACACATTTTTATATATTTAACACCATTATAAATGCTGGATGCAAAGCAGGGTTTGAGGCTGAAAGCTCGCGACCCCCCCATGTAATAACTTCTGACCCCCTGATCGGTACCAACCTCCAGTTTGAGAACCCCTGGTCTACAGCTATCTCCTCTTTAAATTTGCCTCTTTAAATAGGTGAAAGTCCCTAAGCTTTTTCACTCAGAATTATAAACACGGCTACTGAGGGTTCTGGGAAGTAGGAAGTGACCATATCCATTTCTGAAGTTTTTAAACAATATACACTGTGCTTGACATTGCTGATTTAAGAGTTTGTAAACCTCAGAAAATAGTATGGGTACAGAACTGTTTAATTAGTGCTCAAATTTTGAGTGTCTGATGATTGAAAAATAGCATGCAAATGACAATGAGTTAATGGATTAGTGGTTTCTGTTAAAATTAACATGTAATTTGTGGCGTACACATTATTTCATAATAACTGCTCTTTTTATAATAGTGATTAGCAAGGATGAGTTTTGTCTAATTTCAAACCCACTTTAACATCAGGAGTTTGAAATTAGAATAAAAGAGAGCTACTTGTGAGATTTGTGTTCTGATAAGAGCTGGCAAAATGCCCATTCTCAGCTGCTTCTGACAACCATAATAGCTGGTTTCAGCATCAGACCTGAGGTAGGAAAAGCATACCCTTTTAGATCCCCGAACAAACACTCCCTCTGCCCAAGCAAGCAATGGAACAGGTTAATTCAAATTAATCCTGGGTGTTCACAGAATCAGATTATTTTGCAATTACAGTTGTTTGTTTTGAAATGGACAGCTTGTGTAAGGAAAGCATCAAGGTTAGGTGTTTAGAGAATGAGAGCAGGATGCAGTAGATTGGGTTCTAATACATGCTTGGACTCTATCTTGCTTTGCCACCTTCTCCAAAACTCATAGTTTCAGTCATTTGGAATAAATTTTCAAAAGATATAAGTGGCTGGCCCTCTCCTGAGCACCACCTCATGCTATGTCAGTGCTAAGTATTATTATTTCCTTAATTACTACTATACCCCCCTTTTTTTCTAAATATTTTTGAGAACTCTTTTGAGGTGTTCAGGTACTGGAATTTTTCTCTCATGTGTACAAATCTACGCCTATAATAAATAGATGTATATTTATTATTTATACCACTGCAGGGCTCTTCCTACACATAGAATAAATAGTGATAGCACCATTAGTTAGGTGCTTCTTAATCTATATTTGAAGAGTTTAACTAATAGTGAAGCATCATGCCAAAGGTAATGATATCATGGAGCAGCTATATTAGTTTTTAACCATGCAGAAATCATTTATACATGTTCTCCCTTAATGTCTGTGCTATAAACACCAAATAAAAGTTTTTCAAGTTAAAATAATAAACAAGTGGTGGTAATATGAATATTTTATGCACTCTATTGTCGCATGCAGTTGGATATGAAATATATGTGAAATGTTCACTCATATACGGCATATTTTAGATCAGCCTTTTGGTTTCAAACAATTCAAACACATATCTGAAAGTGAAATCTGCCTAAGGTATAATCAAATAGTGTAAATGTTCATTTATAATGGGAAAAAATCGTCACAAATTACTTCAATGTATTCATAGAATATCAGGGTTAGAAGGGACCTCAGGAGGTCATCTAGTCCAACTCCCTGCTCAAAGCAGGACCAATACCCAGACAGATTTTTGCCCTAATCCCTAAATGCCCCCCCTCAACGATTAAACTCACAACCCTGAATTAAGCAGGCCAATGCTCAAGCCACTGAGCTATCCCTCCCCCAAGGAGGAATACATGTATATAGTGCCTAGCTAAATAGGGCTCTGACGTGATAGAGACTAAAAGATGCTACAGAAATAATAATAAAGTTCTTGTTATATATAACATACCTCTGGTTATGGAAAAGTTGTTCTGTGAAAAAGAAACTTCACTATGGGACACATCCTTGTATGATTCTAGATGCAGAACTCCAAATGAAATCAATGACAGTTTTTCATAAAAATTGTTGGCAGGAAATAGTTATATACAAGAGTGCAGGCTTATTATTAATTGTGGTTTCTTGTATACATTACATATTACTGCTTCCATAGGCATGTGACTAGCTAAAGATAGTTCTTCTAGTGGTGATCCCGATTGTATTTCACTGTGGGTTACACATATGCACCACATTCCCACATTTGGAGAATTTGAAAGTAGTGTCCATTGGTCCCTGCGTGTGCCCAGGCTCACCTCATGCCTCTGACAGAGGTGATAAAGGGAGGCCAGATTGACAGCCTCTACCGTTCATTTTCATCACTGCATGGTCCATGCTAGAAATTTTAGTGTCCACAGATTCTCCTTTGTGCTGCAAAACAGTAACCACTCATATACTGTTCAGATACCAGACTGTGCCCAGGACCCAAACTCTCAGCCTCCTGCCCCCGATCTTCCTTGGCCAGCAATGAACACCAACACTGCCTGTACTGCCTTAGGGAAGCTCATCCTCCTTGCTGACTCCAGCAGGCTGGACAATGACAGTTCTCAGCTGCTTCTGACAACTATAATAGCTGGTTTCAGCATCAGACCTGAGATAGGAAAAGCATACCCATTTAGATCCCCAAACAAAAACTCCCTCTGCCCAAGCAAGCAATGGAAGTGGTTTGAGAAACATATATCCTCTCCAAAATTTTGGAAAGAATACACAGTGTATTGTGCCTGTGTATATAATCACTAGCTTGGCCTTGACTGAGAATATAGGAAAAGAAGAAACTCCTCATATCACTCTTTCCCCCTCAACTGTTTCCAGCTCCCCTCACACTTATCTTTACAAGTTTTTGATAGAAGGGAAGGAGCAAAGGTCTTCCTCCCTTCATATGTCAACTTCCTGACATTGGGAGGTGCAGTAAGGTGGCCCATCAACACCTCCCCAATCAAAGAAGAGATCACATTTGGGCAACTATGCCCCTAACTCATCCATCTGCAGCAAGACTGTGAAAACACCTTCTAGGCCCAGTGCATTGGACCTTTAATCTAGGAGGCATATATTCCTCAGGGTGCTTGGGATAAGAAGAATCCACCACCCAGACTCATGGTAATCACTATCAAGCCCCAACAAGGGAGGGTGGAATTTCTCTGAGCCTAGTACACTGAAGTGAATCTTTAAGGGCCAGTGCAGTAAGCCCATGAGGAGTGGTTCCCTAGCACCATAGCTGTTGGAAGTAGGGGTCTGAATACATTTTCCATTGGATTGGTGGTGGGCGGGGAGGGATAAGAGGATGAAGGGAAAAACAGAAGGTGGCAGCCTGCAACCACTAGCATATGATGAACATATAGAAGCATATAATTATTTGAACATAAAATTCTTTGTTCCAAACTATTAAATCCTGTGCTGCTGGTTCTTTTAATCATACTTTGTAATTCACAACAGGCACATTATAAGAACTATTTCCCACTGTTACCCATTCAACATAAAATAAATCAATCAGTAATAATCTGACTGATTTTCCTATAATTATCGTGAATTCCTCCAGTGGCAATGTTTCTTTTTGCTGTTAGCAATTTGTATGAAGATTTTCTTTCACATTTGATTGACACATCTTGGCCAAGTACCAAAACAGATGCACTGCCTGTGTTTGTATTGCCATAACCTCATTGAGCTCTATTGCATAAACTGGATCTATTGCATAAACTGGATCTTGAGCACTGCACTGCAGAACAGAGTAAGGAACAAAAATATATCTGATGTTCTATTCCTCAGTGGCAAATAACATTACTCAGGGTAGCTATTTTACCAAGGTTTACTTAATTTAAAAATTACCAGCCTAGAGAATTTTTGGCAGCCAGACAGATGCTTAGGATTAAATATTACATTTTGAAAAAGAATAAACCATAATCACAAAGCTGAAATGTACAGTGTTAAAATTTGACATTGTTACATTTGATAAGTAACAAGGATTACACTATATGTACTTCCAAAGGGCTATCATCCATGGGAGTGGGAGGGAGACATCCAAGTACTTTTCCCCAAACCTGTCCTAAATGGCCCAACCCAGGCTGCACTATCCTAGGGAGTTTTCCTCCCACCATCAAGCCCTGACCATCATAGTATACACCCGTGCTGCACTCTGTATCCATCATTCACTATACATCACTATTATCTTTCACCCTCAACTCTTCAAAAGAAGTAGAAATAATATCTGACCCAGCTCATCTATGGTATGGGGTTAGATTTGTGTTAACTTATGAATTCTCTTTTTTGGTTTTGTGAATGCCATGTTGTATATCAATTATTTTGAATGTAACCTTAAAGTGTGGTTTTGAGCATTCAGTTGAAGCAGGAAACTGCTTCTAACACTTCAAGGAAAGACTATGCCTGGGATATTATAATAAAGTGATCAAGGGCCATCAGCATGGAATGGCTTTACCCCAGTGGAACAATGGGTTTGCTACCAGCAGGGCCATGACTGAAGAACCTGGGGGAAAATGGGGGAAGCCCTAGAAAATCCCCAATGGAAGCATTGGGTCAGAAAAGGTGCCAGAGGTTGTTTAAAAAGAGAAATGCTCTCTATGCAAAGCATGCCATTTACCTGACAAAAGCAAGAGAGATAGGCCTAAAAAACTGAAAGTGTTGCCTGGCCCAAATGACTCAGACCAAAATTGGGAATCAGTGGGAGGCAAGGACACCAATGGGGGGCAAAAGTTTGATGTTTTCCATAGATCTGTAACTCTCTTGTGCTTTCTAAGAGTAAAGTGTGTTTATTTAAGAAATTCCTTTGCTAAACCTGTATTTTATTGTTTGATATACCTACAGGGACAATGTGGCAAACTAGAAAAGCTGAGAAACCCAAAGTTAGGAACAGTGATCAGTCACCACACCCAGACCCAGAGAGTTTAGGTATTAAGTCATTGGATCCAATCACCATGGACAGGTGTTCATCCAGGGACAGGATTTAACCAGATTGTAACAAAAGGCAAAGGATATTTACAGCTAGGCATTAGAGTAACTCAAAAATCCTGAATAGACTACATGAATACATCTTCAGCCATGCTATGGTAGGGGGACCTAATTGGATAATGGGACTTGGGTATCTAAGTCACTCACACACTTTTGAAATGTTAACCGATCCAGGGGTAGGGACAAAACCATAAGCTGCAGACATTTTAAAATTTGGAAGAGCCATTGTATTGACAAAGTGCCCACACTAAACCTCTCCTCCTAGCCTCTGTCATTTTTCACCAGAGCTTTAACAGTTCCTTTGCCTAAGGCTGTGGAAATACAAAATTTGAAAAAGATAGTATTTGTTCATCTTGCAGGTGTACAAAAATGCATTAAAAATGAGCATCCATGTTCATTGATTTAATAATTAGTTTCATGTATGCATGTCTAGTGTTAATCGTGATGTTTGGTACTATACTAATCATTGTTCTATATTAGATACAAAAATAATATGACTCATATAATTGGTGGCATATGGAATCTTTATCGAGAACTGGGATTATTACCTTCAGTACATACTTGTCTAATCAGGAATTTACATAAGAACATAAGAACGGCCGTACCGGGTCAGACCAAAGGTCCATCTAGCCCAGTATCCTGTCTACCAACAGTGGCCAATGACAGGTGCCCCAGAGGGACTGGACCAACAGGCAATGATCAAGTGATCTCTCCTGCCATCCATCTCCTTCCTCTGACAAACAGAGGCTAAGGACACCATTCCTTACCCATCCTGGCTAATAGCCATTAATGGACTTAACCACCATGAATTTATCCAGTTCTCTTTTAAACACTGATATAGTCCTAGCCTTCACAACCTCCTCAGGTAAGGAATTCCACAAGTTGATTGTGTGCTGTGTGAAGAAGAACTTCCTTGTATTTGTTTTAAACCTGCTGCCTATTAATTTCATTTGGTGACCCCTAATTTGTGAAGGACATATTTACCTTGTACTGTGAATCAATGTAAGGAAGGGCCAAGTCAGTATAAGCACTAGCTAATTAAGAGTGAGTTAGTTTGTGCTGCAAATTTTTAGGTTGATCATCTTGTTATATATTAGTAAGGTTGTGAGAAAGGTTCCCCCTCCCCCACACCAAAGACATATCTTTGAGGGCAGAGTTAAAGTGTATTTCTGCTTTCAGATGAGTGGGTTTCTTTTAAGTTTAGACTTAACCATTAAAACATGTTCATAGAATATCAGGATTGGAAGAGATTTCAGGAGTTATCTAGTCCAACCCCCAGGCTCAAAGCAGGGCCAATCCCAGGACAGATTTTTGCCCCAGATCACTCCCTCAAGAATTGAGCTCACAACCCTGGCTTTAGCAGGCCAATGCTCAAACCACTGAGCTATCCCCCCAACCACTACGTCTGTATAAGTTTTGTACTATTAACTACTGATTTGTATACATTTAGTCTTAATTTACAATTGTTTTATCTAGATGCACTTTTATTAAGCAACATTAAGTTCCCCCTACAGCAACCACAAACAGCATATTAGAAGTCTTAGAGAAATATCCTGCTTTGATCTGCAAGTAAAACTCTCATTGAACTAAATTGGAATTTTGCATAAGTTTTTGCCCTTTACTTTTGAGCCATCCAGGAAGCAGGTGTCTTTGAGGTTTCAGTGACAGTTATGGTGATACAGTTTGCTCATAAATGGTCATCAATAATATTGGTCTTGCGACAGTTTCAGAAGAAACAAAAGCACGTGCAAGTTATTCTTTTTTTGAAGGTCAGCTAACTTTGAATATTTTCAAAAAGGGTAAGTCTCCCATATAAATGGTTTAAAGCAAGATCCACTATTTACAAAAGGATATGGAAAATAACCTGATGGATACAATCATATCAATCTAAAACAAGTGACATGGCTCTCAAGTGTCCTTGAATGTAAAATTTTCAAAAGACCGAGTACTAGTACAGGTAAATAAGCTACTTGTTTTTATTTCTGAAGACATAGTAAAATAACTGTGTATATATTTTGTCTCAGCACTATATACTTTAGATATATATATATAAAGGGGATCAATGAACAATTAACAGAGTAGTATTTTCTCAACAATGATTTCAGAATGAGTTTATTTTCCAAAGAAAGGCAGCAATAGTTAACTGAGGATGCTATTTAATTGTACAAATAGAAGCTGTGATTCTGAAGGGATCTAAGCTGCGTATAGGAGAGGCAAATGTATATTCCCTCAATTTCATGAGCTCTCTTTTTTTCCCCCAATATTTATCAGGGACATGTCTTTTAAAATACAGGATTGTGTACAGTATTAGATATAGCTTCATAGCAGATGCAGGTCAAATAAGCTAATATGCTGATTTTGGCATTTCCCAAAACATGACAGTGTCAGGGCAATATTAAGATGCATATTGTTTAAGATTGCCTTTTGACCTTATTCAAAAGCGATTGAACTCAATGGAGGAAAAATAGGGGCTGTTCATATATCTTACAGGGTTCTAAATTAACTATGATCTAAGGAAAGGGGATCTGGGCATTATTGTGGACAGCTCAATGAAGTCCTCAGCTTAACGTGCAGCTGTGGCCAAGTAAACAAATTAGATGTAAGCATAGGTAAGGAACAGGATGGAGACTAATACAGGAAATATTATAATGCCATTATGTGCATCAATAGTGTGGCATCATCTGGAATCCTGAATGCAATACTGGTCACCTCATCTCAAAGAGGATATTGTAGAATTATAGGAGGTTCAGGGAAGAACAAGGAGAATCATTATAAAACTCTTATAAATAAAGAGATTGAAAACATTGGAATTGTTTACCTTAGAAAGGAGATGAAAAAGAGGGGACATGGTAAAACTATATAAAATAATAAGTAGTATAGAGGAAGTAGATCTGGAGCTTTTATTCTCCTGATCTAACAACACAAAACGAGGGGGCCTTCAATTAAACTGAAAGGTTGAAAATTAAAAACTGATAAAAATTAATATGGAACTCATAGCTGTGGGCTGCTGTTAAAGAATGTATCAAGATTCAAAGAAGGATTGGACATTTATGTGCATAAGAATATCCATAGTTATAATAGTCATTGCTAACAAACATTTTGGAAGGGATATAAAACTATTACAGATTAGGATGGGAATTTTGTGGAGGGCCAGGTTATCCCACATCCCCATATACTGTGGCGTTCTTACACCTTCTTCTGAAGCATCTGGTGCAGAATATGAGAGGGGTGAAAGGTCTTCACAAAACAGTTAATTTTCAGTGTCACTAAAAATGCAGTTTGGCAGAAAAATAATATGGTAATACTTATACTTCTTCCTTCATTAAATTGGTTTGTGTAATTCACTGTGCACTTAGCTGGTAAAACTGTTTCCTTCCTAAAGGAGTAAAGAGGAGACCTTAAGATCTACCAAGTGGTTCTGATACCAAAATTGAGTATGAGGCAATGTTACTTACGTAAGAGGCACCAAGAACAGGACTTAAGCAATATGGCATATCAGTGTGGTGGTACCACACTGAGGTGGGTTAAGTTACCAAAAACTAGATATTTTTCCTTGGGAAATGTCAACTCTACTTTAGCTTGTCTTTTTTGTATTATAAAATGAATAGTATGGAAAAATATATAAAATGTACCTATGGACATTAGGGAAGTATTTAATGATTGCCCTATTTTCCATTACAATTAAATGAAAACTATTCTATTCATTTAAATCTAGATTGTACTAATAGGAAGGAGTGGCACAGGTCCCAGGACATATTGTATCTATAATAAAACTATCTCTGAGGCCCAGCCAAGACCTCTGATCTCTTCTCTATGATTTGAAGACTGAAAGAAATGGGATTTTATACACACCACTGTGAATATATAATTTTGAAAACTCATTCCCATAATGTTAAGTTCCTAAAGGGATTTAGGCAAATAACTGCCTCTTTATGCACCTTAGTCCAATATTTGGGCACCACTGTCTTTAACAAAATCACTGCTCAGCTGCTGCCTAGCCCTGACGGTCCATAAAGTTCACTAAGAACCTACGTTTCTGTTGGTGGGCACACACAAAGCTACCTAAGACCTGACTCTGCCCCACAGCAAACAAGCTGCTCGGAGCCTTCACTCATGCCTATGTTCTGGCAGGATTTTCAAACTAGGTGTTCTTTGCCTATCTTACCTGTGTGGCCCAAGCTGGTAGGCCAGTTCAGAGCACAACTTTGATAACAGGTATTGCACCTCCTAGGTGAGTGCCCTAACCACTTGACTATTAGCTATAATAGGGTGGGTGTTTCTCCAGGGACAGAGAAACAGTTGACCAATGTTAGGAGAGGGTTCACAGCCAAGTATAATGAGCAGCTTGTTTGTCAGGTGCCAAAGACATGGATCAGTGGAACATAGGCAACTGAATACCTTTGAGAATCTCCCTAAATCTTACTAGCTCAGGCAGTTCCCTGCTCAGGTTGTTGGCTCTGAGAATCCCTCAATGGGTATGTCTACACTCCAGCTGGGAGTGAGCCTTCCAGTCTGGATGGATAGACTCACGATAGCAGGCTTGAGAGAGCACATTAAAAATACAGTGTGGACTTTGTGGCTCTAGCAGCAGCTCAGGTTCGCAAGTGAACCCAACGCCCTTGGGTCTGAGCTTGGGTAGCTACTCCGAGTCTCTGCAGAAGCCCACAATATCCACCCTGCTTTTTTTAGCACACTAGCTCAAGATCCCCTGGTGTAAGTCTGTGTACCTAGACTAGCATGCTCACTCGCAGCTGCAATGTAGACATACCCTCTTAGGCACTTAACGGTCTCCACAGAATGCTTGAGGACCTGGGAAAGCTAACTTGGGGCTGTGAATTTCACTATGTGGCAAGACTCCTAGGAGCTAGGCATTGCAACACATAAGCCTCCTTTGTGAATCTACCCCATAATCCCAAAGTATAAGCTCTTTGAGTCTAAAGAACTATTTCCCCCTCCCACATTATGCCCCCACACAGAGCATGAGAATTTGACACCCCCGCCCCCAATCAAGAGAATAATCTGTGCCAGAGGTCTCTTATTAGCATCAGTTTGCTCACAGTAACAGCTGGTAATAAAATAGTTCAATGAACACATTTTATTCTTTTCCATGTTTCATTAATTTAACAATTTAATATAATACTGTTAAGTCTATACAAATTTGGGATGAAAAGATTCCATTTATTTCACTGGTCATTCAGTTACCAGTAACTTGAATGGGTTTGACTGTAATTTTTGTTGGCTCCTAAGGAATTGCTAAATACATCACAAGCTCTGAAAAAAAAATATTTAAAATAATTCAGCTTTACCTGTCATTTACAGATGAACAGAAGTTTCTCCCTTTATTTTTAGTGATGAGCATCACTGCCTTTCCTTTCCATTTAAGTGAATTTGGTGCCCAACTGGCCATCTTTCATACTGAAACCAAATCATATATATTTTCTCACAGATCTCTACAACCTGGAGATCTAGAGTGAAACCCCAGCCCCATTGACTTGAGTTGGGCCAGGATTTAAAGAACTTGGTGCAACTAAGGATTTTATTCAACACTCCAGATAAGATGTGACTCTAAAAACCTGGAAGCTAAAGGATGAGAATCCACTAGATAATCATCTACTTCCTTCTCTAGAGGCTCCTTCTTGGACAAAAAGGCACATGAGCCCCAAAGGAAATACCTGTGACCAACCTGAAGAATGTCTGAGAATCAAGCCTTCCTAAGTCACTGCTCCAGAGTTTCTTTAGGATGCTCAAAGTTTCATTCAACCAAAAGTGTATTTTTTATCATTGCAAAAGGATTCTTGATACCGCTGCAAAAGATTGTGATATTCTGAAATTGGAACTAGACATGAACAAATCAATTTACAGTTTTCTTTATGCTCTTGTTATCCAACCAAATGCATCAAACACACAAAAGGAATAATTATATGCTGCAGGGGTTGTACTGGTGATTAAGAAAGCATCATTCATCCTTCTGAGTCAGTGCTGAACCAATATCCCATCATGTTAGGAGACATTCTGCTTTGGATGAGATGTAAAATTGAGGTCCTGAGTATTTGGTTGCAATACAGGTCCTGTGTCACTTTTCAGAGGTTGTAGCCCCACCACCACCCTTCAGGTGAGTACATTTTTCTGAAATTCTCCTTATAGTTTCAATCTGGTAAGAATTTACCTACCTTTTCTGTCTTAAACAGTTTTCAACACTGGATAAAGTAATGTATCCAGTGTTGAGAGTCCTTTGCTAAAATGTCTTCACCCAACTGAAGGGAGGACTGGATTTCATTTGACCTTCCTCTGACTGTGTTCACCTCCACTCTGGATACAGCTGGACCATTCTTTCTGAGGACAGATTTATTGACTGATAAAAATACTCTAGAAGAGCAAGTATTTTGACTGTGAATGCACCAAAAATCATGAGATGTCAGGTATTTTCATAACATCTCAGGGAGAATACCTACAGAATTCCCAACAAAGACTTTCAATTTCATCTACATTTCTCATAACTTGAAAATTCTGCTCTGGTATCAGTCTAATCAGTGTATTTTTCTAGTAGTCCTACCCAGTCTATGAGCAGAATCCAATCTGGATTCAGCAGGAGGTAAACTTTTAAAGTTTGCATTCCAGAAAACCACAACTCCAACCTGATAAAGAGCTATAGCTGTAAGACCAGTTATAGAGATGCTCAGTGTACAAGTGTTGAGAGGAGCTATGGTGAAGAACAAAGAGTAGAAGACAGAGTCTAGATCTTAGCTGGGGGAACCCATTCCATCAGGAGCATAGTTACTGCCTAGATTAGCAGAGATTCGCCTGCCTATGGTATTTTTAAAAAGACAGTAATGGACATATGGGTTTTATACAGCATGAAAGGATAGCGTTAGCTCTAAGATGTGTAGAGTAACCCAGGCCTAGTCTTCACTTACCGGCTGGTCCGGAGGCACGCCATCGATGTTCTGGGATCGATTTATCGCGTCTGGTTAAGACGCGATAAATCGATCCTGGATCGATCCCGGAAGTGCTCACAATCGACGCTGGTACTCCAGCTCGCCGAGAGGAGTATGCGGCGTCGACGGGGGGAGACTTCCGGCCGCGTCTGGACCGCGGTAAGTCCGGAGTAAGGTACTTCGAATTCAGCTACGTTATTAACGTAGCTGAATTTGCGTACCTTAGTCCGAAGTCCGGACTAAGTGTAGACCAGCCCCCAGATACAAGAAATGGCTCAGACACAACATGACAAATGTCACAGTAGGAAAATAGTTTTTCTTTTAAAATAAATTAAGATAGGATTGCAAATATCACATTTTGCTTCAGCACTGGTCCCAAAGTCTTCCAACATAAATGCATATTTGTTATTTAGGAGGTATTTCAAGACATCAAAGTTGGAAGCATGTGTTAAGCATGACTGGCATGTTTTCTGTATCTTGCTTTTTCACGCATATACAATAATTGTTGTTCCATGTACAGGATTATCCTGCTCAAAGTATATCCATTCCCTGAACACACAGTGTAAAACATTATAGAAAAAAAATTAGAAATATGTTAATGAATTCCATGTAAGGAGTGTATGACTAACAGGCTACAACAGGTCGTTTTAATAGCATTTAACAGATTGTGGGAATATTTAGTAAAAAGCAGCACTATTTTTGAAGCTAACTTTACACACATGCATTGTATAAGATAAATTCAGCTGAAAGTACAGCATATAGAAATATACACATTATTTTAATGATGCAAAGTATTAATTTATCAAAGAATAAAACGTACCTGCTACAGATCTTTGATATTCTGAAAATTTGGAGGCTCAGGAAATTCCTGGTTACAAGCCTAACTGGTTACACAAATTATTTGCTTACATATACAGATATTTTATCATTTTGGTCCCAGTTCTGCTGCATTCCCTTGTGTCTTTCTGCAGAGAAACCAATGGAATACATGGAGTACAACACAACTCAGTATGAATAAGAGTGGGAAAACTGAGCCCTCTATGACTTCCATAACCTTTGAAAATTATACACATATGTTTATGTGGTCATAACAACCTAGTTAGCCAAATATTAGATACCTATATTTAAAAAAAATATATTGAGTAAATAAATGTTTGCAATGCAAGTCTTGACATTTTGTTCCATGCAGCTTAGCATCACACCTAAAGCAGCACCATTAACAATAAAATGATTACGTCTGTGACATGATAGATATAGCAGATAATAAAATAAGACTGATACCTGGACCAGAAACAAAAGTGCTTAGTTTGTGGTCTTTGATAGCCACAACCATTAAAATTGAAACTGCCTTGTGTCTATATCTATCTTCACGCCAACTTTTGATAATATTTTAATTGAAAATATTTTCACATTTTTCTATGGGTATATTCATTTCTATTCAATTAAGCTGATCAAGATAAGTTAGAAACAACATACAGAAAAAAAAAACAGTATTTTTCTCTAAGGTTTTATTAGACATTAAAATTTGACAAGTACCCATTCTTTTTACTCTGTCTATTGATCATTGAAAGAATCACAAAAATACTTAGGTAAATTTGATAGTTTACAGTTTTTAAACGTTGCTCAGTCTTGTCTAGATACACTAGATTAATTTATTTGAAATCAAGACAAGAGAACTATTTCAACCTCTTGAGAAAAGGTTAAATCTCTAATCAATGTTTGTAATTAGAGAATTGACTATACTGAAGCACTGTATCCATTATGAAATCTATTTCTGGTCATTTGCGACTAATGCTAAAAAGAATATTTTTGTCTTCCATCCTTCTGCATGGTACCACATACTCCAGGCTTTTCTGGTCAGGCTTATATTGAGCTAAAAAGGGCACCATAAAATTTATAGGCAGAGATTTGATTTGCGTTCACAGAAAAGACAAGTTACTACAAGATTTGGTAGTTCAAGTATTAACGTCTTTTAGAAGAAAGGCTTTTTTAGACTTGGCAGGAAATTGTGCTAAATGAAAAAGTAGGTAATAAATTGAATGCTCCTTGTATCAAACTGCTTTAAGATCATCATGAAGTAGTTTCAGCAGCATGTTCCACTGCTGCCAAATTAACTAGTGAAGAACATTTTGCATCCCAGATATCTAACTTTTCTGATGGAAATGAAGTATATGGTATGAGACATATTAATGATGCTTTTATAACGGAGAACTCTCAGGGATGGCAACTCCAAGCACAACAACACCAATCTTCTGGTTAAAGGTTTCTGCAGAATTCTCAGTCAGAAGGAGTTGCATGCACACAGGAGTGCAAAATTTAGCCCCCGTGTGTATACTAAATTGTTCCACTAAAATTAGAAATTTCAGTTTTTAAATTAAGGTACACAGTATAAATAAAACTTCACTTGCAACTGTCAAACTGTCTATTATATCTTTCAGTTTAGTCTACCCATAGCTGGGAACGTGCTTCAACCTAAATTACTGTACAGTTCCTTCTACAGGGAGATTTCCAAATTTCCATTGGGTACTGTCTTTAGATAGTATAGTAAACCCTTCAATTGGCTAATCATTTTTCTGAGTAGGTATTATCCCATTGTACAACATCTGAAAGTAGAAAATGTCTGTATATTCGCAGAGCCTAAAAACAATTCAAGATTCTTCTCAGTCTGTAACTGATTTCTGGGAGATTTTTCTTCTGAAGGCATAGTAGTCAGATACTTGATGTGTATTCTGTGTAACCTAGATCCAATATGACCCAAATAAACTAAAATAATCCATTCTCTTTAGAATGTTTATGTATTCCTCAATTCCCTTCTACTCTTTTAAGGAGCATGCTCTCACTTTTAATTAAAAAAAAACAACAACAACCCTGATTTTGAATTTCTAAAGTCTAGCAACTTCTGTAATGGACTTATTCTTCTTTATTTCAATTGTTTTCGATGAATCGGAATTTTGGCCTGGAATAGTAACTGTTTGAATATTACTTAAAAAAAAAATCTGTATGTTAACTTCCAGTGTGTCGAATGCATCAGTACATGAGTAAAGGTTGGCGAGTCATGCTGCAAGATGAGATTCTCTTTTCTGTGCTCAGCATTTAGCATTCATTTTATGAGGGTGTTTTTCAGTAGTTGCACTGACCCATCCACAGTGCCATTTGAAACAATATTCCCACAAATATTTAATCCAGTTGATATTAATAAATTATTGGAATTCTGCCACTGCACATTTTGGCCCATTATGAGAGAACACTTTCTCAGTTAAAGCCATAGCATGCAAATAAATTCCATAGTGATTTTGTAATTTTGACTAGTTCTAATAAACCCTGAATTATTTTTGACCCCTCTGAATGAAGTGATCACTAACATGAAATACAGTTTTTTTGGTAAAATCAGCATCAATGTGTGCCTACATTTAAGTTGGTCATTTCTGTGGATCCAGAGATGCTACTGACCACTTACTTACAATTATACAGACTTAACAGCCTTGTATTTTTAAATCTTTGAAGTATGTCTTGGCCACCAGAATTAGTCTCTTTTGAGGTTCATATGCAGGATGCACTGAGGTTTTCTATAGGTTAATCCTCTGCAATCTGTAGTCTCCAAATTAAATAACTCCGTTCATCTGAGATTATCTTCCATTCTCTATGGTTGACAAAATATGGCCAACTATTAATTACTCTCACTACCAAGAGAAAACAGTCTCCTTTAGAATCCTTTCAATGAATATCTTGAAGAACAAAATAAGGTTTCTCAATATGGTCCTTATCCAGTTCCCATTGAACTATATGGGAATTTACTACCAACTTCAATGAGGCCCATGGGATTGAGTGAAAAAGAAAGCATCCTGTTTTTCTGAGAATTTTACCATTGCCATGGACTGATGATTTTCAGCACTCACTATCATAATAATATAAAAGAAATCAATGTCCAACATTGTATGTTCATAGCCACTAATGTGGCAATAACAATATGTGGTTTATAAAGGTAAATATTTGAGCAGAGAGATACTTTTGAAATTTTCACATAACAAAAAATTAAGCTAAGAGACCCTCTTTTCAGATAATTCATAGTTCTTTTCGGTAATGGTTAAAGTGCTGGGTGCAGTCTCTCTTTGCCCTTTTTCCTCACATTTACCATCACCTATGATTCATCACAGACTAGGTGCAGTGATTTGAGAGTGCTGTAATGCACAAATGCATCACTAATCGCTATTTGCATTTATTAAAAGCAATATCACACTCCTTGAACATTTCATAGGCTTATTCCTGTAGCTGAAAGGTTTTTGGAAAAGCAGTCTTAGCTCTGAAATATTTCTCAGCAGGGTGTATCTTTCTTATTCTGAGACTGCGAAATCTCAAAATGTGCCATGATAATAAGAAATCCTGGAAGAGCACTGCCTATTCTTGATGATAAATGTGAACAGGCAGGCTGCCTGGTCCCTTGATATATATTCCATGGATACGTAGGAAGTCACCATGCCAGACAGACTCCAAATCATAGAGCATGGGATAAGCAAATCAATTAGACATCCACTAAAATAATCCAGGGGAGGAGAGGAAGACAACTGATTGGGTTTGGTTGCTAGCTACTTCTCAAACAAGAATAAATTTAAAGGTAAAAGGAGAATTAATTTCCCATGGCCTGATGGGAAAGGGATTTACATTGTCAGAGGGTAAATTTCAGAAGGTAGATTAAATTTTACTGATGATGTTAAAAAAAATTAAAATGTTTGCCTACAACTCCAGGTAAAAATGTATGGGGTGCAAATCCCACAGAACTAACTGCACTTGTGGTTTTTACTTAGCTCTAATTTTCATTACGAAAACACAGACACATTCACCTTCCTGTTAAAAGGACTCTATAATATAATCAAATAGATGTTTCCTATACTGTGTAGTAGAAATGAGTACCCCCCAAAAAAGAATAGAAACCAATGTTTTCTCTAGCTCTTGATCAAGTCCAGAGAGATGTAGCTGAAGAGATGTGGGACAAATACAAGTTTGGGTTCCTTGATAGAAGGGCACAGGAATTCAAGGCAAAATTTGAAAAATGCCCAAGATAATTTAGCGATAAAGCCTTTTGTGAACAATCAGCAGTATTTTACAAGCTTAGTCTTCAACTGTAAACATTTTTTAATGTATTTTTTTTCTGAATGCACCACATCGCCACCCTGTTTCCTGCTATTGTATTTTTCATCTACTTTACACAAGTAAATGTTGAGATATGCAGCAGCCAAAATCTCTGCAGCCAAAGAGCCCATGTTTTTCCAAATCAGCTAAAAAGAACTGGCCATGGGTTACGAGGTATGCTTTTCCAGGTCATGTAATGTATTAACATGTTCTAGCTGCAAGTTATAACAAAATTGCTACTCAAACTCAAAAATATAGTAAGCTCCAATCTTGCATTTGCTGTAGCAATATTCAGTGTTATGCTTTCATATCATCATGTAATGGTTACAATTTTTAAAGTAACTTTTATAAAATGGGTTTTTTTAGTTATTGTTGTTAGCAGAGCACTCCAGACATGTTTAGACTAAATGGTACATTTGTTGAATAAAATTGTTGTGATGGAATTATAAAATATTAAGTATGCATAATTTTTAAACTATTTTATTTATTGGGATTTAGAATATATATTTATCCACAAATTGTCACTAAAAACATCCTTCCCAAACAAAAAGAATAGAAAAACCTCTGGTAAAATGAACTGTGGAATCCAGATTCTGCTTATTTTTTTAACTCTGTACAATAAGCATTTGCCATGATTTTCAAAAGTAACAACTGATTTTGGGTGTTGAACTGGAGACACCAGAAAATGGCCTGATATTCAGGAAGCACTCTAAATGTCCTAGGCATATCAAGCAGGGTTTGTGAAAACTGTGCAACCCAAGATCTCTTGCCACTTTTGAGAATTTTGGCCATTGTAGTTGAAAAACACATCAAATCTAAAACATCTTGTTTGAGAACATTCAAACTTTTTAGCTGATTTATTACTTGATGAATCTTCAACACAACTTATTGAAGTGCCTGGTTTCTCTTTGGTGATTTAGTGTACAAATAATCACTCAGCCCAGAACAGTTTATTTAGGAAATCTAACAAACCCATTGCCACAATTCTGCCGCTGTGAAAAATGTGTTTTCCTTCTTTTCAGTTAGAAGTTTTTTTAATTAGTGTTTTTAAATTTTAAACATCTTTAATAGTAAGTTCTCCACAGCATGTCTGTTAACAGGCTCAAATGCTGCCAATTCACTCAGTGCTGTTTATAACATACTTTATAATTAATCACAAAATTAAGCAACTTCAAACAACACTCATATTTCTACTTTATTTTCACTTATTTTTTTTAGTGATAGGTGCCAGACTGACAGACTAAGCTATTTTATCAACAGAATAAATGTAACATGGGAAAGTATAAGCTTTCATAAAATGCCCTTCTAATAGAACTAAATTTCAGTTCTAAATGTAATTGAAAGATTGCCTCATCTATCTCTTTATCTCAAGACAACTTCAAAGAATAGGTAGGCTTTAATAGTGATTTTCAACCATTACACTTAGTAGGCAGGTACAGAATGGTTTGCTATAAACTTCATTTTCAAATAACTCATACTGTAATGCATCTTGTTACCACTTTTTATAGGCATACACACACCTGCAGAGAGAAGAGTGTGTATGTGGGGAAGGTTTAGAATGACAAAAATAGCATACCTAATGTTTACCTCAGATACATAAATAGCCTATTTAAGATTTGACTATTGTACTTGTAGACAACCTACATTTTATTTCTGGAGATTATTTTTTATTAAATTGATTTCATTTTTGACTGTGTAGTCATTCTAATAGTTTAAAAATTCTAGAAAATCCACAGACTGAATATTTATCTGTCTTTAATAAATACCTGTAGGTAGGATTTCTCAGGATTTCTAGATTATACAAAAAGAACAGGAGTACTTGTGGCACCTTAGAGACTAACAAATTTATTTGAGCATAAGCTTTCGTGGGCTACAGCCCACTTCATCAGATGCATGTAGTGGAAAAAAATATACACACACACACACACACACACAGAGAGAGAGAGAGAACATGAAACAATGGGTGTTACCATACACACTATAAGGACAGTGATCAGTTAAGGTGAGCTATTATCAGCAGGAGAGAAAAAGAACTGTTTGTAGTGGTAATGAAAATGGCCCATTTCCAGCAATTGAAAAGGAGATATGAGGAACTGTGTGGGGAGGGGGAGATAAGCATGGGGAAATAGTTTTACTTTGTGTAATGGCCCATCCACTCCCAGTCTTTATTCAAGCCTAATTTAATGGTGTCCAATTTGCAAATTAATTCCAATTCAGCAGTTAGTCTCTAAGGTGCCACAAGTACTCCTGTTCTTTTTGCGGATACAGACTAACATGGCTGCTACTCTGAAACCTGTCATTATGCAAGGCACTAGATTATACATGCACTCCTTAAAATGAAATTAACATGTTCATGACATACTCAGGCCACGTTCACAAAGAAAACTGGAGGAAGCACTGAAGGACAGCTATTAGAAACTTGGCAACTTATGACAGCCAGGATCAAGGTTTATTTTGATTTTTATGTATTGCTCGTGTTATCTTTGCTTGGAACTTGCCTCCATATTTAATTTCAGTGAACAGTATTTTTCTTTCTGATATGTCATTAACTAACATTTTAACAGGTTCTCAACATCCAAGTACAACTGGCTGAAGCCACTATGATCGACTATGCAAGACAAATGTCTTTCCCTAGGCTGCAACAGTTGTATCCAAGTTCCTAATTGTTTTTCATCTCATAACGATTTTTCTCTTTACCCTGACTTCTTCCCTGGACTGTAGATCCTTCCCCTCAGGCCCCAATATCATTATGAAAGTTTGTGTATCTTTCCTAAAGAATATTATTCCAACCCCCTCTTTTTTCTACTGTTGATTTCCTCATCTCATTTCTTTAATACAACAATGCCAAAGTATGTACTGTCAATATACTATAAACTGTGCATCAAAATTCTATTTTTCCCTTTAAAAGTCCTACGTAGCAATACTATTGAGACAAAGATTACAATGAACTAAAATATTAGGACCAATTTCATCATAATTAATGTCTCTCAGATTTTACCATAATATGTGTGTGTGTGTATATAAACAGTACTTTTAAAAAAAGCAAAAGCAAATTTTAAAAAAAACCCACTATAACCAAAATGCAACATTATGGTTCAATTTTTATAAACAAAAAAGCCAGATAAAAAGAGGAACAAAGAAGACCCAGGGAATTATAAACCAGTCATTTAACTTTGATATCTGGAAAGATACTGGAATAAATTAATAATCAGTTTGTAAGCACCTCAAGAATAATTGGGTTATACAGAATAGCCAGCACAGATTTGTCAAGAACAAATCAAGCCAAACCAACCTAATTTCCTTATTTGACAGGGTTACTGTCTGTGGGGATGGGAGGAAGCAGTAGATGTGATATATCTTTATTTTAATAAGGTTTTCGACAGTTCCACTTGTCATTCTCAGAAAGCAAAATAGGGAAATGCGATCTTGATTAAATTACTATACAGTGGGTGTACAGCTGGTTGAAAGACCGTACTCAAAGAGTAGTTATAAATGGTTTGCTGTCAAACTGGGAGGGCGTATCTCGTAGTGTCCACGGGGGTCAGACCTGGGTCCAGTACTATTCAATATTTTCATTAATGACTTGAATAAAGGATTGAAGAGCTTGCTTATAGAATTTGCAGGTAATACTAAGATGGGAGGTGTTGCAAGCAGTTTGGAGGAGAGGATTAGAATTCAAAATGAATACAAATTGGAGAACTGGTCTGAAATCAAAAAGATGAAATTCAAGAAAGACAAGTGTGAAGTATACCACCGTTAACAAAGGGAAAAAATCAAACATACAACTACAGAATGGGGAATAACTCATGATGATAATACTGCTGAAAAAGTTTGGAGATTATAGTGGATCACAAATTGAATATTAGTAAACAACATGATGCAGTTGCAAAAAAGGCTAATATTCTGGGGTGTGTTAACAGGAGTGTCATATGTAAGACAGGAGGTAACTGTCGTCTCTATACAGCACTGGTGAGGCCTGAGCTGGAATACTGTGTATAGTTCTGAGCACCACACTTGGGAAAGATGTGGTTCAATTGGAGAGAGTCCAGAAGAGAGCAACAAAAATGATAAAAAGTTTAGAAAACCTAACCTATGAGGAAAGGTTTGAAAAGAGGATGGTGATCAGTTCTTCTTCTTCATGTCCACTGAAGGTAGGACAAGTAGTAATAGGTTTAATCTGCAGCAAGGAAGGTTAAATGTTAAGAAAAGCTTTCTAATTATAAGAGTAGTTAAGTTCTGGAATAGGCTTCCAAGGGAGGTTGTGGAATCCCCATCATTTGAGGGTTCTAAGAACAAGAACAACCTCTCAGGAATGACATATGTTTACCTGGTCCTGCTTCATCCCAGGCATCTGGGCTTGACGACTTCCCAAAGTCCCTTCTAGCCCCATATTTCTGATTGTACAAAATTCAGTTTTCTGTTAAATTGTAATTATCCTTGTGAATACAGTTTTAATGGCTTTATACATTAATATAAAAACTTATAATGCATTAAGTGAAATACTAAAAGTATATGTCATCTCTGTTTATCAAAATATTAATCCATTTTTACCCTCAAATACATCCCTGCAGCTTCCACTGCAATCAGTTGTAATTGTGCATATCTATTTGAGGGCAGATTTGGATATGCATATCAGGATATATTAAAAATATCCATGATAAAATGTTATGGTTGCAAAGTTAAATTTTCAGAAGTCAGGAAATGACAAAATCAACATTATATGCACAACCTGAGCACTGCCACCTTGTGCTTATGTATTATGATATCATCTTTAAAAAGATGATCAGGTACTGTTTCTGAAATAATACAGCATCTTTTTCTACATTGAATGTCAATTGATCCAAATAGGCTTGAACCAAAACCCGCTCAGGACAGTGGTAGTCTTTCAGAGGACTTTGACTCAGGCCGTGGATGTGAAGGGTTCACATATACCTTTACTTCATTAATTCTGTTGGGTTTATAGTACCACAGTTGCTACATGTGTAACTAAGGTTGCACAGAAGCGCTCATGCTATATTGTATTATTTATTAGAGAAGTAGTACATAGTCCTGTAATTAAAGACTGTTCTTTAACAATGAAGCAGAGTTAAGGTATGCATGCAACCTTACATTTAGCATTTCCTGACTTGCTAGTGTGGTGATGTACTCGAATCAATAAACTGTGTATTTATATTTAAATATACATTGCACCATAAACGTATGCATTTATTAATTTGAACACATTTTTAAAAAGTGAAGATATTTTGAATGAATGCATATTTTCTAAGATATAGCACTAAAGAATGTATAGTACAAATAATAAATCCCAAGCCAAAAATGTATTGGCAACTTTACATGCATAAGAAAGTAAACTAATTACCCGGACAAATTTTGGTCATGAACATGGTTAATAATTTTCATTAAATTCGTCCTCTGACTGCTATAACAGACTACTAATGCCTGCAACCGATGTTTTCTTCTCTGCACTAAGACATTTAAAGATTATAAATGAGTAAAAAGACAATCAATACAATTTACATAATCAATAAGGCTCTGGGACCTTATTCAGAAAAGCAAGTGAGAAAAAAATCCATCATTGCTCTTCAATATCTGTATTTTTAAAAATTCTCAAATGATGTTGGGAGACACCATACAGCATAAAATATCACTTATTTGACCTAGCCCTGACAACTTACATGACAATACATAGCACATGCAGTTTGAAGAAACACAGTTCCACTGTCTTAAGATATTGGTTTTACAGAACTATTCCACATCCCACTTTGTCTGCTTACACTATCTGTCAACAATGTCACTTGTTTGGTATCATTTGACCTTTTAAAGAGGTAATATTATCATGCTTCAAAAAATGGTTTGTTGGCCACGCACATGCATACATGTGGGAATGGGGAGTTGGTTTCTCATGTTCTTCGCCTCAAATCACTGTATAAACAACCTACTGTCTGCATATTGAGCAGCTGCACCCTTCAGTGCAACACCACCAGCAGACAGATATCCTCCATTGTACAACAGTTTTGAAAAGGGGGAAAAAATGGTAGCAGGAAAGCAATTCACACCCTTTTCTTCAAACCATGCCTCTGCTACCAGTGCTGTCATGGTTACACTGCTATTTATACTTATACCAGCTTGATGAGAGTACACAAGTAAGGGAATCACACCTTTAGCTCTTAGTGTAGATGTAGCCATAGACATCTGAGCACTTCCTGCAGGTGCTGCATGTTTGTCACATATCCCCAATACCAGCTTTAGGAGTATAACAAAATTCTAGACATAAAAAAATGTGTTATGAATTTTGGCTTTATCATCCAGTGATTTCTTTAGATAAAACTGATATTTAAATATGTGTATAATGGCTTGATGGTAGTGGGACCAGCCAACATATATAACGCCATAATACTTTCATAAAACAAGATATTATTTTTAGTTGTCCCCAACAGGCCAGATTATTGCTCAATCATTTGAAAAATCACAGCACAGATCAAAAAATTAAAGTTGTGTATGATGAAGCTTCCTTGCGTAACAGCAGAGGCTTTGACTGAGTTAACACAATCTCTGCTACCTCGCCCAGCACTAGGATTTTGTCATAATCACACTTCCAGCTACTAACTTAAGCAGGCCCACTTGGATAATAATGTAGCAACCAATGATCAGGAAGAAAATATCAATAAAAGAACTTTGACCCATTTTAAGCAGCAGGGTTAACTAAGTTCAGGGTTGAGTGGGTTATAGACTCATAGACTCATAGACTTTAAGGTCAGAAGGGACCATTATGATCATCTAGTCTGACCTCCCGCATGATGCAGGCCACAAAAGCTGACCCACCCCCTTTCCCTTGACTCAGCTGTTGAAGTCCCCAAATCCTGTGATTTAAAGACTTCAAGTCTCAGAGAATCCTCCAGCTAGCGACCCCCGCCCCATGCTGCGGAGGAAGGCGAAAAACCTCCAGGGCCTCTGCCAATCTACCCTGGAGGAAAATTCCTTCCCGGCCCCAATATGGCGATCAGTAGAACCCCAAGCATGCAGGCAAGATTCTCCAGCCAAACCCTCATTGACCATCGATACTATTTACCAGCGATGGCACGTTGTTGATTAATTGACTAAAATCACGTTATCCCATCAAACCATTCCCTCCATAAACTTATCTAGCTTAAACTTAAAGCCAGAGAGGTCTTTCACCACCACTGTTTCCCTCGGAAGGCTGTTCCAAAATTTCACCCCTCTGATGGTTAGAAACCTTCCTCTAATTTCAAGCCTAAACTTTCGCACGGCCAGTTTATATCCATTCGTTCTCGTGTCCACATTAGTACTGAGCTGAAATAATTCCTCTCCCTCCCTGGTATTTATCCCTCTGATATATTTAAAGAGAGCAATCATATCCCCCCTCAGCCTTCTTTTGGTTAGGGTAAACAAACCGAGCTCCTCAAGTCTCCTTTCATATGACAGGTTTTCCATTCCTCTGATCATCCTAGTGGCCCTTCTCTGTACCCGTTCCAGTTTGAGTTCATCCTTTTTAAACACGGGAGACCAGAACTGCACACAGTACTCCAAATGAGGTCTCACCAGTGCCTTGTATAACGGAAGCAGCACCTCCTTATCCCTATTAGATGTTTCCATTAGAAAGAGAAATTGATGATCAAGTATGGTATCTTTGATGCAACCCTATTTATTGACAAAGTTCTATTTCCCTGAACACAAGAGGAATCAAACAACAGGAGACAATTTCTTTGCTCACAGCAACAAGTACTTTTCATTCAGCACTCAGCCTAAAACTTGCCCTCCAGGCTTTTCTCAAGGCCACTTCCACTGTTTGTTCAGGCTGTCTCTGGAGCTTTCTTGCTGCCTTCTCTCTGGTTCTTTCATGTTTCTCCCCTTCTCTCTCAGGCATAGACAAGCACACTTCCACCAAATAATACACAGAGAAAGCCTCCCACCCACTTAATAGTCTACTCAGGAATTAGAACTAACATGCGCCATTGTTTGGGCCAGTCTATTGCCTGTGTTTTGGTTTGAGGCCCCTATTGTTTCCTATATTTCTCCTGAATGAATGGCAGCTGCTGCACTCACCAGTTTCAATGACATTTTGCCCAAACCAAAAAGTAGTATCAATTAAAACAGTCAGGGATGAAAATACTGGAATGCCAACATTTTTGTTAGCCAATATGGTTGCATTGTTTTTGCTGATTATTTCTGTCTGGCTCTTCAGGCCGCAGCTGTCCCAATATTACAACTCCCTGGCTCAGAGACTCCTTCCTTCTTGCCAAAGCCAGAGAGCGGAGCCACTGATACTGGCTAAAAGTTCTATCCTTCCCATAGTCAACCGCAGTGTTTGCCAGTGAAGGAGGGAAGCTTGAGGAGAAAAAGTTCCCTTCCCAATGATTTAAGTTGTTTGGGATACAGTAGTTTTGATTGCTTGTTTTCCTTATTTATAGTTTCTTATTGTTGTTTTATATAGACGCATATTCCCTTCAGAATTTAAATTAATATTGTCTTTACAGCTGAATGTTATGTATACTCAGTTTGTACTACTTACATACCTGATGTGTCCATTTTCCTTTGATTATGGCCTTGTTTTGTTATATACTTGGTCAACCCCATTTAAAAAAAACCCTTAAGAGAAAGAGAAAATGCCTACAGAACTGAAGAAAACAAGCAATAACTACTACAGTACACAAAACAGAGCAATCCTCCAGAAAGTACTAAGAATACTGTATCAACTACTAATTTTCATCGTCCTTATAATACTTTGATATGTGCTCTTCATTTGCTGAAATTTTCAGTTACAATGTTACTGCAATACATTTAGCCTATGGTCTCTTTGCCCTCCAGATCCATTGAAAGATGGATCACAGATCCATTTTTGTAAACTTTTACCATTTTAATAACTACTCGATCAAAGGATGGCTATCTAAACAGTATTCAGGTATTCTCTAAAGGTGTCATAATATTAGGGTCATTAATTTTATAGCAGGCCTACAACTGCCAGGAGTTTAAAGACTGTCAAGATGAAAGGCCATATATTTAACCTATGCTTAAAGGTACATGTTTTAGTTGTAAATGGACTTCTTTTCCAGTGTGACTAGGACAGACTCCATACAGAGCAGGTCATTACAACTTTATTAATGTTTAAGAACTAGACCAAGTGTTGTAGATAGCCCAATTAGTTAATTTCCATTACTCAGTCCAAGAAGGACTGATTTTTAAAGTATACAGTGTTGTTGTAGCCATGTTGATCTCAAAATATTAGCAAGACAAGGTGGGTGAGGTAATATGTTATATTGGACCATCTTCTGTTGGTGAGAGGACAAGCTTTGGAGCTTACACATTGATGAGGAAGACCTGAAGAAGAGCTCTGTGTAAATTCAAATGCTTGTCTCTCTCACCAACAGAAGCTGGTCCAATGAAAGATATGAACTCACCCACCTTATGTGTCTGATTTTTAAAGCACATTCCTGGCTGTAATATACAGCTTTAAAGGAAGATTACATTTGAGGCCTAAACATTTTGACAGTATCAGTTTAGACAAAATGGCCTGGCACCAAAATGACTAAACTGGTCATTCCAGTTAGGAAGCGATGAATCTTCTGTTTGTATTCAATTACAGTATCAGACTTTTTACTTAGTTAATCTGGAGACAGAGCCGATTCCAGGCACCAGCTTGGCAAGCAGGTGCTTGGGGCGGCCACTCCAAAAAGGGGCGGCAGGTCCAGCTATTCGGCAGCAATTTGGTGGATGGTCCCTCACTCCCGCTTGGAGCGAAGGACCTTCTGCCGAATTGCTGCCACAGATCGCGATCACGGCTTTTTTTTTTTTTTTTTTGGCTGCTTGGGGCAGCCAAAACCCTGGAGCCGGCCCTGTCTGCAGAACACTGATTCAGGAACAAGCATAACTTCAAATACACATCAGTGATATCTGAAAAGTCTATCCCTGACTTTTCCAGCCCCCAATTTCCTCATTTGTAAGATAGATAATAGTTACACAACCTCTGACAAGTGTTTTGAGATCCTTGAATGTGAAGTTCTATGTAGTGCAAACTGTTATTAAATATTATAGTCTTAGTAACATATGATGAGCTTCTGTGTTTGTAGATTGGACAGTCACATGGTATTTGCATTTCCACAGAAATTATATGAGTAAAATCAAGAGAGAAGCTTTTAGGGCATTGTTTACCATTTTCAAAATAAGTCCAGCTAAAGCTACAAAATTTGCAAAACAATGTTGTCTCATGGAAATAGCCTTAGGTTATCAAACAATTAGAAATTAAACACAAGCATGCTGAGATGTACTTAGGTACCAAAACCAAGAGCTAATAGAGGATACCTACTTTTATAATATAAATTTAAAAAAAACCTGCAAACAGATCAGTGTACTTCTCCGAAGATGCCTCAGAAAAAAATGGGTGTCACAAAGGCACAGAAGATCCAGAATATGCTAATTCTGTTGTGGTGGACAAGAGGTATCTTCTAGAACTATGTTATTAAATCCCATCCCAAGTGTATTTTGCTTAACATTGTAATTGACATCTATGAGCGAGTACAATAGAAATTGTTTACAATGCTACAGGCTGCAGTATCTATCATCTCTTGTTCACTTCAGATGTGTGGACTCAGAGTAATACACCTCAGCCATTCCACACGCTAGCTACCCATTGTGTCACTGTTACCCTGCTCTTCTAAAACTATTGTTTCTTTTCACTGTGAAAGATTTGATGGTGAATACACAGGAATTGCCATTTCTCATAAGTTTCTACAATGACTGAGAAATGGCAATTTTTAAAGATAGTTGCCTTTTTTCCACCCTCCAGCATAATATTAGGGACATTAAAAAAACCTTTCAGTGATTTTGTAATGTTTTATACTTTGAACAGTTATATAAACATACCCCAGATGTACACTAAAGATGAAGGGGTTTTTTTGTTTTGTTTTTTGTTTGTTTGTTTGTTTGTTTGTTTTTTAAAATCCTGGCTAAATAAGAGTATGGGCTAGAAGCTGGACAGTCACTGAAGCAAAGTAGGACTTCAAATTTCACAGCTTACAGAGGATCAGACTGATGCCTAAATTTGTGGATCTAGCCCTGAGAATCTCAACCCCCCAGCTAAGCTACCACCTACCTCTGTAGGCGCCTACATTTCCACTGTTAATATCTCCTAGGTGCCTATGTTTATGCCAGTGAGCGTGCACCCAGGAGCTCAGGCACCAGATAGCCATGAGATTGAGGTGGCTAACATAAACTAGACATTTCCCTGCCTATTTAACCTGACCTGGTAGGTGTGCTCAGAGCATGCCTAACCCCACACAAAACAGCCAGAGGAGAAGGTAGTGAGGGTGCCCTCCTTACACTGAGTGGCAAGATGCCCAAGTTTCTTTCTGGATCTAGCCCTTAGTTGCTAACCCAGCTAATGCCAAATTGGAACCAAGGTTAAAACATCTCAGTGAATAGAAAAGAGCTCCAAGGATCTATTTTAATATTCCTGAAACTAATGGAAAGATACAGAGTTAAATATTACCTTACTATTTGACACACTGGATTTTACCTGGGACTATACAACTGGATATCTTTCAAAGTTAACAAGAAAGATCAGGGACCCAACCCACATTTCTAGCTGTAACATGGTCTGTGAATTGGCACTTTCCAAAGAACATTTGTAACATGGTTTGTGAATTGGCACTTAACACATGGAAATCAAAGGGATCAATATTATGAGAAATTTCCATACAGTTTAGCCACATTGAATCAGAACTGAACTACATATCCAATAAGGCCTTCACCCTTCTCTGTAAACAATGGAATTCAAAATCCAACTACAATTAAAATACCACTCACATGAAAAAAAGAAAGTGATAGAATTTCCCATCAAGAAATCTCAAATGGTAAACAGAAGTCTCTGGAGTGGGTGAGGTAAAATTGCAATGAGTTCTCTCAACTTCAGTAAGCACAGTGCTGTCATTTTGTTTATCATAAGAATCAGGTGTAACTAGGTCAACTGAACCTGTGGAACACTGGGAACACAGCACAAACCACAGAGATCACAATAGCTCTGCCAAAACACCATTGCAGCAGAAAGCTTGTATTGTTCTTCTCAAACTGTTTAAGCAGAGCATTGTACACTAGTAATTATTTGTATGGTCTAAAGATGCCCAATGAGACTCAGAGCCCCACTGTGTTAGGTGCTGTACAACAACAGAGGAAAACGTACTCCCTGTCCTCATGGCTGTAAGCTCTATTGCCAGAAAATGCAAAGGTTGCTTTTAAAATGCAATTTGCCCATAATTAGGTACAAATATAAGTGTGTATTCTCTATTAGGTGCAAATATAAAGTATTAATGTTTTCTAAGAAGAGAGAGACAAAAACAATAATGGTAGTGCCACCAAGATTCAATTTGAATTTGTGTTGCACAGATGTTTTAAAATGTTACATTCTTGTATAATTATAGTATGAATTAAAATGTATTTTTATAAGCAAACAAAACACACACTTTATATCAAATAACAGTTTAAATATTAGTTAATCTATTTCTAAATATCAAAAAAGGTAATTTTATGGACTATTAGTCGCAATACATCTGCTATGTATTATTCTCAAGTCAGTTTTACAGCAAAATTACAGTACAATGAAGTTAACCATTTTACCAATCACAATAGTATTTATATTTTCATATTTAAGAAACACTTATATTTTGTTTATTTTATTAATTTTTTTGGCCTAGAGGCTCCATTCACTGATCAGGGTCCCGTTGTGCTAGACTATATAGAAACTCGTAACAAAATGACCATCTATTCTATTCTCTATAGGTTTATATAACATTCATCATCATAGTATCTGAGCACTTTTGAGTAATAATGTGATTATATATGGGTCAGATGTTGTTTATTCTCTCATCCTCTCCCCAGAGGGAGATGTGTGTGCCATACAATGTCTTGTTTAGGTAGGTTTTTTTGTTTGTTTTTTAATATACCCCTTAAAAGGGATGCTCCTGAAACACCACCCTGAGCTTCTAAGGGACTTGCCTACAGCAGCAGTGGTGGCAGAGGTTCATAACTCCATTTTCCAGATTGCCTAGGATCCAGGGTGGAGATAGAAGGGCTAGCAACACTACCAGAACCAATCATAAACCAGAGACATGAGGTTTAGTTTTGATTTCAGTTTCGGCTGTGTTTGGAGTGGTGCTGAGAGAGAAACATCAGAGCCAGTGAGGTACCTTCTATCCTCCACATTTCTATCCAAGAGAAGATTTTGAGTCCTTTTAGGATTCCTGGGACATTGAACTCTCTTCAACAGAGACCAGAAACCCAGAAGGCTCAAGAAAGTCACTATCAGGCTACAAAGAGCCCGTCAAACAGTACACTGGAATTCATACCAGAAAGCCACAAGGATAGTCTTACTATCCTTGGTGTGCATACTTGTAAGAAAACCTGTGTTTGTTTATTTTGCTATTTTATTTTAACCCAGCCACCAACTTCTGCATTGAACCATCCTCAAAGACTGAGTCTTAACTCACTATTTGCTGAGACAGGTGCTTGGAGGGAGCACAGGATGGTTTGTACTGGCTATACATGTTAAGAGAGGTAGAGTTTATGTACTGTTGTTTTTTGTCTTTTATTAGCCTGATTCCTTTTCCCACTGTCCCCTAACCTGTGTTCGCCATACCTAATAAAACTCCAGTTACTGATTTATTCTGGGATTTGTGATGGCTATTTTATTTTTGTACTCTGACAGATAGTCCTCAGTAATAGATTGTGTTACATATTTTCCCAGGGGACAAGCACTCTGTGTTCTCTGCACTCAGAGGAGTTTGCTTGGGTGCAGGTACCAGGCACCCTCATAGATGAGCCCACAACCCATTTTACTGAGGAGAAAAGGGAAAAGGTTGAAGTCATGCCTCAGAGGTGGAGTTACATATATATGTTTCTATGTATTTCTATTAGAGAAGGAAAGGTCCAGGAAGTATAACTTGTATTTGGAATGGATGGTAGTAAGGTTTGTGATGGTCTTTAGCTCTTGGTGCCGCCCTCAAGGAGCTTACAACCCAAATATTAAAAAACGATTCTCCGTAGGAAAGATAGGAAGTATGGCCAGAGACCACCCTGACTTAACCAGGAGAGCTTCAATGATCTTAAAAAAAAAAAAAAAGTGTCCTACAAAAAGTGAAAACCAGGTCAAATTACAAAGGATGTATATAAACAAATAACATAAGTATGTAAGGACAAAATTAGAAAGGCCAAGGCACAAAACAAGATTAAACTAGCTAGAGACATAAAGGGTAACAAGGAAACATTCTACAAATACATTAGAATCAAGAGGAAGACCAAGGACAGGGTAGGCCCTTTACTCAATGGGGGATGGGGGAGAAGAGGAAGAGAATAACAGAAAATGTGGAAATGGCAAAGGTGCTTAATGAATTTTGTTTCAGTTTTCACCAAGGAGGTTGGTGGTGATTGGACTTCTAACATAGTGAATACCAGTGAAAATGAGGTAGGATCAGAAGAGGCTTAAATAGGGAAAGAACAAGTTAAGAAATTACTTGGACAAATTAGATGTCTTCAAGTCACCAGGGCTTGATAAAATGCATTCTAGAATACTCCAGGAGCTGATTGGGGAGATATGAACCACTAGAGATTATCTTTGAAAAGTCATGGAAGATGGGAGAGATTCCAGAAGACTGGAAAAGGGCAAATATAGTGCCAATCTATAAAAAGAGAAATAAGGACAACCCGGAGAAGCTACAGACCAGTCAGCTTAACTTCTGTACCTGGAAAGATAATGGAGCAAATAATTAAGCAATCAATTTGCAAACATCTAGAAGATAATAAGGTGATAACTGACAGTCAGTATGGATTTGTCAAAAACAAATCCTGTCAAACCAACCTGATAGCTTTCTTTGACAGGGTGACAAGCCTTGTGAATGGGGGAGGGGGGGAAGGGGGAAGCGGTAGATGTGGTATATCTTAGACTTTAGTAACATTTTTGATACTGTTTCACATGACTTTCTCATAAACAAACTAGGGAAATGCAACTTAGAAGGAGCTACTATAAAGGTGGGTGCAAAACCAGTTCGAAAACCATTCCCAGAGAGTAGTTATCAGTGGTTCACAGTCATACTAGAAGGGCATAATGAATGGGGTCCAACAGGGATCAGTTTTGGGTCTGGTTCTGTTCAATATCTTCATCAATGATTTAGATAATGGCATAGAGAATACACTTATAAAGTTTGCATCTGATACCAAGCTGGGAGGGGTTGCAAGTGCTTTGGAGGACAGGATTAAAATTCAAAATGATCTGGACAAACTGGAGAAATGGTCTGAAGTAAATAGGATGAAATTCAATAAGGACAAATGCAAAGTACTCCATTTAGGAAGGAACAATGAGTTGCACACATACCAAACGGGAAATGACTGCCTAGGAAAGAGTATTGCGCAAAAGTGATCTGGGGGTGGGGGGTGTCATAGTGGAAAATAAGTTAAATATGAGTCAAGAGTTACAAACAAAGTGAACATCATTCGGGGATATATTAGCAGGAGTGTTGTAAGCAAGACACGAGAAGTAATTATTCTGCTCTACTCTGTGCTGATTAGGACTCAGCTGGAGTATTGTGTCCAGTTCTGGGCAGCACATTTCAAGAAGGCTGTGGACAAATTAAAGAAAGTCCAGAGAAGAGCAACAAAAATGATTAAAGTTCTAGAAAGCATGACCTATAATGGAAGATTGAAAAACTTGGGTTTGTTTAGTCTGGAAAAGAAAAGACTGAGAGGGACATGCTAACAGTTTTCAAGTACATAAAAGTTGTTACAAGGAGGAGGGGAAAAATGTTCTTCTTAACCTCTGAGGATAGGACAAGAAACAATGTGCTTAAATTGCAGCAAGGGAAGTTTAGGTTGGACATTAGGAAAAATCAGGGTAGTTAAACACTGGAATAAATTGCATAGGGAGGTTGTAGAATCTCCATGATTGCAGATTTGTAAGATCAGGTTGGACAAACACCTGTCAGGATAATACTTTGTCCTGCCATGAGTGCAGGGGGCTGAACTAGATGACCTCTCGAGGTCCCTTCCAGTCCTATGATTCCTTCACTCTCACTGCTACATAAGAGTTTATCTTCAAGTCACTGTTGATTTATTTGCCTCCTCCTTCTAAGCTGCCTCCACCTTTTTTCCTCAGCCTTTCTGCAGAGATAGACTTAGATGATTTATATACCTTCTACTTTCTTTCATCCCATCCATCCCATTACAGTTTATTGAAGTTCTTGTAGACCAGGGGCTCTCAATCATTTTTCAAAAAATGAAAACGGAGGTGAGGAGCCTTTTTGGAAATCTTCTGTCTGTATATATAGCTGAATTCTATTCAGTCAGTTGTCAGTCTATGTTTTTAGCGGACCCCTTAGACATGGTCTGGGGACCCCCAGGTTGAGAACCACTGCAATAGAAACACACTGGGTAGGCACAGAAGACACTGAGTATATATGAGCTTCCCTGCTTTTTCATGGAGACTTCTGGACCTGATATTAATGCCGAAGAGACAGTGGGACAGACTGGTTTCTTGATAGAAGTACTCCACACCAGACTTCACCTTTCCAGTGCAACATGTCTGAAGAGCAGCCCAGTCCAGCAGCATCATCTATCTTCTCTTAAGTGTCTCTCTATATTATTTTAAGGACAGGAAATGCTGTAAAGAAAGAAAGGTCTAGCTAGACAAAGATCAGTCAACCTGAAGAGCAGAGCACCAAGATAGAATCTTCTCCATTAGTAATCTGTATATTTTAGAAAGTGTGTGTGTGTGTGTGTGTGTGTGTGTGTGTGTGTGTGTGTGTGTATAAAAAAAATAAATAAATTTCCCAAGAGACAGGTAAGAAAAAACAGCAAGATAAACTGGCAAGAGTATCTAGTCAGACCTTTCCTAGTGTGAGATCAAAGTTATTTGTAACCTGGGAGGCAATAGGGGGGGAAAAGCATTTTAATATCTTAGCCAAATGTTTTAGTCTAGTTTTTTAACATTTTCTAGAGGTCTCGCCTGGTTCAAGGTACACTACACATCCTTGTATGGATGACTCCTCCATAGGGTGAGGGTGGGGGAAATCATCCTTTGGTAGATAAGAGGACAAAACATTACAACCTCTGACAGTGAATAGATCCTTTGCTTTCAACTTTGACTCTGAAGATATTGCTGTCTCAGAATGGGAAGAGGTATTTTAAATGTTGAGAGCATTATGCTCGATACAAGTTCTAGTTAAGATCCCTACACCTGTGAAAACAAAGAAATAACAGAGAAGTCCAATATGAAGGACAATTGCCTTCTTCAATGTCTTTCTTCAAATGAATTAATAGCAGCAGCAAAAACTTCTAACTGCAGCAGATTTTCTGCCTTGACTATGGAATGAGATGGAAGGGGGTTGAAAAACAATCACACACCTATAGCTTCCCTGGCTGTCAACCCAGTGATTTGATGGGTACTCCTTTCCTTTAATTTCTTCTATCATCTTTTCTGAGATGATCAGAAGAAATCCAATTTTATCTCTAGAAATTAAGCAGACAAGACATGCGGAGCAAGGAAATAAATAGTATTGGTGCCAAAGTTTTGAAAATTGCTGAACTGATCAAAACTTTCTGTCACTGAAGTGTAGGGAGAAATAACATTAATTCTACAGCAAATAAGGAGAGATTAGAACAAAATATTTAAAACAGCAAGAGAAATGTAGCTCCTTTAGCTATGAAGTTCTTGAACTTCATCAGTTAAAATCACAACCATTGCTTACTACACTTCATTCGCTGACCTCTTGTATCTTAAATACTTGAAACAATTCTCATTTTGTTTACCCTCTTGAACAATCTTCCTTTTGTTAACCTCATTTGTTTTTCACACAGTTTGTCTTACACTCTTGGCTTTTTACACTCACACTTATTTTGTACCATATCCATTTCTTCTTTGTACCTGGTATTTTATACTTTTCATGTGCTTTTTTTCTTACCTTTGTTTTGTGAGCAATGGCCTTTGATTTATTGTTATATACACAAATACTGTATAAACAAATGGTAGACCATTCACACTGGAGTCCACTGGTAATCGTCATTTTAGTTACAGCCATACAAGGAAGGAACTAGAGGGCAGCCAAACACATAGGGAAACATGTGATTCCCTCAGGGAACCCAAACTCTTAGCACATAAAGAGTTTCTGTCTTAGAAATGAAGACTATCCCATCATAGTTAGGCAGAGAATAAGATATTCATGCCTTTCAGTAGATATTCCATTTAATAGCTTATTAACTCCATAGAAACCGGGTTAAGAGTGTTTATGATATGAAAAAAGAAATAAAATCTTCTGAAACAAAAGAACTTGCTATGATTTCCTTACCAAAGGAAAAGAGCTTTTTCAAAGCACCTCAAACAATATTTTTCCAGGTGCTACCAGGTGATTAAGAGTAAATTTGGACTATAAACAAGTTGCATGAGACCTGACAGAGCCACTGCCCTCCAAAACAGCCCTTGTTTAAACTAGCAATAACACTAGCAACATGCTGTAATTTTACTCAGCAAAATATATAGTCACTATTCACATAGTGATTAAAAGGGAACACAAAAATTTAGATACAAATTACATTACAATAAAGCCTTCTGTAAACAGAGAACAGGAGTATGTTATTTTAATGAAGAAATCAACATTACATTGATTTACAATGAGTCAAGTGAAAAGTTTATGTAAAACTAAGCCTTCTTTCACCTAAGATACACACCTGTTTGAGTAGAAAGATGTAATCTGATTAAATAAATGTCTGATATGGCAAGACACAAATACTGCATGTAACAGTTATTTTGTCATATTTCCTTAAAAAAAATCAGTAGCAAATAAAACTATATGAGGATTTTTGGCTAGAAAAATCCATTTCCTGACTTTTGTGCTGAGAGTGTACAAAGCAGAAAACAGTTTGTAAAGAAAGATTAAAATAGGAAAACAGATAAAAATTAAGTTCAGCTGCCTGCTTTGTTTCAAATCTTAATAAAAAAGTAATACTTTACAGGATAATCTACTTAAATATTTATTAACATTGTTTGATATAAATAGTAAATATTTTATCTCAGAAAATTAGTTGTGCAGTTTGCTTCAATTCAGTTTTAAGAGAAAATAGGTAACCCCTTCCATATTTTTTTAAATTATTATCTATTAAACTAGGAAGAACTCAAGATAGCTTCATAAATAGTATATACTGGCTACACATTTTGATATATTCTTAACCAGACCCATGCAGTACATAGCTCATAGAAGAGTTGCAATTTTATTTAATGCTTCACTAATTATATAGTCAGATGGTTTTCATCACAAATGTCTAAAATGTTTTCATCTTTACAGGAAGAGAATAAAAATGTCCTTTGAAATCTAACATCTTCCAAAGACTTCAGTCAGTTCATTGTGAAAATATTACAACCTTGTCACTTTTTCACCCAAGAGATTCCTGTCAGTCTCCAATCTAGTGTTACTATAGAATTACAGACTACAGTACACTATCAATGCCTGCTGTGTCCTTTGGGAAAGAAATCTTTGCTGGTTGAACTTTACAATTTAGTTCTAAAGGCAGAAGAACAATGGTTTGAAAAGCAGATAGGACATACTTTTTTCGTCAAATTCTAAAGAACAAGATTGAATGTATTTGCAATTTTGTCTTGTTTTATAGATTACATTGAATGCTACATGAATTTTTTCTTGCCTGTAATTAATATCAGTTGCCTTTTTATTTTTGATTCAACACAAAATTGTTTCATGATTTCCAGAATCATTTTATTTCCATGTATGCTCCTGTGTTTTGGTTAGTAATAGAAACTTAACTTAAAAATTGCTAGACAGAAACTGGAAACAATCTTAAGTGTTCATACCACAAAATTGTCCTCATAATTTAGGCTTAGTAAAGACTGCAGAGGTAGTTTGTACTTCAGTGTTTACTGATTTTATGTAAATTTCTTATTAAATATGTTTTTATGCAGTGATCTAAATTCTGCTCTCTATTAAATTGATGTAACAAAGATCAAATTTCAAACCACTATCTCTTTCATTCTCAAGCCACCATGTACAACATGGTTATAAAAATCCATCTGCATTTGGGGATTTATTAAAGGCCTTGTTTTCTAAACTTGTATACAAAAATATGAAATTAGACACCTAATGTGTAGATATAGGTGTAGATTTGCATGCACACCATAACTGTGCATGCAAATAAAGAATCAGATGTGTTTAAGTGTCCACTTGCATGCACAATCACACGTGTACATTCATTTTTGAAGATGTATACATGTCTCTGCAGTTTAAAAAAATCAAGCCTTTAGCACCCAATTCTGCACTCAAATATATATATTATTCATAGCTCCAATTGGCTTTAACATGTGTATATGAGTGCAGTTTGGCCTATGGGATTTAACATACTGGATCAGATCATTAGACTATCTAATCCAGTAGTTTGCCTGAAGAAGGGACCAGCCTGGTTACATAACGTGCAGCTGTTTCTTTCCCATCCACAATGAAATTATATCAAATTGCCTAATGCTGTACACAAGTGATGTAATGATCTGTGGAATTCTTTCCCACCCTCTTTACGTGATCATCTTACATGATGTTGCTGGGTATATCAAACAGTGTTTAGTGCCTTTTATTCACTGACATCTCCCCCCCCCCCCCCCCCCCCCGCGCACGCACACACACACACACACACACACACACTATTTTAGTTTGAATAGCTACAAAGCATAGTCATTGGCCATGAAATGATCCACCCATTTTAAAATCCAGCCACAGTTTTGGTACATTCCACAGATAGTCACTGAAATGTCATTAATCCTTACCTGATGACAATCTGTTTAGCTGGGGATCATCTCTCACACATTTTGTAACAGGCAGGAACAATAATGAAACCTGAAGCAGGGGCAGGGGTGATGTTGTCCAGGCTTGCCAGAGGAAAGCAGCTGTGCTTTACCAGTGGGGGATGGGAAAGGAGGTCAGAAACAGCTGCAAAAAGGTGGGTGTGGGTCAGCTTGGCAATGCTGACTCATCCCCTGGGAACATAAAGGCAGAGGGTTTTAAAAGATGCAAGCCCTGGTGTTAGAAGCCCTTTCTCTAGGCAGCAGAAAAGGCAGCACACACCTTCCCTCCCCTCAAGGTGGGAAATATCAGGTTTGGTTAGGACCAGCTGTGGGCATTGTCTTAGTCACTCCTTTTTAGGAAGGGCTGGGAAGGAATTTTTCCCTCACCACCATATGGAGAGGGGATTTTTTGCCTTTCCCACAGTGAGTGTCAGGGAGGATCTATTATAGTGAGGAGGAAAGGGGTTTAAGCTATATGTCAGAAATCATTTTGTAAGTGTGGGGGCAGACATCCAGTGCAGGTACTCCATACAGAAAGGATACAGTGACCAGATAAATGACTTAATAAAGGATTTTAAAAGGAGGTGCTGGTTAAAATGGGAATGGGAGATGGATCTAAGGGCCCCTATGATTGGTATAGCAGGGAGCCAACCTCCCCTTTCTTATAGCACACCTTAACCCTCTTACAAGGTGGGGTGGATGGTAAGGTCCAAGCCATAGGTTGGCTGGGGGACCTGGATGGAAAATTAAGGGGGGCTGGTGGAAGCCCCAAGTAGTTATTTGAATGAACATAGCATTGCCTGCACTGTGTTCTTTTATCTGTCGGGTACTGCCAGACATCTAATAATAAAGTTGCAGCCTGATTAAATCCATATCAAGTGTCTCCTGTCCTCTTTTCAGTATAGCTGGACAGTGAACACAACTCACCAAGTTTGGGGCAACTGTTGAATTCAGCTCTCTTCAGTCACTGCTTTAACAGTACAAGCAACATACTCACACAAAACACAAGTCTTGTCTAACAAGATCCAAAGGAGAAAATGGGATCACTATATATATATACAATGGGAGGGAGAGAGGCTTTTGGATTAGTGTATGTAACAAACTCAAAACCAATTCATTGGTAACATTTAAATTTCCTTTTCTGCTTGTTGTATGATATCAGTCCAAAGAGTAATATGTAAAAGCACATTTCATGTGGGACTTTGAGGACAGACCTACTGAGGTACAGCCTAACAAGTATCAGAGCACTGAAAAGCTAGCAGCTGAATGTTACATCTACTGAAGACATGTCATGAGGTCAGTAATGTCTAGTGAAGCATTGGATGGACTTCTAAGAAGCAGAATGGCAAATCTCCTTCCAAAATTTCACTCTTCCTAAAAGGACACAGTTAAAAGCCTTAGATGAACATTTTTTTTCATACACAGTTCTGATCCCTTTTGACCTTTTTAGAAAGACAAAGCCTACAGTAGACCCCCATACCTCTCTTCAACTAGAAACAGGCATATACCTTGATGTCTTCCAGATGCTTTCCAAGTTTGTTAATTTCCTTTCTATGGAATTCTAGTATGATTTGGTGTGGTATCAAAGAAACTTAAGTCTTCGGTGGAGTGAGACATATATTAACACTTGTTATCCTCCTTGACTGAGAAATATTGTGATGAGTTAAGACTAAACTGTAGTAGAAGATGCTTAAATGGCATCTTTTCTAATGAAAGTGACTAAAACTCTGTATTTGGTTGGTAAAAAAGCGATTTCTAATCTGCAGTGACTGTCAAAGCAGCAACATTTCCTTCTTCAAATAGTTTGATTTAGACATAGAACTCATATAGACATTAGATTATATGCCATGTATAGAAGCAAAAAGGAAGTTAATGAACATAGAGGTACCAACGTCTGCTGCTAACAAAATCAGTTACTGAAACATTTATTATATAAAACATCACCAATAAAAATACACTCTTGCCTAAAGTAACTTTTCTGGAGAAATAATTGTGGCCTCCATAACGAAGGTAAATAGAAACGGTCAAAAAGGTAAATATTTTAAGTTTAAAAAAAGGTAGAAAGAAACCAAAAAATGTTGTTTGAAATTTTTCCACAGAATTTTCCAATTTTTCTACTAAAAGAAGAAATTAGTTTTGTTTCATATTGAAATGTTCATTTTTGTTGAAAATTGTTTCATTTCAGATTTTGCAAACCAAAATAATGTTCAGATTTCAGGGTTTTTTTTTTTATTTGTTTGGGTTTTTTCAGGGAGGGAGGGGGTCCATTCTTCTCACTTTCCTCATGCCTTTCTTTTCCAAGGGGAAGAAAGAAAAGAAAGAAAGGGAAAGGGAAAGTTAAAAACCCTGAAAAATAGAAAACCAAAAATAATTCAGTTCTTAGGTGATGAAACAATTAAAATTGATTCAAAACAAAATGAAAAAGTTTCAATTTCTTTGACAAATAGAAACATTTAGAAGGAAGTTAAAACTTTTCATGAACATTTCTGTATCATTCTAAGCACCCATTTTCATCTAAAAAAATAATGATTTATTTTAAACCAGCTCTAATGTTACGCATTCATGACTAAGGCCTGGTCTACACTAGGAGGTTATGTTGAATTTAGCAGCGTTAAATCGAATTAACCCTGCACCGGTCCACACAACGAAGCTATTTAGTTCGACATAGAGGTCTCTTAAATTCAATTTCTGTACTCCTCCCCAACGAGGGGAGTAGCGCTAAATTCGACATGGCCATGTTGAATTAAGGTAGGTGTGGATGGAAATCGATGCTAATAGCTCCGGGAGCTATCCCACAGTGCACCACTCTGTTGATGCTCTGGACAGCAGTCCAAGCTCCGATGCTCTGACCAGCCACACAGGAAAAGCCCCGGGAAAATTAGAATTCCTTTTCCTGTCTGGGCAGTTTGATTCTCATTTCCTGTTTGGACATCGTGGCGAGCTCAGCAGCACTGGCAATGATGCAGAGTTCTCCAGCAGAGGTGACCATGCAATCGCTGAATAGAAAGAGGGCCCCAGCATGGACTGATCGGGAAGTCTTGGATCTGATCGCTGTGTGGGGTGATGAGTCCGTGCTTTCAGAGCTGCGATCGAAAAGACGGAATGCAAAGATCTACGAGAAGATCTCAAAAGCCATGACAGAGAGAGGATACAGCCAGGATGCAACGCAGTGCCGCGTGAAAATCAAGGAGCTGAGACAAGCGTACCAGAAGACCAAAGAGTCAAACGGACACTCCGGATCCACCCCCAGACATGCCGTTTCTACGAGGCACTGCATTCCATTCTAGGTGCGGCCGCCACCACTACCCCACCACTGACCGTGGACTCTGAGGATGGGATATTGTCTACGGCCACTTCCTCGGAGATGTTAGCAGACAGGGAAGATGAGGAAGGTGATGAGGAGGACGAGGCAGTTGACAGCGCTTACAACGCTGATTTCCCAGACAGCCAGGATCTCTTCATCACCCTCACAGAGATCCCCTACCAACCATCCCCAGGCGTTAACCCGGACCCTGAATCAGGGGAAGGATCAGTTGGTAAGTGTTTTAAACATGTAAACATTTATTTTGAACAGAACAGGAACATTAACAATGGGTTTTTCATGATTTGTTTGCCCTAGGCGCTTAACGTTTTAGTCCTTGGCAGTGCAACTACTGCAAAAGAATCTAACAATGTCCGGTTTATTATGATTAGTTTGCCCTAGGCGCTCTACTTTTTAGTCCTTGTCAGTGCAGCTACTGGAAAAGAAGGTCTATATGTCCGGGGATAGAGCTGAAATCCTCATGGGACATCTCCACGAAGCTCTCCTGGAGGTAATTGGAAAGCCTTTGCATGAGGTTTCTGGGGAGAGCGGCCTTATTGTGTCCTCCATGGTAGGAAACTTTTCCTCACCAGGCTATCATCAAGTACTCTGGGATTATTGCCTTGCAGAGCATGGTGGCATACGGCCCTGGTTTTTGCTGACTTTCACACAGCATGCGGTCTTTCTCGGTCTCAGAAATCCTCAGCAGAGTGATGTCGCTCATGGTGACCTGCTTAGAATTAGGGGAATGTTACTATTGGGACTGCTTGCCTGTTCCTTTACAGAACTGTCACTGGCGGTTTACAGCCACGCGGTGGAGGCAGGAGAGGGGCAGCATACAGGGATCTTTCCCGGGGACAGCCGTGAGGGGGTGGGACAGGGACAGAGTTCATGCTTGCCGGATTGCCGGCAGCAGGAACTGGCCAACGATAGAAGCACTGCTTTGAACATGAAAGGAGGGCACAGCTATAATTTAAGTTTTAAGCAGCCAAAAGTCTATGGCTTACCATGTCAGCCTGCTACCCGAATTCCGCTGTCCTGCCCCACTTGTCTGATCTCCACTGCAAGATCCCAGGCACTGAATGCGAAGGCCAAAAATTCAACCTTGTCCTGAATGCGTATGTGATAGGTGCTGTGCATGGTCTTGTTCACAGAGAAAGACTATGTTCATTGTTTACAAAAAATTATCTTTGTGAGGAATTCACTCCCTTTTTCCCATCCCACAGCTGTGACTGTCTCCCGACCTACCCTGGCATCCCCCTCCCAGAGGTTGGCGCAGATTAGGCGGAGAAAGAAAAGGACACGGGACGACATGTTCTCAGAACTTATGGGCTGCTCCCGAGCCGATGCGGCCCAGCAGACCCAGTGGAGGGAGAACATGTCACAATACCAGCGAGCACACAGCGAACGGGAGGAGAGGTAGCGGCAGGAAGACCAGCAGGCGACTCAAATGCTGCTTGGACTAATGAGGGAGCAAACGGACATGCTCCGGCTCCTTGTGGATGTTCTGCAGGACCGGAGGCAGGAGGACAGAGCCCTGCTGCAGTCTCTCTCTAACCGCCCTCCCCCAACACAAACTCCCATACCCCCCTCACCCAAAGTCCAAAGAAGGAGGGGCGGCAGGGGCTGGGAAAACTGTCACTCCACTCCTGCAGACTGCTCAAGTACCAGAAGGCTCTCATTCCCAAAAATTGGATAAGTCCTTTCCTTCCCGCTTCACCCAAGCCCCCATCCCAGTTTCATCCCCTAACTGTGTAGTTGCTAATAAAAGATACATTTCTGTTAATTACTGTTTCCATCATGTTCTTTTAGGGGAGAGTGTGTTTGAAGGGGGGAAAGGGAGTTGGTAATTGGAGAGGACAGTCACCTTTACCAGGGTACAGACACGGGGGCAGGTTCAGCAGTAGGTCACACACACATTGCAGTCACTAGGCACCCTGGTCAGTCTGGGAGGTGGTTTTCATGTTCGGGGGGGGGGGAGGCTATGTGAGTTTGTGGCAGGGGAGGGTGGTTACAGATCTTATGCAGTGGTCCTTATCCTGGATCACAGAGCCACACAGCAGGGAATCTGTAACCATCCTCCCCCGCCACAAAGACACATAGCCCCCACACACAGAGTCCTGAAAAGGAGGGGTGGCAGGCTCTGTTGAAACAACCAGTCCACCACTGTGGACCGCTCTAGGAGCAGGAGCCTGTCATTCCTCAAGTTTAGAAGCGTTCTTTCCATCACTACGCCCGCTCCCCACCACAGTCTGCGTCCCAGTTTCAACACTTTACCGCGAAATCCATAATAAAGAAAATGGTGTTCATTAACAAAGATCCATTTATTTTATTTTAAAATGTGTGTTGGAAGGGGGGGGGATGGGGTGAACGGGGTATGTAGCTGGAGAGGATAGTCAACAGTAAGTGGGTAAAGAAACAGGAGCAGGTTCAGCTTCTCTTTAAACAAACTTAATAGTCACAGGTTACCCTGCTCACTGAGGAACCTAGCTTTCAAAGCCTCCCGGATGAACAGCACGTCCCGCGGGGCTCTTCTAATCGCACGGCTGTCTGGCTGGGTGTAATCAGCAGCCAGGCTATTCGCCTCAACCTCCCACCCCGCCATAAATGTCTCCCCCTTGCTCTCACAGAGATTGTGGAGCACACAGCAAGCTGCAATAAGAATGGGGATATTGGTTTCGCTGAGATCAGAGCGAGTCAGTAAGCTTCTCCATCTCCCCTTGAGACATCCAAAAGCACACTCCACCACCATTCTGCACTTGCTCAGACGGTAGTTGAAGAGTTCTTTTTCACTGTCCAAGGCGCCTGTATAGGGCTTCATGAGCCAGGGCATTAGTGGGTAGGCTGGGTCCCCGAGGATCACTATAGGCATCTCCACATCCCCAACAGTTATTTTCTGGTCCGGGAAGTAAATACCTTCCTGCAGCCGTCTAAACAGACCAGAGTTCCTGAAAACACGAGCGTAATGAAACTTGCCTGGCCATCCGACATTGATGTTTGTAAAACGTCCCCTATGGTCCACCAGTGCTTGCAGCACCATTGAAAAGTAGCTCTTTCGGTTAATGTACTGGCTGGCCTGGTGGTCCGGTCCCAGGATAGGGATGTGAGTTCCATCTATAGCCCCACCGCAGTTTGGGAATCCCATCGCCGCGAAGCCATCTATGATGACCTGGACGTTTCCAAGGGTCACTACATTTGAGAGCAGTAGCTCAACGACTGTGTTGGCTACTTGCATCACAGCAACCCCCACAGTAGATTTGCCAAAGCCAAAGTGATTCGCGACTGACCGGTAGCTGTCTGGCGTTGCAAGCTTCCAGAGGGCTATGGCCACTCGCTTCTGGACAGTCAGGGCTGCTTGCATCTGGGTGTCCTGGCACTTCAGGGCAGGGGACAGCAACTCACAAAGTTCCAGGAAAGTTCCCTTCTGCATCCGAAAGTTTCACAGCCACTGTGATTCATCCCAGACCTGAAGCACTATGCGGTCCCACCAGTCCGTGCTTGTTTCCCGGGCCCAGAATCACCGTTCCACAGCATCAACATGACCCATTGCCACCATAATGTTCATGGTGCAGGGTCCCGTGCTTTGCGAGAGGTCTGTGCCACTCTCAGACTTCATGTCCTCACCGGGCTGCCGTAGCCTCCTCGCCCGATTTCTCAGCATCTGCCTCTGGAAATGGTGGATGATAAGGGTCAAGGTGTTGTTAACACCCATAACTGCAGCGATGGTCACAGCGGGCTCCATGTTCACAGTGCTGTGGCATCCGCGCTGTCACTCACCAGAAAAGTGCGCGAACTGATTGCCCACCGGCGCTTTCAGGGAGGGAGGGCGGGAGTGACGGCTGGATGACGACAGTTACCCAAAACCACCCTTGACACATTTTTTTCCCCAGCAGGCATTGGGGGCTCGACCCAGAATTCCAATGGGCAGCGGGGACTGCGGGAACTATGGGATAGCTGCTCACAGTGCACCGCTTCCAATGTCGACGCTTGCCCCATTAGTGGGGACTCACAAAGTCGAATTACTGTCCTTAGTGTGGATACACACGTTCAACTTTGTAATATCAATTCCACATATTCGATTTAAGTACAATCAAACTACTCTCATAGTGTAGACATACCCTAAGAAAACAGGAGTCAAGGAGACATTCTCTATGTGCTCTATCTATGAAGAATTCTTCGATCCCTGCCATAGATGACCTATCACTTCCTAAAGACAATATTAATCTTACGATCAACACCACTTGTTTACCATGGCCATAGAATTTGCAACAGAATTATGCTCCAGAATTTAGGCTTTAAAAAAAAAAAAGTTTCTGTCCCTCGTGGCTGTGAAGATAACCTTCAAAATGTGAACAGAGTATAAAACAACATAGTGTTGTCTTTCTGAACCTGTAGTAAATAGCTCTGAGAGATGAGAACTGTTCCACTTATCTTAAGGTAGTAAATATGAAGCTTTAAGGTGGAAATAGGAAAATTTATTTTACCTTTCCTGAACATTTACTTTTTTCTAGCATAATAGTCTACAGATCTATTACAACAGATCTTACACCTACTTGAGGGCTCCTTGGAGGTAGCACTAGACCCGTCAATCAAGGCAGGCTGGGAGCAGTCACATCCCTGAAGAACCAGTCTGAGATACTTCCAGAGATGCTTCATACAGCTAAAGTCCTTTAAAGTTTAACTCAGAGGTTATTAGATACAACAAGAAATTAATATAAAACAGAGTCATAGACTTTAAGGTCACAAGGGACCATTATGATCATCTAGTCTGACCTCCTGCACAACACAGGCCACAGAAACTCACCCACTCACTCCTGTTATAAACCCCTAACCTATGTCTGAGCTACTCAAGTCCTCAAATCAAGGTTTAAAGACTTCAAGCTACAGAGAATCCTCCAGCAAGTGACCTGTGCCCCATGCTGCAGAGGAAGGCAAAAAATATCCAGGGCATCTGCCAATCTGCCCTGGAGGAAAATTCCTTCCTGACCCCAAATATGGCGATCAGCTAAACCCTGAGCATGTGAACAAGACAAACCAGCCAGACACTCAGAAAAGAATTATCTGTAGTAACTCAGATCCCACCCCATCTAACATCCCATCACAGGCCATAGGGCATTTTTACCGCTAATAGTCAAAGACCAATTAATTGCCAAAATTAGGCTATCCCATTATACTATCCTCTCCATAAACTTATCAAGCTTAGTCTTGAAGCCAGATATGTCTTTTGCCCCCACTACTCCCCTTGGAAGGCTGTTCCAGAACTTCACTCCTCTGATGGTTAGAAACCTTCATCTAATTTCAAGTCTAAACTTCCTGATGTCCAGTTTATATCCATTTGTTCTTGTGTTTACATTGGTACGGAGCTTAAATAATTCATCTCCCTCCCTGGTATTTATCCCTCTGATATATTTGTAGAGAACAATCATATCTCCCCTCAGACTTCTTTTGGTTAGGCTAAACAAGCCAAGATCTTTGAGTCTCTTTTTATAAGACAGGTTTTCCATTCCTCGGCTCATCCTAGTAGCCCTTCTCTGTACCTGTTCCAGTTTGAATTCATCCTTCTTAAACACGGGAGACCAGAACTGCACACAGTATTCCAGATGAGGTCTCACCATTGCCTTATATAACGGTCCTAACACCTCTTTATCTCTACTGGAAATACCTCACCTGATGCATCCCAAGACTGTATTAGCTTTTTTCACGGCCATATCACATTGGCGGCTCATAGTCATCCTGTGATCAACCAATACTCCGAGGTCCTTCTCCTCCTGTGTTACTTCCAACTGATGCGTCCCCAGCTTCTAACAATAATTCTTGTTATTAATCCATAAAGATTAATCAGTTGTGCCAACATACCTCCTACAAGTCTATTTCCCTCCTTACTCAGGTGAAGTCCATCCCGAGAGAACAGTCCTCTGTCCATGAATGCCTCCCAGTGGCCAAACATCCCAAAGCCCTCCTTATAGCACCACTGCCTGAGCCATCTGTTGATCATCATAATTTTGTCACATCTTTGTTGCCCTTCTCTAGGATCAGGCAGAATCCCACTGAAGATCACCTGAGCCTCAATTTCCTTAAGCGTCTTCCCCAGCTTGGCATAGTCTCCCTTGATAAGTTCCAGCGAGAATTTAGCCATATCATTTGTTCCCACATGAAGGAGAATCAGTGGATTCTTTCCCGCTCCTGTTAGGATCCTCTTCAGCCTCAGGTTCACATCTTAGCACCCAGCAGACAGTACACCCTTCTGTTCTCTGGATCAGCTCTGGTTACAAGCCTGTCTATTCTTCTCAGTAAGGAGTCCCCAAACATGTAGACCAACCTTTTCCTGGTGATTGTGCAATTCTCTGGTCTATCCCCTGCTCCCTATTCTCCCTTGCAATCCTCTGCAACCCATCCTGTATCCTCCTGGGGCTCATATTTGGTGTTATTATCTCCACTGACTCTTCCACTCTTCCTATTGGACTAGCTGCTCTTCTCTCTTGCCCTCTCACCTTCAGCGACCACCTGCTGTGCCCCTTCTTCATTTTCCAACTCTGCAAACCTGTTCCTGAGCTCTATTTCTTCTTTACTAGCTCGTTTTTCCTCTGCCTGGTTCTCTTAGTCACATGCTTCCACTGTCCACTTTCCTCACCCAGCAGTCTCCCCTCAGAATTCTTTGGTCCTGCTTCCATCTGCAAATCTGAGCCTTTTTTCTTCAGCCTCCTCATGTCTTTGCTCCATCGTCTGCTAGAACCCCCTTCTAAACTCAACCAGAGTTTCCACCTGCATCTCCAATCCTCAGATCTTTTCTTCCATCAGCTCTATCAGGCAGCACTTCATGCAGACTTGCTACTGAAGAGCAACCTCAAAATTCCAACCCAACTACTGGAGGACATAGTATACATTGTACCCAAAAAGGAAATGGAGGAGCATGTGATACTTGAAACTTCCAAAGAACCATAGTCCTTGTGCTGGATGGGTTGGATCTGCAGACTTATTAGAAAAAAAGGACATTTTCAGGTATGGATAGATATGGAAATTTTCCTATCTATTCTTTTTAGGGAAAGTCTGCAAATCCATTACAATGGAAGTCCAATAGCAGTGTATCATCTGGGAGAGAAACAAAGGATGAATGAAGATATAAATTTTAGAAAGAGAGCAAGAAAGACAGATCAGTTATGATATGAGCATGATATGCAGGTCTCTCCATCCAATAGCAGGTACGGAGGAGACCAGAACATTTAATTTATAAATAAACCTTACATAAGGTGTGAAACTTGACCAGGTAACCATCTTCTTTCTATGTTGGATTATAATCCTTCTGGCTAGGCAGCTTCCATTGCTCTGAATAAATAAGCACAAATGTTTGAAGGTGCTGGGGAGGGGCAGCTTCTACGTTTCAAAACTTCTGAAATATACCAAATTTAGCCACCTCATAACTGAACTCTTAGCTGCAGTTCTTATTTTATGTTATTTATGATGGAGATTATAGATCGACAGAACTAGAGGTTTTCAGAATTGGATACTGCATTCAATGATTCTTAGCGCTATTCCGACAACATGAGTATGCGAGAGTTGTGTGTGGTGAATTTTTTTAAGGAGTTTTGCATGTGGGCAGAAAGGATGGGGAAAAAAATTCTCAAAACCCCAATAATGCTTAGAACAAATTTGCCCTTCTCAGAGGTGCACTACTGCTGTCCCCTGATATGGATTCATCTCTAAAAACACTTCTGACTGATGGGATAGCACCCAGGCTGACAACTTTTAAAGACAGAAAAATCTACAGGCATTTCCAAGAATGGATCCAAAAGATTCTTAGTCAAGGAGTTTACTACAAGATTTGGTTCCCTAAGAGGGAGTTCTCATTAGTATAGTTTTGAGAAGTGCAGGAGCTCTAAGGGCAGGTCTTCACTACGGGGGGGGGGTCGATTTAAGATACGCAAATTCAGCTACGCGAATAGCTGAATTCAACGTATCGCAGCCGACTTACCCCACTGTAGAGATGGCGGCAAAATCGACCTCTGCGGCTTCCCGTCGACGGCGCTTACTCCCACCTCCACTGGTGGAGTAAGAGCGTCGATCCCCGAGAAGTCGATTTCTACCCGCCGATTCAGGTGGGTAGTGTAAACCTAGCCTAAGAAATCTTATGTCTGGATGAGAGGACAATCCTGTGCCTGCTTCCTGTCTCTAGTGAGCTAGAAAGGGATAGCAATTGGTAGAATCTGTGGTTTTGGGCCCATTTTAAGACTTTGTTCTAAGAACTTTAAAAAAAGATTGCCTTGGCCTGGATTGGATCCATCTTTTCTAACAACAGCACTGTGCCAGACATAGACTAGGTCCTTGTAGATACCTTGTTCAGGGAATACTTTCTCAAGGCGAAAAAATGTCTTATTTTAGTTGATATATATCAAATATCACATATATAGAGTTAATTCTGCACAAAACCCAGAAATTTTTTTTTGAGAGATGATTTTTCCTGTAGGTGAGGCCTAGTGGTTTCTTTTTTTTTTGCTTCTTGGGTTAGTGTTTTTTATTTTGATTTGTTTTTGTTTTTTGGGGGGTGGGAGTGGGGGATGGGATGAAGTTTTTGTTTGTTTGTTTGTTTTTAAATGTTCCTGGAGAACATTGTGAACAGAAGGAGTGTCATGATTTTGGCCAAGGGAGAAAGTGCACAATTGTAGGCATGGCTTATTACTCATCTCGTATGAAATAAGACTTCGTTGCTGGATTACGAATATAAATAGGTCCCTTGACAGGTGAGCAACTATCCAAAGATATTGGGCTGTAGGCCCCACTCTCCCAGATTTATCCTTTGTTTTCTTAAATCAGCTGCTATGATGATTATTTTCTCTTTATGTGCAGTGCTTGAGAATACAGATGATTTATTTTTCTTTGCTCTTTCAATTCAGGAACAGAAGATTAGAAGCTCAAGGATAGGTTGAGGGTTTGGTACCTCCTTCCTTCTTAATAAAAGCCACTGTTGAAGTGTTGTAAGACGTCATCTGTACCTCTTGGCTGACCAGGACTGGAATTAGGGCCTATCTACTCACTATGAGCTTGAGTCAACTGGTATGACATAGGAGTCTGTTCTCCCATTAGCCTTGGATGAAATTATTTCCTGAATGAGCTTCCCAGGCATTTTCTTCACAAACCTTTCTGCTTCCAACATGTTGTGGCCTTCTGAGTAACCCCCTGGCAACAAGGCAAGTGAAAACAATGATGGCTCCTGTGGGTTCAAGAGATTAAGAGACTTCTCAGGAAGCCACATGTAATCTCATTCACAACAGTGTGCTGGTGCAAAAGACCTTTGCTTTGATCAAGGTCAGCAAAGCCCCAACAGATACAATGGGAGAAAAAATGACATTGTGGTTTATGGCCAGCCAGCTTTTGAATCCTGTCCTCTCAGAGAAATAAACTCTTGTGGTGGTTAATATCTATAAGCCTCAAAAGTAATAGACTGTACAACATCATTTTGTTCTTAGTCTTGCTGAGAAATCCATGTTGTTCCAAAATAGAATCTAGGCTGTGCAATGGCTGTTTTGGGGATCATTTTCTTTTAAATAAATACTTGCCATTTCTGTAATCATACATGAGGGTTGCATCAAATATGGGGGGGGTGGACTAACTCCCCTTCTCTCGCTCTCTCTCTACTTCTCATGTGTCATTGTACATGGGCTTATCTGGAGGAATGCAGAGTCTGCATATTCTTGAGAATGGTGTCAAATTACTCTTCCTCAAAAGAATGATACTGAAGTTCTTCCTCTGAGGGCTCTAGCCCAATCTCTGAAAAAAGCTGCCCTTGCTCCCAGGAAGATGAATTTGAGGTGCTTGTCTCCACTCCTTTCTTGTATAGCCTTTACCCTAGGAAGAATTGTATTGTGATGAACGAGAGGAGGAAGAAAAGGAAGAAATTTCTCTCTCTCTCTCTGCACCTTGTTCTACTGGGAAAATTGAACCTTAGATATTTCCTCTGTGGAGGACGAATCGTTAGCGACGTTCTCTGATGTCTTTTTCTTCACAGTTTCCCAGATTGGGGGGGAGGAGGAGAGGAGGAAAAAAATAGCCTCTTAGTGCCCACCATTGAGTATACCATGATCTTACAGGGCCCTCCGCTTATTTGTCAGACAAAGGGAGAGTGGCCTCCATGTCCTAAGATAATGGGATATCACTGAAGTGGAATCTGATGGCAGAACTGCACCTGCTGCTATGCTACATAAATAAGTATAATATTTGATAATTTCACTCTTTTGAAATGATCCCTAAGGGGTTCCTTGAACTTCTACATGCTCCCTAAGCCCTTGCCTGAGAAAGGGGCAGGGAAAGTCTTCACATGGCATAGCCCTTTTGACTCACTGAATCCCATAGTGAGCCAGGCAGGACTCCATATGAGCTGACTCAGACCTTGTGAGAATGCAGAGGGGGGAAACAGTGTTAGGCCAAGAAGCCCTCTACCAGCAGTGCGTTCCTTCATGTTTGGGCTGCTCCCCCTCTTGTCCCAGCTGGCTGTACTGAAGAGAGTGAGAAAGCCATGGGCACAGTCAACCCATGGGAAGCAGGGTTCCTTTAGCTCAGCAGGTGAGGCATAGCCTAGACAGTTTTCATTTTTTCTGGCCAACTACCCTGTTCCTCTGGTTGTCTATGAGGAGGTGCTGCCCAGAGGTGTTGCACTGGATACCTCAGTATCAGAAGGGATTTTTCAGCAATCTTGCTGCTGAGCCCCTGAGACTAGTAAAAGCCGGGTAATCCCTAAAATTCAGAAAGCCTAATGCTAAGAGTAACAAGAATCGATTTTGGGTTGTTTTATTTTCCTGTTGTACTGAGCAAGAAGTCTGAAAATGCCTTCCTGCAGCTGCTGGAGGCAGTTGAAATTGGATGGCTGGGTCTTCAGGAGTTTGGTCATTCCCCATCTGCTTTGACTGACCGGTCTGGCTCTATCTCCAAAGACCTGCAGATAGAAATCAGACCCATTGTAATGGATCTGTGAACTCTCCCCGAGGAGAAGAATTATAAGTGTAAACATTATCAACTATTTTACTGCTGACCGTTTTAGCTAAAGATTCAGCTAATGTATTTATTCCATAATCTCAAACAACTTGAGTATTAAAAAACCCCAACTGTCTCCTATCCAACTACTCAAGCCTCCAATTTCTTCTTGACAGCTTCTACACTAGTTATTTGTTAATTTAAAAATACTTGTACAACTAATTTTTATATTTAATGATTAAAAACCTCCATTTAAAATGTTTAAATCAAATTGCAGCAAAATTTCTTCAGTCCTAAAGAAGAGTTCATCAGTATCCAGGGATCTTTCATCAGGTTGTCATGAGCTAGATCAGGGCTTGCACATTGCCAATTAAGTCTTAAAGAGCCACATAAGCTTTTCAAAATGTATATCTTTTGGAATAGTCTGCTATTACTATCTATTTTGGGCCTGTAAGCTTTGCTCTAACAGACTTGCCTTGGGCAATATATGCAGGTTAAGTCAACCTCGTGGCACAATAATTAGGCTTTCCCAAATACTACCTTTTCCTCTAGAAGTTTTTATATCCGTCATGCATGTGCAGAACTTCTTGAATCTTCCTTCCTCTGGGTAACATTGACCTTGCAGAGGATTTGCATCTTGATTTTGCACTAGACAGATTCAGCACTTTTGCCAAATGCTTGTACAGGGAGTCTCTATCCTATGATTCTGAGAACCTGTCCTCAGAGATATGTTCAAAAGCACTGGAGAAATCTGACACCTCTCATTCTTCTCTGGTGGACACAGAGCAACAAGAAAATGACCACCAGCCTCTCTCCTTATAGAAAGAGGGGTAGACCCAGATGAAGACTATAACCTATCTCTAACATTTAGGAACAACTATTGTTTACCCTAATTCCTAGACTGCCTTCTTTTGGGACTTAATATTAAGTTTTATTTCACCAGAAGGGTCTACCACTTTCCACTAATTTCACCTAAAACCAACCAAACAAAACAAACCAACGTACTGCCTCATTTCCTTTTAAGGATAAATGGACCGCTGCTCACTGGGGAAACATATACCTATCACATGCCAGGTAGAAAGATCCTGCTATAAAAGTAATCTTAGGTAAGTAGCTAGGGAACATATGGAGGATTTTCACGCCTTTAATGTTTGACTTTTCTATAATAATGTCCTTTTTTAAAGTGAAGGGAGGGATGAAAAAACCTAAAACAAACAAACAAAAACCCAGAATAAAAGCAACAGTACATATTTGTGTGAGAAGCAAAATAGGGATTGAGGTAGACAGAGAACATAATAGCAGCAAAAACTGGCAAGTGCTGATTGATCTGTGTGCCTAAAAGCTTGAAAGTTGAAAAATAACTCCAGATATCTGGATTGCCATTATCTAATGAGCAAGCACTAGGATTTCTTTTAAGTTGTCCTAACTTTATGGTCATTAGTTTGAGTAACTCAGTAAACTCACATAATTTTTTTTAAAACCATGTGTGAGATGGAGGCTGATCAGCACTCCCTATGGTCATCACTTGGGCCCTGACTGTGGTATCCTCTCCAACTTTTCAGTATCTGTTCTGTCTTTAAGAAGAGTAGATCAAAACTGGAAAGAGCACCATATATATAGCCTTCTTCCCAGAGCCTATCCCAACTGACTGGGAGAGAGGTAAGCCATGCCCTGCCCACTCTATGACACTCCTAGTCCCAGGCCCTTAAAGAAACAGTGGCCTGGGTTTTCACCAAGTCTTAACTATTCCCATAGCACCATCTTCCTCTCTCCTGACACTTACCTCTGACCTTCTCTAGGTCTACGTCGCCTCTGAAATTCCCAGGATTCTTAAAAGGTGAACATGGAATAGGTGATGACTGACCTCTACTCCTTACTACTTTTAATGGGACAATTATCCTGTTACACTGCTCCATCTTTATTGAAATACTGACCTCAGGTAAAAAGTAAAGTAAAAGCAAAAAAAAGCATGGACTGTAATTAAACACTGGACAGATATATTCATTGGGTTATAATACATGACAACTTCTGAATCTGTAATTAACTTTTTAAGGGCAGCTATTGTATAGAGGAAGTTTATTTTGTTTGTGTTAATGTACATTATCTAATGCATCTAAATTGAAATTACATCTGACTCGCAATCCAATTCATTTAACTTGATCTGGAGTTTTAGAATTAGTGAAAATTAGAGTAATTGGTAAACGTCACCAGTTCACTCACTACTTTCTCTCCAACACATCAATAAAATAAAATACCAATGTGTGACTGCTTACAAAAATCACACTTTTAACATTTAAGATAAATCAGTGCCTAAATTGATCTAATGTTTATAAAAATTGAAGTCCAATTTAAAAAAAAATTAAAAGCCATTCACATTTTCAAAATCATCCCAGAGATTTAAAAAAAAAAAAGGCACTTTTTGAAAATCCAAGTAAATTACATCCATATTTAACTACAATTTTACAAATATTCTTTGGAAAGGTAACGGGTTAAGGTTGCAAGATGTTCCTGTATAGCAGCAAGGCTTGTTTGACTATCAGCTTACATATATTCAATTGTTTGAATTATTCCATCATTATTTATCCTCCAGTCCTGCCTCCTTTTGGCTTTAGTGTCAGTTTTGGGGTCAATGGGACTTATGAGTGAACAAAGAATGCAGAATTTGAAGCCTAAACTGATTTCTATGGAACCAATATTACGCTCACTAATTAGTAATTCCCAGGAACTCTTGTGGCTACTTTTCAGAGAATAATCATCACCTTAGCAACCTTCTAATTTTTAAGAATGGATGTTTTAAAAAATGTTGCACCTATTTTCAATATTTATTTTCCATCACTATTTCTTTCAGAACCCTCAATGAATATGATCCTATCCTGGTAATTTACTCCATTTGAGTTTCAAAAATTGCTACCTTCCTTAGAATCTTCAGTCTTTGCCACGGCCACATCCAAATTTCCCATGAAAAGTGCTAGAATAAACATTTCTCATCATCTTCAGTAATGAATGACAGTGTAACTTCTCACTACTTCACCATGATTTTTCAGGCTTCTTATTGCTAGATGCTGACCACCCTGAATCCCCCCTAAACTTCAGGACATTTAGCATCTCAGACTCAGAGCCTTAGGAGCAAGATGATTCTTAAATATTTATAGAATTATGAGTATCTTGGCTAATTGCTTTTTTAGACCTTATTTCTAAATTGCACTTTACCTTACAGAAAAATAGGTAAGAAACAGGTAAGCCTGCAAGAAGTCCTATTGAAGTCAAACTATTACATGAACGATGTGTGTGTTTGTCAAATTGTGCCCTTATTTTGTGTTCCAACTAGTGTTGTTTAGACAACATTTCCAATTATTATTTTAGTTCTAAGTAACTCTGAGCATGCCCGTGTTTAATTGTGCCAGATTACATTCCCTTTTTATTTTACATGCTCCCCCTCTTCCCCTGCCCCCCCCCAAAGAGGCACACAAAACATCTGCTGCTCTATGTAAGGATTTTCAAATAGCTTCCAGGATAATCCTGTGGGATTTAGGTTTTTACTTTACTCTTTAGCCTATTGTTGCAACCATTTTCTTCATATATTAAATCTATGTCCTTTTAAAAAGGAAAAATCCTTTTCTAATGCTGCCAAATACATTGCCGTCCCTCGCATAGTCTCTTAAATATGACTGCAATGGAAAGAATGGTTACTTACCCCAAAATAATTGTAGGTCTTTGAGACATTCTAGTCAGTGTGGATTCCACAGCAGGTGCACATATGCCTTATGCATGCTAGATTGGAATCTTGATTAGCAGTGTCCATAAGAGCTGCCCATGCAACCAGTGCCTCCTTGTGCTCCCATGTGAGGACAAAGGGTGGAGCTACTACAACCCTTCCTCTCTTCCCTCACAATCTGAAGATTCTGGTAGTGGAGGGCTCCGAAAAAGCAGGGATGTAGAGCAGGTTGTGGGATACACACTACTACAACATCTTGAAGAATCACAGCTATCTTAGAATAAGTAACTGTTCTTTCTTCTTAAGTGTCAGTGTAGGTGCCAGGTGTATCAGTTTAACAGCAATTGTATTAGTGCTCTTCCAAACGTGGCATCTGCTCTAGCAGCTAAGTCTAAGGGTATGTCTACACTACGGGATTAATCCGAATTTAGATAATTCGGATTTGAGAAACAGGTTGTATAAAGTCGAAATGAGTGCGGCCACACTAGCACAGTAATTCGGTGGTGTGCGTCCAAGTACCGGGGCTAGCGTCGATTTCTGCACCGTTGCACTGTGGGTAGCAATTCCATAGCTATCCCATAGTTCCCGCAGTCTCCCGTGCCCATTGGGATTGTGGGTTAAGATCCCAGTGCCTGATGGGACAAAAAACATCGTCGCAGGTGGTTCTGGGTACAGCCTCACTTCCTCCCTCTCTCCCTCCCTCCCTGCATGAAAGCAACGGACGGCAGACAACCATTTTCGCGCCTTTTTTCCTGGGTGGGTGAACACTGCAGACTCCATACCACGGCAAGCATGGAGCCCGCTGAGGTCAAGACAGCACTCATGAATATTGCAAACACCTCGCGCGTTCTCGTGGAGTTTATGCTCAGCCAGGACCAGAAAAACGAGGCGAGGAGGCAGCGGCGGCGGCAGCGCAGCAACAAGCATGATGAGGACATGGACACGGACACGGACACAGAATTCAGTGAAACCACAGGCCCCGGTGCTTTGGAGATCATGTTGTTAATGGGGCAGATTCTATCCATGGAACGCCGATTCTGGGCAAGGGAAACAAGCACAGACTGGTGGGACCGCATAGTGTTGCAGGTCTGGGACAATTCCCAGTGGCTGCGGAACTTTCGCATGCGTAAGGGCACTTTCATGGAACTTTGTGACTTGCTGTCTCCTGCCCTGAAACGCCAGAATACCAAGATGAGAGCAGCCCTCACAGTTGAGAAGCGCGTGGCGATAGCCCTGTGGAAGCTTGCAACGCCAGACAGCTACCGGTCAGTCGGGAATCAATTTGGAGTGGGCAAATCTACTGTGGGGGCTGCTGTGATGCAAGTAGCCAAAGCAATCACTCAGGTGCTGCTACGAAAGTTAGTGACTCTGGGAAATGTGCAGGCTATAGTGGATGGTTTTGCTGCAATGGGATTCCCTAACTGTGGTGGGGCAATAGACGGAACCCATATCCCTATCTTGGCACCGGAGCACCAAGCCACCGAGTACATAAACCGCAAGGGGTACTTTTCAATGGTGCTGCAAGCACTTGTGGATCACAAGGGACGTTTCACCAACATCAACGCGGGCTGGGCGGGAAGGGTTCATGACGCTCGCGTCTTCAGGAACACTACTCTGTTTAAAGGGCTGCAGCAAGGGACTTACTTTCCGGACCAGAAAATAACCGTTGGGGATGTTGAAATGCCCATAGTTATTCTTGGGGACCCAGCCTACCCCTTAATGCCATGGCTTATGAAGCCATACACAGGCAGCCTGGACAGGAGTCAGGAGCTGTTTAACTACAGGCTAAGCAAGTGCAGAATGGTGGTAGAATGTGCATTTGGCCGTTTAAAAGGTCGCTGGCGTTCATTATTGACTCGCTCTGACCTCAGCCAAAGAAATCTCCTCATTGTTATTTCTGCTTGCTGTGTGCTCCACAATCTCTGTGAAAGTAAGGGGGAGACCTTTATGGCGGGGTGGGAGGCTGAGGCAAATCGCCTGGCTGCTGATTACGCGCAGCCAGACACCAGGGCGATTAGAAGATCACACCATGAAGCGCTGTGCATCAGAGAAGCTTTGAAAACCAGTTTCATGGCTGGCCAGGGTACAGTGTGAAATATCTGTTTGTTTCTCCTTCATGAAAACCCTCCCCCTTTACTGACTGATTTTCTGTAAGGAACCCACCCTGCCCCTTCCCCCATCTTTCTTTCAAACCAAATAAAGTCACTATCATTTAAAAATCATTTATTCTTTATTAATAGATTAGAAAAAGAGGGAGGGAACCCGGGTGGTATTTGGGAGGAGGATTGCTGGGAAGGAAAAAGCCACAAAGAAAAGGTTAAAAAAATGACAGCCTTTTGCTTGGGCTGTCTACTGGGGTGGAATGGGAAGGTGTACAGAGCCTCCCCCCCCGCGTTCTTACACGTCTGGGTGAGGAGGATACGGAACATGGGGAGGGGGGAGGGTGGAACAGGGGCTGAAGCGGCAGTCTGTTTTCCAGCAGCCGTTCCTGAACCTCCACCAGACGCCGGAGCAGCCCCAGCGTTGCATCCTTCATCCTCTGGTCTTCCTGCCGCCATCTCTCATCTCGATCGTCTCTCCTCTCCTCACGTTGGTCCCTCCTCTCCTCACGTTGGTCCCTCCTCTCCTCACGTTCACTGACTTCTTTCCTATACTTTGAAACTGTTTCCTTCCACTCATTCAGATGAGCTCTGTCACTCCTGCTGGATTGCATAATTTCAGAAAACATGTCCTCCCGCGTCTTCTTCTTACGACGCCTCTGTGATAACCTTCGGGATGGAGGAGGGAGGCTTGAGGAATTTGCAGCTGCTGTAGGGAGGGGAAAAAAGAGAGAATTGTTTTAAAAGCTACATTTTGCAGAACAATGCTTATACTCTTTCACGGTGACCAACACTGTTCACATTACATAGCACATGTGATTTCTGTGCAAGGTCGCATTTTGCCTCTTAATGCTGAGTGCCTGTGGCTTTGCTGCTAGAGATCACAGGTCTGGGCAACAGAATTCGGCTTGCATGCGGCCATGGTAAGCCATTGTTTTACAGCTTCTGCACCCTCCTTTCCCACATACCAAGCATAGCCTGTAGAGTGCTGCAGAAGCCTGGCCAATCTCAGCCAGTTGGGGGGGGGCAGTGTGGGGGGACTTGTCTGGGCCCCTTCAGGCAAGTAGAGTGCTGCGGTTTTTCTGTTAACATTCAGCAGCACCAGAAAACAAACTAACCCCCCCCCCCACCATGAATTCTCTGGGATGATCACGGTACCCCTCCCCCCACCGCGTGGCTGGTATCAGGGAAGATCCCTGCAGGCACCAAACTACCCCCCCCGCCGCCGACCCCCCCCCTCGCCATGAATTCTCTGGGATGATCACGGTACCCTCCCCCCACCGCGTGGCTGGTAACAGGGAAGATCCCTGCTAGCCAAACGCGAAAAACTCAGGGCCAATTTCCCATCTGCGCTTGGCTAACTGCAGGGAAGGATTTATTTTCTGCCACAGGCAAACAGCCCAGTAGGAACGGCCACCTCTGTCCCCTTAATTAAGTTCCCGTATTTCAACCAGGTTACCAGGAGTGATATCACTCTCCTGAGGATTACACAACAAGATAAAGAACGGATGTTGCTTGAATGCCAGCAAACACCGGGACCATACGCTGCCAGGCTTTGTCAGGCAATGATACCAGATTACTTGCTGCAAGCATGGCGTGGTCAAGTGTCCTACCATGGAGGAGGGAATAAGGATGCACTGCCCAGAAACCTTCTGGCAAGGCTTTCGGAGTACCTCCAGGAGAGCTTCATGGAGATGTCCCTGGAGGATTTCCGCTCCATCCCCAGACACGTTAACAGACTTTTCCAGTAGCTACAGACTTTTCCAGTAGCTGAACTGACCGCGAATGCAAAGTCAGGCAAAGTAATCATTAAAAACCGTTTGCTTTTAAAACAAGTTTTATATTTTAAAAGGTAAACTCACCTGAGGTCCCTTCCATGGGGTCAGAGTCTTGGGTACTGGCTTGGGAGGCTTGGGAGGGTACTTCAGTCAGGGTGATAAAAAGATCCTGGCTGTTGGGGAGAATGGAGTGCTGTGTGCTCTCTGCAAGCTCATCCTCCTCCTCCTCCTCCTCCTCCTCTACCCCATCGGCAGAATCCTCAGGCGTCGAGACTATCCCCGACCCAGAATCCACGAACAAAGGTGGGGTAGTGGTGGCAGCCCCCCCTAGAATTGCATGCAGCTCGGCGTAGTAGCGGCATGTCCGCGGCTCTGACCCGGAGCGACTGTTTGCCTCCTTTGTTTTTTGATAGGCTTGTCTGAGCTCCTTGACCTTCACGCGGCACTGCTCAGAGTCCCTATTGTGGCCTCTCTCCATCATGCCCTTGGAAATTTTTTCAAAAGTTTTTGCATTTCGTCTTTTAGAACGAAGTTCTGCAAGCACTGAATCCTCTCCCCATACAGCGATCAGATCCAGTACCTCCCTCACGGTCCATGCTGGTGCTCTTTTTCGATTATCAGCCTGCATGGTTACCTGTGCTGATGAGGTATCTGTGGTCACCTGTGCTCTCCACGCTGGGCAAACAGGAAATGAAGTTCAAATGTTCGCGGGGCTTTTCCTGTCTACCTGGCCAGTGCATCCGAGTTCGGATTGCTGTCCAGAGCGGTCACAATGATGCACTGTGGGATAGCTCCCGGAGGCCAATACCATCGAATTGCGGCCACACTAACCCTAATTCGAATTGCTAAAATCGATTTTGGCGCTACTCCGCTCGTTGGGGTGGAGTACAGAAATCGATTTAAAGGGCCCTTTACATCGAATTAAATGGCGTCGTTGTGTGGACGGTTACAGGGTTAATTCGAATTAAAGCTGATAAATCCGAATTAAAGTCGTAGTGTAGACCAGGCCTAAGGCATAGTCAGTGGGTTACTGCATGTCACTGCCTTGCAGACCAATAATATTGACATATGCTTGAAGTAAGTGGAAGAAGTTGCTTGAGCTCTGGTGGAATGAGCCTAGGTATTAAGTGGCAGAGTTATACCAACCAACTAGTAACACGAAAGAGATGGTGTAATCAATTTCAACATTATTTGGGGAGAGATTACTTGACCTTTTGAACATCCCATTATAACCAGAGATAGATGAGATGACAGTGAATGGTTTACTACTGTCAATATAATAAAGCAGAGTCAGGCATAAATCTAGTGGGTCTAATTTCTTTTCTCCCAGTGCTGAAAGTGGCTTCAGAAAGAAGATAGGGTAAGTTGAGAATGGTTTCAGATGAAATTCTGAGACCACTTTGGGGTCATTTCAGGTGAGGTCTTAGTATCACTTTGTTACTGTGGAACATTGTAAGGAGGATTCCACCATTAGTACCGGAAGCTCGCTCACTCTTCTGGCCAAAGTGACAGCAACTACAAAGATTTTCAGAATGAGGGGGTCTAAGGAACATTCTGACAGAAGCTAACATGAAGGCTCCATGAGTCTCAGACAAGAGTGGGTTCTCTGACTGGTGGGTATCATGTAGCAGCCCTTTAAGAAACTTTCATAATGTTGAGAGAAGAGAAGAGTGAACATTGCTACATAGGTAGGTGACAAGCGGAAATGGCAATTGTTGTGGACTTTAATAGAGCTGAGTGAAAGACCAGCCTGTTTGAGGAGCAGCAAGTAGTCAAGCTTCTTTGGTAATGAAGCCTGGACTGGATGCAAAAACTTTTTTGAGCTGCCCATATTGAGAGCCTCAATATGTTCTTCTGATAGATTTTTTTCCTGCTTTTTATCAGGATTTCCTGGACCTGTAGAGAGCAATCACTGTCTGTGGTGTTCAGCCACCCAAAAGATGTGGTGTCGGGAGCAGCAACTTTGGATCTCGGTGGAGTATCTGACCCTAATGCTATGAGATCAGCTATAGGAGGTCTGAGGATTGGGTCAGGGACTCAATGGATATCTCTGGGAGATCTGGGAGCCAAAACTATCTTAGCCAATTCAGAACTATCAGGTCTATTGTGGTCTTGTCCCTTTTCATGTTGGAGATCACCCTAGGAATCAGGGGACTGGTGAAAGATGCACAGCAAACTTCTGTTTAAGTACACAAGAAAGCATCCGGTAGTGACCCTGGATTCATGCCTCTCCTACAACAAATTTTCTGTTTGCATTGTCCTTGGTGGCAAACAAGTTTATCACACTGATGAAATATTGTCTCCATGATGGAACAATGCAAGGACCATTTGTAGCTGGTCACTAATTGGAAAGGAAGTCCGCTAAATTGTTGCTCATCCCAGGAGATGAAGGACCATTCATGTTACCTCATTCTGATGGCACTAGTTCCAGAAATCAATGGCTTCCAGGCAGAGGGGCAAGTAGTGGGCACCTTTTTGATTGTTTATGTAGAGCATGGCTGTCTGTGAAAATATTCACTAATGGGTTTCTTTTGTTAGTTAGTTCCAGCCACTAGACCAGCTCTGAAATAACATGACATAGTATTAAGACCCTCTTGTCTATCAAATGTTTGGCTGGGAAAACAAAACAAAACACAATCAAACCTTATCTGAGCCAAAGTAGTAGGGGCTGTAAATGAATCTGGGAAGTAGTGCTGTACTTGAATGGCAACATGTGGCCTAACAGTGTGAGGCATGATTTTGCTTTCATACTTGGTTATGATGTGAGCAAGAGGAGGAGTGCTTGCAGAGACTGGAACCTGTCAGTTCAGGCAGATGTGTTTTCTGATCTGGAATCAGTCACAGCTCTTCTGAACTCTATATTCTGCAATGGGGCACGTGACACTTTGTCATAGTTCACTGGGAGACAAATAGGGATAAAGCACATTCCAGGATTGTTCCCATCTCCTGCTGTGACCTGCCTCTGATCAGACAATTGTCCAAGGAGGGGAAGACATGAATGGGTCAATACCATCATGAGGCATTTCATGAAGACTCTTGGTACGACAGAGTCTGAATGGCAGTACGTTGTACTGGTAGAGATTTGATATCTCAATTAATCTCAGGTAATGTTTGTGTACTGAGTAGATGACTAAGCACTTGGTAGCACTTTGCCATACCTTTGGGATGGGCTGAATAGTGGACAGGGCTTGTCAAAGACCCTGGGATGATTGTAGTATTCCATCATTGATCAGCAGAGTGATCCTAGCTAAAACTGATGTGGGCAGGAAGTCAAAGAGTTTAGTTCATCTCTCCTGCATGACCAAATGTTGCTATGTCCAAAGTATCCGCAAGAATCCTCAAAGGCCTTTTAAAATCATTGACTGCCAGGACAGGTGCTGATTGGGGTGCTCTTCTCCAAGTCCAAAGTGGTGTGCATCGATTGTTCGAGCAAATGTAGTTTTGGCTGTGCTTTTCTTAACTATGAGTCCTCGAGAAGGATTTGCATGCTGCACACTTATTGGAGATGTGTCTCCCTCCCACCAAATAGAACAGACATCCTTTGACCAGAGAAATGAGTGTCATAGGTAAGGCAGGGTTTAAACATATAGGGTTTAAAGCGTGGGAAGTCGTGTCTCTTTTTTTTTTTTTTTTTTTTTTTTTGAGCATCCAAATTAAAACCTAAAGAACAAATAGAGTGAAGGGAGTTTCTTCACCCGAATATTGAAAAAAAGGAATTAGTTTGAAGGTCAGAAGGAGTTAGTGGGTCTGACACTCGCTGGGTTTCATGTCACTGCCATGGGAGCAACAAGGAACTAAGGGAGAGTCATAGCTGTTCCACCCTTTATGTCCTCAAAGGGGAGCATGAAAAGTCACAGTGCACTTGTGTGTCCCCAGTACACAGCAATTCAAAAAATTATTATATGTCTGAGATCCATGTGCAACTACAGTGGGATCCACACTACGACATACTCAGTGTCACACAATGGAATGCCTTCCTTCATTTTCCATATTAACTTTTAAATATGTTTTTAGACTAAATTGAGAGTTATCTGCTTCCTTGTGAATATCAAAAACAATGATTGCTTTTTAGTGACAAATTCATAGAATATCAGGGTTGGAAGGGATCTCAGGAAGTCATCTAGTTCAATTACCTGCTCAAAGCAGGACCAATCCCCAGACAGACTTTTGTCCCAGATCCCTAAATGGCCCCCTCAAAGATTGAACTCATAACCCTAGGTTTAGTGGGCCAATGCTCAAACCACTGAGCTATCCCTCCCCCTAAAGTCTGCCTATAGATATGGGAAAACAATTCCCATTGACTCAACGGAGTTATGTATGTATATCAAGATCATTTTGGGTTATAAACGCCATACTGTTATAGCTAGGTATTTATACCACATACACAATGGTAGCTGAGCATCTAATAAAACTATAATTCTAACAGGCAATTGAAACATTGGGGTTTCCTTCCTTCAATTTCCTACTTCCCCAGCAAAGGTAGAGCTTTATTATTAATTATTATCAGAATATTTAAAATTATGACAGAGAATGGTCATGCATTTTGTCTTGAAGCGAATAAGGTAGTGGTTATTCTGATTTGGGTGTCTAAAACAGATCAGAATAAACATATCAGTATTTGTTACCTACAATTTAGATGCTACCCTATGATCATCTCCAACTTGAACTGATCAGTAATACTACAATGGACTAACTGGTCTCCTTTCAAGGAGAGTATCACACTTCACCCACATTCCTCATTATTTCCCATAACTCTCTTGTTAATGAGGTAGAGATATACTGTGATCACTTCTGAAATATTTCTGAAATACAGGAAGGAAAGAAAGCAGCTGAACTTTTGATAGTAGCTGCTGGTTTCCTTTACATACAGCATACCCCTTTATTGAGCTACCTAGCCCGGTCACCTAATCTTTATAGTATAAATTATAACAAGTGATTGCCTTCTCTCTGTAATTTTATTTCCTCTCTAACACCTATTCTGTTGAATCCTTCTTCTATTCCAGCTAACATATTTTTGGATTAGCACTAAGTATTCTCTCAAATTTACTCCTTACAATAATGTGGGACCACGGAGATCAACACTTGGGGTTAGAACCCTTATGACTGGCCCTCACATTTGACTCTTTAAACCACTTTTATTTTCCACCTTCACCGATGAATGCTTTTGCCTGCTTGTGTTGTACAATGGTCAAATAGTGCCTTTTTCAACAACACCTGCTTCACTATACATATAGCGAGAGGGGGTTTAGTTCTCAGGGATAGAGATGAAAAGTTCTATTCAGACTATACCTTTTTAAAAAATATAATACAACCTCTATTGGTGCAACATAAAGTAAGCCTTCCACAATTCTCCCATTCTTTGTTAGGGTTGAACATGAGATCTGAACCACTCTTGCATTGGGTAATTCTTCGAGCAAACCATCCCACTTTATTTTTGAGACATGAATATTTAGCCAAGCTTTAGCTGAATTCTCATAGTACAAAAATGACTACAATATAGGAAATTTCCATACCATTCCACATCTCTCTTCAAATAACATTTATAAATAATTTAAACAAAAAAGATGTGTGGATTCTCAGGATTCTCACGTGAAATAGTTTGGTAAAGATGTACTTTCTTGAAGTTGAATCTTCTAAGAAGATATTTATAAGTAAGTATGAATAGTGTGTGAAGTGTAGAGTATGAGAAAGAATGCAACTTATTTTAATCCATTTAGTATTGGAATATTATTAACATCTATATTGCTGCAATACTTAGAGGCCCCAATCAGGCTAAAGGACCCATTATCCCTGGTTGATGCACAAAGACACACTCTCTAGCCTGACGAACTTACAATTTATGAACAAATACAATAATAAAAATACACTAGCAATGAGACAGTGATATACCACTTCATATTAAACTTAGTAAAATATCTGTATATACTATACAGTATACTATATGTTGATTAAGTTCAGATGGGTTTACAGTTCCTGTAAGTTTTTTTTCCTACTTACACCTTTCTAGCATATATAAGGAAGTTAGTTCAATAATGTATTCTAGTGGGAGCACATTAATATAATAAATTCTAGCCACATTTCTCTTTTGTTATACAAACTCTTCTCTACTTGACAACTTATAACTGCTTGGTAAAGGCAGTTGAATTGATGACTTATTGTAGAGCTTCTACACTTTCCTGAGCACTACTTTAATTTTATATCACTTTTTATTAGCAGAATGTTGAACTTTACCATTTGGTAATAAAATCTTTCACAAATCTTTCATCCGATTCTTGTCCTGATAAGATGTAGTTATTGATCATACTTTTCTAAAATTCCATACATTAACCTTGGGATCACTCACATTCAAGTTCTCTGCAGAGCAAGATTAAAAAAAAAAAACACAGCATTCTCTGGGAGGTTAAAAGTAGAAATCTTTCTTCTGGTTTTACTATAAGCAGTAGAAGAATTAAATCTTGGTGATTAGAGACCCTTGTAAAGTTCTCTCTTTTCTACACAGTACTTTAAAAAAAATAGTACACAGAAATTTCTTGAAAAAACAACAGTAATGTTACTTTTAGAGCTAGAAAACAAACTGTTTATCAGTATTAGACAAATAGTTTGTGTATTGCATTGAACTCTAATTTCCAAGCCTACTACTTCCTCTTATACAATGTGACATTTACTAGCAATAATTCTTGCTCTTTATAAAATGCCTCTTGTCCCTACTACTTACCTACTTTTCTTGTGATTTAGCACTATCATAATTCATTGCTATTATAATATTTTAATCATACCAATGTAGGGCATTAAAATAGTAAATGCAAATGTCCATTTGTTGGTGTATAAAGTAAATGTTTTGAAGTTCAATTCACAAATATTGAGGGATTTTTGCTGCCATATAACAGTTTTGGTTTTGTAACAAGAAATTTAAGAATCTGCTTATTTTGCATTTTATTACCCCACATAAGAATAGTATTAAGCGTGTAATCCTGCAAGGTGTATATTGTCTTCAAGACCCATTAATACTAATTGAGGGCAGAACATCTCTTAGGAGGAACTCAGAAACTTGAAAAATTAGTGACCTAATTAGCAGTAGTAGTTACTTTTTCTAGAACAGGAGCATTTACAGAGTCCCAACCAAACCTGGAACCCCACTAAATAGTGTGGAAATACATAATAAAAGACTATCCCAAAGACCTAAGGGCATGTTCTCAAAGTTATTTAGTGCTTAACTCCCATTGATTTTACTCCATTAGCTCAACTGGTAGAGGTTTGTGGAGTGGAACGAAAGGTGCATATGATGGCCCACGATGGATTTTGTTTTTTTCAGTTTCCTTTTTAAAAATCTTAGGAAATGACACAAAAATAAATTATGTTTAAAGAACGTTATTAAATTTGCAAATTCATGCCCTTAAAAGCTAGGAAATAGTTGCCTATGAAACCTGAATTCAGCCTTTTTGTGTATATGGATTCTGGTAAGTCTTCAATTACATGATCATATAGTATTTTTCCCCACAGGACCATCCCAGCCTCATTCAGTGGACAGGATGCACCTGCTCCAGGGAAGAACCAGGGTTGTGTAGTAAATGAAGCTGTTATCTTGAGGACCCCAGCCTCATTTGTTGCAGAAATTGGAAGGTGGGTAGTGAGTTTGGCATGGGATTCCAAGAGAAAGGAAGTTTCAGAGTAACAGCCGTGTTAGTCTGTATCCGCAAAAAGAAGAACAGGAGTACTTGTGGCACCTTAGAGACTAACAAATTTATTAGAGCATAAGCTTTCATGGACTACAGCCCACTTCTTCGGATGCAAGAGAAAGGAAGGCTTCATGATTAAGAATGTTGAATGCTGCCCTGGATAAGAATCCAGGGCAGCATTTCAGTCAAGGGGAAACCATGTTGTAACCAGATCCCCTGACTATGTAGTTATTGTAGTGTAGACAGGCCTTTAGATATTGAGTAGGTTGTAAAATATGTAAAGTCACATGCTGGCAAAGAGCAGCCTTATTGACTAGAAATCTAAGATCGCTCCTATGAGGTTTATTTGTTTTGGACGAGATCATTTATTCCAATTGTATTTGCTCCTTGGCATAGAGGTCCAAATGGATTTAAGAATTTACCCATAATAAACCAATGGAATTCCAAGAAGAAAAGACTAAATAAAGACTTGTGTTTTATTAGTTGTTTGTTTGCAGGCACAATGAACAAAATTGCTCTATGGTACTAAACTTTTTACATATTCTTTAAATATATAAAGGTATGTAATATTGTATAAATTAATCACATGATTTTAAAGGTATTTGCCTTTTTTTACTTCTACAAATAATTATTTTCAAGATTCGATTCTTTTGAAAAATTTAACTGAATAAATTTAAATCTTAAAAGTTTAGTAAAGAAGAAAATAATTGAAAATCAGACCATCTTCCTAAAAAAAAAAATTCCTTTTTTTAATCTAAAAAATATTTCTTTGTGGCAGCGTTTGCTTAAAGGGCTCTTGCTAAAAAATATATATCCCCTTTAATTAATTAAAACATAAACGTCACAGATTCACTACCTTGTAATCACAAGGGATTTTACAGATTTTAGGAAATATGGATATATAAATTAAGAAATCGATAAAGTGAGTAAACAGAAAACAAACCCTTTTTCCAGTTCGTATTTGAATACAGGTTCAAGCACCCACCATTCTTCTTCTCTCACCATGGAACTTTGATTTTCTGGCTGATACAATGAAGCTGTTTCTCCATTCTCCTTTCTGAATTTCTCATACAAGCTTCAGAGATACACAAGTACCACACTCATGCAGCTGCCAATTCAGTCAGTGAGAAACAAAGTAGCCTCGCTTAAATCCACAAGAAGGAAAAAGAGATAGAGGGAAAATTTAAAATATGAAATTGCATGTATTTTTGTGGTGGACAAAGGGAGAATAAAGGAATAAGGTAGACCACAGACATACACATGCCAGGAAGGGTTTTCACATTCATTGAAAGAAACAGGAACACTGCATCTTCATTTACTAGGCATGATGTGAACAGCTGGCTTGCTGTAGCCTGGTCAAAGTATTATTCAGAAAAGACTTCTAAAAAGCATAAGTGAAGTCCTTGGGATGTCCTTCATAAAGAGGGAGAACATGTGACTAATCAAAAGTTTCCAATATCAAAATAGGTATCTGGTATCCCAAATAAAGATGTCTCCTACTTCTCTAACCTGTTTTGACCCATTTCTCTGGCTACAGATGTCTTCAAAGAGTTGTTGTGAACCCATTCACCATCTCAGTTAAAACAAGACTGATTATGACAGCTCTTTGCCACCTTTTGGTAACCATTATGCTGCCTGGTTACTATAACTCTGCAACACTCTATAACCTCTCAACAGTGTTAACTGGGGTGGGAATGCGGGGAAGGGAAGAGAAAGATGTCAAAGGACATTTTGAATCGCATAAAGTGGGAAGCTGTGCTGCTTAGATCTCAGGAGGAGAAAGTGGTGATGCAGAAACAGGATACAGAATAAAACAAGCTCTTGCTTCTAGAAAACACCAGGCCCACAGATGGAGATAGAGGACCAGAAAACAACATAGTGCCTGAATGGAGAATTAAATTAGTGGAAATGCAATATGGGGGGGGGGGGGGAATCAGGCCATAGACAACCACAAGCTGGTGAAGAGCTTCTGTGCTATCCAAGTTGCTCGATGACAAGGATCTAATCAGCAGCTGGAGTCTGGCTTCTGGTTCCAACTCAAGTTCCTCCTCCATGACATATTGCACTTCCCAACAATGCTTCCTCAGTTGCCTTACAGTTAAATCTACTTACCTGTCAAGAAACTCCTCAAATACAAGACTGTCCTAATAACTCAATCTTCCCTCATACCACACTCTCACAACATTTTCTTGTATTAATTTACCTCCTACAGTCCTACCACTTGTTGCAATTTTTTTGCTCTTATTCAATTGTTTGGTTTAATTAAGCCAATGGTGAAGGTTTTGTAGAGTGAATACAGATCCATCTTAAATCTATTTTACTAAGTAACCAAACTGAACTATGAAATCTAATAGAAAAAATGCTGTAGAGTAGTGATAACGAGTTGCCCAAAATGACAGTCCTCCCTTTCCTAATATAAATTCAAGAACACACAAATCCTGAATCATGATTATCTCTGGCACCAGTTCAAGCAGTCTAACTAAAGTCAAGTGCTGCCATCAGAGTTTTCATTCTCATCCACAGTCACGACACTGGCAGAGGTCACTCCTAATCATATTACCTTGCCCATTATTGGCCACACTAGTTGATTTCTGTCCCCTGTGGGTTGCTGGCTAGTAATGTTTTGCACCCAGGAAGGTCTTCATATATTTTCATTGTGGAATAATTTCTTTCTTTGGTTTTGTAAATAGGCAAAATGTAGCATACCGGAATCACAAATGGTATTAAGTCAATGACAGGGCTATTCCATTTGATGCATCTGTCTTACATAGAAGTGAGTCTCTCAAGGGCACATTCAATTACCACTTTGCTGTGTATTCGAAGAGATGCTTTACTTCATTACTATTAATCAGGTAATATTTTGTTAAGGGATAGGGAAAGTCTCCCAGAATCAGTGGGAAGACAGATACACTGTTAATGTCTATGGTGTGAGGGAGAACATCATGCTATTTTCCACAGATCTCTTCTACATAAACCTCTCACGCATGACAATTAGAACTCATCCAGATAGTCTTACAAGGCACCTCCTGGCAAGCTTCCCAAAAGATGCCAATTGACCACATTGAATCTATTTTTTTTTCCTCATTTGGAAGCTTTACAGACTGTCAAATAATGAGATAGAAGGGAAACTGTAAAAGACACTTTTCCTAACAACATTTCAAAGGGATGAAGAGCACCCACTAACAGAGAGACAAAGCCATTCAGCTCATACAATATATTAGGCTGGATTTCAGAAGAAATACAGTAATATTATTACTATTATTCCACAAAGCTAGTATCAGTGATAGACTTAAAAGAACTAAAAACCCAATTGAACCTGTCTGCAGTCTAAGTTTTTATGTAGATATTAAGCAATTGATTCACTACATTGTTGGATTTCAAGATCAAGTAGCCTATCTAAGAGAATTCTCCACAATAAAGCACCTTAATGTGATAATTGAACTACTAGATAAGATACATGACTGCTCTATAAAGTAATTATTGACTATCAGAAGCTTTCAATTTTAGAAAATGACTTTGTATAAGAGCTCTCCAGAGCTCGTGACAAAGGTTACATTTAGCTCCTTTAACATATAGTAAAAGGAAATGAGACTTCCACCAACCTCCTGTATATCAAATGATCAAACAGGAAAGAGAAGTAAGTCATGATAAAACCCTTTTTCCCTAGCTCTTCATGATATGTCCAAAAAGTAACTTCCTGAAATATGAACTGGAAAGAAAATTAACTGAACCTGAAAATCACTATTACTTTCCTTACAAGCCTACACACATGACTTAAAGCACAGTGAACACCCAAAATTCACAGAAGTAATGAGAGGTTAAAAATCTTATTCCTGCTAAGTTAACTGTAAAAATAAATTAGAAATAAAATTCCCTCAAATAAAATTACAAGAAAAAAATCTCCCTTTCCCAATTTAAAGACCGCTATTGATTATTCACTTGAGATTTGTACCAACTTCCTGAAGGAAAAAAGTGTAATACTGACAAAGAATGGGACTATAGTATCCAATATTTTAATGTAAAAAATAGGCTTCAAGGTATTCCTCACCTTGAATCTATGCAAAGGTAATGAAATTTCAATAAAAAGGAGAATGAGAAGTATGTGACTGTGAATATATCTCACAAAAATTGTTATGCCCCAAAATTTGAAAATGTATTCTCCTCTATGGAAAAAAAAATGTTTATTATTTTGCATATGAGAATTTTATTAACTCTGAATCTGCCTCATCCTCCACATGTGGCCTCCGTGCCTTATTCCTTTGCCCCTACCGTACCAGTTTTAACTCTGTTTCTTGCAAGTATTAATTATTGTACAATATTTCATTGTATCATCATATAGCTGGACTATGTCACATATTAGGCAGCAGTGCACTTCCTTGAGGCACTGACAGGGGAAAATGCAGGGGTGTTATGCACTTTTATCCTGTTCTCTGTAAATAGGGCCTCAAAGTGGAGACGACTATCTCTTTTAATTCCATAACTTATTTAGATGATTTAGATATGTTATTTTGTATCTGCACACATCACAACATTTGCTGACACCACAAAAAACAAATGATAATTTCTGCCAATACAATATCATGCACCAAAAACCAGTAACAAATTCAAAGGATCTTGACTTTCTGATTTTTAAATCAAGCACACTCAAAACATGTCATAAGCATTTGTCCTTACTGCAAAGGAACTACATGATGAAACTTAACTTTAAGAACAAGACACTTGGAATTATATGGGACATCAAACAGGGTGAGAATACATTTAAATATGAAAACAAAAACAAATTACTACAGCCCCAAAACTTTACAAAAAGCAATACTAACACTCCTGCAAAGACTTAACTTTACACCTGGTGAGTAGTCTCATTAACAAACTTCAGTGGGGCTATTCATACTGCTTAAAAGTTAAGGATGTCCTCAAATCTATGAAGGATCAGGACATAAGCATGTTTTTATTTTATCAAGATGGCACACAATGACAAATGATATAACTTCACTCACTACATGTATGAAACATATGTGCTGGTTTTATAAACTGCAAAAGGAAAATTGTGAGAGCTGATTATGTTTTTATTTTAGGAATAGATCTGATAGCATTTACTATGTGAAAGACAAATCTGTGGTGTATCAAAATACAGCTACTGATGACTAAAAGTAAGGTCAAAGCACATAATTCATAAAATATTTCCAAACTCCTTTAAAAGTTATTTATTTTTTGTTGAATTCTGACAACATGGTTAGTGTTGTACAATGCAATCAGCTCATTTTTATCATTTCCTTAGCGTGCTTGAAAGGTAAACATTGCTGCATCTGGCTACAAGACCTGGAAATTAAAACCAATTAAAAATTACTAGAAGGAAAACATTTGATTGACTAGTCTAAAAGTTCACTGTCCAAGCACAAAAAAATGCAAAAGGGAAACAAACAGCATAGATGGTAGAAAGCAAATTAGATTTTTAAGATTCTTTTAGTGCATGGGCAGCTGGTGAACTGCTGGCTCGGGGAGGATAGCCCCCAAGCCTGGCCCTTCCGCCTCAGGCCCTGCCCCTTCCGCTCCCCCAGCCAGAGCCCAGAGCCACCCCACCACGGCCATTGGCCTCTGACGCAGGCTAGCGCCCCCAGCCCCAGATCAGCCTCGCCTAACCTGTGATACCTGCCACCCATGTTTTAGTGCTAATTATTTTATATACTAACCCAGTAGTATCCTTTTAAACTTCCTGACACTAAAAGTTAGATTTGTTAATATTCCTCATGGGCATTTAGAGAGATGCATTCCCCTAGACAGAGAGGCAGGAGACTGAATTTAGGTGGAGTCTTAAATATTTATAAGTAATATGGTTGGACAGATCGTGTTTGGGGGTTTTTTTGGGCGTGAATTTATTAACAGAAAAAGTTGTAACTGGAAATTTGATAGACTAAAAATTTATTAAATTGAAATACATTATAGAGATTTTTATTGGTGAATTTTAAATTTTGGAAATTTACTAGAGTTCAGTACCAGATTAAGTAAGAAGAATAAAAATAAAACAATTTAGGCTTCTGTACAACAGAATATTCAAAATTTGCTTCCAATCCTGTAATACATTGTTCATGGCTGACACAATTCACTTTTGAGCAATGGATTGCAAGACCAGGACCTTAGTAGTTTCTCATTCACCTTGATGTATATTTTTGTTTTAATATTCAAACACTATTTGAAAGAGAGAGATGTATATTCAATAGCAAACATGGTGATTCTTTTACTTAATAGTACAGTTAAATTTAGAAAATTCCAGATAAACTAAAAGTCTGAAAAGAACAATGTATGTGATCAGTGCATCAGATGCAGAGCTCAGTGACAAGGTCAACTAAATTTGCAATATACATTTAATTCAATACAGTACATTGGTCAGCACAGTACAAGTACTATGGTGATAAGCACTATAGAAAGCCCTTAAGTAGTTATGTCCTAAGATTTAAATAAATATCCCAAAGAAAACTTTTACTTGTACTTCACAATATTTAATGGTAGTGCGAAGCTCATAATACCTTAAAATATTATCTAATTAATTGACTTTGGTTCAAGGTTTATAACAAAGTACAATCTTTGCCAGAAGAATCAAGATACTGAGAAGGATAAAAAAAAGACAACAGGAAGAAAGTAAAATTACAGTACTATACTAGATTTCTAAGGCACAATTACTGAAAGCACAGTATATCTTTTCTTACTCTGCCACACATTTTCATAACCCACTTGATCAGGTGCACAAAAATATATATAAAGACCAAAGAATGGCAGTAAGGTCTGAGCCCCATCTTGGTGTGGTGTGGAGACTCCCCATGCCTCCATGAACTCCCCAGTCACTGGGGAGAACATCCTATGCACTTTCTGACTGACCTTTGGGTTAGTATTGTTAAAATAGATGTTAAGTTTATAAGACTGTGTTTAGAATTTATGAAATACATATATTAATCTTACTTATAATATCAGTATCCCATGTTATAAGGTTATATTAAGTGTTTGCACTGTAATCCTCTATAATTCCATAAATCAAACAGGAAAGGAGCATTAATTTATGTAGAAATGCTGACTTCCTACAGAAGCTGTTTGGTCCTGCCCACGAAGAAGGCACATTGAATCCAAATGAGACATTGTGAAACATTAAAGAACAGAGACTTTATTGATTGCTCCCCTGACCTCTGACACCCATGAAGTGGAAATGTGCAGGTGGATTCATCCCATCAAATGGCACTCTGAGGGAAGGGAATAAAAATCCCTCAGAAGGAGGAACTGTGTTTCTATGATGTTTGAACTCTGAGGGGCGGAAGATTTCTAAACATAAGCAAGGGATCCCCAGCTGTTTGCCCTGGGTTAGGCCTAGAGGATTTACAGAGAGTTTGCATATTACAGAAGCTTCTACTACTATTCGGAATCTAAGACTAACTCACTTGTAAATAACTCACTTATTTTTCTTATTTAATAAATCTTTACATAGTTTATTATAGGATTAGCTACAAGCATTGTCTTTGGTTAGAGATCTAGGGTGCAACCGATGTGGGGTAAGTGATTAATCCTTTGGGACTGGGAGAAACCTGGATATTATTGTGATTTTTGAGGGTAAGGACCCATCTATCACAAAGGAAAGCTTGCCTGTGTGGCATGATAGACCAGAGTACCCAAGGGGACTGTCTGTGACTTCATGTTAAGGCTATTATAGTGCTTGAGGAGTTCATATACAATACTTGGTTGGTGAAATCTAAGGATAGACCACACAACCAGTTTGAGGTTTGTACCCTGGTTTGAAATGGTCAGCCCTGAGGTTGCTACTCATGCTTCTGAGCCACTCTAGACAGCCTGACAGCAGTCACTCAGCGAAAGAGGCATGTCATTCACATAGCATATGCCATCGGCATACTAGCCTGCACTGGCTGATGAAGAAAGTTTTCCAGGTGAAATTGATTGTGTTGGTTTAAATTTCTAAAGCCTGAAGTCCTTTGAGACCTGGCTACCAGAAAGACCATCTTCCACCCTATGCAATAGTGTCACAGGTGTGATTAGTGAAAGTATTTGAACTAGAAGTCCCCTACTGGCAGAGGAATCTCTTTCATGGATCCTCCGCTTTGGAGGACTCATTCTCTCCATTACCCCATCGGAGCCCAGACTGGATAAACTTCCAAAGCACACTATAAAGCTCATCTTTTCTCTCTTACATATTTGGAGAAATGTTGTGTGGTCAGAGCTAGGGCTATTATTTATTATTATGGAGGTACAAAATCATTGGCACTTTTTAATGGGAAGATCAATAGGCAATAATATTTTCTAGATTTCAATTTTGTATTGTATATTTTAGTTACTGTAAATCTCTTACAATTAAGAATAGGGATTTATAGAAAATAAATAAATAAAATAAGTAAATAAATATGGCATCCGCATTGTTGCCTCTGCCAGTGAGCACATGTTCAATAAAAATGTAGACTGACCTTAACTATAGATTGGCTTGGAAGATTAGCTTTGCATTGGTAAACATCAATTTTGAAATCCACACCCAAACAGATGAAAAAATATTTCCATAGATGATTGAAGTTTACACATAGGCAAAGCAAGACGACTGCAGTACAGTACTTGATCTCTTCTTAGTAAATCTGAGATATGAGTTCAAATCTTTAACAACAGTTTGCATGCTCATAGTTATCACATATTTTTGGACACCACATTGTGTGTTAATTGACTGACATTTCTATGTTTTCAATGCATCTTGAAGGTCTCACACCTGCTTGTGTGCAAGTCAAAAATAAGGTATGATTGCTTCTATATTTCCTTTATACATCCTTTTTAATGTTTACAGATTATCTACAAAAGGTTACTTGAGGCTCAAATTTGGTTTTAAAACACCAGATCAGGAGCTTTTTTTTTGGAAGGGAGCAGTAGCAGGGGATAGTGGCTGGGCACTGCCAGACAACGAGTGAGTCAGAAAAAAAAATGGTGGAAAGTTAGGAGCACATGAAGGAAACAGAAGCCCTTGTTGTCCACAGTGAATAAAATTACAAGTCATGAATGCAATTGAACAGAATAGTTGGTGCACAGCGGTTCCGTGGCCAGTAATTGAGAATAAAGTAGGGAAGCTAAGGGTGAAGACTAGCTGGAAGAAAATAAATTTAAATATACATGTGAATAAATAAGAGTTGTCATAGAAAAAGAAGCAAAGAAGAACAATGTTCTCTGGGAAATTCAACCACCTATATGGATGTACCACATAAGGCCCAACAGAGCATTTAACCCTATATTAAAGATTCAGCTGAGACTTTGGCGGTCTAGAGGCCTCTTGAGTAACTTATCTGGGTGGGGCAAAATTCACCTTAACTGAATAAACATTGGTTTATTGAATTTGTGCACATGCAAGTGAAAAAGAAAAGTGATGAGTAGGTGCGTGGATACGTTTATAGTTTAAACTCAACCAATTCTGCAAGATTCTAAAGAAAATTACATACACAGGCATGAGCGAATATGCAGTATATAGCACCTTGACAAAAGAGTGGAACATTATGGTCTATTACAAAGGCCAGAGATTTGGGGTAGAGGCTGTCTTTTTATATGTGCACAGTACCTAGCACAATGGGCCTGATCCCTGACTGGTGCCTTTGGAGAATGAGGGAAACATCTGTCCTATCTATCTATAAATAAAGTATCATGAGCACCTGAGTTTGTGTGTGAAGTTATCCTGTCTGACTGCACAAAGTCACATCAAAGGAGGTGATTAGGAAACTATCAGGAAACAAAACAATGGCAAAAATAAGGTATATTAGCCAATATATATATATATTGGCTAATAAAGGCTGCAAGAATTTGCCTCCCAGAAGAAGGATATATATATATATGCTGGGTGAAGTATTCACAAGTCCCTCTGTTTTCAGTTTAAACCGATTTTTACCAAAAAAACCCTGGGTTTTACAAAAAGTAGTATTTGTTTTTTCCCCTGATTTTCACCCAATTCAAATATATAAAAATAACTTGTTTTATTAGGAAAATACAATATATTGCCAGAGATATATGTATTACAATAACACATTCATCTGTGTGTATATGCAAAGCTGCCAGTTGAAGTAAAGCTATGTATTAGCATAGAAGAGACACACAATAAACAAACACGTACATATGCAAGCTTTGAAGTGCATGCACATCTGAATGTACTGATGAATCTCATGCCCATCATGTACACATTTCAAGCTGTTGGCAGATAACGGTTAAAGGTCTGACACATTAAAATGGGAAGAAAACGAAAAATCTGTATCACAATACGTTCCATAACACATGGAAGTATTTGAAAGTTAAAAAAATAAAAAAAAAAACACAAGAGAAAAGGATGAAGTTGAGTGCAAGCGCTGCAAGTGGCATGGCCCAATTATTAACGGTAAATATTTATAGGCTAATCGTTTATTCAATTGAAAAGTTTTATTTTGGGATTAGAGATATATTGTTTTCTTAAACTCAGGGGTGGTATTGTGTTTTGAATTCTGTTTTAGTTCTGCAGAAAATCACATTGAATTCCACTCACCAAAGCATTAATCTACTGAATACGTTTTTCCCCCATCCTTCCATCCACCAAAATAAACCCTGATATTTACCCAGAAAAATTATTAATAGTTTTTACACTTATTTTCACCTTTTTGTTGTTGTAATAATAAACACAAATTCCTGGAGAAAATTAAATGAAATAAAAACCAAAAGCGAAGGGCCCCAAGTATACAGCACATTAATAAATATTATGTGCAGGGTATTAATATTTTACTATTGATAATATTAATATATCTAAAACGTAAGTGTTGGGAAGTTACATGAATTGGATGTATTATGCTCTTCCCACAATTCTGTTCACCCATGTCAAATATTCTACAACATCTTGCAAAGCTGAAGTTAGCTTTGACATTAGAAAATAGGCAACTTGTCCAAGCAAAGATGTATGAATATTTTGTATCAGATACCATTCGTATCTTCATGGCTCATCAACATTTGGACTGTAGTATTCAAAATAATATATGAGAAAATACAGGGAGGTACTTTCATGGACCAGTCCCTGGAATGCTAGTATCTAAAACAAAGAAAAGGGAGGTACAGAACTACAAGATAAGGAACTAGCACCAACTGGTGGGTTGGATTTTAATGACATACAGAAAGCTTTGTAACTTGTAAAATCATACTATAAATACTACTACCTGATCCATATCTTTGAAGCACACCTTTTGTGTAAAAGGCTGCAAGAATTTGCCTCCCAGAAGAAGGATATGTATGTGTCCTTTTTGTATTGTACTGTTTTTTCTTTAGATAATAAATTTGGCTGTTTGAGTCACTTTATTCAGTCACAGGCTCCCAGAGAAAAAGGGCTTACACGTACCAAACCCAGTTCGAAATTAACACAGTTGGGAAACAAGAAGGCTGCAACCCAGAGATCCACTCCAACACCTAGAAAGAGAGGTGAAGGAAGCCAAATCTGTCATCTGAGGAGTGCACCCAAGAGAGATCAAAAGCAGTTTAAAGCATACCTCATTCTGTAACCATGAAAGGGACTCTAGATGGTACTGCAGTACAAATTAATTAGAGCACAATGATATGAGAGAGTCTTTGGTGCTATTCCTGAAGCACTAATATGAGGATATGTGTGTGCTGTTTGTAAAATTTGTAGCAGGAAACCAGGCAGGACACACTGAAGAAGATTCTAAGCAGAAGTTCTACAATCAAGTAAACAGAAAAAGAGTAACTTCAAGGATAACACTATTTGACTTATTCTAATAAAGTTCCTCATTCAATGACCGTAGAAAGTGACTCTTTCTGTCATTCTTTACCATTTGACATGACATATAGCAGCTGAATCAGAAATTGACAGGTTCTGTAACACTCTCACAGTATCATTTTCCATGACACTAGCAGCAATGTGAAATTGAGTGTGTTCACAGTCCTAGTCAATTCCACTTGTTCGGGCAGTATGTTACAGTCTAGGTCATTTTTTTCCCCCTTCAGATCCTACCACCTTTGTGACACAAGTTAAAAACCAAGTAAATATCAAAGACAGTAGAATAGGAATGAATAAAATGGAAGCAAGAGCAGAAAAAAATGGGAGAGAGATAAGCAAGTTGGTCATTTTAGAAATTGCTGAAAGACTCCTCCATCCCCCAGCAAGCACAGGGCTTCTCAACAACAAACAGCAAGCCCCCTTCATGTGAAGAGCATTTCTCCCCCCCCCCCCCCCCCCGCACCTCTGAGTTTGGGATAGAGAGTCCTTGTGCAAATTTGATAGTGATACCCACTCCAGAGAATCTCTTCCCCATTCTCTCCTAGCAATCTGCCATACCAAGCTCTTCAAGAAGCATCTCCCACAATTTGATACCCCAAATCACCTCCCCTTATTCAAAAAGAAACCATCCTCATATCCCCATTTCACCACTCCTCTCTCTTTCTTCCCTTTCCCCAACAGAACGTCTGACATTTTTCTCTCTCTTCCATTAGTTGTGTTCTAACTCTCCTCCTGTTTATTCTCTTCTTTTTCTCCTCTGTTGACTGTAGACATTCCCTCTTATTCCCAACATCTTCACCTCCCTCACACCTCACCATACTTTCTCCATCATTCCCTGTGTTTCTGCCACTCTACCCCAGGCCATTTCTTCCCCATCACTCCTTTTCTGTTGTCTCTCTCTTATGTGGGCCTGGTCCTGCAACATTTACCAACCTGAGCAGTTCTATTGAAGCCCAAGGGAGTACTCATTTAGAATTCATTACTAATTTAAGTATTTACTACTAAGTCTAAGGATGACAGAATTAAATCCTGTATTACTATTACTGTATTACATATTAGTGTTGGCAGCACTAGTCAGGTCCTCAAGTGTCTACTACCAATAGCTCTGGTTCTGCAATCCATACTCAAGGAAAAAAACTCTTAAATCAATAAAAGTTTTGTCAGAATAGAGAGAAAAAGGTTAGACCTGTAGTGTTCAATGCCTGTGGCACAACATTCTAGTAGCAGTTCAAGAGTCCACAAATATTACTGTTGTAGCCATTACCTGCTCTTTGATCATCTACTCAGCTGTATGCCCTAATATTTTTGCAGTCTGTACAACATGTTTATTTTCCACAAATGCCAGTGTTTAGCTGCAGAAAATACATTCAACAGGACAGTGGTTCTCAACCAGGGGTACACGTAAGGGGGATAAGCAGAGATCTTCCAGCGGGTAAGTTAACTAATCTAGATATTTGCCTAGTTTTATAACAAGCCCTGCAGTAGAAAGGGGATCATGTGGGTCCCACAGTACCCACTGCCATAATAGTGGGAGCAGGATAAAAATTCAACAAACAAGGCGGAAGCAGGTGTGAGTAGGTATTGTGGAGTGGGATGGGAGCAGGATTAAAAATACAGTCCTCCCACACCACAAATAACATGAACACCCCGGCCAGCACCCACTGCTCTCTAGCTTACCAGCTCTGAAGGCAGTGCCACCATCAGCAGTAGTGGAGAAGTTAGGGTGGCAATACCATACCATACCACCCTTATTTTTTTGCAGGTGCTAGTGGCCAGCAGCCACTGCTCTCTGGCAGCTGAATGACAAGACTCACAAGTAAAAAAGAGGCTCAAGCATCACACTGAAATACAAGTACAATATTTGTATTCCAATTGATTTATTTTCTAATTATATGGCAAAAAACAAGAAAGTAAGCAATATTTCAGTAATAGTGTGCTTTGACACTTTTGTATTTTTAGGTCTGATTTTGTAAGCAAGTAGTCTTTAAGTGAGATGAAACTTAGGGTGCACAAGACAAAGAGTCCTGAAATGGGTACAGGAATCTGGAATGGTTGAGAACCACTGCAACAGGAGACCATTATCCTGGTTTATCATTCTATTTACTCACATTATCTTTTAATTAACACTAAAATATTTCAAAGTTATTAAAAGCCATTCTCAGGAGTTCTAGATTTCAAAAGAGCTCAAATTCAGATTATCGTTAGCTAGTATACAGCTACAGTTTACATACAGAAATGTCATTTTAATTAATAAAACTGACATCTGACATCCTGATTAGCTTGTTCATGTTTCTTGTAGGATAAGTGTTCAGATGTAATGCATATTGATTTTTCTGACTCTCTATCTGCTGCAAATAAATACTTTCCACACTTTAAAGACACAATAACAGTCAATTAATCTTTGCTAATTCATTCTGACTTTATAAATGCATTGATTAAGTTAGAAGGTAGAAGATATTGAATTAAAATTTCTAAAGTAATCTTAACAGAGATGATACCCACTGTAAAGTTTGATTGAACAAAAACACATTGTTTTTTTATGAAAATGCTTAACACATAAGTAGCTATAAAAAGCTCAGTTGCCTCTGTGTAGAGAAATACTAACCAATCACAATGTTATGGCTAGGGTAGCCATCATTATCAGTTACCGAATTAACTGTCTGGAAGAGTAACAGGTCCATATGTAAAAGTTAACTTACTCGCCAGTCACAGTGAAACAATAATGTAATTTAAATGAGCAAATGTATTTCCAGGGACTCTGCATGTCAATTCTTGTACATTGAAAATATTCTCATACAAATATCACGACAATTTTGGTAGATGTTTTAACTATACTGGTACATTATACATCTTAAGCAGAGTACTGCTGAGTTATTTGGAAGTCTGTAAATTAAATTGTTGCCATCTTTAACATAGATAACAGCTGCTGCACAAGTGTCAGATATTGAACTTCTTCATACTCAAGTCACTTGCAAATATTTTGCATCCGTGATTGTAAAGTAAATTCCAGCCTGGAATTTATTGATCACCCACCCTATATCTTAGAAGCCAGTCATAAGGCTCTTTTATTATTACAGTTTCTTTAGATGCATGTGCCTTTTACTGCAGTGTATCATCTACCTAGCAATATAGGGGCAGTGGTTACACAGTACTTCAGAACTTATTGCTTTTTATGTGAGAAGTGAATGTTGTAATGGCTTAAAGCCCCTTTCCCTCTGCACGTGTTGTGCTGTTGAAGTGTTACAAGCTGTCTACAATTTGGTAAGAACACTTCACACTATGAGGCACAGAAAGTTTAGCATCCAAGGAGTGTAACTAGTATGACAGATTACTACTAGTGCAGATACTAATAGTTGGTTAATGGGATTGGAGGCTTGGGAAGCATTGTTTGGCACGTAGGGGGTAGAAGGAGTTAAAATAAAATACTGGTCTGAATCACTCAGCTGGTGTAATGTATAACTAATGGAAGAGAATTCCAGAACAAATGATGTAGGGGAACCTTTTTTGCCTGTTTTTTTTTAAATAAGAGGAGGAAAATGTACACAGCTGATGTTGAAGAAAAGCATGTTTGTGCTCACCAGAGGAACTTCTGAAACATAGTTCATCCTCATATAAAAATTGCCCTGTACCTGACACCAATATCATTGGAATTCAAGGTTAGGTACTGAATTTATGCTAGTCACACAAGACAGAACTCCCCAAAGGCAGCTTCGTCTGGCACACAATATTTAAATGTGTTCAACTTGCTTACTTTGGAGAAGATCCTCCTTTTTTTGAGTGTTCTCCAAACACCTTCCTTACCCTCTATCACACAACAGAGGTGCTCCAAAAATCCAGATGTCAGGATGCCAATGCTCTAAGTTATTTGATTTAAAACACACACTCTCTCTCTATCTCTCTCACACACACACACTTTCATCACCTTCTGTGAAAACACTTTTTCCAAGTGGGAGATGAGTCAAAGCAGGAAAGAACCCACAAAGTTATCCCGAACAACATTTTTTTTCTATACAAGTTTAGGTAAATGAAGAGTGGAAGTTTGTGGAAAAACAAACTTACTTCAATTTTTATGAATTTATTACTCCTCATTTATAACAGCACTCTTTAGAAATGTTGGGACTATAATTTAATATGCATCACACAATCAAAACAGATATTGAAAACACACTAGGACTGGAATTAAGGAAAACAGAAATGTGATAGTAACACCAGGATTTAGGGGAAGAGGGAAAAAACAGTTCAGTGAATAATTTGAATATTTTAACATTTGTGGATAGAGAAGAAGGAATTTGTGGGACATAATAGTAATATAGAAAAGAGTGGTTTACAGGTATGATCCACTAGAAACTCTGAATGAGGACTCTACAAGATGAGAAAAGACTGATTTAAAAATTCTCTCTATGATCCTGTGAGGTGCTCAGCATTCTCAATTCCCACTGACTTCCCATGGGAGTTGAAGGCATTCAGAACCTTCCAGGAGATGCTCAGTACCTCACAGAATTGGCCTCTTGGTAGATACAGGTGTTATTAATCATTTAATTACCATGTTTTTATTCTAAGGACATGATTTTAAAGCTAAACAGATAGAATCAAAGTTTATAAGAAACCATATGTTTCTTTCAGCAAATACCAACAGATATGCTTGTGTTCTATTTTTCTGTAGGATCTTTTTCAATACAAGTTCCTTATTACATAAGTGAAAAAAGTTTCCTTTTTAAAATATCATAATAATCTAACAAAAGTATCAGGACATTCATTAAAAGATTGTTTCCCTAAAGTGGTTAAAATGTATGTTTCTCCCCAGAAGTTCTTAAAGTACAGAGATTGTATTTTATGCCATTTTAGAGTTTGTTATTTAATTCCGCTTATAATATTTTATTTAACACTGTTTTCAACAGGGATTATGACAAACCTATATGTTTCCTCTTTGGAAAAATATAGTAAACGCAAAGTTATTTCATAATTCTTGTTATACCAACTTTATCAGACATTACACACTGGACAAACTTTTAAAAGAATATAAATATTTCTATATTATTGCTACAAGAGTTTTCACACAGATTGATATTTCTTAAACACACATACTCAAAACTACCTTCTCAAGTATCTGAAAATCTAATAGCAAATTTAAAAAGTTATCAAAACTGATTGGTTCATCCATTTCTCATTTAAAAAACATCACAGAAGTTGGTAGATAGGTATATTAATATACTATATATTAACTTTTGAATTAGTGAAGGATGACAAAATGAACTTCTTAAGGATCTCTGTTTCAAGTCTTTCAATATTCTGCTTTAAATTGTAATTTTCTGTAATCAACTACAGATAAGCTACAATAAATTGAATTTAGCTATTCAGACATGAGATAACAGCAATTGAAAGAGGACTTTTCACTGGATTGAAAAAGTAATAATGTTGCCTTGCTTTATGCCTGCCCTGGTTACTTATAACAGTGTATTTAAGTATATGGAAAACAATGCTAAAAATTCTGTTTCCTCTTCTCTAGTGATCTTGCATACCCCGTGTTATTTCCAAGCTAGCAACATAATTACTGTAGTCCTTTTGTAAGATTTACCGTCATTACAAACTAATAACTAAAAACTCTATCACCTTTCAGCCCTGCTAGAGCTCTGCATACTATTTTAAGAAAGTTAGACTATTTAAATATAATTAACCATTCAAAACAGTCCATTCCAGTCTGCAATGTACTGGGAACATCTTTCAATTGTACCTTAAACTAAAGTAATAGTTACCTACTATTCCATAATTTTAACAATAATGCTTTGATACATATGCCTGTAATTACGTTACAATGTAAAACTACTTTCCTAATAACCGCACAATCATTTTCTGATGCACAATGGCAACTCGAAAAATAATAATTGATACAGAAACTAGGATTAGGAATAAATACAAAATAGCATACACTAGCCCATCCACACAAAACAAGCATAACATCCTGGAAAATGCAAGTTTTCCAAAACTACTTAATACAAGCGCATTTAAAACGGACAAAATTCAAAATCAAATGTCTATTTCAGGTGTGAATTTCCACTTTGTAATATGCAGTGTTCCTCTATAATGTGCTGGAGAGCTCTTCTTTCAACTATGATTAAAGCAAAATAAATTGTTTTATGCAGAGTCTTGTATAGTTTTCCATTGCTCCATCTGCTGGATGTCTCTACAATTCTACTCCTAACTCATCACCTCCAAAAAGTAACATCAACTAGTTCAGCAGGTGGCTTCAGCCTTCAGCAAACTCAGGGCACACTATGTACAAGTTGTTACTGTGAAACTCACATGGAGATTTAAATTAAGGGAAACTATACACAGCTCTCCATCCCCAACATTACAAAATTACCCCCAAAGAGAGGAATGGGATCTTTTAAGTAGTTAGCCTGTTCTGCATAAAAAATAAAGATATAGCTTAAATACAATACGGTTAGAAATACCACTATATTGATGGATATATTCAAGTTTTCTTTTAAAGGATATGTATGTATGTATGCGTATCTCTACAAGCACACACCTGTATCTCACCTGCTTTCATAAAGGCATGTTCTTACATGGAGATATTTTCCAAAACAGAATTTATCTAAATACCTATGAGTCTTTTATGCAGCAGCCTTGTTGGTCCCAGGATATTAGTGAGACAAGGTGTGTGAATTAGTATCTTTTATTGGCCCAATTGCTAAAGATGAGCTCTTTGTAAGCTCCAAAGTTGCTCGCTCTCACACACAAAAAAAGTTGGTTCAATAAAAGAGATTACCCCATCCACCTTGTCTCTGTAATGAGTCCTTCAGGTTTCCATCCTAGCTGCTTGTAGCCCGCACTGGAATCACATTTCCGTGCGTTTTCAGTTTCTTTCCGTACTGTCCCTGATGGGACAACTTGGTACTTACAACAGTGGCTCCTGCAAGGAAAGCATTTGCTCACTCCTGAAATCGAGCGGCAGCAGGAAAAACTTCACCCTGGTTTGCATTCTCCTATGGCTGCAAACTTACGCGCCTGCCACTCGAACTCCTGCTGCGAGCGGCAAGCCAGGAGATTTAAAACGAAAATCCAAACAAGCAAAGCAGACGCATTATTCAGTCAAGGCACCTGTATAATGACTAAACCGATGTCGCAGCAGAGGATCCTCCCGGCTGCTGAATCCCCAAACCCTTCCAAAACAAAACAAACAACTCCACCCCAATTAACCCAAAGCACCCTCCCCCGACTGAAAAGAAGGGGGGGGCGAATGGCAGGTGCGAGGGGGAGGCAAAGTTTGGCAAATGCTCGGCTCCTAATTTAGGAGCCCTAAAATTAAAATTAAAGGCAACTGTAGAGCAAAGACGATCTCGTTCCCCACCGTTTCTAGGAGCGGTGACCACAAGCGAAACGTACCTGTCTGCTGTCTCTCCCCCACCGTTTTTTCCTAGACGGGTGGAGGCACGAAAGGAAGCCCCCTCGCTGCAGTCACCGAGCTATGGAGGCTGCCAGGCAGAGGGCCAGCAGCAAGAGCCCTACTGGGCAAATCACTTGAGCAGGTGAAGTTGGACAGCAGCAGCCATCAGGAAGCAACACGTTTGGGTTGAACTTTGCAGCTTCAGTCCCACCGCAAAAGAGCCGATCCCCGCCCGGCCGAGCCGCGGTCTCTGCCTCTTTTATTGGCGCGGGCGGTATGGCTTTATTTACTTATTTATTTATTTCTCTCTCTCTCCCGCCTCACCAGCCAGTCCTCCCACCCCCAAGCGGAGTCCGTTCCAGTCACTCCTGCCTGCAGCTTGGCAGGGCTGCTCTACTGCCGACGCCAGTCCCGCTTTCCCGGGGTGCTGGCCTGGGAGGGAACGGGCCGGGGCTCCTGCCAGGAGAGAGAAGCAGCTCCCAGCGCTGGAAGGGCTGCACCCAGCCCGCCCGCCGCTTAAGGGACTGAGATGCGCGAGGCTGATGCAGGGTTGCAGGCACCGCGGCTCCTGCACCGCAGCGGCACCAGCGTGCAGCACCGGCTCCACAGCCACCTCCTCAGCCCCGGCCAGCCGGCTTCAGGCTCCCCGCGGCTCTAGAGCTCCCGTCATGAATCCCGCGGGAGGGGCCGGCCCGCCTGCGCACCCTTTGGGATGGCGGGCTGCGACTTTACGGCTGTTAATGGTGGGTTTGGTGATGCACTGGGGGCGGGGGTCCTTCTCTCTCTCTGGCGCCTTAAAGGTGCAGCCCGTTCCCTGGGCTGCGCGCCCGCCGCGAAGGGAACCCACAGCCCTGCCGAGCAGAACAAGGTGGCCCTGCCACCGGTGCTCCTGGGGGGTGGCGGCTGCAATTCATTCCCCACCTCCCCGCTCCGCTGGGAGCTCGCTACGCACCCAGCCTGATCGCGACCGGTGCTAGCGCTTACCCTGGGAAAGCACCGAGCGCTGCTGGAGCCCCGCTCGCAGTCACCTTACGGGGAGCCTAGGAAGGCGCCCCGGCTCCTCACTGAAATACCTGCCCCCACGCTCGTGGGCTCAGTGACCGTTTAAGGATGATTAGAGCCACTTCGTCCAAAAGGTGAAATCGCGGTGGTGAGTCGCACAGCCCTGCTGTTAAACTGGGGGTGTCCTGTCTACGGAGGGCTGAGCACAGCCCCAGGCATGGGGGGTATTGTCCATTTATTGTTTGCATGGGGACTTGAGGGAGACCAGCCGCAGTGAGGGGTGTTGATGGGTTTTAAGTTCACTATAGCTCATGTGAAGCCAACAGAGAAGGAGCCTCGTTTCAAGTCTGATTTGCTGAAGGGACTAGGAAACAAACCATTGCCTGGATTTTCTCTGCTAATCAAAGCCAAGCCCGGAAACCACCACCACCCTCATCTGTCCATTCCTCTGTGCCAAGGCCACCTCCACTATTATCACACGTAAACACAACATACGTTCGGGCTGCTTGGACCCAGTGTGTTCAGTGCGCCTGCACTACCTTTCCTTTTCGCCCAGCCGCTGACTGGTGCAGCTGTGAATGGAAAACAATTCTGTCCGCTAGTCGCTGTTTTTTCCCTGTGTACGCACATGTGATAGAAAAATTGTCTCCCCCATCCCGCTCCTTGACTGAGATCAGGAGCGGAAAGAGGAGCAGATGGGACACCATAGTCTGCAAGGTGGGGCTGCAGGCACTGTGGTGTGTCTTCAACTCCTGGATTCTCTCTGCTCACCTCCTCAGCAGAAAAATATATATCATTTTTTCATGTTATTTTATGCTGCCATGAAAACCCCCTAAGGAAGTAAATGTACCTAGAGAATAAAGAGTTATTTAGCAAGTATTAGTAGAGAACAAAGCATAATTTATATCCCTATTCCTCTTTAGGTGACAACACAGAGTAATCTAAAGATTGCTTTTATCCTGACAGTCAATGAATTTATGTAGATTTACCATCCTGAACAGAGGGCTCAAATCTTTCTTTGCTCACATCTCTGTAATTCTACCTTTGTCAAATGAAAACAATAAACTAAAAAGACTAATGTATGTTTCCTTCTTAGTAGTAAATCCCATTGTCTAATGCAGAGAACTTTTTATTGAAAAACCTGGATCAATGGTTGACTTTGTTTTGAAGCCTTTATTTAAGAAGGTATTTTAAAAGAATGAAGTTCATGCTCTTAGCATTCTTAGAAATCACTCCTCAAAGTCCATCACCAGACTAGTCAATCTAGAGGTCACTGTCACCTAACAACAAAGCTTGAAACCCCTTTGTGTTCAAGCAGTGTACTTTCTTACTGGGAAATAAGACCCACATTCTCTCCCTCCACCCCCTTGAATCTTTTTAACATCTTTCTTTGGAAAGGTGGAGCTTAATTTGGTTAACACCAATAAGCTTTCAAGGTCAATTAGAGGAAAATGACAAATGGGTTCTATATCAGAGAGAATGCCTCCAACTTTATATAATGTGTTTAGTGGCAAATGTTTAAATAGTTAAATACTCACTTTGTCTGGTTGTCATTTTAATCTGTTATACTATCCATCTCCAATAAGTATTTAAATATAATTTATTAGTAAAAAGTCAAAGTGAGTTCTACTGAAATAAGCTTTTGACTTTTCCAAATATGAGAAATTAAAGAAGATAAGGGTGCTAATTATGGGCCTGATTCACAGCCCACTGAAGTCAATGATTTCAATGAGCTTTGGATCAGAACCTACACTGGTATTTTTTATTTTATAAGGGATGCAGATTTTAGACGGGTCCACCATGTGACTTCACGCTTTTGTGGACCAAACGCAGGGGGAGGTCTGTGAAAGACGCCTCCTCCTTTAATAAAAACTTGTCCGAGGGCACAGATGCCCTGGGGTAAATGGAGATGACTGTGGGCAATGCCATAACCACACAGCCAATAAATTCTTGAAGGAGAATATAGGCCAGAAGTATTGCCCCATTTAAGGAGCAAGTTCTTTTTGTTTATAGCTGTGGGGTTGTGTACAACTGTAATCCCATAGAGATGTGCCCAATCAACGGCCCTAAGGCCAACTGTTTGCCTCTTAGTAGAAAATACGAGACCGAAAGAGGATAACCATGAGATGGCATTGAAAACAGTAACAGGGACATTAGACTGATTAAGAATGGCCAAGGTAGACTCGAATGCCTGGCAATACCAATTAGGGGAAGTTGACCGCTGCCAATTATGCTGATCACTCCAATTATATCATTTACCACACCACTGACAAGGGGGTGGGGGCATATAGTAATGGGAGCAGTTGGGATATTTTCCCCAAGATCGGAGGGAGTCAGGACCCAGGAACACAAAACAGGGACTGGCTGGAGGCATGGAGTTATACACGGAAATAGAGGTGATGGGGGTCTCAAGTTGATCCGATTGGGAAGAATTACAGGTAAACAAACGTCTCCAGGGCCAATTGTGTTCGTCACACCGTGAGGCAGGTTCCTCGCGAGACACATTTTCGATAGGAATAAAATCAAGGAAAAAAGGGATCTCCCCGTGGGTGGAAAGGGGGTTAGAGCATACTGATTCGAAGGAATAGAAGAAACATCGCCTGAATTAGCAGCCAAAAGTTCCTGACGAGCGTAGGCCAAAATCCAGTTCACCAGAGGGTTTGGGTGTGGTTGATGTGGTTGCAAATAAACCTGAAATGAGAAAAAGAAAGATAGGACAATCCCCTCGGGCGGGTCCTGTTATGATCTCCGGCTAAGCCAGTTATGATGGACTAGCCGGGCTTCTGACTGGCCAGTGCACACAACGTGATATGTATTGGGGAAATGACCGGGCTTGGACACAATAGCTGAAAGGGGTTGTGGATGCCCAGACGCTACTGGGGCACTTAACCATATCGGCTCCTGGGGGGCAAAGACTAGTTTCCAGGATGGAGATGGCTCCGGGTCGATATGTGGCCATCGACTATAAGCTTCATTTAAAGTGATGAGGGCCTGTGGGAGTGCCAGGTCCCAGTCTTTGTAATCTGGTTTCCAATAATAGCACGGAGTTGTGTCTTAAGAATCCCAATGCGACGCTCCACAACACCATTGCTGTGGGATTGATAGGGGAGGTGGACATGGAGTTGGGCTCCCCATTTGGTGACTAAGGCCTCAAAGCTATGACTAGTAAATGGGGGGCCTCCATCAGTTTGGATTTCAGAGGGAACACCCCAGGCTGCAAAAACTTGAAGTAATGCCTTGTTGACAGCTGGAGCTGTGGATCGTTTTAGTGGTGAACAGTGGACTTGACGGGAGCCTAGATCCACAACCACTAGCCCCTTTGGGAACAGTTTAGTCCCGGCTAAAGAGCCAATTAAATCTAATTGCCAATGACATCCAGGTCTGAAAAATTGAGGTTGTAAAGCTCTATGGGCTACAGCAGGTCGGGACGTATGACGGGTCACTTGGCACTGCTAGCAAGCGCATATAACTTCATTGCGGTGCTGTCGGGTTATATCTGATTTGTGGCGCCCATGAGCTGTGAAAATTTGGTGGAGGGCTCACCCAGGTAAGTGTCCCCATTCCTCATGCATCCATGTTAAAAAGGGATCCCGAGGGTCAGGGAAAGTAACAGAAGACACCACAGGACTGCTAGGAATCTCAGCCTTAAAGGCGCGAAGACGTTGGTCGAGGGTGGTATGGAGTGGATTGCTATCTTGGGAGGGACAATGGGTAACAAACCAGGATAATTTAGTCTTATGCATGAGGGTGAAAATTTGCTCCCACAAGTCCTCATGAGCTCATGGTTGTCCCTCACGAGTAAGAATGGATACCCCATAGGCAGAATCAATACCAAGGACAAACTAGGTACGAGGATGGGCACAAGCAAGGTGGGAAGCAGCCAGAAATATTCCCTGAACTTCGGCTAGTTGGGCTGAAGCGTGGCTTGGGAGAGGTTCAGCTTGAAACATCTCACACGGCTGACATAGAGTACCAGCACAGCGGGAGGGGGCCGTGCCCCCGTCAGACATGATCCATGGGTCAAACACAATAAGCTCAGCTAGACTGGGATCTTCCTCAACTACAGAACTTGAACATAATAACCATTGACCGAAGGCTTCCTGTGCTACAAACACTAACTGAAGAATTGTTTTTTGGGGGTCCCACCGATATAGAATTGGGCTAGAATGGAGCCATGCTGCTAAATCATTCACGGCCTGATCAGCCTCCTCAGTCCAGAGCAGTCTTTTGCTTTTTTGCAAACTGCTGGATGATGGAGAGGGCATTAATCAAGTTAGCTGGGAGAAAGGCCCAGTGATAATTAACAATTCCGAGTACCCTTTGAATCTGCTTTCAGGTGTGGGGGGGTGAATCCCCACCTTAAACTGAGGCTGTAGTAAATGATACGAGGAATGCTGGAGGACTCCCTCCTCAATGTTAAATCCCAAAAACTGAAATGAAGTTGATGGTGATAAACTGCTGTTTGCCTTGTTAACCTCCCATCCGTCACTATCTAGGGTCTGGAGGACCTGATCAGTGACAGTTTGAACAGGGCCAGGATCGGGGCCGCAAATGAGAATGTCATCTACATAATGTCAAGTATCAGAGGGGTAGCCGTGTTAGTCTGAATCTGTAAAAAGTAACAGAGGGTCCTGTGGCACCTTTAAGACTAGCAGAAGTATTGGGAGCATAAGCTTTCATGGGTAAGAACCTCACTTCTTCAGATGCAAGTCTACATAATGGACGATCTCGACCCCAGCCTGGATAAGACGGCTTGAAGGGTTCGGTTTAGAGCCTCAGTGGCACAGGCGGGTGAATTTCGGAACCCCTGGGGACAAACCCGCCACTGGTACTGAGCACCCTCATATGCGAAATTAAGAAATCCCTGTGGATCATAAAGGGGTATTTGGTAAAACATGTCTTTAAGGTCAAGGGTACATGCCCACTTGGCCTGTCGGTTTAATAAGACGTGTTCAATTGTAGGTAGATCCCACTGGCTTATGAATGCAATAGCCTCAATATGTTGGTTAGCCGAAGGGTAATCAATAACCATGCGATACTCATTGGGCTTATAAGGCTTCGGGATGCCCCATGCACTGGACATATATCGGCTAGTGGTGACACGATAGATACGCTGGGCATTTTCAAGCTGAGTTAGAAGTTGACTAATGGAGGCCTTTCCCTGGGGAGGAGTGGGGATAGGTTGATATTTCCACGGTGTTGGGTTACTAGCACAAGGTTCATGGGAGTTGGCAACTAAGGCAGCTGGTAGAACGGAAGTGATAACGGGGGGCCAATTTGAAAGCTTTTAACTCACCCACCTCAAGGATAGCCTGATCTCCCAACAGAGCGGTAAACTGAATGGGGGTGCCCTGAAGGGTAGCTTTAATTTTAACTTCGGGCTGGGGCTCAATGCTGTTGAGCCCTTGAACGTAAATGATGCGACCCGTGCGCTTGTGGGGTATGGATGGAGGAATGATGGATACTTGGGCACCTGTATCTAGTAAAAACTGGACCTCCTGATTACCCAAGAGTAACCAAGGGAAAATACGGCCTGAAGTCACTAGACCGAGCGTTGGCCATCATTACGCACTCGGTCTCGTGCCGTTTCCCGGGTGTGGGACCTCTGAACGGTCCTCCCACCCTAAAGTTATAGCCAGCTCTCTTTGTTGTATGGGGCTTAGTTTACGAGAGGTATCCTTGCTAAGCCCTCCTTTGTTGAGTAAAAACCCGATGATCTTTCGTTCTACATAAGAACGTTCAGGATACTTGGACTTGGTCCCGGGGATTACTATTCCTGCAGCCACTACAGGTGGTCGGGGAGTAGGCCACTTTAAGCGGTCCATAGCCTGTAATAGAGAGGTGACCGGCCATCCCTGGAACCCCCGCATCCATAGCAGTGTATTTGTGTCCCCTAAGGGGCTACTGTCAAGTGTCATATCTATCCTTTGCTCATGTATGGCGATGGCGGCTGGATTGGTGACATAACAGTAGGCCTGAAATTGGCAAAATTCCTGCTGTGCTAGTGTCAAATTTAAGGGGGTTTGTGCAGGATCCCACCAGATGAGGGATGCCCCTGCAATGGTGAAAATTAAATCGCGAGGGGTAGAGATCCCGCTAGAAGGAAGCTGAAATGCTGTGGGACTATTCTGTATCTGTAAATAAACAGCTGCTGGTACTGAGGTTGGCCAAAGAGGAGGCCAGGCAGCGCTCCAGGCCATATGGATCGCTTCCTCCTGGTCAACTAATTCCTGGCCATATTCTAGGATGAGCCGTCCTAGCCAGGTGAATACCGGCTCGTTTGGCTCTCACCCCATATCGTTAATAAACTCCTTCATTTCTGCCTTACTACGAGTGCGCCACTCATAAGTAATATTTCGCGCCCTGGTTTGGTCCACTTTAGTGCGTGTTAACTGCACTGGCATAGCCTCAACAGGACTGGGAGTTATTACTTCGGGGGTTGACGATGGTAGAGCCGGGTATAAATTGGGAGCTGACGGGTATGGTGGAGGGGAGGATTCGGGGATTTTAAGATCTGGTAGAGGGGGGGGAAGTGGGATCTCAGGTAACGGTTGGGCCACACTGGAAGTCTTGGGGTGTCAATCATCTCTTGAGCGGTGGAAGTTAGGGCCTCCATAACAATGGTCAATTTACCTAGAGCCAGGCCTAGGATTTTGTGATAGGCACTGGCGACAACTTCTGATTTCTACTGGTCAGGATGAAGCTTCTTAGATTTTTTCCCGCACTCTAATTCCTGGATGAGCTGAATTACTAGCTCATGTGCAGGGCCCCCGCTCGAGAGTCTGGGTGAGTGGACAGGTGCTTCCAGCCACCTTTAAAATCTTTTGGGCATCCTTCCACAAACATATTGGATCAGTCCCAGCACCGACTTCCCCTGACTTGGTACAAGTTGGCCGATAACTGGCCTCTTTGGGGGTTAGCTGAAGACCCATATGACATGTCATAAGACAGCCTGCAGCACCAACAGACAGACTGACAGTATAAGTTTGGCTCAAATAACCGACTTCAATAATGCAATTCCAGCTAATTGCCTCAGAATACCCCCGATCGGATAACACATGATGCTGGAGGTGATTAAACTCATCATCGGGGGTTTTGTCAGTGACCTTAGTGCGCCACGGACAATTAAAGTGCACTGGTGATAGGGGACGATTTTCCTCCAGACTCGATCCTGTTCGTGACGCCATGTCCGAGACCAATGCAGGTTTGAATGAGTATTCGAGTGAAGGAGGAAAATTGAAGCACAGACAGATTGCAATTCAAAACAGGTGGTTGTTTATTAATGGGGAATGAATTACAACTTGTTGCACATGACACCAAGGTGTTGCACACGACACCGATGTGATCTTTTGACCAACAATTGGCCATCCAGACGCCATGACTGAGCATAAGTTTGCGACAAAATCCAATCAATTTTTTAAAGGCTTTTTTTTTCCAGAGTAGTTTTAGATACTACACCTGCCCTGATAACTTTTTTGTTGTTGTTTTACAAGTCACATTTTCCTATTTTAAAATATATTTAAAATATTTTCCTATTTCTTCTGCTGTGTCAAAGACTCATGCAAATAACAGGGGAAACTCTCTGCCTGCACAGTAAGAATGAAAGTGCTGCCAAATGAAGTGCTGCCAAATTTACAAAGTAAACAACTTTAAAAATATTTCTTTGATCTTTCAGTTATAGTCATTTTAGATGTTACTTGTAACAATAGTAGATTATTAAGTTGACAGTGCCCCTTAAGGTTGTCCATTTAGGCACTCATTCAGAGAATGTCAAATTTAAAATTGAACATGTCACCTTAACGCTATCACCTTGTGCATAAACATAGTACAGTTTTATTACATGAACACATTGTTTCCCAAAATATAAAATAATTGCATATTGTATTGCAACTTTAGGCCTTGGACCTGCACAGAGACCCACTGAAGTTTGTGGGGCTCTGCATAGGCACAAAGTTCCATCTGCACAGATACAATTGTAGGACTAGGGACTTGGATGTACACAATGCACCTAGTGATATGTTTTCCTTCTTGTATATGTATGCTTGTTTCATTGTCATAATGGTCCATTATATCTTTACCAACTTCTTACAAGTAAAGTTCACTTCTCTCTATGATGTATGTTTTTAAATGCGTTATCTGACCACGAGCATGTATTTAACAGAATATTTTTGTTTTAATTTGGATGAAGATATCTCTAAAATGAATGTCTTATTGTAGATAAGAACACAAGAGCTGCCATACTGGGTCAGACATGGTCCATCTTACCCAGTATCCTGTCTCTGACAGTGGCCTGTACCAGCGCTTTAGAAGGAGTCTACGGAACAGGGCATTTATGAAATTATCGAACCCTGTCTTTCACTCCAGTCTTCTGGGAGTTAGAGATTTAGGGTTGCATCTGTGATCCTGTTGGCTAATAGCCATTGATGGACCTATTTTTCATGGACTTATCCAGTTCTTTATTGTAACCAGTTACAATTTTGGCCATCACAGCATCCCATGCCAATGAGTTCCACAGGTTATTTGTGAGTTGTGTGAAAAAATATTTTCTCTTGTTTGTAGAAAACCAGCTGCCTATGGTCTGAGCCTTTATTATGTGTTTTTAAGTAGTCTCCATGCTGCTTGCAGACATGTTACTCTTTTTTAATTTCCATCCAACTAGCATCCTCATTCTTGTGTAGTTCCCTTTTTTAAAGTTAAATATTACTGTGTTGGGATTTTTCAGTATTTTTCACCCTACCAGGATGCTAAATTTAATGACATTCTGGTAACCATTACCAAGTTGTTCAGCTAGAGTTACCTCTTTGACAAGAACCTGTGCTCAGTTTAGGATTAAATCAATAATTTCCTCTCCCCTTATGGATTCAGGACTAGGTGCTCCAAGAAGCAATCATTTATGGTTATTTACAGTATCTTATCAGCAATTTCTCTAAGAAAACTGTACAACTTCTGTGTCTACAGAAAAATGTCATTCAAACATTCTTCCCAACTCCAACACACCAAATTTCTTCAATTTATATATCCTGAGAGCCTTCCATAATGTTCTGGAATTGGTGGAAGTCAGTTCTAGGATGGTGTGCCTAATCTACACCAAAGCAAAACATTCCACTTTTTGGTATTTGAGTTTTACCATCTGGTTTAATGTGCCCTATAACAACACTCTGCAATTAAATAGTTTTGTCTATAGATTTCAAACTATTTTATTAAGTTATGCAGGCATTGTATTATCCATTTTCAGATGGCCTTGGTAAATACAGAAATTTGAAGACATTTTCTTAAAATGTAATATAGATTAGACAGGGCTTTGTACAGCAATTCTACTACAGTATTTGTATCTCTCTGTGCATCAGTTACCACATCTGTACTAATACTTAGCTTTCATGTAACACTTCCTGTCCGTAGACCTCAAAGTGCTCTACAAAGGGAATTAAGTATCATTATCCCCATTATTCAGATAGGGAAATTGAAACAGAGGTAAAGTGATTTGTTTAAGGTCCCATAACAGGAGAGTAACAGAGCTAGTAATAGAACCCAGATTATCTGACTGCTAGGCCAATACCCTAGCCTTAGGAAAAAGCTGCCTCTCAACTAAGGACAAGGCTATTATTCCTATTCCCTGGGACGGTTTGTTTGAGGCTTAGTTAAGTAGACTTACACCACACAAAGAACAGTCAAAAGAAGACTTAAGTCCCAGTTTTAGATGCCATTGTGATCAAGGTGGATTGATTTGAATAAAAAAGATTTAAATTACCAATTTTATTCATTATTTAAATCACTTTAGCAGAAAACCTTGTCTGTTCCAGGGGCAATCAGTGCACAGTACTTGCTGGTTGGAGTGATGCAGAGTTTGCACCTCTACCTAGAGCACTAGTTCTATAGGAGTAAAGAGGTTATTTTACTTCTGTATTTGGCACTGGTGCAACAGATACTGTAATATTGTGTCCAATTCTGGTGTCCACAATTCAAGGACAATGATAAATTGGAGAGAGTTCAGAGAAGAGACACTAGAACAATTAACAACGACTATTAGCGGTAAATATGCCCAATGGCCTGTGATGGGATGTTAGATGGGGTGGGATCTGAGTTACTACAGATAACTCTTTCCTGGGTGTCTGGCTGGTGAGTCTTGCCCACATGCTCAGGGTTTAGCTGATGGCCATATTTGGGGTCAGGAAGGAATTTTCCTCTAGGGCAGATTGGCAGAGGCCCTGGGGTTTTTTCGCCTTCCTCTGAGCGTGGGGCACGGGTCACTTGCTGGAGGATTCTCTGTACCTTGAAGTCTTTAAACCATGATTTGAGGACTTCAATAGCTCAGACATAGGTTAGGGGTTTATTACAGGAGTGGGTGGGTGAGATTCTGTGGCCTGCGTTTTGCAGAAAGTCAGACTAGACGATCATAATGGTCCCTTCTGACCTTAAAGTCTATGACTCTATTGCGAGGAGTCTGGTGGCACCGGACTCCTCGTTGTTTTTGTGGATACAGACTAACAGAGCTATCCCTCTGATACTTAGAACAATTAAAGTATTAGAAAACATACCTCATAGAGATAGACTCAAGGAGCTCAACTATTTATCTTGACAAGAGAAGGTTAAGGTGTGACATGATTGCAATCTAAAAGTATTGGTGTGGGAACAAATATTTAATAATGGGCTCTTCAATCCAACAGAAAAAGATATAGCATAATCCAATGGATGGAAATTGAAGCTAGTCAAAATCAGACTAGAAATTATGATGAGAGAAATTAACCTTTGGAACAATTTACCAAGGGTTGTGGTGGATTCTCCATTACTGAATATTTTTAAATCAAGATTGGATGTTTTTCTAAAAGATATACTTTAGGGATAATTTTATGGAAGCTCTATGGCCTGTGTTATAGAGGAGGTCAGACTCAATGGTCCCTTCTGGCCTTGGAATCTATGAAATCATGAATTTTAATCATGCTTTACACTTGTATGTTTTAGTTATTTTCCTAAAGAAAGGTTGATTCCCACTGATTAATAATTATTAAAATATGTTGATTTGCAACTAAATATGGCCTTTACATGAAATTTGGTACTTCTTTTCGCTACCAGGAGGAAAAAGTATATATGCATTTATTTAAGCATTTTTATATGCTTTATTCTGTTAGACAATGGTGAATGATGCGTTTTTTATTTACTAGATGATAGATTTTTTTTACTTATTTTTGTCAAGCTCTATTTGGATGGAAATTCAAATTAAATTAAAAATGGACAAAAGCATTTTTTTATTAAATAAAACTACCTTAAATGTGCAGGATAAGAAAAAAATAGTTTATCAAAAAAGTCTACCAAAACACGTTTTTCATTTAAAATTAGCATTTATTAAACAAAGGAAGTATTATCTGTTTACCATATTGTTCAAAATTTTAGGATTAGTAGATGTCATCCTCTCACACCTAGTTTTTATTCATAGATAAGACGAGGACAACAAACTTTTCTGTTTTTTTCAGCATCCAATCAGTTTCTTAACTTGAAATGAACTAGTCATTGAACTGAACTTGTTGAATAAACTGAAATGAAGGAAATATTCTCTCTACACTTTCAGAAGAGGCTACTGCTGTCAAAAGCACCTATAGTACTTCAAAAACCTGTGGTTCCTGGTGCTTACTCAGAGACTTCCACCAGTTCAGTTCTTTGACTTTCTTTAAAACTTGGCAGCAAACACAGAATCATAGAAATGTAAGGCTGAAGGTGACCCCAGGAGTTCATGACACCGAGTCCCTCTGTCCTGGTGCAGAAACAAGTAAACCTAGACCATCCCTGACAGGTGTTTGTCCAACCTAGTCTTAAAAACCTCCAGTGATGGGGATTCTACAACTTCCCTTGGAAGCCTAATCCAGAACTTAACTACCCCATAAGATGACTACTTAATATTATTGTTGTATTTATTTTAATAGATTATGAAAATTTAGGCCTTAACGTAGGTGGTTAGTTACAATTTTTATTTTAAATAGGTTTATTTTTAAACAATAATATTTTAAAGTATTTGTACCCAGTGGAACAGCTTCCAAGACCCACATCACAATATTCCATAGCTCAATGGTTCTGGTATTCTCCTGAGAGGTGGGAGACCCCTATTGAACCCTGGTCTCCCACATGCTGTATGAACCTACTAACCACTGGGCTAAAATTATAAGGGAGGCACATAATCCCTCCCTCACTCCCATTTTGTGTGGAGTTAGGCAGGCACTTATCTCATTCTCTTAAGAAATGCCTTAAGCACCTAATTTGTCTGACTCCCAGAGAGGGTTTCCTGGCTGAAATAAGCACCTGCCTGCAGCCTGGACTTAGGCATATATCTCCATGAGAAGGGCAGGACTCACTGCTCTCATCAGCATCTTCCATTGACTAGTATAGTGGCTCCCCACCTAATGTGCTGGCTTTTGTAGATCTCAGTCTTAAGCACCTATCCCTCCCCATTCATCGTATCAGTAGCCTGGGCACCTAACCCAGACTTTGTGTTATTCCAATGATTTCCTAGGCACCTAAAAGTTAAACATTGAGTGTTGCAATGCCTACATCCCTTTGTGGATCAGGGAATTTGGAGAAAGGAGCATTTAGGTGGGAATATAACAAGATTCTTTTTATCAGATTCCTGCCACCTCCTCCTGAAAATATTTGGAAATATTTTCTGAGCAGTTCAAAGTCATTCTGGGGAAGAGAAATTTTGGGGCCAGCTATAAAGCCCATTTCAGTCAGTGGAAATCTTTCAGTTGATTTTACTGGGTTTTGGATCAAGCCCTTAGTGCATTTAGTGATTGGCATGGCAATGTGGTTGTTACCTCTAGCTCCCTCACTGGTTTAGCTCTCCAGTTAAACCAAAACGCTACCCATTCCCGGATAGTAAAAGTCTAAACATTCATATCTCTTTGTGGGTTCAACAGACACCTGCAGAGCTAAAGAAGAACCTATCTTCTCCCTTCCCACCCACTTTCCTAAACCACTTCGACTAGAGAGACCCACCACAAAACCTCTCTTTCTAGGAGTTCTTTTCATTAAGGAAAGGGAGTTGCCTCATTTCCCAACAGGCTTTGCTGTGCCAGCCTTCAACTCCCAGGACTCTCTCTGGACAAATCCTACAAGCCAACTTTAAAGAGGCAACCTGTTTGAGTGTAAAATAAACTTCTGACACACACACCCTGTGCTGTGCATTGTACTTCAGGAATGCATCTAATAGCTCAGTAAAAATAGTAACACACATAATAACTATTCCATTGTCAAATTCTTATTTGGTTCAGTCAAATCAGAAAAAGTTTAATTTAAAATAAGTCCAGGAACTGTCCTTTATTTAGGATTATTTCCATGAGAAATGGCATCTTTCAAATCTCAGACATTTTGTCAGTATGGGAGGCTGTTAAAAAACAATGTTGGATGCCCTCCACTACCCACAAAACGGACAAGCATTTTTTTCACTCTTATGGAAGAAATATTTCTCCTCAAAGTTTATACACCAATCTTCCCCCCTTTGGAAAGAGACCGAGTCTGGAAAAAAATAAGCCTCAGTATATAAAACCAGAAGGTTTTAAGGGAAATTGTTTTGCTATCTTAACTATGACAAGTGCTACATATAGGAAACAGCCATACATGAAAACTTATATTTAATAAGGATATCAAGAAGAAAAAAATACTATATGCGAGCAGTATGACCTTGCTAATGTTGTGCAAGAAACCTGAACCTTTGGAATTACCTGTCTTAAGTGCTTTATTCCACAGCCTTAACTTTGTAAAAATGCTAGATTGTTTTGTTTTGTTTTGTTTTTGTTTTGTTTTTGTATTTAAAGGTAGGGGGAGGGATTAAAATCCAAATCTTTTTAGCATATTCAATTTACACATAGATTTTACATGATTTTTCTTCCTGAATTTATGGAACTACATGAAATGTCTAGGCTCCTTAAACTGGGATTAAGCAACCTGCTATATCTACAAACTCCACCAACCTTTCCACTGACACTAGTAAACATCTCAAGTTTATTTTCTCTTATTGCTTCAGCAAGTGAGTTTATGTAATCTGCAGTCCAATAGTGACATAATTACATACACATATGTATAATTGTGCACATGGGTATAGTGTAAGTTTAAATGTAAAATAGATTGCTCTTACTAAGACTCGCATTTTGAAATGTTAATAACATTGCTATTTTAATACACTCTCCCTCTCAAAACTTAGTAAACCACGTACAGTACCAGTCATTCAGGCCTTTTTACCTACCGAGGCCCTGATCCTGAAAACATTTATGCACTGGTGTTGACGTTTCAGCATTTAGACATTCACGTTATGCCCATGAAAAAAGGCAATTTATTTTATTGTCCTCTTATTACCCTAAAATATCTAAAAGGCTTTTGTTTAAAATCCCTCTCTTTCCTCCTCTACAAAAAAAAAAAATCACTTCTAGGCAGAATTAAAAGAAATTAACAACAGGGCCTATGCAGCTTTGGAGTGGGTCCCGGCAGAAAAGTTTGTTAATGTATACTGGGATTGCCAGGAATTCTCCATAGAGATCTCTAGGAAACTTTCATGTAGGTACTCTGCAATCCTATGCCAAAGGTTCCTTTGTAAAGCTGTCTTGTTTCTACCCCCGCTGTAGGACACTTTGCCATGCCAACCAGCAATTATTTTTACAGGGACAAGAGCAGTACACAGGTGAGCAGCATACGGACCTGGTCTGAAGCCACACACATGAAGGAGATTCACCCTTGCATCCTGGTTTACCCTCAGGAGATTTGATTTGGATTTGATTACCCTAGCCTGTGGAAAAGGGTGCCAATATTGAGAATGCTCTCCCTAGGCCCAGGTAGTGACCCTCTTCACAAACCACCCAGACCCCTTTGTCCCTTCTTGCCCATTCCATCTTCCCAACCCTCCCTCTCCCACTGAGCTCACCATATCTGGGACTCTCACTGAGCTGTGTGCTAGCCAAGGGACATTGAGAAAGATTCATGGCTGTGAGTGCACTCTCAATACTGTCTCTGTTCACTGTTTCTTTGGTTTATGCAGATGTGCCCTTGAGGACCAACTCCTACACACTGGCAGAGGTCCTCTGTCAGATAAGTAGGCAAACCAGGAGGAGTAAGGAGGATATGTTTCGCAAAGTGCTGCAGTCAACAGATATAGCAGATAGTGAAACAAGAGCATGGAGGGAGACAGAGAATGAGAAACACAGACGGGAAAGCCTGGAAAGGAGACAGGGGCAGGAATGGATGACAGATGAACACGAGCAGATGATAAAGCTACTAGAAAGCCAGACACAGATTTAAAGTCCCTCACAGTGGTGCAGTCTGAACACGTGTGCATGACTCCTTCTGCAGCTAATACAGAACGCCATTCCATGCCCTCCCCAAACTCCCCCAGCATATTTCTCTTATTTTCCCGTTCCATGGCAGTACCCCTTGCACACCATCCCTAGAGACTGGTTTCATGGTGAAAGCTGGAGTTACCACAGCTGTGAGAGCATTAACTGAGAAACTGTTCCTCATTGCCATGTCCCCTGTTTTCAAAAAAAAAAAAAAAAAAAAAAAAAAAAGTGGTATATCCTTTAATTCAAGTGTAGTTTTTGAAACAAAATGAGTCTTTATTTGTGTCATGCACATGGGAGTTGCTGTTAAAATTCAAACACAGTGGCTATAGGCAGAAACATGTGCTCACTACAGTTAAAGACAAGGAAGAAAGCATTACAGAGGTAATTTAAGATGGCAAGTAAACATTACCTGATCTAATGCATAACACAAAGACACATTACCAGGGCTTATTGTCAAAATGCTTCTTCAAAGCCTCCCTGATTTGAACAGCCCACTGAACCTCTCTAATTGCTCTGGTATCTGGCTGCTCAAAATCAGCAGCCATCCAATCCACCTCCGCACTCCACCCTGTGGTAAACTTTTCCCCTTTGGCTTCACAAGTGTTTGCAGATCCAGTGTTCCTAAAGATGTGTGCACATGACCAACCTGCATTGATGTCAGTGACATGGCCCTGGTGATCTATCAGCACCTGCAAGCCCTTCCAGTTGATGTACTCTGTTGCAAGATGGCCTGGGGGCAAAATTGGGATATGTGTGCCATCTATCACTCTACTTCAGTTAGGGAAACCCATTGCCACAAAGCCGTCAAGTATTTCCTGCACATTGCCAAGAGTCACAGTCCTTCGTAGCAAGAGGCAATTAATGGCCCTGCATACTTGCATTATCACAACCCCAATGGTGGATTTTCCAATTCCAAATTGATTCGCAACTGACTTGTAGCAGTCTGGAGTTGGCAATAGATGTGTGGAATCATAGAATCATAGAATATCAGGGTTGGAAGGGAGCTCAGGAGGTCATCTAGTCCAACCCATTGCTCAAAGCAGGACCAATTCCCAACTAAATCATCCCAGCCAGGGCTTTGTCAAGCCTGACCTTAAAAACCTCTAAGGAAGGAGATTCCACCACCTCCCTAGGTAACCAATTCCAGTGCTTCACCACCTTCCTAGTGAAAAAGGTTTTCCTAATATCCAGCCTAAACCTCCCACACTGCAACTTGAAACCATTACTTCTTGTTCTGTCATCTCCTACCACTGAGAACAGTCTAGATCCATCCTCTTTGGAACCCCCTTTCAGGTAATTGAAAACAGCTATCAAATCCCCCTTCATTCTTCTCTTCTGCAGACTAAATAATCCCAGTTCCCTCAGCCTCTCCTCATAAATCATGTGCTCCAGCCCCCTAATCATTTGTGTTGCCCTCCGCTGGACTCTTTCCAATTTTTCCACATCCTTCTTGTAGTGTGGAGCCCAAAATTGGACACAGTACTCCAGATGAGGCCTCACCAATGTTGAATAGAGGGGAATGATCACATCCTTCGATCTGCTGGCAATGCTCCTACTTATACAGCCCAAAATGCCATTAGCCTTCCTGGCAACCAGGGCACACTGTTGATTCATATCCAGCTTCTCGTCCATTGTAACCCCTAAGTCCTTTTCTGCAGAACTGCTGCCTAGCCACTCGGTCCCTAGTCTGTAGCAGTGCACGGGATTCTTCTGTCCTAAGTGCAGGACTCTGCACTTGTCCTTGTTGAACCTCATCAGATTTCTTTTGACCCAATCCTCTAATTTGTCTAGGTCCCTCTGTATCCTATCCATACCCTCCAGGGTATCTACCACTCCTCCCAGGTTAGTGTCATCTGCAAACTTGCTGAGGGTGCAATCCATGCCATCCTCCAGATTCTTAATGAAGATATTGAACAAAACCGGCCCAGGACCGACCCTTGGGGCACTCTGCTTGATACCGGCTGCCAACTTGACATGGAGCCATTGGTCACTACCCGTTGATCCCAATGATCTAGCCAGCTTTCCAACCACTTTATAATCCAATCATCCAGTCCATACTTTTTTAACTTGCTGGCAAGAATACTGTGGGAGACCATATCAAAAGCTTTGCTAAAGTTAAGGTGTGACGCTGTGCAGTCTATATGGTTTTATAAAAACTTGATAATAAGTCAATATAATGTAACTGAGATAGTTTTAGAGAAAATACGGTAATAAGTGAATGTAAGTAACTGGGATATGCCTCATGCAAAAGGTCTCTTGTAAGGTATCATTACAAAGCTTATAATCTACTGAGTATGATCATCTGATTTGTATAAATGTACCACTCTTGTATCTAAAACTAGAAATATAAAATGTAACTCTGAGGGCCTATTGTAATTGTGAAAAGTGTGGACCGTTAATGATGGTTTGGAATCTTGATGACTCCCATTGTCTGCAGATGGCTGTATTTACCTGTGAGTCTTCCTGTATATGTGTGTGCTGGCAAGTGAGTAATGAAGTCTTGCAGTGACATGTGATCATGTCACCTGAACTGGAATCCATCTTTAACCTGGTGCTTTTCCAGTGAGGGGGGGTGGAAACCCAGAGAGACAAAGAGTTCCCGCCTTATGCAAAAGATATATAAAGGGGGGAAGAGAAGAGAGAGAGGGAGAGAGGAGAAGCCATCATGAAGAATCCCCTAGCTACCACCTGAGCTGCAACAAGAGCTGTACCAGGGGAAAGAATTGTGCCCAGGCCTGGAAGGTGTCCAGTCTGAGAAAAACTTACTGAAGCATCTCTGAGGGTGAGATTATCTGTATTCAGTTTGATTAGGCATAGATTTGCGCATTTTATTTTATTTTGCTTGTGACTTACTTTGTTCTGTCTGTTACTACTTTGAACCACTTAAATCCTACTGTCTGTATTTAATAAAATCACTTTTTATTTAGTAATTTACTCAGTGTATGTATTAATACCTGGGGGAGCAAACAACTGTGCATATCTCTCTATCAGTGTTATAGAGGGCGAACAATTTATGAGTTTGCCCTGCATAAGCTTTATGCAGGGTAAAACGGATTTATCTGGGTTTAGACCCCATTGGGAGTTGGGCATCTGAGTGCTAGAGACAAGCACGCTACTGCGAGCTGTTTTCAGGTAAACTTGCAGCTTTGGGACAAGTGATTCAGACCCTGGGTCTGTGTCTGGAGCCAGACGGGAGTGTCTGGCTCAGCAAGACAGGGTGCTGGAGTCCTGAGCTGGCAGGGAAAACAGAAGCAGGGGTAGTCTTTGCACATCGGGTGGCAGCTCCCAAGGGGGTTTCTGTGATCCAACCCGTCACATAAGGAATAACATGTCCACTGCTTTCCCCTCATCCACAGAGCCAATTATCTCGTCACAGAAGGCAATTAGGTTAGTCAGGCATGACTTGCCCTTGGTGAATCCATGCTGACTGTTTCTGATCACTTTCCTTTCCTCTAAGTGCTTCAAATTGATTTCTTGAGGACCTGCTCCATGATTTTTCCAGGGACTGAGGTGAGGCTGACTGGCACTCATTTTTCCACTGTGAGGGCAACTCTCATTCTGGTGTCCTTGTGCCACAGGACAGGGGCAAGCTCCACGCACAGTGCCAGGAAGGTGGCTTTGAGTATCCGAAAGTTCTGCAACCACTGCTCGTCATCCCATATATGCATATGTACTTGTTTCCCAAGCCCAGTACTGACGGTCCACCATGTGAAGCTGCTCTGTGAATGCCAACAGCAATCTTCAATTGTTTCTTTCTATTGCACACAGCAGGGCAAGCACCACAGATTTGCTTTCTGTTTCACCGTTCAGGACCAGCTGTGTTGTGTTCATAACGCACATCACCAGGCTGGTCAGCAGTTCAGGATCCATGCTTTCAGACAGAGATGGCAGGTGCACAGTTTACAAGGTGTTTTCAAAAATGGCACAAAACGAAATCAGAAGCCTATGGAATGATGGGACGGAACGAAGTGCCTCATGAGACAGTGAGCATGCCTCCAGGATGCACTGTGATCTGTTCCCAAATATTCCAGTGTCAGAAGGTGGTGAGTGGCATAGTGGTATAACTACCCATGATGCACCACTCTCTCTGTGGATGCAAGAGCATGGACTGTGGCCAGGCTCCACCGACACAAGGAGTGTTGTGTGGACATGCACAACCAATGTAATTAAAGAAGTTTATGATTGACGATGTAACTTACGTTGTCTTAACTCTCTAGTGTAGACATAGCCTAATTTAACAAAATTTGGAGATGGCACGAAGTTATTTAACTCACAGCTCAGCCATCTTTCCAGATCATTAATAAATTAATTAAACAATACTGGGCCTAGTATGGAACTTTGTGGCTCCACTCTCTTAACTTTTTGGGATGATGAAAATTGACCATTTAATCCTACTCTTTGTTTTCTTCCTCCTTGTCAGGTATTGAGTCATGACAATACATTGCCTCTGACACCTTTACTGCTCAGCTTCTTCATAAGAGAGTTTGTCAAAGGTCTTTTGGAAGTCTAAATAACTTACATCAACCCTGGTTTTCCATTATCCAATATTTAATTGAAACATTCAAAGAATTCTATGAGATTAGTGAGACATAGCTTTTCTTTACAGATCTCCTTCAGAACTATTGGATGTACCTTGGAGGCCTGATGACTATTTTTTTTTTTTAAGTTTTACAACTGTATTAGGAACAAAAGTCCTAGTAATAGTATAGGCCCCCTTTTAGATAGAGATGGCAACATTATTAATGATTATGCTTGGCAGAATTCAATCATGATGGATATCAATATTTTAAGCATTTTATTAATTTAAATGTTAACAATTGCAGGAAATTATGGGGGTGTTAAACAATAATTATTTAATGACAGACACTGAGATTCAAAAAGTTAAAACTTTATAACTGGTAAAACACAAGTTGTCAACATCACATGCAAAACTATACAAAGTAAATATCCTTAAATCAAACTGTAATAAGTTGTAAAACAGCATTTCTGTTTCTTTGCCTATCTGTACATTTTTTATTTTTATTGATGGAAATATTTTTTCACCTTTGTGTGTGTGTGGACAGTAAACTTGATGTTTACCAAAAATTTAATGATAAAAATCTAAATCTTTCAAGCTTATTAATGATGCAGAAAAGTTCAATAAATATTTTTGTTCTGTATTTGGAAACAGGCAAGATTAGCAACTTGCATCACATGAGGATGATGAAGTACTTTTCAGTCTGTTAGTAAACAAAGAGGATGTTAAACAATAGCTACTAGGGACAAACATTTTTTAAATCCGCAGGGCTGGAGGATAACTTGCACTCAAAAGTCTTAAAATATTTGGCTAAAGAGATATCTGGTCTGTTGATGTTAATTTTTGATTAATCTTGAAATAATGGGGAAATTCAGAGGACTGAAAGTGTATTAACATTGCACCAATATTCAAAAAGGGCAAGCAGGATGGCAAAGGTAACTATAGACCTGTTACTCTGACATTAGTAACTAAGTAATGGGATTCTACAGGGATCTGTGCTAGGCTCAATGCCATTCAGCATTTTAATCAATTATCTGGATGTAAAGAGTGAGAAAATTTTCAGGTGACACAAAGATTGTTGGAATGGTAAAAAATGAGATGAATGGGATCATTTGGTTAGCTGGACCCATTCAAACAAAATATATTTTAATTCAGCCAAGTGCAAAGTTATACATGTAAGAACACTGATTGCAAGCCATACCTACAGAATGGAGGACTGTATCCTAGAAAGCAGAGCCTCAAAAAGATTTATGGGTCATGATCAACAAGCAGCTCAACATGAGCGCCCAGTGCCGTGCTGTGGCAAAAAGGCTAATGCAATGCGTGGATGTATAAATGGGGAAAGTGAGTAGGGAGGTGATTTTACTTCTGTATGTTGCATTGGTGTGACCAGCACTGGAATACTGTGTCAGTTCAAGGGCTGGAGAAAATGCCTTATAGTGAGACTTAAAGGGATACATCTGTTTACCTTATCTAAATGGAGATTGAGTGGTAGCTTGATTACAATGTATAAGTATCGTCATAGAGAGAAAATACCATGTACTAAAGGGCTCTTTAATCTGGATAACAAAAACGAATGGCTGGAAGCTGAAGCCAGACAGCTTAAGTTTAGAAGTTAGATACAAATTGTTAACAATTAGGCAATTATTTAAACACTGTAACAGATTACCAAGGTAAGTGGGACGTTCTCTGTCTCTTGATATCTTCATATCATGAATGTGTGCCTTTCTTGAAGATATGCTTTAGCATAACACAAGTTATGTTCTAGTCAAATGAAAATAATGGGGCTAAATACAAAGGTGAAATGTAATGGCCTGTGGTATATAGGAGGTCAGACTAGATGATCTATGAAATCTATGAAAAATACTATTAATACAACTGAATATTTTTTGCCGTCATTGTGAATTTGTGCTGCATGTGATCTTAATTAATTATTTTAAAACAGGCACATGGATGTGTGCCATAATACTTTTATATTGTGGCATAACATCCTAATTGCCATTACATAGCCCAAAAGCAGGCATACAATATGAATGATACATATATTCCCATCTCACATGTGAATAACTTATTTCCACTCTATGATGTTTTCTTGAACTAAATTGTTGTTAAATGGTTTAAACTTCAATAAATAAAACAAAACATATCTTATATTCATATATTTGAATAATAAATTACAATAGATACCAAGTTATTTTTATAGATATTTTCAAGTTTTTGATTGACAGGTGCTTTTGGAATTTCTTGATGCTGATCAGAAAAGAAAGAGTATAATTTTCCTTTTTGCAAAATTAACATAAAAATTTCCATACTATATCTACTTGAATATTTTTTTTGGCACTGGGCTTGTTTACATTGCCCCACAGTTTGTGCTGTACTGTAACTCTCTTCTGGGGATGCTGTGGGCACAATCTAAAAGGTTCCTAGTTCACATTAACATAATCCTGTTTGAAGAGCACTATGTTAACACCAACTAGGAACCTTTTTGTTTGCGCCCATAGCATCCCCAGGAGGGAGTTACAGCACAGCACTTTGGTGCACACAGCTATTTACACCCCCACAGTCCAAACTGTGGGGCAGTATGGACATAGTATCTGTTAGTGGCCTGTAGCAGATGCTTCAGAAGAAGGTGCAAGAAAGCTCATACTTGACAATTATGGAATAAACTTCCTATAAAGAAAGTTTCTTCCTGACTGCTGTTGTTTAGTGGTTTGCTTTTGCTTTTAAGGATTTAGGGCCTTATACTTATTGTGAGTTATTGTGCCGATTGGGTGAGTGATGTTTCTTGGTACACCTACAGGCAATTTTTTCCAAAAGTCCAAATACATTATCTCAACAAGTTCTCCTTAACCCATTACATGGATGATATGCTCAAAAAATTCTAATACATTAGAAAGGGTAGAAATTCCTAATAGAGGCCCTGCTGGCTTCTCTGTATTATAATGTTCCTCTAGGGATTTTACAAATCTGTTTTCAATAATTGTTTTATTGGTACTGATGTAAGACTCAGTGGTCTGAATTCCAGGGATCATACCTAGCATTTTTTCTAAAGAGAGGTATATCATTTGCTATCCTGCTATCCTCTGGTATGTTATTGGCTTTTAAATGAAATATTATATATTGTTCATAGCTCAGCAAATGCTTATCTACATGTGAATTGCCATTCGCTCTAAAGCGAGCTCTAATGGCCCTATGTACGTACCTAGTTCAAAGGACTATGTTAATGCCAACTAGGTACCCGTTAATTTGCACCAGAAGTGTACATAGAGTGCAATACTTTAGAGTAAAAAGAACAGGAGTACTTGTGGCACCTTAGAGACTAACAAATTTATTAGAGCATAAGCTTTCGTGGGCTACTGCCCACTTCTTCAGATGCATACTCTTTTTGCGGATACAGACTAACACGGCTGCTACTCTGAAACCATACTTTAGAGTGTAACACTTTAGAGCATGCTACAATTCTTTGATGCTCTATACCTCAAAATAGCATCCTAGAGCCCCCATGTTCATCACTGTTATATAATTATATGTTTTGTATGAAGTATGCCTTGTGAGGTATCATTTGGAAAGTTATAATCTATTGAGCATCATTGTTCTATCAAAATATATGTATCATCATTGTCTACGAAGATATGAGATTTTGCTATATGTTTGTTGTTGAAATGTTGTGAGTCTGGGAAATACCCACAGACTAGCTCTTCAGTAGCAACCTAGGAATGACCCCTAGCCAGCTGTAAAGTGACCATCACAAGCCATTCACCAGTGGGGGAATTGTAAACAAGAGATTTACAATTCACATGAAAGACAGTTGCTCAAGCATGTATACTATGGGGCTGCCTAAACCCCAAGACACAGCAAGGATCTTTCCAGCATCTGGAGGAGAGTAAAATAATGGACAGTGACATCACCCCTCTTCTCCCCCCTACCCCGCCCTCTTCCTCCATACACTGAAGATAACAAGAACATTTGGAGGACAAAGAAACATTTGAACTGGGGGGAATGGTCCTAACTGGAAAAGCTTCCCAGTTAGTACAGACTACTGTAAGTTTTGGGGTAACAGAAACCTTATTACTTCACATTTGACTTAGTTTGATAAAGTTTAGTAATTAGACTTATTTTATCTTTTATTTCTTTTTGTAACCAATTCTGAACATCTATGCCCATACTACTTATAAATCACTTAAAACCTATCATTGTGTATTTAATAAATTTATTTTAATGTTTCATCTAAACTAGTGTGTTTTTGATTGAAGTTTGGGGAATCTACTCTGGTTACAAAGGCTCATGTATGTTTCTGAGTTGAAAGGCTGGGGCTGGGGGAATTTGCTGGTGTCTTCCTGTATACAGTTCATGAGTGGCTTGGGAGAGCATTCACACAAGTTTACTGGGTGTGTTTCTATGTGCTGATGCTGTATGAGAGCAAAGCCTGGAAGGGCTATTTGTCACTAGCATAGCAGTGTAGGAGATAGCCTTGACTGGAGAGATAAGGGGATACAGTAATTCCACAGTCCAGGTTGTACCCCAAGGCATTTCACAAATTCACACCCTCATAGTCCAAATTGCAGCACTGTGTAGACAAGACAACAGATCCCTGTCAAGTTTCTTCAGAACTCTTGGATGAATACTCTGAGCCTTCTGACTTACTGTTTAATTTATCCATTTGTTCCAGCATTGCCTTTGACTCCTTATGCTCAGGTCAAGTGTATTCCCCTTCAACATCAATCAGTGGAGAAGAATGAGACAAACTTATAATTTATCTTTTCTGAAATGTCCTTTTTCTCATGAAGTTAGTCAGTAGACCCGTCAGTTCTCTCTTGAGCTACATGCTTATTTAATACTTTTACAGTTTTTTTGTTGTTTTAGGTCTTTGATTATTTACTTTTCATATTCCATCTTCAAGCTGCCCTAATTTCCATATTATATTTTAACCTGCCACACTTTATGCTTCTTTCTATTGGAGAAAGATTGAATATATTGGAGAAAGATTGTATCTGTCACTCACAAATGAAAATAGTGTATTTATGTCTCAGCGCAAGTATATCAGTATATTTATTCATTGGTTTATGGTAACCAATGGTTTATGATGGTGTCCAAAATCCAAATAAAGTTCCTAAATGCTCCATTTTAGGTAAATTATTTCCTTCTTAATCAAATTGTTCCAGAGGGCATCAAATATATGAGGGCTGTTTTTCTTCTAATTTCACCTACTTTGGTTAAATCAGGTCCTGTTTGAGGACTCGTCAATAGAACACGGTATTGATAGGTGTATAAAAGGTGGTAGAGTGCAAATATGGAGAGATGGGGAAAATACAAGTGATCTTCATTTACACACAGAGCCTGATGCTAGTTCCTGTAATGTAGTCTCAGTAAGTCAAGTTTTCAAGACATGCAGGCAGATTACATGGTGGTATCTGGGCCTTAGAAGAGAAGTGAGCAGTCTTCAGAAATAATTAGCTTAACATACAAAATTTCATAAAGGAATATTTGAGTTTATTTGCAAACGAACTATAGGCCAGTGAGCACTTAAACTCAATGTAAGGCTTTTCTGGTACAACTTCAGTCATGGTGGAAGATGTGATCATATAAAAGTCATGCTAAATCACTGTTTCTAATAGATAATTTCAAAGTGACAGTAATAAATAGAAAGTAAAATAAATTAGGTCATTCATGACTTAAGACCTCTATAAACCACTAATGGCTTCGTAGGTCATTAGTTATCTTTATTTGTGGGCTAAACATGATTTCTCACTCTACTACACTCCATCAAGTCTCTTACACACATGAACATAGATCTTTTCTGTAGAACTGTTCTTGACTACCAAGGGTTGTGTGATTTACAGGAAAATGTGAATTAAATAATGGTTTTAATGAACTTCAGCTGGGAACAGAATGACCAACCTATTGTATTGTTACTGTATAGTATCTTTATAGTCCTCTCTGACATAAAGGACAATAAAGAGGATTATAAAAGATGATAAAAGGCAAGTTACCTTTTAACAACCCCAGAAACATGACTGAATTTGTTTGAATGAAAAATCAAGTTCCCTTTGAGGAAGGACAAAGCCTTATTATGATTTGCTGGCTTTATGTTGGCAAGACTGGACACTGGTGAGACTTAAGTCCTTTAATTGATTCAATGGTACATAAGAACATAAGAACAGCCGTACTGGGTCAGACCAAAGATCCATCTAGCCCAGTATCCTGTCTACCGACAGTGGCCAATGCCAGGTGCCCCAGAGGGAGTGGACCTAAGAGGCAATAATCAAGTGATCTCTCTCCTGCCATCCATCTCCATCTTCTGACAAACAGAAGCTAGGGACACCATTCCTTACCCATCCTGGCTAATAGCCATTAATGGACTTAACCACCATGAATTTATCCAGTTCTCTTTTAAACGCTATTATAGTCCTAGCCTTCACAACCTCCTCAGGTAAGGAGTTCCACAAGTTGACTGTGCGCTGCGTGAAGAACTTCCTTGTATTTGTTTTAAACCTGCTGCCTATTAATTTCAATTGGTTACCCCTAGTTCTTGTATTATGGGAATAAGTAAATAACTTTTCCTTATCCACTTTCTCCACATCACTCATGATTTTATATACCTCTATCATATCCCCCCTTAGTTTCCTCTTTTCCAAGTTGAAGAGTCCTAGCCTCTTTAATCTCTCCTCATATGGGACCCATTCCAAACCCCTAATCATTTTAGTTGCCCTTTTCTGAACCTTTTCTAGTGCCAGTATATCCTTTTTGAGATGAGGATACCACATCTGTGCGCAGTATTCGAGATGTGGGCGTACCATCGATTTATATAAGGGCAATAATATACTCTCAGTCTCATTCTCTATCCCCCTTTTAATGATCAGGTGCTAAAGGAACACTATATGTCCTCAGTAAGGGAGGTGTATACAGGTCTTCACTTGTAGAATGTTGCCAACTACAGGAAATAGATCACAGACATTACCTACACAGACGATATGATAAAATACAAGCTATTTGGTACAAAGTGTTTTATGAAATAATTTGAGTATTTTTGAAAGGATTCACCTTATGTGGCTGAACTAAAAAGGGACCTTAACTGTATTAGCATGGTGTACTAGCATAGAATTATGATGTCATAATTCAGATCCAGGATTCTTCTAGTCATGGAGAAGTAAAAGGCAGTGAAGATATTTAGGACTATCAACATCTGTGGATTAGCTTATTGTGCAGTAGAATGCCTGCCTTATCAGTGTGGATGTAATCCCCATAGCTTGGTATTAAACTCTGCATACATACCAGTCAATCATCTGACCATTTCTCTGCAAGATACAGTGTATTTGTTCCAACATGGCTGAAAACGATATGCTCAGTGTTTTTTTAAGTTGTGTGTTTATGTTTAGTTGTGAAAATCTGTTTGTTTAATCTGCATTTTAAACTGAAATCCAAGTAGACAGAGAAGATCTGTGTTTACCCAAAACTTTTGGTTTGTTCCCAGACCTCAGGATTGCTATGGAGAAACTGTAACATGAGCTGAAAGTGTATTCTGAATATTGACATGCAAATAAGTAAACCAAGCCTTTTAGTCAGATTCAGAATTCCTGGTACTGTTGCAACAAATAGCTATTAAGCTAAAGTAAAGTTTGTGTATTTGGCAGGCAACTTTGTTAGATTCTTCCCAATTTTAGCTTTTATAACTGCTACAAATATTAATTAAAGTCAAGATAGAAGGCCAGATAAACTGGTACATTCCAGCTGCTTTGCATTGCTCTGGTGATGCTAAGCAGACAGATAGTGCTGATTTCTATAAACAGGTTGTAAAGAAATTATGCTATAAACTGAATAAATTATTTGACATAGATTCAGAAGGAGATAACAGCTACTGCTGTTATTCTTAATCCAGCACCGTTACCAGAGTGGGAAATTTGCACACACATGTCTAAAGATATTGGGCTAAAACTCCTAGTTGCTATGACAATACAAATAAGATACAACAGCAATAATAGTTCACTAGTGTGCTCCAGATGCTTTGCACTGCTTCTTATGCCAGCTTTAATCATTGGATCTGCCTATCTTATCTGGTAGCTTTGTCAATATAGCAATAGAAAAGTTCCCCATTCTGGTAAGGATATTGTTTTAGGTATGTCTGCAGTAGCCATTAGCCCTTTTCATCCTGTGTCAGATAATTTATTTCTGTAAGTTCGTTGCTTAGGTTTTTCCCAACCTTCCCAGAATGTTGTCCGTAGAAATCACTGACAAATTCTGCCATGATAGAAAGGAGCACAGTAGATGCGTATTTGAATTTCAGAAGCTTACCAGCTTTTAGACAACAGACACAGAGTACAAGATTTCCTAATAAAAAAACAAAGACTGTACAATCCTCAGAATTACACAGTGTAATTAAACACACAATCTCATGTATGTGATATATTAAAAACAATCACGTTGTCACCAGTTGTCCAGGCCACATATCCATGCTGATGACTCCTTTTTTTTGTCCTTTGTCATGGGCACTTGTGGTACTACTGGCTCAACTACACAATGCAGACTAGTTCAATGGAGCAGCCTTAAGCTGATTTTGCTTATTCCTTTCAGACATATTTTCAAGTGTTATGATCAGCAACTGCATCGCCTCCCCAAAAGTTCTCACATTCCAATTCCACATGATTCAGTCCTATCTGTTCTCCTATTCAAAATATATTTTAGATCACTAGAGGAGAATATGGGTCAATACAGGCGTAAGTTTAATCAATAAATTGACTTCCAGCGATATGCTTTTTCTTATTAAGGCAGCTGGCAACACTTGTCCCAATATTTCAGTGAAAAAAGAACTTTGATGAAGAGCTACCTTAAACTTAATCCAGGCCGATAAAATTACTCAGTAGAAAGGGGTAAGTGATTCATTAAAACTGGCAGAGACCATTATATTGTTCGTTATATCAAGGTCATTTGTGCTCTGACTTTCAAAGTGGTGAATATGGTCTCCCAAGTCTTGATTTCTGCCTCCTAGGAAGTTTCCAGCAGTTTCCAGGCTGGGATTGATTAAATAAATTAGATAATTTGTCTTTATGTCAAAACAAGAGTGTATATTTTACATACCACATTTTCCATTTTAAAACTGGCTAAGGGGCAAAGCCATACAAAAAGGAAAAACAATGGGTGAAAGTGTTATCCAAACTCAAAGTGAAAGATGGAAATGTGCCATTTTTAGCTTATTTGAAATGAGGTTTAGAGCACTTATTTTTTAAATATATGTAAGAAACACCTGATGCAAATTTAAATTCATTTTAAAATAATATATTTAGAAACCATTCCACCTACTTATTACATTTTCTGCATTTTCTTATGCTAAAAGATTTTACATGAAAGGGAAATTTACTCACTGGTAAAGGAATTTGTCAAAGTCTTCCCTCTTCCATACTGCCAGAATTCAGAACAGCCAGTCTCATGGCACCATATACCAGGAAACAAAGAGGCATATAAAGTGTGGTGAAAGCCTGGGAGTACATATAGGCAGAGTCCACTTCAGGTAATCCATAAGCCAGAAATCCAAGAGGGAAGAGGAAAAAAAGAATAGGTAAAGCAAGGAGGATGAGAAGAGGAAAGACTCAATAAACTACTTTACTGTTAAATACATTTCCTTTGTCAAGGACCATCCTCTTCTCCTAACCTGCTAGAGCATAGAACTCTGTCAGCAAAAGGGAGAGTTTACCTGAGAAGCATCCCGCTGGAGTATCTTACACTGTAAGTTAACCTCATCAAAAGAATCTAGAACCACTTGATGGAAGTGGGATAAGAGAAGAAAGGGACTCTCAGAAACAGGAATTTTGTTTTAAATTCAATCTGCTCCCTAAGTATTTTACCTGAAATCATAATCCATAATTTGTGACATCAAACTCCTTTCCACAACAACCAGTAGTGATTCAGCAGGGAACACCAGAGTAAGGAAACTCCAAATATCCTGCTTTCTTGGAAGAGCCCCAGGAAAGAAGAAGGAAAGGCAATTGGAATTTTAAAAGTGTATTCTGTCATGTATAAGCAACATTGATTTTCCATAGAAATATTTTTAATTTCTTCATGATCCATCAGCAGCTCCTTAAAGCTTTTAAAGACAGTATATCATGAACTAAGTCTTTTGCTATTTTTAAAGTTTATCCACCACAGATAACTTAAGTATTCAAGATTGGAATGATATTTTCCCTGTTCATATTCCTAATTTCATGCATTTTAGATGGGCTTTGCCACTCTTGGCTGCAAATCAAGAAACTTTGAATATTGTTCTGCCACATCTGAGATCAGGAAGTCAAGAACCACTTTATTTTGTCCTTTTCCAAATAGCACTTCAAATAGGTCTCTTCTTTCTTTTCCTTCTTTTCAGTTGATTCTCCCTTATTTGGAATTTGATTTCCAGGAGTGCTAAGCATCTAAAATTCCGACTGAAGTCAAAGGAAGCTGAAGTTAGTCAGTACTTCTGGAAACCAGGCCATTAGATTAAAACCACTTACAACTTTGTAACTCATTTTATAAATGCTTGTTTGCTTCTGTCCTGGTTCTTCTACTGTGTTCCCACTTTGATGAGTTGGCACCTCCTCCCAGAGACTAAGAGTAAAACCTTCTTAAGAAGAGTTTTCTATAAGAAAAGAAGGACTATTTTAGAGGGTCAAATGAGGGGCTGCAAGCACAAAATGAAGCAAAAGTAAATTAGAGAGGATATGGGATGGCGCTGGGGGAAAAGAGAGAGAGACAACTTTGTCTAAATTGTGATTTAAAAGGATATAAAAATGTAGTACTGTCATGGAACCACAGACAATTGCGCTCTCACAGCTCTGTAAAGGACCCTGGAAAGATCCTTTTAGAGAGTTAACCCTCTGTAGGGTCACACTTTCTCGCACTTTGACTCCTCTGCTGCCTGAGTCCGCACCTCTGAGCTTTCAGCATGCCTGTCTCTTTCATGAGCTTCCCTCAGCAAATCCACTCAAACTGGACTCTGGGAGGAGGCTTCCACACCCAGAGGAAGCAATGTCACCCCATCTCTTTACACTGGAGTGACTCTCACATGGTGTTCAGAACAAAAGGGGTAATTGTAAGTCTGGAACAAAGCATAGAAGTTTTGGGATAGCCTTGAGAACAGCACAGTCCAACTGGGGCTGCCCTAAGTGCAGGTGGGCTCAGACTCCTCTTTGTCCCCAGTCCAGAAATGTTCCTCCTTCCAGCTGACCACCCTATATCATCTCCTCAAAAACCTTTCCCAGTCCTTGTCTTTTTTCCTAGACCAGTGGTTCCCAAACTTGTTCTGCTGCTTGTGCAGGGAAAGCCCCTGGCAGGCCGGGCCGATTTGTGTACCTACCGCGTCCGCAGGTTCAGCCGATCGCGGCTCCCGGTGGCCGTGGTTTGCTGCTCCAGGCCAATGGAAGCTGCTGGAAGTGGCGGCTCAGCCTGCACCACTTCCAACAGCTCCCATTGGCCCGGAGCAGCAAACTGCGGCCACTGGGAGCCGCAATTGGCCAAACCTGCGGATGCGGCAGGTACACAAACCAGCCCGGCCCGCCAGGGGCTTTCCCTGCACAAGCGGCGGAACAAGTTTGGGAACCACTCTCCTAGACAAACGGATCACCAGGTCACTCTATCTTCAGCTCTTTGTTCTCTCTACTGGTCAAAATTGGCTGGCTCCAAGTTGAGATGGGCCTTTGGGTCATCATTGCTAAGTTACAAAGGGTCCAGGCCATAGTCTGGTGTCCAGAGTTTTACGTCTTGCCCTGTGCAACAATAAAACACACTCTTCCACCACGTGGTTAGACATGCAGCACATACAAGAAACTGAGGCACACACGGAATTCATACAAAGCATTAAAAAAATTCCCCACTACATCACAAGTATATCACATCAATTTTCATTATACTAGCAGATATATTCTGGGACAGTATATCCTTACGCTTGCTATTCAATTTATGATCTTGAAACCATGCTGTTTAAAAGAACTTTTTTATTTAGTGGCCTAATTTAATGTGATTAAATACATTATGCAAATTGTAAAAAAGATATTATTAAATCCTTGTTTGCACTCTTTTTAATAGGTTTCACTTTTACACACACACACACACACACACACACACACACACACACACACACACACACACACCATTCAAAGGAACTGATTTACCTTGTCCCTAATTACAGCCATAATCCTTTCCTCCATTGCCAGCTCATTTCCCTCCCCCCTCCTTACTTGCCAGAAAATCCCAAGGCCCCAGACTGAAGCTTCCCACCTGACATCACTTGGTACCATCACTATTTTGATTGCAATACTTTCAAACAATACTATCTATTGACCATGATTCAACTTCCCATGTCTCCCCACAAATAAATGAGAATCTTTAGAGAGATTCATAGAGGATTGCTTATTCAAGTGGAACTTCAGTAATCTCCAAAGACAGCTTGCTGGTGACCCATTTCCCACGTCAGGCAGAAGTCATCTCAGGGAATAATTGAGGGTTCACTCTCCAATGTGGGTAAGTTGTCTGCAATAAAAATCAAGAGAGAAGTACAAACATTTATTAAAGCCAGCATGAGGCTGAGACGTCAGAATTTTAGTTCTGGGTTTCTACTGATTCACTGCATGCGCTGGGCGAGTAAGGCTCCAGTCCTGCAATGGGGCTATGGAATAAGTGACTTTTCTGTTTTTTTCTTTCTGATCTGGCATCCCCCTCAGAAGAGCCTTAGTTCTTTTCCCAGATTGGAAGCAAGAGAGGAGGGAAAAGGAGAAAGGAAGTTTTTAAGTACGAGACCAAAAAAAAAAAAAATGTAATCACAATGGTCTAAAGCACAGAGTGCATATGTGAAAGAGACTATTTCAACCCAGAGGTCTTGCCAAGAAAGCATGAGTACAAGAGGAAGGATTTAACAGTTTAAGAGGGTTCAGCAGAACAGCACCACCCCAGGAGTATCCAGTTCCTCTCACACTTTTTCCCTTCCATTTTCCAAGTGAAACAATAGTTGACAGGAGAAAACAGAATTACTAAGAACAGGTCCTGAAAATGCAGTGAAGGAGTTAGTCTAATGGTAGACATGGAAAGTGAAAGCTTCTTCCAGAGCAAGGCTCTACCCAGGTTTGTTTTAAGCCTGTGCTATTAGGTGAAAAAAAAATCTCTGTAATCAGGCAAACCTTTTTGGTCAATGTTTTTGTTTTGTTGACTAATTTTTTAGCGCTGACAATGTACTCTGAGCTTTATAATGTATAGAAAGAAAGATTGTCCTTGCACTGAAAGTCACTGCATCTGAAAGAGACAAGACTGGCTCCTGCAAGCAATTTTTCCAGTCACATAACCTCAGATATTCACAGAGCATATTCACTGGTAATATCCAATTTAGAGGGTCAGGAATGGACAGTTGAGTAGTCTTGTGTTGAATAAGGCCAACAAAGACCAATATTCTCATCTCACAAATAATGCTACACAAAAGACCACTTATCTGCAAAAAGTGTTTCTGCCTTGTCCTATCTAAGAGGTAATTTATTCTGCTAGGAGAATGTGCTTTGTTAGTGCAGCCTATACATTAGTTGGCATATTTTTTTTGGAGTTCAGTTATTTAATAGACTCTTTAGCCAATACAAGGTTAAAAAAATCCACACAGTTATAATAATAATAAAAAAATCAACACTTTTATTCAAGGTATTATACAAACATTTATTAAAGCAAGCATGAGGCTGGGAGCCAAGAATTTGTGTTCTGGGTTTTCTATTGATGCAATGTATGACCTTGGGTGAGTAAGAATCCAGTCCTTCCATGCGGTTACTCACATATATAAAGTTAAGCATGTGCATAATATGCGTTTGCTAAATCAAAGCCTTAATATTGCTGAGTTTCACCATCTGTAAAATGAATATAAATACTATCACCCTAGGTACCACATATACATCTGTGAAGATGATTCTTGCATTGCCTGTTGCAAAATGTGAAGTCCTATGAGAAGTATATCCAAAGGTATTACAGTTATTACATTTTTTAAAAGTAGCAAGATTCTTAGTTCACTCTGGATAAGTCCTTAGTCTTAACACATGCAAGTGACTGGTGTATCAAAAGACTATTTGATAGCATGTTGAATCAATTAAACTATTTATAATAACTGGAAAGATAATACTAAATTCTCAACAAGTCAATAGAGCTCTGTTCAAGAAATACTTAACAGGTACCTAAAATTCCAGTCCTTTTATCAAGGGAATGCTTATTACCATTAAAGTCAATAGGACAATTTACAGTCATGAGCTCTGCCCTAATTGTACTGCAAGTATTTTGTAATTGGGCTCCAAGATAAGATTAAGATAAAAAATTAATCCTTATGAATTCAAAGATAGACATAGGGGACCACAGTAGAAAATTTCATTCTACATCACCAAGTTGCTTGCTTCCCTCCTTCCCTCCAAAAAAAGTGATGTTTAGAATTTTCAGTAACACAATAAAAGGAAAAGAGAGGTTTTGTAGATTACAATAAACACCCACATTTTCACGGATACTGATGTGGTGGACTTGATATAAAACGACTCTGATATGATTTTGTATATTTATTATCTATATCCTGCCAGGAAAGAAGACTCTCAAACTTCTTTTCAAAATTGATACTTGATTTTATGGTCTTATACTTGCATGTTTTCATCTAGAAAAATGAACACTATGGAGCTATGGTGAATCCTTAGACAACTATTCTGTTGTCCAATGTGTCATTTTTTTTCAGGAAAAGTTATTTGCTAGGCCTCTAAAGTATAAATTAGGGATCATGGACAGTGGGAGTGAAATAGGTTGCTGCTCTCAGGGGCAATATTCCTGAGGTGACTACAGAAGATAATGGAAAGTACACACAGTAGATAGCATCCAATGTCAGTTGAGAAGAGATGTTTTATACAGAAGATCAGTTGTTTTTGCGTAGAGGAGTACAAGGACTAGAATGTTCATAGCCTCTGTGTTACAGTACAAATGGGGAAGGACTCCTTGTAGACCTCTCCCCTACATTTCATAGGACTAGGCAAAGTCTGTCCCTAAAAGTCCTGAGATGAAGTAGGATATATATTGTTACAGTTGTGGATTATTTATATATTTAAAGGACAAATGTGTACTCAGATAGCTCAGGGCTAGTCTACACTAGAAGTGCTACATCACATAACTGCACTGATGCAGCTGCACCACTCTCTCCCCCCGACATAGAATCATAGACTTTAAGGTCAGAAGGGACCATTATGATCATCTAGTCTGACCTCCTGCACAACGCAGGCCACAGAATCTCACCCATCCACTCCTGTAATAAACCCTTAACCTATGTCTGAGCTATTGAAGTCCTCAAATCATGGTTTAAAGACTTCAAGGTACAGAGAATACTCCAAGTGACCCATGCCCTATACTGCAGAGGAAGGTGAAAAATCCCCAGGGCCTCTGCCAATCTGCCCTGGAGGAAAATTTCTTCCTGACCCCAAATATGGAGATCAGCTAAACGCTGAGCATGTAGGCAAGACTCACCAGCCAGATGCCCAGGAAAGAATACTCTGTGGTAACTCAGATCCTACCTCATCTAACATCTCATCACAGGCCATTGAGCATATTTACTGCTATTAATCAAAGATCAATTAATTGCCAAAATTATCCTATCACATCATACCACCCTCTCCATAAATTTATCAAGCTTAGTCTTGAAGCCAGATATGCCCCCACTGCTCCCCTTGGAAGGCTATTCCAGAACTTCACTCCTCTGATAGTTAGAAATCTTTGTCTAAATTCAAGTCTAAACTTCCTGATGGCCAGTTTATATCCACTTGTTCTTGTGTCCACATTGGGTACTGAGCTTAAATAATTCCTCTCCCTCCCTGGTATTTATCCCTCTGATATATTTATAGAGAGCAATCATACCTCTCCTCAGCCTTCTTTTGGTTAGACTAAACAAGCCAAGCTCTTTGAATCTCCTTTTATAAGACAGATTTTCCATTCCTCGAATCATCCTACCAGGCCTTCTTTGTACCTGTTCTGGTTTGAATTCATCCTTGGCAATACCTCCCAGCTTTGTGTCATCCGCAAACTTTATTAGCACACTCCCACTTTTTGTGCCAAAGTCAGTAATAAAAAGATTAAATAAGATTGGTCCCAAAACCGATCCCTGAGGAACTCCACTAGTAACTTCCCTCCAGCCTGACAGTTCACGTTTCAGTATGACCCGTTGTATTCTCCCCTTTAACCAGTTCCTTGTCCACCTTTCAATCTTCATATTGATCTCCATCTTTTCCAATTTAACTAATAATTCCCCATGTGGAACCATATCAAATGCCTTACTGAAATCGAGGTAAATTAGAGATCCACTGCGTTTTGTTTGTCTAAAAAATCTGTTACCTTCTCAAAGAAGATCAGGTTGGTTTGGCACAATCTACCTTTTGTAAAACCATGTTGTATTTTGTCCCAATTACCATTGACCTCAATGTCCTTAACTACTTTCTCCTTCAAATTTTTTTCCAAGACCTTGCATACTACGGATGTCAAACTAACAGGACTGTAGTTACCCAGATCACTTTTTTCCCCTTTCTTAAAAATAGGAACTATGTTAGCAATTTTCCAGTCATACAGTACAACCCCTGAGTTTACAATTTCTTTAAAAATTCTTGCTAATGGGCTTGCAATTTCATGTGTCAGTTCCTTTAATCTTGGATGAAAATTATCTGGGCCCCCCGATTTAGTCCCATTAAGCTGGTCGAGTTTGGCTTCTACCTCGAATGTAGTAATATCTACCTCCGTAGCCTCATTCCTATTTGCCATCCTGCCATTAACCCTAAGATCCTCATTAGCCTCATTAAAGAATGAGGCAAAGTATTTGTTTAGATATTGGGCCTAGATTATCCTTAACCTCCACTCCATCCTCAGTGTTTAGCGGTCCCACTTCTTCTTTCTTTGTTTTCTTCTTATTTATATGGCTATAGAACCTTTTACTATTGGTTTTAATTCCCTTTGCAAAGTCCAACTCTACATGGCTTTTGGCCTTTCTCACTTTATCCTTACATGTTCTGACCTCAATAAGGTAGCTTTCCTTGATGATCCCTCCCATCTTCCACTCCTTGTAGGCTTTCTGCTTTTTCTTAATCATCTCTCTGAGATGTTTGCTCATCCAGCTTGGTCTACAACTATGATTTTTTTCCCCTTTCTTGGGATGCAGGCTTCTAATAGTTTCTGCAACTTTGAAGTAATTCCGGGCCTCCTCTGCCTTTAGATCCACAAGTTCTTCAGTCCAATCCACTTCCCTAACTAATTGCCTTAATTTTTTAAAGTTAGCCCTTTTGAAATCAAAAATCCTAGTCACAGATCTATTTTTGTTTATCCTTCCATTTAGTTTGAACTGAATTAGCTCATGATCGCTTGACCCAAGGTTGTCCCCTATGACATAGTGCTGTCCACACTGGTGCTTAGGTCAATGTAACTTATGTCGCTCAGGGGGTGGCTTATTCACACCCCTGGGTGACATAAATTATACTGAAGTAAATGGTAGTGTAGGGTTAGGGTTAGGGTAATTCCCTAACCATCAGTAATTCCCAAATCGTGGTCTGTGGTCCATCTGCCTCGTCACCTAGTGCTGGCTCTTCACCTTGTTTCTACCTGTTAAATTGCATTAAAAAGGTGTTAAAACATTTTCCTAATATTAATTTTCCACATAAGCAACTGCTGTAGTTGCCATAGGGATGTTATTTGATTGCCAGATGAATGAAGAGTTGGGCGATACAGTTGTGAATAGAAGGGAAGAAGGTTTACAAGATACTATTAATATTTGAGCCACACTGTGAAGAAGTTTGGAAACCACTGAGAGCACGTATTGGCCATTTGTTTATTACTTATATTTTGCTGGATATAAAAGAAGTTGTAATTTATAACTTTCATGAGACTGTGTTCCATAAAGTCAATACTATTACTTTACTATAGCTGTTTTGTCTGGATAACATGATACACACATATTTGCTCCTGTTTTATGTTTTAAGGGATGTGAAAAATTCTTCACAGCATGTCTCTCTGGCAAAGCTTTAACTTTGCAGGGTAACATGGCATGAATACTCCTAGAGGTTGCTGTAGTAAAACCCATTAGTGAACACCAAGGAATCTCATAAAGAAGGGATATCAGGAGACCGAAGACATTAAAAAGTTGTGTATTGAAAATGGAAAATCTGAAGACTGGTCCAGTATTTAATTTACAAATTTCAAGGGAAGACAGGACAACATGCTTAGAAGAGGAAGAGATCCTTTTAATTTTTTCTTTGCTAAAAAAAAAAGAAAAGCAAAAAAAAGAGGAAGACTTGTCTAGTACATGCCAAATCCCAAGTATGTCAATGGAAGTTACCTGCATGTCTCTGAAGGCAGAATTAGACTCCACAATATCAGTTTACTCCCTTCCAATCTTGTATTTGTGGGTTAACAAATCAGTAGCATCATTTAAACATGTGCTTTGGAAATTTAAATTCAATAAACAGCCTACCTAATTTATTTTTAGAAAAAAGTCTCGTGAATTAATGAACTTTTTTATTATTTAATATGCTACATCTTACTTGGGCTTAGTCACAGTTCTGAAACTGAATAAAAACCACCGCTGGAATACTTGGTCTGCCAAATATTATTTTACCCTGGTCATATTTAGGGCATTGCCAGTGTTGTGCACAAGAATTTTTGTTGTTCTTTTTCAAATCTTTGTTATGACCTTGGGCCTCAATAAGCTCATTAAAAATTAATTTGCTTATTATGCCCTGGCATCACTTTCCACTTTGATCAGACAGCACAATAGGTTCCCTAAGTGGATTTACCTATAAAATATTCTAGTAAGGTGGATAGAAAAAGCAAGTTTAACCACCTTAATGCTGAAACAAAAGTTACATAAATACCATCAAGAGGGCAATAAAACATTTTATATAAAGAAAAAGTGTTCTGTTTCATGACTTCTTCAGTGAAGATGCTTTGAAAATCCGTATCATTCCAATTTCATCTCTTTCAGTACTAGTAGAAAATAAATGCAACTTTCTCAAAATGGTGAAACTGCTACAATCTTTCACTGTTATCATTAATATTTATATTAAAACAAAGTGATCACTTTTTACGGTGTTAGTAAGCTTGTCAAATACTGTAAAACACTTTTGAATTTCAAACTGTTCAGTTTGACCATTTCCATGCCCCCTTGTTATTTGCTATCCAAGAACATCCATGTGAACAGGTTTTCATAATGGTTGTTCCCAGTACAAATACTCATATTGGTCTGCACACAGGATATTTGTCCATTAACTTGAATGTTGGTTATTCTCTCTCTCATTCTCCTCTGCCAAAGATTTCTTTCAGTCATCCAGAAAGAATACCATACAATTTAAGTGATGAGACACCATGAAAAATGACTAGTCAAACTGAGTAGTTTGCGGACAACCTAAACTGAAAGTTTGTCTAAAATCTCCAGTGGATAAATACATTTGCACAAAACAGAATCAGTTTGCAAACAATTCACAAAACAAGAAAAGTGGTGAAGTTTATTCGGAATTGTATTTGTAACAAATAATTCAACCAGTTCTGGTGGATAGTATAAGGACTGCAGTATCAGGTCCTTAAAAATTATATTGACTTGGACAAAGACTCCCACGCAAATCAATGGGAGTTTAATCTGTGGACTGCAGGAACAAGGCATACAGTACATTAGCTGCAGAAAACTTTATCCTACTTACTTAAAAACCCTACTGTTATTTCTTAGTTTTGAGCACATAGTAAATAAAGTTGATGTAACATTGCTCTAAGAACTTCACTGTCACTTGCTGTTTATCATTTTTTATGGGGTGGACAACCCCTACATTGGATTAGGACTGGAAGGTTTAGTGGTCTATTTTGAAGGCAAAAACTAAACCTGATTCAACAGCTCCTGCTGGCACCCAGGAGATTTGGTTGTATTGCAGGCTGTCAGGTGAACTGCTGGGGAGCACTGTCTGGCATTTGGAGCTGGCAGGAAACCAGGCACATTTCTTTCAAAAGTTTTCACAAATTGCCTTATTCTCATAGGCATGGGAACTAGGGGTGCAGGGGGTGCTGCAGCACCCCTAGATTTTACGTAGGGCTCTGCTGCTGGCCCCCCTCCACCCAGGGGCTCCGCTCCTGGCCCTGCGCCCTCCCCCAGCTGTGGCTCCAGCCTTGGCCCCCTCCTGGACACAGCCCGGGGGTGGAGGGTGTGGACAGAGATAATGGGGCAGGATTTCAGCACCCCCACTATTAAAAGTGTTCCAGTGTCACTGCATATTCTTGTTCAACATTTTGATTCCATTGTATCAGAATTTGTCAACAGAAAACTCTTCTTTCAGAAAATTTCCAACTAGCTGTATTGCTCACCTCAATCAGTGGGTTAATTTATGATGGGATTTACTAGGTTGTTAATGTGTCATCTCAGAACATAATATTTCCATTACTACTTCCTAAATTCCATTCAAGTCATCCCGCCCCTGAGTATGTCAAGAGTGAGTTGAAAGAAGAAATAAAATTTATTGCATCTATATTTTTAACATATTAACTGTTTTATCAAGCACTTCTGGTGTTCTATGCCCACCAAAAGGAGAAAGATAAGATCTGATATTCCCCCGGCCCCCAGCCAGTGGTATTCTTCAAACACATTATGCTATACAGAACATAAGCAAAGGTTAAGAGTAATTGTCTAATTTAATAATATAAATCTTAGTTACAAAAACACTGTAGTTAGTATAAAACACTATTAAAAAGCCAGAGAATTCAGACTTAAGGTTAAATGTAGAACAAACCCAAACATTTTGCAGGCATGGAAATTCACTTTCAAGGTATCTAAACTGCCTTAACTCTGGCTCCCTAGAGACACCAGCCTCCCATCTTCCCTTCTTTGCATGGATGTACCTCCTGACTATGAGCCCCTCATGGCCAGAAATGCCCTGCTAACAATTTCTCTGCTCTTCAGGGCTTTCCCATTACATTCCCACCAAACAAATAGTCTCCAGTCTCCAGTTCCCTTTTCACTTTCCCAGTACAAAAACATAACCAGTTACCCTGCTGGGGTGTTGATTTCTGTCCTTGGGGGTATTCCTTCCCCAGCTTACTGCCAGTCCTCCTGTCTCTGGAAGTCTCAGCAACATTCACCATCCCCTTCACTTCTTTAGCTGCTTTCTTTCTTTGTCTCTCTGCAGCTTCCTCTCCTTCCAGCTTCCTGCTGCATTTATAGTGGAACCACCTGATCCAACCCAGATATGGCTCCTTCATAATCAAGGTTGGCTAACCCTAGATCCTCCAGCCCTTGAGGGCAAGCTGCTCTGTTACAATATGGAATATCATAAATGTGTCCTACAGAAAACTGGTTTTATAGTTTGTTTTACACATACAATTTTCTAGTAATTAGTATGCTACTTTGTCACCACACTAACCTTTACTGTTCTCACATAAACACTCTAATTTAAAGACTGGGTCTGGAAAGTTTTTATATGACATATTGAATCATAGAGCATGATGTTGCAGAAAGTGCTCAACGCTTCACAACAGTCCCCAGTTCAGCAAAGCACCTAAGTACCTGCTTTGAGATATCACTAAGGGTACATCTACACTACAGGGGGGAGTCGATTTAAGATATGCAAATTCAGCTACGTGAATAGCGTAGCTGAATTCGACGTATCGCAGCCAACTTACCCCGTTGTGAGGACGGCGGCAAAATCGACTTCTGCGGCTTTCTGTCGGCGGCGCTTACTACCACCTCCGCTGGTGGAGTAAGAGCGCCGATTCCGGGATCGATTGTCGCGTCCCGATGGGACGCGATAAATCGATCCCCGAGAGGTCGATTTCTACCCGCCGATTCAGGCGGGTAGTATAGACCTAGCCTTAGGTATCTGTCCCTCAAGGTTGGGCCCACTAATGTTGTATTTGTCAAAGACTGGCCATGAATTCCTACTGCTAGTAGACATTTGGTTTTCCTTTGAGAATAATCCAAAAAGTGACAAGACAGGGCACCTAGGATGAATTTGGTCCACCACATCAAATCATCTTCTTTCAAATCATCTACATTTCTTCTTGTAGAATACAACTTATTATACTGGAATATATTCCTGCAATGTCATTCTGATTAGGAAGACACTGAAGAACTACAGGGCAGCTAACTATGAGACTGACACCTTTTTCTGCTGTTACTCTGCCCCACATCTAGCATCCTAATCACCTACCTACAGCATTGATCAGCTATCTGTGGAAGTGCCTTTACTACAGGCAAAACAATTGTTGCTTTCAACTATTCTAAAACCTGATACAGATTCACAGTTCTCTGACATTCCCTTTCCCATGATTATTATCTGGAGTCTTGATGGTTATCTGGAGTCTTGTGCCTTTCAAAATAATTTCCGCTATTCTTCTCTCCCCCTTCAAACACACTTATTATCCTGAATCTACAGTGGGCTTATGTGACTTTTGCCATTTCCTGATGCTTTATGAAGCAACAAACTTAGCAAGGGATTTTAGCTTTCCCCATTATCCTAAAAGTAATACAAAAGACTTTCACCACTTCTTCCTTGTGTTATTTTTTTAAGCTTATTTATAATCAGCAACAACAATGAATGGAAAACTATCTCCAGAAAGATGTTAAATGATTAAAAAGCTGCTGCCATCATTCAACAGAATCAACATGCGCTTTGGCAGAAAATAGATTATACAATATCTTTATGTGATATTGTACAGGATTGATTAAAATTTGCATAACAGCTTTAATAAGATTACAAAAATAAATATCAATAGCCAAAATGTTGGAGAGCACAATAAATAAGAAAAAAGTATTGGCTTTGCTACCTTTTCAAGTGACCTCTAGAAAAAAAATAATAATTAGGAGGTGTCAGATTCAGCAGAAAAAAAAATTCTCTCAGGCCTTGGGAAAAATATTTCATCTGGAGTCAGAAGCACAACAAACTTTCTCCTACGCTACAATAACTTAATCAGTGCTACTGAAGATTAGGCTGAAATATTGGATAACAATATGAAGTTTATTCTTTCCTGTAAAAATAGAGCCACCTTCATGTAACATTAACCAAATAAAGTATGTCAAGCGGAATACGCATCTGCTATTATGCAGATTCTACAGTACATGTATAAATGATACAACTAGATCTCAAATATAATCAAGTATATACAGTATATTATAGTCAGAGTCACTGCTATTGTTAACACTGCCCATCCACTTCCATTCTATCCCTGTATTTTTTAGTGACTTATGACTTTCACCTTTGGGGCTGAGATTCTACGGGTCTCACTTTCGCGTACATACATAGCTAAGAAATTATGCTGTACATGCAGAAGGTCAACTTAGCTGCACAGCAAAAAATATTGAAGGTGAGCCTGGGCAGAGGCAACTGTTCACCCAAAATCCTAGGTTTTATCCTTTTGGATTTTTTAAGTGATAAATGGTTTAAGGAGAGTTCCTGTGCAATTTTCTGAAAGATGCAGAGGATCTCTGCAAAGCTCCTAAGATGAGCAAGAGAAAGACTTCTCCAGCAGGTCTCCCAAAGAAGATGGAAAAGGGTGTGCCAGTGGTGTTTAGACCCTGATTTGACAATCTGATTCCAGATGATCAAATCTACATGCAAAATTCCCAATATTTTACAGTTCAGAGTTGCACAATTCTGGAATGTGCAACTTTCTTTATTTAAAAAAAAAATTCATTCTAAAGAGAAGAGGAATTATTTTGCATTTTGAATTGCCAGGAGAGCCACAAAATATTGAAGAATGTAGGCACAATCAATCTTTCTGGAATCAAGCCTTTCTGGAATACAATAGTACAAAATATAGAAAACAGATGAATCTCCCATTAACCTTATGGTGTAGATGTGCATTAATAACTTTTTACCCCTTCTGATGTACCTGCTCCAGATCTTTCCACATGATCTACAGACAAAATATTATTTATAAATAGAGACAAGTTTATTTAATAAATAAATATGGAACAATACATTTAGGACTGTGTTAAAAACACTTCATATAACTCAAGAAAAAGGAGGGGGTAATCCTTCTTTACATAAAGCATATAACAAACCATATAATGAACTGATATATGGACTATTTTTGTTTTATGCAAATTATTATTATCTTCAACTTACACAGTGTAATTATGAACAAGCAGAATAGGGTGCCAAATGTAAAATTGAAATTGCACCAGTTTTCCATATGTTCTGGACAATCTTGCAATGCAAATGTACTGGACACATTTTTCTTTGTTTACTATGTTGCCTGATGTGTGTTTCCCTTTTTAAATTTGTGTTTTAGGTACTTTGCTTGGGATTCTGACACCTATCCTACTGTAGTATATCCTATTCTATTCTGCATAGGTTCTTGTTCCACACTTATCATTTAAGTCAGAATATTTGTTTATACTACTAATAATGGATCAGTGGCCAACTAAGGCTGTTTCTACAGTACTGGATTGGACAAAAAGGTTGAGCTCCTGTTTACCCATGGAACAAACTTCCTTTTATCTTTAAAGGTCCATTGAAGAAAATATATTCTCATGTTGGACTGTTTAGATCTGCATGGATGAGCATATGCTTTTTCAAAACCAAGTGTAGATGTTATACATATGCAAGGAACATGTTTCTCTATAATTTTTAGTATGGTGTACCAGTAGCTATGTGCTTCACACTGTTATTGATAATAAAAATAGGAAATTACATTTAAAAACTATATTGTTATGAAGATTGCATGTTTGAGGATTCAAAAGTAAGGAAATACAAAGTTATGATTAAGAACAAAACCTTAATTTAGCTTCACTCCCACTTTGCACACAGACTGCAATTACATAATCAAATACGCTTTCACAAATAATGTATTGTATCTTTTTTCTCCCCTAAAATCTGTAGTGGTAAATATTATGGCATGTATGCCAGCAGACATGGTCCATGAAAATCATTACTTTATATTAATGTGCATTACAAAATATTATTTATGTAACTCCATAGATGTGTAAGTGCTTCATGGAACAAAATATATATATATAAAAAGATAAGATTTCCCTACCAAAAGTCTTTGCAAACTAAGAAACCAATCATGTAACAAACAATGTATAAAGTCAGTGGAGATCTGCACCAGGGCAGAAATTATTCTTAATAAGTTATTCTACTTATTCTAGTCTATTATGTATAGGTTTCTGTGCCATGCTCATCCCGAGTGACTTCCCATAGTGCATTACGTGATATGGTTAACATCTGTCAATGTAGTTTGTTGTTTCATGTTCTCCACAGGGGGAGAATTGAGTAGTCAGTGAAGTGTTTTTGTTTTGGTAGGAGTTTCCAGGTTGTTTTCCCCCTATTCTCATGTATATGTTGCTAAGGCTAGGTCCACACTACCTGCCTGATTTGGCGGGTAGAGATCGATCTTTTGGGATCGATTTATCGTGTCTCATCTGGACACCATAAATCGGTCCCAGAAGCGCTCCCCCATCGATTCCGGAACTCCTGCTTGCCGAGAGGAGGAAGCACTGTCGACAGGGGAGCTTGCCTGCACCGCGTGGACCTGCAGTAAGTAAACTTAGTTCGATCTAGGAAACGTCGACTTCTCGTAGCTGAAGTTGCGTTTCCTAGATCGATCTCCCGCCCCAGTGTGGACCAAGCCTTAGTGTTTATATTAGAGAAGGCAAGGTCAAAGAACTGCATCTTGCATTTGGAGTGGAAGGGTTCTTAGTTCCTGTAAGAGGTTATTTCACAGTTTCAGTCTGGTCCTGGAGAAAGCTTTGTTTCCCTGTCCTGGGTATGCCTGTCCTGTGGTGCCCCCTGCTGGCCAAGCATGTCTCTGCAGTATCCTGCCTCTATTTCTCCTTCACTGACACCCAGGAATAATCTACAGAGGCTTCTGTCCAGTATGTAACAATCCCCATTTTGCGGGACTGGTTAATTAATATAAAACAAACTCAAAATGAAGTCTCTTCTGTCTCTTCCGCCCTAGTCTCCCACTAAGTACAGCACCTCCTCCTTGAGTTCTGCCTAGCTTTTAGCTTCTCCACTGTGCACAATTTTTAGCTCTTCCATTCTCTGTTCAGTCTCTTCCCTTAGCTCACCCTGAGTACATCTATTTCTGGGCCTGCAGTCACCCATCTTTGGAGTCAGAATGTTGCACAGGCCTCCTTTTTTGGGCTTGTGTTTTTAGACTCACTCAGCCACTTCTCAAGCTGCTTCCTTCAGGAATCCTTTAAGCAACTCTGTGGCAGCTTTCTTCTCCACCTTTTATAAGGACCAGGAGCCTTTCCATAGGCCCAAATGGGCAGCAGGCAATCAGACATAAGTGCACTGGACTCCCTCCTCCCACACTTTATCTGAAGGGGACCAAACACCCTATCACAGAATTGCACTGGTGAACTTTACTCTTACTGTAGGAAGTTCCATTGTGCTAGAGGAGAGGGGTTGTTGACCATGGTCTTCATCCCAGGTCTTTCCCCAATCTTTTAGATACATTGGGCCCCAAGTCATTGTATGCCTGAAGACAAGAACCGAGACCTTGAATTTGACAACACTCTCATGTTGCTCCTTTGGCCTCGATTCACTCATCTTTGTGTAAAGTAGTTCCTTACTTTTCAAATAGTCCTATTAATTCCAACAGGATTACTGCTGAGAAGTAACTTACTCCCCAACATGAGTAAGGGCAGCAGAATAGCATGGTAACTAAGGTCAAAACAACAAGAGGCGGTAACACACAATTAGAGGACAAGGAGAAATGCAAGGACAATAAGATTATGTGGTTCTGTACAAGCTGAACATGTACATTATGATGGTTACATTTAAAAAACTAGAATAATAACAACTACTTTTAATACTTTAAGTACTACTTAACATTTGCTGACGTATAATGGCTACCTAAGTTCACTGCTAAATTAGCTTCATAATTGCTAATCCTTTAATTGTACATAACAGTCCAAATCATCTCCTTTGCCAAGTTTCCCTGTTTCTCTGCCTGGGCCCAGAACAGACTAGAGCAACCTGAAGGCATCTCTAACTTGTGCCAGCTGGCAGTGAACCTCAGAGCCTGTCCACCATCAGGATAGTCAGAGCACAGTGTACTCTGCCTCCAGCATCACCATCACACATTCCCTTTGCCAGGAGATAGAGGGAACTTTGTCACAGGAGCTGGAAATGCTAGCTTTATACCAACTGGGAATTCCCTTATGCCAAGGAAATTGGCAGCTAGGGACATAGGGCCAAATTCTATTTCTTTTGTACTGCCAGAGCGGCAATTGAGGTTTCAGAACCGGAAAGAGAACTGTTATAATAATTCTGTGTTCCGATCTGTGTATGCCAGAAATATGCACAGCTGAGTTAGCTCTGTGTTTGTCCACCTCATTACATAAAAGTGAATCTAAAGAATCTGGATCATGGGTGCTGACAACATTACTAAAATACATAACTTAGAGAAAAGGGAACGTATAGAAATATTTAAGTCAATAAAAATAGACAAACATTATGGCAATGAAATTACTATAAACAGAAAAGAATAAAAAAAATTACAGGATGCCAAGATGTGTACCTAAAACAGTGCAATTTTGTTATACTGTATTATTTGACAAATAGCTTGTGATGTAATTAATAAAAGCTGTAGTACAGATTGTGTACTAGTGTAGATGGGTGCAGCTATGCCAATTTGCACCAGTTAAGAATCTGGGCTCTAAATGTATGCAGATACTCCAGGTGGCAAAGTTAAGATTGTGCACGCAACTTTAATATATAGTATTTAGAATTGTAAAGAATTCCAGGAAATTCCTTCATACTAAGTGATCTTAAACACCCTTATTACGTACAAACTGTCACAAATCCACAGAATCAATGTAATGCCCCATCTTTTAAACTATCCCTTGGAGGAATTCCTTCAGTATGCCAGAACCCCAAAGGGTCCCACGCTTCCTTAAGGGTAGGCCAAGTGTCTTTAACACCTCTGAGACTGAACCTCTAGGCTGCAGCCCTCCTGCTTCACATCATGAACTCTGCCCATTGAGTTCAACTGACAGAGACTTCTGGTCAGCAACTTTTACACTCTGCAGGGACCAATGCCATTAGGACTTATTTTCAAAAGTGTTGAGTACTCAGGCCTCCATTGGGTTCAACTGGAATTTTAAGTACTGTATTCAACACTTTTGAAAAATTAAACCTAGTATGTTCTTTGTTTAAAAAATATTGCTAGAATTACAGCTGACAGAGAAATGAAAAGACAATTTTGTATATGTAATTTTGGAACTAGCTGAAAAATGAGCTTTTTCTGCAAAAAATCTTCAAATCTTTCATGACAAAATTGTGTTGAAAGCAAGACCAGCAATATGTAAATTTCTCATTTTTTTTCATTCTACCCTAGCCAACTCACAAACACCTTCATACCAGCAAACTGCAACTCTGCCCTGTATCTCAAGAACCCAAAGATTAAAAACTTTAAAAGGGAGAAGTTAGAAATCTTTAAACTAAAAATTAACACTAAAAATAGTAGTTTTAAATAACATACAGCATCTCCGCTGTACAAGAAATAATTAACAGTTTTTAAAAGATAATTCCTCAGCAAAGAAATAGCTCCTCTAATTTGTAAGATTGTTCACCTGCAATATTAAAATTATTCCTCTTCAGGTTCAAACAAATAAGTTTCCTTAATTACTTGAGTGTATAGTTCTCTGGGTATATTTTATTTTATTTGTCTTTTTTTTTTTCAGATTCTCATCAAAACCCACATTCTGCTGCAGCCCATGTAGGTAGATGAACCTTCCACCATTCCCTGAAGGTGAGCATGCCAGTGCTATTCTGGACTTGGTGGAGTGGAACTTGTTCCAGGGCAGAGACCCCCCTCTCAGAAAACACGCTACTGCCAGCTGACTATCTTCTGAAACCAGTTTGAATGCCTCAACGGACTGCATCTTAAATACCAAGCAATAAGGAAGGAGATGGTCTTTCAAATGGGAAGGTCCCAGGACGTTTAAGGCCTTATAGGTTAAAACCAATATCTAATCTGGAAACCACTATGTAATCAGTACAGCTCAGGGATGACAGGGGTGGAATACAGTTGAATGTATTGTATGCTGTAAAATCAGATAATTAATTTGAGTAGACAAGTCCAAGTCTCAAGGAATGCCATATGTCTGCATCCCTATCACTGGGTTGAGATCTGTGCAGTTTTCATAAGCTAAGCAGGACAAGTTTAGACAGTGTTTGAATTGGAAATTCCCAGAGAAAATGTAGTTGCTGCAGAAAGTAGTTTTGGTGATTTTTTTTCTGAGTTACCAGTGCATCAAGATGGTGATTGGGGACTACTGGAAGGGCTATCTTTCAGAGGAGACCATGATCTTGACTGCTACTGGTCATTTCAAGTTTGCATGATCGTTTTTGTTAAGTCTAAAAGTTTTAACCTTATTGCCCTAAGCAAATTCCTGTATGATTAATACAGCCTATCTAAAATCACCCCTATTGTTTCAATTAGATACATTACTGTTCATTTCATTGTGCTAAATAAACATACAAACAAACAGACAGACAAACAAAAACCCAATATTATATACAATGTTGCTAACACAGAGAATGGCTGCATTTCAATTCTGAGCAAGTATTTCTGTATCTATATATATATAGAAATATATGGTGAAATTCTGCCCCCACTGAAGTCAACAGCAAAATTCTCATTTACTTCAATAAAGTCAGGAGTTCAACAATAGTCTAGTAAGTATATAAGGAACCTTCTGGATATTGGGTACCTTTAAGTGTCATTGTATCTTGTAGGCAAACTTTTTCAAAGCTGCTGAATATATTTAATAACAGTAACATAGTATAATTAATAGTAACATTACATAATATATATTCACTATCACTGGTGTGAGGCATATCTCTTACATGAATATAAACAATAACAATAAAAGCATCAACAAGTAAAAGTTTCTGAATTGCAATCTTCCAGCTTTGGTTATAACATGAGTTCAAGCCACTTAGCATCTTTCTAAACATATGGAAAGTTTTCAGAATTTCTCCCTAAGGACACATTATCCTTCCTTAGGATTTATTACCATTTATCAAGTAATTTCCTAAACCACCCTGAATCACTAGAATCTATCCCCATGTTAAGACTTTATAGGAAAACCTTTTTAATAGAAATTGCAGAAGCCTCCATGCATGCCCCCCAAAGAGAGAAGCAAACCCTCTGGTAGAACTATTTTACACACCATGCATGCAATTTTTTAAAGGAGGAAGTTGTCCTTCGACCAGTGCTGAAATTTTTGCTGACAATAGTAACATCTCTTCTCATAAATTGAGATATTTCATATTTCAGTTTCGAAGCTCAGCTCTTATGCCTGTCAAAGGAAACCATCTCCATAAATGTGGGTAGAGTCAGAATGCTGCAAATACTAACCAAAAGAACACAAAATTCAGAATATTTGAAGGGATGTGAAATCAACATATTCCTCTGTGAAGATGGCTCATATTCATAACACATGAATCTTACAAAGACAGCAAACGGAAAACCGCCATAAATTTCCTAGCATAAAACAAGAAAAATATCAGCATCTTGGGGAGGAAATGTGAGCGTCGAAATCACTTCTAAATATAAACAAAGAGTTAAAGAAAATGCTGCTACCCCTGATAAAAATGTTGAAATATAAAGCTTATTATCCGTGGTTAATTGGGTGCCTCCAGTATAGGCTGGTTTGTTTGAAACAGCTATTAGTAGGTACAAGGGCATAATACCAGAAATATACAAAGCAGCCTATGCAAAGGGCTTTTTCTCAAATCTTCAGCTATCACTCTAAAGTAGGACACCATTTCCTCTGAAAACACACCCTTTGACTGGTTTCTACAGGTTTATTTTATAAATTGTGTACCTCCCTCTTTCACAAATGTAAACACTACATTTTAAATGTTCATGGTGGACATTAGAAACTAAAAGAACAATGGATAAAAGGAATTATGATCCCGTAATACTTCCTGCTATAAATAAATTCCTGTTTTTACAGATGATGCCATCTAATCATCTCACTCAAGGTATGTTTGAAGGTACAAAAAATGAAAGGCAAAAGCTCTGCAGACAGACAGTGCTGTACAGCTGGAATATCAAGAAATGCCTTCCTCAGGGTGAGAGCCTCACTTTACTAGATAAGGACAGTAGGAAAGATTGGAAATAAAAGTTTCAGATGTGTAATTTGCATGTTTGTGTGCGCATTTACTATGAACTGACAAATGTGATGGTACAGATACAGCTACATTTTCAGAATCAGCACCCAATACTGTGGGCACAATTTTGCCCCTGCTATTCAATAAAGATGCAAAATTGCAGACATAGGCTGAAATCTTGACTTCACTGAAGTCAGTGGCAAAACTCCCATTGGCTTCAATGGGGCCAAAATAGTCATCTATAGTTGATAAGTGATTACACTTATTTAGAAGCCTAGCTATCTAACTAAAATTGGGTCCAATAAATATTAAATGGACACAATTGCAAGTGCAAACAATTGTACCAGAATTTAGCTGTAGGGGCTAAATGGCTTTTGCAGTATTGGACACTGATTGATACCTAGCTATAAATCAGGGATACCATGTTAAACAGTAGTTTCAGTATCTACAAAGCTGGAAAGGTATTATAGCTGTTGGGAGAATGGTGTTGGTGCAAAGTCTTCATAATAATGATAATGATTGAATTTATCTCTTGTATTTTTAAATGATGCATCAAAGCTACAACAATAATTCAAATCAAATCTTGACTTGCGGACCCATATCACTTTTGTTTTTGCAAAATCAATTCAATCCTAGTTCTGCCCATCTCCTATTTTCCTCACCTGTATTGACAACTGATATTTCCATTCAACCTACATATTTGTCATTCCAAATTACACATAATATGGTTAATGCAACAGCTCTTGTTAATTTCCAGATTTAGCAATTCTTTTCATTATTGCGTTGTGCTTTCACATTTGCAAAGGAAGATGAGGCAAGGTGACCAATTAAATTGGAAAGTCCTAGTTTTAACGTTTGTTCAGTTGTCAGCAGATGATCTTTTTTTTTTACTTGAGTAAACTGCAGAGGCTAATTTCACTGAATGACAGAGTAAACTAAGTTAGAATAAACTATGGGGTCTGTCATGTAATCCTTACATAAGTAAAACTTTCATTCTGAAGATAAATGTAAATTTAAACAATTTATTATTTAACATTTGCATATAACATTATAGCTGTTCATGCTGTGTACAGAGAGAATAAGGACATAGAGCCTGACCCTGTAAACATTTCACATATGCTTAACTTAATGCACGAGTATATTCATTGAGTTCAGTGGAAGATCTACATAAAAAAATTGCAGGAGCAGGGATATGCCGCTTGAGCAGATCCTTACACATACCCATGGACCCAATGAAGTCAAAGTGCAAACAAAGCTAGTGGCTTTCTGCAGGCAGGAGCCCCTGGAGTCAGCCATCATTAAAAAAAGAACCAAATTGCTAGCCTCCATGGTTGCTGAGAAAAGCTCGAAAATGTGAATCCAGACAGTTCTGTGTGTCCTAGCCTACTAAAGCAAGAGTACAATGAAATGATACTATTTGCAGAGGGAATATACTAACTCGTTGTAGTTATACATATTTTGTATTGTGCATCTGTTCACATTTTTAAATTATATGAAAAATATATATGGGAGAAAATAAGGAACAGAAAATGATATAGCTGTAGTAGTTCTGGGCCAAAGTCATCAGTGGAAAAACTCTGCTGAAGTCAGTGGAATTAAACCAACAATCAATTTGGTCCTTCGTGTTAATTTTAGTCAAAGCCCTGAGTATAAAATCATTTTCTTTATCATTATTCTTCTGCATAAAATAAGCTCAGGCTTGATTATCTGCTTGATAAATTCAAGGTTGCTGTAAGGAACTGTGGGTAAAAATGGTTTAAAGCAGGGCAAGATCAGTAACCAGAAATGACAGTTTAGGAAAAGCAAAAAATGTTTTTACATATTGAACACTACCACAAGGGATTGGTAAATTAGGGTAATACATGCAAAAATTTGTTGAAACCAAACTGAAAAACAGAAAAAACGCACAGACAACATCTAGAATTTCCCCACTTCCTGGTGAAATACAATATTAGGATCAAGTTCTTTCTATCTTCCTTGCAAAGGTACCTTGTGGTCAACTTTAGTTATTTGTGACTAAGCAGTGATTTTGTGTATGGGAAGTTAGCACTATTGGTGGACCTGAAAACTAATCTGCATTGACAGTTGTATAGTCTATACCCAGATAATCCTTGTTCATATAATTGTCAGTGATATTACTGACTAATAATTAATTAATTAGTAACTAATAATAATTGTCAGTCATATTACTGGATCAGTTGGGATTGTGTGTCTGGGGAATATTTGAGCCTTTGCTCCCTGGATCATCCTTGACCATCTTTGATCAGCCTCAATCAGCCTTGTGATCACCCTACACCTATGTGATTAACGAGTGTGTAGGGCTGACCGAGGAGAGAAGGCCTTAAAAGCCAGAGGCTAAGTGAGCAAGGGGAGCTAGTGAACAGGGGACCACAAACAGGGGGGTTTGAGAGGAGGCTTGTAAGAGGGAGTCCTAATATAATTGATATAGTTAGGAAGGATGCATCACCAGTGCCAATGCTGCTCCTGTCTCCTTTATCTGCACTTGTATCCAGACAGAATTCCTCGTGAGTATTCATATGGAGACATCCATGGCTGAGGAAGCTATCCATCTAGAAAGGACTGCTATCACACCACCGGCGGAGGAGGACATGGCTCTGTCATAGAGAGGACACTGGCTGCTGGTTACTTCTGGCAGTAGACAGTGTTCCACCCCTACTCCTAACCTACCCACCTCGGTGATGGCAAAATGATATGCTGCCCTGGCAGTGAGTGATGAGGAATCACCCACAAAGGTGGAGGAGGAGAAGTCATGTACCCCCAAGGCTGGGATGATCACAGTCACCACTCCCAGGAGGAAACGTAGGGTAGTGGTGGTTGGTGACTCTCTTATGAGAGGGACGGAGGCACCCATCTGTTGCCCTGACATGGCATCCTGGGAGGTACGCTACCTGCCAGGGGCCCGTATCAGTGACATTACGGAGGGATTGTCGAGGATCATCCAGCTCTCTGACTACTATCCTATGCTATTCATCCACATATCCACAAACGATATTGCAAGGTATGACCCTCAGCAGATCAGAAGTGACTACAAGGCTCTGGGAGTAAGGGTGAAGGAGTTGGAAGTGCAGGTGGTGTTTACTTCGATTCTTCTGGTCAAGGGTAGGGGCCCAGACAGAGGCGGATGCATGCCTGGATGTGAAAATGGCTTTGGTTTCCTTGACCATGGGATGCTGTTTCAAGAAGAAGGACTGCTAAGCAGAGATGATGTCCACCTATTGAGGAAGGAACAGAGCATATTTGGATACAGATTGGCTAACCTAGTGAGGAGGGCTTTTGTCATAACTATAAAGGGAAGGGTAATAGCTGTCCTGTGTACAGTACTATAAATCCCTCCTGGCCAGAGACTCCAAAATCCTTTTCCCTGTAAAGGGTTAAGAAGATCAGGTAACCTGGCTGGCATCTGACCTAAAGGACCAATAAGGGGACAAGATACTTTCAAATCTTGGGGGGGAAGGCTGTTGTTTGTGTTCTTTGTTTGGGAGTGTGTTCGTTCTTGGGACTGAGAGGGACCAGACATCAATCCAGGTTCTCCACATCTTTCTAAACAAGTCTCTCCTATTTCAAACTTGTAAGTAAATAGCCAGGCAAGGCATGTTAGTTTTCCTTTGTTTTCTCAACTTGTAAATGTACCTTTTACCAGAGTGTTTATCTTTGTTTGCTGTACTTTGAACCTGAGACTAGAGGGGAGTCCTCTGAGCTCTTTAAGTTTGATTACCCTGTAAGGTTAATTTCCATACTGATTTTACAGAGATGATTTTTACCTTTTTCTTTAATTAAAAGCCTTCTTTTTAAGAACCTGATTGATTTTTCCTTGTTTTAAGATCCAAGGGTTTTGGATCTTGATTCACCAGGAGTTGGTGGGAGGAAGGAGGGGGGGATGGTTAATTTCTCCCTGTTGTAGATCCCAGGGGGGTTGGAACTTGATTCACCAGGAGTTGGTGGGAGGAAGGAGGGGGAATGGTTAATTTCTCCTTGTTTTAAGATCCAAGGGGGTTGGATTTGTTTTCACCAGGGATTTGGTGAAGGTTTTTCAAGGCTTCCCAGGAAGGGAATCCATTGAAATGGTGGCAGCCGAACCAGAGCTAAGCTGGTAGTTAAGCTTAGAAGTTTTTCATGCAGGCCCCTACATTTGTATCCTAAAGTTCAAAGTGGGGATCCAGCCTTGACAGCTTTAAACTAGGTTCAAAGAGGGCAGGTGACCTAAGCGCACAGGTAAGTCAATAACATGGAGACCTGGGAGAAGGGTCAGAATTTTGGGGGAGCATGGGCTGTTATAGCTGGGATAAAGGAGAGACAAGACAGAACTGGAGGGGGAAATCAAATCAATATCTTAGAAGTCTGTATACTAATGCGAGAAGTATGGGGAATAAGCAGGAAGAACTTGAATTGCTAGTAAATAAACACAGCTATGACATAGTTGGCATCACAGAGACTTGGTGGGATAATACACATAACTGGAACATTGGTATAGAAGGGTACAGCTTGCTCAGGAAGGACAGGCAGGGAAAAAAGGGAGCAGATGTTGCCTTATATATTTAAAATGTATACACTTGGACTGAGGTTGAGATGGAAATAGGAAACAGACTTGTTGAAAGTCTCTGGGTAAGAATAAAAGGGGTAAAAACAAGGGTAATGTCATGGTAGGAGTCTACTACAGACCACCTAACCAGGAAGAAGAGGCAGATGAGGATTTAACAAAATAATCCAAAAAACAGGAGTTGGTGGTGATGGGGAACTTCAGCTATTCAGACATCTGTTGGGAAAATAACACAGCAAGGCACAGTCTATCTAACAAGTTCTTGGAATGTATTGGAGACTTTTTTTTATTTCAGAAGGTGGAGAAAGCTACTGGAGGAGAGGCTGTTCTAGATTTGATTTTGACAAATAGGGAGGAACTGGTTGAGCATTTGAAAGTGGAAGGCAACTTGCATGAAAGTGATCATGAAATGATAGAATTCATGATTCTGAGGAATGGTAGGAGGGAGAACAGCAAAATAAAGACAAAGGATTTCAAGAAGGCAGATTTTAGCAAACTCATGGAGATGGTAGGTAAGATCCCCTATGGGAAGCAAGTCTAGGCAGAAAAACAATTGAAGACCATTGCCTGCTTTTCAAAGAGACGTTATTAAGGGCACAAGAGCAAACTTTCCCACTGCATAGGAAAGATAGGAAGTATGGCAAGAGATCACCCTGGCTTAGCCAGGAGATATTCAATGATCTAAAAATCAAAAAAGAATACTACAAAAAAAGTGGAAACTAGGTCAAATTACGAAGGATGAATATAAACAAATAACACAAGTATGTAAGGAGAAAATTAGAAAGGCCAAGCCACAAAACGAGATCAAACTAGCTAGAGACATAAAGGGTAACAAGAAAACATTCTACAAATACATTAAAAGCAAGAGGAAGATCAAGGAAAGGGTAGGCCCTTTACTCAATGAAAAGGGGATGTGGGGGATAATAACAGAAAATGTGGAAATGGCAGAAGTGCTTAATAATTTCTTTGTTTCGGTTTTCACGAAAAAGGTTAGTAGCTACTGGACGTCTAACATAGTGAATGTCAGTGAAAATGAGGTAGGATCAGAGGCTAAAATAAGAGAAGAACAAGTTAAAAATTACTTAGGTCAGGTCTTCACTACAGGGGGTGGTCGATTTAAGATACGCAAATTCAGCTACATGAATAGCGTAGCTGAATTCGACCTATCGGAGCCGACTTACCCCGCTGTGAGGACGGTGGCAAAAATCGACCTCCGCGGCTCCCCGTCGACAGCTCTTACTCCCACCTCCGCTGGTGGAGTAAAAGCGTCGATTCGTGGATCGATTGTCGCGTCCCGATGAGATGCGATAATTTGATCCCTGAGAGATCGATTTCTACCCGCCGATTCAGGTGGGTAGTATAGACCTAGCCTTAGACAAGGTAGATGTTTTCAAGTCACCAGGGCCTGATGAAATGAATCCTATAACACTGCTCTACAGCCAAAATGCTTCTGAAATAAATGTAGTCAAACTTTACTAATTCTGGGTCACTGAGAACGAAAATGATGCTTAAAATAGTTGATTGGCTCTAGTTTTCAAGATATGCTATTGGGTCAGTATATATGACCCTTTACTTGGGAATGGCAGAGGATAAGTGAGTTATAAAGGGAAGGGACCTCAATTTAAACCAGAAATGACTAAAATACATCTTTGACTGGATCTATGACTAAATCTATGACTGGGTTGGGACAGTACTTGCTTTTTAGGCAAAACAATGAATTATGCAATCTGAAGCTGGTATTGCGTCATAAATGATATGAATTGCATCATGTTATTCCTAGACGTCATGGATGATGCAATCATAATGAAGCTTACATCACTCTGCTGAACAAATTGCCCTATATCAGCTCTAGAAATCACACAGTGTCGTGCTCTCTTATTTGTCAGTGTTTGATTTTGCAAAGGGACACATTTCTGTTTAGCCAAAGTGAGCAGAGATGCCTCGTACTTGTGTGAACAGTGCAGATAACTTCTGCTATGTTTGTGGTGAAGTGACTTTTGCATCACAAAAGCACAGTATAACCACTATGGTTAAGAAAGCCTAACTCCTTTATTTTGGCTGCAAAATTGGAGATGAGGACAAGAGGTGGGCCCCACACATAAGCTGCAACACTTATGCAACAAATCTTCACCAATGGTTGAACAGGAAAAGGAAATCTATGCCTTTTGCAGTGCCAATGATTTGCAGAGAGCCAACAGATCATACCAGCAATTGTTACTTCTGCATGGTGCCTCCAGTTGGGAAAGGTGTGTCAAAGAAGAAAAGGTGGACTGTGCATTATCCAAACATTCCATCAGCTATATGCCCAGGACCCCACAGAGAAGGACTGCCGGTTCCTGATGCACCAGAATCATTCTCACTTGAGTCAGACGAGGAAGAGGAAGAGGATGAAACTTCTGGTCCTGAAAGCATCAATGTCACAGGACCCACATTTTCTCCCATCCTCCTCCTCTGAACCACACCTCATAACACAAGGTGAACTGAATGACCTTGTCAGGGATTTGGAACTACCCAAGAGTAAAGCAGAGCTGTTGGGCTCCAGACTACAGCAGTGGAATCTCCTGGCAGGTGATGTTAGGGTTTCCATGCTCCGTGACCATCAAAAGGATTTTGTCCCATTCTTCTTCATGGAAGGTGATCTTGTAGCCTTGATGAGTGGAGACTGTTCACTGATTCATCGAAGACGAGTCTTAAAGCTGTTTTACTGCATAATGGCAATGTTTTGCCATCAATTCCAGTTGGTCATGCAGTCCATATGAAGGAAACCTAGGACAACATGAAACAACTTTTGAGGTGCATAAACTATGACCAACATCAGTGGCAGCTTTGTGGTGATTTGAAGGTTGTTGCTCTCTTGCTTGGTCTGCAAACTGGATACACAAAGTACTGCTGTTTTCTCTGTGAATGGGATAGTCGTGCAAGAGATTCCCACTACATCAAGAAAGATTGGCCACTCTGACAGTCATTGGAGCCTGGGAGGAAAAGTGTTCAGCATCCACCACTTGTTGAATAAAGGAAGGTTTTGTTACCGCCCTTACACATCAAGTTGGGTCTGATGAAGAACTTTGTCAAAGCCATTGACAAAACACAAGCAGCTTTCAAGTACCTCCGTGGAAAATTTCCAAGGTTAAGTGAAGCTAAGATAAAGGAAGGTGTCTTTGTTGGTCCTCAGATTCGTGAACTTCTTCGAGATGATGCATTTGACCATGCACTGCATGGTAAGGAAAAGACAGCATGAAAAGCCTTCCAGTTAGTGGCAATAAATTTTCTCGGAAACTACAAGGCAGACAACTACTGGTTGTTGGTGGAAAACCTCCTCAAGGCATACAAAAGCCTTGGTTGCAACATGTCACTAAAGATACATTTTTTGCACTCTCATCTAGATTTTTTTCCACCGAACTGCGGAGCAGTGAGCGACGAGCACGGTGAGCGATTTCACCAGGACATTGCAACAATGGAGAAACGCTATCAGGGCAAATGGAGCCCATCAATGCTTGCAGACTATTGCTGGTCAGTGACAAGAGAAGCTCCATTTAATGAATACAAGAGACAAGCCAAGAAGCGCCGAGTAGACACTGAAATGGGACTAAACTATGTACAGAATAGTTTTTTGCCTTTTGTTTCACAATAAATTTTATTTATATAACCCTGATTTTTATTATTTGCTGATTTTTAAAGTGTTACATAAACAGGACAGGTGAACTATTATCATGTAAAGCAACCATAAACACATGAAAAGACTTAGGTTTACGATTTATGATTAAAACTCTACTATCTACACAATATACATAGACATAAAATGTAAAAACTTAAATATCTTAGAAACAGTAGCCAATCAGTTGTTTTAATTGTCATATTTGATTTCAGCACATCAAAATACATAATAAATAGCATATTTTATCTCTAAAGCAGATGACTTCTCAAAAATTGTAGACCAGTGTAATACTCAAGGAGCTTAGTGAGGAGACATCTGAGCCATTAGCAATTATCTTTGAAAAGTCATGGAAGATAGGAGAGATTCCAGATGACTGGAAAAGGGCAAATAGAGTGCCAATGTATAAAAAGGGAAATAAAGACAACCCGGGAAATTACAGATCAGTCAGCTTAACTTCAGTACCTGGAAAGATAATGGAGCAAATAATTAAGCAATCAATTTGTAAACATCTAGAAGATAATAAGTTGATAAGTGACAGTCAGCTTGGATTTGTCAAGAACAAATCATGTCAAATGAACCTGATAACATTTTTTGCCAGGGTAACAAGCCTTGTGGATGGGGGGAAGCAGTAGACATGGTATATCTTGAGTTTAGTAAAGCTTTTGATACTGTCTCACGTGACCTTCTCATAAACAAACTAAGGAAATGCAACCTAGATGGAGCTAGAAGAGGGTGGGTACAAAACTTGTTGGAAAACAGTTCCCAGAGAGTAGTTATCAGTGGTTCATAATCATGCTGGAAGAGCATAATGAGTGGGGTCCCAGAGAGCTCAGTTCTGGATCTGGTTGTGTTCAATATCTTCATCAGTGATTTAGATAATGGTACACCGCTACCTCGATATAACGTGATCCGATATAATACGAATTCGAATATAAGGCAGTAAAGCAGTGCTCCGGGAGGTGGGGTGGGAGGTGAGAGGGCTGCGCACTTCGGTGGATCAAAGCAAGTTCAATATAATGTGGTTTCACCTATAACGTGGTACAATTTTTTGGCTCCCAAAGATAGCGTTATATCGAGGTAGAGTTGTATATAGAGTACACTTATAAAGTTTGTGGACAATACCAAGCTGGGAGAGGTTGCAAGTGCTTTGGAGGATAGGATTAGAATTCAAAATGATCTGGAGAAATGGTCTGAATGAATAAGGATGGAATTCAATAAGGAGAAATGCAAAGTACTCCATTTAGGAAGGAACAATCTGTTGCACACATACAAAATGGGAAATGACTGCTTAGGAAGGAGTACTGTGGAAAGGGATCTGGGGGTCTTAGTGGACCATAAGCTAAATATGAGTCAATAGTGTAACACAGTTGCAAAATAAGTGAACATCATTCTGGGATGTATTGGCAGAATGTTATAAGTAGACACGAGAAGTAATTATTCTGCTCTACTCTGTGCTGATTAGGACTCAGCGGGAGTATTGTGTCCAGTTCTGGGCATCACATTTCAAGAAGGCTGTGGACAAATTAAAGAAAGTCCAGAGAAGAGCAACAACAATGATTAAAGGCCTAGAAAACATGACCTATAAGGGAAGATTGAAAAACATGAGTTTTTTTTAATCTGGAAAAGAAAAGACTGAGAGGGGACATGATAACAGTTTTCAAGTACAAAAAGGTTGTTACAAGGAGGAGGGAGAAAAACTCTTTTTCTTAACCTCTGAGGATAGGACAAGAATCAATGTGCTTAAATTGCAGCAAGGAAAGTTTAGTTTGGATATTAGGAAAAACTTCCTAACCGTCAGGGTGGGTAAGCGCTGGAATAAATTGTTGATGGAGTTGTGGAATCTCCATCATTGGAGATTTTTATGAGCAGGTTAGACAAACACCTGTCAGGAATGGTCTAGATAATACTTAGTCCTGCCATGAGTGCAGGGGATTGGAGTAGATGACCTCTCAACGTCACTTCCAGTCCTATGAGTCTATGATTTCTATAATATTTTCTCTAGATTTTTTTTCCCTGCCACCAACTCATCCAGAATGCAGGCACTGAATGAGGGAATAAATTAAAATTTTCCAGTGTCACCAGTTGCTGACCATGTTCTTTTCAGTATGGAACATTCTGTGTGGCAGAATTTGGGGACTTGATTCAATACCCATTGAAATCAATGAGAATCTTTCCATTTGTGCAGAAGTTGGATATTTACCTCCAGAATGGAGTGGGCTGGATCTTGCTTGTAAATAAGGACCCCTTATTGTGCTCATTTGATTAATATATTTCATTTTCTTATCATTGTTATGCTCCTCCAATTAATGTCACTGTAGTTGGAAAAGCACATTTGGCTTATTTTGACTGAGATATTAACAAGCCCCAAATGGTTAAATATAATCTAATTTAGGTATCACATTATCTGAGTATCAGAACAATTCACATCATTCATGAATTTTCCCCTCACACAGTCCCTGTTAGGTAGGGAGATATTATTATCCACATTTCAAAGATAGGGGACTGATGTATAGAGAAATTCACTTGCCCAAGATCACACAGAAAGTTTCTGACAGAATCAAATCAATATTTCCCAACTTTCAGACCTAAACTCAGACCATCTTTTCATCATAGACATATTTCTATAGTATTTGTCATCACTTAAGGATCATTCATTACTTTATAGAAGATATCATCTCTAGCGAAATATTTCAGCTGTGAGTCTATCATTTCACAGCATGAAGTTATATTATGGTAAATGATCAGTTTTTCAAGAAACAAAGCTTGTTTATATCTGCTAATCGTTTGATGCCTCATTTAACACTCATGTTCAATGTTTTTTTATTTAGCTGGGTGACCATTCCCTAAACCAAGGAAATAGTTGTTTATTTTTGAACTCAACCAGAAAATATTGCAAGTGCAATTTTGTGCACTAAATGCAGTGAACCATCATTATATGCCTTTTTCTACAGTACCACATCTGCTGCTAAGTAGTCAGTGCCACCAAGTGTTACTATAAAGACTACTTTTATTAAATGCTTTACCTTACTAGCCACAGTATCTGACTTCAAAGAATTATTGTGTAGATATGTAGATTATGTATTTTATATCTGAATATTTTTATCAAGGCAATACCATTCATTTTTGGACTTCATTTAGACACAGTGCAGACAGAACAATAGTATTAATGTCCTCTATTTATTCTGCTAGACTGGTTTGTAAATGCAAGTGGTGTGCAGTACACAAGAACATAAGAATGGCCATGCTGAGTCAGACTAGTGGTCCATCTAGCCCAGTATCCTGCCTCTGACAGTGGCCAGTGCCAGAAGTTTCAGAGGGAATGAACAGAACATGTCAGTTATCAAGTGCTACATTCCCTGTCATCTAGTCCCAGTTTCTGGCAGTCAAAGGTTCAGGGACAACCAGAGGATGGGGTTGGGTCCTTGACTATCTTGGCTAATAGCCATTGATGGGCCTATCCTCCATGAACTTATCTAAATGTTTTTTGAACCCAGTTCTAGTTTTGGCCTTCACATTATCCCCTGGCAACAAGTTGCACAGGTTGAGTGTGTGTTGTGTGAAGAAGTACTTCCTTTTGTTTGTTTTGAACTTGTTGCTTATTGATTTCATTGGGTGACCCCTGGTTCTTGTGGTATGTGAAGCAATAAATAACACTTCCCTATTCCTGTTATCCACACCATTCATGATTTTATAGATCATAATCCCTCTTAATCATCTCCTTTCTAAGATGAACAGTCCCAGTCTCTTCAATTTATTTTCCTACGGAAGCTGTTCCATACCCCTAGTCATATTTGTTACCCTTCTCTGTACCTGTTCCAATTCTAATTCAACATCTTTTTTTTGAGATGGGGCAACCTACACTTCATGCAGAATTAAAGGTGGGGGTGTACCAGGGATTTACATAGTGGCATTATGATATCTTCTGATTTATTATCTATCCCTTTCCTGATGGTTCCTAATATTCAGTTAGCTTTTTTGACTGCCATTGCACATTGAGCAGATGTTTTCAGAGAGTTAACTATGATGACCCCAAGAGCTCTTTCTTGAGTGGTAACAGCTAATGTAGACCCCCATCATTTTGTATGTATAGGTGAGACCAATGTGCATAGCTTTGTATTTATCAACATTGAATTTCATCTGCCTTTTGTTGCCCAATCACTCAGTTTTTACCGTTTGTTACTCTTCAAGATTAGCTTTGAACTTAACTATCTTGAAAATTTTGTATCACCTGCAAACTTTGTCACCTCACCATTTACTCACTTTTCCAGATAATTTATGAATATGTTGAACAGCACAAGTACCAGTACAGGACTTCTATTTACCTCTTTACATTGTGAAAACTGACCACTTATTCCTATAATTTGTTTTCTGTCCTTTAATCAGTTACTGATCCATAAGAGGACCATCCTTCTTGTCCTGTGACAGCTTAACTCTGCTTAAGAGCCACTGCTGTGACCTTCCACTGGTGTGAAAGGCTTTCAGATAGTCCAAGTACACTATATCAACTGGATCATCCTTGTCTACATGTATATTCTATGGATTTCAAAATTTCTAGCTGTATAAAATAACCTGTGTAAAATGCATGACTTTTCTGGGAATCATCCAGGAAACCAATTCATATCTATGGGGGAAAATAAAAGTTATATTTCTAAAGAGTTTACCAGAAGGAATAGAGGTATTAACTAGATTAGATAATTTTAAATACTTTTTACACAAAGACTTTAAATATGTATTTTAAAATACTCATAATTTCCAAAATATTTAGAGTTTGTATTGGTTCATCCCATTTACTCTGAGTGTTCTGATAGAGTATACTGTACAGACAGCCCATTCAGTCATGGAAATAATGGATGGGGAAGCCCTACAATTCCACTTGCCTAGGCCATGTCAATGCAGGATTGTATCCTCTATTTGTATTTGAGTGCTTTGTCCAGTCTAATTTTTGATAAATCAAGCAGTGGGGCTTCCAAGACATTGTTTCTTATTTTAATAGTATTGACTTTTTGGATAGTATTACTGATATGTAGTCCCAAAATCTCTCTGCTAAATTTCCATCCTATTGCTTCCATTTTCTTTTCACTGCCCCTTGTTCCTCTACTCACTTTTTGTTCTCCAATGAGAATGGTTACTAAATCCCACCTCTTCTAGTATTCATTTCTGTAAACTATACATGGAAAATCCATATGGTGAGTGCAGGCTGGGCCCTATAAGTGAGTATTGAGTGCATGGCTTTTCTGGCATTTACTGAGTGACAGGCAAAGAAAGCAGTGAGAAATTGAGGGGAGCAGAGGTAAAGAGGGAGAAAATGAGGAAAAGTTGTATTATAGGGGAGTGATGGTGCCCCTGACTTTAAGATTGCCCAACTTATACTTTCAATTATAATTATCTTTATGTTTGATTTTTGAAGAGCTCTTGGCTCAGAACCTCAAAGGTTTTTAGATCCCTAACTCTTCTGGAGAGTTAGAAGCTGGGAATGAGGGCTCTAAATACTGTTGAGAATCTTGGCCTTAGTGCCTCCAAGTTTTGCAACAGAAATTTGACAGAGAAAAAATGCTGGGGTCAAATGACTTGTTTAATTAAAATTAGTTCATATTATCCTTTTCAAAAATCACATCCTCATCAGAACTTTTTAGAGGATTCCTGTTAAAATGGTTGAACATTCCAACTGCACTGATTATACCACTCAGCATCTCCCCAAACTAAACTAGACAAGGCAGAGTTAAAATAGATTATCACCTTTCTGCTTTTTTTCTCCCTTCAAATATGTAGACAAAAGAGCACTGAATTAGGAGACAGGAGTTTGAGTTCTAGAGTCACATCTTCTACTAGATCCATCTAAAAGGTTATACAAGGACATTTCTGGTAGAGTTGTGAAGTGAGCCCAAATCTCTAAAATAGTAGACCTAAATCTCTTCCTCTACTTATTCAGCTTGGCTCTCAGAAAGAATCTTCCAAATATATGTACCAAGCTGTACTGTCTAAAATGTGGGCAATCCATGCATATATAATTTACTGTTTTATTATTATGTGACCTCCTCTTCTGGGTGATCTATAAAGAATAACACCTTACTTCCGAATACAGTTATCATTATATGCTGCAAATTTAAAGATCTAAGTTAAAACCTTGCTGCTGATACACTAAAGTGAGGCTTTACAATTGTATATAACAGAATTTGTTGTTTCCTTTTTTTTTTAATGTAAAATCACCACCATATTTGGTGACCAAAAGTATTCAGGACTAGAACTCTGCTGATGTTGGGGTATGTCTACACTACGGGATTAATCCGAATTTATATAATTTGAATTTGGGAAACAGATTGTATAAAGTCGAATGTATGCGGCCACACTAAGCACATTAATTCGGCGGTGTGCGTCCAAGTACCGGGGCTAGCGTCAATTTCTGGTGTGGGTAGCTATCCCATAGCTATCCCATATTTCCCGTAATCTCCCGCGCCCATTGGAATTCTGGGTTGAGATCCCAGTGCCTGATGGGACAAAAAACATTGTCGCAGGTGGTTCTGGGTACAGCCTCACCCCTCCCTCCTTCCCTGCATGAAAGCAATGGACGGCAGACAACCATTTCACGCCTTTTTTCCTCGGTGAACACTGCAGACTCCATACCATGGCAAGCATGGAGCCCGCTCAGCTCAAGACAGCAGTCATGAACACTGTAAACACCTCGCGCGTTCTTGTGGAGTTAATGCTGAGCCAGGACCAGAAAAACGAGGCGAGGAGGCAGCGACGGCGGCAGCGCAGCGACAAGCGCGATGAGGACATGGACACGGACACAGAATTCTGTCAAACCGTGGGCCCTGGTGCTTTGGAGATCATGTTGTTAATGGGGCAGGTTCTATCCATGGAACGCCGATTCTGGGCAAGGGAAACAAGCACAGACTGGTGGGACCACATAATGTTGCAGGTGTGGGATGATTCCCAGTGGCTGCAGAATTTTCGCATGCGTAAGGGCACTTTCATGGAACTTTGTGACTTGCTGTCCCCTGCCCTGAAACGCCAGAATACCAAGATGAGAGCAGCCCTCACAGTTGAGAAGCGCGTGGTGATAGCCCTGTGGAAGCTTGTAACGCCAGACAGCTACCGGTCAGTCGGAAATCAATTTGGAGTGGGCAAATCTACTGTGGGGGCTGCTGTGATGCAAGTAGCTAAAGCAATCACTCAGGTGCTGCTACAAAAGGTAGTGACTCTGGGAAATGTGCAGGCCATAGTGGATGGCTTTGCTGAAATGGGATTCCCTAACTGTGGTGGGGCGATAGATGGAACTCATATCCCTATCTTGGCACCGGAGCACCAGGGTACCCAGTACATAAACCACAAGGGGTACTTTTCAATGGTGCTGCAAGCACTTGTGGATCACAAGGGACGTTTCACCAACTTCAACGTGGGATGCCCGGGAAGGGTTTATGACGCTCCCGTCTTCAGGAACACTACTCTGTTTAAAGGGCTGCAGCAAGGGACTTACTTTCCGGACCAGAAAATAACCGTTGGGGATGTTGAAATGCCAATAGTTATTCTTGGGGATCCAGCCTACCCCTTAATGCCATGGCTCATGAAGCCATACACAGGCAGCCTGGACAGGAGTCAGGAGCTGTTCAACTACAGGCTTAGCAAGTGCAGAATGGTGGTAGAATGTGCATTTGGCCGTTTAAAAGGTCACTGGCGTTCATTAGTGACTCGCTCAGACCTCAGCCAAACCAATCTCCCCATTGTTATTTCTACTTGCTGCGTGCTCCACAATCTCTGTGAAAGTAAGGGGGAGACCTTTATGGCGGGGTGGGAGGCTGAGGCAAATCGCCTGGCTGCTGATTACGCGCAGCCAGACACCAGGGCGATTAGAAGAGCACACCAGGAAGCGCTGTGCATCAGAGAAGCTTTGAAAACCAGTTTCATGACTGGCCAGGCTACAGTGTGAAATATCTGTTTGTTTCTCCTTCATGAAAACCCGCCCCCTTTATTGACTCATTTTCTGTAAGGAACCCACCCTCCCCCTTCCTCCAGCTTGCTTTCAAACCAAATAAAGTCACTATCATTTAAAAATCATTTATTCTTTATTAATAGATTATAAAAAGAGGGAGGGAACCCGGGTGGGGTTTGGGAGGAGGATCGGTGGGAAGGAAAAGGCCACTAAAAAAAGGTTAAAAAAATGACAGCCTTTTGCTTGGGCTGTCCACTGCAGTGGAATGGGAAGGTGTACGGAGCCTTCCCTCCCTCCCCCGCGTTCTTACACGTCTGGGTGAGGAGGATATGGAACATGGGGAGGGGGGTACAGGGGCTGTAGCGGCACTCAGTTTTCCTGCAGCCGTTCCTGAAGCTCCACCAGATGCCGGAGCATGTCTGTTTGCTCATGCAGCAGCCCCAGCGTTGCATTCTGCCTCCTCTGATCTTCCTGCCGCCACCTCTCATCTCGAGCGTCTCTCCTCTCCTCACGTTGGTCCCTCCTGTCCTCACGTTGGTCCCTCATGTCCTCACGTTGGTCCCTCCTGTCCTCACGTTCACTGGCTTCTTTCCTATACTTTGAAACCGTGCCCTTCCACTCATTCAGATGAGCTCTGTCACTGCAGGTGGATTCCATGATTTCTGCGAACATCTCGTCTCGCGTCTTCTTTCTCCGACGCCTTATCTGTGATAACCTTCGAGACGGAGGAGGGAGGCTTGAAGAATTTGCAGCTGCTGTAGGGAGGGGAAAAAAGAGAGAATTTTTTAAAAAGATACATTTTGCAGAACAATGCTTATACTCTTTCACGGTGACCAACACTATTCACATTACATAGCACATGTGATTTCTGTGCAAGGTCGCATTTCGCCTCTTAATACTGAGTGCCTGTGGCTTTGCTGCTAGAGATCACAGGTCCGGGCAACAGAATTCGGCTTGCATGCAGCCATGGTAAGCCACTGTCTTTCGGCTTCTGCACCCTCTTTTCCCACATACCAAGCAAAGCCCGTTGAGTGCTGTGGTTTTTCTGTTAGCATTCAGCAGCAGCAGAAAACAAACTAACCACGCCCCCCCCATCCAATTCTCTGGATGATTGCTTTATCCCTCCCCCCACCGCGTGGCTGGTACCAGGGAAGATCCCTGCAGGAACCAAACTAACCCCCCTGCCCCCCCCACCATGAATTCTCTGGGATGATCACTGTACCCCTCCCCCCACCACGTGGCTGGTAACAGGGAAGATCCCTGCTAGCCAAACGCAAAAAGCTCAGTGCCAATTTCCCCCCCTGCGCTTGGCTAACTGCAGGGAAGGATTTCTTTTCAGCCACAGGCAAACAGCCCAGTAGGAATGGCCACCTCTGTCCCCTTAATTAAGTTCCCGTATTTCAACCAGGTTACCATGAGCGATATCACTCTCCTGAGGATTACACAGCAAGATAAAGAACGGATGTTGCTTGAATGCCAGCAAACACCGGGACCATACGCTGCCAGGCTTTGTCAGGCAATGATACCAGATTACTTGCTGCAAGCATGGCATGGTCAAGTGTCCTACCATGGAGGACGGAATAAGGCTGCACTGCCCAGAAACCTTGTGGCAAGGCTTTTGGGGTACCTCCAGGAGAGCTTCATGGAGATGTCCCTGGAGGATTTCCGCTCCATCCCCAGACACGTTAATAGACTTTTCCAGTAGCTGAACTGGCCGCGAATGCATCCCAAGTCCTCAGGGCAAAGTAATCATTAAAAAACGCTTGCTTTTAAAACAAGTTTGATATTTTAAAAGGTAAACTCACCTGAGGTCCCTGGGGTGACCCCATGACCTGGGGTCATCGTCTTGGATACTGGCTTGGGAGGGTTGGGAGGGTACTTCAGTCAGGCTAAGAAAAAGATCCTGGCTGTTGGGGAGAACGGAGTGCTGGGTGCTCTCTGCAAGCTCGTCCTCCTCCTCCTCCTCCTCCTCCTCCTCTTCCCCATCCGCAGAATCCTCAGGTGTAGCTGATGAGACTATCCCCGACCCGGAATCCAAGGTCACAGGTGGGGTAGTGGTGGCGGCCCCCCGTAGAATTGCATGCAGCTTGGCGTAGAAGCGGCATGTCCGCGGCTCTGACCCGGAGCGACCGTTTGCCTCCTTTGTTTTTTGATAGGCTTGTCTGAGCATCTTGACTTTCATGCGGCACTGATCTGAGTCCCTATTGTGACCTCTCTCCATCATGCCCTTGGAGATTTTTTCAAAAGTGTTGGCATTTCATCTTTTAGAACGAAGTTCTGCTAGCACTGAATCCTCTCCCCATATAGCGATCAGATCCAGTACCTCCCGTACGGTCCATGCTGGTGCTCTTTTTCGATTATCGGCCTGCATGGTTACCTGTGCTAATGAGCTATCTGTGGTCACCTGTGCTCTCCACGCTAGGCAAACAGGAAATGAAATTCAAATATTCCCGGGGCTTTTCCTGTCTACCTGGCCAGTGCATCCGAGTTCAGATTGCTGTGCAGAGCGGTCACAATGGTGCACTGTGGGATAGCTCCCGGAGGCCAATACCATCGAATTGCGGCCACACTAACCCTAATTCAAAATGCTAAAATCAATTTTGGCACTACTCCGCTCATCTGGGTGGAGCACAGAAATCGATTTAAAGAGCCCTTTATTTCGAATTAAATGGCGTCGTTGTGTGGACGGGTGCAGGGTTAATTCGAATTAAGGCTGCTAAATCCGAATTAAAGTCATAGTGTAGACCAGGCCTTGGTTCATGTCTGTTTCATGAACCAAAAATGGTGGGTTCCATTCACAGGTTTTTGTTGCCTTGGCAACCCATTTGTTTGGAATTTTGTGTTCTCATAAACCCACTATACAGCTCCACAATCTGGTAATATTTTCACAATTCTTTCACAATTATTATGAGTTTTCTGAGAGTTGAAGCCACTGGTGGGATTAACACAAAACAATAGAATATGATTAGAAAAAGGCAGCTTTAGAAGGAAAATTTTGAGACCAAATTAATGTTAACTTTTTGTGGAATAGATTCAGAGTTTCTCTTCCAGAACCTCTTTTCTAATTGGTACAGTATAATGTTACTTAGCTTTATTCTGTGATTCTTCTATCCACTTCATTAGCTTCCACAGCTTTGTAATCACTTGGGAGTTCCATCCATATATGAATTTTCCACATCTGTTGGCTAAATTAGAGATCCAAATGCAAACTCTAGTGCTCAAAAGATTCTGTGGATTTGTGAGTGACAATCCCTGGAGGGCTTTAGGTCCATAAACTAATGAGACATAAATATAGTGGAGCAGAGAATGGTATTTTTACCTGTGATACACAGACTTGCTCCAAACTTGTTCATGTTGTTAATGGAAAACTGTATCCATTTCCATAACAGCAGCTCTACAAATTTTCAAAAAATGATTAGCACTTCTATGAATGAAGAAATGCAGAACTTTACTGAAGAATTATTTTGGCATCATCTTTTAGAACTATATAGTTCTAAAATGAGGAAAACTGAGGATATTCTGTTAATTATTATATAAAGACTTACACTGGATAGAGAATTGTAAATTCAAATATGAGCTAAGGCATTAGCATTTGATGACATATGGCATACTTGTCAATGAAGTGAGAGACATGTCACATAGACAATAATGTTTTTAGGCTGTGTCATGTGACAAGATAGCAGTGTTGTGGTACAATCTATGTAATTTGCCACAGCTAAATCACTAAACATGGGATCACTTCTGCTCCCACGGATGTCAATATAAGATTTGCCATTGACTGAGAGGGAGCAGATATGTGCCCAATATCTGTGGTACATTTTCATTTCAGTGACATGAATGCCAGATGCCACAAAATATCACAATCCTTACTACACAATATTGCAGTGTGCAAGAGTCAAACATAATTCATATTTTAGTAGCAGCCTGTCTCTCATATGCTGAATGACAGGGTCAGGATGGCTGAATGGACATATTCTGTGACAGATTCTTACAACTTTGGGTAGACAACATTGTGCTGCCTCTAAAGTTGCCAGAAGAGAACTCATTATTATTGCTATATACTGTTTGCCTCTATTTGTGTATGTTTAGTAAATAATATTCAGCGTAATACATGCAGGAGCAGAACAACTGTTAATATTGGCCATTGCAATACTTCCATTTATTATAGTTATAGTGCTAAGGACTGCTAAAAAGAAAAAAAAAATTCTAAAATGTTTCCATTATGAGCCACTGCTTTCAATTGCTCATAACTTTCTGAAGTTTCATTAATCAAATTGCAATTTGCAAAGGGAATAACAACAGAATCATTATGTAGAGAGGTCACATACGTTAATAACTAGCAATTTTCATATTGAACAATTATTTTAACTTAAACCAGATTTTAAATGATAAGATTAAGTAAAAGCAAATATACTGTCTAGCAAACTAAAAGAAGCTTTAAATTAGGTATACTGGACCAAATTATTTGTATGGACTTTGAAAGGCTTGGCAAAATCGACAGCTATTGGAAGCCGGTAGATTGGTCAATTTACCACAAGGATCGTATTATTTCATTTTGGTCACTTTACACTAGCACAGTGCAAGAATATCTGAAAATGAAATTGACTGCGACAAAAAGTTAGATTGCCTAGTCTATTTTCATTGTCCAAACTAAGGAGAATGAAAAAGTAAATAATGATAAACTATATTTTAAAAGTTTTCCCATTTTTAATAGAATGTTATTTAGATATGAAGTTTTTTTTTAATGTGATTTTTATTAGCTAATGTCCCTTCTGTGATCCGAGATATATTTTCACATTTTGGTGATGACAACGTCAGGCCAATAGTTTTCTCTTACCAGGCAGAATATTACTAATAGTACTTTATCTTCTAAGCTGTGGATTCTGTTTATAAGTTATTTGATTTCAACAGAAAGGTAGTTTTTCTTTTAAGAAGGGACCATGTTTGCTAGGCCTCTATCAGTTGATTAGCACCGCTTCCTCACCAGGCACTCATATGTTGTAAGTTCCTTATCTCATGCACCTCATGAAGGGACTGGGTTTATATGAGTATGGGGACACAGACTGCACCCAAGTCAATCCTCCTTGGCTCCCATGGTTGTGGTGTGTTTTGTAAGAGCTGGCCACCTGAGGAAGGGCAGTATTGTGGCTCCCAAGCAGCAATCAGAAAGTCATTTTGGGTCTTTCTTGTTCCCAATCAGTTGTCATGGGGCAGGCAGGATAGATTGATGCAGAAAAGGAGTAAATGAGGAGGTGGTAAAATTTTTGATCTCTCTTAAAGAGGCATATTTTAAGGCACCATCAGATGGCATGTAAGGAACCCATATTGTGAGTAATGTGAAAGTCTGGTTACAGGAATTTATTGGTGTGACCCTAAAAATCCCTCAATGACAATGAAGCCCCTCACAGGTTTGACAAAATCCCTATATCTGTCACATTTATGTCATAGTATTTCTCTATAAAGAATGTTGTGTGAGATCTTAAATGAAAGCGAGTCTCATGGTGGTCATTAAAATCATTGTGAAATGTACGTACGGATGATATTTTAAAAATTCTGTTTATATACTGAAAATATATCCTTGTAGCTAGATGTTACTGCAAAGCAGAGGGGGAAAACTGGTTTTGCCAGACACAGGGATTTATATTCATCAATCTGCTAAGGTTGACACAGTACAGGGAGGAGGTGAGCAGCCCTCAGTTGTGAAACAGGTTAAGGACTACTTAGAAAAGCTGGACATGCACAAGTCCATGGGTCCATCTGCCTGAGGTGGTATTTTATCCAACTTCGTGGCTCTTGGGTATACACATGGTGCCTGATTCTGATCTTATTTGTGGGGTAATTCAATACTGAATTAAATTGAATTACACTAATATAAAACCAATGATGTAAGATCAGAATCAACCCCAAGAAGCGACACTCAAGGGGTTTGTCTCTATTCTGTAAGATAGGCAATAAGTATATGAAAAAGAATTGCCCACATACTCCAATTATCCTGGTGCTTTGTGTGTCAAAACAACATCTTTGCCTTCAACACAGGGAAGGTGAGGCCTGTATTGGTAAATTTACAGTGTATTAGTCTTATCATTTGGATTCCATATAACTTTAATAAAGCTGAAGATAGTGGAGTTCACATATACCTTAATTTAAGTCTGTTTGTGTTTTGACAGGTGAAATCTACGGTTACTACAGGTAACATGAAATCTACAATTCTCTCAGTGACCAAGATCAGATGCTTGAGCAGAAGGTTCAAGAATCCCTGTAATATACATTTCTGAAATTATCTGCCCATAGGGGAAGTTTCTGTTTAAATCATGACAGTTGGAGCTTGGCTCATCCCATTCAACATGAGGCTTATATTCAATCTAAAAAAATTAAAAAGGTTTAATCTTCTGTATTGTAACTGTGGTTGTTCTTGTTATTCATATAAATGTCTAATCCTTGTGTAAATCCTAAACTCTTGGCCTCAAGGTATTTAAAGAAGTGTATGAAGAGTACCAGCAACAAAAGACAGGACATAGATTAGAAAGACCAACCAAAAGAAGAGGGGTTTGAGGAAGAATTGAAGATTAAGAGTGTGTGACTGCATAATGTAGTGGATCAGGGAGGATATGCCATTTCTTCTTTACACTGTATAAAAAGATACATCCCTGCAGATAAACTCTTATCCTTAATTATCTTTTCAGATTGCTCCTTTCTGACTTCCCCATTTCCATCTTTCCTCTCTGCAGTCTACCTACAATATAGCCGCCAAAAGCACCTTGCTTGCCTGTCACTTAGACCATAATACCTCAGCCAAATGAATCGAGTTTATATTTCTTGTCCTCCCCTTCAAGAACGAGACCCAACACACTGGCAGGAGTAAAGCTGTGCAGGGCCCTGAAGGTGAGGATAAAAAGTTTGAGTACATTACTGAAGACCAAAGACAATATAGGGGGCAAGTGAAGACGATATGCTAGATCCCCATGTCCACAAAACACGTTACCTCTCCTCCAGTCCTGAAGTAGGCTCAGAGCTGCTCTAAATTATGCCAGCTACAGTGTTCCCTTAAAGCAGTGATGCCCAACTATATTACACAGGAGAGCCACATAAACCTAAGTACCACCTTGTGTGAGCCAAACAGATTCTATGTATTTTAATAAGATTTAAAGTCACTTGTATTGCTTTATATTTTAAGTTCAACTTGTTTCGTATGTATTTAGATAGGATGTTTCTGTGTACAATACTGTCTGTTTACACACTTGTGTAAACTATAATGATGTAAACATGACAACAAAACGCTAATGAATCAGCTGTTAGTATATTGCGTTGAAGCAGGTCACAGGCATTATGAAATTCTCTTGTTGGCCGCGTACAGCCCACCGGCTGGAGGCTGGGCAACCCTGCCCTAAAGGATCTGGCCCAAAGATTTTAGCAGTAGCTTGCGCTGCATAGTTTCATGTTATAAGCCTCAGTAGCACTATAGCTTAAGCACAGTTGGCAGTAACTCACATATTAGTGGCCTGTGCTTCTTGGAGCAGAAGGACTTGATGTCTTACCCCAACTTTGATATATTCAGACCTATAGGGAAGGGAAAACATAAAAATAAAATCAGAGACTGTACACCACAGTGGCATCTGAGGTTTTCATTACAATTAAGGAGAAGACTCTGCAGCCAGAGAAAATGATGATTGATTAGCATTGTGATGGACATCCCTAGAAACGTATTCTAAAGTGCCTATTCAAAAGCATTACTTCTGGAATGTCATGGTACAGCAACCTGTGTGCATGTGGATATTTTGGGCATGCAGGGCTACAAGCACATACTTTTATTAAAAACTAATCCCTTTTTATTGTGGATATTTCCTAGCTTTGCTCCTTGCATATAATATTTTTTATCTTTTCCAGCTGGAAAAATAAGAGTTAATACTGAGAGTTTAAATTTGGCCCTACAAGATAATTAGTCTAATCTGTTAAATACAAAGATTGTACTGGCACGTCTTTGATTTTATTAATGCCCATGGTATCAAAACAACAAGTTTGTCATTACAATTACAAAATGCACAGATGGACAAATATGCATTTTTCATTTTGGATTTTATTTATTTAATTTTAGAGAATCCTCTGAGGCTGTCCTACTGGTAGAATATTTTCCAAGTGTTATGTGGAGCTTTCTAACAAGATACAAGCTTTTCTTTACTAAAGCACTGCATTCAAGTTTTCACATACAGTACTTTTTTTTTTCCCCAAGACATATGGAAAAGGATTTTCTTGGCTAGAAGTTTAGTTTTTTAGTGCATTTTGTAGGTCTGATCAAATACTTATGAGCTGCAGGATTGCTCAGTGGAGAACACTGTATGGGAATTTTGGAGGTTCGTCTGTAAGGTCAGGATCCAGGATCATGAATTCAGTAAAGTCAAGTATAGTAACTTCTTTGAAATTCCCCTGAACAAATGGATGTGCTCTGAATGCATATATTATTCTTATTCAATATTTATTGTTGATTGGCAGCCCTGTAACATTCTGATGTAGAGGTTAGCTGCTTGTCTGTAATTTGCAAAATTCATTGTTATTAGAAAACAAAACTGAGAATTAATTGAAACAGCATTGGGGCTGAGTAGGATGTAACTAGAAGGTTACAGTATTTATACAGTGCTGTATATGGGATTTAATGCCATAGCCATAGATACGTATGAGGGAAAGGTGGGCTCTGTACAAGAGGAAGATCAAAGAGAGATTCTGAATGCTTCATTATTGAGGGTCAGGGAAGACTTGTCTGAAAATTACTTGGGGAGTATAAACACTTTGAAAAGAGGCAATGTGCACTGCTGACATCTGCTTCAGTCCACTGGCAATGTAGAAGGGCACCAGTCCTCTTTGGAAAGAATAGTACTACTGTTGACACTGTACTTTGGCCTCCTCCTTCAGGTCAGAACACACAAAAATTGTGACTCAGTATGACAACTCCATTCAAATATCATGAGATATTTAAAAAAAATGTCATTTTGGGGTTCTTTGTATTTGCCTTCAATGTTGTGTGTCTGTACGGTTCAAGTGTTGAAGTTATTCTTCAAAACTGTAAGGACTAAAAATTTATTTTTTTATGATAAATGAAAACAGATTCTCACCTGGTTCCCAGAGCTAGGATTTTATGAAAACACCAAATATTGTGAGACTTGCAATAACATTGCAAGAGCTGTACTTGAATGTATCTTAAGCCTGTGTATAAGTGGTGGTGAGGGAGGATGGGGCCTTTCATACTTACCCTCCCATTGGACTTCTCAGCATGGTCAACTACAATCTGGCACTTAAATTAGCATTACAGAGATTATGGGAGGAGGGAGCTGGCACTCAGATTGCTGAGTTCAGTTGGATCAATAAGGGTTTTGCAATGCATTAATGCATTTCATTTGAAGAACATATGAATAACATCAAATTTGTTATCCATAGTCATTCCAGAGCTGAAGGAAGCTTATGAGCTTGTGCAAGTCCCTTGTTAACAACAGAGCTGGCCTTTGGGCCTCATGAAGAAACATATGAATTGTCCTTGGAAAAAATATTTCTAGCCTTGAAAACAAACATTTGTAAATCTAACACTAGGGTTGACACATTCTACTTCTGCTGAAAGAGACTGGGGGAATCTAATGATCCTCACCAGTACCCCTGCTATGCTTGTAATATAAAATGTGTTGATTAGGTTTGAGATATATCATAATGAATCCCCAAAATCATTGCAGAGTCCTCTGTACAGGAACACAGGAATTACCATACCCGATCAAGGCAGCGGTTCATTGAGTGTTGTATCCTACCTCTGATAATAACCAGTACCAGATGTTTCAGACAAAGTGGATGAAATCCCAAAGCAAACAATTATAGATTAACTAGTTATAGGAAAAGTTTCTTCCTAAAGACATCATTTAGAAGTTGGCTCATGAGCTGAATAATGAAGATTTATACCCCTTCTCAATTTTGTATTCATCTCTATCATTATCCATATAAATGTCTAAACATCTTGAAGGATTTCTTGGAATCCTTAAAAAACTCTTGTTATCAATATTGCCCTATGGCAGAGAATATCATGGAGTAATAATTATGCATACCCAGTCCCAGTCCAGCATTTGAAGGGCTAAGATATCCTATGTCCCTACTTGCCCAAGGATACTATCCCAGAGAAATCAGTTCTATTTCACCCATTACCAGACAAAAACTCAATTTTCTGAACAGCCAGAGGAGATCTGGAGTGGCCACAGTGTGGAATAGATTAATTTAATGTGTATGCACGTGGGAAAGAGTAATAAATTAACAGATGGAGGAAAATATGGAATTTATGTGAGGGAAGAGAATGGAATTGACTGAATTTGTGAGGAGAGTATGACAATGCGGGGAGGGACATTTGGGAGTTGGGGAAATAATTTGGAATTGGAGGGGAGAGAGGGAGTATTTTATCTGAGAAATATATTTGCCAACTGAAGTGGAAAAATTTTGAGAGAACCCTTTGTTCAAACTTTGGCAGTACATTGTGAAATATAGTGAAATTGTCAGCCTAGTGCAATACATGCTGCTTTTAAATGCTCTAATCTGAATGATTAGGCAGATAAATTGATTACCCTTCAAGTAGTCTGTAACTTCCAATCTTTTAATTGCTGAATGTTTGGTTTATGTGCTGACTTTTAAAAGGAGCTCAGATGTATGTGCTATGAGAAGGGTGCTCATATTGAGGTAAATGAGCAATTGCGCTGATGTAATTGATGTAATGAGCTCTTTTTCAGCACTATGGTCGTGACATTTTATAGTTCCCTTTCAAGCAGGACACTTTATGCATTTTGATCTTGTGTCATTCCAGTGCCTGGTAAACCAAAAGCCAACATTTCCATAAAATACACTGGAAAACAGAAGTAACAACTTCTGCTTTATTATAGTAATAATTGGGAGGGAATTGTGTTACTACCATATCTGAAGCATTCTATTCTGCATGTAAGAATACAGGGTGGATAGCAAAGGACCTAGAAGCAACATGTAATTTCAGTAGAAGTACCTATGGCAAGGTGACAGCTGCCACCTATGAAGTGATGGAGGTACCTAGGGTATCTTTGTCAAGCTACAGCCTAAGGCCACATGTTGGAGAAACAAGGAAGTGTTGAAAGTGCTGACAGGCATTTTAGGCAAGAAAGGATTGGGAGTGGGAAAAAGGATCAATAGGGAATTACATTTATTATAATTTATTAGTTTCATAGTACAAAACAGAAAAGAAAAAGCAAAAACTTTCTCGTTCGTGACAGAAAAGTAAACAAGAGAATTATGATTTATTTCAAAGAATTAAGGTTGCTCATTGTTCATGGCAAAAAACAAAACTGCAGAGAATGTATTAACAAAATATTTTCTAGATGACATCCTAGAGATGAAATTGCTTCAGGGCTAAGAGGCCCCTTAAACATTAACATCTTTTAAGAAAATCTATGTTTGTTTTATGCCTAAAATGTGTAGGATGTGAATCAACTGTGAAAACATGGGATGGAATTGGAATTCAGTAGAACCTCACTAATTCTCACTTCACTAATCCACAGACCTAATAACATCTCATAAAAATGGTCCTTCATAGTCTAGATTTAATAGCAGGGTACTGCAATGAGACCTCATAATATTAAAGCATTGGTAAAATTTTCAAATGTGCCTAAGGTTTGGGATCTTAGGTTCCCTTTTCAAAAATGAGTTAGGTCCAGAGCCTCAAAGGTATTTAGACACCTAGCTCCCATTGAAATTAAAGATTTAAGCCTTAAACACTTTGTAACCTAAGCCTCATTGAAAATCATTCAGAATAACTGAAATTCAATACGTCACTTAGATGTTTTTGAAAAAATTACCCTTTTTCTACAATGTTTTGATTTGTATTATTATTTTGTTTTGGGGTTGCTGTGTTTGCATTTTACACCAGTGTAGCTATACTGATATAGGTGCACCGGTGCAACCCCCTAGTACACATGTGCTGCATCTGTGTGACTTGCCTCAGTACAGCTTAGCCCAGTTTGAAACAAATAGCTACATGAACGCATTTTGCACAGGGACAAAACCAGGGCCAGCTAAAAATTAAGTACATTTTGAGTTGAGCTCAGAAGGACCTACTAGCTTTTGGGGTCATTGACCTTTAAAACTTTCTTCAAACACTGGCAAGTTGATTCTAGCCTTGGATTTGGAAATGACCTATGTTGTCTATCATTCTCACCTCTCTCAAAAATAGGCATTAGAAATTTGGAAAATGAGTGCCTAGGAGGGACTGTGGGATAGCTAGTTAGCTTTAGCAAGATAGTTTCTGTCAGTTGAGTATTAGAAAGCTGAGCATCCTAAAGCTGAGATGTTTTCTAGATGGCTGCTGGCTTAGATACAATTTTGATAAATGTTTTTCCTACCAGTCTTGTGCACTGTGATAACTAACAGGATTTCTGATATCAGAATAAAGAGATATTCTGTTCATGATTAAGGTCAGAGGTGCTGTGGATAAAATATGTTCTTTTTTTAGACAGTTAAATTACCATACCCCTTGTTCAAATTCAGGAAAATTTTATATGCCAACTTTATTTTTACTAACAAACTGATATGAGGTAATTTTGAATATACAACCTTACATATATTCCCTGTGGAGTAACAACCAATCTGGTATCAGAAGGAAGAGGTAATGAGAAGTGTAATTACTTAATATAGATGAGCTCAGTATTGTCTGTTTTCTATTTTGAAAATACCACCTGTTTCCATTAGCATTTTTCTACCTCACATTTAAATCACACCATACACCCAGTAGAGTGCACGTGCTGCAGTGTAAGTGCAAATTCAAATTGTGCTAGATTCTGAATTTAAAAAATGAAATAAAATAATGATACAACAAAAGCTACCTGGGAAAAGTTCATCTCAGCTTGTGCTTGGATGTTTTACAATTGCCACAACACAAATCCTTTATCAGCAAATATTTGTTTAAAATAAATTATACAAAAGGGAAGATAAAAAGTGATACTGGGTGGTTGTTTGGTTAATCAGTACTATTGACAGTTTGACAAATCTCTCTTGTCAAATGAGACTGGAACACATATTCTTCAAGCTCTTTACATTTCCTGGCATTTTAACTCCCCCCCTCCCCCTCCCCAGGATCTGCAATAACAATGTAGTTTGCCTCTTGAATTGTAATGCATAATTGACAGCTCAGATGAACACAGATGCAACTTCTCTGACATCAAAAACAGTGTTTCTCCCTAAACAACAAAAATCAATTCTGAAGCTGCAAACAGCACTGGCACTATTTTCCCTGCTAAAATATGTAGCACTAGAGTGAAATCTTTACTATCATGGCAGCTGGTGAACACGTAACATTCTGTTCCAAGTTTTTCACATGAAATACACATTTGCATTAAAGTATAAAGCCAAAAAGTAGGACCAACCTGAGAGTCTAGCTCACCCAAGATAATTAAGATTCATGCCATTCAGCATATGCATTTGAAATGCAGGGCATTTTCTCATGGCTACGCTTTGATAATCTTCTAACATTAAAATTCAACAAAGTAAATTGAGAACAATAACAATAGTAACATTTCACAGTTCAATTAGGTATCTGTTTATCTGTTTAATTTGTCTACCTATCTGCTGAAATATTTTAGCCAATACCATGACCTACAGGGTTTAGTGTTAAAAACTAATCAGAATCTAAATTTAGAAAGTAAATTCCCACTAAAGTGAGTAACTAGTCTGGACCCTCAACTCTAGTCTACTCCCAGTACCATCTGTCTGTGGGTTGGTTTTCTCTCAGGGCCACTTCAGGAGTCTCTTTAACTCTTGATATCTATCCTCTCTCACCAGGGCTAGGGTATAAACTCTCTCTTGAAACTCCTTTGCTAATCAGAGACAGACTATTGAAACCTTCTCCTCTATCCCTGCCAGCCACTTCTATGCTGTGCTTCCTGCTCCTCATCCCCCAGCTGGGATTCATCCTTAATTAGGTCTGGCCCATTCTCCAGGTAAATTAATTGGCTCTCAGGCCCACATTAATCATTTCAACATCTATGTGGGGTAAACACTCTATCACAAGGATATTTAGCCTGTGTTCTGTCTCAGGACTCTCATGGGCCCCTAAATCTGCAGTGTTTCACAGGGTGTCTCATGGCATCTCTCTTGCTCATGGTCTATCCTGGAAATTATTTTGAGTAGCCTTGCAGGATCCCTTACTGAATGTGCTTATGTGTCTCATGTATGAGAAAATATAATGATTTGGAAGCGAGAGGAAGGGTAGAACTGATTATATAGTGAGAGGAAGAGGGGAATGGAGAAGTATTTCCCATATAGGGCATTCATAGTGATAAAAGCAGCCATATGACAGGAAGTCCTTTTGATCTTATTTAGACTCCCAGATAAAAAATATATCGAATAGGAGTTAAGGTTAAATAAATATAGAACCTAGAAATGTAGGGCTGGAAGAGACCTGAAGAGATTATCTAGCTCAGGGCTGATTTAGGATTAAATATACCTAGACCATTCCTGACAGGTGTTTGTCTGTTTGTCTCAGAACCTCCAATAATGGGGGATTTCACAACCTCCCTTGGTAACCTATTCCAGTAATTAATTAGCTTTTTCCTGACATTTAACCTAAATCTCCCTGGCTGAAAAGAATCTGATTCCTTTTTTCCCTTCCCTGGATGGACATGGAGAACAACTGATCACCATCCTCTTTATAAAAACCTTTCAAATATTTGAAGTGTCTTAGGTCTTCCTTAGGCTTCTCTTCTCTAAATCAAGCATACCCTGTTCTTTCAATGTTTCAATATTCAGCATAGATGACGCTTTCTATGTCTCTTATTTTGTTGCTCTCCTCTGGATTCTCTCCAATTTACATAACAACATAAGAACGGTCGTACTGGGTCAGACCAAAGGTCCATCTAGGCCAGTATCCTGACTATCAACAGTGGCCAATGCCAGGTGCCCCCGAGGGAGTGAACCCAACAGACAATGATCAAGTGATCTCTCTCCTGCCATCCATCTCCACCCTCTGATAAACATAGGCTAGGGACACCCTTCCTTACCGATCCTGGCTAATATCCATTAACGGACTTAACCTCCATGAATTTATCAAGTTCTCTTTTAAACACTTTTATAGTCCTAGCCATCACAACCTCCTCAGGCAAGGAGTTCTACAAGTTGATTGTGCGCTGTGTGAAGAAGAACTTCCTTTTATTTGTTTTAAACCTGCTGCCCATTCATTTCATTTGGCGGCCCCTAGTTCTTGTATTATGGGAACAAGTAAATAACTTTTCCTTATTTACTTTCTCTACATCACTCATGATTTTATATACCTCTACCATATCCCCCCTTAGTCTCCTCTTTTCCAAGTTGAAAAGTCCCAGCCTTTTTAATCTCTCCTCATATGGGACCCGTTCCAAACCCCTAATCATTTTAGTTGCCCTTCTATGAACCTTTTCTAATGCCAGTATATCTTTTTTGAGATGAGGAGACCACATCTGTACTCAGTATTCAAGATGTGCACGTACTATGGATTTATATAAGGGCAATAAGATACTCTCCCTCTTATTTTTTATCCCCTTTTTAATGATTCCTAAAATCCTGTTTGCTTTTTTGACCACTGCTGCACACTGCGTGGACGTCTTCGGAGAACTATCCACGATGACTCCAAGATCTTTTTCCTGATTCGTTGTAGCTAAATTAGTCCCCATCATATTGTATGTATAGTTGGCGTTATTTCTTCCAATGTGCATTACTTTACATTTATCCACATTAAAATTCATTTGCCATTTTGTTGCCCAATCACTTAGTTTTGTGAGATCTTTTTGAAGTTCTTCACAGTCTGCTTTGGTCTTAACTATCTTGAGATATCATCTGCAAACTTTGCCACCTCACTTTTTACCCCTTTCTCCAGATCATTTATGAATAAGTTGAATAGGATTGGTCCTAGGACTGACCCTTGGGGGACACCACTTGTTACCCCTCTCCATTCTGAGAATTTACCATTAATTCCTACCCTTTGTTCCCTGTCTTTTAACCAGTTCTCAATCCATGAAAGGACCTTCCCTCTTATCCCGTGACAAATTAATTTACATAAGACCCTTTGGTGAGGGACCTTGTCAAAGGCTTTCTGGAAATCTAAGAACACTATGTTCACTGGATCCCTCTTGTCCACATGTTTGTTGACCCCTTCAAAGAACTCTAATAGATTAGTAAGACATGATTTCCCTTTACAGAAACCATTTTGACTTTTGCCCAACAATTTATGTTCTTCTAGGTGTCTGACAATTTTATTCTTTACTATTGTTTCAACTAATTTGCCCGGTACTGACATTAGACTTACCAGTCTGTAATTGCTGGGATCACCTCTAGAGCCCTTTTTAAATATTGGCATTACATTAGCTATCTTCCAGTCATTGGGTACAGAAGCCAATTTAAAGAACAGGTTACAAACCATAGTTAATAGTTCCGCAACTTCACATTTAAGTTCTTTCAGAACTCTTGGGTGAATGCCATCTGGCCCCGGGGACTTGTTACCCTTAAGTTCATCAATTAATTCCAAAATCTCCTCTAGTGACACCTCAATCTGTGACAATTCTTTCGATTTGTCACCTACAAAAGCTGGCTCAGGTTTGGGAATCTCCCTAACATCCTCAGCCGTGAAGACTGAAGCAAAGAATTCATTTAGTTTCTCCGCAATGACTTTACCATCTTTAAGTGCTCCTTTTGTATCTCTATCATCCAGGGGCCCCACTGGTTGTTTAGCAGTCTTCCTGCTTCTGATGTACTTAAAAAACATTTTGTTATTACCTTTTGAGTTTTTGGCTAACTGTTCTTCAAAGTCCTCTTTGGCTTTTCTTATTACATTTTTACACTTCATTTGGCACTGTTTATGCTGCTTTCTATTTACTTCACTAGGATTTGACTTCCACTTTTTAAAAGATGCCTTTTTATTCCTGTCAAGGCTGTATCCTCACTTTGAACTTTAGGGTACAAATGTGGGGGCCTGCATGAAAAATTCTAAGCTTAACTACCAGCTTAGCTCTGGTCCGCTGTCACCATCCCAAAGCTAATTCCCTTCTCTGGGAAGCCTTGAGAAAACTTTCACCAATTCCCTGGTGAATACAGATCCAAACCCCTTGGATCTTATAACAAGGAGAAATTAACCATTCCCCTCCTTCCTCCCACCAACTCCTGGTGAATACAGATCCAAACCCCTTGGATCTTATAACAAGGAGAAATTAACCATTCCCCTCCTTCCTCCCACCAACTCCTGGTGAATACAGATCCAAACCCCTTGGATCTAAAAACAAGGAAAAATCAATCAGGTTCTTAAAAAGAAGGCTTTTAATTAAAGAAAAAGGTAAAAATCATCTCTGTAAAATCAGTATGGAAAATAACTTTAAAGGGTAATCAAACTTAAAGAGCTCAGAGGACCTCCCTCTAGCCTCAGTTCAAGTATAGCAAACAAAGATAAACACTCTAGTAAAAGGTAGCTTTACAAGTTGAGAAAACAAAGTAAAACTAAGATGCCTTGCCTGGCTTTTTACTTACAAGTTTGAAATATGAGAGACTTGTTTAGAAAGATGGGGAGAACCTGGATTGATGTCTGGTCCCTCTCAGTCCTAAGTGCGAACGAACTCCCAAACAAAGAGCACAAACAAAAGTCCCCCCACCCAGATTTGAAAGTATCTTGTCCCCTTATTGGTCCTTTAGGTCAGATGCCAGCCAGGTTACCTGAGCTTCTTAACCCTTTACAGGGAAAAGGATTTTGGAGACTCTGGCCAGGAGGGATTTTATAGTACTGTACAAAGGACAGCTGTTACCCTTCCCTTTATAGTTATGACAATCCCTCACTGCTTCTTTTACATGGTTGTTAAGCCACGGTGGCTCTTTTTTAGTTCTTTTACTGTGTTTTTTAATTTGGGGTATACATTTAAGTTGGGCTTCTATTATGGTGTCTTTGAAAAGCGTCCATGCAGCTTGCAGGGATTTCACTTTAGTCACTGTACCTTTTAATTTCTGTTTAAGTAACCACCTCATTTTTACAGAGTTCCCCTTTCTGAAATTAAATGCCACAGTGTTGGGCTGTTGAGGTGTTCTTCCCACCACAGGGATGTTAAATGGTATTATATTATGGTGACTATTTCCAAGCGGTCTTGTTATAGTTACCTCTTGGATCAGCTCCTGTGCTCCACTCAGGACTGAATTGAGAGTTGCCTCTCCCCTTGTGGGTTCCCATACCAGTTGCTCCAAGAAGCAGTCATTTAAAGTATCAAGATATTTTGTCTCTGCATTTCATCCTGAGGTGACATATTCCCAGGCAATATGGGGATAATTGAAATCCCCCACTATTATTTAGTTCTTAATTTTGATAGCCTCTCTAATTTCCCTAAGCATTTCATTGTCACTCTCACTGTCCTGATTAGGTGGTCGATAATAGATCCTTAATGTTTTATTCTTATTAGAGCATGGAATTACTATCCATAGAGATTCTATGGAACATGTGGATTCATTTAAGATTTTTACTTCATTTGATTCTACATTTTCTTTCACTCATATTGCCACTCCCCCTCTCCCACCTCCCACGAGACCTGTTCTGTCCTTCCAATGCATTTTGTACCCCGGAATGATTGTGTCCCATTGATTGTCCTCAGTCCACCAGGTTTCTGTGATGCCTATTATATCAATATCCTCCTTTATCATGAGGCACTATAGTTCACCCATCTTATTAGACTTCTAGCATTTATATACAAGCACTTTAAAAAATTGTCACTGTTTATTTGTCTGCCCTTTTCTGATGTGTCATATTCGTTTTTATGTGAATGTTTCTCATCTGATCTGGCCCCTACTTTATCCTCTTCCATCCTCTCCTCCTGACGAAAACCTAGAGAATCTCTATTAATAGACTCTCCTCTAAGAGAAGTCTCTGTCCGATCCACATGCTCCTCTGCAGCAGTCAGCTTTCCCCCATCTCTTAGTTTAAAAACTGATCTGCAACCTTTTTAATGTCAAGTGCCAGCAGTCTGGTTCCACTTTGGTTTAGGTGGAGCCCATCTCTGCTGTATAGGCTCCCCCCATCCCAAAAGTTTCCCCAGTTCCTAATGAATCTAGACCCCTCCTCTCTACACCATCATCTCATCCACGCATTTATCTATATGTTTCTTAAAATGTGGTGCCCCAAATTGGATACAATACTCTAGCTGAGGCCTCACCAGTGCTGAGAAGACAGGAACAATTACCTCCCATGTTTTACATACAACACTGATGTTAATATATCCCAGAATGACATTTGCCTTTTTCACAACAGCATCACACTGTTAACTTGTGTTCAATTTGTGATCCACTATAATCCCCAGATCCTTTTCAGCCCAGTATTACTGCCCAGCCAGTTATTCCCCATTTAGTATTTGTGTATTTGAGTTTTCCTTCCTAAATGCAGTACTCCCTCTCACATGGTGTCATCCATAAATTTTATAAGTGTTATCACTTCTCAGCCAACAGATTTTATGTTAGTCAGTCCCAAACCATTCATATGATTTAACATTAGGAGTGGATAGCACAAGTCCCCTAATTGCACATTAAAAGATGAACCATCTGAGACCACTCTTCAGCATACAAAAACGTTCGCTCTCAGTCCCATTTGCATTAACAGAGACTAATATACTGTTAAAGTCAAGAATCAACTAAAACTTTACCTACATTTTAAAGATTTTTGAGGCTTGAAAACATTTGACAATGAAGTAAAATACTGTGATAAAATCTATTTTCAAAGTTTTTGTGAACCAAATGAAACAAAGTAGGGCTAGAAATCTTATGTTCTGGTGGGGTTTCCAAGAGTGATTTCTCAGTCCATCATTCAGATAATCATCATAACAGTAAGATGTTTTACCCAAACAAAACCTCTGAAATTTTTAAGGTTCATCCATCACTACTCAAGCAATCACTTGTTTACCTGGTTGTTTGTATGCTTTCCCATTCTTCCTTTTATAAATCTTTTCCACGGGTCTCAAAGGCCACAGCTATAGGGCAAAGATTTGGCTGTCCAGCTGGACAAAAAACCCTCTTTTGTGGGCCTCCCACAGAACATTAGAGAGGCAGCCCTGGCATGGTAGAGGGTAGTTAAGTAGGGTGGTAGAGAATGTCTCTGAAAAGTACATTTATTCAGGGTACATGAGTTCACGTTATCCACGGTGTATCAAAAAACTAAAGAAAACATTCAGCAAATCATTAAGGCCCCACTTGTGCCTGGGAATAAGGTGGGGACAAGTGAAATGATTCCCTCCCTGCAATTGCATCCTAATCCCATTACATGATTCTGACAGTGCTGCAGTGCTTGCTCCTGTCTAGCAATGTTAGTGGCAGAGTGGTGGGGAAGAGTGCACCGTTTCCCAAAACATACACTAGATCCTCTTCAGGGATGTAGTAGTGGGTACACTCCCCTGCACTCATCTGGTTGCTCCTAGAGACAATGTGCCTGCCTGAACCACAATGCTTCCCATAGCTCCTGCTGGGGTTGGCAGATACACAATGTGGACAATGATATAAAGGTACAACTGAGTAAGGGTTGCCAAGCATCAGGTTTTTGATTGGAACACCCAGGCAAAAAGGGACCCTGGCGACTCTGCTCAGCACCATTGACTGGGTCATTAAATGTCTGGTCAGTGGCGCAGTGGGGCTAAGGCAGGCTCCCTGCCTGCCCAGGTTCCGCGCTGCTCCCGGAAGCAGCTGGCATTTCCCTGCGGACCCTAGGCACAGGGGTGGCCCAGGAAGCTCTGCACACTGTCCCTGCCCCGAGCACCAGCTCCGCAGCTCCCATTGGCCAGAAACTGTGGGCAATGGAAGCTGTGGAGGTGATGCCTGTGAGCAAGAGCAGTGTGCAGAGCCCCTGGCTCACCTCTGTGCCTAGGGGCCACAGGGACATACTGTCCACTTCCGGGAGACACCAGAGGTAAGCGTCACCTGGAGCCAGTACCCGGTACCCCCTCCTGCATCCCAACCCCCTGCCACAGCCCAGTGAAAATGAGCGAGTGAGTGAGGGTAGGCGAGAGCGAGCAACAAAGGGAGGGGGGATGGAGTGAGCAGGGGTGTGTGGAGAAGGGGTGGGGCAGCAGCAGGGCCACAAGGAATGGCGTGGCAGGGGTGGGGCAATGGTGTTCTGTTTTCTGCAATCAGAAAGTTGGCAACTCTAAAATGAGTCCTAACTGTGGAGTCACCAAGCCAGCCTCTCTAAGCAGGGAGACTTAACTAGCTGATATATTAGCAGTCCATTCACAAGATAGCTAAATACAGGGCTAATCAGGTCAACTGGAGCTCAAGGAGCTAGAGTTTTAATTGTAGAATCTTCTTTACATATGTTAGTGTGTGAAAGCAGTGGGAGAACAGTTCACCAAAGTGTTGAGGTTTAGTTCTTAATGGAACAAGGCTCTGCCCATCCATTTTAATTCTTACGGGCAATACCTGAAATACCTTCAGTACCTAGTGATTTGGGACTTGGATTTAAGTAGGGACCCAGAAGTGAGTGGTAATCTGAATCTCAAATCTTTGAAATTATGAAGGTTCCCATGCCTCATGATTGGGATTACTCAAGAAATACTTTGAGAACAACCACTGCCATTGTATCTTGATACTTCTGGATCTAGCCACTAAATTTTACTTTTACCTCCTCCTTGCATCCAACTCTATTAATTTGTTTCAGTCACGTGGTGTTTCTTGTTATAATCTCTTTTTTATTTCTTTGTACACTGCCCTGCTACCATGACACCCTGATCCTTAACTGGGGTCACTAGGTACTGCTATTGCACAAATAATAAGATAAACCCAGTAGCAGAAAGTACAGATGAGCAGAGTATTGAAAAATACTGAAAATAAAAGGCAAACCTGTTTTCAATATTTTTCATTACTATTTTTTCATTCTCAGGAAGAGTTAGAGATGAAGAAAAATGTGCAAATTAATTTACAGAACTGTAGACAGAAACAGCTTAATAGGTGACAAGGAAAAATGCATATTAAAATTTGACAAGCTACAGCTTGCATTTTCCCCCTGAATCCATTGAGCTTGAATGGAATAGCTAGAACTCAATGAAATTGCTAGTTACAATGAGCAAATAATTTGTAACAATCAGGGCCTCCAGGTACATGGAGAACGCAGGAAGAATTTACAGTTTGAAAAGGTAACATTAGTGTCATGGGGAGATAAGATAGTTAACTGGTTTTAACAGCAAAGTGCTACCTTTATAAAGTTCTTCTTGGTTTCATTAATCTACTCTGCAACAGAGAAGAGTTCAAGCAGCAAGGGAGCAGTGTGAAGAATATGCAGCCTATTACTGTCTCTACCACTGCTGCTGATGCACTGTTGGGTTATCACTCCATGTCCCTTTAATCTTTTTATGCTCTTTACATGCCCTATAGCAATTGCTACATTTAATCATATTTAACAGCTTGAATGTTAAAAAGTTAAGTAGTTTTAACTATTCATTTTTACCTTCAACAATATGCAACTTTATTATTCCTATCTCAAACCCACTAGCACGATTGACAGCTTTAGACAATCCATCTATATACTGTGCCATGATCCTCATCACTCCCACAGTCATGTAAAATGAACATACATCTCTAAAGCTATAGTAGGCAATTTCATAATAATCATCTTCCATTGTCACCCTTTTAACATACTGCCTATTTGGTGCTACAATTATACAGATCTCATCTACTGCAGTTTTTTTTTTTTTACACTATTTATGAGACCTAAGAGAGAATGCTAGTGTAATAGCCCACCAAAACAAGAACTGTTGCCTCAGCCTGGCTTGTAGAAGTTAATATTTTTTTCTTTTTATTGAGTTCCATACCTCACTCTAGAATTTTTTATTCAAACATTCTAGTTTCAGCTTGGATGCTTTCAGAAAATTATTTGCTTTCCCTTGAAATATGTTTTTTTCTATTTCTAGCCAATCCAAATTAATAGAAAATGCCTCTATTTTCATTTCAGTAGTAAAACCGAATAAAATTTACTTTTTCCCACTCTAACACAAATAGTTTTCCTGACTGTCTCTCAGGAAATGTACTTCCAAATGTTCATGCTGGTGTAATGGACTCTGATAGTGTCTTTGTGACCTTTTAAACACTGTCAAGATGTTTCCAAGTCAACTTGCACAATGTTCTGCTTCAGCAATACAGGTAACATAAGATTTGCTGTACTGCTTAGATCATTGCTCCATCAAGGGGTTAGTTAAACAGAAGTTAAAAGGTACAGTGACTAAAGTGAAATCCCTGCAAGCTGCATGGGCGCTTTTTAAAGACACCATAATAGAGGCCCAACTTTAATGTATACCCCAAATTAAGAACCACAGTAAAAGAACTAAAAAAGAGCCACCATGGCTTAACAATTATGTAAAAGAAGCAGTGAGAGATAAAAAGACTTCCTTTAAAAAGTGGGATACTTACTATAGTTTTAGAGATGAAATCCTAGTGAGGCAAATAGAAAGGAGCATAAACGCTGCCAAATTAAGTGCAAGAATGTAATAAGAAAAGTCAAAGAGGAGTTTGAAGAACGGCTAGCCAAAAACTCCAAAGATAATAACAAAATATTTTTTAAGTACATCAGAAGCAGGAAGCCTGCTAAACAACCAGTGGGGCCCCTTGATGATCGAGATACAAAAGAAGCGCTTAAAGAAGATAAAGTCATTGCGGAGAAACTAAATGGATTCTTTGCTTCAGTCTTCACGGCTGAGGATGTTAGGGAATTTCCCAAACCTGAGCTGGCTTTTGTAGGTGACAAATCTGAGGAACTGTCACTGATTGAAGTGTCACGAGAGGAGGTTTTGGAATTAATTGATAAACTTAACATTAACAAGTCACCGGGACCAGATGGCATTCACCCAAGAGTTCTGAAAGAACTCAAATGTGAAGTTGCGGAACTGTTAACTAAGGTTTGTAACCTGTCCTTTAAATCAGCTTCTGTACCCAATGACTGGAAGTTAGCTAATGTAACGCCAATATTTAAAAAGGGCTCTAGAGGTGATCCCGGCAATTACAGACCGGTAAGTCTAACGTCTGTACCGGGCAAATTAGTCGAAACAATAGTTAAAAATAAAATTGTCCGACACCAAAGGCTCTTATGTAAATTAAGCTGCCAAGGGATAAAAGGGAAGGTCCTTTCATGGATTGAGAACTGGTTAAAAGACAGGGAACAAAGGGTAGGAATTAATGGTAAATTCTCAGAATAGAGAGGGGTAACTAGTGGTGTTCCCCAAGGGTCAGTCCTCGGACCGATCCTATTCAATTTATTCATAAATGATCTGGAGAAAGGGGTAAACAGTGAGGTGGAAAAGTTTGCAGATGATACTAAACTGCTCAAGATAGTTAAGTCCAAAGCAGACTGTGAAGAACTTCAAAAAGATCTCACAAAACTAAGTGATTGGGCAACAAAATGGCAAATGAAATTTAATGTAGATAAATGTAAAGTAATCCATATTGGAAAAAATAACCCCAACTATACATAAAATATGATGGGGGCTAATTTAGCTACAACAAGTCAGGAAAAAGATCTTGGAGTCATCGTGGATAATTCTCTGAAAATATCCACGCAGTGTGCAGAGGTGGTCAAAAAAGCAAACAGGATGTTAGGAATCATTAAAAAGGGGATAGAGAATAAGACTGAGAATATATTATTGCCCTTATATAAATCGATGGTACGCCCTCATCTCGAATACTGCATACAGATGTGGTCTCCTCATCTCAAAAAAGATATACTGGCACTAGAAAAGGGTCAGAAAAGGGCACCTAAATTGATTAAGGGTTTGGAATAGGTCCCATATGAGGAGAGATTAAATAGTCTAGAACTCTTCAGCTTGGAAAAGAGGAGACTAAGGGTGGATATGATAGAGGCATATAAAATCATGAGTGATGTGGAGAAAGTGGATAAGGAAAAGTTATTTACTTATTCCCATAATACAAGAACTAGGGGTCATCAAATGAAATTAATAGGCAGCAGGTTTAAAACAAATAAAAGGAAGTTCTTCTTCACGCAGCGCACAGTCAACATGTGGATCTCCTTACCTGAGGAGGTTGTGAAGGCTAGGACTATAACAGAGTTTAAAAGAGAACTGGATAAATTCATGGTGGTTAAGTCCATTAATGGCTATTAGCCAGGAGGGGTAAGGAATGGTGTCCCTAGCTTCTGTTTGTCAGAGGATGGAGATGGATGGCAGGAGAGAGATCACTTGATCATTGCCTGTTAGGTTCACTCCCTCTGGGGCACCTGGCATTGGCCACTGTCAGTAGACAGGATACTGGGCTAGATGGACCTTTGGTCTGACCCAGTATGGCCTTTCTTATGTTCTTATGTTCTAAGTATGGTATTCAGCTGGTAGCACTGGCCAATACTTGATGCTTCAGCTTCACCTCATTTTAAAGTGCACTTAGCTAATTGTGTAACTCTGCAGATGTGGGACGGGTTGGGAGGCGATCAGCTTACTACTATGAAACATATGAGATTTGATTACTTTTCCCTTCGCATGCATAGCTACAAGTACTATTGATAATAAAAAGTCTTATAAATTCAGCCACAGCTACTGCAAAGGGTGAGGCACAGTTAATTAATACATCATCAACACCACTATCAATTTGTTCATAGATTCATAGATTCTAGGGCTGGAAGGGACCTCGAGAGGTCATCAAGTCCAGGCCCCTACCCTCATGGCAGGACCAAATACTGTCTAGACCATCTCGGATAGACATTTATCTAACCTACTCTTAAATATCTCCAGAGATGGAGATTCCACAACCTCCCTAGGCAGTTTATTCCAGTGTTTAACCACCCTGACAGTTAAGAACTTTTTCCTAATGTCCAACCCAGACCTCCCTTGCTGCAGTTTAAGCCCATTGCTTCTTGTTCTATCCTTAGAGGCTAAGGTGAACAAGTTTTCTCCCTCCTCTTTATGACACCCTTTTAGATACCTGAAAACTGCTATCATGTCCCCTCTCAGTCTTCTCTTTTCCAAACTAAACAAACCCAGTTCTTTCAGCCTTCCTTCATAGGTCATGTTCTCTAGACCTTTAATCATTCTTGTTGCTCTTCTCTGTACCCTCTCCAATTTCTCCACATCTTTCTTGAAATGCGGTGCCCAGAACTGGACACAATATTCCAGTTGAGGCCTAAACAGAGTAGAGTAGATGGAAAGAATGACTTCTTGTGTCTTGCTCACAATGTACCTTTTAATGCATCCCAGAATCACGTTTGCTTTTTTTGCAACAGCATCACACTGTTGACTCATATTTAGCTTGTGGTCCACTATAACCCCTAGATCCCTTTCTGCCGTATTCCTTCCTAGACAGTCTCTTCCAATTCTGCATGTGTGAAACTGATTGTTCCTTCCTAAGTGGAGCACTTTGCATTTGTCTTTGTTAAACTTCATCCTCAGACCATTTCTCCAATTTGTCCAGATCATTTTCACTTATGACCCTATCCTCCAAAGCAGTTGCAATCCCTCCCAGTTTGGTATCATCTGCAAATTTAATAAGCATACTTTCTATGCCAATATCTAAGTCGTTGATGGAGATACTGAACAGAGCCGGTCCCAAAACAGACCCCTGCATAACCCCACTTGTTATCCTTTCCAGCAGGTTTGGGAACCATTAATAACTACTCTCTGAGTATGATTATCCAGCCAGTTATGCACCCACTTTATAGTAGCCCCATTTAAGTTGTATTTGCCTAGTTTATTGATAAGCATATCATGCGAGACCATATCAAATGCCTTACTAAAGTCTAGGTATACCACATCCACCACTTCTCCCTTATCCACAAGACTTGTTATCCTATCAAAGAAAGCTATTAGATTGGTTTGACATGATTTGTTCTTTACAAATCCATCCTCGCTATTCCCTATCACCTTACCACCTTCCAAGTGTTTGCAGATGATTTCCTTAATTGCTTGCTCCATTATCTTCCCTGGCACAGAAGTTAAACTAACTGGTCTGTAGTTTCCTGGGTTGTTTTTAACTTCCTAGAGATAACCCACACAATGTAATCAGATGTAACCAGGTGTCTAATCTGTTGCTACTATTGAGTTTCATGATAAGATTAAAAAAGAAACACAATACTCAACAGAAACAAATAATTATAGTGTCAGTGAGAAGAGGGTAATTACTAGACATCATCTGAACTAGAAGCAGGGAATTGATGTTTATGCTGTCAGTCCATCTCTAAAGCAAATGGCTGGAAGGTTCCCTATACCAACAGAATTCCTCTTTTTCTTAACTGAATTAAAAAAAAAAGTATCACTCATGTTGGAACTTTATAGGCATCACAGAGTGTGTGAACTGAATAATGCCCTTAGGCACTTTAATGTGATAAGTAGGCATATTCTTTGCATTTGCTGAACTAGTTCTGTTCATATCATATTAAATGTGACCAATTTATTAGAGTAAAACTTCACATCTCTTAAGTGCTTTGTCTTGATTCCCAAATTACTCCTCATCTATATGCTTCCTTTGGGAGATGTCATTCTTTGACATATCTTTCTGAAGCACATGAGTAGACACCTCAGTAGGCAGAGAAATGCATACATGCCACCTACAAATTGATTAATCTCTCTCATAGCTATCTATTCAATTTAAAATTGGGGGTTTGATTCAAAAGTTGTGGTCAGACACTAAAAATAGTTTTGATTTTGTTTGCCTCTGTGTCTCTAATAATGACTGTTCCTAGACTATGGGTTATATTTCTACTCTAGCAATTAAAAAAAACCTGACAGCTAGGGGAAGAAAGGACATTTTTCTGTTTTCACATTGTTCTGTCTCAGTGGCATATTTTTCAAATAAAGAAAGGAGTCTTAAGAGCTTTCATTAAAACAACTCTTTCAATAGAAAGAATAACCAATTCATGTTAGAAAGCTGAGAATGTATTTGCATTAAGGGAAAAAACTTTACACCCAGTGCCCATCTGCTTAAGCTTCATGAATTTTGAATTACAATGGAACTTCTTTAGAAGTAATTATGGTTACTCTGTGATTACCTATTGATTTTATTATGACTACCACAAGAAAAGTACATACCTAATTAATTTGTCTGACTATATACAATAAATTGTTACCAATGTTAGCATACAGTAGCATCAGAGATGTACAATGAAAATAATCTGGGAATGAAATAGATATTGCTAGACCTCAGTGCTGGCACAGATATATAACTTTATTGCTCCTTTCTCTTTTTAATATAAATTGAGGGGGGAGTCCCAATATATCTAGTTACAATTATCCCTTTACAATTTCATCATTCAGACATCATGCCACTTGAAGCATGTTCTATCCTCTGGGGCATATGAGCTAGTGTTGATTAATCCCAGTATCATATTGATCTTGAACAGCTGGATATAACAGGATTGCACTGTATACTAAACTTTCAATTGATTTTAAATAGAATCATTTACAAAGTAATTCAACACTTGTTTATTCATGAATCTAAATAAGCCATAGATTACTTTTTTTGCTCTGAAATATAGGATCAACAGCAGTGTAGAATCAGACTTGGACTGGTACAAATGTGCAGAGTTTGTTTTAATGATGATGTTGGGAATTGGGATTATTTGATGAGTGATGCACTTTAAAATGTTGAGGATTGGAGTCAAAGGAACAATAGATAATGAATGTGCCAAAAAAACCTGCATAGAATAGATTTTTCAAGAGAAAAAGCACACACATCATGCCAAACTGATGTGTTTATGTGATGGAACAATGCTCCATTAAATATTTAGGACCAGATTCTCTAAACTTCTTAACTGACTTGTGCCTATAACAGAAATGCAAGCGTAGGTGTGTACCCATATTTATGTATGCAACAACCACTTTTACAGTAGCACATTGGGTAAATGCTTGTGCTCAAAGTCAAAAGATGGACATAATTGCATTAAACTTCATGATAAGCAGAGTGAAGCTTCACAGTAAAAGGAGAAAGTCCTTTGAAAAGCACTGAAACAATGCAGGACGCCCTCTCTATTTTACTTATAGGTCAATTTTGTATATCCTACACAGCTTTTACTTATTGACATCAGTGAGAATTTTGGCTGAACAAAAGACTTAATGATTTGGCTTTGTAAATAGAATTTGACTATAGATGAATAAGCAGGTTCCATAGTATTAAAGCTTAATATAAAGCCTGCTGAACCAATGGGAGTCTTTTCATTTACTTCACCAAAGGCATGATCCAATACTTAATGTAGAAAAATTCTACCTCAGAAAGCTGTTTCAACTGTCTTTGTTTCATAGTGTGGCTGGTTGAAAGTTTTATTTCAAAATTTTAATAAAAGCTATTATTTTTTGCAAAACATATCTGCTTTCCATGGAAGATGAGTGTTCATTATAAAATAGTTTAGCTAATAAAACAAACACCTTCCGTTTTTGGCCAAAATTAATAGTTTTGAGAAAGTCAACATTTTCCAAGGGGAGGGTATGTATGAGTATATGTGCACGTGCATTTGTGTATGTGTGGGTGTGTGTATTATATATATAGAAATTTGGACATAGATAGATAGAAATAAAATTGGACATTTATTTTTATATATATATATATATATATATATATATATATAAATGTCCAGTTTTCTAACCAGTTCTACTTTTTAGCCTCTCCCCTCCCCAAATGTAGCAAAATACATTCTACATTGATGACTAGGGACTATTTGCCAAATGTGAAGTTTTATATCCAATCTGGTTTTGATGATCCAAGTCACAAAATCCCACATAGTTTTCTTAAAGCATGATTAGCATGTTTCCCATGCTTGAGAACCCAAAAATGACTGAATTATTTTTTCCCCAAAACTTCACAAGATAAATTCTCCAAGTATAAGATGTTTCAGCCAGGAAGCAACTGAAACAAGTGGCTTAGGAGAAAAGTGCCTTCTTAACTATTACTGTAGTGCCATGCTAGTGACAGAAAACTACAATGTGCATTATGAATGTCAATACTATGTTTGCTATTATATAAACATCTTGTTATATTGTGAGATCCAAGTATGTAAGGGAAACAACAAGTATGTAACGAAAACAACACACTGTAAGGGAAACAACACACTGTAAAAAGAAGAACAGGAGTACTTGTGGCACCTTAGAGACTAACAAATTTATTAGAGCATAAGCTTTCGTGGACTACAGCCCACTTCTTCGGATGCATATAGTGGGCTGTAGTCCACGAAAGCTTATGCTCTAATAAATTTATTAGTCTCTAAGGTGCCACAAGTACTCCTGTTCTTCTTTTTGCGGATACAGACTAACACGGCTGCTACTCTGAAACACACTGTAATCCCTCAAAACCTCTTACTCCAGGACACTTTAATATTGGACAAGTTTCATACGATTCCATACACAAATAAGAATGGCTGATTTAGAAAATTCCAAATCCAGTACTCTATGCAGTTACCATCTTGTCCACAGACTTTTATACTACTATAAGCACTATTAGACATACTTAGCCTTCAGTGAAAGACCAATCTTAGCCTTTTTGAAAGAATGTGCTTATTATTTGCTGCTCAATTGTTCATTCACAGATGCAGCAAATAATAATAAGCACATTCTTTCAAAAACTGAACTGAGTCATTTGTGCATCCATATTTAAGATTATGGAAGGTAAGGACCAGATCTGTATAAGATTTGGTGGACAAGTTTGGGATAAAAATGAAAAAAATTATTATAGAACCTAAATCCTGGGCATTGATAACATTGATCTTTTTATCATGACACATGCAGCACAAATAATCAGGCCTGTGAATAGTAGTATTTATGTGTTCAGTTCAGGAGAGGTGCTCTGAAATCCTACCTATTAAACAGGAGCAATAACAGCATGGTGTTTCTCCTATAGGCTTCCACTGAAGGAGAGATGAGATCTACCTCCATATGCCTCAGTGAGGACTCATTTGTAGGCCTGGATGAAAACTTGTTGTGAACATGGTCCTCTCAGAAGTTACCAATTGTGTCTTCTGTTCACATGGAGTTCCTAGCTAGAGAGAGGTAGTTCACAGCAGAGTAGAAGAGCTCTGAAAACAACAAAGCAAACACATTAATTTCACTTTTAATACCACTTCATGCAGTAAATATGGCATATAAGAGTTTTCTTTAGTATGAATTGCTTTCTTTCCTTCACTTAACTAAATAATTCTGATTGATAAGTCAGGTTCTTGTGGCTTTGACCTCTGGAACATCTTGCCAGACCTCAGGGGCAATGATGTTCATCCAAATACACTAGTGGTTTATCATATATTAGCCTCCACCTCTTCCTGTAAAAAAAATTATGTTTGAAGACAATCTTGTTTAATATAGGTGTTGGTAATAGAGGATCTTGCAAATTTTATATGGGCAGTATAACAACATGACACCAGATTTATGTAGATATCTAAAACACACTTATACACTTGCCATATGTCCTTTCGATTACTATTCTGATGACTCTTTGAGCTTCATTAGAATTTATCTCCCAGTGAGTTCAAGAACATGAAACAGGAATCACAAGCAAAATTTGCTAAAGATAACAGCCATCCCATGAAATACATAGATTTTAGGGACACAGTAGCTTCTTTGGGGCAATAAATTACACGTTTTATGAAAATACTTATATGGTAAGTATGTAACCATTAATGAACTATTTTATTTGCCCAATAGCTCAGTGACTTAGATATAAGAGTTTAAAATGAATTTTCTAGCATAAACTGGCTGAGAATTTGTGAGTCATGACCTGGTCCTGTGTACTTTTTTACTATATCTGTGATATTGTAATTTGTACCTTCAATCTTTATCAAATACTTTTTAGTTATAGCAGTTATGGATGGGAATATATGCAAAACTCTTTCAAAACTGCAAGTCTCACAGAACGACCGGTAACAGTTTACAGGTATAAGAGAACAAATATCCAATAGATGCTTAGGCATGAGAGGGTACCCCAGGCACAGTCCCATGTTTTTGCTTTTGTATTTTTGCTTGGAGTATCTTAACATTATGTATTGAACATTTTCCAGGAGACAAGAGCAGCTCTGCTTTAAAGGGGGAAAAAAAAACCAGCACCATATCCATCAGTTCCAAAGCCACAAAAAGGGGCTAAAATCTTTGTTTTAAGTACCACCACAGACTATTTCATGTGAGTCTGTAATGCCATCTAGGGCCTCTGCTGCTGATCTTGAGATATGTTGACCATAATTACAGTTAGTTCTGAACTATTTTGCTTCTATGTGCAATGTATACAAGTGTTAAATATGTGATCATTGCAATGTGTTCTAGCCTCTTATATGGGATTAAGATGCTGAATTATTATTATTATTATTATGCTAGTGGAGTGAAAACAAATGGGATAACATCATTTAGTCACCACAGATTAAATAGAAGGTTTTGCCACATTTGCATTCCTCAGGCTACCTGCCAGCAAATGAGAGAAGAAAAAATCATAGCCGTATAGAGAAGTTATGCATACAAATCTCATTATTTGTATTTAGCAGCTACTAAACATATTCTTGCACTGTGTGAAATGATTATGCCCATGGCCATGAACTCTTTTAGTTCTAAACTCTAATTTGAGAGTTTTCAATAGCCTCTGAAAACTGAAAAAAATCTACATATTGATCTTCCAAAGGGAATATCGTGATTTAGATTTGTTATATTTTGCAACTGCCAACAGAATGATAAAAAAACTTTCAGTATTTTTCTAAGCCCACACTGGATCTCAGATGTGAGCTGCAAGCAATTTTTGATGGTAATATTTTGCTGAAGGCTTTAGAGGTGCAGCTGCTATGTATTTGGCAATGCCATCAGGAAGGCTCAGGTTGAGATTCGGAGGTCCTGGTAATACAAACTGTATATAAAACTTCATTTTTCAAGGGAATCACCGACAGCAGCTCATTGTTAGCTTTAAATATTTAATCTAATAAAATCATGAGCCAAAGCAAGTGGTATGTATACTTGTTACTTTTGGGAAATTGTTGCATGGTTTATTGTGTATGGAGGCAGAAACAGGCATTTTGTAAAGTCTTGAAACTTGAAATGAAACCAAAGGTCTTAACAGATTTCTAGCTTGAAATTTTAATAATCTGGTTAACATTTTCAGCATAAAACATTTAACTCAATCTGATGCCAAGTGTGGAGAAAGAGTTATATGTATTAATTTTTATAAATATCACACACTTCAAGTTACTTGTGTGATATTATCCTGCTTGACTTCACAGAATTAAATCCAAGGAGAATTTAGAGGGAAACAAACAGGAAGCACATCAATCACAGAGATAAAGTCCTTAAGGGAAACAATGGGGGGAGCAATTAATTGGGGAATGCCCCTGGCTCTAACCAGGCTAGTAAGGTTTTTTTCTTCCAAGAGCTGAGCCTAGGATAAAAGGGATATTGCACACTATTTAAGGACACCAGGCCTAGGTAGGAAGAAGGTCTTGAGTGGGTGATCAATAGCTGTTAGAAAGTAGGGGGAGACATTGACACAGACACATAGAAGGAGTCAGAGATTGCAGGAGAGCCATCTGCTTCTCCCAACCCAGATATGCTGGTGACTCAGCTATATGATATTTTTAAGTCGGCAGGTCCCGATAACTTATATCCAAGATTTTTAAAATAGCTGGCTGAGGAAATCACTGGAATATTAATATTGATTTTTCAATAAATCTTGGAACCCGGGGGGAGTTCCAGAAGACTGGAAAAAGCCTAATGTTGTGCAAATATTTAGAAAGGGTTATTATAATCTAGACAATCTGACATCATTCTCAGGCAAGATAGTGGAGCAGCTCATATGGGGCTAGACTAATAAAGAATTAAAGGGGGGGGATATAATTAATTCCAATCAACATGTGTTTATGGAAAATCCATTCTGTCATACTAACTCAATATCTATTTTTGATGAGATTGCAAGTTTGGTTGATAAAGGTAATAGTGTTGATGTAATATACTTGGATTTCTGTAAGGTGTTTGATTTGGTACCGCACAACGGTTTAATAAAAAAACTAGATAGATATAAAATTAACATGACACACATTAAATGGATTAAATGTTCGCTAACTGATAAGTCTCAAAATGTAATTATAACTGGTATGTTTCTAGTGTGGTACTACAGGGATTTGTTCTTGGCCCTATGCTATTTAATATTTTTATCGATGATCTGGAAGAAAATATAAAATGATCAGTGATAAAGTTTGCAGATGACACAAAAATTGGGGGAGTTGTAAATAATGAAGAATAGAGGTCACTGATACAGAACTATCTGGACTGCTTGGTAAACTGACTCATAGACTTTATGGCCAGAAGGGCTAGTTAGAAGCATCTAGTCTCATCTCCTACACATTTCAGGCCATAGAACCTCAACCACCTACTCCTGTAATAGACCCATAACCTCAGTTTCACCTATCTTACCATTAGGGCCAATACCAATAACACTATCTTTCCTCTTGATGTCCATTCTCCTACTCTCTGTTGTTCCTTTCTCCATTGCCTTATTCTTTCTTACTTGATTTTTCTCTTGCTCATTAGTAGAATCAGGCATGGAGATTACATGAGCATCTCCAAACCATCTCTCCTGAATTCCTAATTTGAAGCTTCTTTAATCAGTTGTGCCAACTTCTTCCCTATTCAGGATGGAAGCCATCCCATGAGAACAGTCCCCTCTCTGGGAATGCTTCCCAGTGGTCAAACATCCCAAAGTCCTCCTTATAGAACAATTGCCTGATCCATCTGTTGATCTTGATAATCTTGCCTTGCCTTTGATCTCATCTTCTAGGGACAGAAAGAAGCCCCCTGAAGAGCACTTGAGCCTCAATTTCTTTAAGCTTCTTCCACAGCCTGTCAGAATCTCCCTTGATGCATTCCAATGGGAATCTAGCAGTATCATTTTTTCCCACATGAAAGACAATCAGTGGATTCTTTCCTGCTCCCATTAGGATCTTCTACAGCCTCAGGTTCACCTCCTGTATCTGAGCTCCTGGCAGACAGCACACTTTTCTGTTCTTCAGATCAGTTTTAGTGACATGTCTGTCTGTTCTTTTTAGTAGGGAGTTCCCAATCACATAGACCTACCTCTTCCTAGTGTTGTTGCAATTCTCTGGCATCTCTGCTTCTATAATTTCTGGCTGCAAGTCCTCCTGTCTTTTGTTCAGACTGGCTATCTTCTGGGTGCAAGCAAACAAACATTTTAATACATCTAAATGTAAATATGTAAATCTAGGAACAAAGAATGTAAGCCATACTTACAGGAAGGGGCTCTCTTTCCTGAGAAGCAGTGACTCTGAAAAACATTTGGAGGTCATGGTGGATAATCATCTGAATATGAACTCCCAGTGTGTCACTGTGGACAAAAGGGTTAATGTGATCCTTGGATTCATAAATAGGGGAAGCTCAAGTAGGAGTTGAGAGGTTATTTTACTTAAGTATTTGGAACTTGTGTTACTGCTGCTGGAATACTGTCTCGAATTCTGTGTCAAATATTCAAGAACAATGTTGAAAAATTGGAGAGGGTTCAGAGAAGAACCATGAGAACGATTAAAGGAGTAGAAAACATGCCTTATAATGACAGACTCAAAGAGCTCAATCTATTTAGCTTAACAAAGAGAAGAGTGATTTGATTACAGTCTACGAGTAGCTACATGGGGAACAAATATTTAATAATAGGATCTTCAGTCTAGCAGAGAAATCTATAACATGATCCAATGGCTGGTAGTTAAAGCTAGACAAATTCAAATATTGGAAATAAGGAATACATTTTTAATAGCAAGGGTAATTAGCCACTGGAACAATTTACCAAGGATCATGGTGGATTTTCCATCACTGACAATTTTTAAATTAAGATAGCAAAACATTCTAAAAGATATGTACTAGGAATTATTTTGTGGAAGTTTATGTCCTGTGTTATACAGGAGGTTTAACTAGATGATCACAATGGTCCCTTCTGGCCTTCGAATATATGAATCTATGAATGCAATTTACCAAAGCTTGCAAGAAAAGATTAAGGGTTAGGTAAATTGAAATATGCATATAGGCCTTTATTGTTTTAACCCTTGTCTGTGATTGCTATGAACTTTTGGGTGAATAAATAAATAATGCCTTATTTTGAAGAAGCGGGTTTTGAATCACATAAATCATCTGCTGTCACAGACTCACAGAGGAAAATGGCTTACAAGTGCCAAACACATTTGGGCTTGTTGGATTAACCCTGTTGTTGAATAAGGGGTGCAGCCTAGAGATCCAGTCCCAGAATGATAGGCCTGTGTGGTCCCACCCCAAGAGGGATAAAGGTAGCAAAACCTGTCCCCAAAGAGGGTCAGTTGAGAGAAACTAAAAGGGTTCTAAAGCACAGCTTTTCCTGTAACCAGGACACCTAGTCTATGCAACAGTGCTCTAAATTAATCCTATGATCAGAAATTCATAAGGATATCAACACAAATTTTTGTAACTGAGTTTCTGAAACTAAACATAGTCTTCATAACTTTGGGTACAATTCTGCCCAGACTAGCATAAGTATGAAAAGGTTTGGGAGAGCTAAACTTTCCTCCTTATTCCCTAGTGCAGGAGCTGGGCACAATGCTGCCTTTGCACTTTCTTAATCATGATGACTGCTTCTGGTTAGCAGTGTTAGCATGCCAAAAGAAATGGAGAGGGGGACTAATGTCCCAAAGCAATGGGTCAACTTCTCTTAGCAGAGGCCATGGGATTTGGTTCCCTGGGGAGCAGCCCCTGCATCCTCCAATAAGATGGAGCAGCACCTCTGCTTGAGGAACAATACTTCCTCTTGATTGATGCATTACACTCAAAAAGGGGTAAAGTAACTTAATCCACCCCAAAGCAAGAATGGAGCAAGGGAGGAATGGTGACTCTCAGAGTAGCATTCCACTTCACACTCAGTGAGTCTACTCAGAAGGATCATAGAAATAAGCATGGCAGGGTGGATCAATGACAGCACAATGACTGAGCTAGACATGATGCCAGTGAAGAAGTATGCTAAAGAGTAATCTAGATGCGACTCTACTGATGCCGTGAATTCCACAGAGCAGTGGTAGGTTTTCCCACACTTTTAGGGCTCTGGACAGTTAAGAAGCTGTGTCTTTCCTTTCCTCTATGCCAGTACAAACTCTGCCCCTGAGTGAGGAGATGTCAGAGATTCTGTCAGTTTGAGACAGCTCTCTGTGTCCCAATACAATCTACTAACTGTACAGTTCAGTCTCTAAAGAAAAGGTGCTAGGTATCAAAAGGAACAGACCAAACTTGAGTCAGTACAAAGGTCTGTTGAAAGCTGGAAGGAATAAAATGACGATTCTACATTGTAATATACAAGATACCAGTTACCTAACAATTTCTATTAATCATGTACTATAACTTGGCAGCACACACCACTCCTGAACTCAGGCTTTGAGAAACCATTTTTCTTCCTTCATCACATGCTGAGACTAGCTGTTTCCCTGAAATCCAAATTTAGAATCACAAAGAAGGAACGATCCAGCTCAAGTGACAAAGAGAAGTACAGGAAAAGTAGAAGTTCAGAGGTAAAGATAACAGATCGGAAGAATGATAAACAAGGATAAAAGAAAATTATCATAAAAATCCTGGCCCCACTGCAGTAAATGGCAAAATTCCCATTGACTTCAGTGACCCCAGTGACTGGAGAATCATGGGAACAGAGAAAAAAAAAAAAAAAAACTAGATATAAGAAAGAAGGAAGTCAAGGCTAAGAGAAGATTAATTTTTCTCTGACATTCATGTCAGATGTGGAATATGTTTACATTTACATATGGCATAAAGATCTTTTTTCCTCAGGTGCACCTTTGAAATGGCTGTCAACAACAGTATCCCCATTGTTTCTGTGAAATATAGGTAAGAATTTTTCTTGTCTCACCTTGACCCCTGAAGTGACTCCATGAATTAGCACTTATTTTATTATGATTTACAAATATATAGACAATGGAAAGGTGTTGCAGGAGGTACTTTTAATTAATTCTTCTTTTTATTAGGGTCTGCATGCTGTGCAGAGGGCAAAACTTTTGATTCAAAATAGTGATGATGTCATTAACAGTGTCTGATTTATTTTAAAAGTGTTACTTTGCCTGCATTCTAGCCTAAATATGATTCCTCAAAGTCAGTATGTAGATCAGAATCAGTCAAATGATCATGATTTATTATGCCACATCAAAGGCAGATACCTGCTAAAATCCATAATTCATTGTAATGATATCACAGTTGAGCCTGGTAAAAAAATCATTGTGCTGATACTTTGATAATTCAGATGTGTAATTTATTGGTTCTAAAATATAACAAATTGTAAAATTATTCACAGGGCACTACACTATATCAACAATAAAAAGTCTAATTAAGTATACAAGTCAATGCTCTGAAAATATATATCAGAATTATATACAGTATTTTTGTTATCCTAAGCAATCTTACTTGCAATAAACTTTTAATGTTTTAAATTTTAGTAAGAAATGCCACTGAAAATCTGCCTGGGTCAGCGGTATAATCTAGATCACTATGCCCTCATCAGCTCCCTTACAAGACTTTACCTGTCTAGTATGAAATTAATCTGTCATGTTATAGAATCCTAAAGGAAAGCATACCTCATCTCCTAAGCCAAATATGAAGCATTTTTGATCTTTTGTATAGTATATAAAATGTAAAGGTTTGGAAGCATAATTCAGAAAAGATTATTTTAGACTCAGTTCCAAAGAGAAGGAGGAACACTCTTCATACATGCTGTTCATACACCTCTTTGGAAGTGGGGCTGGTTTATTTATGTTTGATCCTGTGTGATACAGGCAAAAATAGCACACTGGAAAAGGGGATTAAAATGTACCACCTGAGATTATAACATTGCAGAATTCTATTTTATTCCTCTGGAGCAGACATTAAAAAAATCAAAAAATCTAAAGTGATGCTTTCAGAGTTTAGCATTAGGAAAGGAAGCCATTTCTGATGTAAGACAAGGACATCATAAGAGAATGATAGCTTTTAAAAGAGGAAAATAGCACACATTGGCCCTCCTCCTCCTGAGTCAATAAACCTGTATAATGGTTAAGGCAAGAGGGGATTTGTAGTGGGGTGGACACCCGCTCCTGCCTGGGGCAGGGCTTGAAAGCAGCCCTGCAGAGGGATGCAGCTCTAAAAGCTGGGCTGATTGGGGAAGCAGCCGCAGCTGGGCCATACCCCAATCAAGCCACAACTGGCCTGTATAAAGAGGCTGGAAGCCAGGCACTTAGGAGTCTCTCTCTGAGTGCAGAGAGAGAAGGGCCTGGCTACAGCAAGCTAGAGATAGTGTACCTGAGTGGAGCAGGGCTGGGGACAGGCTGAGGAGCTGGGGAGCCCCAGTCTGTGGCCTAGTGGGAGGCCAAGGAGTACTGGGGGCTGCAGAGGCCAGCCCAGGGCTAGGCTAAGGCAGCAGGTCCAACCCCCTGCTTGCCAGTGGTGAGTGGCCTATACTGCAGTCTGCCCCAGGGTGTGGGGGCTAGATGGTGTTGAGACAAGGTGGGGATAGTGGGTGGGGGTTCCCCAGGGAGGGGAGACCCAGATCTGTGGGGTACTGCTGGGGGGCAGCATCCCAGTAATAGGGGCACTGGATCCTGGGAGGGACATGGGTGCCAGAGGACAGCAAGTCAGATCACCGGCCTGCAGAGGGCACTCCAGAGGCTGGTGAGCTAATTCTCTGGATGACTAGCAGGAGGTGCTGCCACAGTGGTGAGTCTGCTCCTCTGCAAAGCAACAGAGGTTCCTGTGGCACCTTTAAGACTAACAGAAGTATTGGGAGCATAAGCTTTCGTGGGTAAGAACCTCACTTCTTCAGATGCAAGAAGTGCCACAGGAACCTCTGTTGCTTTTTACAGATTCAGACTAACACGGCTACCCCTCTGATACTTGCTCCTCTAGAGGCTTTTATACATGGCATCTCCCTGAGGAGAGGTAAAGCTGAGATCCTGATTACTCAGTCATAAAATCCTTTGATCCTTTCAAAAGGATTGAGGTTCTAGCCCAAATGTCGTGGCCTGTTTCCAGATGGAAAAGTTACATTCTGCCGGCCAATGTTCAATCTCTCTAATCTGCATTTTTCAATTAGGCTCATTATCATGTTATCTGAAACCTTCAGGAAGTGTTTCCCCAGGCTGTTTCATTTGGCTACATTAGCCTTTTTCTACTTCTCATCCTATTAAGGTTTAATGCAAAATATGTTCACCTATACTGAAATCCTGATTTCCCAGCAGCAAAGGGTTAATTCCAAACAGAACTGCCTTTAAAAATTTGCTGCACTGACATAATTATTTAAATCAATATATATTGCACTTTAGTTACACATAAGTGCTAAATCAAGACACTTCCCTAAGATGAGCAGCTGAAGCATGGATGGAAGCCAAGTGTACATACTGTGGAAATTTTTTTTTCTTAACCAACCTATTTAAACATACTACTGTATATGAGGGTTCCTGGATCCAGATGTGAGTAGTTCAATATAGCTGTAATTTGAAAATCTGAACTGATCCAAACCTTTGCTTAGTGGTAACTGTGGGGAATCAACTCTGCCCTTTCACTCCTCTATTATGTCACTCTTTGTCCCACTTTTCCCTCAATGTGTCTCCTTGTCTCTGTCCTTCCAATCTCTCCTAGAATCACCCAAGTTTCCACACCACCCCAACATTTCAAAAAGGATTTACTTTAGTTTAGAATATTTTACACCACAACTGTGGTCTAAAGTGTTTTTCATTATTTAGGGGAGAAAAAAGATGGTACCTTGATAAAATGAAAGCAGTCTCATACTTGTGTGGATTAATAAAAAAACAGTTAACAATTTATGGCACTTCATTAAATGAAAACTGAAGAGGAGGAAGATACAAGGAAGAAGATAGGAAAAGACAGAAAGGAAAAACAGTGAAACAGGAGAGAAAAAATGCAGTGGGGAGAATAGTTTAGCCTGTATGATATGGACTTCCCCAAAAATAGTAGAGGGACTTTCATGAAACAAACATGTTGCAGCGTCTTCCAGGACTGAGAGAGAGAGAGTAGATTGCAACTTCTGAAGAGAAGCAATTATTTCCTTCTTACATGAAAGTGGATGCTAAATTTGATTTTTCATTAAGACTGGGGGAGAATACAAATCTTTTTAAAAACTCCACAAAATCCTATTGTATAAGGTAAGACCTGTGAGTCAAGACACATTTTTCAGATAGGACTGTATGAGGTGAAACTGGAAAAGGCAAAGTTTAACAGAAAGGGTAGTGATGTAGTTTAGTGCTTCTAAGGGCTGGTCTACACTATAAACTTAGGTCAACATAAGCCATGTTAAGTCAATATAATAATGTATGTGTCTATGTAACCCACACACCTCCTGGGTCTGGTGTTCTGTCCCAACTAGTAGCACCGAGAACACTTAGAGAAAGAGAGCAATTAATGAGTGTGCTCTACACCCTTAGCTAACAAGCAGTTGGCTTTTAGCTCATCATGCACTAAGCTCCAGAGGTCCCTGGTTCAATCCTGCCCGCTGACGACCAGGGGGCTGTTGGCGTTACATCTACACTTCAGAGTCCCTTCCACTGACCTAAGTGGCCTGTAAAGTCAACTTCTGTAGTCCACCTCCACGAGAGGTGTAAGGCTTGATTCAACATCCATGGGTTGACATGGGACTAATGTAGGCACCGCGTTGTGTAATTCAAATGAATTAGCCTCCAGGAGATGTCCCACAGTGCTCCGCTGTGACCGCTCTGGAGAGCGCTTTCAACTCCACTTCAGGTCAGCCAGGTACACAGGAAATAGCTGCTCCCGTTAAATCCCTTGGAACTTTTGAATTTTAATTTCCTGTTTGATGAGCGTGGAGAGCTCATCAGAACAGCTGATCATGGAGACTCAAGGCCACAAAAGTGCTCCAGCATGGAGTACACAGGAGGTGGTGGATGTTATTGCTGTGTAGGGAGAAGAGTCTGTGCAGGTAGAGCTCTGATCCAGCAGAAGAAATGCTGACATCTATGCCAACGTCATGCAGAGCATGGGGGAGAAGAGCTAAACCAGGGACATGGAGCAACTAGTTCCACATGAAAATAAAGGAGCTTCAGCAAGCATACCAGAAGACCAGGGAGGCAAACAGTTGTTCTGGTTCTGCCCCACAGACATGCTGCTTTTATGAGGGGCTGCATGAGATTCTTGGTGATGACCCCACCACTACCCCAAAACGCTCTGTGGATACCTCTGGGGAGACCCGGGCGACTTCGAGCAACAACAAGGAGGACACTGTTGAGGAGGAGAATGTGAGGCTGGCAAGGGGAGGATCCATTCTCCTGACAGCCAAGAACTGTTTTTAAGCCTGGAGCCTATCCCTTCAGAGGACCAGCTGGCAGTGGAGCATGATGCTGGGATGGGCACCTTTGGTGGGTACACATTTCCAATCAAACTGTAGGGGTTACATGCTATTATTTTTAATGTTTAATCTGAACAAAAAAGTAGGTGTAGTGGGTATCAGTGGTCAGTCCAGATACACAGAGGGTGGTCTCCAAAAAAGACTGTTTGTATGCATGGAGATGGCCTGGGAATCCTACAAGGGCACAGATGCTGCAAGTGTCTGGGTACAGACCTGGTCCTTATGCTGTGTGCTGTAATGCCAGCAGAGTTAAACCAGAGTGGTGCAGGAAAGTGTTCTACTGTGGTGAATGAAATAAGGCAGATCTTCCCATAAACCTGCAAAAGATTGCAGAGTACTTCCATGAAAGCTTCCTAGAGAGAACCCCAATCATGGCAAAACCATCCACTATGTCCTGCACGTTGCCCAGAATCACTACCCTTCGTAGCAGAAGTCTGTTAATGGCCCTGCTGTAACATTCCCTGGTGTTATCTGGACTGGTGAGCTGCTAGGTCACTCCAATCCTCGACTCTGGGAGCCAGCCTTACCCTGCTCCACTGTGAGAACCCCCACTCCTGGGCTGTTCATGCACAGCCTCTAGCATGAAAGCTGCTCCTAGCTACTACTGCTTGGATTGTGCAACCGAATGACAGAGCCAATATCTCCAATCCCAGACACAACCCTAGGAACCTCCATCTTGCAGTGTCCAATTATGCCTGCTGGATGCTGCAAGCTTATATGAGTTCATCAGTTTAGCAAAGAAATTGGTATGTACCAGGCTTGTTATCCCAAGGGGAGTCTCTGACACACTTCAAACCAAATGCACTGCTTCAGGTAGAATAAACAAACAAATTTATTTACTACAAAAGATAGGTTTTAAGTGATTACAAGTCAAAGCACAACAAGTCAGATTTAGTCAAATGAAATAAAAGCAAAACACATTCTAAGCTGATCTTAACACTTTCAGTACCCTTACAAACTTAGATGCTTCTCACCACAGACAGGCTGGTTGCTTTGATCAGCGCTTCAGTTGCTTGGTGGTGGTGTCTAGCGCCTGGCAAACATCTCTCCCTTTTATCATGTTCTTTCTTCCCTCTTGGCTTTGCCCCCCCCTTGAGGGTCAGGTGAGCATTTCCTCATCGTAGTCCCACACTGACCAAGGGAAGGGGGGGTGACTCATTCGAGAGTCCAACAGATCCTTTGTTGCTGCCTAGGCCAGTGCCCTTTATTCCTGTGAGGCTGGGCTGGGCTTGTCCCATACATGCCCTGATGAGGTGTGAACTGCCCCTCTGTTCCTGGAGAGTTTTGCCTGGGCTTGTTTTAAGCCATGAGGACACATTTTCAGCCTCATTGCAATTACAACCTAACAACAATGCTCAGTGCATCATGAGCCTTCCCAAGACACCTGACATGACAAGCTTTACATTGGATACCACACATTGGATGAATATAGTGGTGCAAGGTGTTCTCCCAAGATACAGAGTGTCACATCTGCAAACTTGGATCACAACAGATCCCATGTAGATTTACCCACTCCAAATTGCGATGCAGTCTGCTAGATGCAGATGCTATTGCCACTCGCTTCTCCACTGTCAGAGCAGCTCTCATTTTAATATTGCTGTGCTTCAGGGTTCAGGAAAGCTCTTCACACAGTTCCAGGGAAGTGGCCTTATGCATTTGAAAGTTGTGCAGCCACTGCTCATCATCCCATAGCTGCATAAGGATGCAGTCCCACCAGTCAGTGCTTGTTTCCCAGACTCAGAAACGGCACTCAACCTTGTGAAGGTGATGCCAGCTACTATGAATTGCTCCACTCTATGTCTTCCAGCAGGGTTGCTTGTGTGGCATCACATTGTTCTGCGTGGCAGCTCTTGTTTCGGCCGTGTAAATACTGCTGGATAAGGTGCAAGGTGTTTGTAAAGCTCACAACAACAGTGTACAGCTGAGCGGGGTCTATGCTTATCATGCTATGGTGTCCGCATGGGTAACCCAGGCTTACGAAAAAAGGCACAAAAAAGGCTTGGTTTGTTTGCCATTGATTTCAGGGAGGGAGGGAGGTAAGTGCATCATGGGAGTCTAACACCATGTTCCCATACCCACCCATGAAAATGTTTTGGTCCCATAAGGCACTGCAAGCCCAGCCCAAAATTCCACTTGGCTACCAGCACTGCAAGATAGCTACCCACAGTGCAGTGCTCCGTGCATCGATGCAAGTCCTGCTAGTGAGGATGCACTCTGCCAACACAATGAGTGTAGTGTGGACGTGCAAGATTGACTCTCTTAAATTAGAGGCTCGATGTTGACTTACATAAAGTTGACTTAGGCCACGTCTACACTACACAGTTAAGTTATAGGTACAGATGTCTATCTGTGTTGAGGCTATTATAGGGCAGGCTGGTTCCAGCATATCTGGGGCCTGCTGAAGTTAACCCGTACCCACAATTAAAATTGTGAGAGATTGTGCAAAGTCATGGAAAGATAGTAGTAAGCCTTGAAGGGAATGGAGTTGACAAGGAAGAGATCCAGATGAACTAACAGGAAATATGAAGCATGCAATTGGCAGTCTTTAGAAAGAAGCCAAGGGAACAATAACAGTTTCAGTCAGCAGTAGCATTCAGGCTTCAGGAACTGGGTCCTTGAAGCAAGGGAAGATGCCAACAAGTATGTAGGCTGCAGAGAGGGAACCCTGGCTCCTCAACCCAAACAAAAATATTCCCATTTCCCTGCTTTCATGCCTCGGGGAACGTAGGTCAGCAGGCAGCTCCAAAATGAGCTGGACATGGGCAGAAATGATTCATCAAAATCATGTTTGACTAAAACAGGCTTTTTCTTTGTCAGGTCTATTATGGAAGTAACAACGTGATTGAATCTCTTTACAAACCATGGTAATATTTGGTTAGACCAATAGTAGATTGGATCTGCTCTTGCAGCATAATCCCTGCATATTTTATGTGATCTTGCTAGGAGCTAATGAAAATAACTAATATAGCCACACACGCTCTGGCAAATGTTTGGAACCTATTCAACATCATTTCAATGTAGATATTAATGGTCTTCATAGTGTAGGTGTCTTGGCATTTAGCTATGAAAGCAATGTGGTGGTGTGCCTCAGTTTTCCTTTTCATACAGCAAATCAGGGTTGTAATGGCTTTTCTGCTGTGAAAAGTTCTAAGATTGTTTACAGGCACAAGCTGAGAAATATCAATATCATAAGGCTTTCTAACATAAAGTATGTTCTCATGTAATGAAACAGCATAACCATAAAGGTTTCTAGCACAGTGTGTTCTCAAGTACCGCTCCTAACATGTTCAAGGGATTTTTCCAAAAGATCATACGTATTGTACATTTTTACAGTTCTTGTTATTAGCAACAAATTTACAACAAGGATTAACATGAGCATTAATATCAACATCAAATCTGTCACAAATGGGCATTTACGAGTATCCTTGTCACACCACGCCTTCTGTTCAGATAGTCTCTGAGGTCAGATTGCTCAATATCCTTTCTGAAGTTTTGTACATATTTAGCTTCTAGCTTTTCCTCTAACTCAGGATTTCCTTATTTTAGGCTTTTAGTTTAATCACGTCCTGGGTTTTGGTGTTTTAGGGTTAACCTGGGTCATTTGCTGGGTTGGGTCCTTTTCTTTTTCCCTTTCCTGATCTAGCTTGTATAACAGAATTTATTAGCTGGCCAAATGTGTCCTTTATGCTAAAAGCATTGGGCAAATCTTCTCTCCCCTCCCTCCTCCATCAGATAAGTAATCTGCATAGACAGAGTCTAGATTACTTGCTTGTTTTCAAATTTTCAACTATTGCCAATTCCAAGTCTTGATTCTGTCTAAAAGAGATACCACCAATTTTCACTAGCATGTCTGAACCACTGTTATGATGTCCTTAATCTCTGCTTCCACATGGAATCAAATGTACTCAAATCCACTAAGAGGCTATAAGACATATCCATGTATAGGGGTGAGAGTTTGCCAGCCAAGCCCTCTATTCTTGAGAGATCAACTACACAGCTGTTCTGCTCTGCAGATTCAGCTACTCAGCCTCCCCTCTGAACTTGAGACACAAACTGTTAATTTAAAGACTTAACAGAAACATTCCTCTTCCAACAACATTGTGTCCCCAAATGCTGGCCAAGCAAAGCCACTTGCTTATAGGGCTGTTCAAACTCTTTAACAATTCTCTCTCCAGCTGAAGCCTCCTCTATGCTATCTACACTGGAGCTTTCCAAAGCAAGGTCAGTGGATCCATATACATCTGAAAGACTTTGGCAATTAGAAACTGAAACAATTCTCTCACCAAATAAACCACTGCTTTCTACAGAGAGTGATTCATTCTGAGGGTATGTCTACACTGCAAAGTGGTCGACAAAACTTTTGTCTTTCACGGGTACTTAAAAAAACCCCCCTGTGAAAGACAAAAGTTTTGCTGATGCAAGTGACAGTGTGAACTCGGCTTTGTCGGCAGGAGCACTCTCCTGCCAACAAAGCTAATGCTGCTCACGGGGCTGGAAGTATTTTGTCCTCAAAAGTGCTGACAAAGTACCAACAGAGTGCTTATACATGCTGACTTTTAGCAACAAGGCTGTGTTGACAGAGCCTTGTCGCTAAAAGCTGCGTGGTGTAGACAAGCCCTGAGGTAACTCAATAAAATCATTTCCACTCCCCTCAGGTGCAGCAAACTGCTTGCAAAACCTACCATGAGGCTGCTTTTTCCCTTCAGGGGCTTCTCTAAGCAACAATTCATCTTTCACAGAAATTCTGCCCTTACCCTCTTCATATGGGGCTTGCTTTAATGAAATATTTTCCTGAGCAACAACAAACTCTTTCTGGGTTTCACTTAAGTCTAGAACCAACTCTGAGACAACTGACAAATCCTCAACCAGCATAAGCTGAGAGGCACCTTCTGTTTGCTTACACTTTTCTTGTCTGCTTTTCTCAACAGACAAAAGACTGGATATGCATTCTCCGTCAGCAGGCACTAAACAATCGGAGAAATCCTCTCCCTGGTCCCAGCATGCATGGCTGTTTAGAGACAACTGTTTGGAGAGTGGGATAACTTCCTCAATTGGCAAGTCATTACCCTTAACAGACACAAGCTTAGGAACATTTCCCTCCTTGTACTATTCTCCACATTGGTACAGAGAAGGCATGGGGAATACATTCATACTTCTCCTGTGACTGGGTTATAATACTAACTTGACTGAACATAACTTTAATATAAATCCTAATCAAAATATCTGCAGAAATCAAATTTCTGATATCCACTACCATAACATCAAATTCCTTCCACTTAAGGTGGATTTTAGCCAAAGGCACTCTCATAAAATACTCAGAGGGCTACAATATTCACACTCTCCTCTGGCAAATAATCTTCCTCCAGACAAGGGTTGCTTTAACTATAGTAATATCAGCTGTGGTGTCCCTCCATGCCAAGACCCTTTTCCAGTTTTTGGATTCTCACACTAGACAGAAAAAGGAAGTCCAGCAACACAAGAAATAAAATGTTATTAAAAAATATAATAACTTTTTCATGCCTTTAATAAATAGCTTTAGGTCATTTGAATTTTTCAGGGATGGTCTTTTTTTTTTTTTTTAATTTAAGCTGAACAAATTTGTCCAACTTTTCCCTAAAACCACTGCCTTTTATAGTTTTATTTTTATAAAGTTATTTCGTTTATAAAATTATATTTTAGCTTTCAAAGAAAATGCACATTTGTAATATTTCTGTGTAGGTTTGATGGGGAAAGTATGGTGAAAAAAATGATGGCGCATCTGAGCAAAATGAGCCTTTTACATGAAGAAAATATATCCAAAGCTAAATCCTGTAGCCTTGTCTGATTCTGATTCTGCAAAGGAATTAGTAAGTATGGATCCTTACATCCAAGACCTCAGTTCTTGCCCAAGGAAGTCTCCCATTGACTTCAGTAAAAGTGTCATTTGAGCAAGGACGGGGTGAGACTTCACTGACTTAGGTCTTGTCTACATGAACATTTAGTTCTTGGCAAGCTAGGGTATGCATCTACCCCACATCAGCCTGGCATACACTTACTATACATGTGGATCCTGCTGACATGCATTAGCAGTTTGTTAGTGTACTTTGATCTAATTTCATTTCAAAGAGGATTTAGACCAAAAGTGTCTTAAGGGGATAGAGGTGAAGAGAAAGTACAACACAACACTTTCAAGATATGGCTTGTAATAGTATAGCAAAGCTTGAGATACAGATTTGATGTGATTAAGTTCAGTGAGCGCAGTATTAAAACACAGAGTACTAAGGGCTTGTTTACACTTAAAACACTGCAGCGCTTCAGATAAGACGCTACCCAGGACAATGGGAGGGTTTGTTCCATTGGTAGGTACTCAACCTCCCCAAGAGGTAGCTAGGTCAATGGGAGAATTCTCCAGTCAATCTAATGCTGTCTACATGGGGGGATTAGGTTGATATAACACATTCCTCAATGGAATGGATTTTTCACACCCCCGAGCGATGTAGTTAACCAACCTAATTTCCTAGTGTAGATCAGACCTCACTGAATAATTTTTTTTAAATGTTTGATGTTGTGATGTTCACTGCAATTACATGTTTTTTTCAAACACATGATTATGTAATTTTAATTAAACTTTATAGCTTAATGAGAACTGATAATAACTATAGTGCCTTAAATATCAGAGGGGTAGCCGTGTTAGTCTGGATCTGTAAAAAGCAACAAAGGATCCTGTGGCACCTTATAGACTAACAGACATATTGGAGCATAAGCTTTCGTGTGTGAATACCCACTTCGTCAGACACATGGCAGACATGCATCTGACGAAGTAGGTATTCACCCATGAAAGCTTATGCTCCAATACGTCTGTTAGTCTATGAGGTGCCATAGGACTCTTTGTTGCTTTTTATAGTGCCTTAATTTATCTTCCAGATAAAACTAAATATACCTAAATGTTTGCTTCCTTAACTTGATAACTATTTTGAAAAATCAAAGGGACTATATTAACAAGCAAAACTAGCCTAGTTTATGAATAACACATTAAAAAGATTGAACTCTTCAAACTGCTTTGGATTTTAAAAACTGTGAAGATTGCATTCGGCTAGATATATTTAAATGTTTTGCATACTTTACAGGTAGATACTATATTAAACTGAACAGAAAATACTTCAGATCCCAGTCGCTTTCAAAAATGAATAAAGTAACATCACAACCAATACAAATTAGCATGCTTTTTTCCATCTAAGGACTCCAAGTCTGAATTTGAATCTTATCTTGAGTAAAAATATGGGTTACATGATTTAAATGGAGAGTTAATAAGAAAAATAGCTCTTCCTATAATGCATACACTATACCAGACAAGAAGCAATAACAATATGTTTGATGGGAATTTTTTGTTCTCCCACACTAAACAAAAGAAAACAGTTCAGTATTGTCATTTATCTTAGTTAGTTTTAACTTGCTACAATGGATATCATAAAGAGTATTTACGAGTGTTGGTGGGTGTTTAAGAAGCAATTTAAAATGGCATACATGCAGCTTTCTAGCTGAGCATGGATGAACTTCAAAGCCTGCAGGGTTGAGCAAACAGACTGTATAGAAATCTAAATGACTGCTTGAACATTGGGTCTTTGGAGCTGTAAATTCAGGTGCTTACTTCTAGAATTTATCTTGTTCTGCATTCAGTGATGCACAAAGGCTGGGAACAGCACAAGAAAAGACTCTGTTATGCAGTTTCTTTGTTAGGTACCTTCCAATGCCATCATAAGTGACATTTTGTCATTTAGGATGAATTAAATATAGAACTTCATAGTATGGTTCAAATTAGATATGGCTGCTATTGGCACTTGGAGATAAGATAGAACACCACCCAAACAAAGTTTCTTATTTAATTTTATTTTAATTGTCTGCTACTCTGAAAATGACAGGGCTATTTTAGCATTTTGTAGAGTTCATTTACTCATTCAGCCTTATAAATATATTTCTAACAGATTCTGGTTGCTTTTGTCCTGGCTTGGAACAGAATGTCACATTACTTATTCGGGGTATTTTTTATATATATATTTCTCATCCATTTTTTATATTTTATGTATTAAGTCATGCATTTTAGACAGTGATTAGACAGATTTCTTTGTGCATTTGTAAGTAGCACATTTAAAAGGGGAATAGAGATTTTTATAAAAGTGCAATAATTATGAGAGAACATGGAATTCATTTAAAGATTGCATGAGAAACCTCAAAAAAAGCTCACTGGAGGTGAGGGGGATAAAAAACCCGCTCAGCATGGAACAGAAATCGTCCCACTTTTCCAAACAAGGTCTATATCTGTATCTCAAGCTTTGCTATGTAATGTTAACAGTTTGATTCACTGTGAAAGAGTCTACCCATTGTTCTCTAAAATCTGTTTTTTTAAATCCCTTTTTTTCCTCCCACAGCTGCAAATGTTTCAATGCTTCCCCTATCATCTCCGTCCCAGAGGCTAGTGCAGATAAGAAGGTGAAAAAAACGCACTCGCGATGAAATGTTCTTTGAGTTCTTGCAGTCCTCCCATACTGAAAGAGCTCAGCAGAATGCGTGGAGGCAAACAATGTCAGAGTCCAAGAAAGCAGAAAATGAATGAGAGGACAGGAGCGACGAATGAGATGAGAGGTGGCGGCAGCACGATGAGAGGAGGCAGGATGCAATGCTGAGGCTACTGGGGGATCAAACTGATATGCTCTGGTGTCTGGTGGAGCTGCAGGAAAGGCAGCAGGAAAACAGACTGCCGCTGTTGCCCACGTATAACTGCCCGCCCTCCTCCCCAAGTTCCATAGCCTCCTCACCCAGACGCCCAAGAATACGGGGGAGGAGGGGAAGAGGGGCTCCAGGCACCCAATCACTCCACCCCAGAGGACTGCCCAAGCAACAGAAGGCTGGCATTCAATAAGTTTTGAAGTGCAGTGTGGCCTTGTCCTTCCCTCCTCCCCTCATCCACCACCCCACCTGGTGCTTCCCTCCTCCTCCACCCTTCCCAGGCTACCTTGGCAGTTACCCCTCTATTTGTGTGATGAATTCATAAAGAATGCATGATTTTGAAACAATAATGACTTTATTGCCTCTGCAAGCGGTGATTGAAGGGGGGAGGGCGGTTGGCTTACAGGGAAGTAGAGTGAACCAAGGGGGCGGGTTTTCATCAAGGAGAAACAAACAGAACTGTCACACCGTAGCCTGGCCAGTCATGAAAATGGCTTTCAAAGCTTCTTTGATGTGCAGCACGCCGAGCTGTGCTCTTCTACTTGCCCTGGTGTCTGGCTGTGCGTAATCAGTGGCCAGGCGATTTGCCTCAACCTCCAACCCCGCTATAAACATATCCCTCTTACTTTCACAGATATTGTGGAGCACACAGTAAGTGGCAATAACAATTGGAATATTGGTTTCACTGAGGTCTAACCGAGTCTGTAAACTGTGCTAGCACATTTTTAAACGTCTAGTTTCTACCACCATTCTGCACTTGCTCAGCCTATAGTTGAACAGCTCCTTACTACTGTCCAGGGTGCCTGTGTATGACTTCATGAGCCATGGCATTAAGGGGTAGGCTGGGTCCTCAAGGATAACTATAGTCATTTCAACGTCCCTAACAATTATTTTCTGGTCTGGGAAGTAAGTTCCTTCCTGCAGCTGTTCAAACAGACCAGAGTTCCTGAAGATGCGAGGGTCATGTACTTTCCCCGGACAGCCCACGTTGATGTCGGTGAAATGACCCTTATGATCCACCACTGCTTGCCACACCATTGAAAAGTATCCTTGCAGTTTATGTACTGGCTGGCTGCCAAGGTGGTCCAGTCCCAAGATAGGGATATGCATTCCATCTATCGCCCCACCACAGTTAGGGAAACCCATTGCAGCAAAGCCATCCACTATGACCTGCACATTTCCCACAGTCACTACCCTTGATAGCAGCAGCTCAGTGATTGCGTTGGCTACTTGGATCACAGCAGCCCCCACAGTAGATTTAGACCACTCCAAATTGATTACCAACCGACCAGTAGCTGTCTGGCGTTGCAAGCTTCCACAGGGCTATCGCCACTTGCTTCTCAACTGTGAGGGCTGCTCTCATCTTGGTATTCTTGTGCTTCAGGGCAGGGGAAAGCAAGTCACAAAGTTCCATGAAAGTGCCCTTACACATGCAAAAGTTTCGCAGCCACTGTGAATCATCCCAGACCTGCAACACTATGCGGTCCCACCAGTCTGTGCTTGTTTCCCGGGCCCAGAATCGGCGTTCCACAGCATGAACCTGCCCCATTACCACCATGATATCCAAATTGCCAGGGCCCGTGCTTTGAGAGAAGTCTGTGTCCATGTCCTCATCACTATCGTGATCACACTGTCGTCGCCTCCTCACCTGCTTTTGCAGGTTCTGGTTATGCACATACTGTAGGCTAATGCGTGAGGTGTTTACAATGCTCACAACAGCAGCAGTGAGCTAAGTGGGCTCCATGCTTGCCACGGTATGGCGTCTGCAGAAGAGCAGGAGAGCAGAGTTGCAGCGGAAGCGGTGGAGGACGACAGTTAGCATGGGGCACATTTCCCAAGGAAGAACACACGTTCCCAGGAGCCTATGACAGACAACATGGAGAAATTCGCTATCAAGACACAAGCAGGAGAGCAGAGTTGCAGCGGAAGCGGTGGCTGACGACGGGATGCCACGAGAATAGATATTTATAAAGAACGATGAGAGGACCTGTGAGGTGGATTCATGGCACCAGGAGAGCTGGAGAGCAGAGTTGCAGGGGAAGCAGTGGTTGGATGATGACGGTTAGCAGCCCTACTACATCGTCTGCTGAAAGCAGTATGGTGTCTGCACGGAAAAAAGGCATGAAACAATTGTCTGCCTTTACTTTCATGGAGGGAGGGGTGACTGACGACAATGTTTTTGCCCCATCAGGCATTGCAAGCTCAACCCAGAATTCCAATGGGCAGCAGAGACTGCGGGAACTGTGGAATAGCTAACCACAGTGCAACGCTATGAAAGTCGACGCTAGACACGGTACTGTCGACACTAGACACGGACGCACTCTGCTGACTTAACGCGCTTAGTGGGGACATACACAATCGACTGTATAAAAGCGCTTCCTAAAAATCGACTTCTATAAATTCAACCTAATTTTGTAGTGTAGACATACCCTAAGATTATGTCATGGAAGTCACTGAATCCATGACTTTCAGAGATCTCCACTTCAGCCCCAGGGCTGTGGGACTGGAGCTGTCAGACAGTAGGGGCCCCCGCAGCTCCCAGCCACTCCCCCCCCCACAGCTCTCAGCTACTGCAGGTGGCAGGGGGACCCTAGCGCCCCCAGCCACATTTTGGGGGGACCCCAAAACTCCCAGATGCCATGGACGCTGGAGTGGGGGACCTCCGAGCCTCCCTCCCCATTTTCTCAGTTATTTTTAGTAAAAGTCAAGGACAGATCACAGGCTTCATGATTTTTTGTTTATTGCCCATGACTTTTACTAAAAATAACCATGACAAAATCTTAGTTTTAAACATGACCTCAAGTTGAAGAAGACAGAGCAGCAGAAGGAGCTGTTTGAGTGATTATCTCAACTCATGGCTATTAGACTGCAAAGTTCACTACCACCTTCAGTGCTTGCTCTAGCTTGTGCCCTGAGTCCCTTCCATGGTATCCTGTCCTGCAGATTATTCAGTCTTTTCAGGAGTTAGCTGGACTATGTCTCAGGCAAAGAACACTAGCACATGGAATAGACAAATGTATCCAGTGTGTTCATCCACTCCAGTTCAATTGCAGCCTGCACACATAAAACACACCCGAAAGGCCCAGGAAAACTGAAGGACAGGAGACACCCAGAAATAGTTGTCCATGTCATTTGGTAACATGCACTTTCCACTGCTTTTGCACTGAATTTAGTTATTGTGTTGCATGTTTTGATTGCAGCTGGTTTGCTTTTCTGGTTCTTACACTGGTATATAAATAAATTATTGAATTTTCACACAAGCCTACAATAGCAAGTTTTATTATATGTAGTGATAAGTGGAACAAACAGCACATGCCCATTCTCAATACATTTCATAATAAAATTTGATAACTGTCATCACAGTAATCCATAAAGTGTGAGTTCAGGTTCATAGCCAGCATTTATAACATGCATAACACATCTCCGTACATTTCAGGAAAGTGTTTACATAATACCAACACATTAAAAAAAAAAATCCCACACAGCTGCCCCACAGCCATAAACAGCACAACTTCAAATACCATTTTATGCTCCTTCATGCATGAAACTGTGCAAACCCATTATATGGGCACACAAAGCATCTCTGATTATACTGCGTATGTGGATCCAGCACCAGTCATGGCAGGTGCACCATCTGGTTGAGTATGCCTGTTCAGGAATCCAGCAGCATCTTGAATCCATTCCTGGTGAGGTTTCCACTTCTTGCAGATATTGTGCAGAACACAGAAGGCCACAATAATAAGGACTCCATTGGCAAAACTGGCACCCAAACTGTTTTGAAGGCAACACCAACAGGATTGCAATCTGTCAAATAGATTCATAGATTCTAGGACTGAAAGGGACCTCAAGAGGTCATCGAGTCCAGTCCCCTGCCCTGGCAGGATCAAATACTGTCTAGACCATCCTGGATAGACATTTATCTAACCTACTCTTAAATATCTCCAGAGACGGAGATTCCACAACCTCCCTAGGCAGTTTATTCCAGTGTTTAACCACCCTGACAGTTAGGAACTTTTTCCTAATGTCCAACCTAAACCTCCCTTGCTGCAGTTTAAGCCCATTGCTTCTTGTTCTATCTTTAGAGGCTAAGGTGAACAAGTTTCCTCCCTCCTCCTCATGACACCTTTTTAGATATCTGAAAACTTTTTCCACATCTTTCTTGAAATGTGGTGCCCAGAACTGGACACAATACTCCAGTTGAGGCCTAACCAGTGCAGAGTAGAGGGAAAGAATGACTTCTCTTGTCTTGCTCACAACGTACCTGTTAATGCATCCCAGAATCACGTTTGCTTTTTTTGCAACAGCATGACACTGTTGACTCATATCTACATTCCACTACCATCCTACAGCTACTGAGTGTATAGTTGAACATTCTTTTGGTTGATCCTCTGAAATCAGGTATGGTTTCCTAAGCCATGGCAACAGGGGATAAGCTGGGTTCCCTAGAATAACAATTGGGACAGTGATTCCATTTCTAACAATATCATTTGGTGGGAATAATGCCCCAGCTTGCATGTGAAGGTAAAGTTCTGATCTCTGGAACACCCTGGTATCATGCCCTCTGCCAGTGCATCCCATATTAGTGTCCATGAATCTGCCCCTGCAGTTGACTGGGGCCTGCATAATGATGGAGTAGTATCCTTTGAGTTTAGGTACCCATGTGTCCTTGCAGAGAGCAAATTATAAGCATGCGAGTCTCACCAGTGGCCCATTCTCTCAAAACCTGCAATTATTTCAGGAACATTTGTAATGCCTGTGACCAAAAGCACCCCTGTATTCTCACCCTACACACTATTGTAATAATCTTTGTAAAAATATGCCTTGTGAGTTATCATTTGAAACTTGCTAATAACTTCCTGGTCAATAATATCATGGTGAAATGTATGTAGAAACTTTATATGCAAAGTTATGAAATCCCCTGGTATGATTTTTTTGCACATGTTCAAAACCACACAGCACTGCCCAGGCAGAAGTAGTTCAACAGGTCTATCCTAAATGAAGAAATGTGAGTTTACTTCAATTTACATACAAATCCTGAGACACCAGTGAGAGGAAATGGCAGGAGACAAAGCAAAATTTGCATTTCAGCAAACACAGGTGAGAAGAAAGACCATGGAGCCTCCGTCACCACCGGACTTCATATAACATTCTTTACTTTTAGAATAAACTTTGCTTTGAGCGTTAACCTTCAGAAGAATCCACTTCACCAGACTGTAAAAGAAAGAGTCAGAGAATCCCAAGTTCTCTCTCTTTTAGATATATGTTTTCACTTTTATTGGCCTGTAATCATTTCTAACTTTATCTCCTATACTTTAATACACTTAAAATTCTCTCTTCTTTTGTTAATAAACATTTTTATTTTAATCCAAACCAATGCAGTGCTGTGTTTAAACTGAACGGTTTGATAACTCCAGTTAAATTAGCAAACTTTTGAATATTAATCCTTTACTGAGGCAACAAACATTTAATAGCTGAATTGTCCAGAAAAGATCTGAACAGTGCAGAAAACAAGTTTTTGGGAAAATTCAGGACTGGGAGTGTGTTGGGGTCACCCTTCTAGTAACCCAGGCTGGTAGAAGCCAGAGTGTGACCGGAGGGTTGCTGAAAGGCTGCTGGGGTCAGAACTGCTGGACCAGGGCTGCAGCTATACTCGCAGACACACAAGGTGTGACCTGCATGCTGTTAGGCTGTTTGTGAGCAGTCCAGGTTGGGAGCTACAACAGAAAAGCATTGTGAGGCACCCAAGGTTGCAGGCCAAGTGGTGTTGACTTCTCACTGGTCTGGTTTGCACCCTAAAATGTGACAATGTCTATTACCTTTGAGTAAATCACAGTCCTGATCACGTCACAAACCGCTGCCACAACAATCCCCACAACAGATTTATCAACTTCAAACTGGTTAGCCATGGACTTGTAGCACTCTGGAATAGTCAGCTTCCTGATGGCCACAATGACTTGCTTCTGGACTGGCATGGGCTCCCTCATATGGGTGTCATGGTACTGTAGGGCTGGGATAAGCAGATCACAAATCTCCAGGAACATCTACTTCTTCACATGAAAGTTCTGGACCTCAGTACTGATCATCCCACTTCCACATCACAATGGAATCCCAGTCTGTGCTTGTGGCCCTGCTCCAAAAGTTCCAGTCTCCTTCCTGTAGAGGGGGAATCTGAAGCACAGGCAAAAGCCATGAGCAGCAGCAGCTGGGGCACAACTAGCATGTCAGTACCCCCCTATGAGAGGTGCCTTTAACATCAAAAACTGCCACCAAAATGTCCACCAGCATATTACAGATGCTTTGCCTGATTCCCAGAATAGGACTGACAAAGTGAGATGGAGATGGGATACACGGTGATGGCTCTGGCTGCTGGGAGCATACAGGCACAAAATGGCTTGGCTGGATCTGTTGGTGAGCTCTCATGAGTTCCTTCCCTGCAGCCTTTGTAGGAAGACCTGGAGGACCCACCTTCGCCGCTCCTTTTCTGGGATGAGGTGTGGTGGGACCAGGAGGACTCCATAATAAAGCCTGAAAGGGCCTGGTACACCCTGTCACACTAATATGAACCAAGCCCAAGAGCGGCTACTGCTGGAGAGGGTCATAGGAACCCAGGGACATGATAATATATGACCATAGAAGCTAAAGTTCTGATTCAGGTCTGTGTATTGCAGCATGATTGTGCCAGCAGGGTTGTGAGATCTGGGTTTCCAATGCAGTATGGGCTTGGAAACATTGAGTCTGCAGACACAGGTCACACAGACTCAGTCTTACTATGCTGGGTAAACAAAACTCAAGATAAGAGTGTATTTGCAAAATTCCAGCATATTGTTAAAATTCCTGTAAGTGTCCTCAATCCAGTTTATGTATATCTGCACTATGGTGCCCTCTGTACCACTACCTCTGTTCCTACATATATATACCTTTTCCTGTGCATTCAAGTTCCACTGATTATATTGGGTTTGGTTCTTCACACACAGGGGTAGAGTTACACACACTTAGATTAATAAGGTGAGAGTTGCAGTTGTGTTTAAATAAACAAACAGACACATGGTGCCCTTAGCAGTTAACTATCCTAGCTTTGGTTTCAAACATTAATGGGGACCACTTCCCCAACTTAGCCACTACCATATGCAAGTAGCTATATGAAGCTGCAAGCATGAGTTGAGAAATTCCTAGAGGACTATTGTTGCACAACCACTCAAATGGACTGATTCAAAGCCCACAAAAAGAATCCTACTGACTTGCGTATGATTTGGGTCGGGCAAGTGATGTATGTTACTAATTATAAAAACAACAAAGAGTCTGGTGGCACCTTAAAGACTAACAGATTTATTTGGGCATAAGCTTTCATGAGTAAAAACCTCACTTCTTCGGATGCATCCGAAGAAGTGAGGTTTTTACTCACGAAAGCTTATGCCCAAATAAATCTGTTAGTCTTTAAGGTGCCAACAGACTCTTTGTTGTTTTTGTAGATACAGACTAACACGGCTACCCCCTGATACGTTACTAATTATATTTATCCAAAAAAATCCCTTTATAATACATGCCCTGGAGTTTAGATACTCCAAGAACATAAACACCAGATATCAAAAACCTTTAAAATAGTTATGAGAAAAAAAGACATATTTCAATAAAGTTAATAAGGTCAGAATACAATATATTTTTAAAATAAAGTAATTGATTTGAAAACACTAATATTTTCCTTGATTTTAGGGCTTTGTCCATATGAGCTACAAAAATATTACAGCTTCCCATCATATTCTAATAAAATATTATATATGTATTGAAAGATGAACAGTCTATTAATTCTCATATAACCATTATCTGATTAAATTCAGTATTTTCTGCTTTTCTTTTAATGTATTTTATTTGTTTGTAGTTAATTAATGAAGAGATTTTCATGAAAACTGGATATTTGTTGCTTCAAAGTGTTCCAGCTACTTATTCTTCACTAGAAGTCATATGGCCAAATTCAGACTTAGCTGAATGGGAGGTGTGCTACTTATGGTGGGGTTTAATTTGGCACATGAGTCTCTATTTTGACAGCATCTCCATCACAACTCATATTGTCACGAACAGAGGACTAAGACTTCAGAAAAGGAATAAACAGGAAAATCCTGTATTCATTAAATACTCACAGGTAGAAAAATGTGTAGTGGTGCAGAAAATACTATATACATACATTATTTCATCTATGTCGAATTTTATTTTCAAATTGTCCCATGAGCCATACTGTATCTCAATAGTGTGGAATGAACTGACAAAGCTTTGTTATCAACTATTTTTCTGCAGGTCCATAAAATATGAGCTGGTTTATATATTCAGACATTCAATATTTTATTTTTTCAAAGATACAGAATGAGGGATGATCAATCTTAATCAATAGACTAATAAAGAATCAGTGCACTGGTCACATTTGTAAGAGTCGTATCTTAATATGGTCTGGATCCAGATTATATAGATTATTTTACTAATTCATAGATTTCTTAGGTGTCATGTTAAGGAATGAGAAAATGAGGAGACAAGTTTCATAGAGATTGCTAATCTAAATCTGTGAATGTAAGAAAAGTTTAATGTTAGTGTTACTGTGATAAAACAGAAAGTTCCAATTGTTCTTAATTCTAATCCCAAAATGAGAAAAGCTGATAAATTTTGGTTAAAGGCAAAAAAAGAAAACCTGGATGCATTTCTTGTATCAAAGATGTTACTGATGGCATTAAACTAAAAGAAGGGCAATTAGCTTGCACTGAAATTAGGTTTCTGTATAGTAATCAGTTTATCTTGTTTCAAAACATCTTTGTACAAATTAGTGTGATTTTTTCCAGCCTTGAAAATAACCAGCAAGTCAAAGAAAACAGCATTACCTTACACTGTGTCCTCTCTGGTTCATATCCAGAGCTTTCACAGTATACCACTGAGCATGACAAATTGGATTCATCACACAAGTGCATACGGATGCAAAAGTATCAATAATTTGAGCCAACGTATGGCTGTAAAGTTCAACCTTATATGATGGAGAGAAAAGGTTTGGGACAATATTGGTAATTGGTATCAATATAATCAGCAAATGTAGAATGTCCAAGATGACTCCTGTTATCAGCTAGGTATATACAATACCAGAAATAGGTTCTATAATTGGAATGGACATTAAATACCAAACAGAAAAAAAAACAAAATAGCTATTACACAGTTAGCCATCAACAGGAGTAATATGGGTTTGAAAAGCTACTTGCGTTTAGGTAAAAGCAGGTTTTTTGATATGCTGAGCACCAAAAAAGTATAGGCCCATAGTGTCCATCAAATGGGGGAAAAAAAAAAAAAACAGCTTTTGCCTATGAAAATTGTAATAAATAAATAAACAAACCAAAATGCCAGCTATTTCACATTTTATAATCCTGCCAATGCCAACATCTTCACCAGTTTCACCAGAAATTCCCATTCCCTCACCCCGCCCCACCATTATGTAGGTAACAAGTAGAAACTGAAAGCAATTTAATGAAAATGCACCTACTGATGTTGATGAGATAATGCTACAGTTTCAGTGAAATGGTAACAATTTAAAAGTTCAAAAAGCAGTAATTTTAATACCATCTATATTTGCAGAGAAATGAGATTCAAGGGAGAGTGTTACTGTAATTTATTTTTAAGAAAGGAGATGTAATTACCCTTGTGCAAGTTTTTGTACCCAATACATTTCTATAAAACTACCTTGAAATGAATATAGCTAAAGGCAGTTAAAATAAATGTGACTATCAAGAAGAAAGAATATCTATTATGAGGATACCAAAAGAAGAATGAAAATTGGCATTTTCCACTGTGGAAAGAAGAAATATTAAGTAGAACAACAATGGCTTCCTAAATGGCGCCCTGAGGCAAAGAATGCAAGTTGGAAAATATATAAGAGCTCAGTATTTTTATTAACTCTTTTTATGCACAAAAAGAGATATTTGAGTTTACCTAAATATTAAGATTTTCAGAGTTATTCAGATACCCTAACACACAGTCCTGTTAAACACAGAGAGGAGCGTTATGAAAAATGAACGTATTTGTACAAATGAATCACCTGACTTATTTATTTAATGTAGACTTCCCTTTAAAAATGTCCTTGATTGGGAGCAGGGTGTGTGTAGAAGAGAGAGAGGATGTGCATGGAGGGAGAGCTAAGAACAATGTATGTAAGATGTAAGGCAGAGATTTTTATTTATCCATATGTAAAGGCTGCTTAGAATAAAATAAAAATAAGATGACTGAGCCAGTACCACAAGCTGCTAAGGAATGGGAAGCATGCAGGCTTGGATACAGTCTGGGAATACAGTTGGTCACTTTAGAATTGACTGATAGGGTCTCTGTGTGTATGGAACTGCCTGTATACAGCATGCACTACTGCTACTGTCATTGCAGGACCATTCAGCTGGAGAATGAGCCCATCAAAGAACTGCCTGCTGCTATGTGATTTTGTTTTATTTTGGCACATAGAAATGAGAGGATTTCCATGAAACAAGAAATATAGTAGTTGACTATGACCGACAGTGCAAAACACTGAAACAGTAGTCCAGGGAGATCATTTGTGTGAAGAAAGAAACCAGAGATATTCAACCCCTGGGGCTTCCCTTGTGAGAGGCTATTATTATTTGTATTGATTTTAGTATGCAAGTTTTCTCTTTCCCTCTCTCTGCTGGCCCACAGTGTAACCCATAAATAATATATTGAGTAACTCTTTGACTGCAAGCATCACAACCACTGCAGCACATTAATTTGTGCACTGCACTACCCCCAGTTACAAAACTAGGAACATATTCTTAGGAAGAAAGGGGAAGGGAATGGAGCTCAAGCTCACCCAAAATAGGAAGGCAATCTAGCATTTCTTGCTGATTAAGTCAAGATCTCCTTAGCAGCAACTAAAAGATAGATGCATACATCTTTTCATGCTAATGCAGCTGATGTTGGGTGGTTTGTCAGGCTATTCCCTTCAAACTTCTCATAATATGGATATTATCAGGCTCAGACACCATATTGCTATATCACACTACTGCCAAGGATACCATAGATCTTGTAAACTGATATCATTACTTGTACTTCTGGTAACGACCCTTCTCATCTTTCCAATGCTGTGCTGGCCTGTCAGTGGCGACCAGATATAACTGTGGTGCATCTTCAGGGAAACGATTTGAGAATGCTTAAAGGGGTTGAACTAATGCTCAGAGCAAGGAGGGACTTGGGGCTGATCCTTGAATTTTTTCCAGGAATTAACGTTGTTTGGTCAGAGATGCTTCAGTGCAGGGTCTGGCAGGGAGCCATGAGTTCCCCCAGGGTGGACAAGGCAAGGAGGTATGTGAACAGGGAGGTGGCCAAATTCCTTGGGACCATAGGAGGCGCAGTAATTTCACATCCTGGCATAGTATATGGGGCAGCAGAGTTGTTTTGGGAGGCTGGGGTTCACCTGTCTGACTTAGTTGTTGTCTTGTTTTTAACTGATATAAAAGACAACATTAGGAGATGTCTGGGAACCTGACTAGGTGTGGGAGGAGGCAGACAAGATATTTGCTGATGCCTCCTTGTGGCGGATGTCCAGTGCAGGTACTCCATAGGAAAGGTATACAGTGACCAGATAAATGGCTTGGAAAAGGACTTAAAAAGAGATGTTCATTAAAGGAATGAATGTGGGGGGGGGACGACTCCTATGATTGGTATAGCAGGGCGCCAACCCCCCATTTTTATAGCCCACCTTAACGGGGGGTCGTGAATGGTAAAGTCCCAGCAATGGATGTACTGGAGGGTCCTGGAGGGAATAAGAGGGGGAGCTGGTAAAAGCCCTCCCCCCCCCGATAATTATGGAGTAAACATGGGGTTACCTGCACTGTACACTATTATTTGCTGGTAGTCCCAGATATCTAATAATAAAGTTGCATCCTGATTAAACCCATGTCAAATGTCTCCAGTACTTCTTTTGGCATAGCCAGGTAATGACTGCCCTGAACCTGTAAGGGTGGGGTGAGGGGGATGTTTGGCTGGCTGGCCGAATGAAGTGAACAGTGTGTGACGGGATCCCCGGACTGCAGCTTGGGACTGTGGTACTGATGTGCACCCTTAACTATCTCCAGCCTGGGTTGTCTCTCACAATGCCTTGTTAGTGACCAGCAGCAAATCCCTTCAAGTGCTGTTATCGCTCAGCACAAACACATGTGCAGGGCTGCCCAGAGGCTTCAGGGGGCCTGGGATCTTTGGCGGTGGGGGTCCTTCTGCTCCAGGTCTTCGGGGCACTTTGGCGGGGCATGCCGCTGAACTGCCGCCGAAGACCCAGAGCGGAAGGAGCCCTCGCCACTGAATTGCTGCCAAAGACGCGGAGTGGAAGAAGCCCTCGCTGCCGAATTGCCGCTGAAGACCCTGAGTGGAAGAAGCTCTGGGTCTTCGTCAGCAGGTCCTTCACTCAATCCAGGTGTGTTCGGCGGCACTGAAGGACCTGCCGCCGAAGACCCGCTGGAAACTCTGGTGGGGGCCCCTGAAAACTCTCATGGGGGCTCCTGAGGGGCCCAGGGCAAATTGCCCCACTTGCCCCCCCCCCCCTCCCCGGGCGGCCCTGCGCATGTGCAGCCCCATTCCCAGCTAGATTGCATGAATGCTCCTAGATCCACTCATGAATCACACAGAGAAAGGCACCAGAGCCAAATCCCCTCAGCTCCCAGCACTGTACCTCAGGAATATACTGTCTTGCACTGCTCAAGATGATCAGTGCAAATTTATTAATTGATTCACCACTTCATCAATGGAAAGTGGATATACACCAGCCTTTGCAAACCTGAGCAGTTTTTCTCACCCCACTGGATATTGCAGTCCTTAATATACAGGTTTGTCCCTGAAACCTGGGCCAGCCTCCTCTGTTGGAGTCTTCAGTCTTCTTCCAAGTGTCTTGGTTGCTTGCAGCATAGGTGGGGACAGGAAAAAGGTGAAGCATGGGTCTGCTGTGTTCTGTTTTATACCATCAGTCCCATGTGCTTGGAGAACATAAGTCCAGACATGTCTGGTTGGCATTACTGAGTCTCCAGACAACACTGAGCAATTTCCTTGGTATGGACTCATGAAAGTTAGTAATTGAATTGTAGCTCTCTTGCTGGAGAATGGCTGTTGATGGGTTGTTTGACACCCCGCCTAGACATGGGTTACTTTCCTTGCTGTTGTCTCTGGGGGGCTAATATCTGGCTGATTCCCCAACTTACAGCATGTTTTAGTGACAACCATACAACACAATTCTCATAACTCCATATGCATTAATGATATAAATATATTGATAAAAAATGACTTTCAACAGATCATAACCTTTCCCCTGATACCTCACACGGACTGCTTTATATGCAAGATCACAATTATATATAAATGAGGACTATGGGGTTACAGAGTCCTCCCCCAAGGTACAGAATGTCACACAGTGCTTCATGGCTGGTGGGGGGCGGGGGAGATGAAAACTGCTGCAAAAAGAGTGAGTGTGGTCGCTGACTCATCCCCTGGGAATTCAGGGTTTAAAAGGGGCAGCTCTGTGCCTGAAGCCTCCCTTTTTACACGGACCAAGACTGAAGCAGGACCCACCCTCCATCCCCTTTTAGGTGGTAAAATACCAGGTTTGGTCAACATCTGCTGTGGGCATTATGCTATTTGCCCCTTTTTTAGGGGGGCTGGGAAGGAATTTTTCCCTTACCACCATATTGGCTTGGGTGCAGTTGGGTTTTCACCTTCCCCACAGCGCGTTTCAGGAAGGGCTCTGCTCATGCATGGCATGATGTGCAACAGGCCACATGTTGCAACTCATTATTTAAGTGTAAGGCGGATGTCCAGTGCAGGTACTCCATAAGGAAGGTATATGGTGACCGGATAAATGGCTTGGAAAAGGACTTAAAAAGAGGTGTTCATTAAAGGAACCAAAGGGGGTGGTTGGGGACTCCTATGATTCGTACAGTCAGGAGACAAACCCCCATTCATATAGCCCACTTTAACCCTCCTACTAGGGGAGGGTGGATGTTATGGTCCCAGCAATGGATTTGCTGGAGGGACCTGGAGGGACAAAGAGGGGGCACTGGTAAAAGCCTCCTGGGTAATTACAGAATAAACATGGGGTTACCTGCACTGTACACTGTTATCTGCTGGGTAGTCCCAGACATCTAATAATAACATTGCGGCCTGATTAAACCCATGTCAAATGTCTCCTGTCCTTCTTTCAACATAGCTAGACAATATACATGTTATCAGGCTCAGGCACCATATTGTTATATCATATTACTGCCAAGGATACCATAGATCTTGTAAACTGATATCATTACTTGTACTTCTGGTAACAACCCTTCTCATTTTTCCAGCACACATGAGTTAGCACCAAACTATGTCAGTTTTTCTCTGCTCATCTGCTCTCATAATATTTGATCAGAATAATTAAAATTAGAGATGAAAAAGATCTTGGATAAAATCCTGGTCTCATTGAAGTGAATCCCAGTTTTATCATTGACTTTCAAGGACCTAGGATTTCATCTCTACAGCGTTATGGTATCTGGCCTAGCCTCCTTCCAAGAAAGAGCTATTCCCTACTATATATTTTCTAGTTCTTTGTTCTGTCTAGTTTTAAATGTCTGAAGAGATATGTCCTCTACCTAGAGTTCCAGAGCCTTGGATATGTTTTAACAGTGTCCACAGCTAAAGTTTTGTCTGATTTAAAATAAAGATCTATGCTGTTTCATACACAAACACAGAGCTCTGTTAGAGCTCCTCTGCTGGCTGGACACTCTCCAGGCTATTGAGGTTGGGCTCCAAGTGGTCCTTAAGCCTCCAGACTCTGATGAGAATCAAAACACTGCACATGGCTAGGGTCTCTAGGCACGCACTAGTCATAGGGGCTAACTGTCTAGTTCTTATGATTAGTGCTACAGCCTTCCTGGTAGCTTAAACCCCATAGAACTTCATCAGCCATGTGAACACCCTGGGCTTACAGTTTCTCTCCAGGGGCATGTGATAGTGAAAACAGACAGGCAGACTTTGCACAGGATTCTAAACAATATTTCACTTTATTTAAGTAGCTCAAGAAATATATGGCTCTATACAGCAATTTGTTTGAAATTTTAAAACAGCAAGAAATCTGGAAAATTCTATTTCTATAGCAATGCTGTCTTTCCCATGTCAGGGTTTGGGTTTTTTTTAAGCCAGGGGATTGGTTTTGGAAATAACTCAGTGTGACGGGTTGGATCACAGAAACCCCCTTGGGAGCTGCCACCCGATGTGCAAAGACTACCCCTGCTTCTGTTTTCCCTGCCAGCTCAGGACTCCAGCACCCTGTCTTGCTGAGCCAGACACTCCCGTCTGGCTCCAGACACAGACCCAGGGTCTGAATCACTTGTCCCAAAGCTGCAAGTTTACCTGAAAACAGCTCGCAGTAGCGTGCTTGTCTTTAGCACTCAGATGCCCAACTCCCAATGGGGTCTAAACCCAGATAAATCCATTTTACCCTGCATAAAGTTTATGCAGGGCAAACTCATAAATTGTTCGCCCTCTATAACACTGATAGAGAGGTATGCACAGTTGTTTGCTCCCCAGGTATTAATACATACTCTGAGTGAATTACTAAATAGAAAGCGATTTTATTAAATACAGACAGTAGGATTTAAGTGGTTCAAAGTAGTAACAGACAGAACAAAGTAAGTCACAAGCAAAATAAAATAAAATGCGCAAATCTATGCCTAATCAAACTGAATACAGATAATCTCACCCTCAGAGATGCTTCAGTAAGTTTTTCTCAGACTGGACACCTTCCAGGCCTGGGCACAATTCTTTCCCCTGGTACAGCTCTTGTTGCAGCTCAGGTGGTAGCTAGGGGATTCTTCATGATGGCTTCTCCCTCTCTCTGTTCTCTTCCCCCCTTTATATATCTTTTGCATAAGGCAGGAACTCTTTGTCTCTCTGGGTTTCCACCCCCCCTCACTGGAAAAGCACCAGGTTAAAGATGGATTCCAGTTCAGGTGACATGATCACATGTCACTGCAAGACTTCATTACTCACTTGCCAGCCCACACATATACAGGAAGACTCACAGGTAAATACAGCCATCTGCAAACAATGGGAGTCATCAAGATTCCAAACCATCATTAATGGTCCACACTTTACACAATTACAATAGGCCCTCAGAGTTACATTTTATATTTCTAGTTTTAGATACAAGAGTGGTACATTTATACAAATCAGATGATCACACTCAGTAGATTATAAGCTTTGTAATGATACCTTACAAGAGACCTTTTGCATGAGGCATATCCCAGTTACTTACATTCACTTATTACCATATTTTCTCTAAAACTATCTCAGTTACATTATATTGACTTATTATCAAGTTTTTTATAAAACCATATAGACTGCACAACGTCACACCCTCCTCCTGAACTTACTGCCAGAGACTTGGACACTGACCATGGCGGAGGCAGTATACCTAAAATTCGTTTTTGGGCTCCCCTATGGGGCAGACACTCCTGTGTCCCCCAAAAGGGAAAGAGACACTGACCCAGCTGTAGGCTCACAGCTTCCAGCTATGAGGGACCTTTCACTGGCCAGCAAAATCCCCCCCCTTTCACTCAGGTTGGGTTTGCTTCCAGCTAGAGTCCTTGGGGTTTGTTCCCACCGCAGCAGTCACCAGGACCCCAACTTCCAGCTCCAGGATACATGTCTCTGTGCACCTCTTCCACTCCATTACAGCCAGGTCATGCTTCTGGGTCTTAATTGCTTTGTCTCTTAAGTCCAGGCTGGTGGGCAGCCTTTTCTTTTTCCAGGTAAGGCTTTCCCCAGGCAAATTGTACATCAATTTCCATTTGTCTTCCCTTGAGACCATCACTTGATGAGCTGGGATACCACAGAGAACACCCTCCTGCCAGGACGGGCACCCCTCCACTCCTGTCTTGCTAAATTAGACACCCCAGTCAGCTTCAGCACAGACAGAGGTTGGGCCACACCCATCTGCAGTTCACTGAAACTGAGATGCACTCAGCTCAGGGGCTTCTTAGTTAACAGAGACATTCCCAGCGCCCATTGTTCAGTCTTTCTGGGCAATTTGCAACTTGTGTAGTTTTAGCTTCTTTTGATCTTCATTCTTACTTATTTTGCTTCCTTTTCTGTCCCTACTTCCCTTTCCCGAAATAAGCAAACAGAAAATAACAAACCAGTAACCACTTTGTCTGTTCTCCAGCCACCACACTTAAAACTCACTTAAAATCACTACCAGTATCTCAAAGCAATCAGCTGTGCACAGACCCTGCTCGACTACGCCACTGTGACGGGTTGGATCACAGAAACCCCCTTGGGAGCTGCCACCCGATGTGCAAAGACTACCCCTGCTTCTGTTTTCCCTGCCAGCTCAGGACTCCAGCACCCTGTCTTGCTGAGCCAGACACTCCCGTCTGACTCCAGACACAGACCCAGGGTCTGAATCACTTGTCCCAAAGCTGCAAGTTTACCTGAAAACAGCTCGCAGTAGCGTGCTTGTCTTTAGCACTCAGATGCCCAACTCCCAATGGGGTCTAAACCCAGATAAATCCATTTTACCCTGTATAAAGCTTATGCAGGGCAAACTCATAAATTGTTCGCCCTCTATAACACTGATAGAGAGATATGCACAGTTGTTTGCTCCCCCAGGTATTAATACATACTCTGAGTGAATTACTAAATAGAAAGTGATTTTATTAAATACAGACAGTAGGATTGAAGTGGTTCAAAGTAGTAACAGACAGAACAAAGTAAGTCACCAAGCAAAATAAAATAAAATGCGCAGATCTATGCCTAATCAAACTGAATACAGATAATTTCCTCACCAGTTCCAGAGTGCTCCCTTTTACAGGCTAAGCTCCTTTTAGCCTGGGTCCAGCAATCACTCACACCCCCTGTAGTTACTGTCTTTTGTTTCAGTCTCCTTCAAGTATCCTGGGGGGGGTGGAGAGGCTCCTTCTTTAGCCAGCTGAAGACAACCTGGAGGGGTCTCCCACAGGCTTAAGTAGACTCTCTCTTGTGGGTGGAGACCCCCCTCCTCCCTCCTATGCAAAGCCCAGCTCCAAGATGGAGTTTTGGAGTCACCTGGGCAAGTCACATGCCCCTGCATGACTCAGTCTTTGCAGGCCGATGCCATTGTCCACATGGCATCTTGCATGTCTCCAGGAAGACTTCTCATGTGGATTGGAGCATTCCAAGATGCATTGTTCCCTAAGTGTCTCCTGATCAGGTACTTAACCTGGCAAATTCCTTCCTAAAGAAGCTGACCAAATGCCTCACAAAGCTTACTTAGAAATCAGGCAAGCATACAGCCCATATTCTTAACCTCGAGTAGAAAATGATATATGTGTACAAATAGGATGAATAGATATAGTAGACCATAACCCTTACGGAGATATGTTACATGGCACAGGCAGCACAAAACATATTCCAGTTATGTCATACATACATTTATAAGCACCCCCTCCCCATAAAGCCTTATGGGGTACACTGTCACACTCAGCAGCAAATCTTTGCAAACAAATGTGCTTCATATTTTAGTGTTCAGCATGTACAGAGGAGGAACTAGATGCTCATCTGCAGCTATGCTGAATACCACATCTTTTGTGAGGGTACACTAGTTGATGGGCATGCAATGTATTTTTGTGTTTGTCACATGCAAACACAGGCCAAGACTGACAGACCAGACATAGACTGAGACCAGCAGATGTATTATAAGGAAGAAGGTCAACCAAGAAATGATATTGCGGATCTCAAAAGTATCTTTTCAAGAAGTTTAAGCTTGGCTGAAGGTATAATACAAAACTATTTAATTTTATAATATATCATTCACACAAGCAACCTACCAAGTCACATCTTTGACTGAATTTCAATTTCTGCAATTAGAGAAATAAAGAGTTAAATAAGGAGATACTGCTGCCAGGGCCCACCCAGTTGAGCTACCAGCACTGTTCCTAACAGCCTTAGAATTTGTCCCCCCCTCCCAGAGTCAGCACCCCATACCCCCTCCTGCACCCTAATACTCTGCCCCAGTCTTGAGCCCCTCCTGCACCCTAACTCCCTCTCAGAACTTGCATCCCTCACCCCTTCCTGCACTCCAACCCCCTGCCCCAGGCTCATACCAGAGCCCTCTCACATACTGTGGACCCCTCGGCCCCAGCCCAGAACCCGCATCCCCTCCCGAACCCCAACCCCTGCCCCAGCCTGTGAAAGTGAGTGAGGGTGGGGGAGAGCAAGCAAAGGGGGGTTGGAGTAGGTGGGCGGGGCTTCAGGGGAGCGGGGAATGGATCCTGCGTTGCCCTTAAATTCAAAAAGTGATCTTGGGCATAAAAAGTTTGGAGATCACTGACCTAGACCATCTCTGACAGATGTTTGTCTAACCTGTTCTTAAAAACCGCCAGTTCCAGAGATTCCACAGCCTCCCTAGGTAACCTGTGTGATGCTGACAGATCAGTGCCACAGACCAATTCACTTGTATGTGAATATCTAAGGGTATGTCTTCACTACCCACTGGATCGGCAGGCAGCATTATCCCCTGCAAATGTAAACAAACTTGTTTGTCTGAGTGATTGGCTAAACAAGAAGTAGGACTGAGTGGACTTGTAGGCTCTAAAGTTTTACATTGTTTTATTTTTGAGTGCAGGTTTTTTTGGTACATAATTCTACATTTATATGTTCAACTTTCATGATAAAGAGATTGCACTAAAGTACATATATTGGGTGAACTGAAAAACACTAATTATTTTGTTATTTTACAGTGCAAATATTTGTAATAAAAATAATAATACAAAGTGAGCACTGTACATTGTGTTCCGTGTTGTAATTGAAATCAGTATATTTGAAAATGTACGAAATATCCAAAATATTTAAATATATTGTATTCTATTATTAACAGTGCAATTAATCACATGATTAATCATTATTAGTTTTTTAATCACATGATTAATCGTGATTAATTGTTTAATCGCTTGGCAGCCCTAGTAATAAGCCAGATAATGATTGGGCCCTGGCAGCAGTATCACTATTTAACTCTTTATTTCTCTACTTGCAGAAATTGAAATTCAGTCAATGATGTAATTTGGTAGATTGCTTGTGTGAAAATGCTTCAAAAGTAAAAGTTCTTGCATAACTGGAATAGATGTATTTGCATGGCCTTTAAAAGAAGTTAATCGCACACATTTGCTTTTTTAATACAGTGAACTTCTGGAGTACTTATTCAATAAGATTTGTCCAGGATATTACAGGATATTGTAATGCCTTTCACTGTGTTTGGTCTGTCTGTCTGCTTGTTTGCTGTGGAGATTGTGTGGCAGTGCTGTGGGCCTCTGAACAGGCCAAGTGAGACAGGTCTGTTTGTGTCTTGGTAAGGCCTATGTGGCCAATCATCTCTCTATGCCTCAGGTATTCATCTGTAAAATGGAACATCCTTTCCTCACAATGGTGTTGTGAAGATTAAAAAAAAATGTGATTGTGAGACACTCAGATACTATGTTAATGGGACCATATAAATACTTAAGATACATAAAATTAGTGTCCAAACTCACCACTTCATTGATAGCAAAATAAACAATGCCACAACATAACCAATTCCACAAGGGGCCTATTTCTAACTTTAGGTGCTTAAACACTTGTACAAATCTGGGTTTAAGTGATTTGCCCAAGGTCACACAGGAAGTCTGTGGTAGAGGGTCTTCTTTAGGGTCTGTAATCTCTATTAAGTGCAAGACAGGGATTCAGCCTGTTCAGTCCCAACAATTACTCTACATTCCAGGCAGATACAGATACTTTGGTTGCTCAAGAGGGAATGTATAAGAGAGAGTTCACCCATTTTGTAGTTGTGTTATGTATCAGTGCAGTCTCAAACATCATAATTTGGCCCATCAGTTCTGTTTTTAAGAAAAGTTTGAGGAAGCACTGACAATTGGTGCTAACTCTTAATGGAACAATGTGACTGTTCCTGTTTTGACATGAAGAATACAGGCATCACTGATACCATTTACTTCAGAATGTATATTTGACACTTGACTGATTATGGACAAGTTTTTAACCAGTTGATATGTCATCACTGGAATTATATTCCACTTATGGTTCTAGACATGTCTCACATGTTGTGTAGTCCTGCTATTTTCATTTCTGTAACCCCTATGATGGATGGCAATATATGAGCTGCAATAGAGCACCTTCAAAAGAGCCATAAACAAGCACTTAGGAACTTAGTGAAAGATCATATCATTTCCTAGTGGACAGAGTGCTTAACTCCATTAGTGCCATAGGCTGATTAAATCACCTCACATCACATTTCAAAAGCGTTTCAGCCAATTAAGTCAGCCCCACAGTGTTCAATTCATCTCTGCTTTTCTAGGGCCATAAAGATGTTGGAAACAAATTTATGAGCTAGCCTATAAGTGAAATGACTTATTGTACTACAGTTATGTTTAATACAGATTTGTGAAAATAAAAAATGATGGGAAATATTATCTCTAATCAGGTGATTTTGGTGTAGAAAATCACTGCATCAGAAAGTCTTAATTGCACTCTTCACAGGTTTTTCCCAACTATAGCAGGAAAGCAAAGAACTAAGCAAACCAACCACCTGGAACACAGAGAGAAATAAGCTGCATTCATTTTCAGTCAGGTTCCCGTTATAGTAATATCTCCTTGAACATTAACAGTTCACCTGAATACCACCAAGATGCACACAGAAAAGGATGAATTTGATCCCTGATTTAACATCCATCTAGCTAGCACATTTCAAAAGCATTTTTGACTATTAGGTTGTTCAATTCATTCCCACATTTCTAGTATCATACAGATGCAACAGTACTATCAGTGAAAGACTGAATGATTCTACATGATTCATCACATGTACCTATATACCACAAAGAGCATGCTATATATCACTAAGTCCTTGACTGAAATGAAAAATAGGATCACTTGCACTGAGTACATGGCAGACAAAAAGCCAACAGATTCGATATTAAGAAATGTAAGATGTCTGTTAGAAACAATTCCTACATTCAATACATGAATTTTTATTTTACTCATCAGAGTTTTCATTCTGTCCTGATCTGAGATTGCCATTTTGCATAGCTGAGTGCAGGCTCTGATATGCATATTCAGGGGTCTGGTATTCATTTTGATTCATATTTGGAAACAGTTCACACCAAGAGTTTGAATGATCAACATTTGGACAAATTGGACAGAGTCCAGAGGAAAGCAACAAAAATGATAAGACGTTTAGAAAACATGACCTATGAAAAAAGACTGGAAGAACTGGGCATGTTTAGTCTAGAAAAGAGAAGACTGAGGGGAACAATCTTCAAATATGTTAAAGGCTTTTATAAAGAGGATGGTGATCAGTCGTTCTTCATGTCCACTGAAGGACATGTTCACATGTCCACTCAGTCAAATTACAAAGGATGAATATAAACATCCTTTATAATATATTTTATAATATAAAATATAACAAATATGTAGGGACAAAATTCGAAAAGCTAAGGCACAAAACGAGATCAAACTAGCTAGGGACATAAAAGGAAACAAGAAAACCTTCTCCAAATATATTAGAAGCGAGAGGACGACCAAAGACAGAGTAGGCCCATTATTCAATGAGAGGGGAAGACAACAGAAAATGTGGAAATGGCAGAGGTGCTTAATGACTTCTTTTTTTCGGTTTTCACCAAGAAGGTTGGTGGCGATTGGACATCTAACATAATGAGATAGGATCAGAGTCTAAAACAGGGAAAGAACAAGTCAAAAATTACTTAGACAAGTTAGATGTCTTCAAATCACCAAGTCCTTATGAAATGCATCCTAGAATACTCAAGGGGCTGACTGAGGAGATATCTGAGTCATTAGCAGTTATCTTTGAAAAGTCATGGAAGATGGGAGACATTCCAGAAGACTGGAAAGAGGCAAATATAGTGCACATCTATTAAAAGGGAAATAAGGAAAACCCAGGGAATTACAGACCAGTCAGCTTAACTTCTATACCCAGAAAGATAATGGATCAAATAATTAAGAAATCAATTTCCAAACATCTAGATGATAATAAGGTGATAAATAACAATCCGCATGGATTTGTCAAGAAATCATCTCAAACCAACCTACTAGCTTTCTTTGACAGGGTAACAAGCCTTGTGGATAGGGGGAAGCGGTAGATGTGGTATAGCTTGACTGTAGTAAGACTTTTGATACTGTCTCGCATGAATTTCTCATAAATAAACTAGGGAAATACAACCTAGATGGAGCTACTATAAGGTTGGCGCATAACTGGATGGAAAATCATTCCCAGAGAGTAGTTATCAGTGGTTCACAGTCATGCCGTAAGGGCATAATGAGTGGGTTCTGTTCAATATCTTCATCAATGATTTAGATGATGGCATAGAGAGTATACTTATAAAGTTTGTGGACAATACCAAACTGGGAGAGGTTGCAAGTGCTTTGGAGGATAGGATGAAAATTCAAAATGATCTGGACAAACTGGAGAAATGGTCTGAAGTAAATAGGATGAAATTCAATAAGGAGAAATGCAAAGTATTCCACTTAGGAAGGAACAATAAGTTGCACACATATAAAATGGGAACTGACTGCCTAGGAAGGAGTACTGCAGAAAGGGATCTGGGGGTCATAGTGGATCACAAGCTAAATATGAGTCAACAGTGTAATGCTGTTGCAAAAAAAGCAAACATCATTCTGAAATGTTTAGCAGGAGTATTGTAAGCGAGACATGAGAAGTAATTCTTCTGCTCGACTCCATGCTGATTAGGCCTCAACTGAAATATTGTGTCTGGTTCTGGGCACCACATTTCAGAAAAGATGTGGACAAATTGGAGAAAGTCCAGAGAAGAGCAACAAAAATGATTAAAGGTCTAGAAAACATGACCTATGAGGGAAGATTGAAAAAATTGGGTTTGTCTAGACTGGAGAAGAGAAGACTGAGAGGGGACATGATAACAGTTTCCAGGTACATAAAATGTTGTTACAAAGAGGAGGGAGAAAAATTGTTCTTCTTAACCTCTGAGGCTAGGAAAGAAGCAATGGGCTTAAATTGCAGCAAGGGTGATTTAGGTTGGACATTAGGAAAAACTTCCTAACTGTCAGTGTGGTTAAACACTGGAATAAATTGGCTAGGGAGGTTGTGGAATCTCCATCATTGGGGATTTTTAAGAGCAGGTTGGACAAACACCTGTCAGGGATGGTCTAGATAATACTTAGACCTGCCTTGAGTGCAGGGGACTGGACTCTCAAGGTCCCTTCCAGTTCTACAATTTTATGATTCTATGAAAATAAGACAAGAAGTAAGCAGTTTAGTTTGCTGCAAGGGAGATTTAGACAGTTTCTCCTCCCCTCCCCCCAACCTAATCATAAGGATAATTAAGCAGGGAAACAGGTTGTCATGTTGTCTGGTGTGGCTCATAACTATGAGTCCCAATCCTAGTTAAGACTGTTAGAAAATAGGGCAGACACCCCAAACAGATGATATATTCTACAATTAGATTTTACTAAGCCAGTAACAAATGTGAACTCCTGGATCACTATACCAGTCTTACCATGGAGTCACAGACAGTCACTTTAGACTTTCCAGGTTATTTTGCCACCCAGGTAATCTGGATTTAGTGATAAAAGATTATATAAACCAATAATCACACCACATCAGGTTACTCCCCATCTCAAAAGATCAGTCACTTACCCCAGTTCAATTTGCTACTCTGGATATCACACCAAAAACAAGGCTGGCAGCTAATTCTCTAGTAAACTAACTAAGGCTTTATTAGCTAAGAAAAAAGAAATGAGAGTTATTGAGAGGTTAAAGCAAGTAAAATATAATAACGGGTGAGTCAAAGTTTGTAAATCCAAAATGATAGGAGAGATGTAGTAATCTGCCAGTTTCCCAAAAGTCTTTTCAGGGAACCCAGATGTTTCTGTGGATCTCCACTTTGAATATGGTATCTTCCCTGTAAGAATCTAAACAGCCAGAGATAAAGGATCTTCCTTGGAATCAGTGTTTATAACTTCTTCTCCAGACAACAATCTGATGGCTAATCAAAATGGCTAATTGTTTGAAGTTAGCACTCTTCTTCATTTACATTTCCAAGGCTCCAATCTCCTTTGATGTATAATTTTAGTCACACAATGTAAATGTAATAACTGAGTACAGACAATGTAAATGTAATGTAACAGCAAACTATTTTGCATTAGTTTTCATGAAGTTTACACATCTTCTCTTCTTAATACTAACACACACTTTGACCAAGGGCAGTGGTTCTCAACCCACAGCCTACGGGCCACTTGTGGCCCAATCAGCACAGAGCTGGCATCCATGTGACATCCTCAGAACCATAGAGGTAGTATATATATTGTGTGGATGCATCCTACATTACATGTAGAGAGCTGATCTAGGGTTATCTAATTACAGGGATATACATAAAGTAATGTGATACCAATCAACAAGGTATAGATAACTAAAAACAATACCATTAACATTACCTTTGAACTATACTAAGACACAAGAGAATTGGCCTGATTACACTACAATACCTTTTGACAGTCCTTTGATTTCTATTAGCATAGGAGTAAATTAGTCTGAGTGCACAGTAATACACTTTACACTTCTTTGCCCTGGTCTCCACTGGGGGGATCGATCTAAGTTACGCAACTTCAGCTACGTAAATAAGACATGCCCGCTTCTTGTTCAGAATGTCACCTGAAAGTAAGAACAGGTGTTTGCATGGCACTGTTGTAACCAGATGCACTAAAGATTCATACGTCCCAGCAGGCTTCAACCACCAATCCAGAGGACATGTGGCCATGCCGATGACAGGTTCTGATCAATAACGATCCAAAGCAGTGAGGACCAAGGGCCAGCTTTAGTAACTGCGGGGCCCGATTCGAATACCCGGTGGCGGTCCGGGTCTTCAGCAGCACTTTGGCGGCGGGTCCTTCACTCGCTTCGGGTCTTCTGCGGCACTGAAGGACCTGCCGCCGAAATGCCACTGAAGACCCAGAGTGAGTGAAGGACCCGCCGCCAAAGTGCCTCCAAAGACCCAGACCGCCGCCGAGTGAGTAAAAAAATTAAAAAGGTGCCTAAGTTAGGCGCTCTTCTTTAGGGCGTGGGGCCCTCTTAGGCGTGGGCGCGGGGCCCTCTTAGGCGCGGGGCCCGATTTGGGGGAATCGGCCTAAAGCCGGCCCTGAGAGGTTCAATGCACATTCATTTTTATTATCTGAGTCAGGTGCCACCGGCAGAAGATTGATTTTTTTTTTGGTGGTTCGGGTTCTGTAAAATGGAGTGTTGCTCTTTTAACTCTTCTGAAAGCATGTTCCACACTTCCTCCCTCTCAGATTTTGGAAGGCACTTCAGATTCTTAAATCTTAAATCCCTGAGTTATAAATCTCACATTGGTATCTCTTCTGTGTTCTGTCAAATCTGCAGTGAAAGCGTTCTTAAAATGAATAACGTGCTGGGTCATCATCATAACAATATGTGCTCGGTCATGCTATAACATGAAATATATGGCAGAATGCAGAATAAAACAGCAGGAGACATGTAATTCTCCCCCCAAAAGTGCCAGATGACATTGTAAATAATAAGCGGTCAGCATTATCTCCTGTAAATGTAAACAAACTTGTTTGTCTGAGTGATTGGCTGAACAGAAGTAGGACTGAGTGGACTTGTAGGCTCTAAAGTTTTACCTCGTTTTGGTTTTGAGTGCAATTATGTAACCAAACAAATCTACATTTGTAAGTTTCTCTTTCCTGATAAAGAAATTGCACTACAGTACTTATATGAAGTGAGTTGAAAAAATCTATTTTTTATTTATTATTTTGCAATGCAAATATTTGTAATAAAAATAATAGTATAAAGTGAGCACTGTACACTTTGTAGTCTGTGTTGTAACTGAAATCAATATATTTGAAAATGTAGAAAAACATCCAAAATATTTAATAAATTTCAATTAGTATTCTATTGTTTAACAGTGTGATTAAAAGTGTGATTAATTTTTAATTACAATTAATTTTTTTTTAGTTAATCGCATGAGTTAACTGTGATTAATTGACAGCCCTACTTATTACCTATTCATAGTCTCTTCAAAAACCCAAACTGGATAAAGGAGGGACTCATTGTTTCATGAGGTACTTGCTCTGACCTGAAGCTGTGATAAATTGTGACCACAGGAGAAACCCCTGTGTTGGAAGAACTAACCACTAACAAGAGCCCTTGTTTGAGTGAGGAAGCGATCATTGGTAAGCTTAGTAGTATGCATGTACTTTTTTCTTTTTATTGTTTTTAATATGTTTTCTCTGTATTGCTTTTACCTTAAGAATGAATGTGCTTGTTAGAAAGATCTGTGTGGTAATTTAACTGTGGAAATTACACTGTTTACTGTCTCTGAAGAAGAAAGCAAAGCAGGCATGCTTAGGCAATCTGACTTTACTGGGGAATTCACAGTACAGGCAGGAAGCTGTGCAATTTGAAAATATCTCAGTTGGGAGGGAGAGAGATGCTGGACTCTGACCAAGAGTGATATCTGGGAAGCTTAGAGTAGGTGCCCATACAGGACCATAGACAGGGAAATACTGGTACATTTGCCCTGAACTGTGACACATACCATTCATTAAGCCCTTCTACCTCCAAACACAGCATCTGCAGCTACACTCTTCAAAACTCCCGTTTTCTGCTCTTGTTCACCTATTCTCTGTCTGCAAATTTCTGTGGAATATAAAGAAATTGTCAAATATATTCCTCACTTGAAATTATTTGTGAATTTCTTCACTGAATAATTCTTGGTCTGCAGATTATTTAAACTATGTCCTTTACAATCAGATATAAAATTACAATTTGGTTTCAGTGAATATTTAACCATTCAAATCAAATATTAGCTATACACAAATATGCATGCTATTAAAGCAAAGGCACTCAAATGCCTGTGGTCAGCTAACTCAAAGGAGCCAGGAACATACTCAAATCAAAATTTAGAATTTGAATGATTATTTGGGATGACTTCCCTCCTGCTCCCACTGTAGTCACTCCCTTCTAATAAGAACATAAGAACATAAGAAAGGCCTTACCGGGTCAAACCAAAGGTCCATCTAGCCCAGTATCCTGTCTACCGACAGTGGCCAATGCCAGGTGCCCCAGAGGGAGTGAACCTAACAGGCAATGATCAAGTGATCTCTCTCCTGCCATCCATCTCCATCCTCTGACAAACAGAAGCTAGGGACACCATTCCTTACCCCTCCTGGCTAATAGCCATTAATGGACTTAACCACCATGAATTTATCCAGTTCTCTTTTAAACTCTGTTATAGTCCTAGCCTTCACAACCTCCTCAGGAAAGGAGTTCCACAAGTTGACTGTGCGCTGCGTGAAGAAGAACTTCCTTGTATTTGTTTTAAACCTGCTGCCTATTAATTTCATTTGATGACCCCTAGTTCTTGTATCATGGGAATAAGTAAATAACTTTTCCTTATTCACTTTCTCCACATCACTCATGATTTTATATACCTCTATCATATCCCCCCCTTAGTCTCCTCTTTTCCAAGCTGAAGAGTCCTAGCCTCTTTAATCTCTCCTCATATGGGACCCGTTCCAAACCCTTAATCATTTTAGTTGCCCTTTTCTGAACCTTTTCTAGTGCCAGTATATCTTTTTTGAGATGAGGAGACCACATCTATACGCAGTATTCGAGATGTGGGCGTATCATCGATTTATATAAGGGCAATAATATATTCTCAGTCTTATTCTCTATCCCCTTTTTAATGATTCCTAACATCCTGTTTGCTTTTTTGACCGCCTCTGCACACTACGTGGAAATTTTCAGAGAACTATCCACGATGACTCCAAGATCTTTTTCCTGACTTGTTGTAGCTAAATTAGCCCCCATCATATTGTATGTATAGTTGGGGTTATTTTTTCCAATGTGCATTACTTTACATTTATCCACATTAAATTTCATTTGCCATTTTGTTGCCCAATCACTTAGTTTTGTGAGACCTTTTTGAAGTTCTTCACAGTCTGCTTTGGACTTAACTATCTTTAGCAGTTTAGTATCATGTGCAAACTTTGCCACCTCACTGTTTACCCCTTTCTCCAGATCATTTATGAATAAATTGAATAGGATCGGTCCGAGGACTGACCCTTGGGGAACACCACTAGTTACCCCTCTCAATTCTGAGAATTTACCATTAATTCCTACCCTTTGTTCCCTGTCTTTTAACCAGTTCTCAATCCATGAAAGGACCTTCCCTTTTATCCCTTGGCAGCTTAATTTACGTAAGAGCCTTTGGTGAGGGGCCTTGTCAAAGGCTTTCTGGAAATCTAAGTACACTATATCCACTGGATCCCCCTTGTCCACATGTTTGTTGACCCCTTCAAAGAATTCTAATAGATTAGTAAGATATGATTTCCCTTTACAGAAACCATGTTGATTATTGCTCAACAGTTTATGTTTTTCTATGTGTCGGACAATTTTATTCTTAACTATTGTTTCAACTAATTTGCCCGGTACAGACGTTAGACTTACTGGTCTGTAATTGCCGGGATCACCTCTAGAGCCCTTTTTAAATATTGGCGTTACATTAGCTAACTTCCAGTCATTGGGTACAGAAGCCGATTTAAAGGACAGGTTACAAACCTTAGTTAACAGTTCCGCAACTTCACATTTGAGTTCTTTCAGAACTCTTGGGTGAATCCCATCTGGTCCCGGTGACTTGTTAATGTTAAGTTTATCAATTAATTCCAAAACCTCCTCTCGTGACACTTCAATCCGTGACAGTTCCTCAGATTTGTCACCTACAAAAGCCAGCTCAGATTTGGGAATCTCCCTAACATCCTCAGCTGTGAAGACTGAAGCAAAGAATCCATTTAGTTTCTCTGCAATGACTTTATTGTCTTTAAGCGCTCCTTTTGTATCTTGATCATCAAGGGGCCCCACTGGTTGTTTAGCAGGCTTCCTGCTTCTGATGTACTTAAAAAACATTTTGTTATTTGGAGTTTTTGGCTGGCCGTTCTTCAAACTCCTCTTTGGCTTTTCTTATTACATTCTTGCACTTAATTTGATAGCGTTTATGCTCCTTTCTATTTGCCTCACTAGGATTTGACTTCCACTTTTTAAAGGAAATCTTTTTATCTCTCACTGCTTCTTTTACATGGTTGTTAAGTCACAGTGGCTCTTTTTTAGTTCTTTTACTGTGTTTCTTAATTTGGGGTATACATTGAAGTTGGGCCTCTATTATGGTGTCTTTAAAAAGCGCCCATGCAGCTTGCAGGGATTTCACTTTAGTCACTGTACCTTTTAACTTCTGTTTAACTAACCCCCTCATTTTTGCATAGTTCCCCCTTTTAAAATTAAATGCCACAGTGTTGGGCTGTTGAGATGTTCTTCCCACCACAGGGATGTTGAATGCTATTGTATTATGGTCACTATTTCCAAGCAGTCCTGCTATAGTTACCTCTTGGACCAGCTCCTGCGCTCCACTCAGGACTAAATCTAGAGTTGCCTCTCCCCTTGTGGGTTCCCATACCAGCTGCTCCATGAAGCAGTCATTTAAAGTATTGAGAAATTTTATCTCTGCATTTCGTCCTGAAGTGAAATGTTCCCAGTCAATATGGGGATAATTGAAATCCCCCACTATTATTGAGTTCTTAATTTTGATAGCCTCTCTAATTTCCCTTAGCATTTCATCATCACTATCACTGTCCTGGTCAGGTGGTCGATAATAGATCCCTAATGTTATATTCGTATTAGAGCATGAAATTTCTATCCATAGAGATTCTATGGAACATGCGGATTTGCTTAAGATTTTTACTTCATTTGATTGTACATTTTCTTTCACATATAGTGCCACTCCCTTCCCCCCCCCCCCCCCCCGCATGACCTGTTCTGTCCTTCCGATATATTTTGTACCCCAGAATGATTGTGTCCCATTGATTGCTCTCAGTCCACCAGGTTTCTGTGATGCCTATTATATCAATATCCTCCTTTATCACAAGGCACTCTAGTTCACTCATCTTATTTATTTAGACTTCTAGCATTTGTGTACAAGCACTTTAAAAATTTGCCACTGTTTATTTGTCTGCCCTTTTCTGATGTATCAGATTCTTTTTTATGTGAATGTTTATCATCTGATCTGGCCCCTACTTTATCCTCTTCCATCCTCTGCTCCTGACTATAACCTGGAGATTCTCTATCATTAGACTCTCCCCTAAGAGAAGTCTCTGTCCAATCCACATGCTCCTCTGCAGCAGTCGGCTTTCCCCCATCTCCTAGTTTAAAAACTGCTCTACAGCCTTTTTAATGTCAAGTGCCAGCAGTCTGGTTCCACTTTGGTTTAGGTGGAACCCATCCTTCCTGTATAGGCTTCCCCCATTCCAGAAGTTTCCCCAGTTCCTAATGAATGTAAACCCCTCCTCTCTACACCATTGTCTCATCCACACATTGAGACTCTGAAGCTCTGCCTGCCTACTTGGCCCTGCACGTGGAACTGGGAGCATTTCTGAGAATGCCACCATAGAGGTCCTGGATTTCAGTCTCTTCCCTAGCAGCCTAAATTTGGCCTCCAGGACATCTCTCCTACCCTTCCCTATGTCATTGGTACCTACATGTACCACGACCACCGGGCCCTCCCCAGCACTACACATAAGTCTGTCTAGATGCCTCGAGAGATCTGCAACCTTTGCACTAAGCAGGCAAGTCACCATACGGTTCTCCCGGTCATCACAAACCCAGCTATCTATGTTTCTAATGATCGAACCTCCCAATACTAATACCTGCCTTTTCCTAGCAACTGGAGTTCCCTCCCCTGGAGAGGTAACCTCAGTATGAGAGCCAACTCCAGCACCGTCTGGAAGGAGGGTCCCAACTATGGGAAGGTTTCCCTCTGTTCCCGTTGACTGCTCTGCTTCCCTGGGCCTTTCATCCTCCTCAACAGCGCAGGGGCTGTCTGACCAGAGGTGGGACAATTCTACAGTGTCCCGGAAAGCCTCATCAACATACCTCTCTGCCTCCCTTAGCTCCTCCAGTTCCGCCACCCTGGCCTCCAAAGTCCGTACGTGGTCTCTGAGGGCCAGGAGCTCCTTGCACCGAATGCACACATACACCACCCGCCCACGGGGCAGGTAATCATACATGCTACACTCAGTGCAATAAACTGGATAGCCCCCACTCTGCAGCTGGGCTTCTGCCTGCATTGTCTCCTAGTTAATGAAGGGGTTGTTTAAAGCAAGAAGTTTTGAATGTAGTTTGGGCTGTAGGTTTTAAGGGGAATAAAGGGTATAAGATAGAACTGGCAAGGGACCCATGCTCCCTTCCTAACTCCCTTGCGAAACTCCCTATTAGCAGCCCCTGTTCGCAAAAGCTCCCAGGTCGCTTGTGCGCTGCTTTATAAAGCCCTGGCCTGGGTGAATGCCTCGCCCACTGATTAAGGCTCAGCCAATTACCAGAGGCTTCTAGCCTTCAGACCTTCCTTTGAAGCTCACAGCTTCCAACTGCCAGCCACAGCACATGGTCCTTCAAACAAACAAACAAACAGACTGACAAACACAAGCTCAGCACACAGCAAGTAACCCCCAAACACAAACACACATTACAGACAGTCACTTACCCCAAGGGTCCTGTATTTGCTCCTCCTTCACCTGGAGAACTCCCTTGCGAAACTCCCTGTTAGCAGCCCCTGTTCACAGTAATACAGTAATACAGTCTCAGGCCCTGATCCTGCACTTAGCCATGCATGGGCACAAGTATTAGAGCACCTATGACAAGGTGGAGGAGAGTCCCATGAATTATAAAAGAGTTAATCTCATTTACTCACAGAAGAGATGGCAACTAAGCAACACATCTTGAATTTTGGATATCAAATTTGGAGCAGACACAGAATAAAAAATAATTTGCTAAATAGTTAATCAATTTTTAAAAATAAAAACATTTGAAAAAACAGTAATCACGGGCATTCTACAAAGTAAAAAAGATGAAATTCATTCTATAAATTATTTGTTATACATTATTCACTCTTCTCCTGTCCAATGTTGATGTCCGAAATAAGGAAGATGAAACAACTTTTAAATACACACTATACACTGGTGGTCTCTCCAGATACACAAATAGCAACTTACTGTTAGGCATTCTCAAAGTATGTATATGATAGGCCACCTTTTTGTTTAACTGAGTTCTGTTACCAGATAGAACAGTGCATCTCATTTTGTTATTTCAGATGACAATAGCTGATTTAATTATTAGTACAGGTCTGTCTCATCTTACCCTGGGGTTACGTTCCGCAGTCAGCGTCTAAAGCGAAAATCATGTATAGTCAAAATTACATTGAGTGTAATGGCGGGGGGAATCGCCCACGCTACAGAAACAGTATTTAAAATTGTTATTTTTCTATTTTTTGTGGTTTTTTTTGTTTTTGCCAACCGTGTAAAGCTGAAATCACGCATGTTAAATGCGCCTAAGATGCGACAGACCTGTACCACCAGGATTTATGGTATAGTCGGTTTCTTAAAACTGTAACGTGGTTGCTGTGAAACTTGATTGTAATGTTCAATAAATCATTTTTCACTTGTAAATTCTAATTACTCTCAAGTGTGGAAAGGAAATAGAAGTATAATTTGAAAAAAAACAACCAAAAAACAAACATTGCCTCCTTCTGTTCCTGTATATCAGGGGTCGGCAACCTTTCAGAAGTGGTGTGTTGAGTCTTCATTTATTCACTCTAATTTAAGGTTTCGCGTGCCAGTAATACATTTTAACGTTTTTAGAAGGTATCTTTCTATAAGTCTATAATATATAACTAAACTGTTCTTGTATGTAAAGTAAATAAGGTTTTTAAAATGTTTAAGAAGCTTCATTTAAAATTAAATTAAAAAGCAGAGCCCCCCGGACCGGTGGCCAGGACCCAGACAGTGTGAGTACCACTGAAAATCAGCTCATGTGCCACATTCGGCACGCGTGCCATAGGTTGCCTACCCCTGCTGTATATGTTTTAATGGGAATATAACCTAATGAGCCAATGTTAGTTCAATATTTAGCCCATATATTCTTCTCATATGGTTAAAAAAACAACCAATTTTATTTTTACAACCATTATACATGTACTGTAGCATGATTAAGACTATTGATTTGGTCAGCAACTGCTTATTCATGTCTAAAACATCCATAATTAAATGGACATACACAAACTGTAATGCAGTAGTTGTCTGATTATCCATAAGAGTAGTTGAAAATGTGAAATGAAGCTGCTCTCTTCCTAGAAGAAAATATCATATTGCACAATTGCCTTCACCTGAAGCATCTGGGATTGGCCAATATGAGGAAGGAATACAGGAGTAGAGACACAATTGGTCTGTTCTAGTAGTTCATTTATGTTCTTATATAGTTCTATAAACAAACACAATCACTTCCTATCAAATTAGTATAACAACTACAGATTTCCACAAAAGTCTTACAAACAACAGGGCAATATTCTCCCCCTTCGTTTCCATGAGTGGAGCCAAAACAAGTAGTGGTTACAGAAGCAGGGCTAGTATTGCCTCCCGAGAGTACTCCAGAGAGTTCCCCAATACCGTACCTTATGTCTTCACTGGGCATACTTCTGTAAGGCCTGGTCTACACTACGTGTTTAGATCAAATTTAGCAGCGTTAAATCGAATTAAGCACGGACACGTCCACATAACAAAGCCCTTTTTTTCGACTTAAAAGGCCCTTTAAACTGGTTTCTTTACTCCACCTCCGACGAGGGGATTAGCACTAAAATCGGCCTTTGCGGGTCGGATTTGGGGTAGTGTGGATGGAATTCAACGTTATTGGCCTCCGGGAGCTATCCCACAGTGCTTCATTGTGACCGCTCTGGACAGCACTGTTAACTCAGATGCACTGACCAGGTAGACAGGAAAAGCCCTGTGAACTTTTGAATTTCATTTCCTTTTTGCCCAGAGTGGAGAGCACAGGTGACCACGCAGAGCTCATCAGCACAGGTAACCGTGATGGAGTCCCAGGATCCAGCATGGACAGAACGGGAGTTTCGGGATCTGCTCACCATATGGGGAGATGAATCAGTGCTAGCTGAACTCCGTAGCAGTAAACGAAATGGCAAAATATTAGAAAAAGTCTCAAATGCCATGAAGGACAGAGGCCATAACAGGGACGCTCAGCAGTGCCATGTGAAAATTAAGGAGCTAAGGAAAGCCTACCACAAAGCCAAAGAGGCAAACGGAAGGTCCGGGGCAGAGCCGCAAACATGTCGCTTCTATGCGGAGCTGCATGCCATGCTGGGGGTGCAGCCACCACTACCCCAACGGTGTGCTTTGACTCCATCAATTGAGAATTACGCAACAGGGAAGCGGGTTCGGGGTACGAGGAAGATGATGACGAAGACAATGAAGATAGCTCACAGCAAGGAAGCGGAGAAACTGGTTTTCCCAACAGCCAGGATATGTTTATCACTCTGGACCTGGAACCAGTAACCCCCGAACTCACCCAAGGCGTGCTCCCAGACCCTGAGGGCACACAAGGGACCTCTGGTGAGTGTACCTTTGTAAATATTACACATGGTTTAAAAGCAAGCCTGTTTAATGATTAATGATTAATTTGCCCTGGCAATCGCGGCCAGTACAACTACTGGAAAAGTCTGTTAACGTGTATGGGATGGAGCAGAAATCCTCCAGGGACATCTCCAGAAAGCTCTCCTTCGTGTACTCCCAAAGCCTTTGCAAAAGGTTTCTGGGGAGGGCTGCTTATCCCGTCTGCCATGGTAGGACACTTTACCACGCCAGGCCAGAAGCACGTAGTCTGGAATCATTGCATAAAAAAGCATGGCAGCATATGGTCCCGGTGTTTGCTGGCATGCAGACAACATCCATTCCTTATCTCTCTTTGTTATCCTCAGGAGAGTGATATCATTCATGGTCACCTGGTTGAAATGGGGTGATTTTATTAAGGGGACATTCAGCGGTGCCTGTTCCACCTCGGCTGAACAGAAATGTTCCCCGCTGTTAACCACGTGGTGGGGGGGAGGGGTGAAGTGATCATCAAAGGAAATTGTGTGTGTGTGGGGGGGGGGGCGTAGTTGGGTTTGTGCTACATGTTAACCCGGAACCATAGCCCCTCCTTTTACATTGCAAACCCATTTTAAATGGCCAACCCAATGGGTGCTTGGTATGGGAAATGAGGGCGCTACTGTTTGAAACCATTCCCACATGTTAAGAAGGTTAAAAAAGCCAAAAGACTGTGGCTTACCATGGCTGCCTGCAAGCCGAAATCTGTTGTCTGGCACTGTGTGAGTGATCTCTCACACTAAACCGCACGCCCTCAATATAAGAGGAAAAATGCAACCTTGTAATGAAAACACATGTGCTGTGTGATGTGAACAGCAAAATTTAACGTGAAAGAGTGTATCCATTGCTCTCTAAAATGTGTCTTTTTTAACCACCTCTCCCTTCTCCTCCACCAGCTGCAAATGTTTCTCCTTCACAGAGGCTAGTGAAGATTAGAAGGAGAAAACGGCAGACTCGGGATATGTTCTCGGAGCTCCAGATGTCCTCCCACACTGACAGAGCACAGCAAAATGCATGGAGGCAGTCAATGTCAGAGTGCAAAAAAGCAAAATATGAACGAGAGGAGAGGTGGTGGGCTGAATCACGGGCTGAAGAAAGCAAGTGGCGGGCTGAAGAGGATAGGTAGCGTCAGCTTGCTGACAGAAGGCAAGAGTCGATGCTCCGGCTTCTGGAGCATCAACTGATATGCACCAGCGTATGGTTGAGCTTCAGGAAAGGAAGCAGGAGCACAGACTGCCGCTACAGCCCCTGTGTAACCAACAGCCCCCCCTCCCCAAGTTCCATAGCCTCCTCACCCAGACACCCAAGAACGCGGTGGGGGGGCCTCCGGCCACCCAGTCACTACACCCCAGATGATTGCCCGAGCATCAGAAGGCTGGCCTTCAATAAGTGTTAAAGTTTTAAAGTTTTAAACTGCAGTGTGTCCTTTTCCTTCCCTCCTCCCCCACCCCTCCTGGGCTACCTTGGCAGTTATCCCCCTAGTTGTGTGATGAATTAATAAAGAATGCATGAATGTGAAGTAACAATGACTTTATTGCCTCTGCAAGCGGTGCTCGAAGCGGGGAGGGGAAGGTGGTTAGTTTACAGGGAAGTAGAGTGAAAGCGGGGGTGGAGGGTTCATCAAGGAGAAACAAACAGAAATTTCACACCGTAGCCTGGCCAGTCACAAAACTTGTTTTCAAAGCTTCTCTGATGCGCACCACACCCTGCTGTACTCTTCTAACCGCCCTGGTGTCTGGCTGTGCGTAATCAGCGGCCAGGCGATTTGCCTCAACCTCCCACCCCACCATAAATGTCTCCCCCTTACTCTCACAGATATTGTGGAGCGCACAGCAAGCAGCAATAACAATTGGAATATTGGTTTCACTGAGGTCTATCTGAGTCAGTAAACTGCGCCAGTGCGCTTTTAAATGTCCAAATGCACATTCCACCACCATTCAGCACTTGCTCAGCCTATAGTTGAACAGGTCTTGACTACTGTCCAGGCTGCCTATGTACGGCTTCATGAGCCATGGCATTAAGGGTTAGGCTGGGTCCCCAAGGATAATGATAGGCATTTCAACATCCCCAATGGTTATTTTCTGGTCCACGATGAAAGTCCCTTTCTCCAGCTTTTGAAACAGACCAGAATTCCTGAAGATGCGAGCATCATGTACCTTTCCCGGCAATCCCACGTTGATGTTAGTGAAACGTCCCCTGTGATCCATCAGGGCTTGCAACAGCATTGAAAAGTACCCCTTGTGGTTTATGTACTCGGTGGCTTGGTGCTCCGGTGACAAGATAGGGATATGGGTTCCATCTATCGCCCTACCACTGTTTTGGAGTCCCATTGCAGCAAAGCCATCCACTATGACCTGCACATTTCCCAGAGTCACTACTCTTGATGTCAGCAGGTCTTTGATTGCGTTGGCTACTTGGATCATAGCAGCCCCCACAGTAGATTTGCCCACTCCAAATTGATTCCCAACTGACCGGTAGCTGTCTGGCGTTGCAAGCTTCCACAGGGCTATCGCCACTTGCTTCTCAACTGTGAGGGCTGCTCTCATCCTGGTATTCTGGCACTTCAGGGCAGGGGAAAGCAAGTCACAAAGTTCCATGAAAGTGCCCTTATGCATGCGAAAGTTTCGCAGCCACTCGGAATTGTCCCACACCTGCAACACGATGCGGTCCCACCAGTCTGTGCTTGTTTCCCGGGCCCAGAATCTGCATTCCACAGCATGAACCTGCCCCAGTAACATCATGATTTGCTCATTGCTGGGGCCTGTACTTTGTGAGAGGTCTATGTCCATGTCAATTTCCTCATCACTCTCGTTGCCGCACTGCAATCGCTGCAATCGCCTCCTCACCTGGTTTTGCTTTGGCATGTTCTGGTTCTGCATATACTCCAGGACAATGCGTGTGGGTGTTCATAGTGCTCATAATTGCCGTGGTGATCTGAGCGGGCTCCATGATCCCAGTGCTATGGCATCTGGGCTGAAAAAAGGCGCGAAACTATTGTCCGACGGAGGGAGGGAGGGAGGGAGGGGCGAGTGACGACATGGCTTACAGGTACAGGGAATTAAAATCAACAAAAGTGGCTGTGCATCAGGGAGAAACACAAACAACTGTCACACAGAATGGCCCCCCCAAAGATTGAACTCAAAACCCTGGGTTTTGCAGGCCGTTGATTTCACGGACGGAGGGGGAAGCAAATGAATACAGAACAAATCTGGTCCATCTATTTTTTACACCTTAAGCTGGCAGCAGACGCTGCAGCATAACTGATAGCCATCAGCATCTTCTGGGAGCTTGGCAAAAGACGCTGTACTACAACTGCTAACCATCATCGTCAAGATGGTTCAATAGGACTGCTGGGAGGACTGAGTCTCCAGGAGACAAAACATGTCTGCCCAGGTGCCTCTGACCGAACTCACTGAGGAATACGACGACGATGGATACCAGTCGTAATACACCATTTAGTGCCAAAAGGCAAGGAACTGCTGCTGTATAGCAATGCAGCCCCACGTCTGCCAGCACCCAGATAGCCGATGACGGCTACCAGTCATACTGCACCGTCTACTGCCAAAAGGCAATTAGCTGCTGCTGTGTAGCAATGCAGTACCACGTCTGCCGGCACCCAGATGACATATGGGTGAGCTGAGCTGAGCTGAGCGGACTCCATGCTTGCCGTGGTATGTTGTCTGCACAGGTAACCTAGGTAAAAAGGCGCGAATCGATTGTCTGCCGTTGCTCTGACAGAGCGGGAGGGGCCCGACGACATGTACCCAGAACCTCCCGCAACACTGCTTTTGCATCATCAGGCATTGGGATCTCAACCTAGAATTCCAATGGGCGGCGGAGACTGCGGGAACAGTGGGATAGCTACCCACAGTGCAACGCTCCGGAAGTCGACGCAAGCCTTGGTACTGTGGACGCAGTCCGCCGACTTAATGCACTTAGAACATTTTATGTGGGGACACACACAATCGACTATATAAATCCGATTTCTATAAAACCGGCTTCTATAAATTCGACCTAATTTCGTAGTGTAGACATACTCTAAGACACACTCTAACTGAGCGATAGCCACCACTGTTAGCAGATAGACTGGAGTATATACTTTTTTCTTCTTATTATTAAGCAAAAAGATCCTGACTCTCATGCTGGAAAGAGCTACATGTCAGTCCATGCCAGATCCTCTGTTAGAGCTCTGTGAGGTCAAGGGTACATGAGAATTCAGGGATGAGGTCAATGAGGTTTGGAGCTGTCAATCAGCTGCTTACTGCAGCAGGATTCTCTCAGCGCCCAGCAAATTTCCAATCAAAAATCCAAGGATATGTTCATGCTGTTTGGTGTTACTGTAAAGCTGCAGTCTACTGATGGCACTATCACTCTTCAGGACTTGTGCTGCAAAGGGATTAAAGGCCTTAAGGGGAACTTTTGCAATCTCAGTGCTTTTGTGTATCTTGGGTAGATGCACAGCGATTGAAGACTTAAACTTCTGCCTATTCCAGCAAGGGCAACCCTCACTGGAAATATGAGCAGGAAATTCCAGCTCCCATTTAAGAATCACCTCAGCTGAAGAGCCTATCACCACTGACAGCAGCACCTAGTTCCTGCTTGCTGCAGTGCACAAGGGCTGACTGTTGAGGGTTCAGGGACACAGAGCAGAAGAACAAAACCAACCCACACAACCAACTCACTGTCTGTATTAACTCCAGGGAAGGAAGGAATAGGACATCCAGCAATGTGTTGAACTCAGGAGGAAGATTAAGGCAACTAGTGAAAAATGACTATAGCTCTGTCTTCTTCATGGGGAGAGAGAAAAAAATCATCATTGGTTCCTATTCCCACCTCTTCACAAAGGTTAGAGAGATGAAAGATTCCTTTACTTCCAAACCGGGCCTTCTTACCCTACAGGAGAGAGACAAAAAATATGTTCTCTCTCCCATCTTGGTGGGGAGCAGGGTGTAGAGAAAGAAGTGGTATGTCCCCCCAACACAGACTCCAGTTCTCTTTATAATACAGTTGACCTGGAATGGTGCTGGAGGGAGAGAGAGCAGGACCAAAGTAAGAAATGAGTGCCATGCTGAGGAGCATGTTTAGAGAGAGCACTTTAGGCAGTGCCAAGGTTTTGGGGTCTTAGGAAGGGGAAGAGGTTTATTGTGGGGGAGGAATTAACTCAAACACACTGCACGTTCTATATATTATCCTTTATGGGAAAGTTCTGTAAAATTTAATAATGTTGTAACAAACACTGTTCTATTAAAAAGTGACTCTAAACCTATAGAATTTAATAGACAATGGAATCTATTTTTCTATAGCTTTTTTTTACTCTAGAATTCTCTGGTAGGCATACAATTCTCTATTAAATTCTAGGATTTAATATGCATGAAATATTATGAAAAAAATTATGGGAAAAAAATAGAAAGGGTCTTGAACACTTCTAAGCAAACTCAGTTTAGAATTTATCTTTTAATGAACAGAAGGTGCTTCTTGTAAAATTGGCCTCCCATAGGCTATTCCTCTGGACATACTCCTTTGCTCAGTTTCAAATGGAAGAACACATAGACAGACTGCTCCTCTAGCGAAAGGGACCGGTCATTATCCATGAGAGGAAATTTATAAATTTAAAGAGAGACACCTACTGTACCCTCAAATTATTCCTTTTAGTCTCTAGTGAGAAAAGGAACATCATGTGTGTGCTATAATTTTGCATCCATACCTATGATGGAAATGGAGCTATTGGAATGACTGATGTGGATAATATGTCTGGGTAGTTCTACTGTATATGCATTCTATTAGATGGAACTAACTCACAGAAGGTGTTAATACTTAAAACACAAAAATATCTACAATTTATCAAAGTAATGCAGAAGTTTCTCTAATAGGAACTGCAAGTAAATTCAGAGTTAAGATTAAAACTCTTGCTTTAAGTGACCATGCTGAGTATACTTTAGTTTTTAGTACCAGTTATGTACTTCATGAAAAGTATGTATGCTCACCTACTGTTTGAAGACTTCATAAGAAGGTTGCAGTGTTGTTGTAGCTGTGTTGCTCCCAGGATATTAGAGAGACTAAGCAGTTGAGGTAATGTCTTTTATTGGACCAACTGCTGTTGGTGAAAAATACAAGTTTTTCAACTACACAGAGCTCTTCTTCAGGTCTGGGAAAGGTACTCAGCTAAATACAAGGGAAAACAGATTGTTTAGCATAAGTAGTTAACACATATTGTATATACTAGACCAGGGGTCAGCAATGTTCGGCACACGGCTCGCCAGGGTAAGCACCCTGGCGGGCCGGGCCAGTTTTATTTACCTGCCGACGCAGCAGGTTCGGCCAATCGCGGCCCCCACTGGCCGCGGTTTGCCGTCCCGGGCCAATGGGGGCAGTGAGAAGCAGCGTGGACGAGCAATGTGCTGGCCATGTTGCCAACCACTGTACTAGACCATTCAAAGGTTAAGTGACCAGTCAAGACCTCTGCAGTCTTAGGAGAAAACAGAGGCATTAGTGAATTATAGATTGTTGTAATAAGCCATAAATCCAATGTCATAATTAAGACCATGATTTTCAGTATCGAGCAAAATTATGAATTTAAGCTCCCAGTCTCAACTTGAAGGTGTTGTGAAGGTTTCCTTTGAGGACCAGGACTGAGAGGTCAGATATAGAGTTATGTTTTTTTTTTTTTAATGTTCACCCATGAGTGATGTGGTGTTTGTCTTTTATAATTTTTCTGTGTGAGTTCATTCAAGACAGTTGTGATTGTCTGGTTCCATTCACATAATTATTAGGGCATTTAATTGACTGAATGGGGCACACCACATGTTGTGATAAGCATGTGTAGGACCCATGGAACTTGAAAGGTGTGTTGTGTGGGGAACTGATCATCACAGCAGGGGAGATATGCATGCATGTTTTGCATCTCTTGTTTTGGCAGGGTGGTGATATACCTCATCCAGTGCTTTAGATACCCCAGTAACAACTATGTGGGCGGAACCTGACAATTCCCTCCTAGCCTAACAGCCTATAGAATTCAATAGCAGGAATAGTAGTCTCTATTAAATGCTAGAATTGAAGGCTGGTAAAATGTTCTGAACAAATATTTATGGGAAATTCTTGAATACTACTTAAACAAATTTGATTTAGAATTAACCAACTTGTGCATTAAAAATTTTGGCAGTGATCCCTTCACTCATAAATATCAAAACCTAAGTGGCTAACTAAACTTTGCCCAATATTCAATCAGTTTAAGGCCTGATCCAGAGCCTACTGAAGTCACTGGGAATCTTCTATTCACTTCAATAGACATTGGATCAAGCACATCAAGTGTAAGTCAGTGATTCTCAGCATTTGAATGGCAACAAATGCTAGCTGAGCAATATTAAGGGATACAGCTTAAAAACATACCCGAAGTCCATTACATTAGAACTGGGAATAAAATATTGAGTTTGCTCACAACCTTCTGAACATGAGGATAGTTGTAACTACATTACTATATACGGACTTATTTGTTTCATTTCCACACAGAATGGGAAATCATATATTCTATAATGATATCTGTAGTACACTTGAATGGAAAACTTTGGAAATGCTTTTTGTTTCTTTTGTAAACAGAATTATCAAATGGTACTAAAAACTAAAACAAAATAATAGACCCCCCCACTCTAATAATGTCTTCCTCTGTAATTGCTGTGATTGCAGCTGTCACTTTAGTAACTACATATTATGTGTTAGAATTGTCCTTCTTCCACCAAAAGGTATTGTGTTCCTCTGCATCTACAGGGAGTTTCTGGGGTACTTTTATGGTGACGAAGTAATTATTATTGCATTCACTGTTGCTGATACTGTATGTCATGTCCCCCCACCTTCCTTTTAAATTATACTCGTCTGTCAACGGCATGAATCTCACAGACACCAAAGCACTAACCTCATATGCATGTTTTCTGTTGCCAAGCAACACTTACTTAGCTCAAATTTTGACATTTTGTCTCGTATGGCACACATCAGTCATTTATTTTTAGATGCAATCTTAGGCTAACTGCATTGTTATAATTTGAATACAATTGATATGTCAATGGCATTGATTGGCATGCACTGGATTTAGGATGTTGGAAGCTACACTATATTTGGTGCAACAAGAAATATAGTGAGTGAAGTTGAACTTAGTGCCACAACAAATCCCCCTGTCAACTTTTTCATTTTTGGGAACCTTAAGTATAGATGTGCCAACTGCTTAAATATGTTTAAGATTACTTCAACAAATGTGAACGCGAACAAGAATCCTAGGTGCATATTGTATGCATGATGCATAAAGTATGCATGATACTTTTAAAAGAAACACCTGTGGACAATGAGAAATGTTTCATACAATTAAAATAAAGAGCTTGCATATGCCTTGTGCAATATATGCTAGTGAATAAATTGTGAGTCTAACAAACAGCAAGTGAAAAATAAAGTAAACTTACATAATGATTTAGTATATTACAACATTCACTTTGACAGCGGAGGTCCAATTTTTAAATGTGGGTGCCCGGAGTAGAGCAATGTGTTCTATTTTTGAATGTTCAATGTATGACATTTGGGGTAGAATCCAGACCACTGAGGGATTGGGTCACCACTTGCTTTGCAACTTGGGGTGCCTCATAATGCTGAATGCTGTAGCTCCCAACCTGGACTCCTCACAAACAGCCAAACAGAATGCAGGTCACACCCTGAGTATCTGGGTATAGCTGCATCCCTGGTTAAGCAGCTCTGACCCCAGCAGTCTATTAGCCACACTCTGGCTTCCAGTGGCCTTGGTTACTGCTTATAGGGTAACCCCAACACATTCCCAGTCCTGGATTTTCCCCCAAAAAACAATTGTTTAGTGCTTCCTTTTCTGGCAGTCCAGATATATTAGGTCTGTTGCCTCTCTAAGGGAATCATGATACAACAGTTTGCTACCTTAAATTGAGCTATCCAAACAATTTCCAACACTGGATTAGTTTTAATTAAAGAATAAGAACAAGTTTATTTACTTACAGAGAGCGATTCTACATGAGTACAAGGCATTAAAGTCAGAAATGGTTACAAGAAAAATAAAGATAAAACGTTTTCTAAACTTAACAAACTAGACTTTGTTCAAAGTGAAGTTCTTACCGCATGTTTCCAGTAACACTGGGGATCAAACTCTCAGACCAGGATCTACTCCCAAAGTTCAACAGCTATTTTTTTTTTTTCTGTTATCAGGTGAAAAGAGAGAAATAGGTAGGAAGAGATAACTTGGGTGTTTTTGCTCCTTATAGTTCAGTCACCCTATGAAATGCATTTTCCTGTGAGTGACCTCTAGATAAAGTTCTTTCCAGCTGAGAGCAAGGAGACATGGAGCCTGGTAATGGAGATGTTGTATTTTGTTGTTTGCCAGTTTGCAGATCTGTTTGTTCCTGCCCCTCTTCCCTGCCAAAGAATGGCCTGTTGATAGGTGATGGCCCATCAGCTTTGATGATACCTAGCTGGGGCATCAATTTGTCCTTGAGAAACAGGTTTTCCCACTTCCCAGACTTGTCTGGTAAATCAATCATGATTTCAGCTTATGTTCACAACTTTACATATAATGTTGCTACATACATTTCATGATGATGTTATTGACCTGGAAGTTATTAGTTTTCAAATGATACTTTACATGATATATTTTGTACAAAGATTATTACAATAGTGTGTAGGGTGTGAATACAAGGTGTTCATTCTGTCACAGTATATAAGGCATATATTTTAGGCACTAATGTGGGTATCAACTTAGGTACCCATGTGTGGAATTGGGTGCTCAGCTTTGAATGCTGGTTTCTTGGAAATGTGTCAGACACCATACTAGGTTCTTGTATCCTGTTAATGGAGCCACTCCTTACTACATTGTTGGACTTCGAGAGAATATGTGACGACACCCAAACTAAACCGCTCATAATGAGTAGTTGTATACGGTGGGCCAAAATAAGGTAAGCATCTAAGAGCTATGTCAATCTTATCTGAGGCCCCTAGTCTGCAGTAGTCATGGTGGCCAGTGGGGAAGAATGGCTAATAGGGCTGCATTGTAGCAGATCCCCTAGACCTGCTCTTCTCATCCCAAATCCCTCTGCAGCATTAGCAGTAGAAGGAGCCTTCAAGGTACACAGTTCTGCAGCTTGCCAGTAGTCCTGACCTAATAAGTGAGTTCCTGGCATCTTTTCCCCAATAAGTAAAAGTGCACTAGTTACACTGCTTTCAGCATCCTTCATGTCCCATATAATTCTTTGGTTGCTTCTAGGTATTTTGAAAATACCAAGTGATAGTAATTATTTCTACTTTGGTCTGTTTCTACTTTTCACCTTCTCCCTGTATAAGGAAGTTTTACCAAGCAATGAATTTCAAGGTGTGATAATAAAGCTGCCAAATAAAGACACTGGATCAGAGTCTGAGCTTGGGTATGTCAGTGTGAAGCTGGAGTAACTCTATCATCATCAATGAAGTTATTTCACCTTTATGCCAATCTAACTGAGATCAAAATAGTTCATTTCATTATTTTATCAGAACCTGGCAATGGATTATATAACATTTTACTCTGTAGCTTAACAAAATATTCAGGAAGGAATTTGAAAGAAAAACAACTTGCATTTATAGAAAGGAGGTGTTGTCTGGACCATTTTCTTATAAAGGGAGTTACTATAAGACTTCAGAGTGTGAAATAAAAAGAGTGAATTGTAGTTTTACTGATTTATGTTTAAAAGTAATTCTATGGTGGCCATCAGTGAAGTCCAAATGTATCTATATTGACTTAAAAAAACCAAAACAAAATAAAAACGCATACCTCTTATTCAAATCTAAAAGATGTAACGAGCCCAGTCAGAGAGGAATGTCAGATTGAATTCAAATAGCATTTGGTGTTCAGATAGGTATTTATTCTTTCTAATTTGCAAGAAGGGTTAATTGAGTTCATGACAAGCAAGGATGATAATAGCTTTGCCCAATGGACATTAAGTTGCCAGATGATCTCTTTCTATGGCTTTCATCAGGGAAGAATCTATTATATACAAAGAGAAAACTAATAAGATGGACAATGGGCTAAAATTAGGATGTGTAGAATGAAGATGGTAGGGTGAAATATTCATCTGTTACCATTAGATTGGCTGAGGTATTGAGAAAACTGACACATTTGTGTAGCAACAGTGACAACAAACTAAAACACATGAAAGCTAACATAAAGGAAGCTTCATTTGCATTCAGCTTTGAAAATATGGAAATCTTCATCAATCTTTAGAGAAGATTTTTTTTTTTGGTGTAAATGTCAAGTTTTGATTTGTTATGGAAGAGAAGGGCAGTAGATGCTTAAATGGCATGGGGTTGGGGGAAAGAAGGGGGAGGACAACTTTGAACTTGTACAATTGTGTCAAGAGAATACTGAATTATCTGCTTACAGTGAGCAATTTATCATTCTTTAAAACACAAAGATGTAAAAGGTAAGTATCAAAGTGCTGTAGAAAAGATGAGTGAAGCTGAAGAGCTTGGTAAAACAGAGGAAGGCTTAAAATTATCCTGGGATGGATTCCCTAAGGAAAGAATAAAAAGTGAAAGGAGACTAAAAGCAATTTTCCAGACAAAAATGGAGGCTGGGAGGAAACTACTCAAGAGAGATTTACCTAAAAAATGGCAACACTAATTAAATAATACGTTTCTAGACATCTCATTGTCCACAGAGTAACAAGAAGAGTTAGAGCTTAATGTCACTGACATTTTCTGGAAGTAGGTTTAATTTTTTAAGAAGCCATGAGAAAAATTATATATTCCAATTACCTTTTAGGTTACATCCGACAGTTAAAGTATATTGAAACGGGATGGATTGAAACACTGTACCAGTTATGTAGGGGAGCATTGTGTGGGGAGCACTGCTCCCACGAGACAGAAGAAAGACCTCTCCCTCTCCTTTTTTGGTAGAGGAGGATGTGCAACTCAGTGCTCCTTCTTTCTTTTATCCCTGATTACATCATTGTTTTGACTCTAGAGCTGCAATCCTGCAAGCTCTTAGTCTCACTGGTTTCAATGGCACTGCAGACTGTATGGTTGCAGGATTCTATAGTTGTTGAATAATCAAACAGCTACTTCCTGTTCAGAGATCAGCTTTTTAAAAGTGGTTTGTTTATTTTTCCAGTTACAAAGTAAGAAGTGAAATACATCTGATATCAGCTTTATAAAGTCATTTGGCACTATATTGAAAATAGAAATGAATATAATTCCCAGACTGGATGAGGAATTTTATTTTGTACCCAAATCCTGCAGTTAGAGAAATTATCCTGGAAAGACATGATAAATAAGCATTACAAAAATCTCCTCCTGTGTGTGACATGGAATTTTTTTAAAAAAGGTACAGAATATGTGTAGTCTCTAGAGGCCCATTTATAAAAGCCAAAGCATGAGGAAAACTATTTCTACAGAAAGAACTCCAATCATTTTGAGGCTACATGTCAGATGCAGGACAAACCTTAGTGAATGGGTAGAAGTTAAATTGCAAATGTTTCATCACCTGATTCAAGGTCCATTAAAATCACGGGGAATACTACTATGGGCTTTGAATCAGGCCCTAAATATTTAGTAAATGACTCATGATAAGGTGATATTAAGATATGTTGTTTAAATAATATTTAAACCTATTTAAGTAGATTTGTGTTTTGTAATATTGTTATACGAGTGCTTGGAATTTTTGAATAACCTATTTTGGTAGAGCTAACTATGGTACTTTTAGTACAGTAAGCAGTTATTTAACTACTCTACCCAGAATCCTTAACTGTTTGAAAAGTGAAAAATAAAATAAACCATGTTGAACTGGTAGACTGTTTAGGTACATAAGTAATGCATAGGTAAAAAAACTAGACAGTTGAACGTGTCAATGCTGATGTTTTATTGAGGTCAGAAAGTGAAAACTAGGGAGTTTAACAAAAAGGGATTCTTTCTTTTGCACATTAATTTACAGACTTCATTTGTGCTGTAAAGATATTGCTTAAGGGACTAGAAAGACCCAATTGCATTCTAAGTGGTAGATGACACAATGAACGGCTGGCCAAATTTTGTGACTAAGAAGACTTTTTAGTTCTAATTTTATTTATTTGTACTGGGATAGTGCCCAAAGATACCAATCAGCATCAAGATCCCACTGTGCTAAATGTTCTGCAAACACACAGGAAGTCTCAAGCACTTGTACAAACAGTTTACCATCTAATTTGAAACAAGATTCAACAACTCAGTGTAATAAACACTAGGAGAGAAGGGAGGAAGAGAAGTTGAGGATAGAGATAATAAAGTGTCATGGTTGCACAAGTTGGTTATGTGCACAACTTGATGGTTCTGAGTTGTTTGCAAGGTTTTTTCTTTTTCCTGTTATAGATAGTATCAGTTATCTATGAGTGCTGGTCAATCTAGTCATCATTACTCAGTTGTGTCTTATAGAGTGAGAAAAGATTGGCTTTCAGTTGAAGAGTGTAACTTACTTTGATGACAATGAGTGATAGTACTTCCCTGCTATTGAGCCAGATTATTAAAGTTGCTATACAGCGCGCACCATAGAATGGTTCATATGAAAGCCTTGGAGAGAAGCTATTTTCTGTCTATCTTAATTAAGTTTATAGAGTGAAAAATCACCATGGAACCTCTAATACATGAAAATAGTAGTACATTCATATTTATTTCACTGAAAAAGATAAATAATATTTTCTCTTAATAGTCAACAGTATATCAAAGTGATAAAAGTAATCCCATTGTCCACAAGCACAGCAAAAATGATAGCAGCACTATGGAGTGTATTTTCAAGGTATGGATCACGTGAAAAAGTTATATCTGAACATGTATAACTTTGTGTTTAAGACAATAGCCAATACTTTATACTTTATGTAATACAAATACACATTCTTAATCATTAGGCAAAATAATCATCTGAAAATGTACATAGCGAAATGAGTGACCTGATTTTCAGAGGTGTGGAGAAACTGTCACTCTCAATAACGAGTGAGCATTTCTGAAAATCATGCCTTTCTTTAGGTGTCTAAATATGGACTAAGATGCCTAACTTTAAATTCCCAAACTGACCATGTTATCCTTCATATTATACTGTATAGTATTTAGTAAACAATTTCTATTTCAGAGAGAGGAATTTAATGTAAGAACATGCACAAGGAAGCAAAATTTCTTTCCACTGAAGTCACTGAGATTGACTTCAAAATTTGGCTTATACAATTTCAGGTCCACTCTAGTGGTAATTCTAATTATGATACTAAGTATAAGAGTATCCAGAAACTTTAACAGGAAGTTCAGTGTGTCTGTATGTAGAGAGTGAAAAAAGATAAAGGATGATGACCTGTAAGCAATATATTTCAAAGCCTCTTTCCTTATCTAAATAGCTAAAATAAAATCCCACATGTACTGTGCAAATAACTCAAAGAGGAACAGTGTATGCAAATATTTCTCAGGGGTGGGGACAAAAGGGACTGCCACCAGCAAGAGTTCAGGACAAGCAGCCCTTGCAGTTGGATATAGTTAGCCAGGAAACCTGACCCACACCCCTAACTTGGGCTCTCTGAAAATACCCTTTGTTAAGCCCCATTCTTCAACAGCCCACTCTTACCCCAGCAACATGGGTTAGAGAAGGAAAAGCAGAATCACCTTTCTGGGCTTGGCTCCATTCCTCAGAAGTAGGTTCTCCAACAACAGTGGGGCATTGAAAACTCCAGCTGGGGCTCACTGTGACTCTTAAATAACCTCCAGATGTGAAATCAGCAGGCCAATTTTTACAATCTGAACTCTTGGCATTCTTCTCTACATGCTCACTAGCTTTTTATCCCAACTTCCTTCCATGCCTCTCTCCACCACTCTTTCCAATGCTAGCCTCATTTTCCCTGCCTCTCTCTATCCATTCTGTTTCCTGCTTTATTCCCTTTCCATCTTTTCTCCTATTCCTTTGCTTGTTTCCTTTATTCCCTTTCCATCTTTTCTCCTATTCCTTTGCTTGTTTTTACTTATCTCTCCTGCAGTTTCCTCTATCTCCATCCCACCACATAATAGACTAAAGAAACAGATATGAATACTGTGACGGGTTGGATCACAGAAACCCCTTTGGGAGCTGCCACAAATAGGATGATCACACTCAGTAGATTATGAGCTTTGTAATGATACCTTACAAGAGACCTTTTGCATGAAGCATATCCCAGTTACATTATATTCACTTATATTTTTATAAAACCATATAGACTGCACAACATCATAAATACATTAATTTTAAAAAGAAGAAATGGAACAGAAAAGTTGCATGCTCATTAGTACCCTGATCATTTTGTTCATCATACCCCTGGTCCTGATCCCCTTTGTCTGTTCTTTTCTTTTTAGGTGTTCATGCTGTACAGGACAGGAATAGTGTCTTTGGGACAATGGGGTCCCAATATTGATTGAGCCATTTGGGTGCAACTTCAGGATAAATAATTAAAGTAATCAACAATAAATGAAAACCTTATTTCCCCATAGCAAATTATCAATGATTTTTTTTTTTTTTGGTTTAAGGCAAAACAAATAGAAATATATCAACCATGGTCAAAGATAGTTAAAAATTTTGATCCATGCGTACAATTGTCCTATTTCCCTTCCTTCTCCCTCCCCCCTTCTTTTTAGTGCTGGACACAATAAATTATAGCTAAATCACATTAAAATAGTTCATCAGCATATGCACATGTTTCCAGTTCTAGCTGAGTAGGTTAATCTTGAAACAGATAATGCTTAAACAGCATCAGTAGCAGTTGCTGCAGAGCTACAATAAATTACAATTAAATGTGCTACACAAATACAGTTGATAGTTTGGATACGAAAGTATAATATGAAATCCGATTTTGACTAGTGGCTTGGACTTTAGTAGAATGTAAGGATTATTTATTCATGGTGTTCAATGCATTACCCCTCCACACACTGAATTTCATTGCAGAACCTTTAATTTAAAAAGAAAACCAATTGCTTATTACTAAAAGTGTAAAGCTTTGTTTGAATCCTTATCAGTGCTAGTAGGAACATGGCTGAGGGAGTTTTTAAAACACTTGAACATTTCAGTTTAATTATTTCTTTATAGTATCACACTTGTGGAGGTTCAAGTTAAATGTTTAATTCTACCCTCCATCATCATCATTATGCAGTGCACATCTCTGCATACCTAGCCAAGTCAGCTTTTTGTGCTTACATATTCGTGCCATATAGTAGCTGATTTTGCAAGATGTATTGTGATGTTACTACACATCAGAGGGCAGGATTGAGCACTACATCATGATAATAAAGATAACTAGTGAGACAGGGTTAGAGTGATATTTTATTTTCTTTCTTGGTAAGCAAATTAACTTGCATCACTTAGGACAATTACAGGAGTTCAAGGGGTGAAAGGATGAGAGCATGCAAGAAACAAAGAAAATTAGAGTAGAAAGTGTGGAAGCCAAAAAGAGGGATAAGCAAGACAGATAGAAAGGAAAGAGAGGGGAAGACAAAGAGAAAAGAGGCAGGAAGTTTGGGTGTGAGAAGAAAGCACACTCAGACATGTGCTAGAAGGGACTTTTTGGAGCCCCTTGAAATTCTTCAGCCAAATTGAAGGAAGGGTAGGGGGTGATGTCCATGCTTCCAAATGCTGCTGCTTCCCCCTGCACTATGTCTTTGACTAATTTTAGTTCAAGTGGGAAAATAAATAGATCTCCAATTCCCTTGTTCGTCTTCTCTGCAAGCACAGGTGCACCTGCAATTTGGAGTTTATCTAGGTTGGAGTAAGAGGCATTTTCATGGAATCCTCTTGTTAAGATAGTGGCAGCACATAAATCAGTTGGGGGCACAGAGAAAGATGAGGCTTGATCCTAGACAATACAGGTGCAGAGTTTGGGTGGATAAGGCAAATAGTGATGAGCAGTACAGGCACTACAAAGAGCCCAATTTTGTAGTATTGAGTATGCTGGTACGCATTCCTAGAACTAGAAGGAAGACCAAAGAGGGGAATACCTTAGTTATGCGCTCAATTGCATGCTAAATCACATCTCACCACATCTTGCCCCTTCTACCTCTACATTTAAGTCTAAGATAGCAGGCCTGCAAAAGGCATGAGACTCTGTGCAGATAGCTATGCCTAGTATTCATTGATTTGTGGCTATGCATAGCCTCCACTCACACTTCTATTGGAAGGCCAAAGAAACATGCTATCTGCTTCTCATTTCATAAGAACTTACAGGAGCAAGGGTAGAGTGGGCACTACTATCACAGTGCATCATAATGCATTCAGCCCCAAGAAACTCATCTAGCAAAAGGAGGCTATTCCCACAAGAGTTGTTAAATTTGCATTAGTTCTGTTCTCATTCCATAAGATGTGAGAGAAGTTAGTTAGAGAGCAAACACTGCATTGCCTTCTGAAAAAGTCTCTCAACAGTCCCAATAAACTGTTTCACAAAACATCTAGCATATTAGAAAAAAGTTCTAGTGATTTTTGCTTTAAGCCGCTATTTTTAAAATCTCGGCTCAGGTCTTTTTTTTTTTTTTTTTAGCTCTGCAACAGACTTCCTGTGTGGTGCTGACAGCCTGGCCAATTCTCATGATTTTGTAACAAGTCTCCCATTATTTAGTATTTTACTTAAAGCATGAGTTTTGAGAAACAAGTGGTTATGTGAGAAGCTCAGGTTTAATTAAAAAAAAAAAGTTGTGAATGTTTGTGTTTGGCAATACTGCATTGGACAGATCACTTAACCTATGAATGCCTGAATTTCCTCATTCCTAAGCAGGAAACAAGACAATAATAGTACTCTACCTCATAGGGTGTTGGGAGACTTAATTTACTAATGTCAGTAAAGCACTTTATTAGCACAGATGGAAGACCATACAGAAGTGCACACTATTTTTATTAATACAGGGGAAGAATAAAATACACTGTATGTGGCCTTTACTCATTTTATGATATTCACAAGTGTGGATTTTCCTTTTTGTTTTTTGTTTTTGGTAGGACAAAATTTAAATAGACTAGATAGTAGACACATAGGATAAATTGTTAATGGATTGTAATTTATTACTTGATTGCAACTTGCATATTCTTAAAAGTGTTGTTTCATTTTTGTTTGAATTGGTGAATAATTAATATGCAAGGCTTCTTGTATTTCTTTATCGGTAACCTTTTGACCAGTCTGTTAGCTAAGCAGTGTGTAAGATTGCTCATAAAGCGTGAAGGAATAATGATAGCAATCATGACTGCAGTTACTCTATGTATCAGATGGGTTTCTGGGGTGTAAAGGCTTTTAACTAGGGCCCGTTGATTACTGGGAACTTTAATTAAAAAATAAGTCACTTGATTGTCAAGAATCAGAGGGGTAGCCGTGTTAATCTGGATCTGTAAAAAGCCACAAAGAGTCCTGTGGCACCTTATAGACTAACAGAAGTATTGGAGCATAAGCTTTCGTGGGTGACATGCATCTGACGAAGTGGGTATTCACCCACGAAAGCTTATGCTCCAATACTTGTGTTAGTCTATAAGGTGCCACAGGACTCTTTGTCGCTTTTCACTTGATTGTGTTGCTATTATTCACTGGCTAAATTGAGGAATAGTCTTTGACTGGCTACTGAGATGCTCAAATACTGCCAAACATATTGGAATACGCTGTTGTATGAAAAATTGCAAAATTAACTAAATAATTTATACCCCAAATAATATGCAACCAAATCTATTTGCAAGTCACACATTGTCATCAATAACCAGGAAATCACTACAGGGTATGCAATGACTAGACCCCTAGGCTTGAAAGCACAAGCCACAATGTCCACACTGCTATTTTTAACACGCAACCTCAAGCCCTGCTAGCATGAGTCTATCCACACAGGCTGGGAGATTTGCTCCCAGCTGCATTGTACCCATAGAGAGTGGGGCATGTTCTAGTTCAGAGGGTTTTTTTTTGCTGCACCACCCCTTTGGATAGCCCATGTGCACTCTCCTTGGCCCTATTTGAGTCCCCCCTTTCTCCTGTTCCCAATTCTGATCCCATGATGCAGGGGCAGGGGAATCCCCACATAACCAGGAGAAGGCTCATGCGCCCTGTTCAAATCCCCACTGCCTAGAGCAGCAACTTGTGTGTATGCATGGTGATTCTGCCCTTTCCAAGTGAATTTGTTCTGAAGGTGAGGCCTTTTCTGTGGGGCCAGGACACCTGCATGCATCTGCTGCTACCATGCTGATTCCTAGGGCAGCCACGGGAATGAGAGGGAGAGGTGAGTATTCTCCAGCTGAGGAGATCTGCCAGCTTTGTGACTCCTTTATGCCCACAGAGCTGGTATTCAGTGGTAGTGCAAAAGCCCATTAATTGGAGCCTTAAAGTCCTGTGTAGAAATATGCATCAGAAAACCAAAGCTTCTCAGCCACAAATAGTTGACAATAAGCAAAGGGACACTGTCACCACAGTAATTTAAAATGGACTGGAAGGTGGAGAATACAATGTTTTTAAAAATAATATTTAAAATAAATTATACAAAGCCACACTGTTGCTTGTTCAAGATTAATTTGCATTGACTTAAAAATAAAGAAACTGGAGTGTTAGCCATCAATGCATATGCAGAGTATAGCATCTCTACATAACATTGCAGAATCAAGTGGATATTGTTCTAAAAAGCCGGGACAACTAGTATAGAGTGTCAAGACCGTCTCTCTGGTGTATGCAGTCATTTGGAATATAGAAGGCGCTATCAATCAGTAATTGAAGGATTATTGATGTGTTAAGGGATCTAGCCTATTTTGTTTGTCTAAAAAGCCATTTAGATGATGAGTACAGGTCAGGATGTTTGAAATTTAGATGCTACTTTTCCTTTCTGCATGCCTACCAGCAACGAGCAAACTACCAATTCCCTTCTCCTTTATGTTGAAATCCTTCCTGAAAACTCATTTTCCAAGCAGTGTCCACAGTAAAGTCATAGAACATACAGAGATGTTTAAATAACTGATTTTTGGCTTGTTGGCAGTTCTGAACCAAAAATTTTTTTGGGGGTGATTTTTAAAAATTTTTTGGCAATTAAAAAAAAAACATTGTGGTGTTGAACATTTAATTCAACCCAAAACTCAACATTGCCTTTCAATTTTGAGCTTTTAACATTTTCATATTCTTTTAATAAAACAAAAGACATTTCAAAACAAAAAGTAGCATTGATTTAGAAAATCAAAATCTGGTATTTCAAACAAATGTTGAAATGAAATGTTTGACTTTTTTGGAACTTTGTGTATTTTGGTCTCCCCCTCCACCCTCCTCACCTCTCCCCCCCACCAGCATGAACAATCCAGAGAAACCAACACAAATTTGCCTAATGTTTCAGAGTCACCAAACTCACTGACAAGTCATTTGGGCCAAAAAATGTTGCTCAGTTCTAGTAATAAGCTTCTTATATCATTATTTTTATATTTAACAACAGAAAATACATAAAAAGTCACAAATATATGCATAACCTAAACTGAAAAAAGCACAATTGTATTGCTTAACCTGCCCCTCATCCCTCTCTTCTGTTTGTCAACACCACTCCTTATACCCCATCTAAAATGCACATTGTCTTTCTGTATATTCTGTAAATCACCTAGCACACACTGGGATGCTAGTATATAATTAATGAAAATTATCATATCTAAACCGTGGTGTCCTAGATTTATCAGATGCATGAAAAAATATTGAATCATAGAAGTAGCTTCCGAGTATTGAGGCCAACAAATTTTGAACACACCAGGGGAACACCTTTAAAAGAAGTCCTGCTTACAAAAAGCACATTTCTTAAATAACTCCTGTTGATGGATTTGACTCCTACAATATAGTACATGAAGACCTTTTGTAACCTAGTGCCAGTGCTGCTCCACCAGTGATAGAGCCATGGTGGGTACATAAGAATATATACAACTGTCATTTGACCCTGCGCAGGGCAAATCTTCAAGACTCGGGGTACATCTACACAAAAATCGAAGGTCTGATAGTGCAGGGAGGCATAGTCATGCTAATTTTAATTTAGGTACCACAGGTAACAACAGAAGCAAATGTGGTGGCAGAGACTTCAGTGTGAGGAAAACCTCAAGTACATAGCCAGGTTCCCCAGCGGGCTTGTACCAAGGCACTATCCTGCACTGATGCCTGTGCCTCCACATCTTCGCTATTACTCTTACCTGCTCTAGCTAAGTTAAAGCTAGCATGGGTATGCCTACCAGTGCTATAGCCAGTCCTTCATTTGCTGAGTAGACATACCACTGCGGTTAAAATAGCCATGAGCAATGTTTACACTAGCACTTCCACCATAGTTTCTACCAGTGGAGCTGCAACAGTTGCAGATTTCCTAAAAAAAATTGATATAGACACATTTTAACAGTCCATCAGAGATTTCAACATTAGAGTATCAAAGTAAAAATCTTATTGCTAATCTGCAATTCCAACCATGGGAATTATTAGATTTTAACTGATAATTCCATCTCCACCTTCTGTATCCAATAATGTAATCCATCTACATTCTCTTGTCCTGGCTGGCATCCTTATTAGGGATGACTAAATATCATCGCTGTTTCATGCCCATTTATGGGACTAATCAGGCAGCATGCATAGTGCAGTTGTAAATAAGGAAAAGCTAGTAGCTGTAAAGCTGCAGTACAACTCCTCCAGGACAACATTGCCTTCGGCAAACAGGCCTAATATTTAAGAAATTTGGAAAGCTGTAGTTTGAAGCAAAAGAGTTGTGTTTCCAGTGCCAGTGTTATTTTTAAAAATAGCGTTTCCTTTATAGCACCTCAATTTTTTTCTTTAACATGTCTTTGTATTCTTACAGTAACATTTAGCTTAATGCATTATGGAACTGGGTAGGAAATGATGTGCCAGTCCTGCAAAGATTAAAGCACATGGCTAATTTAACACAAGTGAATAGTCCCATTAAATCAATTAGATTATTCACATGCATAAAGTACTCACATGCTTAAATCTTTGTAGTATTTGGGTCTTCCCGGGTAAATAGGAAATAACAGATGGTCACTGAGAGATTTGGATTATCACTTCACAAGAGAGTTTTTAATGGATAGCTATCAACTCTACACGTGCAGTAGTAATTCTGTACTGTGTATAAGGAATTATGGGAAAAAAGCCTGGATGCAACAAATAATTGCATAAATATGAAATTAAAAGATATTAAAAACCTCATGCATTGGAAGTACTGTTAAAACATTGATGGATAAAACATAGTTCCTCTTCAGTGCACATTTTATTAGGAAGCATGATTAATATTATTTTCCAAACGGTCACAGTAATCCATATTTGCCATATACAAGAGCCTAGCAAATTTTATCTAGAGGCGGAAAAAGCACCATATAAAATATTTTAAAATATATAAAAAGATGTACATTGTTCCTCAGTTCCCCTCTATATTGAGAATTTAATATCAAGTTTTAGACGGTGGGGATTAGAATTATTTTTTGAAAATCAATGTTTAAAAATAAAAGACACTGAAAGACACTTAACTGCAGAGTTGTCAAAGTGAGACAACAATACAATATAATACTTATCTCTGATTATGATTACCTGTACTATTCCCAGAAGGAAGTCTGTGTATATATACTACTGTGTATATATACTACTGTGTATATATATATATATACTATGTAATCAAGATAAAAAATTTATGCATGCAAGTAACAGCTAATCTTATGTTTTTTTTAAAGTATTAATGCCTTAATTTTAATAACCTGTTTTATGCTTTACAATAGCTACCAAGACTTTATGTGCAGCTTTACTTATGCCTATAGTAACATTAATAAAATAAAATACCAGCATATTTGTTAGTCAATATTAGGGTAGCATATCAGCACATATGTGGAGTGGCCAGTAAGACACAGGTAAAGAGATGCTTTTACAATTGGTGGCTGGATGTCACAGAGGTTCTTGTTGCCTTCTCTTTCCTCCTGTTCTGATTGGTCTGGCATGCAAGGATTATTTGGACAAAGGCTCGACTCTGTTATGCCTGTCAGCCTGGAGTGTAAGTTTGAGGAATGCACAGGCCTTTAAAATTCCCTGCAGAAACAGTGGCTTTTACTCAGGGCCGGCTCTGGCTTTTTTGCCGCCCCAGGCAAAAAAGCCTCCATCCCCCTTTCCCCCCCCACGTGGCAGGGAAGGGCGCAGGGGGGGAGGGTGGCCGGAGCCCTGGGAGGAGGGCGGCGAGCCCCGGCCGGGGCTCTGCTCTCCCCGGCGGCCAGGGGGAGGGCGCTGGGGGGGAGGGCAGCCGGAGCCCTGGGAGGAGGGCGGCGAGCCCCGGCCAGGGCTCCGCTCTCCCCGGCGGCCAGAGCGCCGGTGGGAGGGTGGAGTGCCTGGCTGGGGCTCCGCTCTCCCCGGCAGCCAGAGCGCCGGTGGGAGGGCGGAGTGCCCAGCTGGGGCTCCGCTCTCCCCGGCGGCCAGAGTGTTATACCAATAGAATAAAAACCAGCAGGATCTTATTAAGAGGGATAAGGCAAAGATGCCACATTTATTGTAAATATACTGATAAAGCAAAAGATAAAAGTAAACAACGTTGTTTGACTACTTATTTCTTATACATACACACATACACACACACACATATATATATATATATAGAGAGAGAGAGAGAGATTCATTCACACAATCATTCATTCAAGTTCTGTATAGGTGTTATAGTTACCAGCCTAGAAGTTGCTCATGCCAAGTTACTGGCCAGGTATCTTGGTCATGAGGATGGAGCCGAGTCTGTGTCAGGTGCACCTGATGCTCCTGGAGGCTGGCAGCAGAACCAGAGACTCAAAGTCATCAGTCTTTAGAGTCCCTTCTTATAGGAATTAATTCCTATGTTAGTCTATGGGAGCTGTTTCATCCTGCTGTTCCTGTCCAAAGTGGCACATTCCTGGTGGCTCCACACTGTCCAAAGTTTGTGTTTCTCATCCTTCCAGGTGATGGGGTGGGTCCCAGTTTACCCTCCGGGGGTTTCTGGTCATCCACTTGACACATTCTTCGGCCGATGGATACTCCTTTTCTAGGCTGGCACCTCCCTAACCATCCATGTATATCAAGCATTCATCAGCATACATTCCATCCCTTAACCATATTTTAATTTATGGTCTCCACCACTTTCAGAGTGTGTGCTAATTCATTTGAGACTCCCGGCCCTTTAATCACAGAGGGTGGGGGTCTGTCCTAGGAGCCATTGAATGAAGTGAAAGTCACTTAACAGCTTATAGTGTTTGTTTACATTGTATCAATTACTTCAAGAACAAAGTCAGTTAACTTGTTTGTAAGTTTTACATAGTAGTTACAGGATAGATATAATCAATGGTTTCTACAGACAGTAGCTTACAAGTTTTAACAGAAGACCCAAGAGATTTTTGTACTTGGTGAAACTGTTGGATTTTAAAGTATGGGGGCCAAATTATGAGGGGGTCACTGTCACTTGGGGGAATCACTGTTAGTACCTTCTTTAATATCCCTACAAGAGCGCCGGGGGGAGGGCGGCGAGCCCGGCCGTGGCCCCGCTCTTCACGGAGCCGGAGCGCTGCACCATGCCGCCCCCCTCCAGATGCCGCCCCAAGCACAAGCTTGGTGGGCTGGTGCCTGGAGCCGGCCCTGCTTTTACTCAACTTCTCCAGCTGTGTGGTGGCCTCAAATTATGAGTTGCACTCAACAAGAACAAAGAAAAGCTAGTCCACATAGCTTTGTCTCTTTGACAAAGGGTAAGCATTGTGCCTATAGAAAAAACTGAGAGCACAAAGAAAACTGGGCACATCTGAGTGTGAAAGGGATGTTAGTAAATCTGGTTTACTGATGTAAATAGTTGGAATACAGTACAAATACAGCAATAACATGTTTTTAATTAGGCTGACTTACTCTCTGTTCTCCTATATTTCATCTGATATATATTTAATAGGATACTTTGGTTGAAAAGAAATGGAATCAGGCACTAATCATTTTAAATAGGGATGTGATGACAGGATGGTGTTTTGGATTTCATTAAAACATTCCCTGTTAATTTAAAGTATTGTTTCATGGGAAATGTAGTTAACATGCATTCCTAATTAAATGGAAGCTAATGTTATCCAAACAATTCTTGTTTAAAAGTAGTTCCTACTCTCCTATGATAACCAGGTGAATAAAATAAACATGCAAGAGTTCTGAACCTGCATTCTGCCAGACTCAACCCAAACCAGACCCACAGGGGCACTGAGTTCTAATTTGATCTATGCTATGCACTGAAGGAGGGAATGGTCCTGGGGAACAAATACATATGCTCTCAAAATCCTATATAGTTTCTTACACTGATGTCATAACCATAGCATCTAAATCTCTTCCAGTAGCATATGGCATGTCGTTATTTACATCTTTTACGCATACTTCAGTCTCTCTCTCATCCAATCCCCATGGGGAAAATTTTGCGTGCAGTATAGTGTTTTGTTTTGGTATTTTTTTGGCTGATTTTCTTTAGTATATACATGCCATTATATAGAATGAAGAGAAGGCAAGGTTGAAGAGAAGAGAGGGCAAGGTTGAAGAATTGCATCATGTACATAGAAAGAAAGGAAGGTGCTGAGGAAGAGTAATTTCTAAGGCCTTGTCTATACTACCACGGTAAGTCAAGCTAAGTTACGCTACTGCAATTATGTGAATAATGTAACTGAAGTCAATGTGGCTTAGGTTGACTTACCGTGGTGTCTACATGGTATTGTTGGGTGATGCTCTCCCACTGACTTACCTTATTCCTCTTGGGGAGCTAAATCAACACCGCTACATCAATAGCAGCAGTGCCAATATACCGATAAGTGTAGACATGGCCTAAATGTGGAAAAATATTCTTGTGGCAGAAAAAACCTTAGCTAGGGAGGAGGGACAGACTGTAGCTTGAGGAGGGCACACAACCTCTAGAAGCAGACTTTACCTACTGAATATTTAAACCTGTTCTTTTATTAAATACAACCTTGGATACACTGCTTGTTTTACATTTTAGTCAGTTTATGTTTACTTTAGTTACTTGTCTAATGCAAGGGTACTTTCATATCACTGAGAAACCCAGAATGTCACACATCTGCATGGCAAATATTTTGTTTTAGTGCTGTTGATCTTATGCCCAATTTACATGCAATTACTAACACACTTCATCTGTGGCCAGTCAACTAATAAATACTAATTCAGATAAAAATAACTTATTTTAGAGAGACTCAAAGTCACATTATATCTCGGAGCCCAAACAAGTGTAAAGCAGATGCTAAAGCTGCTTATCTCAATCCCAATGATTTAATATATTTTCTTATATTTATTGGGAAAAATATAGACAGCAAAGAGAGCATGTAACCAGCTAGTTTTAACACTTTCACAGGAGCAAGTATTTCAAACAAACTATAATTAATACCTGTAAGGAATTAAAAGCGGATTTGAGGGAAAATATATTAAAGACAAAGAACATTAATCTCTCAAAATAATTAAAAATAGGCTTTTTGTTTGCTGGTGCTGTAAGTTCTGGGTTCAGAGAACATTGTTTCTTTGAATTAAGGAAAGAGAGAAACCACTTATATAGCACAAAGAAAAATGCTGGGTAAACATTTGTGGATTCTGTAGCTTTTCAAAAATCCAGTAGCATTTTGTAACTTAGCTGTCTGTAAGCTTAGCTTGTCTGCAAGCTGCAGGCCGCCTGGAGCCTCTGCTTCCCAGCCTACCAGCCTGGCCCCAAGACATGCCTGTCCACTGGCCTGAAGCAAATGCAGCTCTGCTGCCAAGCCCCAATGCCGCTGATAAGCACCAATGCTTGGACAAGGATGCTGTGATTGGTGAAAATGGCCAGAAGTGTCAGTTGCTAGGGGAAATCATGAAGCAGAAGATTTGACATGGCTCTTCCATCTCACATGTGAGGAGCGCAAGATGCAAAGTTTAAAGGAAGTAGGTGGGACTCCGCCCTCATAGGGTTAGTGAGAGGGCTGGCTCAGGATACAGTGCCCAAGAGGACCCCAATCTCCTCTATAAACAAAGCAAATATTGCCCAATCCCTGGATTATAGGGCATGACTTGCCCCAATTGCCCCTATGCTGAACTGCAGTGGTACCCATATCCCAAGGGTGGATTGAGGGCTGCCATCTTGTACTTCAAAGTTTCAGTTTTTCTAGGAAAAGGACAATGAGATGTCTCTCCTTGCAACTGTGAAAGGGACTGGCTGACTGTGGACTTTTAAGTTTTATCCTCCGGAAAATCAAGAGCTTCCAGAGGCCTAAAGCAGCTCCTAGACTTCTGCTAATGTTGCCCCCAACCCAACTAAAATCAGAAATGGCATCCCATTCTTAACAAGTTCAGATTCCTTGGTTTCAGCAATTGCAGTCTGTCAAAAATAGGTAATCATCTACTCCGCCCCCGATGAAATGTAGACAAAATTCTAATTCTAAGATCATGAGCTCATGTCAATGGCCAATACAGAGAATGAGAACACCATTCTAATCTTGAAACATAGTTTTGTAACAATGCAGGTCAATTGACAACACCAACACAAAAGGTTGTGGCATTATCCTTGAGTCTTTATGCCTTTCCAAAGGTGTATGTATTGAATAAAAACAGCTAACATGTTGTTTGCACTGTTCTAAGGGTTCCATCTGTTAATCATAAGACTGCATCAGCTAACTATGTTATCTTGTGAGCAAAACAATCTGTGCACTGTGACTGCAGAGTCAGCAACAAAGCAGTTTCCCCCATGTAACATTCACTGGTGAAGATGGATTACCAAAATGCTAGTGGTCACGTTTCATCTCAGTTACAGAGTTCTACAGGTTGAGCACCTTGTCAGTTTGGGGAAAACAGTGAGAATCCCTACCCCTCCAACTTGTTTCCACCGTCTCCACAGTCAATCATCTGAGTAGTGCTGTGCTGAAAACACATGCTGCCTGCCCTCTGACAATAGTTTCACTTTCTGAAGCAACCAGAACCTCCTCCCCTTCTCCTGTCACCAAAACTCCTCCTTCCCATCAGCCCCAGTCCCGAATTTCTTCTTCAACTGCCCACATTTTTTTTCTCTCTCGCTCCATATGCCCAGCCACCACCCAGGGAAACATGCCTGTTTCCTGATTGCTGCTTCTTCCCTCCCCGCTCATTCTCCTTAAAGTTCCCCTCTAACTTAATGCTCTTTGAGGGGAATAGGGGAGAAGATAATTGATGAAATAAGAGTGCTGAGAACTGCTGGGCTAGGGCATTCTGAAAAATAAATAAAGGCAGAGCAGAGGTGGCCAGGCTATTGAACTGACCAATTTCAAGTGTGATCCAAGAACAGATGATATCGGGGGAGAGGGTAGGGGAGAGAGCCAACAAGTGAATAGTTTGAAGTGGGGAGGGGGCCTCTTCATTAATAAAGGAGGATTCAGAATTAATACATTTGGGGGGCAGAACTGGTTAATTGAGGGAAGGAATGGCTCAGTCTTGGTCAATTGACTGGGGGGAAAGGGGCAGAACTTGACAACTGATGGGAGATGAAATGGGCAGGAAGATAGAAAATGGAATAAAGTAACAAGGCAATGGGGTTTTTGGTGTGTGTGGGAGCCAAAGAATGGTTTGTGTGAAGCAAAAACTGAGGAAGAAAGTATATGTGGTTTTTTTATGTATAAAATGTTTGTTCTGAAATGTTTTTAAATATTCTTAAATGTGGGAAACAATACTTGACATTTCAAAGTCAAGGGGGAAGATGTCAAACAACACATCTTAGGTTTGTTTCATTTCTTCACAGTTCCCCAACTTCTGTTTGTCTAGCTACAGGCCTCATGTTGAGTAACCTCAGTCAAGTCAATGGGTTTATTTTGCATACAATATCCAATTGTGCATACCTTTATTCACACTGAAATAAATTAGACTACTTATGTGAATAAAAGGTACTAGTACAAGAGAGTTTGTGGGATTGGGTCTTTACATCTGTGTAAAGGAGATTAAAATCCAGAGCATTAGTTATAATAGCAAATGGCACAATTTTATAAATTGAGTAAGATGTTATGAAACGACTGGGGCAAATTCTGCCTTTCTTTATAGCCTCACAATTCGTTTTCCATTTAATAATGATTTATATTGATAAATAAGTAAAAGCCCTATATACAAAGTTGTGATTCCAACAGGGATAAAAAGAAAAGTTGAAAAAATGTCTAGCAAGCTCTTTGAGACAGCAGGCATTAATTTTATTGGAAACTCTCCAATGTGTGTAAATAAGGCAGAAGATAACCAAACTCCATGTTTTAAATAATTCACAGTTGGCAGAATGAATTAGAAAAGCAGCAATTAGCACTTAAGTACATATAGGACAAGGGTTAACTAAGGAAAAAAGAAGCATAAAGTTGTACTGCACAGTATAACAATATTAGAAGCCTACAGAACAAGTAAAAAATTCTCTGACCAATTAAGGGTAACAATGAAAAAAAAACCCTCCTTAAGTGCTCAATATTTTACACTGGCAAAAAAAATTCAGACATAGGAGCCTTAGGGTAGGCTCCTAAGTCCATATTTTGGCACCAACATGTAGGACCAAGGCTCTAAGGGCTCAAGTGCCATTAACGTCATTGATTTCAATGGGACTTGTGCTTCTATGTCATGCAGGCACTTTTTGAAAATACTATCCTTCTGTATCCAAGTATGGTTTCAGGAATCTAACCTTAGGTTTTTATTTATGACAATTTTGGCCACTGTTCTTTAGGGTGCCAACCCTGCATGGTGCTGTTGAGTATCTCCTGTGAAGTATTAAGTGTCTTCAACTACCCTTTGTATCAGTGGGAAGTGAGAGCGTTCAGTAGGAGGCCCTCAGCACATAGCAGGATCAGCTCCGAGAAAGGGAGAAGCTGGACGATGGCTACTGATTAAAAGGATTAGAAATAAGGACAATTTAAGATCTTCAATATCTTCGTGTTTAGATAAAGAAAGCCTATTTCACAGAATATTTTGTATGAGATTCCATAAATGTCTGAGTAGAGTTTGTACACTTCTATTTAATAATAGAACTGGATAGCAATGTGAACTGGAATATAGTGGTATTAAGGTAATAGCAAACATAGTTCTCTCCAAACAAAAATATTCTTTAACACTGTCTATGGGCCTGATGCTATGGTGTGCCAAGTATCAGCTGAGAAGTACCGAATGGCCTTGAATCCCATTGGCTTCAGTGCCACAGTTTAAGTGGCTTTCCCTAAGTAGTGGCCATAGTTATCCATCCACAATATCTTCTATTTCATGGCTTTTGGTAGGTGGGCATTCCCTGAAATGATTTTTTTGAGATTACATATGAACTTCTGGGACAAACCATTCTGGCAATTTTGATCCCAGTATAGCGAAGGTGTAGGACACCACAGGATAGAAGGATGCTTCTTGTGTTCCCAATATCCAATTCTAGTCTATAAGTCAGCTCCAGGCTGTGTACAGCTCCAGAGACTCCTTTTGGGAAACCAAGGAAAGTGTAGATAGGGGGATTAGTCCATTGTATCAGATACCTTGTCAACTGGGACATTAAAACCTTCCAGGACAAAAAGTCTTGGGAACTTAAAAACCATGTCAGATTTGCATGAACAAATGTACGACTTGCATGGAAACAGGTGTGATATTGTATCTCAGTGCAAAAATTTAGAGGACTATTTGAAACTTTAGACTTGTCAGTGTTTGAAAACCTGGGCCATAGATACCAAAGGGTACTTCTTGTCCACAGTCCTTTGCATTTGCAATAACTCAAGAAGATTTCTAAGATTCAGAAACATATCACTGATAAGGTATGTGAGTGTTCAGAGAATGGAAACACTGATACACTTGCAACTACGGTGCCTAAGATATACCACCCTATCATAAACACTAGAGGTGGGAGGGTTCCAGAGCTCAGGCTGCAGCCTGAGCCTGAATGTCTACAATGCAATTAAACAATCCCTTAGCCCAGTCAGTTGGCATGGGCCAACCCCGGGTTTTTAATTGCAGTATAGACATATCCTAAGAGATTAGGGTTAATAGAGATCTGGTTAATAATTAGAAGCTTTTCTCCCCATCCAAACAAAGATATAGATTGTTCTGTACTACTCTAGCCCAAGTTGGGTGCTGGGGGAAATACACCAATTAAACATCCACTTCACCAGTTATCAGTTGCAAAGAGGACAGAGGCACAACAGACCACTGAGGAAATATATCAACAAGGCATAATTGATCCTTCAAAACTGTCCATTGGCCTCATCCATAGACATAGTTCTGGTTAAGAAGAGAATGGCAGAATTCGATTGATTCTGTGTGGACTATAGAGAATGTAAAGTGTGAAAGCATTCTCATCCATGTCCACATATAGGTGATACCCTGGATGCTCGGTCTGGTTTTCCACACTGGAAAAAGTGGGTTTGGCAAGTGGAATTGGATCCAAAAGACAGGACACTAGTGCTTTCACAGCAGAACAAGGCCTATGGCTATTTAAAGCGGTGACTTTTTGGCATGTGCAATGTATCAACCACATTTGAGAGACTAATGGAAAGGGAATTACAAGGGATGCCTCTCTTAGCCCGTCTGTTACAACAATATGATATCTTGGAACATACTAAAATATCCAAGCGAGCACTAAAACATTAGCAAATGGTCTCTGATAAGCTGAAGGCTGCCAATTTGAAACTGGACCCAAAGAAATGTGAGTTGTTTTTAAAAGAGGCATTTTACTTTTGGCTACACAATTAATGCGGAGGGAATTTCTACTGGAGACTGCAGGACTGGCCAACTCTGCAGATGCTCTCAGATGTGTGGAGTGTTATAGGGCTTTGCTCCTACAAGGTCTATTAGTCAGTTTGCCAACATTGGAAAACCACTGCATAGATTAGGTGAGACAGGGAAACCATGTCAGTAGTCTGCAGAGTGTGATGTAGCATTTTCAGAGTAGAAAAAGGCTTGTGACTGCTCCTGTCTTGTTCTAGCCATGTTTCAAAACCCCTTTCCCACTGGACATATATGCTTATGGTTTGGAAGCAGTTTTGACACAAAAACCCTAAGGATTTGAGAGAGGGGTAGCTTATTACCACAAATGGTTACATTCTCCTGAGACAAATTGCCTAATTGCCACCTAAAAGTAACACCTTGCAGTGGTTAAATCTATAGATAGAACATCTTAATACTATTTGTCTGGGAGGAATTTGAGGTCAGGACAGATCATGACTGAAATGACTCTTCAAATTCAGGAATCCTGAGGGGAACTTGCTAAGTGGTTGGAAAAACTGCAATGATATGATTTACACACAGGCCTGGCCATAAGCATGGTAATCCTGACAACCTTTCTGGGGCTAGTTGCAAACACTGCCTTAAGTAGGAGAGCAAGGAATTAATTGCTCGAGGGAATGGGTGTGCCTCTCTTCCTTTAATTCACAGTAATGTCCATGTTCCTAGTTCAACCTCTGGAACAATGGGGGTAGATTTGCAGGAATGGATTCCAGATCAATTAAAAAGAGAGTGTTCCCAAAGAGAGGATCCTGATATCAGGACAGGGTGGAACTGGAAAAAAATCAACTGGCAAATCCAGACACCTTGGAATGCCATGTCCCCTCACAGTTCCACAGTGAAAGCTTTCTGGTCACAATGGGAAAGTTTGGAGTTTAAAGATGAAATAGTATATAAAAAAATAGGATAAACTAGCTGGTTGCATCTGCTACATTAGAAAAGATTCTGAGGGTTTGCTGTGGACTTAAAACAGCTACATAATTTGTGGTTGCAAAACACTTAGTCAAGCTAAGAGAGAATTTCTATGGAGGAAAATGTAGGCAGGATGTGGAAAACTGGTACAGGAAATTTAGTGTTTTGTTTTTTGTTTGGCAAAGAAGGGTCTCCCTAAAACAGGAAGAGTCCATTTGTAGCAGTAACTTGCAGGAGCACCAATGGAGTGCATTACCATTTATGTTCTTGGGCTCTCGCCTGAGACAGAGTAATCAATATTTCCTGGTAGCTATGGATTACTTCGCAAAAAATGCATGAGGTTTATCCCATAAGAAATCAAGAGGCTGTAACAGTGGGAGAGATCTTAGTGAATGAATTCTTTACCAGAATTGAGGTCCTGGGTGAGTTACACACTAAGCAAGGGAGAAACTTTGAATTCAAGTGTTTCAACCACTTTGTGAGACTCTAGGAATTCAAAAAATTTACACCACTCCATCACACCCACAATCTTATTGATGATGGGAAAGTTCAATAGTACTTTGGAAGTTCAGCTGGCTACCTTTGTAGAATAATCCCAAAGGGATTGAGACCAGCATGCCCCATTCCTTTTTGATGGCTTCTAGGTACCCCAGCACTTCAAATATTTGGGCATGAGCTAAGGACCCTAGGAAACCTATTATAAGGAGTTTCTGAAGTGGAATAGAAGGATTTGAACCAGTGGTGGAGCCAAGTTTTGCAATCAGAGTGGGCGATCAGTCATAGGTCGTGGGACACAGAGCGAGTCTGCCCCACAGTCATGCACCAGGGGTGGCTTTTGTTCCCTGGATCCCCATTCCAGGTGTTGTAATCTGACTTATGGGATCTCAGAGCCATTCAGGTTTGGTTCAGCGTCCTCTCCATCATGACAGAGGGGCTGCTGAGCCAAATTTAAGTGAGAGGCATTATGACGCAGTTCTTGGAATCACAGCACCACATTACCCCACTCTTCATGTTGTAATGCCTGGCGCAAGGAACTCATCCACACAGGACAGTTGCCACTGCTGCCACATGACTGCAGCATGGGCTTGCTTGCCAGTCTAGTGTGAAAAATTTGTGTTGTACACCTCTTTTTCTCAATTGCATAATAGGGTTGAAAAGGCACCACACATACAAATAAAGGCCTATGGGGAAGGTCTTCTCCTTTGTTCCCCAATTAGTTCTACCACTGATTTGAATCACATGGACTACAGTCCCAAACTGAAGAAGTTCTCAACTTTGCTAAGCAAAATTTGAGGATGGTCTCTGACAAAATGAAAACAGCATACCAAAAGGTGATATGGGGGAAACTTTTAAAAGAGGAGATCTGGTCTGGTTCCAAAATCCTGGAAGAAAGAAGGTAGGAGCCCTAAATTGGATAAATTTTGGGAGAAACTCTATACAGATCTGACAAAATGGTTGTAGTGACTTGGTGATGAGTAGACCAGGGTCAAGACAAAGCCTTTATTATGAACAGGAACTATGTACCAAAATAGGGTAACAAGACTTTGTGCTGCTCTGTGTAGCTGCAGCCTGCACCTGCTCTGTCCTGGGCTTCTTGTTTCTTCCCCAGCAGGAAATGTCTTACAAGAAACCAAAGATAGTATCTAGATTTTATGGGAAATGTGGCATCTCTACCCTTACTGGAGGAGTTACTCTGCAGTACATCTTCCTTTTTTAGAATCCTTTTTTTAAAGTTACGGACTTAACTAAGACACTATTAAACTATCAAACTTTCAGTGTTTAAGCAAAGTAAACACAACCCTAACATGTCTCAGTCTGTCACTGAGGCTGTTTCAGCAATCTTCCTGATCTGCTGTATTGCAAACACTCTTTAGTGAAATCCTTGTCTATAACAGACAGTTCAGTCTCATGGTCAATAACAGGGTCAATCTGTGAGTTGTTTTAAACTTGTGTCTGCTCTCACTGCACTTGTCTTGGCCAAGTTGTCAGCACTCTTGAGCACATGCTTACAATTCCTAAGATTTTGACCTCATCTGTGATTGCTGAGTATGAGAAAGGTGAGTTCTTTAATCACTTTAGCTTGTTTTTTTAACTGTGCAGGAGGACTTGCTTCTTTATTGTAATATTTTATCTGACTGTACTTTCCTAGCCTTTTCTCACTATCACAGACTCCTTAGTCATGCTTCGTTTTTGTCCCATAGTCTGTTTTAGTGAGTTTAGCAGTTTCCAGGTTACAGCATTGCAGCCCTATTATTAAGTACTGCTAAATATTAATCTTCTCTTGCATCCTTTGCTTTTCATAGATTTCAAGGCTAGAAGGGACCATTGTGGATATCAAATCTGACCTCCTGGATAACACAAGCCAGAGAAAATACTCTAAGGATTTTTTTAGGATATCTTTTAGAAATATATTCAATCTGGATTTAAAAATTGCCTTGACAGAGAAATAACCCCAACCCGTAGTAAACTGTTCCAATGGTTAATCACTTTCACCATTAAAAATGTATGCCTTATTTCCAGTCCGAATTTGTCTAGCTTCAACTTCCAGCCATTGGCTAGTGTTATACAATTATTTGTTCCCCATGTAGGTACAGTAGAACTTCAAAGATACGAACACCAGAGTTATGGACTTACTGGTCAACCGGACACCCTGTGAAACAGGAAGTCTTCAATCAGGTAGCGGCAGAGTCAAAAAAACAAAAGCAAACCAAAACCAGGAAATATTCTACTGCCTCAGGCTTTAGCCCTGGGGCTCATGGTTTAAGCCTGGGGGGGGGAGGTTGGAGGTTGGGGCTGCAGCTGAAGGGTGGGGGAGTCAGAGCTCCGGGGATGGGGGGAGGGGCTGGATGCTTCTGACCTTCCGGAGCACTGGGACTCCGGCCTTTAGACTGGGGAGAGTGCTGGGGCTTGGGGCTTCAGCCCCATGGCTCCATTCCTGGTACTCCCAAGTATGGCATTTCCATTGTTTGAAATTGGTGTTATTCATTTTTAAGTTATTAGCTCTTGCAATCTCCAGTACTCTTCTCAGTCATTCCTGATGTTCAATGGCAATGCTGCCCCAAATTATGTTATCAATGTACGCCTTTATGCCTGCTAGACCTGCTAGCATCTGGCTAATTGTAGGATAAAATACTTCCTAAAGACAGCACCTGCCAAACAGTGTGTTGAAAGTGTAGATATAGGCACTTTCACTGTTCAAGGGGATCAGCAAAAATTCAGCCAATTCATCTGATTTGTTGAAGAATTTTCTCTTGCCATCTTAGGTAACAGTTCACGCACTGCACCATAACAACTCTAACTCAGGAACCAACCCATGCAACAAACCTCAATGTCAACTTTGCCCACATATCTACACTAGCAACACCATCACAGGACCTATCCAGATCAGCTACAACATCACCGGCTCATTCACCTGCACGTCCACCAATGTTATATATGCCATCATGTGCCAGCAATGCCCCTCTGCTATGTACATTGGCCAAACTGGACAGTCCCTACGTAAAAGGATAAATGGACACAAGTCAGATATCAGGAATGGCAATATACAAAAACCTGTAGGAGAACACTTCAACCTCCCTGGCCACACAATAACAGATGTAAAGGTAGCCATCTTAGAGAAAAAAAACTTCAGGACCAGACTCCAAAGAGAAACTGCTGAGCTGCAGTTCATTTGCAAATTTGACACCATCAGATCAGGATTAAACAAAGACTGTGAATGGCTATCCAACTACAGAAGCAGTTTCTCCTCCCTTGGTGTTCACACCTCAACTGCTAGCAGAGCACCTCACCCTCCCTGATTGAACTAACTTCATTATCTCCATACTGATTTATACCTGCCTCTGGAGATTTCCATTACTTGCATCTGAAGAAGTGAGGTTCTTACCCACGAAAGCTTATGCTCCCAATACTTCTGTTAGTCTTAAAGGTGCCACAGGACCCTCTGTTGCAGTTCACCTCTTGTGCGCAAGTGGAAGTGTCCTTTTTTAACGTTTTTATTCAGTTTCCTAGGGTCCATACACAGCCATATCCTCCTTCTTTTTTCTCTAAATTTATAAGGAGCGAACCCAATATGTTGGTTCTTCCATTCTCCAAATGATACCATTTGCTATCATGTTTTGCAGCTCTTCTTCTAGACTCTTTCTTAAGACATGTGGAACTTTTTGTGTGGCAAGTACCACAGGTTCTGCGTCTTCTCTATATCATGTATGTTATTGGGAGACACCCATTTCCTGTGAATACATCTTCATATGAAACTAATAATATTTTTATATCTGGGTCTATGTTGTCTCTCTGTGGTATATCTCCTCTTAATAAGAGCAAGCACCTCACATGTGTTTAGGTCCAAGGCTGGCTGCTTGCCTATCACCATAAACTCTTATTTTATCATGTTCACTTCATATTTAAGTGACAATGTGCACTCTCCCAACACTGGAGTTGTTTCTCCTTTATAGTCCTTCACAGACACTTTTGACTCTTATGTGCTCCTTACCCCTCTCTAGTTCAGTTTCTATTATTGTATTTATCTGTTCCCAAGTGACTATCTTATGGCACATAAGTGTCATTTGTGCACATTTTAATTAATCAAGCTTTTGCGTTTCAGACTACTCCATTACTATGCTTAAGCACTCTTCTGCTTTTTCCAGCATATTTTAGCAAAATGGTTGCATTTATTTATTAAAATTTCTACATATTTTGCTGAATGCTGGGCATTTTCTATACTCATGTTGGTTGCCACATGACTGGCATTGTTTCTTGCCTTCCTTGTTTCTGTCCTTGAACAATTTAATTTCTGTGACCTTTTCCCTCTAGGCTTTTCACTTGTGTTTCTGTTTATTCTGATGCTTGGCATTTACATATTGACTTTTCTCAAATCAGATTTATGCACCTTAGTAACCAATCATTGACTTCATTTTTTATTGTTACACTTCAGCACAATTGACTGCCCTGCACCTTTAAGCAGGGGGTTGGGAGGAGTGTGGAGGGAGGGTATTTGGCTGTCCAGACAAATGAAGGGAATAGCGCTCTATGGCTGGGGGAGGAGAGGGGAGGGGGGGAAAGGGAGAGGAAAACTGCTGAAAAAGTGTCAGCATGGTCACTGACTCATCCCCTAGGATGCAGGTTTTAAAATGGGCAGTTCTGCGCCTGAAGCCTCCCTTTTACACAGAGCAGGCTGATGTCTGGGTTTGGGGCGGGAGCAGAAGAGGAGGGGAGGCAGCCAAGATAATTGTTGGCGCCTTCTTGTGGGGGATGTCCAGTGCAGGTACTCTATAAGAAAAGGTATACAGTGACCAGATAAATGGCCTGGAAAAGGACTTAAAAAGAGGCGGTTGTTAAAGGAACGAACAGGGGGGCGGTTGGGGATTCTATGAGGCAACCCCCCATTCTTATAGCTCACCTTAATCCTCCTCTGAGGAGGGGTGGATGGAAAGGTCCCGGCAATGGATTTGCTGGAGGGACCTGGATTGAAAAAGAGGGGGAGCTGGTAAAAGCCCTCAGGTAATTATGAAATAAACACAGGGTTACCTGCACTGTACACTTTTATCTGCCTGCTAGTCCCAGATATCTAATAATAAAGTTGCAGCCTGATTAAACTATGTCAAATGTCTCCTGTCCTTTTTTCGGTGTAGCCAGACAACTGATCTTTAATGAGTGTGTCTTTTAATATTCCATATTCGTAGGACGACTTTTGGGTTTTAAAAGTCTGTGACAAGCTCCTCTATTGTTTCTCATTTATTTTATATTTTCACCCTGAATCTCTCTCTCATAAATAACGTTTTTTCTAGAAAAGCAATTATCCTCAAACATTTTCACTATTTCTGTAGACCTTTCCTCTCCCTTCCCACCACCATCTGCATGAAGTGCATTGTAAACATCTAGGGTTTCTTTGAAGAGCAGGGCTTGGAGCCTTAGAGCTTTGGCACTTGCCTCTTTCTCCAAGCAGTCCTGCCAGTTTCATTCCCGCTATCACTGCTGACACCAGTCTGCCACCCCAGGCAGCTACCTAGTCTGTTTATAGTTAGAGTGGCCTCTGCAAGCACTCATAATCCAATTATACACAGTGAAGCTCTCCACCCAACAGTTCAGATTCTTGAGTGGGCTTGGATGTACCTTTGCTTTGGACAGAGACTACTTAATACTGGAGCTTAACTGTGTCTACTATTTTAAATGAAGGGAACCATTTGCACCCACCAACTTCGACAAGGATTACCTGTTAAAATATACATCATATCTGAGGATTCTAAAGATAGATGAACTACTTTTAAAAGAAGGCGTAAGTATTAATTATTGGCCATGCTTTAAAATTGATCAATTATGAAGTGGGATTTTAGTTAGCTGAAAAATATTTTAATAACAATGAATGAAAATAGCCTTCAGAGTGAGACATCCGTGCTGCCTATTGCTTATGCTCTGCTACTGCTTTACAGTACTACAGGTTTTTTTTTTTTTTTTTTTTTTTTAAGATGCACCCAGAAAGGAGTTTGATTTGAATATGGGAATACTACTACTACTTGGGCCTGATCATTTAAGGTTGCTGAGTCCCCTCCAATTGTCATTGACTATGAGCACTCAGCCTCTTTCAGGAACAGGCCCTTAGTTATTGAGGATTAACCATTTTCCCCCTTCCTATATTTTATTTTCAATAAAACTAGCTGTTTAGACAGATGCTCAGAATCAGATATATAGTCTCACATCAAAGCCTAAAGCAAGGAGTATTAATCATGAAAACACAGCTCCATCAAAAAAATAAAAGTTAACATTCTCCATTTTAATCAGATCAATAGTTCTGGCACCTACTTTCCCATGTCACCTTAGAGTCCAAACAAAAACTCACATATAAGATCATTCATCACGGTATAATTTAAAAAGAAGTTCACTGTTAAATACATAAGGACATTTTGAAAATCAGGCACATCCTCAAATAGATTCAAAGGAGATGTAAATTATTAATGTATAGCAAGATATACATATAATATGTAATGTTACCAAGCGTATTAAATCCTCTTTTACCTGCAACAAATAATTGAACTTGGACAACTATTGAATGAACAAATAACAGGACTAGGGCAAACTACTGATTAATGAAGAGCATAACATTATGCCCCCTGAGCTTTGATGCAGTGCTATAAATCTGCTTTAAAACACTTTATACACTTAACAGGACTTTGACCCCTTATTTTTATTATTCCTCCTCAATTAAGCTGTTTGGGCTTCTGACTTAATTTGCACCAGCTATGGACAGCTTTTTATCCTGTGTTGGCCAGAGCTGCTGATCAAAATGTGGGAGAGAAGAAATTTATAGTAATTGGGCAAACTATTCATAGCAAACTATTTATTTGCCAGATTTAACACTTTTGTCCTATTCATGGAGTTGATCATAAACAGACTTTGATTTTTGTATTACTATATGTGGTTTGTGTGGTTGATTCTCACAGGGAGAGGACAGGAAAAGTGTGTAGAATTAGGAGGAGGTGGGTTATCAGAATATGGATTTCTTAGGCCATATTTAACCTTTCCCTTTCTAAACCATTTTGATAAGACCCTGCTTGAGATATTACTGTTAATAAAATTAGCCTATTTTAAATACCATACAGTGCAACCAGATTTATAATGAAATTGCTGTCATCAGATTTACATGGGGTACGTCTGCTCCAGAAGATGGAGGTGAAAAACACTTGGCTGCATGGGCTCCCTGCATACCTCCTTGGAATGTATTATGGAAGATGAGATCTGTTACAATATATTGCACATCATTACCAGATATTTCTATAGATTTGATGTATTTTTCTTCTCAGAGGTTGGTATGGCACTTCCTGCCTATGATAGTCCAAGAACCAAACTAGCATGTTTGAACTCATAGTCCCCTACAAATAACACAAATTATGTATTATTTGTCTGCTAAATTGATTGGCCTTAATATAAATTTTATGCAGACTCAAAACATATATATACAATTTCAGGAATGCAACATTATAAAAAAAAATCCCACCAAATCATTGCATTTGTAGAAATGTGACTCTTTCATTTTAAACCCACCCGAAAAAAGATTGGGTATGAGGGCTCTAAAGGACAGAGAAAAAGAGGATCAAAAATACTCTTCTGTTTTAATTTGAATCATAAGTCTTACAGCAACGTTATAAGGGGATATCTTGGAAATGGCAAACTATGTATTTTGGCATAGATCTATCTATATGTACCATGCAGGATGTTCTGATCTTAAATGCCTGTGTGGATTCCCCCCACACCTAATTTTAAAGAGCTACATTGCTTCATAAATGTCTTCATTTAAGGTCAAGCAAAACCTTGAACGTGTTAATCAAAGTGAATACTTATTGTCATATCTCAGTTCTGACATTTAAGAGAAACTCTTCATGCAAATTAGATATGTGACTGCATTACTAGAAGAGAATATCAAATACAGAACACAGAAATACAATGAAACCCACTATATTGACTGAAGCCCTTCATGTGCTTCCTCTCAAGTGCAAATTAGACTCAGATTTGTCCCCTTTGAAGTTTAAGAATCTTTGGATGTATGCTGTTTGGTGCATACTGATGTCTATACTAAATAAAAATTAAAAGTATTATATGAAAATACATTTCCTGCTTGTGTGTTTCCTGTACTTATAAGTGTATGCTCAGCACTGAAGTGCTGATATGTTAAACAAAGTAGAGTGATAACCCTTAAGAGTCTTTCAAATTCAAAAATATAATTTAATTTTTATGCTTTGATGATTTCTTTTTAATATTTGACTTTGTTATTTTTCTCTGATCCTGTTATATACCTAACATTTTCTGGGCAAATGGATAATTCACAGGCCCCTTTGTTTGTATTATCCAAATAGGTAATTAATCAAATCTGGAAGCTAGATTGTACACCTGAAAAATAAATATTTATTGCCAATGTAAAAATACATTCATAAAGACCAAGTAAAGGTTATTTTATTTGAGAGGTGTAACATGGTATGCACTGACTTTTTAAATTATTACATGGATTTCTAAATTTAAAAATAGTCCAGAAAACTAAAAAGGCAGTTTCTAAAATGTATAGAGCCTAATTTTGATCCCACAGCAATTTTAAATCTGTATAGCTCTTTGGAATTGATTTGATTTATTCCTGATTAGACTAGTGTAAGTTAAGGCAGAAATTAATTATAAATAAAACATACTTTCATTAGACCTGCCCTGTAAGTAAATGACACAGGCATTCCTTATATAAGATACTTGATTTTCACCAACTGAATTGTTGGTAAGCAGTTGTTACTTTGGCTAAAAGTTGTTATGCTTGTTCTGCACCCTCCATCCACATGGTCCAAAACTCCTGGTAGGGGTCACATAACCCTTTTTGTCTTTGTTGGTGTTTGTGATTAATTTACCCCTATAGTTATGTTAACTGAAAGGTGTATTAAAACTTCATTGAGACCGATGGGTGTGCCCTCGGCCCATAACCAGCTTTCACCCTGCTTATAACAAAATGCCCCCGGCTCAGCTTTGCTTTATGTCCTGATGAGGCCTTTAATGGTGACAGCCAAAAACCAATCCCAAACAGATAGAAAAGGAATACTTTAACAAACTACAAATGATACGAGCTTAATTATTTACCTATATCCAATGTCTTTCTGTCCAGATCGTTTCACATCACCAACACAAAATAATTTTATTCCCACCCAAGTCTTTTGGGTGCTTTTCTCTCCCTGAATTTCCTTTCAATGTGCTCCTGAGGTTGTTGAGATGTGGTGGCTGTGACTGTTTTTACCCATTCTGTTCTAATGGGGGATTTGTTACTGTCATAACTTTTCCAGCCTCAGCTTCCACAGCTGCATTCTCAGTTTCAGGGGGCAGCCACACTGAAATCTTATCCTCCTGATACCTCCTTCAATGGTTCTTGTAAATAACTTTGGGTTTTGTCATGGGACCCAACTGTATCCAGTATGCCACTGTGCTATAGAATAAGTCCTCCAGGAAGCATAGTGGTGCTATGCTTCCTGTACACTCTTAGAATCACAGATATGTAGGACTGGAAGAAAGACCTCAATAGATCAATATAATCCAGCCCCCCAGAACTGAGGCATGACTAAGTATTATTTAAATCATCCCTGGCGGGTGTTTATCTGACCTGTTCTTAAAAGCCTTCAATGATGGAGATTTCACAAACTCCACAGGTAATATGTTCCAGTGCTTAACTACCCATACAGTTAGGAAGTTCTTCCTAATGTCTAACCTAAATCTACCTTGCTGCAATTTAAGCCTATTACTTCTTGTTCTGTTCTCTGTAGTTGAGAACAATTTATCACCCTCATCTTTATGGCAGCCTTTTGTGTACTTGATGACTTATGTCCCTTCTAAGCCTTCTCTTCTCCAAGTTTAAACAAACCCAATTTTTCCTCATAGGTTATGTTTTCTAGACCTTTAATCATTTTTGTTGCTCTCCTCTGACTTTCTCCAATTTGTCCACATCTTTCCTGAAATGTGGTGCCCATAACTGGACAAATGTCTCCAGTTGTGGCCTTATCAGTGCTGAGTAAAATTGAAGAATTATTCATGTCTTGCTTATAATACTGCTACTAATACATCACAGAATGTTAGCGATTTTTGTAGCATTATTACATTGTTGACTTATATTCAGTATAATCCCCAGATACTTTTCAGCAGTGCTCCTTCCTAGGCAGTTTTTTTTTTTTTCCCCATTTTGTACTGGTGCAATTGATTACTCCTTCTGAAGTGTAGTATTTTGCATTTGTCCTTATTGAATTTCATTCTATTTCTTTTAGACCATTTTTCCAGTTTGTCAAAATCATTTTGAATTCTAATCTTTTCCTCCAAAGCACTTGCAACCCCTCCCATCTTGTTATTATACACAAACTTTATCCGTGTACTCTCTCTGCGACTATCCAAATCATTTATGAAGTTGTTGAGTAGAATTTGACCCAGGACCGATCCCTGTGGGATCCCACTCAGTATGCCCTTCTAGTTCAACTGTCAACATTGATAACTACTCTCCTACTTACAGTAGGTTTGTCTAGGCTATATTTCCCTGGTTTGCTTCTGAGAAGGTCATGTGAGATAGTATCAAAAGCCTTACTAAAGTCAAGATCTATGACATCTACCTCTTCCCCCTATATCCACAAGGCATGTTATCCTGTCAAAGAAGGATATTAGGTTGATTTGACATTATTTGTTCTTGACAAATCCATGTTGATTGCTACTTATCACCTTATTATCTTCTATATACCTACAAATTGATTGATTATTTGCTCCATTACCTTTTCAGGTACCAAAATTAAGCTAAATATAATTCCCTCTGTTGTCCGTATTCCCCTTTTTATGGGTAGGAACTACATTTGCCCTTTTCCAGCCCTCTGGGATCTCTCCACTCCTTGATGAATTCTCAAAGATAAATCACTAATGGCTCAGAGATCTTTAGCCAGTTCCCTAGGTATTCTAGCATATATTTTGTTAGGCCCTGCCAACTTGAAGTAATCTAATTTATCTTTTTAACTTATTCTTTCTCCTATTTTAGCCTCAAATCCTACCACATTTACAGTTATGTTCACTATGTTAGTCACCTGATCACTGCTAACTTTTCTGATGAAAACAGACAAAAAAAGTATTTAACACTTTGGCCATTATTGCATTTTCTGTTATTGTATTTCCCTCCTCATTGAGCAATGGGCCTATTCTTTCCTTCTTTTCATGCAATCTTTCATTTGCTGAGAGACATTTCCAGCTGGGGCAGAAACAAAGAAGCCCAGGACAGGGCAGTCGAAAGCTATGTCTACACAGAATAGTAGAAAGTCCTGTTACTCTGAACTAGCAGATGTGGAGCCCTGAGAAAAAAGCTTCAAGACATGAAGGCCTAGAGCCTTTTGGGTCTGGTATTGGTTAAAATAACTTGGAGTTGTGAGCAAAGACACCTCCTGTTTGTTTCCTTCTGTGTTCAGGGAAAAATGACTTCGTACATTCTTTGTGAATAAAGAAGATTGCATCAAAAATACGAGACTCCATCATCAATGTCTCTTCCAAACTGGAACAAACTGCAAAACCCCAACTTTTTGGCTAGTAGCTGGGGTAGGGTTGTCAACTTTCTAATTGCACAAAACTGAACACCCTGCCCTACCTCTTCACTGCCCCTTCTTCAAGGCCTTGCTCTCCACTCACTCCATCCCCCCTCCCTCCTTTGCTCGCTCTCCCCCACCCTCACTACTTTCACTGGGCTGGGGCAGCAGGTTGGGTTGCGGGAAGGGGGTGACAGCTCCGTCTGGGTGTGTGGACTGTGGGGTGGGGCCAGGGATGAGGGATTTGGGGTGCGAAGAGGGCTCTGGGCAGGGAGTTGGGGTGCTGGGGTGCAGGCTTTAAGTGGGGCCAGAAATGAGAAGTTCAGGGTGTGGGAGAGAGCTCTGGGCTGGGGCAGAGGGGTGAGGACTCCAGCTGAGGGTGCAGGCTCTGGGGTGGGGCCGGGGATGAGGGGTTTGGGGTACAGGAGGGGGCACTGGGCTGGGGCCCAGGGGTTCAGAGTGCAGGAGGAGATGTAGACTCCAGATGGGGCTGTGGACATGGGGGTGGGACTGGGGATATGCGGTTTGGAATGAAGGAAGAGTCTCTGGACTGGGACTGGGGGTTGGGGTGCAGAAGGGAGTTCTGGGTGTGGGGTCCCAGCGGTGCTTACCACGGCTCCCAGGAAGTGTCTGCCAGATCTCTACAGCCCCTAGAAAACATGGGCAGCCCGGGCCCATGAACTGCCCTCATGCTCACAGGTGCCGCCCCTGCAGCTTCTATTGCTCGCAGTTCCTGGCCAATGGGAGCTGCGGAGCCGGCACTTGAGGCAGGGGCAGCGCGCGGAGCCTCCCTGGCTGTCCATACACCTAGAGGATGCAAAGACTTGGTGGCTGCTTCTGCAAGCCATGTGAAGCTAGGGCAGGCAGGTAGCCTGCCTTAGCCCTGGGCCCCCGCTGCGCTACCAACCGGACTTTTAATGGCCCAGTTGGCAGTGTTGACTGGAGCTGCCAAGGTCCCTTAACCAGATGCCTGTCAACCCTCTGCTGGGGTAACAATATCATCAGACCCATAGGCACCGGCTTCCTTCAGACCTGGGGGGGTGCTTAACCCACCTCTCCACCCCAGGCCCATACCCTATCCCTTCCCCGTCTCTTCCTGGCTCTGCCCTGCCCCATCCCTTCCCCCAAGTCTGCCTCCTCCCCATATCATGCCCCATCCCCACTTTTCCCCCTCCCTCCCAGAGCCTTCTGCACACCACAAAACAATTAATCTCAGTGGGCAGTAGGCACTGGAGGGGAAGTGGAGATGCTGGTCAGCGGGAGATGCTGGGAGGGGAGGGGAGAGCTGGCTGCCAGTGGGTGCTAAGCACCCATATTTTTTTCTGTTAGTGCTTCAGCCCTGGAGCGCCGATGGAGTGAGCGCCTATAGATCAAAATTAAGTTTGTTAGCCAGCCTTCTCTCTCATCATCACTCCATTCATTTTTGATCAGCTTTTCATTTTTACCTCTCTGTTTAGATAAACATTTTTACAGTATCGTACATGCCAAAGATTTCAAACAAAGACCTAGATGCTTTGGCAAAATCATGTGGTGTATGGATTGAGTTCTGTTGACTAGATTAAAGTTGCTCCTGCTTTGAATTTGAGTTTTGAATTTGACTTGTGCATTAGTCATGCTGATAAGATCTGGTGTACTATTTGCTTAACAGGCTACTATTCAATAAATCTACTAGGTCAATCTGTCCCAGGTGTAACTATTAATATTCAGTGGAGTTACAGCAGGGATAAATAATACCTATTATATAGCTGTTCTCATGGTAGATTTCAAAGCACTTTAAAAAGGAGGTCAGTATAATTCTTTCCATTTTACAGATGAGGAAACTGAGGCACAGAGAGGGAAGGGGACTTGCTCAATCAATGGCAGAACTGAGAATAGGACACAGGTCTCCTCAGCCCAGTGCACTAGCCAGACCTTTCAAACTCTACAGTAAAGGTCATCTCCAGAAATTGTTGATTGAATAACTCCACAGAACACTGTATATCTTTTTTATTGATAAGAAAGTTGTAAACTATTCAGCATCAATACAAAGTTGGCTTGGTTTTGAGTTGCTTTAAAATATCATATTTTAGATTAGCCATAAAACTCTGCTAAACAATTGTCCATTTAAGCTTTGGAATGTGACTTCCCTGCCTTATCTGTTAACCTCAGCCTCAAAATATTGAGACCCAAATTTGTTGTTTATTTAGCCAAGTTGTCATTTACTCCAAATGATCAAAGATGCTCCATTATAGTAAATTAGTTAGTTCTGTTAATTCCAATGATCATATTTACCTGTTTATCCAATACTGTTGAGTTGGATGGATCTAAGAGGAAGAGAAGAGAGTGAAAGTAATTTGCATAGTTGATTTTGGTTGCAGATAGAAAAGTACCAAATATGTTAAATTAAAATATTATTATGCTTAGCCCTAATATCCTCCTGCATAGCAGGGGGTATATTTGGCATATTATGAAGTCCTGAAAGATATAACAACTAACAATGTTACTTACCACCTTTTAATGTTGTGATTCATGACACATAAAAATTGGGAAGGTATGTTTACATGCAGAGTTGTAGTACACTATATGTAAACTACATCTGCACATACCTCTAACCATGTGAAGTTAGGAACATCTCTTATCAAAGCAAACAAAAACCCCTCAGAATCTGCCACCTAAAAAGTATATCTAAAAGGTCTTGATTCATTATTAAAATACCTGCTCTGTAGCTTGGGGCAAGGAATATTTATGGGCTTCTGTCGCTCCACTGTTGTAGGCTCGACAAATTTTAATTTTTGCACTAGGGCCTATACATTGTCCAGAATAACAAATAACAAATATTCTTTTTTTCCTTTATCCCTCCATTAGATTGGCCCACATGACTAAAGGCCAGTTTTAATGATAGAACTGAAAATAGCTCAGAACACGTAAATTGACTAATGTCACAGCTCTCTTTGGAAATTTTCTGAGAAAAGTTCTCAGATGTATTCATTATTCAGAATGATCCACTAATTTCTCCAGCAACTAACTCCTGACATGTAGATCATTTGAATTTGAATTATGAATTAGTCAATTTGTGCTTTAACTTCTATATTGTAACTAATTTAGTTAACTACCTTAACCAACACTGTGAATTTAAAATGGCATGTTTGATTGTAATGTGATGTATTTGTTAGTAATATATGCCACGCAATCAAAAAACAAGAGTGCTATGTGATTTATAGCAATTAACCAACAGCGTGATTTGCCAGTTACAGATTTGACAATCAAATGTACAATGTAAAATTTACTTTCAATAAATACTCAAGCAATCAAGCCAATAGTGAAACTTGCACAAACTTTAATGTTTGCAGAAAGTGACCATAAAAAGATTGTGAACACAATTGAATTGAATTTCATTTTTGATATAGAATGAAGATTAGAGGGTTTTTCCCCCTTCTAGTTACAGAGCTCCACCTACTTGTTTTTGCCTTTGCCCCGACAAAAATAAGGATGTTTATCAAGAGTAAAAGAAGTACAGTTATTTTTACTCTCTTATCTTACCAAAGTGTATCACATTTACCACTACCCATCAATTAGGGTGAAACTCACCAAATGTAGAGGGCACATGTGAAGCCCTGCCCAACATTAAAGCCACAGGTTAAGGAATTAACTAGAATTCAGAAGTGGGATGAATTTCACTTTTGTATTTAGCACCTCACTGTGCTTTGGAGTACTCAAAGACTTTGAGCTAAATTCTGTCTCTCTTCACTCTTTGTTTATGGCAGAAGGATGCAGAGGTGCATCTCTCCAGCTGGATTCCTTGGAACCTCTGTGAATGATGGAGTGTGGGGGCCAGAACAGAGTGCAGGGTAAAATCCTATTTCCATACCCTGTTGTGATAATTGGGCATGCAAATGTACCTTAATTGTGAGCTCAACTGTCAGAAGTATGTGAAAGTTCATAAGAAGTCACAATAACTTATAACAAATGGTGATGGGAAAAGGTACAAAAGGGAAACAAAGACTGTATGGGTCCAAACAAAAAGTTCTACTGATATAATTCAAGGACAGTTTTAAGATCATGCCTAGTAAACAGCATGAGACCAAAAATGAGTGATCCAAAATTGGTATGTTGGATATTGGGCCTAATTGGTAGACAAAATAATGAGGGAATGGTTTATTCTACTCATCGTCCCCTTCTGGGGTCCTTAAAGAAAGGCTTTGTGAGAAAAAAAATGGCTACTGGAGTGAGTTTCACCATCACTGCAGCCACACTGTCTCCTGGGACTCTGGGCCTTCTTCATCCTGACCCTGAGAGATGTCCTGACCAGACCAGGCCATAGAGAGGGACCCAGATGACCTGGCCACCTCTACTTGCTGCATCCCAGACACCACTGGGGATGTTAGACTTTGTTGTCCCCCACTCCTCCTTGTATCCCATTTTCCTTCCCCACCTTATTTCTTCTCTTTCCTCTCTCTCTCTCTTTCCTTTTCTCAGATAGGAGTCTGTCTTAGTTGGCCAGGACTGTATATATTGCAACACTGCTGTAAGTCAGTGATCATAGAGGCAGCTAAAAGCAATGCTCCAAACAGCCCAATTCTGGTACAAATTTGCCAAGTCTCAGAATGGCTGATCAGCCCATGTGCTGTGCCTCAGTTTCCCAGCAGTGATATTGCAAGTGAGAGTCAACATCAGAGACAGAAGCTGCATTTGCTGTTCTTTTCTCTCCCCTTTTTGTGTGTTTGTCTTGTTTTGTCTTAAGAAACAGGATCAGACTTCAACAACAACAGCAAGAACAACAGAGAGAGAGAGAGAGAGAGAGAGAGAGACTGACTGTCAAACAACGGGGGTTTTCCCTTTTAAAAATCTCTCTCCAGTTAAAGGGAAAAGGAACAAGAGATGTTATTAAAAATGAAAGCCTGACTTAATACTTTATATTTCAAATGCTTTAACTGTTTCCCATTCTTTTTGGTATTTTTAATAGAAGGTTTAAAAGATTTTTAACAGAGTGTTTGCCATGGTACTAAGCAGGCTGACATCTCTGTATACCAAACCCCAAACCTCATGTAACACTGTTTAATGTTGGACAGCAACAGTTACGTTAACTTTGATTCCTTGGGCCAAGGTAGTTGTAGTGAGGTGACAACTCACTGGCGTGGCGCCTCCTGCTGGTCATCCTGGGAATTAGCTCTTCCAGCCCAGAGCACCCTCTGCAGGCCCGGGTCTCGCCTACTGCTGGCCCCCATGTCCCTCCTGGACCCCGGTGCCCCTCTACATCAGGGTTCTGACCCAGCAGTAACCCATAATCTGGGTCTCCCCACCAAGGGGAACCCCCTACCTCTATCCCCACCTTGCCTCAGTGGCTACTGCCAGTCATCATCTAGCCCACGCTCACTGGGGCAGACTGCAGTCTGTAAACCATTCATCATCAGCAAGGGGGTTAGGACCTGCTGCCTTTGCCTATCTCTGGGCTGCCCTTCTGCAGCCCCAGAACTTTTTTTAGCCTTTTAGCAAGGCCTGCAGCTTGGGGTTTTACTAGGCTGGAGCTCCCCAGCTCCCTCTGCCCTTCCACAGCACTGTTCCACCTAAGATACCCTTCTCATCTTCCAGGCAGCCAGGTCTTCTCCCTCAGAAGCTAAATATAGATATATATATAGAGAGAGAGAGTCTCCTTTTTCAGCTCCTCGCCCCCAGCCCTCTTATAAGGGCCAGCTGGGCCCTGATTGAGCTGGACACAGCTGTGGCTGCTTCCCCAATCAGCCTAGCCTTTCACAGCTGCAGCCCTCTCCAGGACTGCTTTTTCCCTTGTTTTGCAGGAGTGGGGCAGCTGCCCCACTACAGTAGTCTTTCTAAATTAATACAACAAGTCCCACATCAATTAGTGTCTTTAGGGAGGTTAGCACCATGGTAAGTGCAAGCCTTCTGCTATCTGTGCTGAGGACTGGTCTTGGATTAACTGCTGCATGGAAAGTAAGGCCCAGATCCACAAAGGTGATACAATGTTGAGCATTGTAATGTCCAAAGTTTAGGCACTTAGAATGTCACTGGAACAACAGATTCAGAAAGTCTGAGTTAGGTGCTTAGGCTCCCTATACTATGCATGGGAGATATAGGTATCTAAGAATGGAATCCATAAAAGCCAGCTTACTAGGCAGGCAGACTCCTAAGCTAGACAATGGGGGATGCTGTTGACAGGGGGATATACTAAACCCCACCCCTCTCACAGACTTAGGCACCTAAGTCTGGGCCCACAGGGAGGTATCTATCTCTGCTTGTGATCCACAACCGGGACCCCCTGTCCTGGAATCAAGCTATTCTGCCAAGAAATCTGCCTTAGTGCCTGCCTAACCTTACATGAAATGGCTGGGAGATGGGTGGGGGCTCCCTTATAACCTTTATCCCAGTGGTTAGGATACCCACCTTCTGTTCTAAAAGGGCCACAGATATTGGACCTTAACATCATGACTTTTTATATTTAAAAAAAAGAAGAAATATTTTAGTCACTGCTTTAGAGTCTCCCCTCTCCCTCCGATCATTGTGCAGTTGGAGTCATAACTAAGGCATTTTCAGGCAGAGATATAAAAATATAGAGCCAGTTTGTCTTTTGGTGTAAATCTCTTGGCTTCAGTGGAGTTATTCCAGCAGTAAGTTCATGGTATTACAACTGACACACAACCTCTAAGTTATCCATAAAATAAATTTCCTATAACATATGTGGCATGACAAAATACATAATGGCACTGTGTAATATACAAGTTATTGGATGACCTGCATAACAAAATAAGGCTTCAATTACACTGGTCTACAATTTTTGAGAAGTCGTCTGCTTCAGAGATAAAATGTGCTATTTAATATGTATTTTGATGTGCTGAATTCAAATATGACAATTAAAACAACTGATTGGCTACTGTTTCTAAGATATTTAAGTTTTTACATTTTATGTCTATGTATATTGTGTAGATAGAGTTTTAATCATAAATTGTAAACCTAGGTCTTTTCATGCGTTTATGGTTGCTTTACATGATAATATTTCACCTGTCCTGTTTATGTAACACTTTAAAAATCAGCAAAAGGGTTATAGAAATAAAATTGATTATGAAACAAAAGGCAAAAAACTATTATGTACATAGTTTAGTCCTATTCAGTGTCTATTCGGCGCTTCTTGGTTTGTCTCTTGTATTCATTAAATGGAGCATCTCTTGCCACTGTCCAGCAATAGTCTGCAAGCATTGATGGGCTCCATTTGCCCTGATAGCGTTTCTCCATTGTTGCAATGTCCTGGTGAAATTGCTCACCGTGCTCGTTGCTCACTGCTCCGCAGTTCGGTGGAAAAAAATCTAAATGAGACTGCAAAAAATGTATCTTTAGTGACATGTTGCAACCAAGGCTTTTGTATGGGTGGTAACAAAATCTTCCTTGATTCAACAAGTGGTGGATGCTGAACACTTTTCCTCCCAGGCTCCAATGACTGTCGGAGTGGCCAATCTTTCTTGATGTAGTGGGAATCTCTTGCACGACTATCCCATTCACAGAGAAAACAGCAGTACTTTGGGTATCCAGTCTGCAGACCAAGCAAGAGAGCAACAACCTTCAAATCGCCACAAAGCTGCCACTGATGTTGGTCATAGTTTATGCACCTCAAAAGTTGTTTCATGTTGTCATAGGTTTCCTTCATATGGACTGCATGACCAACTGGAATTGATGGCAAAACATTGCCATTATGCAGTAAAACAGCTTGAAGACTTGTCGTCGATGAATCAATGAACAGTCTCCACTCATCTGGATCGTGAACGATGTTGAGGGCTGCCATCACACCATCGATGTTGTTGCAGGCTACAAGATTACCTTCCATGAAGAAGAAGGGACAAGATCCTTTTAACGGTCATGGAACATGGAAACCCTACCATCACCTGCCAGGAGATTCCACTGCTGTAGTCTGGAGCCCAACAGCTCTGCCTTACTCTTGGGTAGTTCCAAATCCCTGACAAGGTCATTCAGTTCACCTTGTGTTATGTGGTGTGGTTCAGAGGAGGAGGATGGGAGAAAATGTGGGTCCTCTGACATTGATGGTTCAGGACCAGAAGTTTCATCCTCTTCCTCTTCCTTGTCTGACTCAAGTGAGAATGAGTCTGTTGCATCAGGAACCGGCAGTCCTTCTCTGTGGGGTACTGGGTGTATAGCTGATGGAATGTTTGGATAATGCACAGTCCACTTTTTCTTCTTTGACACACCTTTCCCAACTGGAGGCACCATGCAGAAGTAACAATTGCTGGTATGATCTGTTGGCTCTCTCCAAATCATTGGCACTGCAAAAGGCATAGATTTCCTTTTCCTGTTCAACCACTGGCGAAGATTTGTTGCACAAGTGTTGCAGCATATGTGTGGGGCCCACCTCTTGTCCTGATCTCCAATTTTGCAGCCAAAATAGAGGCGATAGGCTTTCTTAACCATAGTGGTTATACTGTGCTTTTGTGATGCAAAAGTCACTTCACCACAAACATAGCAGAAGTTATCTGCACTGTTCACACAAGTACGAGGCATCTCTGCTCACTTTGGATAAACAGAAATGTGTCCCTTTGCAAAATCAAACACTGACAAATAAGAGAGCACGACACTGGATGATTTCCTGAGCTGATATAGGGCAATTTGTTCAGCAGAGTGATGTAAGCTTCATTATGATTCCATCATCCATGACTTCTAGGAATATCATGATGCAATTCATATCATGTATGATGCAATACCAGCTTCAGATTGCATCATTCATTGTTTTGCCTAAAAAGCAAGTACTGTCCAAACCCAGTCATAGATTTAGTCATAGATCCAGTCAAAGATGTATTTTAGTCATTTCTTGTTTAAATTGAGATCCCTTTCCTTTATAACTCACTTATCGTCTGCCATTCCAAGTCAAGGGTCGTATATACTGACCCAATAGCCTATCTTGAAAACTAGAGCCAATCAACAATTTTAAGCATCATTTTCGTTCTCAGTGACCCAGAATTAGTAAAGTTATTTCAGAAGCATTTTGGCTGTAGAGCAGTGTATGCATTCACTCCACCCTCATGCTCATACAGCCTTTAAAAATACATGCAATCATGGTGTATGCCCAATATACATGTGAAGACTACATGATGTCACAATGAATAGAAGATGGTCAAGACAGAGAAAGAATTTTTTTTGCTGGAAAAATTTAAGTAATGGAATTACTTATTTCCCCCACTGTGTCATATGAAGTTGAGACATACTTTCATATAGTAATTTTGACTCCAGAAAAATGCTAAGAAAAGTGCATTAAAAAGTTGGCGTTGATATTCAGACTTATATTTTTCTCTTTTTTAACCATTTGAAAGTCAATTTAATTATTATTTTTGTAAATTCTACTAATATTTTAACTTGTGTCCACATGGCAATACTGTATATAAAAGTTACCTTATAGTTTGCTTGGTGTAATAGTATTTTCCCAAGAAAGCACATGAATGTTAATCTTAATAAATTCAACTCAAAAGATCCAAAAATGAAGTCCTGACTGCAAATTAAGAGCTGTGTGCACCAGGAGCCCCAAGAAAATTAAGAGGGCACTATGCTTTATAGGTGTGATCTAAAACCTATTGAACTCTCCAAGCATTTTTCAGTTGATTTCAACGGGTCAGGTCTATAGCATTAACAGTAAGAAAATTACTTTGAAAAGCATTACTTGAACAGTTCTGCATATTTCAATAATATGATATATTTGGTTTTATTTGCTAGGTTTCTGACTCTTAAATGTTGCATTTAAGATGATAGAACACTTCACTTTAATTAATGAAACAGCTGCAAAACACTGACATTTACCGATTTCCTTTTTTTCCATAGGCTATTGTTAAATGCTGTGTAACTAGTACAGTCTCTTAGCATTTTAAACCATTAAAGCAGAAAAAATGAGTTTATATAACAGTTAATTGCCAAGTACTTTGCCAAGTGAGTAAAGAGCTGGTACATTGGTTGTGTGTCCACAAAAACGGTGGCCGTTAAAATCAGAAATTGGGATGATCTATTGTTAAAACCTACTTGAGATTTTAGATGGAGCTGCATGGGTCTTGGCTGGGGAGAATATTAGTCAGAACAATGGTTTTCTCTTTTTCTTTTCTAATAGGCTATGAAATTTTTAATTTCTACCTGGAAGGAAGGAACCACCAAGGAATCTTGGTTTAACATCTCTCAAAGGCTATGTCTTTACTGCGAAGCAAGATGTGTGTTTACATTAGGATAGTTACCTTGATGTAAAACCTAGTGAAGACAATGCACGGTAACTTTTACTTCCTTGTAATTAGTTGAAGTGAATCCTAGATATGGGGTTACAGGGTTGACCTTGATTAGCTACAAGCTAAAGACTACACATTTCTTGTCTCCAGTATGCTTTGTCATCTAGATAGAAGAGTCCTGCATGGAGGTAGCTAACATTGCATTAGAGTTTTTTAGATATAGAAATGTGGGGTTGAAAGGGACATTGAGAGGTCAGCTCATTCATCCCCCCACACAGAGGAGAATTAAATATGGCTAGACTATCTCTGATGGATTTGTGTAACCTGTTCTTTAAAATCTCCAATGATAGGGATGCCACATCTTCCTAGGTAACCTATTCCAGTGCTTAACTATCCTGATAGTTAGAAAGTTTTTCTTACAAACTAAGACAATTTATTCTTCTCCTCAGAGGGTAGGACATGGCGAACAATTAATTGCCATCCCATTTTATATATCTGAAGATTTATCACATTCTCTTTCAGCCTTTTCTCTAGACTAAACATGCCCAATGTCTTCAACCTTTCCCCCTGCAAAGATTTAAGATTGGGAATATTCCCATGAAGTCTTTGGGATTAATCATGTGTTTGAATTTAAGTACATGCTTAAATCTTCATGGGATCAGAAGCTATATTAATAATAATGTAGAGCTAGTTTATTAACCTCTTATTCATGCTGTGTTGTTACATGAATATTTCTACTGATCTCTATGGGATTATTAACATGAATGACTGTACACCAATCTGACCCTTTTAATTTACATAATTATATTTATTTGTTAAGAACCAATAGTCTAGCTGGCCCTGCATAGGACACAGAAAGAGGACTTGGCTCCTTCACTAAGTAGTTGATCACATAAATGCCCATAAGCTAAATTTCCAATATGCACCTTGTGCCATCCATACCCATCTGACAAAGAGGAGGAATGTGCTATAATCTGAACCATCCAGGATCAAAGTTCATTTACAAATATGCATTTGAGGTTGGGTTTTTTCATTTGTTTTGTTTTTTTCTTTATCCCCTACTTATTCTGCAACTCTAATTTCAATTTGACTTGTGTGCATCAGGTATTGAACAATTATTCGTTATTCCACTCTAAAAATTAATAAAAATATTTTGATTAATATTTCAGCTATCTTAAGTTTCTTGGGAGTGTGCTGCTATGCATGTCATTGGTCTTGATAGCCTTTAGTCAACAACCTATGAAGCAACTTATCCCTCCCACAAGGAAACTCAAAATCAATAAAATAAATACTTGGAAGTTGTGCTCAAGTAATACCGGCTTTTGATGTATTTATTTTTATGCCACTCTGATTATGCTACAACCCTTTCTTCTCATGTACATTTCATCAAGTGTTCTTAGACATAAAAATAACTATTTGAATTTTAAGTGCTACCTTAGAGCATAAAAAGAAACACAAAGAAGCAAACCATTCGTTGTTGGAGATTCTTTGAAAAAAGCATGTGTGTGTCTGAAAGGCTCAAATTTTCAGTATTATCTGCATGATACTGTAAGTTTTGTGGCAAGGAACTTAATTTTGTATATCATAATGAATGTGTTTGTATTCTACCGATTTGATTAGATCTGTGAGCTCATTTGATACCATACAGAAAAGAGTATAGAACCCAGGCCTCATTCCACTGAAGTCAGTGGTAAAGTTGAATCAATAGGGGCAGGCACCTCATGTTTATATTTTAAAAATTATCTGTATATTGATTGGAATTTGTAAATCAATAAAAGGCATAAATCATTATATACTATAGGTGTTGCAGATAGTGATTCCTGTAGTTAAAGTTACGTGATATTTTCCCATTACACTGGTCTACAATTTTTGAGAAGTCGTCTGCTTCAGAGATAAAATGTGCCATTTATTATGTATTTTGATGGGCTGAATTCAAGTATGACAATTAAAACAACTGATTGGCTACTGTTTCTAAGATATTTAAGTTTTTACATTTTATGTCTATGTGTATTGTGTAGATAGTAGAGTTTTAATCATAATTTGTAAACCTAGGTCTTTTCATTGGTTAATGGTTGCTTTACATGACAATATTTCACCTGTCCTGTTTATGTAACACTTTAAAAATCAGCAAAAGGGTTATAGAAATAAAATGTATTATGAAACAAAAGGCAAAAAACTATTATGTACATAGTTTAGTCCTATTCAGTGTCTACTCGGCGCTTCTTGGCTTGTCTCTTGTATTCATTAAATGGAGCATCTCTTGCCACTGTCCAGCAATAGTCTGCAAGCATTGATGGGCTCCATTTGCCCTGATAGCGTTTCTCCACTGTTGCAATGTCCTGGTGAAATCGCTCGCCGTGCTCGTTGCTCACTGCTCCACGGTTCAGTGGAAAAAAATCTAGATGAGAGTGCAAAAAATGTATCTTTAGTGACATGTTGCAACCAAGGCTTTTGTATGCCTTGAGGAGGTTTTCCACCAACAACCTGTAGTTGTCTGCCTTGTTGTTTCCGAGAAAATTTATTGCCACTAACTGGAAGGCTTTCCATGCCGTCTTTTCCTTGCCACACAGTGCATGGTCAAATGCATCATCTCGAAGAAGTTCACAAATCTGAGGACCAACAAAGACCCCTTCCTTTATCTTAGCTTCACATAACCTTGGAAATTTTCCACAGAGGTACTTGAAAGCTGCTTGTGTTTTGTCAATGGCCTTGACAGAGTTCTTCATCAGACCCAGCTTGATGTGTAAGAGTGGTAACAAAATCTTCCTTGATTCAACAAGTGGTGGATGCTGAACACTTTTCCTCCCAGGCTGCAATGACTGTCGGAGTGGCCAATCTTTCTTGATGTAGTGGGAATCTCTTGCATGACTATCCCATTCGCAGAGAAAACAGCAGTACTTTGTGTATCCAGTCTGCAGACCAAGCAAGAGCGCAACAACCTTCAAATTGCCACAAAGCTGCCACTGATGTTGGTCATAGTTTATGCACCTCAAAAGTTGTTTCATGTTGTCATAGGTTTCCTTCATATGGACTGCATGACCAACTGGAATTGATGGCAAAACATTGCCATTATGCAGTAAAACAGCTTGAAGACTTGTCGTCGATGAATCAATGAACAGTCTCCACTCATCTGGATCGTGAACGATGTTGAGGGCTGCCATCACACCATCGATGTTGTTGCAGGCTACAAGATTACCTTCCATGAAGAAGAAGGGACAAGATCCTTTTAACGGTCATGGAACATGGAAACCCTACCATCACCTGCCAGGAGATTCCACTGCTGTAGTCTGGAGCCCAACAGCTCTGCCTTACTCTTGGGTAGTTCCAAATCCCTGACAAGGTCATTCAGTTCACCTTGTGTTATGTGGTGTGGTTCAGAGGAGGAGGATGGGAGAAAATGTGGGTCCTCTGACATTGATGGTTCAGGACCAGAAGTTTCATCCTCTTCCTCTTCCTTGTCTGACTCAAGTGAGAATGATTCTGGTGCATCAGGAACCAGCAGTCCTTCTCTGTGGGGTCCTGGGCATATAGCTGATGGAATGTTTGGATAATACACAGTCCACTTTTTCTTCTTTGACACACCTTTCCCAACTGGAGGCACCATGCAGAAGTAACAATTGCTGGTATGATCTGTTGGCTCTCTCCAAATCATTGGCACTGCAAAAGGCATAGATTTCCTTTTCCTGTTCAACCACTGGCGAAGATTTGTTGCACAAGTGTTGCAGCATATGTGTGGGGCCCACCTCTTGTCCTGATCTCCAATTTTGCAGCCAAAATAGAGGCGATAGGCTTTCTTAACCATAGTGGTTATACTGTGCTTTTGTGATGCAAAAGTCACTTCTCCACAAACATAGCAGAAGTTATCTGCACTGTTCACACAAGTACGAGGCATCTCTGCTCACTTTGGCTAAACAGAAATGTGTCCCTTTGCAAAATCAAACACTGACAAATAAGAGAGCACGACACTGGATGATTTCTAGAGCTGATATAGGGCAATTTGTTCAGCAGAGTGATGTAAGCTTCGTTATGATTCCATCATCCATGACTTCTAGGAATATCATGATGCAATTCATATCATGTATGACGCAATACCAGCTTCAGATTGCATCATTCATTGTTTTGCCTAAAAAGCAAGTACTGTCCAAACCCAGTCATAGATTTAGTCATAGATCCAGTCAAAGATGTATTTTAGTCATTTCTTGTTTAAATTGAGGTCCCTTCCCTTTATAACTCACTTATCCTCTGCCATTCTTATAATTTTGCAACACTTTAGCAACTAGAGCAGAAATTCTTCATGCTAGGTGTCTGCCTCAGGCTGAATTTTTAAAGTTCCCACGAAAACAGTTCAGCCATTTCTCTGAATAAGCTTAGGGGAAAATAATGTTGTTAAATTCTTGCAACCATTTTGTTGAGAAGTTCTAGTGTTACCAAACTTTGGTGCAGGCAATTGAGATTTGGCATGTTGGTTTGCCCTGGTCTGAATGATATGACTTTTGCTGGTCCTTTGAAAATATGCCCAAATTTGGCCAAATTCTCAGTCTCTGAAAGTCGCAGTTAGTTAGCACATAATCAGTAGAGACTTTTTATTTTGACAGCTAATTTTAGTAAAGATTTCATCAGCACTGGGTATGCTCTTCCCAAGGATGCAGGGGCTAAGCAGAACATTCCTGGCAGGTGCTCCTCCATGGAGCAGCACTGGGCTTGAAACTTTAAGAAGGGAGACTGGCTCACCTGTGCTATCCATTCCGGATTGGCTCAGCCAGTGAGAAGAAAACACCCTCATTGGAATACAGACGGAAGGCACAGATTGATGAGGAGCACAGGTGCAAAGGGGAAAGTGGCACTGGCTTGGCAAAGCCTGGGACAAGGAATAAGGAGAAAGGGAGTTGGGCAGAGGGAAGTGGACCAAGATTGGATGAGTATCCTGGGAGCCATGGGCGGGAGGTGGAGGAGACTGGTAAAGGTCATCTCCAGGGGACAAATAGCTTGGGGTGGAGAATTGAGAATGGCTAGGCAATGATGGGGTGGGGTGGGGCATAGGGAGAATGGTACTGGGATGGGAGCCAGAGCTGGGTAAGAGGCAAGATGGAAACTGGTTGGAGGGGATGGGGCAGAAGAGGCTGTGTCCACTACAGCACATTGGCAAACTGTGTGTCTCACCTCTCTTTTGCTGGTCCACATAAACAACCTACTACTGCTATCAGCTTCTCCATTAGTTCAAATGGCAAAGGTCTGTGCAGTAGATCTTAATGTTCCAACCATGCCACAGAACCATGTGGATGTCAATTTGATAACACATGATGAAATGTGGGTTTTCAGTTTTTTTTCATTAAAAAAAAATCCCTTAGGAAATCTCTCTCTCTCATACACACCCACCCTATCTTAAAAGCACTGGTTGAGTCAAGCCTGTGCAATCTTAATTCAATCCCCTTGTGTACATACATTATGCTAGTTTTTATTTACATGATTGCATAATTTTTTTTGCCACAGGACCCCTGCCTCATTCAGTGCACAGGATGGACCTGGTCTGGAGATATAGGGTTATACAGAGATGTTGATTGTCACCTGTAGGACCCCTGCCTCATTTTTTCTGCAATCCCTTGCCTCATATATTCTACACCTTCTAATTTCTGATAGAGAAAGGATGGTCTTATGGTTATGGTAGTTGGGGAATTGGACTCTCTACTACAGAATCCTTATGTCAAGCTGGGCAAGTGAGCTAAATCAAACTTTCCAGAGGGAGACACATGCACTTGTCTTTTCTTTTTCATTCCTCATTTTCTGGGTGCCTCACTTGAGGCCCCAAGGACTGAAATAGATGAATGCTGAACACTTACAACTTCAAATGAAGCCAATGGGAATCTGTGCTTTGAACGTATAAAATGCCAAGTATTTTGGAGAGTGGGGAAGTCAGGGCCTAGGCATCTTTAATTGGGCACCCAATTAGTGGAAACTTGACCTTAATATCTCTGTGCTTCAGCTCCCCATCTGTAAAACTACAATATAACAACTTCCCCCATCTCATAGAGATGTGAAAATAAATTGTTTACAAAACACTCATATATTATAGTGATGAGTGCCATAGTAAAGCCCAGAAGGAAATCAATAATTCTGTATTCAGAGCAGAGTCTGAATAGTATGAAGTAAATAAGGCCCGGAGCCACACATTCAACAATGAGGAGAACTGAGCACAATCCATCCTGTGCTCTGAATGGGACAGCAGTCCTGGGGAAAATAGTATTGATCATGTAATTAAAGACTGCATTATACACTTACACAAGGGGGTAAATTAAAGTGGCAAAGGTAACTTTAATTGTGGTATTTTCTAATGAATTTGCAACCTTAAAATGTTCTTTCAGTGTAGGGTTTTTTGTTTGTTTGTTTTGCTTTTAGTAAATATATTCAAAGTGCTGCAGGAGCAACTGACAACCTCTGAAAATCTTTTAACCACTTAAATGCTGTCCTATGAACTTGACAGATTGGACAAAAGCCTTACCTTTAGAGCTGAACAATATGTCAGGTTAACCCTAGCCAAAATACATTTTATACTCTATTATGTGCATTCAGAGCACCAGAGAGAAAGCTCAATACTGATCTCACCCTGGAATAAATATGGACCAACTCTGTGGAAGTTTCTGACTCAGAATATTCTGAAGATGTGACTAGTGAAGTAGTTAAGACATTATTAAGTTTATGATATGTAGTATAAAATAAAAAGGTAAAATAAAAATAAATACGTTGTTTCATATTGATATTTCATTTCATAAATAGTTTTAAATTACATGTTTTCTTGCAAGACAATGTTTACACTTTTAGAAACAGATCATTACAAAAAACAAATTAAATACTAAACCTCGTGGTAAAGTAGTGACTTAATGCCCTTCCCAATGTCTGCAAGTAATATTAATCCTGCTTTTCAGTAGTCAGTTGTACACTTAAATGTGTGCGGCCCATGTGACATTTAATTGCCTGTCCATTTCTTGCTCCTTAGAACTTTCCTTGGGTATAGTTAGAATGAAGAGAGCGCTTCATGTGGAGTCCCAGGTTAATGAATGGTTTTGATACACTCTTAAGGGTGCCTCTGTCCAAATCTTTCTGGGTGGAAGAGGGGTAATTTTGACATGCTTCAGGAAGATATGGTTAAAAGCGAGAGAAATTGTGGTAAAAGGAGGTCTATCTTTGGTTTCTACATGTCAGTCTAGCAACTTTGACTACAGAAACATTTTTTGTTAGTAGCTCTAACAAAAAAATCCAAAATCTAAGTAATTACAGAATAGTACCCCACTTGATGAAAAAGGGTGTTATTCTCTGATGTTCATATCTATAGAAAGCCATGCTATAGCAGTCCATGGCTTAGGACTTTTTCAGTACAGAAACTATACATCTGGCTCAGTTTTCAAAAGCCTTCTATGGATGGAATAAATAATAATAAATAATGGTATAAACTAGTTATGTATTTTCGTACGTGAGAGGATGACCTTCATAACTTACTCGAAATTTTACTTCTCATTACTTGTGGGTCATTCAATCAGTGGTAGAAATAAATTATATTGTTCCACTGCCCTTTGGTATGTATTCCCTTTGTAAATGGATATTTTTCATTGACCTGACATATTTGTAACAGTAATGTGTTTTCAAGCTATAAATATTGATAGAGCAACAATGTGAATGTTTGCACTTTGAATATTTGATCGGCTCCTCAAACACCTATGGAATGAATATTAGCAGCTCAAGAAAAGCTAGTTATTCTATTTATCTCCCAAAAGGACAATTCATGCTTCAGGGGTTTTTTAAATCTCTTATTAAATGACTTGTTTCTCCTAAACCAATTATTTAATTTTGAATGGTTTTAGCAGAGGTTGAATTTCTATTCCAAATCTTTGACTACAATACATCTCTGGCACAGATTATAACCATAGGGAATTGAGTAAGACCAATAAGTAGGATATTGTACAGTAATGTCAACTACTCAGTGTCTATGTGTCCCATTGGAATCCATAAATAGACCCCAAATATCAAGGTGTCTGTTATCTAATCTTTAGTGCAAAACACATAGGCAAAAACTGCCTAGAGCAATTTTTAATCCTGACTAAGCCATGGACTGTGTAAGGTTTGAAAAGACACTTGACCTCCTTGTTCCTCAGCTAATCCAGCTGTGAAATTGATAAAAGCAATTGTATAAAAACAAGACCTCTCTAGAAAACCGATGCTGCCTCCCATCTGACAACAAATATGAGTGAATAAATGACCAGCCTAAAAGGTGTCAAACTGAGTTTAACAGCATTAAGATAATAGATATTTCACTTTAAAATTTGGGTTATCACCACACTTGTATAACAGAGGGTAACAGAGTTAAGTCCACTGAAGTGTAGCTCTACTTCTTTCACAAAAAGGACAGGGCCACTTCCATTTGCATTAACAGTTGGGAAAATTTGGAGCCCCACTGAAGTCAGTTGAGACTTTGCAGTTCAATGTGATCCCAGTGAGACAGACCTTATCAATTTACAATCATTAGGGCCCTACCAGATTCATGGTTCATTTTGGTCAATTTCACGGTCATAGGATTTCAGTTATTTAATCTGAAATTTCACAGTGTTGTAATTGTCCTGACCTCAAAAGGAGCTGTGGGACTGTCACAAGGTTATTGTAGAGGGGTTGCAGTACTGCTGCCCTTACCTCTGCGCTTCAGCTAGCAGCAGCACTGCCTTCTGAGCTGGGCAGCTGGAGAGCAGTGGCTGCAGGCCAGGAGCCCAGATCTGAAGGCAGAGCCACCACCACCACCAGCAGTGCAGATGTAAGGATGGCATGGTATGGTATTGCCACCTTTACATCTGTGCTGCTGCTGGCGGAGCGGTGCCTTTAGAGCTGCCACTCTCCGGCCGCCCATCTCTGAAGTCAGTGCAGAAGTAATGGTGGCAATACCGCAATCCCCTTAAAATAACCTCATGACCCCCCTGCAACTCTCTTTTGGGTCAGGACCCCCAATTTGAGAAATGCTGGTCTCCCCCGTGAAATCTGTATAGTCTAGGGTAAAAGCACACAAAAGAATAGATTTCACGGTAGGGAGGCCAGATTTCATGGTCCGTGATGCATTTTTCATGGCTATGAATTTGGGAAGGCCCCTGCAATCATATACTCCTTACCCCCTCTCCCGCGCAAAAAAAACAAAACAAAAAACACAATTTTACCTATGTTTTAAACAACACCTTAGATTATTGAAATTGAAAGGTTTTTTTTTTTTAAGCAATACACCTTTTAATCTATTTGCTGCTTGTTTCATTTTTGCTTTTCTTTCGGTTTACACAGTAAAATAAAATAATTTTTTCAACTAAACCATTCCCAATAAAATTAATGGAAATCTTTTACACAAATAAAGTAGTGGTCAATTGAATTATCTGACACAAAAGATTAATATGAATTGTTGACCAGGAGCAGGTGAACTTCACATTTTTTAATTTGTAAATCAAATGGTTTTATTATTGGTCATCTCTCTGTCTCCAAAAAACACAAAAAAAACCCCACAAAAAACTATTCTTAATTCAGGCTGTCTTACATTCAGCCTCTTCAACTGACACTACAGTTTGTGCATTATACGGTAATGCATCACTCAAACATTTGGTACTCAAAAGCAAAAGGTTCCTGTTCCCTTGCAGACATTTCCATCTAATTAACGTAATCTTCATAGCAATGTGGGTTGCTATTTCAACAGAAACTCTTTGGTGAAAGGAAACTTTTTAAATGCCAGCACAATATGTCATGTATTTACCACAGTCTGATAATGTCACCATCTCATCATTATAACCTTTTATAAGATCCCAAATATAGACAAATGTATCTTGGTTTCAACCACAAAGAAATCTTCAATAATGCAGTTTGAGATGCAGTACAGATTCAGAAATTCTGAAGTAACAAGAATTATTATGGTGTCTGGCCACATTAGTACAATATACAGTTATTAAAAGGTCTGTCAACTCATCCACCCTAAAAAAAAGTTGTCCAAATTTAAGAATAGTTTCATTACTATATTTAAATGAATCCAGTTTTCAAAACTGGATGAGCACCACCTCTACAGGAATTATTTTATAGATCTAACAGGGGTCTCAAAATGTAGTAATAGAGAAAATAGGCCTTCAGCATTTTTCCTATAACATGTTTCCCATATAATGGCTTAGTATAAAATGTTACTATACAGCTATTTATTTTTGTCCAGGAGAGGCCATATAACCTTTCAATTTCAGCATTGCAACTAAAACAAACAAAAAAGGAATAGTTAGGTGCCTTTTATTCAGAAACTAGTCATTAGCTTTTTCCATTTTTTCTTTTCCATTTGAGAATACACAAAATAGCTGCAAATGTACACTTTAACAAAAGGGATAAAAAAAACCTACCCAGACTTTCAATCCTGGCCCAATATCAAATACATTTTAAAAACCTAGCAGTATGAGGGTAGATATTGTTACACTTAAAATAATTAGCTTTTCATCTTTCATATATTGGACAAAGGGCAGGAAATGGCAGTAGAACCATACAGTTTTAAGTAAATAAAAATACCTCATAATTAACATTGGAAACAAACAGATACCTTTTAAAATTCATCATCCCTGTCAGCATTTCATATGTTACATTCATATATGTAAAAAGAAGCTCTACATCTCAAACAGTAGTTAAAACTACAGCTGTTTTTTAGGCTTTTTTAAAAGCCAGAAAAAAAAATTAAAAAACTTTAACAAAGTCATGCTGGTAAAATCTGAAGTTCACAAATGCACTCAAGTCTTTGTACATGAATCTCTTGTAAACATGACCTGCGAATATCTAAACTGATATAAGTTGGAAGTATTTCAACTTTTTTTTTTAACTGCTGTGCAGTTTGGTCAGCATACCAGAAAAATGGGATTTTCTGTTCATTTTTTAGCAGCTTTTGATTGTTTGTGGCTGCAAGAGTTCTGTACATGATGGAGGAACAAAAATTTGCACTATACTGTGTGTTTCTCATTGTCTTTTGGTTCAGATCCATCTATATACAAAACCCCAGGCTCAAATATCGCAGCACTTTTGAGAAACTCTGGGCCAGATCTGAATCTGAGTTTTGTGGCTCAGCCTCATCTCTCCTCCTGTAGCTACCTGAAGTCAGAGTCCAAGCAAGCAGTGAATTTTTCAAATAGCAGATCTTTTCCTCTGACTTTCATTGACATAAGATATCAAAATAACTTCAGTGTGTCCCATAGGCATGCATGTTTGTCAAGTTATTTTCCAAATATATAATATGCCAGTCTGGAAAAAAGAATGGGTAGCACTTCTGCTTGGCACATGACTGGATGCGGCAGATACCCTTCAGATAAAATGCATACTAAAATTAAAAATAAATCCAACAGTACTATAGTGCCAGAGCCAAAGTACTAAGTTCCCATTTGTTTCATAAAGGGTGCTTATGAGTTTAGGTAGTGCAAGCCCTTACTCTGCTGCATTGCCTTGTCAAATAATTTCTATAAAATTAGACTTCAGAATTTCTGTATCTTGTAATGTCTTCTTGCAAGTCTTTCCATTTGTTGAAACCTAGTTGACTAAAGAACTAGTAGATCCACTGCTTTTCAAAATGTACATTGCTTCCAAATGTGATAAATGGGTGGATTATATAACTACTTCACCTCCTCTATGATGACTTCACTGATTATTACCCCATGTTCATCCCACAGACTTCTAATCATCTTGAATAATTTAGCTTCTATCTCCTCCATTAAAAAAAGAAAGTTTTCCATGGGATTTAGTCAGTTCCTACAGCAGACAAACTGGGCATGGGAATTTTTAATCTTAGAAAGGAACTTTAAGGGTTTAAATAGTGCTTTCATATACAGATTTACATACTTTGTGATGAACTAGCATACTGCATTAATTATCCTGTCCTTGAATCCTTACTTCCCAGCTTCAGCCTTCACTTGCACTTGTATACAACTGGCATAGTCAACATATAGATGACTAGTACCTTGGCTTACTGCTTGAATTTCATGGAGAAAAACCTTGGCTAAAGTTCTTGGCATTTTGCTTGCCTGAAATTTTCCTTTAAGAATCTGTCTATAATTAACTAAAAGACCATATTTATGAATCTCTCATTCGAACCTCCAATAGCATTAATGTGCCTGACTATTTGTAGAAATCTAACCAAAATGTGACTACTACTGCAATACCTCCCAAAATAGAATAGAATACAATTCCTTTTGGCAAAAGATTGAGAATAAACAGCATAGAATGATAAAAAAGTCACTTTTACCAGTTCATTTGAGACTCATCCATGCATATGATGGGATTTATACAACATTATAATGGAAGCTAGGTGTGTGCATCAATTGGAGAAAAGTCCCCTTTATTTCAGCAGAGTACAGGTTGAACCTCTCTAATCCGGCACTCCCTGGTCCGGCAACATCCCTGATCTGGCATAGGTGCCAACTCTGTGGGTGCTCCGGGGCTGGAGAAAAAACAGTGGGTGTAGAGAATCCACCAGTGCCAAGCTGTCCCCTGCACCACTTGCATACCAACAACCCCGTGCTTACCATCTCCTCCTCCTCCCTCCCAGCACTTCCAGAGCGCCGTGAACAGCTGCAGAACCCTCCGCATCCCTATGTCCTGCGCCTATGGAGACCCACTGGCATATTGCATTGACCTCCCTTGGTTCGGCAAATTCTCTGGTTCGGCACTGTTCAGGTCCCGAGGATGCCGGACTAGAGAGGTTCAACCTGTATTGGTTTGTGAATATATTTCTATTGCTACAACTTTATGTTCACATTTCAACACATGCACAAAGGCCTTTTGTCTATTTTTAAAAAGTGGGGAAAAAAACACATGGAGAGATCTTACAAAGACTGATGTTTAGAGAAACTGTATAAATCTATATACGGGGTGGAATTAGTTTGTTGAAAGGATATTTTGGTAGCATCTAGTATAATGACGTGTGTTTGAATGGACTCAGGATAACTGGATGTCAACAAGCAGAGGTTGACTATCTAGGTTACACCAAGAGAATGTGCTAGCCTTATTGTTCATTTGCCATGATTTTTGTCCTGGACTTTGGATCACTGGTCCAGTATTGTATTGCTATCTCTTGAAATTACAAATTGAAACTAGTAAATTTGCAAGTACAGTACTTACTAATCTGATATTGTGCCTGCCCATTGTGCAACCAAGAACACACACTTAAAACTGCTGTTTATTTCATATTTCTGAATATACTACTACTATTCATATTAGGATATAGTTAGGTTCTTTACATTTAGTTTCAGAACAGTAATAGTATAAATGTTAACACCAAAACAATTAGCTGTATTATATTGTCTTCTATTTTTTTAAATATACCTTCAAGTATTATACAGCTGCTGACTAGTGTTAGACAAATACTACAAAAAAGAGTCTGCCAATATTTGTGAGAAGAAAAACAACAGTATTTATAGGCCCCTGTAATTCAATATTTGGAAGGTTATGTTTTATTCACACAAATATGCAGAGGAAGTTTCCACACATTAAGAAATATGCTTCTCTGTGTGGGAGCATGGGTATTCTGAATGAATATTTTTGCAAGAAAGTATATTTAGGCCTAAAATGGCCAGTCAGAGAGCAGAAATCATATTAATGTGGTGAACAATCAAGCAGCCTGAATAATGAATAGCAACTAACCACAGACTACTTGCAATTAAACAGTTCATGAACAATCCCTAGGCTGAAATTTGCTCTCATAAAATATTAGTCAATGACAAATAATCAACATGTTTTTAAAAAACAGTTGGTTCTTTTTGCAAGTTGTCCGGGAACAAAATGCTAAATTTGTCTTTGTGAATAACTGTAGGTCATTCATGAACAAAGAAAACAAAACAGAAGTAAGGAAATAAAGGTTAATAATGGACAAAGCATTGTGACGGGTTGGATCACAGAAACCCCCTTGGGAGCTGCCACCCAATGTGCAAAGACTACCCCTGCTTCTGTTTTCCCTGCCAGCTCAGGACTCCAGCTCCCTGTCTTGCTGAGCCAGACACTCCTGTTTGGCTCCAGACACAGATCCAGGGTCTGAATCACTTGTTCCAAAGCTGCAAGTTTACCTGAAAACAGCTCACAGTAGCGTGCTTGTCTTTAGCACTCAGATGCCCAACTCCCAATGGGGTCTAAACCCAGATAAATCCGTTTTACCCTGCATAAAGCAGGGCAAACTCATAAATTGTTCGCCCTCTATAACACTGATAGAGAGATATGCACAGTTGTTTGCTCCCCCAGGTATTAATACATACTCTGAGTAAATTACTAAATAAAAAGTGATTTTATTAAATACAGACGGTAGGATTTAAGTGGTTCAAAGCAGTAACAGACAGAACAAAGTAAGTCACCAAGCAAAATAAAATAAAATGCGCGAATCTATGCCTAATCAAACTGAATACAGATAATTTCCTCACCAGTTCCAGAGTGCTCCCTTTTACAGGCTAATCTCCTTTTAGCCTGGGTCCAGCAATCACTCACACCCCCTGCAGTTAGTCCTTTGTTTCAGTCTCCTTCAAGTATCCTGGGGGGGGGTGGAGAGGCTCCTTCTTTAGCCAGCTGAAGACAAAATGGAGGGGTCTCCCACAGGTTTAAATAGACTCTCTCTTGTGGGTGGAGGCCCCCCTCCTCCCTCCTATGCCAAGTCCAGCTCCAGGATGGAGTTTTGGAGTCACCTGGGCAAGTCACATGCCCCTGCATGACTCAGTCTTTGCAGGCCGATGCCATTGTCCACATGGCATCTTGCATGTCTCCAGGAAGACTTCTCATGTGGATTGGAGCATTCCAAGATGCATTGTTCCCTAAGTGTCTCCTGATCAGGTACTTAACCTGGCGAATTCCTTCCTAAAGAAGCTGACCAAATGCCTCACAAAGCTTACTTAGAAATCAAGCAAGCATACCGCCCATATTCTTAACCTCGAGTAGAAAATGATATATATGTACAAATTGGATGAATAGATATAATAGACCAGAACCTTTACGGAGATATGTTACATGGTACAGGCAGCACAAAACATATTCCAGCTATGTCATCCATACATTTATAAGCACCCACTCCCCATAAAGCCTTATAGGGTACACTGTCACAACAAAGAAAACAAAACAGAAGTAAGGAAATAAAGGTTAATAATGGACAAAGCATAAACTCACAAGTGGCCTTGTCAATAACATGTACTAGTTGATTAAGAAATAGCAAGAAGAGTAATTTGTGATAAGCTTGAAGCTTTGCTTTGCTTACTAGCATATTTTGAAGCTCCTGAACAGTTCATAAGCTGTACAGGGATTGGTTACAAAAATTAGTAGAGCAATCATGAACTGTGTGATACTATGTATTAACCAGTAGTATTAAGTGTGTATACAAGCTGATTCATGATTGTGTACATTGGATGTGTGATACTATGCTCATTCACTCAAACATAGTTTGATTGTATGCCAAAGACACCTCAGTGACAAGTCCAGCATTAAACTGGATAAAGTATTTTCCCATAACTGAATGAGGTGCTCCAGATAAGCTGAGTAGAAAAGGTCTCTGAGGGAATCCAGTTATTAGCTCATGCAGCTCTACCTCTGACAAAGGCAGGATACTGGAACAGATGGACCAGTTATTTGATCCAGTAGGGCAATTCCTATTTTTCTGGGGCCCCATTCATATAATAGTAGTGTAAATGTATTATTTTACTTAGAAGAGTTTGGATTGATGATTGTTTCTGGCATAGACCCCGTTTTATAGATTTTTCCTAATCACTTGTGTGCACTGTAAATAATCCCTTCTCCTGATGTACTTGAGTTATGCATACCACTGGCAGGAACACATGCAGACTATCATAATATGATAACCTACTGCCTCATTATATCAGGTAAGGTGACAATGTTTTTGTTTTCAAAACTATGTCAGTTATTTCCTGATTTGTGAAACCAAAAATCAAAACTTGAGGCAATTCAGATCCAGGTTTTAGTTCATCTTACCAACTAAATATGGGGGAGGGCATAGTTTGGAAGAGAAGTTCCTATGTAACATTTATAAGACATGTATTCATTGAATATGTAATGACATAGTAGTTTATACTTAGGGAGCTGAAGTGGAATGTGTTTGCCCATGTATTTTGGTGGGAGAATAAAATGAACAATTTTGTTACATTGATTTCAGTTCTTTTGTCACTAAGTACTTGAGCTGAGAAAAAACACTTTCATAAATTAAAGAGAGAGGTCAAAGAAGCAAAATATTACACTAAAATATTGTTGGCTCCAAGCAATTAAAGGGGTAATCCTAGGGTTGCCACCTATCCAGGTTTTACCTTGACAGTCCAGTTTTTGGCTTCTGGATGCCACTTAAGGTTGTCAGGTGCCTGGATTTTGATCAGAAAGTCCAGCAGAAAAGGGGACCTGTCAGTGTCCAGTCAGATGTATTGACCGGACACCAAAAGCCTAGTTACCATAGGGTGGGGCAAGGCACCGGATTGTTAACCCATACCAGCCCCTGTTCAGCCAGGGCTGTATCCTACCTGCAGGCAGCCTCCTTGAGACAATCCAGCAAGTGATGGACGCGGAGGAAAGGGGAGGATGGAGAGGAGTGAGCGAAGGGGGGGCTTTGGAAGGGAAGAGGCAGACCAGGGGGAGGGCTTTGGGTGTCCCAGTTACTGGCAGTTAAAAAGGTGGCAACTCTAGGTGTTCCTCATTATACATGCACATGTATGCAAGTGTTTTTTATGGAAAGCAATTGTTTCTTAATAAAATAACTCCATTCACTGAGATGTGCCATAATAAACTTTCTTATTCCTTTCCCAGAAGTAGGGAATTAGAATTATTTTGAGAGTCTGCTCTTCTTACTTTGGGCATTTAAGATTATGATCCTCAGTTCTATCTTTGAGATGTACCTTCAAGTGCTCTCTTTTAGGTAGCAAAAAGGCAGAAAAATAAGATATTCTGTCTCTCTGGCTTGAATTACAAGAAACATTTTTTCTGGTGGTCACTGTCTGCTCTCTTGTCTTCATGATGTTCCAGGCTTCACATCAGTACAGAGTACAGTATTTGTAGAAAAATGTTTCTAAGGAAAATGGAAAGGAACAGAGTGTATAGAGGGTATTGTAGCCAAGTTTAATGGAAGAAAAATCACAAGATGAGAGCTTCAGTATATGCACACAAGTGTTGTGAGATTGTATAGTATTAACAGGATAATACCTAACAAGATAGGTGTGATATTATCATGCATTTTTGTCCTTGTGTCACAACCACTCAAGAACTAGCAATATTCAAGAAAAACACATTCCCTGGAATGTTTTATTGTAGTTTTTAAATGGGCCTGCTGGTCCCCTATATTACACCAGTTTTCTCCTGGTGTAACTGTAATTAGATATAAACAGAGTCCAAAAATGTTATTGAAACTCCAGAAGAGGGTTCACCACTGCGAATCCTGAGCAGAGACAGATGACTCCCTGCGGCCCAGACTTACCAGCCTAACTTCCTTTGAGGGACAGGGTTTAAGCTACAACCCTCTCCTTGGCATTTCTGACAAGCTAATTTAAGCAGCTCCTTGCTCAGCATGTGGGCTCCTGTGAATTCCTTTTGAGGCACCTAACTCTCCCCATATATTATACAGGCATGTGAGCCTGAGCCCCTAACTCAGGAGTATGAATTATACTAGGCAACAGGGTTATCTGAAAGTTAGGCAACACTTAGTCTAGCTCATAGAGCCTGGGAAAGGTGCTTGAAATCAAAATATGTGCAGTACATTGCAATGATTAATCATCAGATGTTGTTGTGGGTACTGATTAAGTCTGCTGGTGCTCCCACACTTCCCACTCTGCTCAGAGCACCTGAGCTGGCCAGGATAGACCACAAAGCGAGCATGGAGGAAACAGGACTAACAAGCTAGAAGATGCATTTATTTAGCACAGCTCCTGATCAGCCTTCCCTGGTGGTGCTCCTATGCCCACCTCCAAATCATTCCACAAATGCCACAGCATTCTCTCATGCTCTGAGTAATTACCATTCTGGTACAGTTACCCCTTCAAATGCAAGGGGGTGCAAATTATACTCATTAAAGATTATTCATCACCATTCAGTATCATTAGCCCTACTATGGCCTTTTTTATTTCACATTACAGTTTGCAGGATATTTGAGTTAATTCTTTTAATTTACAGATGTTTCAACTGTTTTACTTGTGAGATATACAACAGTGACAAGAGGGACCCATTATGAACACCTCACTCCACCTCCAACAAGGTAGAAGTCCCACAAGTTTCAGCAGGCATATTGCCCGAATAAGGATGGATTCAGTATTGCAAGACTAGGTATGTGGAATAAAATAAAACTTGATATACTAGTTACAGAGTGAGGGAAACAGAGACTGCATATACATCGACAAGAGAACACTTAATTTGTAAAAGAGTTAAAATTTCTCAGACTAGGCTAAATTCTCCTCATTTACATCAGTGTAAATCTCAAGTTATTCCAGATTTACACCAGCACAATCGAGAGCTGTATCTGTCTCAAAAACATCAAAGCTGACAGTGTCTCATTGCCCTTATCATATCACCTAATAGCCATTACTTAATATATGTGAGCAAATACTGCATTGATTTACACCTCCTGCAGCTTCAATGAGAGCTTTTTAGGTATAGATTCTCTGCTTTTAATTACTTCATGCTCTCTGAAACTGTTTAATAATATTTAAAAAAAAAAATATATAGTAATTTTGTCAAGTACTGTATATAAATATACCTCTGGAGGAATTTATTAGGAACCCAGAACTGTCATCAACCCTATTTTTATGTCTTTTGAGGCATCTAAGCAGGTATGTTATAAAAGTGTTTCTTGTCTGCTTTCTGCAATTACCACTTCTAGCTTTTACTCAGTTAGGGTTTTTCCTTTTGAATACACTTCCTACTTAATTTCTTCATTTCTCAGTCTCTGTTCTCACTTCTTTCATCTTTTCTCACCATTTTGTTCATTTCCCCAATGTCTTTTGTTATCTATTGTAGTTATGCTTTGTTTTTGTTTTGTTTTTTAAATTCCTGCAGACAACCCTGGGATGTAAATATTCTCTTCCTTATTCTTTATGCATATTTTGTATTATACAAATAGTTTCTCATCTTATCCCAAATGAATAGAAGGCTAACAATTTTGATAAATACAAAATCCATCTCTTTGCTAGTCAAGTACCTTGAAAATAATAATTATTGCATAATGCTACATGCAGAACTGTTATTAATGTCAACAGGAATTACATGAGCAGTAAGAGAAAATATGCCTTTAACCATCTTTCTTATTTGAATGTCTGATATATTGTACTAAAATCTGCTGGCTATGCTGCAGATATATTAAAAAGATTAGCTCTACATTTTGTTCAAATAGAAGGGCTATGCTGCAGCTGTTTTCCATTTAATGTGTGCAGATATTTTTGTTAACCTAACATTTTGGTTCACATTCTAAGTACAATCACCAATATTATAACAATGAAGGCAATCCTATTTTATTAGGAAGATGCATGTTAGCAAGTGTTGTCAGGAAAGATAGCTAAACAAACTATTATTGCTCTTAGGCAATTTGTATTACCGCCAGCTTTCCCCCCTCCCCCGGTCATTGATTGAGAGCCCTTGGACTTCTGCCTAGTTAAAAAGCAAAGCTTATGTATATCACTGATTCTCAGATGGACAGATTCTGAACAAGTTCTCTACATTTAAGGTACAGTATGTCAAAGAAAATATTGTCCAAGAGGAAAAAAAGCAATGGATAAAGCCTCTTACCAACAGCATTACGTACCCAAAGGAAACTAGGTCTTCAGGACAGATGCTTGATACCTTTGCCAAGAAGCCATATGTTGCTGCTGGAAGAATACTTATACAGCTTGGCATCTGGATCCTAATGCTGTCATACAACAGGGAGTGGGAAGACCATCTAAGACAGTGGGATACAATATTATCTATCACCTTTACACAGCCCATGGTAGCAACTAGAATTTTTTTCCTTAAACCAAGTTTTGTATATAAAAATCCATATATATTGTTATTTACTGAGTACCATAAGCATTCTTGTTACTGTGCTAGTTTAAAAAAAGTTTTATTGGTGAAATAGAGGGCCAGATTCTCTGCTGATATAAATAAACATAGCTGCCCTGAGATATATGGAAGATCCATAGAAGTTAGAGTGATTTAAAGCAGCTGAAGACCTGGCCCAAACTGTTTTGTGAAAGCAACCTTCTCCTCTTTTAGGAGTAAGTACCCCTTTGGAGCTTTTTTTTTTTTTTTTTTTTTTTTTTTTTAAAAAAAAACACTCATATCAGGTTGAAGATATATCCAGATATGCTTATTTTTAATCATTTATTCAGTATGTAAATCCTATTCTACTTACAGGTATTGTCAGAGCTGAATGAGACCTCATTTTCTCAGGTGACTGCAATAGTACATTAGCCCATAATACAATTTCACGGGAAAAAGTTCCAATTTCAAAAGACACTTGACCACAGCTACTATTATGGATCTTTCTTTTCTGGGGAGTGCAGTTCAATATGTGATTTTCAGGCACTGCTGAACTCTGGATCACCAGGCATGCTAAGAAGAAAAGAAACTGTCCATGTTGCATATAGAGGCAGAGAGAAGCACCTGTGCACATCTAATTCCAGCTATCCTCATGCTCTATCTAACTGCAGGAAAGGGTTAAAAAAATAATAATAATAATAATAATAAAATCTGACTATTGCTCAGAATCAAGGACGTAAAGTGAATGTAAAAGGCTTGTTTGAAGAATCAAGTGGAAGGGATGTGAAGGAGGAGAAAGATTCCTCCACATCATTTCTGGATGTGGGGGCAGGTCATACGGGAAACATGCATTATGGATTTAAGAAATATCAGCACTGACCCCAAGTTGCTTCTAAAGCAGAAGACATTTCTAATTATCTTATAAACCCAGAGGTGAGTAAAGGTTTTCTAAATAAGGCCCAAAGTGTATTATACTGCGGGTATAGTAAAACCTGAGCTCAAGGCTTTATTTTAGATAGTTTCCTCTGTTTCCCCCTCTCTTCCCCCACATCCCTGTGTGCACAACACAGAGCACTGCTACTGTATGTACACTGGAGACAGAGGGCAGGATTTACCTCTCTGTAATTTGAACTCCTCTGTGCCCATAGGGCCAGCACTACCATGGAGATTCAGTGCCAGGGATAAGCAGATGGTTTTCCTGATGCTGCCCTCTGCCAAAGCAAGGCACCTGTAAATTCCAGTGGGGGCTCTCTGGGAACCCTCCTGGTGGGGTAAGGGATAGCTCAGTGGTTTGAGGGGGCCACTTGGGGATCTGGGGCAAAATCAGTAGTTGGTCCTGCTAGTGAAGGCCAGGGGCTGGACTCAATGACCTTTCAAGGTCCCTTCCAGTTCTAGGAGATGGGATATCTCCATTAATAAAATAAAATAAAGGTGTACTTGAATCAGCACCTGCCCTCTCCCTGGCTGGCACCATTACAGTGCCCTTGCAACAGACAGACAAGGCCTGAAGCCTTGTTTTCACCAGCAAAAATGAACTGGGCTTAAAAAAAAAAAATCTTTTGCTTCCCGAGCTGGATTCAGGGATTCCTTTGTTTTCAGTGGAAACAAATATAAGGGACTTGCCTTGAGAAGTGTGTCTTTTTATATGGACAGACATTAAATGGCTTCAGTCACTTGCTAGTAGTGCACCCTTTATGTAGTAAAGTACTCATTTAAAACAAGATTTTTCAAATAGTTTTTTTTTTCTTGCTTTCTTTATATGGTTATTTTCAGTAATGGAGAAAGTGATTAACTGTGATGTATCTTGGGGCACCCAGGGTTAAGAGTCACTTGCCTCCAGTGTGAGGGAGTCTTGCCTATGTTAATATAACTGGTGTTAATATAATCAACCTGTCAGCCACTCAAGCACTCTCCTCTGGGCTACACCACACATGCCTTTGCCTTGCAACAGTGGTGCCATGTGGGGGAGCATGGGGGTCAAGTGCCCCCCTAGCTTGGCCTGTTGGAGGGAGGGAGGGAGACAGGCTCCCTTTTCCCACTGTGCCTTGCCTGTCCCCCAGCACACTTGGCCCATGTCCCTGGCAGCCAGGCCCAGACGGGGAGTGGAAGGGGTGGGACCAGCTTTTCATGCTGGATGCTCTGGGTCACTGCTCTGTGTGGTATGGCAGCTGCCTGAGACAGCCTGGCTTGGGAAGCAGCAGTGGGCCACCCCCTACCTGGGCCTGGCGGCCAGGGGCCAAACAAGCTGGAGTCCCTTGCCCCACCTCCCCCCCATGTGTTTCCAACTTGCTTGGCTTCTGTCTCTGGCAGCCAGACCTAGGCAGGAAGCAAAGAGGGAGGCAGCTGCTGTCACTGCCTCCCCAGCCTGGCTCTCTCAGGTAGCTGATGCACTGCACAGAGCAGTGACCCAGAGCAGCCAGCTTCAGCTGCGTGAGAAGTGGCTCCCTCCTGCTCCCCACCCAGGCATGGCTGCCAGTAGGGCCAGCTCCAGGGTTTTGGCCGCCCCAAGCAGCCAAAACCAAAACAAACAAAAAAAAAGCCGCGATCGCGATCTAAAAAAAGCCGCGATCGCAATCTGCTGCGGCAATTTGGCGGGAGGTCCTTCACTCCCAGGCGGAGTAAGGGACCGTCCGCCGAATTGCCGCCAAATACCTGGACCTGCCGCCCCTCTCCGGAGCGGCCGCCCCAAGCACCGGCTTGAGAAGCTGGTGCCTGGAGCCGGCCCTGGCTGCCAGGGTGAGTGGCCGAATGTGTTGGGGGAAGGAAAAAGCCTCTCCACTGCAGGTAACAGGAGGCAGGTAGAGCACAGGTGGGGGTCACTGAACAGAGGACACATGTGGGGCAGTCTTGTGTCCTCTCCTTTAGATTGTGCACCCCCAGTATGGGGAGGCATGAGTCCGCTATGCATAGCTGGTTGACAACAGATGCACCCTAGCCCTCAAGTCCCTTTAAAGTGTTCCCCTGGAATATCAGGCCCCGATCACTGAATACCCACAGAAATCCCAGACTCATTGTTCCCAAAAGGAACAGGGTACCCCAGTTTAACCTTAGACCACCGCTCCTGTATTACACATAGCACTTGAGTTCAATTATGAAACAAAAGTGGCAAAAGAACAGGTTAAGGACTATTTAGAAAAGCTGGACATGAGCAAGTCCATGGGTCCGGATCTAATGCATCTGAAGATGCTGAGGGAGTTGGCTGATGTGATTGCAGAGCCATTGGCAATGATCTTTGATAACTCATGGCAATCGGGGGAGGTCCTGGACGACTGGAAAAAGGCAAATATAGTGCCCATCTTTTTAAAAGGGAAGAAGGAGAATCTAGGGAACCACAGACCAGTCAGCCTCACCTCAGTCCCTGGAAATATCATTGAGCAAGTCCTCAAGAAATCCATTTTGAAGCACTTGGAGGAGAGGAAGGTGATCAGGAATGTGTCAACATGGATTCACCAAGGGCAAGTCATGCCTGACCAACCTGATTGCAGTCTAGATGAGATAACTGGCTTTGTGATTATGGGGGAAGCGGTGGACGTGATACATCTTGACTTTAGCAAAGCTTTTGATACAGTCTCCCAGAGTATTCTTGCCAGCAAGTTAAAAAAGTATGGATTGGATGAATGGACTGTAAGATGGATAGAAATCTGGGTAGATTGTTGGGCTCAACAAGTAGTGATCAATGGCTCGATGTCTAGTTGGCAGCCGGTATCAAGCCGAGTGCCCCAGAGGTTGGTCCTAGGGCCGGTTTTGTACAACATCTTCATTAATGATCTGGATGATGGGATGGATTGCACCCTCAGCAAGTTTGCAGATGAAAGTAAACTGAGGGGAGAGTTAGATAGGTTGGAGGGTAAAGATAGGGTCCAGAGTGACCTAGACAAATTGGAGGATTGGGCCAAAAGAAATCTGATGAGGTTCAACAAGGACAAGTGCAGAGTCCTGCACTTAGGACGGAAGAATCCCATGCACTGCTACAGGCTGGGGACTGACTGGCTAAGCAGTAGTTCTGCAGAAGTGGGATTACAGTGGACAAGAAGCTGGATATGAGTCAACAGTGTGCCCTTGTTGCCAAGAAGGCAAATGACATATTGGGCTGCATTAGTAGGAGCATTTCCAGCAGTTCAAAGAAAGTGATTATTCCCCTCTATTAGGCACTGGTTGGGCCACATCTGGAATATTGCATCCAGTTTTGGGCCCCCACTACAGAAAGGATGTGGACAAATTGGAGAGAGTCCAGCGGAGGGCAATGAAAATGATTAGGGGGCTGGGACACATGACTTACAAGGAGAGGCTGAGGGAACTGGGCTTATTTAGTCTGCAGAAGAGAAGAGTGAGGGGTGATTTGATAGCAGCCTTCAACTACCTGAGAGGGGCTTCCAAAGAGAATGGAGCTAGGCTGTTCTCCGTGGTGGCAGATGACAGAACAAGAAGCAATGGTCTCAAGTTGCAATGGGGGGAGGTCTAGGTTGGAGATTAGGAAAAAAACTATTTCACTAAGAGGGTGGCAAAGCACTGGAATGGGTTCCCTAGGAAGTGGTGGAATCTCCATCCTTAGAGGTTTTTAAGGCCCAGCTTGACAAAGCCCTGGCTATGATTTAGTTGGGGTTAGTCCTGCTTTGAGCAGGGCATTGGACTAGATGACCTCCTGAGGTCTCTTCCAACCTTAATCGTCTATGATATTTAAGAAAGACTAGAGATTCAAATAAAAACTAATGAGAAAGATGGGAGTAAATAGTTACATATAAAACATCCTAACGTGCTTTGTAGAGATTATATGAACAAGGCATTCTCCATATGAATTGGAAATGGAATACAGACTTGTTGAAGGTCTCTGGGTAGGATAAAAGGGATTAAAAAAAACCTAAAAAAACAAAAGGTGATGTCATGGCAGGAGTCTACTATATGTAGTATTTGACACGACTTAAATGGGCCTCCACACTAAAACTTCTACTACTTCATATACTTGTAGTCAGAGAGATAAGAAGTGTTTATCTCCTGTCTGGTGGACACATTCTAGGGCATGTCACCTAACATGCTTTAAGAATACAATTTATGTGTAGATACTTAAGGATTTATGTATCATCTCTACATAGGTCTCTTAATGATTAAGAGGACCAGTGTGACATATGCTTTCACCAGAAACCCTACATCACATTCTTTGGTGAACTAGAATGTCAATACCAGACACCGTGAATTCCTATAAGCTTCATATACCCCCCTCATGTCCTCTGCCAGCTGATTTCCAGAAGTCCCTGGGTCATACTAACCAACCTTGTGGGTGAGTGATTGTTATTTTAAATCACAATAGCCCCAAGGTGCTCCAAATAAGGGTCCTGGCACCATTGTTCTATCTACTATACACATATAATAGAGTCCCTACCTTAAGAAGATTACAGTCTAAGCATAGCATGAGAGATAACAGATGGGAGTGAGGGGGAAGCTAATGGGGGGGGATGAGGCTAGAATGAATCAATCACCTTTGATGATAAGTGGCAGTCTTAGTTTACCCCTTGTCTAGCCATTGCTGAGTGGGCAGCAGGCATAATATTATGAAGTAAATTCTAAGGAGAACATCTGGTTCCCCAAATGAACACGGGCAGTAGTTCCATTATGCAGCTCTCTAATCAAGTCGAGCAAAGTGGTAGGGACTCTCTTTTAAAATCTGCTGCCTATTAATTTAATTGGGTGACCTTTGAGTCTTGTGCTACATGAAGGAGTAAATAATACTTTTTCACTTTCTTCATACCATTCATAATTTTGTAGAACCACTTAGTCATCTTTTCTAAACTGAATAGTACCAGTCTCTAATCTCTCCTCATACAGAAGCTATTCCATACTCCTAATCATTTGTTGCCTCTCTGTACTTTTTTCAATTCTAATATATCAGATTGATACATCCCAAAAAGAATTGCACATATTATTCAAGGTGTGGACATACCATGGATTTATATAGTGGCATTATGATATTTTCTGTTTTATCAATCCCTTTCCTAATGGTTCCTGCCATTGTTAGCTTTTTTGACTGCTGCTGCACATTGAGGAGGATGTTTTCAGAGAACTATCCACAATGACTCCAAGATCTTTCTTGAGTGGTAACAGCTAATCTAGACCCTGTCATTTTGCATGTACAGTTGGGACTAAATTTTCCAATATGCATTAATTTGCATTTATCAATATTGAATTTAATCTTCCATTTTGTTGCCCAGACACTCAGTTTTGTGAGATCCTGTGTCACCCGTCAGTCAGTTTTGGACTTAAATATTGAGTAATTTTGTATCGTCTGCAAGCTTTGCCACCTCATTGTTCCCCCCTCCCCCCGCTTTCTAGATCATCTATGAATGTGTTGAACAGCACAGGTCCCAGTTTAGATTCTTGTCAGACTCCTCTGTTTGCCTCTCTCCATAGTGAAAACTGACTCTTATCTTTTAGCCAGTTATTGATCCATGAGAGGACTTTTCCTTTTACCCCATAACTGCTTGCTTTAAAAGCTTTGATGTGAGACCTTGATGAAGGCTTTCTGAAAGTCCATGTACACTATATCAACTGGATCACCTTGTCCACATGCTTAATGACACCCTCAAAGAATTAGAATAGATTGGTGAGGCATGATTTCCTTTTACAAAAGCTGTATTGATTCTTCCACAACATATCATGTTTATCTATGTGCCCGATAAGTTTGTTCTTTACTATGGTTCCAACCAACTTCCCAAGTAAAGAAGTTATGCTTACCAGCCTATAAATTGCCAGAATCACCTCTAAAGCCTTGTTTTAAATAAATAAATAAATCAGCATTACATTACCTATCCTCCAGTCGTCTGGTATAAGAGCCTGATTTAAACACTAGGATACATGCCACACATAGTGGTTTTGCAACTTCCTATTTGAGTTCCTTTGGAACTTTTGGGTAAATACCATAAGTCCTGGGGACTGATTACTATTTAATTTACCAATTTATTCTAAAGCCTCTCCTATTGACTCCTCAGTCTGGGACAGTTCCTCAATATGGCTTGGGTGTAGGAATCTCTCCCATATCTTCTGCAGTGAAGACTTGAGCAACAGTTCATTTACCTTCTCTGCAACTTTGTGGTCTCTCTCAAGTGCTCCTGTAGCATCCAATTGTCCAGGGGCACCACTGATTGGTGGGCAGGTTTCCTGATGTACTTAAAAATTGTTGCTGTTTGTTTTTATATTCTTAGCTAGTTGCTCTTCAAATTCTTTCTTGGCCTGCCTAATTATATGTTCACATTGGACTTGCCAGCGTTTATGCTCGATTCTATTTTCCCTTAATAGGATTTGACTTTGAATTTTTAAAGCATGCCTCAGTACCTCTAATTACCTTTTTTACTCTGTTGCTTAGCCATAGTGTCTTTTTTCAGTTCTCTGATGGAGGTGGGGGTTATATTTAATTTGAGCCTCTATTATGGCCTTTTAAAGTCGCATTCATGCAGTTTGCGGACATTTTCCTTTGAGACTGTTCCTTTTAGTTTCCATTTAACTAGCTTCCTCAATTGTGTAGTTCCCCTTTTTCAAGTTAAGTGTGGTGAAGGGTTGTTTTGGACATTTTTGCTCCTATAAGATGTTTAAATTTAATTATATTATGGTTGCTATTACCAAGCAGTTTAGCTATATTCAACTGTTCCCATGATTTATATATGTAACAAAGGAATTGGGGATTGGTCCTGCTTTGAGGAGGGGGTTGGACTTTATGACCTCCTGATGTCCCTTCCAACCCAGATATTCTATGATTCTATGAATTCAAGCAAACAAAAGAAGGCTTAAATTGAATATATCAAGTAGAACTGAGAACGAGACCCCCATGTAATATTTATCTCAATAAAATTAGCTTTAAAATATTTAAAGACAAGTATAATAGAGCTATAGTGTTTGAGATGTTAGTTGTGTCTCATGGACATTAATTAGGACCCTCAAGGAAGTAATTATCGTATTAGTAAGAACTGTACTAAGTACATATAGTTATATTCAATTACTTATTTTGCTGTAGCAAAATCAAATAACATACTACTAAGACATCTACCAGTACATGTCAGAGTCAAAATTGTGTAAGAATCCTGTAATCCTTTTTTAAAAATAAGCATTGAATGCATATTCTTGTTCTGATCATGGATATATAGCTTCAAAAGACATACCAGACAGTGATAATTGAAAAATATAAATTTTTAGATGTATTTAACAGTTAAAGTATTTTTTCCTGAGGCAAAGCCAAAGGCTAAAAGTATGCCTTACCGTTAGCTAGCAGGACTATAGATTAAACTTGCCAATGCTGTTCACTCTTGGACAGCTGAACAAAGGAATTATAATTTACTTTTCTGTATAATTCATATGATTTTTTTTACTTGTGCATGAAAGTGATTTTGGAAGTTTAAAGTAATATAATTCAGTTTAAATACAGTTATAAACTGCTTACTTAAATAAAAATAAGATACATGTATTAACACTAATTCTTTATTTTGCTGGTAATATACAACATGTAGAAATGTCATATAGAATTAAGTTTCAGTCATAACCAGCACCATTAAGATAGCAAACTATGTGGATCAATTGCTGGACTGCAAACTTACAGCTATACTGCCTCAAGTGAAAACATATATTCAACAGAAGGCTCACAAATATTCCAGCATAATTTGTTTGTAGGTTGATTTACTGAAATGCCAGTGCATTTTACCTAACAAGACTATTACAGAAAATGAGTATTGTGTTTCATACACCAGTTCCACAGTAAAGACGGCAGAGGTTGGCTTCAGTGAGATGAAGCTGCCACTGACTCATAACTCTCTAAAGGGTAATGATATCAGCAAAACCCACCTGAGGATTCTTGTCTTTAATAAGGTCTTGATTCAAAAAACGTTAATAACATTTTATTGATCATAACAAAATCCTCATCTGAATTCTGGCTCTGTGAAATCCCAACAACATTGTAGAGTCACATTTTCTGATGGAGATATAGCCAAGAGTTTGCCATTTATTTTTTCCATCTCCCCCTGCCCTTTACTTCTGAGATGCACAGACACATCCTCTAGAAAATGAAGTTGGTTTGTGTGATTATTAACCTTGGCTTTTTCAAATATCCACATTCTCCCCAGGGGTGTGTTATAGACTTGGGTTTAACAGTCACTTAATCAAGTTAGAATGTAAAGGAGAAAATAATACTTCTGTTACTGATCAGAACTGAGAAGTAGTTTAAAAAAACTGCAGGATGTTAATGATGCCATTTCCCTCCAGCAATGGTATTGAAAATATCTTATTCACACAAATGCTGCATTCATCACTTTTTATACATTTGTGATTAACAGGTATAGTAATTCCAGAAATAAGTTTCTGAACTCTAGTTGTGATGGTGCTTGTATCCTCAAGTTTCACTGGTCCCCTTGGGCTGTCTATGATACTTGCTCTGTACTGCTCCAATGGGAAGAATACATCTTCCTTGGCACCCTGAGGCTGAGCCAAATCCACGACAAGTTACTCATTTAAGAATTTCTACTGGATTTAGCAAGTGTGTGTGCTCATGAGTATACCAGGTTTAGGTCCATGTAAGCCACCATATCCATCCCCATCCCCTGCCTCCGCAAGAGACAGATGTTCTTTTAAGGGCCCAGATAAATTTCTCCTCCTTTCTCACAGGGTTTATACTGGAGAAGTGAGTTGAGACTGGGTGGGCTGTGAACAGAGCCAAGGGCATGCAAATTGTCTTGCTATCCCACCCCTGCTTCTCATTTCAGCCTTGTTGAAAGTTACCTGGAAGAATTAGTACAATCATGGGCTACATTACTTTTTTCTCTCCCCACTGCCCTTCCTCAGTCTCTGTAGGGAAAGCCAAAGCTGGGTGAATGTCTCTTATGGCATGGCTCCATTTCTATTTGTATTTAATCAATCTTTTACAGTCTAAATTGCTTTTACGGTTTGTTTTCATAATCAGGAAATATTGGGAAAAGAAAGTAGAACAGGCTCTCTGCACTTGTTCAATAAAGTCAATATTCATAGACTCATAGCATCATAGGATTGGTCAAAAGGTCACCTAGTCCAGTCCCCTGCATTCATGGCAGGACTAAGTATTATCTAGACCATCCCTGGCAGTGTTTGTCTAATGTGCTCTTAAAAATCTCCATTGATGGAGATTCCACAACCTCCCTAGGCAATTTATTCCAGTGCTTATCCACCCTGACAGTTACGAAGTTTTTCTTAATGTTCAACCTAAACTGCCCTTGCTGCAGTTTAAGCCAATTACTACTTGTCCTGTCCTCAGAGGCTAAGGAGAACAAATTTTCCTCCCTCCTCTTTGTACCAACCTTTTATGTGCTTGAAAACTGTTATGTCCCCCCTCAGTCTTCTCTTCTCCACACTAAACAAACCCATTTTTTTTTTCAATCTTCCTTCATAGATCATGTTTTCTAGACCTTTAATAATTTTTGATGCTCTTCTCTGGACTTGCTCCAATTTGTCCACACCTTTCCTGAAATGTGGCACCCAGAACTGGACACAATACTCCAGATGAGGCCTAATCAGCACAGCATAGAGCGCAAGAATTATGCCTTATATCTTCCTTACGACACTCCTGCTAATACAACCCAAAATGTTTGCTTTTTTCGCAAGGGTTACACGCTTGACTCATATTTAGCTTGTGATCCACAATGATCGCCAGATTCCTTTCTGCAGTACTCCTTCCTAGGCAGTCATTTCCCATGTTGTAGGTGTACAACTGATTATTCCTTCCTCAGTGGAGTACTTTGCATTTGTCCTTACTGAATTTCATCCTATTTACTACAGGCCAATTCTCGTGTTTGTCCAGATCATTTTGAATTTTAATCCTATCCTCCAAAGGACTTGCAATCCCTCCCGGATAGAATCATCCACAAACTTTATAAATGTACTTTCTATGCTATTATCTAAATCACTGATGAATATATTGAACAGAACTGGACTCAGAACTGATCGTTGCAGGACCCCGCTCAATATGCCCTTCCAGCTTAAGTGTGAACCACTGATAATGACTCTCTGGGAATGGTTTTCCAATCAGTTATGCACCCCCCTTTACAGTAGCTCTATCTAGGTTGTATTTCCCTAGTTTGTTTATAAGAAGGTCATGTGACACTGTATTAAAAGTCTTACAAAAGTCAAGATATACCACTATCGCTTCCCCCTATACATGAGACTTGTCATGTTAAAGAAAGCTATTATGTTCTTGACAAATCCTTGCTGATTGTTACTTTTCTTCTAGGTATCTGCAAATTGATTGCTTAATTTTTTGCTCCATTATCTTTCCAGGTACAGAAGTTAGACCGACTGGTCTGTAATTTCCTGGGTAATTTCCTGGGAGAATAAGGATAACCCTTTTATAGGTGGGCAAATATAGTGCCATTTTCCAGTTCTTTGGAATCTTTCCCATCTTCTATGACTTTTCAAAGATAATTGCTAATGACTCATGTTGAGTCTGAACTTTTGATGAGCTTAAACTTAACCCAGACTTGATATCTCTGTCTGAACTTTTAATCAAAGCTCTGACCTGCGAACTACTCATGACACCCCCCTCCCCTTAAGTAGCCATCTCCCCTTTTCTCTTTTTGAATTTACATTTTAACCTGTTTTATCCTGTAGAATCTTGATTGATTATACATGACCATTATGATCTGTTAATCACTTTGTTTACTTCTGTGTATAAATATTGATGCTCACCCCTAATAAACTTGCCACACTTACTCTGAAGCTTTTCAAGCTAAGGATAGCGTGAGCCCGTTGATCAACGAATTGGTGTCTGGTCTCTGACAGATTGTGAGCCCCATACCAACTCCGCACGAACTCGGGTGCTGGAGAGGTGAGTAAGGACTTGCTTTTTACCTAACACTCATATCTCCTCAGTCAGCTCCTTGAGTATTCTAGGATGTATTTCATTTGGCCCTGGTGACTTGAAACATCTAATTTTTTCTAGGTAATTTTTAATTTGTTCTTTCATTATTTTAGCCTCTGATCCGACCTCATTTTCACTGGCATTCATTCTGTGCTATTTCCACATTTTCTGTTATTGTTCTATTGAATAATGGGGCCTACCCTGTCCTTAGTCTTCCTCTTGCTTCTCATGTATTTGTAGAATGTTTTCTTGTTACCCTTCATTCCTCTAACTAGTTTAATCTTGTTTTGTGCCTTAGCATTTCTAATTTTGTCCATACATACTTGTGTTATTTGTTTATATTCATCCTTTGTAATTTTCACTTTTTAATAGGACTCTTTTTTTGAGTTTCAGATCATTGAAGGTTTCCTGGTTAAGCAAGCGTGGTCTCTTGATATACTTCCTATCTTTCCTACACAGTGGGATGGTTTGCTCTTGTGCCCTTAATAATGGCTCTTTAAAAAACTGCCAGCTCTTAAACCATTTTTCTCCTTAGATTTGCTTCCCATGGGATCTTACCTACCAATTCCTTGAGTTTGCTGAAGTCTGCCTTCTTGAAATCAATTACACTGCTCTACAGCCAAAATGCTTTTGAAATAAATGTAGTCAAACTTTACTAATTCTGGGTCACTGAGAACGAAAACAATGCTTAAAATTGTTGATTGGCTCTGGTTTTCAAGATATGCTATTGGGTCAGTATGTACGACCCTTTACTTGGGAATGGCAGAGGATAAGTGAGTTATAAAGGGAAGGGACCTCAATTTAAACCAGAAATGACTAAAATACATCTTTGACTGGACCTATGAATAAATCTATGACTGGGTTTGGACAGTACTTGCTTTTTAGGCAAAACAATGAATGATGCAATCTGAAGCTGGTATTGCATCATAAAGGATATGAATTGCATCATGTTATTCCTAGAAGTCATAGATGATGAAATCATAACGAAGCTTACATCACTCTGCTGAACAAATTGCCCTATATCAGCTCTAGAAATCATACAGTGTTGTGCTCTCTTATTTGTCAGTGTTTGATTTTGCAAAGGGACACATTTCTGTTTATCCAAAGTGAGCAGAGATGCCTCGTACTTGTGTGAACAGTGCAGATAACTTCTGCTATGTTTGTGGTGAAGTGACTTTTGCATCACAAAAGCACAGTATAACCACTATGGTTAAGAAAGCCTATCGCCTCTATTTTGGCTGCAAAATTGGAGATCAGGACAAGAGGTGGGCCCCACACATATGCTGCAACACTTCTGCAACAAATCTTCGCCATTGGTTGAATAGGAAAAGGAAATCTATGCCTTTTGCAACGCCAATGATTTGGAGAGAGCCAACAGATCATACCAGCAATTGTTACTTCTCCATGGTGCCTCCAGTTGGGAAAGGTGTGTCAAAGGAGAAAAAGTGGACTGTGCATTATCCAAACATTCCATCAGCTATATGCCCAGGACCCCACAGAGAAGGACTGCTGGTTCCTGATGCACCAGAATCATTCTCACTTGAGGCAGACGAGGAAGAGGATGAAACTTCTGGTCCTGAACCATCTATGTCACAGGACCCACATTTTCTCCCATCCTCCTCCTCTGAACCACACCTCATAACACAAGGTGAACTGAATGACCTTGTCAGGGATTTGGAACTACCCAAGAGTAAAGCAGAGCTGTTGGGCTCCAGACTACAGCAGTGGAATCTCATGGCAGGTGATGTTAGGGTTTCCATGTTCCGTGACCGTCAAAAGGATCTTGTCCCATTCTTCTTCATGGAAGGTGATCTGGTAGCCTGCAACAACATCGATGGTGTGATGGCAGCCCTCAACATCGTTCACGATCCAGATGAGTGGAGACTGTTCATTGATTCATCGAAGACGAGTCTTCAAGCTGTTTTACTGCATAATGGCAATGTTTTGCCATCAATTCCAGTTGGTCATGCAGTCCATACGAAGGAAACCTATGACAACATGAAACAATTTTTGAGGTGCATAAACTATGACCAACATCAGTGGCAGCTTTGTGGCGATTTGAAGGTTGTTGCTCTCTTGCTTGGTCTGCAGACTGGATACACAAAGTACTGCTGTTTTCTCTGGAATGGGATAGTTGTGCAGGAGATTCCCACTACATCAAGAAAGATTGGCCACTCCGACAGTCATTGCAGCCTGGGAGGAAAAGTGTTCAGCATCCACCACTTGTTGAATCAAGGAAGATTTTGTTACCACCCTTACACATCAAGCTGGATCTGATGAAGAACTTTGTCAAGGCCATTGACAAAACACAAGCAGCTTTCAAGTACCTCCGTGGAAAATTTCCAATGATAAGTGAAGCTAAGATAAAGGAAGGTGTCTTTGTTGGTCCTCAGATTTGTGAACTTCTTCGAGATGATGCATTTGACCATGCACTGCGTAGCAAGGAAAAGACGGCATGGAAAGCCTTCCAGTTAGTGGCAATAAATTTTCTCGGAAACAACAAGGCAGACAACTACAGGTTGTTGGTGGAAAACCTCCTCAAGGCATACAAAAATCTTGGTTGCAACATGTCACTAAAGATACATTTTTTGCACTCTCATCTAGATTTTTTTCCACCGAACTGCGGAGCAGTGAGCGATGAGCACAGCGAGCGATTTCACCAGGACATTGCAACAATGGAGAAACGCTATCAGGGCAAATGGAGCTCATCAATGCTTGCAGACTATCGCTGGACAGTGACAAGAGATGCTCCATTTAATGAATACAAGAGACAAACCAAGGTTTTGCATTATATTAAATATAAAATTTCCTAGGAAGTGTTTAGTAACATAGGACTTGCCTTATTGGCTCAGACTAGTGCTCTATTCAGTCCAGTAGCTTAGACAGTGACCTGGAGTAGATGATCTCAAGGAAGATGCAATAAATCCCAGAGACAAACCAAGAAGCGCCGAGTAGACACTGAATAGGACTGAACTATGTACATAATAGTTTTTTGCCTTTTGTTTCATAATAAATTTTATTTATATAACCCTTTTGCTGATTTTTAAAGTGTTACATAAACAGGACAGGTGAAATATTATCAAGTAAAGCAACCATAAACACATGAAAAGACCTAGGTTTACAATTTAGGATTATAACTTTACTATCTACACAATATACATTGACATAAAATGTAAAAAACTTAAATATCTTAGAAACAGTAGCCAGTTGTTTTAATTGTCATATTTGAATTCAGCACATCAAAATACATAATAAATAGCACATTTTATTTCTGAAGCAGATGAGTTTTCAAAAATTGTAGACCAGTGTTATCTTTATTGAGCTGTTTTCCCCTCCTACCATTCCATAGAATCAAAATCTCTACCATTTCATGATCACTTTCACCTAAGCTGCCTTCCACTTTCAAATTCTCAAACAGTTCCTTCCTATTTGTCAGAATCAAGTCCAGAACAGCCTCTCCCGTAGTAGCTTTCTCCACCTTCTGAAATAGAAAATTCTTGGAATGTACTGAAAGTATTTGTTGGATAATCTCTACACTGCTGTATTATTCTCTCAATACATGACGTCACCACCACCAAGTCCTGTGCTTTGGTTCATTTTCTTAGTTGTATGAAAAAAAGACTCATCCACCTCTTCTTAATATGTAGATTCTGTACAATATATATATAAATTACATGACTAAACTAAGATTTGAAAAAAATATGGCTTGCTTCTCTAAGGAATAAGTAATTGAATATTTTGTATATTTGTTGGAAAATTAGTGCTTTGGAAAAATTGTATTTGCAACCCTGTAAAAGCAGAACTATCACATTCTTATACAGTTCCTAAAGTTTTGAGGGGCTTTTGCATTACTTTAGGTATTACTTAAATATTCATGCCATTCAGTAGCCAGATAATGATTCTGAAACATTTTTAGACAGAATTGCTGTTTAAATTCATGTAGGCTTGAATTTGCCTTAATAAAATCCAGTATGAGAGTTACAAATGATAGGGCTAATAAATAGTCTAACTACTTGGGATTAATTTAAAAAATGATTGAAGCAAGAGGTTTTGCATTATATTAAATATAAAATTTCCTAGGAAGTGTTTAGTAACATAGGACTTGCCTTATTGGCTCAGACTAGTGCTCTATTCAGTCCAGTAGCTTAGACAGTGACCTGGAGTAGATGATCTCAAGGAAGATGCAATAAATCCCAGAGTAAACAGAAATGGTAGATTTTTCCCCCTAAACTGTACCCAGAGACTGGCTTATGCTCTGAAACTTACACAAACTCAATGATTAGCTCCTATTTAAGGAACTGTAGATGTTCTCATGACCCATGCAAGATCAGTTATTGGAAGGCATTTCCTTTGAAGACAGGCAAGTGCTGAAGGGAAAATTGAAAGACTTGCTCATCAAATTGGAGTCATACTCCATCATCACTTGACTTTCAACTGAGAATCACAGTGGGGATGGTTTGAAAAATATTGAATAGATGGGAGACAAGAGGCTTGAGTCACCCTATGGAGTTCTAGGCTCAAGGATATCAAAACCTCTGGTTAAGAATGGCCTCCACTGTGCAAGGGATTTCCAGAGAGGTTTTTTTACTGGCTTTCTTAGCTCTGTGTGGTGGTGTGTGTCAATTGCCTTTTTTCTGCTCTAAAAAGGGGAACATGCTCAGTTACTCTGCGAAGCTGGTGCGTGCACAATGCAGTTACATGAAAGGGATGGTGAAAGGCACATCTCTGAGAAAAAGGCCCCAAATTTCAAGTCTCTGTTCCAAAGCACAGGAATGCTAGGGCATTTAAAAGAAAAAAGGTCAAGAATTTAACATGGACAAAACAGTTTTACCTAATGTACTCAGAAATGGCTAAACCATTTTGGCTGAAACATTTTTTAAAAAAGAGAAAAAAAAAAAAAAAAAACCTGCGGCAGGCACTCAGGATGGAAAAAAACTTCTTCCCAAATGGCAAAAATTTGGCAAAGGTATAAGCAGCTGAAAACACGGTCTTAAAGTTACCTGCCACTTCCCATTTTAACAGCAGGCAATGCTAATAGCCCTACGTATGAACAACAAATTCTTTTAAAAGATTTGAAATAAATACACTTACCCACACTACGATTGAATATTAACAAACATGTCCCTATTATGACAGGAAGTTCTACCTTTGATCCTGCGATAAACAGGTATCTAATCTCAATAAGCTCTATTTACAGTTAAATAGACATTTCCCTAAGAAGTCCACCAAGAACATTTGCAGTCAGATCTGATTTATCTTTATGGCACTTAATGCAGGGAACTCTAGTGGAGTGATTGATTAGTTATAATGCACTTCCATTCCCTAGACTATCAACCTGCCTTCTTATAAAAAAAGAAAAAACAAAAAAACAACAAAAAAAAAAACCACACACCAACTACCGCCAGCTTTCTTACCTAATCATTCAGTTTTTGTTCCTTTCCTTAGTATCTCACTGACCTTAGCTTTTCAAAATCCCATTTTTCCATCTTCTACTACTACTCCATTTCCCACTACTGTTATTTCTGTTATGAATGGAATACTCTCCTCTGTGGTGCTTCCTGTTATTCCAAAGATACATTATTGGTTGGCATGTCAGGAAAGCACAAAGGGAAAGTGAGATTCTAGTGCAAAGCATCAGTGCAGAAATAGCAGCAAATAGTGGACTGAAGCAGCATCCAGGAAATAGCATAGTATTATCTCCAAAGATGGAGTTCTAGGAAGAAAGGAATGGGAAGGGAGGGCTGCCTGGTGACGGGGAATGACAAGATTAAGGATAGTTTTTATCTGCCTTTTTGAAAGGGGACATGGGATCAGTTTGAGGGGACACGGATTCTTTGGAATGCGGCCATAAATATGGTTAAGTAGTTGGAAGAAATGGTGCCTAGAGTGCTGGTAGGAACAGGGGGGAAAAGAGACAAATGTAGGAGACAAAGCCTGAAGTTTTCACTCAGTCCATATTTGACTAAGCTCCCATTAACTTCCATATGAGAAAATAGAGTCAAGTATCAAGTAGTATCAACTTAACCCCATATTCAGAAATGGATAGGAATGAAACATTCTTTGTAACACAAAAAGACTACTTTCCTCAGGTCACTGACAAGAGAACAGAGATATAGTTGCATACACTGACTCCAGTACAACACTACCTAAAACTTGTCTGAACATATTGTAAACTACAAGCTCTTCTTGACAATAAATAAAAAACATTCATGCTTGTTGAAATTCAGGTCAGAAATAGGTTTTTAAAAAACAACAACAACTGTGAAATTAACTGTATTTGATGCCATTTCTGTTGCTGAAAGCGTACTGATTGATAGGACCCTGATTGTGATTTTTACAATTTAAAGACCTCATTCTCTCAAAATGGGCTTATAGGCTTAAGTGAAATTACTTTTTTCCCCGGTGGCAGAGATCCAGCATATTTTACATCTGATTCATGATAAAAACTCAGTACACAACTTACCCACATAGCTCATTTCACACAGTATTAACCTCATTAGTGCCAGTGGAGAAAGCCCAAGAGCTAAGGCACTTTCAACATGCCATTTTTCAATACATTTTACGCAAACAGATTTTTGACTGGTATAACATGTAGAATTAATACATGTCGATAGCCAAAATATCTCATTAACGCATTTCTTAACTGCTTCTTCCTTGTTATCCAGATGAATTCTAGGCTGCTGACTTTCCCTTCAGTCACATGAACAATTCCAAACTTACTGATTTATGTGGCTCAGTAGCAGGCCCAGCTGATTCTGCCAATAGAAGGAAGATTAATCATATATCAAAAGCTGTTGTTGATAGAATCAAACCCACTCTGTCTAAAGGGTATTCGAAAAATATCAAGTGCTTTTATTTTTTGGTTAAGCTACTTAAGTCACTGATCTCCTGTTCCTATCTCGAATAATCAGGTGTTCAATCTAGCTATGGGCTAAGTATACTCAGGCTGAATTAACATTGAGATGTTTCTGCATAAGGTCATGCAATACCTTAACAGATAATTCTACAATGCCCACACTGCCTGACGAAGATACATTTAGGACACTACTTTTACAGCTAATCGTGCTTCTCTAGATCCGTGGTGTTCCAAATTGAGGACTGCAGGGAAACTATGTTAAAAAGAGCCTACATTTTGTTTTGAATTAAAAATGTGTATTCTGAGCTGTGCTCTGTGTGTTTTTTTTTTAAATTATTATTATTATTAACCTAAAGTGTTTTAAATCAGCACTGTCACTAAGGGCGGAGAGGGGGGTAAAGAGAGGCACTGCTGTCCCTTCCCTTTTGCAGCTTCTTAAAACTGCCCTACCTACTGAATACCAAGGGGAAAGAGGATGAGAGCTATCTTTGGTTTCTCCATTACCTGTTTTCCTATTTGACCATGGGAGCCCCAAGGAGACGGAGAAGAGAATAGGCGATCTGCTGGTCCTGCCTCAACTTAAAGTCTAGGAAGGGGAGGGATGATTCCTCATCCCCACACAGCCACCCAGAGCAGCCTAGGAAAGGAGGAACTGGAATAGCTGAACTAACCACCAGTTACAGCTGCCCCAGCCCAGTCTTTATTTTGCTTTTTTGGTGCTTGGGCAACCTTAATTCAGCCCCCTTGTGTGTATACTTTAAGGTACAGTCTTTAATTACATGAGCACATATTAGTTTTTCCCAGAGGACCCCAGCCTCATTCTGTGCACAGTCCAGACCTGCTCTGGGGATAAATCAGGGGTGTATAGTAAAGGAAACTGTTTGTAGAACCCCTGCTTCATTTGTTGCAGAATCTGGGAGATATATAGTGAATGAGGCAGGGTATTGCAGGAAGAGAAAGTACAATCTCATGGTTAAGGCAGTTGAATGCCACCCTGGAGAAATTGATTTTGTCCCAGCCGTGGAGTTCCTACATGATGTTGGGCAAATGACTGAAACCAGACTGTTCAAAGGTGGCCTCATTGTGTCTCATTTTCTGGGTGTTAGACTTGAGACCATGGGGTCTAATTTGCAGCAGTGCTGACTGCTGAGCACTCATAGCTATAAGTGTACTCAATGTGTGCTGTGCTTTTGTAAGTAATCTAAGTCCTAGATGTTTCCTCTTGGGCACTCAAAATCAGTGGATACTTTTGACCTTACTGTGAGTCTCCTTTCCCCTTCTGTAAAATAGGGATAAAATCCATTCTCTAATGTCACACGGGTGTTATAAAGATTAGTATTTATGAAGCACTCTGGTACTACAATGATTAGCACCATAGAAAGTCCATGAGGAAATTAATAATTCTGTCTTCAGAGTAAGGATTGAATAGTGTGCAGTACGTAAGGCACTTCGAACAAGGAAGGCAAAACAAAATATTGAATAGCTGCTCATTAAGTGAGCTCTGATCATTCTGTGCACTGAATGAGGTCAGGTATTGTGGAAAACACAACATGATCGTGTAACTAAAGACTGTTTCATAATCCACACACATGGGGGGAGGGAGAGAGAGGGGGGAGCCAATTTAAACTTGCATAGGTAACCTTACTTCTGGCATTACCTTAATTTTGAGTGCTTGAGTTTGCAACCTTCATAATGTTCTTTTAACATAGTTTTTTGTGTGCTATATAAACACACACAATATTGGTTTTTCCAATACTATTCTGAGTTCATGTAGACTATGCTTTCAGGGATCATTTCTCTAGTTGGTGACTGGAGAAGGGTGGTTGTGAAAAGTTGATTTTACTCCATTACTTTCAGGATCATTATCCTATAGATGACCAGTACAAGTTCAGATAATGAGGTATAGTTCAAATGAGATTATACAAAGATAGGAGAATTACAATATTCCTTATCACTCTTATTTTATTATTAATTATTATTATTAAGGACCAGTCACAGTTGGTTAGATAAAATATGAACTGGTTTAGGGATTTTTTTAACAGCTCATAAGTCTTTGGTATTTTCCTGTCTGGGTCATTAATCAAAACTATTTTAATACACTAGGCACACGAAATAGAACAGCACTTGAACCAGTGCCCCTTTGTATTGTAGTTGGGTATGCCTTGTTGCACGTCTATGAAGTTCTAACACCAATAAAGGGAGAGCTACCTGTATTTTGCTCTCTGATGAAGGTGGTCCCTGGAAATTTTTCTGAGCATCTCCAAAGAGATGCCTCTCATCAGTAAAAATGATGTGCATCATCTATGAAGCAATAGTACAAATTATGCAGGTCTGGAGGACAGTGTCTTTAACTTAAGACAGCCTCAGGGTTTCAGAACCATAGATGCTTTTCTACGCAGTCTTGTAGGCAGATGACTGTTACTAACCCACAAATATCATTATCTAGGTACTTATGTAGTTCCCTATCACCATGGTATCCAAATACCATGCCTGGGAGCAGTTTTAGCTCTTGCATATTCAGCTATACATGAATTTTGATTGACAGACATTCTTTATGTTGAGTCTTCTGATGTTCCCCATTCTCCACCCCACCCCACCCTTCTCTTTGACAAGAAGGGCATTGTGCAATGGAATGGCAAGATTTGCCAAGTCCTCATAAGTGTTGCACACATCCTGTGCAGGTTCTGAAGAAGTGAGGATTTTACCCACAAAAGCTTATGCCCAAATAAATCTGTTAGTCTTTAAGGTGCCACCAGACTCCTTGTTATCTTTTGCTAGTCACATACTGTAAGTTGTTAAAGATTGTGAATCATAGCTAGTTATCAATAAAAAAAAAATCAGTATTGACCTAATTACCATAACTTGGAATCCAAGATACTGCCATATTTTTCTACATTTACAAAAGGAAATCAGATAATTGCTAGTAAATATTGGCTTTCTAAAATAGAAGCCATATAGATTACATTCAAATCAGCATCAGAGGGGTAGCTGTGTTAGTCTGAATCTGTAAAAAGCAACAGAGGATCCTGTGGCACCTTTAAGACTAACAGAAGTATTGCGAGCATAAGCTTTCGTGAGTAAGAACCTCACTTCTTCAGATGCAAGTCATTCAAATCAGCAGTTTCTCATGCTCATGGAAATACCCTGGCAACACCCCAAACATTGGCTACCTCCTTTGGCCAAGAGAAGCAACATCACTATTGAAAAATGTGACTATAAATGGGTTCACTCACTTCAGGATCACATTCTTCTGGTCAGGTATGGGGTAGCAGCTGTCTCCCAACACAATACTGCCTTCTTCTTCCACTGAGGCGGTCTCTATCCCTACAACTCAGCCCTTTGGCCAGGTCACATTTTAGTCCATTCATTCCAGGGTAACAGTTTTATGACCTTAAAGCAGGTCTTCCATCTGTCTCTGTTCTCCATGATCCTTTTGCCCCTTCCTCAAGGGTTACAGCCTTTCTACCTTCCTGTAGCTGACAACCAAGGTGTACTCCCTCAGGTTCCTTATTGCCTCGCTAGACCATTTCCTACCTCTTCTGTCCCCAAGAGAGTGATTGCAAACTCTCTTCCCTGTGTCTCTTTCTGCTGCAAACTTCCTGGCTTTATAATCACCACCCAGCCATTCTCCAGCTGGGCTTCATCATTAAGTAATCCTCACTTTCTCTGTCTGGCAGGTGCTGCCAGGTATGTTAATTGTCCTTTCAGCCCATGTTAACCCCTTTAGGGCCTGTGTAGGGTATACACCCCATAACAAGGACTTAAGCACTTTTGAAAAAGTTACCTTCTGCCTCTTGTGTATCTGCACAGTGGGGAAGAGAGGAACACAAGTGATCACAAGAAGCATCTCACACTTGTGTGATCTATGCAGAGCTCGTTGCAGTTCCTGCTTCCAGGGAGCAGAGGGACTCCTTCATCCCCATGCCCCATGCCCCATGATTGGATGGTACCAAAAAAAAAAGGAGGGGAAATAGGTGCAGGGCCATACTTTTCTCCACTTATGTACTGAGCAGGTTCAGCCAAAAGGATCAAATTTGCTGCACTTTATAAAGTGGTATAATAATGGACACATTCCCCCTTGGCACATGGGCAAGTGACAGCAGTTTTGAAACAACCCTATATAAATACAATTGTTGGGCAACAGCTTACAAGGGGACTAATGTATTCTTTAGAGACGGGGAACTAAGAATAATTTAAGGGAACCTATGACCATGTCAAAGGAAATTCATTAAATCTAATGGGTGTGCCTGTACAATGGAAGTGTGTCCTCAAGAAGAAATTGTCCAACCGTTCTGCATGTTTGGAGGCTACAGACTAGCAGAAGCCATACCAAATGACAGTGATTTGGGATTTTGCAATTTGCTCTGGCTCACTCAGACTGCCCACTAGAGCTCCAGTACATCTCTCTATTGGCTTTGGATAGAAAGATTTAAATAATACATAAAGAGCTTCAAGTAATTTAACCAATATAAATTTGTAGCTAACCTTAGAGTTTTGCTATTGTATAGGTAGCAATGTTTTTATAGTGTTTTAACTTAGTTGTGTTTACATTCTGCATGAGGTTCTTTGGTGTGTGCTCTCCCACTCCCAAAACTGTACTTTTATTTAAGACAACCTGAATTGGGAGTGAAGTGTGTTAACCTGGGTTCGCTCACTGCTGGGACATCATGGAAAGCAGGAAGCTAATTTCTGACTAAGGCACACGCAGAAAGGCAGGAACAAAATTCAGTGTTAAGTTAAAGGTGGTGGAAGTGTAATTTTCATTGTACTCTTGAAACTGTGCTGCAGGAACTGGACAGCGATCAGTGATGGCATGGTGAGAAAGGACAACACAAGAGATGACAGCCTTTATTACATGGATGTTACACAGTGAGATTGATACTTGTATGTATGACCAATCAAAATGAAGTGCATTTGTTTAATGGAATGTACACCAGTTCTAACGCTCATACACCTGGGTGTCCTTCTAAAAGTTAAGGAAAACATACTGCATGTGCTTAGTATGCCAGAAGATTGGAAATAGAGAAATCTAGTTGAGAAACAGTGCTAAGCAAGTCCTATTACCAATCAGATCAATACTAATGTTTTAAAACAAAATCCTTCTTATTTTTCTATCTGGTGACAAAAGTGCCCACTGCAATCAGAAGTGGTTGCAGGTTCAGGGCCAAAGTTTGAACAAGAGAGTGCAGGATTCTAAAAAGAAACCTCAGGGCTTTTGGGGTGTTTTGCTTCGAATAAAAAGGAAATAAAGTATTTCATCTATTGACAATTAATGATCCATTCCAATACTATGCACAGCATTAAAATTTGAATGCTAAGGAATTAAAATTTAAATGAATACTGATGACCATGAAGAGTCATTAAAATTAATCACAAAAATGCAAATACTGTATTACAAATATATAGCATTCAAGAAAAAAAAAAGCCATCCAGAATTGTTATCAGCACACCAAGGCATCATGACATATCTTTCACTCTATAAACACCGACAACCAATTTCATGGCAAGGATTCCGGCCACAGCCATTTCCTGCAAAAATTAGTGCTATAATTAGATCAACCACTAGACGGAATTGAAATTACTGTGTGGGCACATAATACCTCATATTTATCCTCCTTAGTTTAGGTAATTGTTGACTATATATGATGAGTTAACAATATATATGAGTTAACAATAGCTTTAAAACTAGACAGGCTAAATTGCTCTGAATTTTTAAAAATATTAAGGAAATTATTATTGTCTACAGTGCCAATGGCTTTTAGCTAAGCTATCAATTTATAAATCCATTTTATTGCACAGTTTGTGAATTCACATTGCTAGCATCTTTCAATCTTTTAAGATTCATTTCATGTTCCATAGTTTGATGTATCCCAAGTACTATTCTGAATAGGGTGACTAGACAGCAAATGTGAAAAATCGGGACAGTGGGTGGGGGGGTAATAGTAATCTATATAAGAAAAAGACCCAAAAATCGGGACTGTCCCTATAAAATTGGGACATCTGGTCACCCCAATTCTGAATTAACTGGAAAATTAGAAGTGGCAACACTATGGATCTGATCCAACTCCCATTGAAGTCAGCAGGGCTGCATGGAGCCGTAGATGCCTACAGTATCTAAGTCATAGACCAGCTAGACACCTCCATTGATACTGGGAGACCCAAGGGCAATTTGGAGTCATTTTTCTCTTACAAGAAATCAGGTTGAGGAAATGTGGATATGCAGAGTTGCTGTAGCTGAGTTGGTCCCAGGATATTAGAGAGACAAGGTGGGTGAAGTAATCTCTTTTATAGGACCAACTTGGGTCAATAAAAGCTATTACCTCACCCACCTTGTCTCTCTAATACTAGTCAAAGTTATATGAGAATTTTAAAATTTCATGATTGCTTAACTGAAATTGTCAAATTTAATCTGAATTGTTATCTGAAATTTGGTTCAACATTAGCTGGTATCAGCAAAATGTCATAATTTATTCTCCTTAAAACAATCAAGGCACTATAGATGAACTAGGTTGAAATCACCTGTGAAAATTTCAAATTTAAATATCTCCAAGTCTGGAGTCATTCATTTACAAAGGCATTTGCAATATTCTAAGGGACATGGCATCTCCAGAGAATACTATAGACAAATTATCTACAACCCACTGTTCTGGTGATGAGACTTTCATAGAACAGTAGCGGAGGTCCTCACCTCAGACAGTTAAGGATAGTTTGGCAGCAACAAAGCTCACATACTGTACCAGAATATTGCACTCCACACAAGGAAATTCTGCTGACCTACTCTGGGCTAGAATTGGACACGTTTACCTCACAGATTAGCACTTTATTCAGAGATTTCAATGGGACCACTTTTGAAATAACATATTCATGATTCTGCAAGTAATTCCATTGACTTCATTGGGACCTCTCACAGAATATGGTGCCACCAGTGCAGGAAAGGGAGTCAGAATCAGGCCCAAGTTACGAAAGCAGATTACTTTTGACCTTAAAATTTGGGTTTATTTGAGGATTTGGGTTTATTTGAGGATAACAACATTTGCCCCCTAAATAATGGAAATATTCATATGTATTGCTTACTTTACTACCAGACAAAAAATGCCCTCAGAGTACCCAGGCCAGAAACTAAAACAAGAAGAATCTTTTTATTTGAATTCATGCACTTTTTGGACTTATTCTCTGATCCAAAAAGTCCCAGTTTGATTACACCAACTTAATCCCTGGTTTAGCAACTTTGACTTCAAAAGAGTTACACCAGGAATAAATTGGACCTCAGCTATTTGTTTTGCCTCCATTCCAGCACTAATCCGATACAGCTGCCTTCAAAAGTATATAAAAGAAACATTATTATAATGCTGATCTTCTCACTTCAGGGACTTGTCTACTTCATTCCATACAACAAGTACTTGAGACTAATAATGTGATCACAACATTTTCACTGTTAGACTATTTATGGCTTTTAATAAGTTTTTTTTAAACAAACAAACAAACAAACAAACAAACAAAAAAACTAATTATTCCTATGCTTATGTCTTGTTAAAAATCAGTTAGGCACAGAATGTAAACTCTTTATAATACAAGAGTAGCATAAGCTTCTCTCGTATGAGGGTCTGACTCAAAGGGACAGGTGATAACCTCTCAAATAAAACAGAATTACCTTACAGTAAAAAATAAATGCAACCTGTATCTAATCAGTAGACTGTATAGCTTTCTTCCACTCTTTTATACAGTTTTCTGTTTTGGAGACCAATGGAGTAAAGACCCAAAGCTTAGCACCTAAATGGTCTGCAAAGTTGTCTTTAAGACATTTCAGAAAAGTGATCCTATCTCTGAAAAGTGTTTGCATTAAGTTGGATTGAACTAAATCATCTGGATTTTCCTTCTTACATAACCGGTTTTGCCATTCAGGGTGTGAAGCTGCACATTCTATTCCTTACCATAGAACTTAATGTACTTCTAAATACATACAATGATACTTGGAGAGTGTCACAGGGTGCCGCTGTCACTACCTAGCTATTCACTGCCTGGCAAGTTCCAGTAGTCTCATGGTCACAAACACATACTTTTTCACCATGTGTGTATTCTTTCCTTGAAAAGTCTAAAAACAAGAGGAGGCTTCCACTCAGCCTTCACTGCTCAGCCCAGACTCACATTTTGAGCTCCCCTGGCTTCCTGTTCCTTCCACTTATATCCTACCAGTTATATGATTAGCTCAGTAATTATTACCCAGGTGCTCAATCATCCAGCAGAAAGTGGTTAGCTGCTCATAGTGGAGCCTGCAAGCTTCCTCATGCTGCAGCAACACCAGTGACCAGGGTGCTACAGAAATATATATAGAAATATATATAACCACCACCAAACACATGCCAACTCATTTGCAATAGGGAATGAATTTATAATGAAAGAGACCCATCAGGAGCTTTCTCCCACCATGCAGAGTTCTAAACTGCAAATTAGAATCCAAGCATTTCTGATGCCTTTTTTTTTTTATTTCTTAGGAACCATTTTAATAGTAAAAACAATATCAAAAACCCAGTGGTGGATTAGCCACTGGGCCAACAGGGCCCATTCTCAGGGGCCCTGGCAATGGGGGGGAGCCCTGGAAAAATGGGTAATCTGCCCCCGACACCCTGCCCACCTCGCGCTCCTGGCAGGGAGTGGGGTCCTGCCAGGAGCGCCGGGAGGGCAGAGTGGGGCTAGGCCACCAGCCCGAACCCCACTCTCCAGCAGGAACTGGGGGACTGCAGACAGAAGGGGGGAGAGGTCCCCCACTTGCTCTGGCCCACGGCCCCACAAAACAGTAATCTGCCTCTTCATAAACCAAAGGAAGAAATAAAATGAATCACTCTTAGTGGAGCAGCATTTAGTATAATAAACAGCAGAAATCTGAAGGTTTAGTAAATACATGTTTTTAAGATTTTGATGCAATAACATTATATATAGTTATATATATATATATACACACACACCATATTTATGGTAACTTCTGTGTTTAGCCATATGGAATGTGTCTAGAGTTTACATGTACATTAATACCATCCTCCTCGAGAGCCAGGTTTTTAACCTGTGAGCCATATTCATTACTTTACTCTCTTTTAGCTTGTGCATTTAGGCTATCTCCATATACTGCTGCCTCTACCTCTTTAACAGTTCTAAAATTTGACTAGAACTGATTGAAAAATGGAATTTCTGTCCCACAGAAAGTTCTGATTCTTCAACATTTATTTTTATTCTGTCAAAATATCAAAACTTTTCAGAGTGAAAAAGTTCCACAAAACTGTTGTTTTGGCAATGTTGAATTGAAACATTCCAGTATTCCCAAATTGAAGGGTTTTGTTTGTTTATCTGAAACTAATGTTTTCTTTCAGATTGGGTCATGTCAGCATTAACCTCTCTATTTACCTGAGCTGCCATGGTACCTCATGGGAGTTGTAGCTCTAGATCATGTTCCCATCCTCCTTTATGAGCCCTGCTCCTTGGAAAGAATACATTTCCTATGCTTTGCCATGGTCTCTTCTTGTTGATAGGCCAAGCAGAGGCTAATCATCTTAGTAAATTTACACGTTTCTGTTTTTTGTATGGTTGGGGCATCGGTCTATATAGTATCTACAAACACAAAAGGGCACCAATCTTGGCTGGGGCCTCTGAATGCAAGTGCAATATACAAATTAAATAACAAAGGTATGACATTGGTAAGACCTAGGATTTTAAGATGCCATATTCTAAGTGATATAGTTAATAGATACCAACAACTCCCTATTTGCACAACAATATCTGTATGATAGCACTAACGGAAGTCATGGAGCTGGACAACAGGTGAATAAACTGAAAGGAGAAAAAATGAAAACAATACCACCCACACCTGCATTAATGAGAAAAAGGAAAAACTAGAAGCATGCAAAAAATTGAAAGTCAGAAATAAATAGGTCTCTGATAAGTGTTATAGTTCTCCCAAATTGTGTTGGAGGGATTTGCAATTATTGCCACCCTTTACACACATTCACACTTAAATTCATTAATCCTGTGTACTACGCTGAACTACTATTCCTTGCTGGTTAGTACATGTTAGCGAAGTCTCTTTTAAACATAGAATAAGGACCATTAGGTATATGGTCCATCAAAACAGTTGAGCAGATGTTCTACTTATTAGCACATGGAGACATATTTAAGCACTTCTACCATGGTTTTTAAATGAAAAATAATGGAACACAGTAACCATAGCCTGGTGTTGAGTGCAGTCCATAGCTCCGTACAGTCCAGAACCCTGTCTTTCAAAACAGAAGATGATCTGTACCCCACAGTCTCACATATCAGGAGCAGCTACTCCGTACATTAGCTCAACAGTATCTCACAGAAACATAGGCTGAGTGGAAACAGGATCAGGAAAATAGGTAGTGGCGAGAGCTCTCCAACCCACCTGGAATATCTGTGGCTCAGCTACCTCATTTAACCTGAGAATACTGTAAAGATCTATTGACCTTTGAGAGAAAAAGCACTTTGTACTGACAGCCTCACTCAGCTGAAAAGGGGAGTGCTAATGCAAGTATAAGACAAGCTGAATAATATAGCAGCCTTGCACCACAGTTCTGGCATTATAGTTAAACTTGTTTTCGCACAATAAAACATAGCTGTGCCTTGAAGTTTACAACTCATCACCCTGTATTATATATGGGCTGATTAATATTATACAGGTAGGCACTTCCAATACATATAGGTCTGCAAATGCATAACTTCAGTGAACTCTATCTCTAGGGATAGCCAGCTGGCCACCTAACCTTTCCAGGAGGAATAACTATAATTTGTTTTTCCCATATGATGGGCCTTGTTTTCTCCCTAGTACTCTACAGTCCACTTCTGTGAGGTTCCTTGTCCCTCCCCTGCACAGCAGCATCAAGATTGGGAAGTGCCAACACAGTCAGACACATACCAGAAAGATACTACTTTATTGCCAACCTCAAAATGATCAAAAATCATGCATGAGTCAGCCTCCAAAATATCATTAAAACGTAAGAAATAATAAATGTGGGTTCTTTTTGCTATCTTGTTTCTAAGCTTTTATGGTTCATAATGTCAAGCTTTTCTCTACAATTATGAGAGCCAGAAACTTTATTTAAAAGCAAAAGTGAGCGGAGATATTCTTGCTATCACCTAACTCCAGGAGCTGTTTAAAAAAAAAAAAAAACCCTCACAAGACTCATGATAAAAATCACAAGAATTGGCAATACTGTTCCTAAGTGACCCAGAAGGCAACTTTATGATCCAAAAACATAAATTCTGTCTATAAGGAACCCAGAATGAATATACTTAAAAATAGAGAAGAATGGACTTCAAATCTGAGAATAAAAGAAAAGTTTGGAACAGCAATCTCTTACTATATTTTTGGCCCTCATCCCTAAGAGCAAAATATCTGCCCTCACAGAAGGTCACAAAATTTCAAGTAGTAGAAACTGTGGTTTAGGCTGACTAGAAAGTCAGATATTGAGTCTAAATTTTCTTCTCATCTTCTCCATTTTTACATTAGCAAAACTCTTAATATCAGGTTAGTATGATTTGCATACCACATTTAGAGATTATTATATTAAAAAAGAAAAAACATCAATTTAGGCACCAATTCTGTGATAACATCCATGGAACCAGAGTCTATCTGTATAGAGCTCACTGAAGAAGTTGGGCCTTAAACTATTGTGAGAGATAAACAGACTCTGTGACCTTAATTCACCTCAGACTTTTACCAGTGTAAATGAGGAGTAGCTCAATGGAGTTACACTACTATAAATCTGGAGTAAATGAGAGAAGGCTCAAGGGCATTTTTTTTCTCTTTTGGTTTCTTAGATGAAAGATCTTTCAGTTTGGGGGGAAGGGCGGTTGGCAGGTACTTATATCCCTTTTCATTATATTCCTGCACAAAATGTAGGGGCCCCAATCCTGCAAACACTTATGCAAACTTTAATTTTAAGCATGTGATACTGCAGTAACTATTTAACATAGTTATAATTAAATACGAGTTTATGTGTATTCAGGGTGGGGATTGTAAGCCTTCAAGCTCTGTAAATGTCAGTTTTTCCACCAGAGTTAAAAAATAACTCCAAAAAAACTGATGTTTTCCTTACCTGTCTTTGAAGTCATTTAGATAAAAATATATTTCAAACTTATCTAGATACATTTCTAATTGTTCCTCTTTTTCATTAAGTTGTGAGACACTGCTATTTCTATAAATAGCTATCTTACCTTTTCTTGTTTTGCTTTTTAACAAGCAGATCTCCTCATCACTCCTTCTTTTAGGCCTCTTTGTGTTTTACAGTCCCATCACCAAAATGCTGATTTTTTTTCCTCCTTCCTTACACAAAGAACAAACAGCTGTTTTCATTCAGAATAATCTTCTTCTTTTTGATTGAGAGGGTATCAAAAGGTAGACTAAAGGAAAGTCTCCGCAAGATAGTGCACATGTGCCTTCACATATAGTCTTTACTAAACTCTGATAATTTGGGCTTGATTATCTAGAATATTGTATCTTCTGTAGGCATTTACACCTGTACTCACAGAATGTAAAGCAGGACCATTTTGTTTGGTAGCATATTACACCTACTTTGCACAGGTGCAAAAACAATGAAGAATTAGGCCCCAAATGGCCTCAGAATTCTACAACTTAAAGGTGCAGTCCATGGAAACAAAAGATACCTTGGTTTCATAGCTAAATATGCCAGAAAGACCAAAAAGGAACTAAAATATTTATTTAGCATGGTAAAGTGGAGGTTAACTGGAGTTAAATGACAAAAGATTAATTTTTAGATGAGTTATTAGCTAAAGCTTCCTGATTCTAAAAATCTACTGGGATTATCTGTTGAATAATCTCCTGAGATAAATCACTTTGTGATATTCAAAACTAGACTGGACAAAACACTAGTAAGTATACAACAGGCAACAATCCTGTATTTTTAGTGAGATGCACTAGTTTACTTCATAGGACTTTGCCATATCTAGATTCTATAATTCTATGAATTCTGCTATAATGCCCCTTTACATTATTTTGGGGCCTGATGTGTTCCAAAATGCACTTCTGGTGAATAGGAGTAGTCGTGGACTCCCCCTGCTGATCTGGGCAGGGGAAAGCCATTTCTCCATAAAGATACCAGAACGAGGAGGAGGTGCAACCTACTGGGCAAGGTGTGTGGGGGGGATGTTATTGTGCAGGGGGGGCAAGGATCCTATGGTTGCAGGAGTTTTATTGAAATAGATTCTTGGAATCTATTGGGGGGCAGGGGATGGTCTCATTTAGCAGAATGTCAGAAAGGATAGGTGACTTACTTCTCTGAAGATGTGAGCAGTGGACTGGTTCAGTTTGCATATCAATTCCAGCTCAAAAAACTTCAAAAACAGACTCCAAGGAGAGACTGCTGAGCTGGAATTGATATGCAAACTAGATACAATCAACTCAGGATTGAATAAGGACTGGGAATGGCTGAGCCATTACAAACATTGAATCTATCTCCGCTTGCAAGTATTCTCACACTTCTTATCAAACTGTCTGTACTAGGCTATCTTGATTATCACTTCAAAAGTTTTTTTCTCTTACTTAATTGGCCTCTCAGAGTTGGTAAGACAACTCCCACCTGTTCATGCTCTCTGTATGTGTGTGTATATATATCTCCTCAATATATGTTCCACTCTATATGCATCCGAAGAAGTGGGCTGCAGTCCATGAAAGCTTATGCTCTAATAAATTTGTTAGTCTCTAAGGTGCCACAAGTACTCCTGTTCTTTTTGCAGATACAGACTAACACGGCTGCTACTCTAAAATTCCTCACTTTAAACCTTTACCTTGGCTTATCTTTGCCATTCACCATCACTTCAGCTACTGCATGATCTTTATCTCAATGACTTGCAATTCTACCTATTCACTCCTGACCTGTCTCCCTCATTCAAATCCCATACCTTATTTTTCAGAGTAGCAGCCGTGTTAGTCTGTATCCGCAAAAAGAACAGGAGTACTTGTGGCACCTTAGAGACTAACAAATTTATTAGAGCATAAGCTTTCGTGGACTACAGCCCACTTCTTCGGATGCATATAATCTTATCTTATTATATCTTATTTTATCTCTCACTCCTCCTGGATACCTTGGTGTCAGCTTACATTTACCTGGGTCGAAGCTCAGCTCCCAAACCCTTCCCATATTCTCCATTATCTCTCACTGTTGACAACACAACCATCCTCTGTGTCATAACCATTCAAGCCCATAACCTCGGAGTCTTTTTTTGCATCTTCTCTTTTCCTTGATTGTCTGTACCCAAACTTTTTGCCACTTTTTCCTCACCGATGTTCCTATAAACCAGATCTTTTCATTCTCTCCACACAGTTAGAACTTTTGGCCAAATTCTCAGTATTGCCAGTCTTGTTTACTGCAGCTTCCCCTTCTCCAGCATCCTTATTGCCCCTTCCAGTGCATTCGAAAGACAGCTACAAAGAACATTTTTCTTGCCAAATGTTCTGACTGTGTCACTCGTAAGACCTTTTGACACTCTCATCTGGCTCCCCTTTTTCATAACCGCATATTCAAGTTTCTTTCCCTCACCCTCAAAGCTCTTACCAGCTATACTCCTCCTTACCTATCCATTCTTGTGACTTGTGAGGTTACTCTATCATCTCTTCTCCAGAAATTATGCCAGCCTTGATTTCCCACTGGCCTGCTTCTTCCACAATATCTTTGCACCTTCTTTAACATTGTTACATAGTCATAATTTACCTGCCTTGAACTTATGGCATTATTCTTTCACAATACATACCCCAACCTCCTTCATCTCTATCCTCAAAACCACTTCAACCATGATGCCTACAAGAAATTTGCCAATTAGTCATGGATAGTTTGAGGGGAATTTAGATGTAGCTGGTGTGTGTTTGCTAAATAGCATTTTTAAAAAACCAAGAACAAACAAGTATACATTATAATGTATACTAACATTTAATATACTTTGCTTGTAACCATTTGTACTTGTTTGATATGAACGTTATTTGTTATCTGTAACCAGCGTCCTTTGAGATGGGCATCTCTGTATTCCCATTCGTGGGATCAAGGTGCCTGCACATGAGCTTCTGGAATCTGGAAAGCACTGTTCACTGGACTACTTGCCCCTTCCTCTCTCTCCCATCCTGGAGAGTTCTGAAGGCATAAAAGGAGCCTCAACCACCTCTCACTTTCTTGGTGACCCAGTGAAGGTGCAATGAGCTCAGATTGCACATGGTGTCCTTGACACTATCCTCAGGTGTTCTTTGTCCTCTCCCTTCTTCTGCCCTTTGGAGACAGATTTTGTTTATAGTTAGCTCATCGGTTAGTCATTTTTTTCTTTTAAAAAATGTGAGGAGATGCCCAACCAGCCTGTTCATTGTCTGGAACCTCAAGAATGGGAGAACGGCCTTGTGCACCCTTACTAATGGGAGAGTCCCATTGAATTAATCCAGCACTAAGTAAGTTCTTTGGAGCAGGGTCTGGGTCTTCCTGTGTATATGGACAATGCTTAACACATCGTGAATGTTACCAGAATACAGATGAATTCACTGACAAAAAATGTTGCACCCGAAGAAGTGAGGTTTTTACTCACGAAAGCTTATGCCCAAATAAATCTGTTAGTCTTTAAGGTGCCACCAGACTCCTTGTTGTTTCTGACAAAAAATGTCATTAATGCAGAGTTATAGTTTGTCCAGTGGTATCTTGAGCCCTTTCAGAGCATCAAGTTCAGCAAAAGTCACACCTCTGAAAACCAGGAAATAAAGAGTTAAAATACAGAGTTAGGGGACACCCCTGCCTCCTGAGGCTGGCTCACACATTGGTGCAGGGATCTCCCAGATCCTGGCTCACATTATTCCTTGCAAAGTGGAACTGCTTCAGTATGAGCAAGAAATCCATACTAGACACCCCTATACCCTCGCAGTAAGGGCACTCTCCTGGGAGGTGGGATATCTGAGTTCCAGTCCTTTCTCCACATTAGGCAAAGGTGGCCTCCGACCAGCCAGGTGAGTGTGCTAACCACTGGACTATTGGCACCACCACTTCCTCCTACAGTTTTGATTTGTGCAGGGCCTGATCCAGTAGGCATACTCTCAGGTGGCCTGAAAATACCTTGTCTGTGAATCCTGAAGGGGCTTAGGCATGAGCTTGACACTGGGCATCAGGATTCAAGCAGCTATGCCCAGGCCCAGTAGTAGATTTGTAAGCACCTGGAGGACTTTACTGGCTGAAACTTAGGGATCAACAGGGCTGAATGGCAGCTGAGCGGGGGTGTTGAGTATCTAAATTTTGGATTTAGGTGCCTAAAATGGCAGTGCAGCATTTAAATCCCTTTGTCGATCTAGCCCTTAGTGATAGCTCAGTGTGTGAATACTATAATACGTATAAAAGGAAGAGGGAGAAAGATGGGGAGAGGAAGGAATAAAAAGTAAGTAAAAAAATAAAAATAGCAAAGCATGACATGAATGGCAGGGGATACAGAACAAACTGTAAACACATGAAATGAAGGATTAGATTTATTTTTTCTAAACCAATTCCTAAAAAACTCCACACAAAAAACAAAACCAAAAAAACCTGAAACAGAAACCTCTGGATGCCAAAACAGTAGCGATACCTACTGAGCTAAAGGAGGTCAGCAGGTGTCCTATTTCAGGCCTGTAAGCAAGCCTGGTGTACAAAAGATAAGCATGTGCCGTAGACTGGTTTTTTTCCTTGGCAGTCTTTACCATCTGTACTGTCTTATGGAGAAATGAATCCAGGCACGCACACAGAAACAAGTCCAACACTATTTTACTGTCAGAGTTCCAGCAGTTTGCTTCCCACTCTACAGCAACTCTTGCACTACCTATCTATTCCTGCCAGCATTACTGGGATTTCCAAGGCAATGAGGGACAGTTGATTTAGAGAGGTACGTTATTATATCTTGTAAATTCTGATCAATCTCAGGCCTGCTTTGCTTTTAAAACCAGAAGAGATCAGCGCTACAGCTGTCCACCTCTCCAGTATAAGTGGCATCCAACTATTGGCTCTTCAGTGTCAAGGTACTATAACTCTATCTAATCAGGATAGCATAGCACATCATCATTGTGGTATGCCAGTTCAGGAAATCTCAAAATGTAGATATTTATGCATAAAAGTTCTTATATATCTGTTATATATTGTCTGAGTTTGTTAAGCCACAGACTTAAAAACGTTATAAACCGATGTATGGGGCAGAAGTTGAAAAGTTAAGAAGATGAATTTGTTATAGTAAAGTATTGCTGAGCAATGCTTAACAGGATTGGGCGATCTGAGCTCTATAGGAAGTATAAAACTGTGACGAGGTGCAGAAACCCCAAAATGGGCAACAGGGATTATTCTGGGCCCAGCCAGCCCTGCCACACCTGCAGCAAATGCTCCATCTGGTGAAGGAATTAAAAGATAGGGAAACAGAGCAGACCTGCAGTCCACTGTTCCAGCAGTGTAACACAGAGCAGAGGGAAGGCTGAAGTCTCTGATACAACTGCCACAAAGGTGCTGTCCCTGAGGGAAGGGAAGACCACTGCAGAAATGGTCAGAGAGGGAAGTATTGCCCTCTCCCCTGCATCTGGACTTTGGTAATCCCTCTTATTTTCTTGATTAGGACTCCCCCAGCAGGGGAAAGCCTTGGACTAGGCTGATGCAGGGGGAGGGGAAAATAGGAAGTGATCCAGGGAGGGCAGCCTTGGTTGCCAGACCACTGGTAGCCCAAAGATCCCTGGGTTGGATCCTAGTGGAGTGGGAGGGCCTGGGGTCCCCTACCAATACCCCCCTGCTGGTCATGGATTGTGGCCTGACCACTAGGCCATGCTTCCTAACCAACCCTTGAGTGAGAACCATTACAACAACTCTGTTGTGTGATATTTAGCTTTCCAGATCTCACTTCACTGTTTGCCATAATTGTAAGTAGAATCACTTGTATCAATGAGAATTATTTTGATACTGCAGTTCATCCTAGGTGTAGATATTTGTGTGTGCACCTTGCTATTTACTTCAGGGCTATGGACCTTATTCGGTTAACCCTTACTCATGGTAGTAATTCCATTCACCTCCATAGGGCTACTTGAATGAGTAATATAATCAGGATCTGGTTCAAAATCAGTCAAAAGAGTGATGTGGGAATTCTTAGGGCCCAATTTAACTAATTATAATTTTGTTAATTTCAATCCAGATGACTTCAAAGAAGCCAAAGCATGAGTTCTGCTCTCAGGATTATATAAATGGTAGCGTTAATGTTCTAAAAGCCAGGAATTTTATCCCAATGCAACTAAAGCAGATCAAATACTTTTAATAAATGCTTTATTTATTTGTTTAGGTAACTTAAAAATGAAGGAAAAAAACTCTAATTGAATATAACAAGAACAGGATTAGGCCTCAGTGTTGCTTAACTTTAAATGTTAAGCATGTGCTAAAAGTCTCATCAAAATCTAAGGGATTTAGGCAAGTGATTAAAGTTTAAACACATTTTTAAAAGTGCTTTACTGAATAGTGATGGTTTCATGAATCAGGGCCTAATAGACTAAGATATCTCACTTTTTATGTAAGCTAATTAATTTTCTCCTGTTATCTTTTCATTGTCGTTTCTCAAGTGTGTATATTGTCATTCTCACCTATTTTAGATTAAATGGTGGTATCATTTTTTTGAAATCAATATTGCTTTTTTGGACTTATCTGTGCTCTCATAATACCTTGCTGCACAAAATATATCACAATGGTCACAATAGAGCTCTCTTTAATCTTTACATTGGGTTACGTCTTTGATAGTCTTTTAACTGAGGCTACAGTATATTAACTTTCAGCTGAGTCAAGATAAAAGATATCTTTGAGAGAAATTTTCCTTCTTTGCTAGTCAGCTTTCTTAGCTATTAATAACAAGCAATATATGAACTGTCTTTCCTTATAAACAATGTAGATCACAGAGAACTAACACAACCACATTTTTCAGCACGGGGTTAATATGTATGTTATATTGACAGAACTTCACATTATGTCCCTTAACAGAAGGTGGCCCTTAAAAAAGGTCAGAATGGGGGGAGGGGGAATAAAACCAGATATTAAACTCTTAAGATTTAGATTAATATCAAAGACCAGCACTGGGCACAGTTCTGTAAAGTCTTACTCATTTGATTATGTATAGCTCATATAAGTAGCCCCTTGAATTCAAGAATGGTATAAGACCTGAAGCACAAGAGTAAATATCCCTTTCAAAATGTTTGTCAGTATGATATCTCTAGATACCTTTATCCATATAATGTCTAATCATTTTCTGACTCTTGTTCAACTTCTTGACCTCAACAACTTTGTGTGTGTCAATGACTTCCACAGGTCAATTACACATTTTACTAAACAAAAATTCCTTTTATTGTATTTGAATTTCTTACTTTTAATTTCATTGAATATCTTCTTATTCAGTATTATGAGATTGGGAGAACTCACACTAGGAAAGAGTACAAGTGTGAGTAAAACTTTGCAGGATTAGGCCTTTATTTGTTAATATTTAGTGGTCAGTTCAGACACTATACCTATATTATTCATGTAAAGAAACAAGGATTAATGATTTTACGCTTATTTTAACTATGAACAAATTTCAGACGTGCTTTTACCCTGAAAAGTTATGAAGTTCATCTCCTGGTCTCCCTTGTTTTTAAAAAATATGGTTGCTCCGCTCCATATCAAACCTTCTGATTGAAGAACTGGATTTGGATCAAATTGCTTTGGAAAGGAGAGTCCAGCTGTTCAGAAAGCAGTCTGTGGAAGCTGGGAAAGGTCACCTTCTTCCAGCTTCTGGGTACAGTTGTTAAAAATGGGCACCTCAAGTATTCAGAGGTTGATTTTTCCCCGCCTCCCTCTCCTCCCCGCCCCCGCAAAAAGATGCCAAGTGCCTTCCGCTATCGTTGACTTAAATTGGAGCTGCAAGTAAATGGGATAATTATTAGCAGCACTTCTGAAAATCAGTGACTGAATTTTATAACACATTTGGATTTTAACCTGAAATACAGAGTTGTTCTTATAGCTCTTTGGCAGAGTGAATGCTGCATTTGTTCCTTTTTGGGGTGTCTTTCTCTTGCAGTCATAAATATTCTGTAGTGTATCCATTTTCTCCAACTTTCTTGTAAGTTACTCTCCAAACTAAGTGTTTTTATAATAAACATGCATTATTGTTGATATGAATACATCTGAACCATGTGTTTGCACAGCTATATTATTCACACACATGGACTATATTGGTCCTTGCTTCAGCTTCTTTGCACAATTCCAATTGTGCAAAGTGGCCATAAAGCTAGCTTAGCCAGTCACCTGACAATTCTCTTGGCACTACACTTCCCTCTCCTCTACCCCCGAATAAATGTCAGAATGGAATATGTCAGAGAATATGTGGTATGGCCAGAGCTGTCCCTTGGGTAGGGCAACCACTATGGGCCCTGCACTTTGTGGGGGCCCCGTGGGCCAGTGCGATTGGCTGGCATGTTCAGTCCTGGAAGAGACTAATCCATCACTTCTGCCCTGGGTCCCGCATCCCCCTAGGGATGGCCCTGGGTATGGCCAGGGCTAGGGCTTTGCTGTGCTCTGGCAATCCCCCGCTGGTGTAACTTTGGGGGTTGTTTCCACCTGGCACAAGATAGTAGGAGCCCCAAAACACTCCTAATTTGTTCAGGGGCACCTCTGCCTCCCCCTATGGGTCATATCTTGAGTGTAGTTGAACTGGAGCACAAGATTGAACCCGTCTTTATTCAGATTACCAACCTCATCTGGGCATCTGGTTTTTCCATCACAACAAATTACTAGAGCAACATCTTCCATGTCTGCTGAGATAGGATGCTAATGCCTGCATGTTACATACATTGTAACTCATTTAATGTGTACTTAAACATCATGTTGAACAGTAACATTATTTTTAAAAGAGAAGAAAAATCAGACACATCCTTATCAGCAACAACTCTCACTCAGCACAATAATGGATTTATATCCATGCCTCTTGAAACAACTGGACCATATGCACCAGTAAATTATATTATACCAGGAAAGCACCTTATTGTCACAAACAGTTTTACTAAAGAAGACTTTGAGGCCATTCTATACTGACACCCGCTATGGCCTGTATTTCAAGTGCAGACAAATAAAACTTGAGAAGAAACTTAATGGTAGGCTTCGGTTCTTCTACCAAATCTACTTCAATTTTTTTTAAACAGATAATCACTAATTCATTTACTGGAACTCAACTGTGGTTGCAAATTAAACCAGTAACCTAGAAATATAATCACAAATAGCAGGACCGGAAAAATGCCAAATTAATACTGAGCATGAATGTCTTCTATTACTATGGTATAAAAATAACTTTGGGATTGCATCTCAGTTAAATATCTTTTCTTTCCAGATATGATACTAAGTTAAAAGCTAGAATTTGTTTAAAGTAGAAAACATAAGGAACAGGGCATAAAGTTAGTCTTAAAACACAGTATGTCATCTCTCAATGTTAAGTACTTAAATGGCATCCATGTTCATAGTACTGGAGCACTTCCAAATATTTTATTGTATTTATCCTTACAAAACCTCTGTTAGGTAGAGAAGTATTGTAATACTCATGTTTACGATTGAGGCACAGAGAGCTAAGTGACTTTCCCACGTTCACACTGGACATCTATGACAGAGGAGAAAATAGAACCTCAGTCTCTGAAATCTCCGACTAGCACCATAACTACTGAACTTCCACCTTCCTATTTTATGGAATTAAAAAAGCAGGTCATTACAACCTGCCAGAATGGTTTATATTGTATTGCCAAATTTGAAAAAAAGCAGGGGGAAAGATATATTAAATCAACACTGCAGTTGTGGTTGGAGTAATGCACTTACTAAATCTCCAGCTACGGGGGGGGGGGGGGGAGGGGGGACAGGGGAAGGGGGAGGAAGGAATGGATGAACCCTCCCTTCCCCCAAACCAAATACTGATAAAGTCACTAAGAGAGAGTGAGTCCTCCTGCTAACAGAGGTTTGTGAACATTAAAACAAAGGATTGCACAATGATCGCACTACAGGTTGGCCACCACTTCACAGAGCACAAACCTGCTCCCTGGCAGTGGAGGCACCCTACATTGTCTGTAATTGGTGAATGTTAAGGAACGAATGGCTAATGATCCTTAGCTCCAGGTGAACAAAACTCTCCCGAAGCAGTGTAGTCCTACAAGTTCATGCCAATATTTCCTCATGCTTTTTTCAGCAGTTGCACAGGATGTGAAGGTGTCCTTCAGCCCAGATAGATGTCACTCTCTGCGTCCCTGCTGTGCCAAGATGTGTGCATGTACGACATCCCTGATTTCCCTTGCCCGCAGGGAATCATGACCAGTGTGCACATGGATGTGATCTAGCTGCCTGTACAGAGTCTGTAAACAGACCTGTCTGGTGCCCAGTCTGGATGGAAGCACTCTCCTTTACCCATAAAAATGGTCTGCAGGATGCATCATATGATGATTATATTAATGGCATTTGTTATATTGGCATCCAAATGGGTGCACAGGCAGTGCCAATGAGTTTTCAGTCTACTGAGAGTGCACTCCATGACCATTCTGCAGCTACAGAATTTGTTGCTGAATTCTCTTTTTTCCAGGTCATTGATGTTGGGGTATGAGTTCAGCCACATTAGGAGTGGTTATGCAGGGTCCCCTAAAATAACTGTTGGGACAGAAACACAGTAGAGAATCACATTGTTTCTGGGGAATAGAGACCCTTCTTACCCCCTGCTGGTACAATCCTGATCTCCTCAGCACCCTGGCAGTGTTTCCCACGTTACTGTTCATGTATCTTCCTCTCTGTCCACCACACCTTGCAGAATGAGTGGATAGTAACTTTTTCAGTTCACATACTCATTCCCTTTGTTGGGCAAAGTGTTGGGATGTGGGTGCCATCAATGCCCCTGCACAATTTGGAGACCCCAACCTCTGAAATCCAGTACTTGAGTTATACCTGGGCAACTACCCGTAGGTAGATTAAGATTAATTGCCTTGCAAACATGCACAATCATGATCCTGAAAGTGGACTTTCCAATTCCAAAATGTTATGCAGCTGACTGATAGCTGTCTGATGGTGTCAGCTTCTACAGATCAACAACCATTCACTTCTGTACAGGGCCAGTTCCAGACACCAACTGAGCAAGCTGGTGCTTTGGGTGGCAGCTTGCAAGAGGCGGCATTCCGCCCAATCCTAGGGCGGCACGGCCGCTTTTTTTTTGCTGTTGTTCCGCTCTGGCCGCCCTGTAGGGGGAAGCGGCATGGAGGACGGGAGTGTCCTGCAGCAAGCCCAGCAGGTCAGCCCGCCTTCTTCCCTCCCAGCCGACCGGAGTGGTGCGGAGCCCTCCCGGCAGGGGGCTTGGTGGGAGGGGCCGCATGGCAGAGCCCCACTGAAGCCCTGGCCACCCCCCCTTCTCTCTCTCCCCCCGCTCCCTCCCCCTCCCCCTGCTAGCCAGGGCACATCTGCAGGGCAGGGAGTCCCACTACACCCTGGCTTTGGCCGCGCTGCAGGGTTTTTTTGTTTTTTGTTTTTTGTTTTGCTTTTCTGTTCTGGCCGCCGCGTTTTTGTTTTGTTTTGTTTTGTTTTGTTTTTTTGCTTGGGGCGGCCAGAAAGCCAGAGCTGGCCCTGCTTCTGTACCAGTACGGTTTTCCTGAATCAAGTGTTCAGAACTGAAGGTGTTGTTCAAGCTCCTTACAGCGCTCAATGAAGGTCTAGCTCCTCTTTCTGAAGTTCTGAAGCCACTGCTGGTCATCCCAGATTTCCAGAGCAGTGTGATTCCATCACACTAGTCTTGTTCTCCTGTACCAGAAGTGACAGTCCACCTATAGGTATACCTTGACAATACCAGCATTCAAAAGACCTGTACCATTGGACCTGAATGTATTGTTATTTGCCCTTAAGTCAGCCACCTTCTGCATGTCAGAAAGTTCTTCCTGGAATCCATCCTGTTTCTCACCAATTGCCTACTCCACTGCATAACATTTGTCCCTCAATAAGGAGCAGGAGAAGAACCACATCATAATTCATTTACTCCATATTTTCCACCTAGTTTGGCAGGAGAAAGAGGTGAGCAGAAAATGTCTTTGGCAAATAAGTAAAGGTGGGTACCAATAACACACAGCAGGTCAATTCTTATAATCTCTTCTCTGCAGCACAGAACACTGGGATACTGCCCCTGAAACGGAAGCACTAATGTCGCATAATGAAAGAGGCCATATGGACATATGTGTTTGCATGTAACACAGCATTATACCCATCTCCAGCACAGCATATAGGGACATTCAGCATGGGCATGGGAAACATGTGTGAGCATGTACACAGTCAACTAACCGAGTACATGACAAGTGAAGACATAGGCCTGGTCTACACTACGACTTTAATTCGGATTTATCAGCTTTAATTCGAATTTACCCTGCAACCGTCCACACAACGACGCTATTTATTTCGATGTAAAGGGCCCTTTAAATCGATTTCTGTACTCCACCCCGACGAGCGGAGTAGCGCCAAAATCGATTTTAACATTTCGAATTAGGGGTAGTGTGGCCGCAATTCGATGGTATTGGCCTCCGGGAGCTATCCCACAGTGCATCATTGTGACCGCTCTGGACAGCAATCTAAACTCTGATGCACTGGCCAGGTAGACAGGAAAAGCCCCGCGAACATTTGAATTTCATTTCCTGTTTGCCCAGCGTGGAGAGCACAGGTGACCACAGATAGCTCATCAGCACAGGTAACCATGCAGGCTGATAATCGAAAAAGAGCACCAGCATGGACCGTGAGGGAGGTACTGGATCTGATCGCTGTATGGGGAGAGGATTCAGTGCTTGCAGAACTTCGTTCTAAAAGACGAAATGCAAAAACTTTTGAAAAAATCTCCAAGGGCATGATGGAGAGAGGCCACAATAGGGACTCTGAGCAGTGCCGCGTGAAAGTCAAGGAGCTCAGACAAGCCTATCAAAAAACAAAGGAGGCAAACGGTCGCTCCGGGTCAGAGCCGCGGACATGCCGCTTCTACGCCGAGCTGCATGCAATTCTAGGGGGGGCTGCCACCACTACCCCACCTGTGATCGGGGATTCTGGGTCGGGGATAGTCTCATCAGCGACGCCTGAGGATTCTGCCGATGGGGGAGAGGAGGAGGAGGAGGATGAGGATGAGCTTGCAGAGAGCACACAGCACTCCGTTCTCCCCAACAGCCAGGATCTTTTTCTCACCCTGTCTGAAGTACCCTCCCAAGCCTCCCAAGCCAGTACCCAAGACTCTGACCCCATGGAAGGGACCTCAGGTGAGTTTACCTTTTAAAATATAAAACTTGTTTTAATAGCAAACGGTTTTTAATGATTACTTTGCCCTGAGGACTTGGGATGCATTCGCGGTCAGTTCAGCTACTGGAAAAGTCTGTTAACGTGTCTGAGGATGGAGCGGAAATCCTCCAGGGACATCTCCATGAAGCTCTCCTGGAGGTACTCCAAAAGCCTTGCCACAAGGTTTCTGGGCAGTGCATCCTTATTCCGTCCTCCATGGTAGGACACTTGACCACGCCATGCTTGCAGCAAGTAATCTGGTATCATTGCCTGACAAAGCCTGGCAGCGTATGGTCCCGGTGTTTGCTGGCATTCAAGCAACATCCGTTCTTTATCTTGTTGTGTAATCCTCAGGAGAGTGATATCACTCCTGGTAACCTGGTTGAAATACGGGAACTTAATTAAGGGGACAGAGGTGGCCGTTCCTACTGGGCTGTTTGCCTGTGGCGGAAAATAAATCCTTCCCTGCAGTTAGCCAAGCGCAGATGGGAAATTGGCCCTGAGTTTTTTGCGTTTGGCTAGCAGGGATCTTCCCTGTTACCAGCCACGCGGTGGGGGGAGAGGTACCGTGATCATCCCAGAGAATTCATGGCGGGAGGGGGGCGGCGGCGGGGGGGTGGTGGTGGTTAGTTTGGTGCCTGCAGGGATCTTCCCTGATACCAGCCACGCGGTGGGGGGGAGGGGTACAGCGATCATCCCAGAGAATTAATGGCGAGAGGGGGGGTGGTTAGTTTGTTTTCTGCTACTGCTGAATGTTAACAGAAAAACCGCAGCACTCTACAGGCTATGCTTGGTATGTGGGAAAGGAGGGCGCAGAAGCTGTAAGACAATGGCTTACCATGGCCGCATGCAAGCCGAATTCTGTTGCCCAGACCTGTGATCTCTAGCAGCAAAGCCACAGGCACTCAGCATTAAGAGGCAAAATGCGACCTTGCACAGAAATCACATGTGCTATGTAATGTGAATAGTGTTGGTCACCATGAAAGAGTATAAGCATTGTTCTGCAAAATGTAGCTTTTTAAGCAATTCTCTCTTTTTCCCCCTCCCTACAGCAGCTGCAAATTCCTCAAGCCTCCCTCCTCCATCCCGAAGGTTATCACAGATAAGGCGTCGTAAGAAGAGAACGCGAGACGAGATGTTTTCTGAAATTATGGAATCCAGCCGCAGTGACAGAGCTCATCTGAATGAGTGGAAGGAAACAGTTTCAAAGTATAGGAAAGAAGCCAGTGAATGTGAGGACATGAGGGACCAACGTGAGGACAGGAGGGACCAACGTGAGGAGAGGAGAGACGCTCGAGATGAGAGGTGGCGGCAGGTAGATCAGAGGAGGCAGGATGCAACGCTGGGGCTGCTGTGTGAGCAAACAGACATGCTCTGGCGTCTGGTGGAGCTTCAGGAACGGCTGCTGGAAAACAGACTGCCGCTTCAGCCCCTGTTCCACCCTCCCCCCCTCCCCATATTCCGTATCCTCCTCACCCAGACGTGTAAGAACGCGGGGGGGGGGAGGCTCCGTACACCTTCCCATTCCACCCCAGTAGACAGCCCAAGCAAAAGGCTGTCATTTTTTTAACCTTTTCTTTGTGGCTTTTTCCTTCCCAGCAATCCTCCTCCCAAATACCACCCGGGTTCCCTCCCTCTTTTTCTAATCTATTAATAAAGAATAAATGATTTTTAAATGATAGTGACTTTATTTGGTTTGAAAGAAAGCTGGGGGAAGGGGGAGGGTGGGTTCCTTACAGAAAATCAGTCAATAAAGGGGGCGGGTTTTCATGAAGGAGAAACAAACAGATATTTCACACTGTAGCCTGGCCAGTCATGAAACTGGTTTTTAAAGCTTCTCTGATGCACAGCGCTTCCTGGTGTGCTCTTCTAATCGCCCTGGTGTCTGGCTGCGCGTAATCAGCAGCGAGGCGATTTGCCTCAGCCTCCCACTCCGCCATAAAGGTCTCCCCCTTACTTTCACAGAGATTGTGGAGCACACAGCAAGCAGAAATAACAATGGGGAGATTTCTTTGGCTGAGGTCAGAGCGAGTCAATAATGATCGCCAGCGACCTTTTAAACGGCCAAATGCACATTCTACCACCATTCTGCACTTGCTTAGCCTGTAGTTAAACAGCTCCTGACTCCTGTCCAGGCTGCCTGTGTACGGCTTCATGAGCCATGGCATTAAGGGGTAGGCTGGGTCCCCAAGAATAACTATTGGCATTTCAACATCCCCAACGGTTATTTTCTGGTCCGGAAAGTAAGTCCTTTGCTGCAGCCCTTTAAACAGAGTAGTGTTCCTGAAGATGCGAGCGTCATGAACCCTTCCCGCCCAGCCCGCGTTGATGTTGGTGAAACGTCCCTTGTGATCCACAAGTGCTTGCAGCACCATTGAAAAGTACCCCTTGCGGTTTATGTACTTGGTGGCTTGGTGCTCCGGTACCAAGATAGGGATATGGGTTCCGTCTATCGCCCCACCACAGTTAGGGAATCCCATTGCAGCAAAATCATCCACTATAGCCTGCACATTTCCCAGAGTCACTAACTTTCGTAGCAGCACCTGAGTGATTGCTTTGGCTACTTGCATCACAGCAGCCCCCACAGTAGATTTGCCCACTCCAAATTGATTCCCAACTGACCGGTAGCTGTCTGGCGTTGCAAGCTTCCACATGGCTATCGCCACGCGCTTCTCAACTGTGAGGGCTGCTCTCATCTTGGTATTCTGGCGTTTCAGGGCAGGGGACAGCAAGTCACAAAGTTCCATGAAAGTGCCCTTACGCATGCGAAAGTTCCGCAGCCACTGGGAATCGTCCCACACCTGCAACACTATGCGGTCCCACCAGTCTGTGCTTGTTTCCCTTGCCCAGAATCGGCATTCCATGGATAGAATCTGCCCCATTAACAACATGATCTCCAAAGCACCGGGGCCCGTGGTTTCACAGAATTCTGTATCCGTGTCCATGTCCATGTCCATGTCAATGTCCTCATCATGCTTGTCGCTGCGCTGCCGCCGCCGCTGCCTCCTCGCCTCGTTTTTCTGGTCCTGGCTGAGCATAAACTCCACGAGAATGCGCGAAATGTTTACAATGTTCATGACTGCTGTCTTGAGCTCAGCGGGCTCCATGCTTGCCATGGTATGGAGTCTGCAGTGTTCACCCACCCAGGAAAAAAGGTGCGAAAATGGTTGTCTGCCGTCCGTTGCTTTCATGCAGGGAGGGAGGGAGGGAGGAGAGAGGGAGGAGGTGAGGCTGTACCCAGAACCACCTGCGACGATGTTTTTTGTCCCATCAGGCACTGGGATCTTAACCCACAATTCCAATGGGCGCGGGAGACTGTGGGAACTATGGGATAGCTATGGGATAGCTACCCACAGTGCAACGCTGCAGAAATCGACGCTAGCCCCGGTACTCGGACGCACAATTAATGTGCTTAGTGTGGCCGCATACATTTCGACTTTATACAACCTGTTTTTCAAATCCGAATTATATAAATTCGGATTAATCCCGTAGTGTAGACATACCCATAGCCTAACATACTACTAATCACTCACTTTACTAGGATGATACTTATGAGTGTTGGCTGAAATGCATATGTTCTGAGACTGTTAATAAAACTTTATTAAATATATATAGTCAGTGATTTTTTTCTTTCCTCACTGTGATCTTGTTATATAATCTGCCAATCTGGTTAAATTATTTTGGAAAAGTTACCTTGGCTGATGTTTTTTCCCCCCCAATTATATAATAATATTTTTAGCTCTAAAATAACAGCACATTTATTAGTTTCTTCACAGTTACTTTAACAGCTGCTTCATCTAGCCCTATATTTTAATCCCCCTCTTTAATGAGTAGTCTAGTTATCCTCTCCTCAAAATTAAAAGTATTTGGTGGTATTCACTGTATTTGAGAGACTCTGTTTCAATAAATTGTATTAAAATTCTGCTGACTCCTCCATCGTAGCTTTGTTTTCCTCTGAATACTGTGCATGCTCTAGGGAACCTTGTGGTTGCCTGAGCAGAGCACCTGGACAGCTGTGGAATCGACACTTCTGAAAACAAACAAGATTTGTTTCACACACTGAATCTGTTTTCTCCTGATATTTCAGAACTGTGAAGGAATTTAATTTCACACACCAATAGAATGGTTTCTGAAATGTATTTTTATACAGTAAGTTTATAAGGAAGTTACTGATTCAAGAAAGCTAAGGAAAGGGAAGTCAGTTGTGAATTGTCAGGATTGCCATCGCCCATTTTCTGGGCAGAGTTTTTATGGTATCAAAGAATGTAAAGAACACAACAATCTTCTATAAACTAGCAGAGAACATCCCTCATTCCACAGCGACAACATATTTGACAGTTATTGGAACTGTAAAATCTATGGAACCATTCTCAGCAAATCTTGGGAATATTAAAAAAAAAAGTAACGATAAGACGTTCTGGAAAAAAACAAACCGTGGAAGGAAAATATTTTAAAAAATCAAATTTTCTTGTATTTTAAATCATTTTCTGTAATTTTATACATAAAGTCTTCAATGACCGAACAAAGAAAAACAAAAGAAGAAAACCCAATGACAATAACTCTCTCCCCCCGCTTCCTCCCCCCCCACCAAAACAAAATTTGGTGAGATACTTTTTACCTAATATAAAAATACCAGGGTCTTTGGTCTTCAAAATTGGTTAAGAAATGAAAACTCAGAAGGCAAGATATTCTGATGATGTAATTTGGTATATCTCCATTGACAATGCTGATTAACACCAGCTGAGAAACTGAGTCATAGTATTTTGGAGAAATACCATGTGAAAATAAAGCAAAATTATTAACAAGTAAATGTTTTTCTTGGTCTTAAAAATAGAATGAGAGTAATTACCTATTTAAGCTGCTTATGTGCCCCCTATTAACCATGTGGCTCATGTGAACACCTCACAATCTTTAAGGCAAAAAGAACAGGTGTACTTGTGGCACCTTAGAGACTAACAAATTTATTAGCGCATAAGCTTTCGTGGGCTACTGTCCACTTCTTTGGATGCATAACAGTAGCCCACGAAAGCTTATGCTCTAATAAATTTGTTAGTCTCTAAGGTGCCACAAGTACTCCTGTTCTTTTTGCAGATACAGACTATCACGGCTGCTACTCTGAAATCTTTAAGACATTTATCTTCCCACCACATCACCTCTGTTTGAAAGTATTTTCCCCATTTTTACAGATGGTACAAAGAGTCTAACTGACTTTTATCTAAGACTGCACAGGAAGGCTGAAGCAGGAAACTAAACCCTGAGTTTTCCCAAGTTCCAAGTTAGCACCTTAGCCACTGGAATACCCTTTCTTTCCTATGCAACTAGCTATTCAGGCTTACATTTTCTGAAGTCACCAGTGATTTGGGGTTCTTCTGCTATTGAGAGGGAAATTTGAGACGCCTTTGTCCTGATTATTAGAGTTCTGAGTGTAACGCTATATGGAATCTGGGGGACACTTTAGGATATTATGAATACCAATCATGTAAAATTGCAATGAATTATGCCAGATATGCCATGTAAGATATCTGCAAAAATGTTAAAATTTGCCAGATATGATAATCACATTTATGTGTTTGTATCATCTCTGTATTTTGGGTAATGGATATGCACAGAACTCTAAGGCTTCCAAGCCTTGTGCTAGGCAGCTTGCGTTTGGGTCAAAGGAAGCACAGGCCTCATGGCAAAAGACTATAAAAGGCAGCTGCATCTTCTCCATTTTGTCATCAGTCCTGCTTCTTCTCTTCATCCCTGCTTTTTACCTCTGGAGTAACCTTTCTATAAACAAAGCTCTGAATGATCCAACCAAGCTGTGGATGTATTCCAGAGGGACTTTCAAGCAAGCCAACTCACCAATACTGCGAGGCACCTCATGGACTTTGAATCTTTGCATGTAACTGCTTTACCATTTAACATCTCTCTCTTCTTGTTTTTTCTTTATAATAAACCTTTAGTTTTAGACACTGAAGGAATGGCTGTCAGCATGGTATTTTGGGTAAGATCCAAACCTATACTGACCTGGAAACATGGCTGACCCTTTGGGGTCAGAAGAACATTCTTTTGGGGTCAGAGGAACATTTTGTAATGTGAGCAGAGTTTTTTAAATAACTTCTCACTGTACAGGGGCTGTGCTGATTGGTAGCCCAGAGAACTGGAAAGGGGCTGTGTGATTTCTTTTTTTTGCTTCTTGATAACCAGTGTGGGGATCAGAAGTACAGTTTGTGACTAGTTGAAAGGTTTAACTTCAGTTTTACCCATCAGTCTTGGGATTATCTGCTCTCCCTTTCGAAGCCTGCCCTGATCTTGGAATTTCCATTGAGGGCTGCCCCAGGCACCCCAGGTCACACTGAGCACCAACAACTGCGCTTGATTTTAAATGGTGTTATGAGTCCTCAACACATCTGTAAATCTGGCTCACATGACCGAAAAAATTAAGTACCCCAAATCACTGGCTACTTTCAAAAACTTCAGCAATAATATATAATGCATAACTCAATAGTAGTTATCGGTCATGCTTTGATTCACTTACATTAAGTAGTACCTCACTCCTTAAGTAGTCCCAATGACTTCAAAGTACTCAACGTGAGCAATGGCATCACAAACTCACTCTGTGTAAGTAAGGAGTACTGAATGGGCATTGCAAAAATATTACTGAAGTCATCATCATCATCATGATGATGTTCCTATTACACATCTGGTGTTTTAGGGCAGTGACAGAGATCCTCCACACCTGTCTGTTTCTGGCAAGTTTTTCAGTAGATCCCCAGCCATGCTCCAGGTTTTTCAGCTCAGCTTCCACAGCTCTTCATCATGTTTTTTTCAGACAGCCTCATTTTCGCTTGCCTTCAGGTGTCCATCTTATTGCTACTCTGGTGATGGATTCAGTTTCCATCCGAAGCACATGACCAATCCATCTCCAATGCTTCCTGGCAATGATGGTGCTCAGATCCTCTTGTATGCACTGTGTCAATAGATATTGGTTTGAGATTGTTGTGGGCCAAAAGATACAGATTTTTCTGAGGCAGGTTGTATGGAATGAAGATAGTTTGGACATGTCATACTTTCTCATTCCCCGGCATTCTGCACTATATAAAGTAGAGTTGAAAGTATGCAACTCTGATAAATGTTGAGTTTGGTTTGGTGGTGTATTTTGATGATTTCCAGACTGTATTTAAGCTCCTGAAGGTTTTCCTGGCTTTATTGATTTTGTTCCGGATGTCCTGGCTTGTTCCACCATTTTGATGATGCTGCTCAAGTGTGTGAATGTTTCTACATTGGTGAGAACATAATCCTCTATCCGTACAGGTGATGGTGAAGCAATATTAAAGGTCATGATATCTGTCTTATTGTGGTTGATTTTCAGTCCAATTTGCTGGCTGAATGCATTGAGTCGAGTAGTTTTTTTCTTGTATATGGTGTTGGGTATCATCTGCGAAGTCCAGGTCTTCCAGAGATGAAAAGAGTGTCCATTTAATGCCTCTTGGCATGTCTTCTGTTGTACACTGCATTACCCAGTCAATGGCAATGTTGAAGAGGATTGCAGACGTGACACACCCCTGATGTATTCCTGTTTTGACTTCAAAACTGAGCTCACTGTGATCAACACAGCATGTAAAGTTGAAAAAGAAGCTTTTTATGATGTTGATTATATGGAAAGGAATTTCATATGCCCATAGAATGCGCCATAGGCTGGTCCTGTGAATGCTATCAAAAGCCTTCTCAAAGTCTATGAAATTTATGGAGTTGCCATTGTCATTCTTGTTAATGTTCTATTATGTTTCGTAGAGTAAAGATCTGGTCTGTGCATTCACGCTCTTTCTGAAAACCAGCTTGCTCTTTTCTGAGAACTCTATAAACTGCCTCTGATATACGCTGGACTATGATCTTACACAATACTTTGCTTGGCACAGATAAAAGTGTGGTGCCATGCCAGTTATTACAATCACTGAGTTCTTTTCTTTGAAATCTTCACTATAACCCCATCGGTCCACTCATCTGGCACTTTTTCCTTTTCCCAGAATGATGTAAATAGAGGGGCCAGGATAGATGCTGCTAATTTAGGATTTACTTTGAACAATTCTGCATTCAAGTTATCCTTGCCAGGAGCATTCCGATGTTTTAAGAATTTGATAGTTTGAATGATCTCTTCCTTATTTGGGGTGTCTGTGGTGCTGATATCAAGATCTTCTTCTGCCTCCTGGATTTTGCTTCCTCTTTAGGTGGCTTCCTGTTCAGCAGTTCTTTGAAATGCTCTGTCCAGCACATTTCTTGTTCTTTTTCGATTGTTAGCAGTTGTCCTTGTTTGTTCCTGGTGAGACTATTTATTGGTGTCTGCCGTTTATCACTGATAAGCTGCGTCATTTTGTAGATGGTTCCTTGTTCACCACGAGCAGCTGCATCCTCTGCTTGTGTTGCCAGATTATCAATATGTCATTTGTTCACTCATAAAGGCGTTTGACCTCCCGGTGTGCCTTGCTATACTGATCATGGTATTTGTCCTTTAGCTTCTGGGATTTTTTGTCTAACACTTTTTTCTTCAGGGCTCGTCTGGTTTCTATGGCGTTCCATGTGCTGGGTTGTAATCAACTCCTTCCGTCTCTGCTGCCTGTAGCCTAGACAGGCTTCATTGCTCTGTTTATAAATTGCTGTGACTTTGTTCCATTTCTTGTTGATCTCCTCATCTGCAAGAGCTTGAAACCTGTTCTTTAACTGCAGAACAAAGGTTTTCTATATTTCAAGGGACTTTAGCTTGTCAATATCATAATGTCTATGTCCCTTGTTTGGTGGACTCACACTTCTCAGTTTTAGCTTGATGGAGGCTGTCACAAAGTGGTAGTCACTGCCAACATCTGCACTCCTTCTCACTTTCACATCTGTCAGTGAGCGTCGCCATTTGCCATTGATCATAATATGGTCAATCTGGTTCTTATCTCTTCCATTTGGAGAACACCATGTCAGCTTGTTAATTTCAAGATGTTCAAATAGGGTTCCACCGATGAATAGGTCATTCATATTACAGAAATCAACAAGCCTTTCTCCGTTTTCATTCATGGTGCCACACCCATGTCTTCCCATTTCTCTGTCATTGTTTGTGTTGTCCTTACTGACCTTGGCATTTAGGTCTCCCATGATGATAGTTATGTTGTGGTGTGGTACTCTCTCTAACTCCACTGTAGTGTAAGGTAGAATTTGTCCTTTACTACTTCATAACTGCATTTGTTGGAGCATAGCACTGAATCAGGGTGATATTATTATATTTCCCTTTCAGTCTGGCTCTCATAAGTCTGCTGCTGATGTATTTCCATTCAAGCAGGAAATGCTCCACTCCCTTCTTCAAAAGGATGGTGTAGTGAAGCGCCGCCCCGGAGACGGAAGAGCCCATCTGGAGACCGGAGTGGGCGGAGCAGGGGAGCTCTGAGCCTGCCCGTCATAGGGTCAGGCGGCGACCCGGAAGTATAAAGGCTTGCCCTCAGAGCTCAGTAAGGCCCCAGCCACCTCCAGCCTAGCCCGCGACTGGGAAAACCCCGTGGCCCAAGGTGGCCGCCAGGACCTACCCTGCGCCCACTACCCAGAGGAGTTGCCGAGCCTGCCACTTGCTGAGAAACCTATGGTGCTGGGCCTCCCAGAGGACCCAGGTACAACACAAGGGGGAGTTTGGAAGAAGCCCGGGGGCAGCCAACCCTAGTCTGGCTGCAGCACTGCCAGAGCCAATGTCAGTGTGTTGCGGCCAGGATCCCCACTGACTAAGCAGCAGGTCTTCTGCCACTGCTAGGGCCCCGGGCTGGGATGCAGTGGAGTGGGAGGGCCTGCGTCCCCCCTGCCACCCAATTTGTGGGTGACAGTCTCCCCCTCCCACCAGACCTGAGGAGGCTCGGGCCTATTGTTATTGCTCAGCCCTGCCTGAGGGCCTGAGCTCCTGGCCCTGTATCGCCCCACCCTGACCTAGGGCCTGGGCTTGCTACAAATTGTACTTCTACTGCTCGGCCCTGCCTGAGGGCCTGAGCCCTAATTCATTGTTGCCTTGCCCTGACTCAGGGCCTGGGCTCCCTACTGTTTGTACTATTGTTGCTCAGCCCTACCTGAGCTCCTGACTCTGTATTGCCGCGCCCTGACCTAGGGCCTGGGCTTGCTACAAACTGTACTGCTACTGCTCAGCCCTGCCTGAGGGCCTGAGCCCTTGACTCTTTGTTGCCCCGCCCGGACCCCCGTGGACATACTAATTCCTCCGAATGACAACTGTATGTAGTGAGCTGGTGTGGCTCCCCACCGCCCTGGAGAGGGTCGAGCCCCAACTAACCCTTGTACAGATGGCAATACCATCATGGTGTTGTCCATCATCCCATCCAGAAAACAGCAAAGTTTCTCCTGAGGCTGCTGTTAATCTTCCTGATCCCATCCATCTGCTCTTGCTGACACCCAGGATGTGTACGCTGTAGCGTCTCATCTCTGATGTGACCTGAGCTAGCTTCCCTGTTTCGTACATTGTCCATACTTTCCAAAAACCAGGTTTGTTTTTTGTCTTGATGTTGAGCACTTCAGTCTTCATGTCAATGGCTTCCTTTTGGCTTTCACCACTGGCAGTCATACAGGTCATTGACTCCAGAAGGTCATCACACAAAGTAACGGTCGGTGTCTCTGTTGCTGTTTCCGTTACATATTTTGTTTTTACGGGACAGGGTTGTTAGCCTTGTGCCTAACCCCCAACCAGAAGGACTAGGGTGTCTGTTTTGTCTGGCCCCTCCCCCATAGACCAATCTGGCATAGTTGAACCTACCAGGAGCAAAAAGCCCCCGCTGACACAGACTCTGGGGATCGTTAGAGCACACAAACTGTCCTGCCATGACAAGGCATGGACATCAGAGGACAGATTACTGAAGTACCGGGCTTTTAAGTTTGTGTCAAGAGACGTTGGATTATAAAAACCATAGAACCTCATTATCTGAAAACCTCTGTTATCCAAAACTGGATCATATGACCTTACATGCATCATTTATGCCCCTTCTTATCTAAGTTCTCATTGATTCCATATCCATATTCTTCATATGTAAAGAGACTATATTATATTTTTTAGTTTTGGCTTTTCATCATCAATATTGTCTAAACATTTTCATTTCCATTGTACGCCCCCATTTTAAAGATAAAAATGTTGGTGTAAAATGTTCAGAGAATTAATTAGCCTCACACTTCCAATTACTGTTAATAAGAGTTACTCATCTAAATCACAGCTCAGCATGCTAAAATTCCACCTTATTATTATTACTATTTATTATACATTTTTCCTCTTTCATCTTTATTGATATAGTTTCTCATTATACAGCTGTGATCTCTATACTGTGTAACATCATCCTAACATTCTTCTTTTTGTGTTGCTGTAGTTCCTGTGTGTTAAAAACAAAACATGAAAGACATGGGTCTAAATTCACTAAACTGGAATTTCCAGTCCCTGGAGTTGAGAAAAACCTGTGTGGTTATTATGAAAGGGGAAAACATGTGTTTTTTTTTTCCCCTGGGTTTTTCATTATTTGAACTTTTGTGTCACTCATACAATATTATTGATCCCAGAGACAGGCTCTAATTTCAGTTTTGCTAATGAAAACTTTAACTGTTCTAAAAAATCAAAAGGGAACTGATGAGAACATTAAGATTCTTGATACACCTAAAAAGAAGCAACACAAAGATTATAGAACTGTCAGAAGTCTAGAAGGGGAAGTCTGGTGACTTGAGAGTGAGGGTCATGTGCAGAGTGACCATACATCCCCATTTGGCTGGGACAGTTTCCTTTTTAAGCTCTGTCCTGGACATCATGCCTTTTTCAGCAAAACTGGATATTTGTCCCTTTTGCTCTTGCCAACTGGTGATTTCTATGTTATTCAGAATAGATTATTCTACTTGAAATGAAGCCATTTTTATTATTTAGAGCATCCATGATACAGTTTTAAAAAAAAAGTATTTGGATCAATTAAGTGGTGACTTACCACAACACTATAAACCAGAGTTTTTCAAACTTTGGGGCACACCTCCCCCCCCCCCCAGGGGGCAGAAGAATGTTCACGGGGGGCAAGCAGCAATGCCAGGTGGTTCGGGCCTGACCCGATGCCAGGTGGCTCAGGCCAGCTCCAGATGGTAAGATTTGGGCCAGTGGTGATGCCAGGCAGCTTGAGCCAGCGGCAATGCCAAGCTGCTTGGGCGATCCCCGCATTGGTTCACACCCTGAAGGACAGCAGAAAGAGAAGGAACAATGCCAGTATCTACTGAATTGTAAGTAAAAATATATCAAATTATAAAATATATGAGCATATATGAAACTACCTTATCTTTTTTATGTTCTGTATGTAAACTCCACTGAGCACTGACCATCTCTTACCCAGTGTCCCATTTTTAGTTTAGGGATTTATGGTCATCCTACTCATGTGTGAAATCAATTAATGGCAGCTGAAAAGATAGAATGGATGGAGTTGTGAACATACAGTGAGGGCTTCATTTGGTAGACTCTGGAAACTTCTGAAAAGTGATCCGGTCATATGATTTGTCTAGTTAATTTCATATAGACTAAGTTTGTCTGAAGTGTTGAATTCACTAGATGGTTGTTATTCATTCTAACTGTAGTATTTATGAAAGTTACTGATAAATACTGTTAATAGGTGATTATGGTTTAGCAAATACCAATCATCAGTGTAAGAATTGAATCAGTTAATCCTGAGAAACTTCTTTCTCATCTAGCTTTAAAAAAAAAAAAAAAAAAAAATTGAGGAGCTACATATTGTACTCCCAATATATTTAAAGAAGGTTATGCCACAGTTTACTTTCATCATAGTGGTGGAAAACTGTGGCAGTAACTTGCTAAAGACTCATCAGCTGAATTAGGAATTTTGTCCAGCTTTGAAAGACCTGCCTGCACTTCTGTCTAGCCATCAGTTAGGTTTTTATAACATTTCAACTACAGCAATGAATTTAAGTACTGAAAGAGCAAATAAATTGGTAAAAGTCTATTTGTATTGAAGGGCAAATAAGTTTAACTAGCTAGTAGCTGGGGGTTCTATTTTTCTTGTGTTTTAGTTGAAGAATAGTAAACTTTTGATTTTGGACAATGTATTAGCCTTTTTATATTTAGGGAATAAATGTTTATGAACTGTGCCATATAGTATGTGCTTTGTGTTTCATTTAATACATTTGTTCATGTTTTTTATGGAAAAAAACTTTTTTTCGAGGGGGCGGGGGAGTTATAACTTGTACATTCCTTTTCTATTAACTGCACTGGCTGTCTGCCTGAAACTGGCTGAGAGTTTTCATAGCATTTTAGTGATCAGATTTATTATTATTTTAGTATTTCATATAAGAAAACTTTGATTTACTGGTCGTAGAAAACAGAAATGTGAAAACAGGCATATTTTAAACTGGCAGTTTTCTTCATTGAAGTGACATTTTAGCTTTGAACAAATGCAACAAATGGAGAAAGGTAAATGTGCTGCCTAAGAAATAATGTGTCATCTTTCAGCCTGGTAAGTGTGTAAAATGTTTTTCCTGCAAAGTACTTCTGTTGATTTATAAAATAAGCTGAAGGAGCCTAAATCCATTTTAAAGAACTGTTTTGGCAGTGTTAAATAATAGTAAGTCAACGATGTATAATAAAAGTAAATTTTATTTACTGATTTGGAGGAGAACTTCGCATTTGAAGTTCAAACTGTCATTAGAAGCCCCTGATGGATATGCATGCTTGCTATGTAGAGCTGAGTGCTCCTTAATTTGTTCTAGATTTACTTTTAAAAAACTGATATTAATATACAGTGAATACATGTAACAACATATAGAAAATCAGAATAATCTAGTGGATTAAACATGGATCAGAAGCTAGTAGCAACTTTCTAATCCTGATCATATCATTAACTCACTACAAATAAAATTCATCCAAAGTGCTGCAGAGGTTACTATGCACTATTTATGCCCCATGTTATGCACTGAAATAGAATTTGGATGATTTATAGATCCTTGTGTAGGAGTGGTGCCAACAGACTGGCCCTTTGAGATATAATCAAGTAAGTTAAGTAGAAATAACTTTTTGCCTAACGGTTGGGATCTTACTGATGAAGCTCCTGTTAGTGCGAGCAATCCCAAACAATGTGCTCCTGAAAGTAATACAAAAATCTGAGTGCGTTTGTTAGGATACATTTATCATTTATATTTTTTGCTGAAATATTTCTTAAGACTGCTTCAGTGTAGGAGAGAGATTTGTTGGACCACCCAGAGGAGCCCACATCAGACATCAAGTGAAAGCGGTATGCTGAATGAGACTCCATTCCAGTGAATATTGAATCCACTTCTGTTCAGAAAGCTGAATATCCACTCCAGGACTGACTGTCAACTCTGATCCATTGTGATGAGAGAGAAGGCAGAGGGCAATTTGTTTGCAAACAGAATGAAGTTTGGATGCAAGCCTGGAAATCTTTCCACTTGGAGCCTATGATAAATTAAATGTTAAATTGTTCAATACCTTCTTTAAGCAAGGTTTTAGCTCATAGCCCAAACTGAAACTGCTTGATGACTGACAATAACAAATTCCACTTATACAACAGCTGGCTGAAGGAATCATAGAATCATAGAATCATAGAATATCAGAGTTGGAAGGGACCTCATGAGGTCATCTAGTCCAACCCCCTGCTCAAAGCAGGACCAATTCCCAGCTAAATCATCCCAGCCAGGGCTTTGTCAAGCTGGGCCTTAAAAACCTCCAAGGAAGGAGACTCCACCACCTCCCTAGGTAACGCATTCCAGTGTTTCACCACCCTCCTAGTGAAATAGTTTTTCCTGATATCCAACCTGGACCTCCCCCACTGCAGCTTGAGACCATTGCTCCTTGTTCTGTCATCTGCCACCACTGAGAACAGCCGAGCTCCATCCTCTTTGGAACCCCCCTTCAGGTAGTTGAAGGCTGCTATCAAATCCCCCCTCATTCTTCTCTTCTGGAGACTAAACAATCCCAGTTCTCTCAGCCTCTCCTCATAAGTCATGTGCTCCAGACCCCTAATCATTTTTGTTGCCCTCCGCTGGACTCTTTCCAATTTTTCCACATCCTTCTTGTAGTGTGGGGACCAAAACTGGACACAGTATTCCAGATGAGGCCTCACCAATGTCGAATAAAGGGGAACGATCACGTTCCTCGATCTGCTGGCAATGCCCCTACTTATACAGCCCAAAATGCCGTTAGCCTTCTTGGCAACAAGAGCACACTGTTGACTCATATCCAGCTTCATATCCACTGTGACCCCTAGGTCCTTTTCAGCAGAACTGCTACCTAGCCATTCGGTCCCTAGTCTGTAGCAGTGCATGGGATTCTTCCGTCCTAAGTGCAGGACTCTGCACTTGTCCTTGTTGAACCTCATCAGGTTTTTTTCTGCCCAATCCTCTAATTTGTCTAGGTCCCTCTGTATCCGATCCCTACCCTCTAGTTTATCTACCACGCCTCCTAGTTTAGTGTCATCTGCAAACTTGCTGAGAGTGCAGTCCACACCATCCTCAAGATCATTAATAAAGATATTAAACAAAACCGGCCCCAGGACCGACCCTTGGGGCACTCCACTTGAAACCGGCTGCCAACTAGACATGGAGCCATTGATCACTACCCGTTGAGCCCGACGATCTAGCCAGCTTTCTATCCACCTTACAGTCCATTCATCCAGCCCATACTTCTTTAACTTGGTGGCAAGAATACTGTGGGAGACAGTATCAAAAGCTTTGCTAAAGTCAAGAAATAACACATCCACTGCTTTCCCCTCATCCACAGAGCCAGTTATCTCATCATAGAAGGCAATTAGGTTAGTCAGGCACGACTTCCCCTTCGTGAATCCATGCTGACTGTTCCTGATCACTTTCCTCTCCTCTAAATGTTTCATAATTGATTCCTTGAGGACCTGCTCCATGATTTTTCCAGGGACTGAGGTGAGGCTGACTGGCCTGTAGTTCCCCGGATCCTCCTTCTTCCCTTTTTTAAAGATGGGCACTACATTAGCCTTTTTCCAGTCGTCTGGGACCTCCCCCGATCGCCATGAGTTTTCAAAAATAATGGCTAATGGCTCTGCAATCTCACCCGCCAACTCCTTTAGCACCCTCGGATGCAGCGCATCCGGCCCCATGGACTTGTGCACGTCCAGTTTTTCTAAATAGTCCCGAACCACTTCTTTCTCCACAGAGGGTTGGCCACCTTCTCCCCATGCTGTACTGCCCAGTGCAGCAATCTGGGAGCTGACCTTGTGCGTGAAGACAGAGGCAAAAAAATCATTGAGTACATTAGCTTTTTCCACATCCTTGGTCACTAGGTTGCCTCCCTCATTCAGTAAGGGGCCCACACTTTCCTTGATTTTCTTCTTGTTGCTAACATACCTGAAGAAACCCTTCTTGTTACTCTTAACATCTCTTGCTAACTGCAACTCCAAGTGTGATTTGGCCTTCCTGATTTCACTCCTGCACGCCTGAGCAATATTTTTATACTCCTCCCTGGTCATTTGTCCAATCTTCCACTCCTTATAAGCCTCTTTTTTGCGTTTAAGATCAGCAAGGATTACACTGTTTAGCCAAGCTGGTCGCCTGCCATACTTACTATTCTTTCTACACATCGGGATGGTTTGTTCCTGCAACCTCAATAAGGATTCTTTAAAATACAGCCAGCTCTCCTGGACCCCTTTGCCCTTCATGTTATTCTCCCAGGGGATCCTGCCCATCTGTTCCCTGAGGGAGTCAAAGTCTGCTTTTCTGAAGTCCAGGGTCCGTATTCTGCTGCTCTCCTTTCTTCCTTGTGTCAGGATCCTGAACTCGACCATCTCATGGTCACTGCCTCCCAGGTTCCCATCCACTTTTGCTTCCCCTACTAGTTCTTCCCTGTTTGTGAGCAGCAGGTCAAGAAAAGCTTTGCCCCTAGTTGGTTCCTCCAGCACTTGCACCAGGAAATTGTCCCCTACACTTTCCAAAAATTTCCTGGATTGCCTGTGCACCGCTGTATTGCTCTCCCAGCAGATATCAGGGTGATTAAAGTCTCCCATGAGAACCAGGGCCTGTGATCTAGCAACTTCTGCTAGTTGCCAGAAGAAAGCCTCGTCCACCTCGTCCCCCTGGTCTGGTGGTCTATAGCAGACTCCAACCACGACATCACCCTTGTTGCTCACACTTCTCAACTTTATCCAGAGACTCTCAGGTTTTTCTGCAGTATCATACCGGAGCTCTGAGCAGTCATACTCCTCTCTTACATACAACGCAACTCCCCCACCTTTTCTGCCCTGCCTGTCCTTCCTGAACAGTTTATATCCATCCATGACAGTACTCCAGTCATGTGAGTTATCCCACCAAGTCTCTGTTATTCCAATCACATCATAGTTCCCTGACTGTGCCAGGACTTCCAGTTCTCCCTGCTTGTTTCCCAGGCTTCTTGCATTTGTGTATAGGCACTTAAGATAACTCAACGATCGTCCCTCTTTCTCAGCATGAGACAGGAGTCCTCCCCTGTTGCGCTCTCCTGCTTGTGCTTCCTCCCAGGATCCCATTTCCCCACTTACCTCAGGGCTTTGGTCTCCTTCCCCCGGTGAACCTAGTTTAAAGCCCTCCTCACTAGGTTAGCCAGCCTGCTGGCGAAGATGCTCTTCCCTCTCTTCGTTAGGTGGAGCCCGTCTCTGCCTAGCACTCCTTCTTCTTGGAAGACCATCCCATGGTCGAAGAATCCAAAGCCTTCTCTCCGACACCACCTGCGTAGCCATTCGTTGACTTCCACGATTCGACGGTCTCTACCCCGGCCTTTTCCTTGCACAGGGAGGATGGACGAGAACACCACTTGCGCCTCAAACTCCTTTATCCTTCTTCCAAGAGCCACGTAGTCTGCAGTGATCCGCTCAAGGTCATTCTTGGCAGTATCATTGGTGCCCACGTGGAGAAGCAGGAAGGGGTAGCGATCAGAGGGCTTGATGAGTCTCGGCAGTCTCTCCGTCACATCGTGTATCCTAGCTCCTGGCAAGCAGCAGACCTCTCGGTTTTCCCGGTCAGGGCGGCAGATAGATGACTCAGTCCCCCTGAGGAGGGAGTCCCCGACCACCACCACCCTCCTCCTCCTCTTGGGAGTGGTGGTCGTGGAACCCCCATCCCTAGGACAGTGCATCTTTTGCCTTCCAATCGGTGGAGTCTCCTTCTGCTCCCTTCCCTCAGATGGGCCATCTAGTCCACTCTCCGCATTAGCACCTGTAGAGAGAACATGGAAACGATTCCTCACCTGTATCTCCATTGCTGGTGCATGGACGCTCCTCTTTCTTCTTCTGGAGGTCACATGCTGCCAAACCTCCTCACAATCCTTCTGTCCCTGCTGCGCCTGCTCTGAATCTTCAGAACATTGTGGCCGTAGAAGCATCTCCTGACGTCTGTCCAGGAAATCTTCATTTTCCCTTATGCAACGCAGAGTTGATACTTGTTTCTCCAGCCCTCGAACCTTCTCCTCCAATATGGAGACCAGCTTGCACTTTGTGCAGACAAAGTCGCTTCTGTCCTGCGGAAGAAAGACAAACATGGCACAACCTGTGCAGGTTACAACAGCTGATCGCTCACCTTCCATATCACCGTCCTCTTAGGAGCTTCCTCAACTGTTGCAGGAACTACTCGGAGAAACCTGCAGATGAAAGCCTCAGTGCGCTCTCCCTAGGCGAGCTCCCAGGCAAACTCCCGCTGTTAGCCTCTGCTGTTCGCCGCTCAGCTGGTTCGCTGCTGACTGCCCTTATATACCAGTCAGGCCCACTCAAGGCCCAGCTGGAACAAAGCACTCCCAATTCACACTTTTCAAACAAACAAGCAAGCAAGCAATCAAGCACACGGTCAAACTGACGAACTGTCCCAGCAGCAGACACTCAGATACTCACCAACACAGCCCCCCTAATGCAGCACTTAGCGTACCTCCTCTCGGACAGCTCCCAGGCAAACTCCCGCTGTTAGCCTCTGCTGTTCGCCGCTCAGCTGGTTCGCTGCTGACTGCCCTTATATACCAGTCAGGCCCACTCAAGGCCCAGCTGGAACAAAGCACTCCCAATTCACACTTTTCAAACAAACAAGCAAGCAAGCAATCAAGCACACGGTCAAACTGACCAACTGTCCCAGCAGCAGACACTCAGATACTCACCAACACAGCCCCCCTAATGCAGCACTTAGCGTACCTCCTCTCGGACAGCTCCCAGGCAAACTCCCGCTGTTAGCCTCTGTAAGGAGACGTTACAGAGTTTGTATAAAGGCCAAGAAAGAGGCAGGAGGCTCAAGAGTGAGGTGAAGAAATGGTGTGAGTGTGTAGAGTTGTCAGTGAGCAAGCTTTTGGACATGAAGATTAAAGAGCAAAATATTAGGGGGGAAAATAGCTTACAATGAAAGAAGAAAACAGCTGTGTTGTCTTTTAGATTTTGGAGGGAAATGCTAACATAGCAAGCCCCAATATGTCTCAGTGGCTGAGTACTATTGGGTGAGACGCTTGCCAATGAATTACTTAACACTGTGTCAGTGGAGCCACTGATGAGACAGACTGCTCCTTTCCCTCACCCAAGTACATTACTGCTGTGATGCTCACAGTCCCTACTGGCCCAGGACATGATTGACTGTTTATACCTGTGTTGTAACCTACTGGTATTCACTGAAACATGAATGAAACAGATGGCTAAATACACCACTGGTGTGAATAGATGCAGCTTCATTGGCTGATCAACTTGAAGCTGCTTACAGCAGCAGTGGCAAAGTAGCCTACAGCAGCACACTTCACATTGATTTTTGTTATTACCTCTGCTGGTAAGCATAGACATTTTATCAATAATAATTTGTGTAATATGTTTGTATTTATGTTTTCTTGATTTTGGCAAGCAATACTCAAGGATTGTATGCTTCATTGGGTTTCTAATCTGCCCTCAGTAGATAACCTCTCACAAATATTCAATAGGACATTTTCTCCTGTTTTGTTCACCAATGGCTTTTCAACCTTTTATAAGGTTTTCCCTCCTCCTCCCTCCCCCCCCCCCGACTAACCCTCTATCAGCCAGCATTCAGAATAAGTACTCTGTGGATGTAAAAACATAATATGATGCAACAGCAAAGAACAGCCATATCTCTTCCGTCAGAATCACCTTTATTTTAAATAGAGCTGTGAGGGAAACTGTTTTTTTTTTTTTTTTTTCATTTTGCCCAACTTTTTGCAATTGCAAAATATATCCCTGTGCCAAATTGGGATGAACCCAAGACCTTTAGAATTTGTTTGTGGAAAAGTCAGAGGTAGCGCACACACCCAAATTAAGTAACAGTTCAGTGGTTAGCACACTTACGTGGTATGTGGGAAACCCAGGTTCAACTCCCTGCTCAACCCAATATAGTGCCCTATAGCCTCACTAAGTCACCTAATCATCAGGCTAGAGTCAGTCTCTGGCTCTCACCATCTCTCTCATTACAGCTGTTCCAATTTGTCTCAACAATTGAATAATCATTGAAACAAGGACTTGAGCCCAGCTTTTCCCTAACCCAGGTGAGTGCCCTAGCCATTAGGCTATTGCCTAGGTGGGAGGGGTGGCTTTCTCACCTTTCCTGACAACAGTTTAATTGAAATTGGTACATCCCCATGGAAAGTTTCGATTTCAACAAATGGGCATTTTCTGATGAAAAAACTGTTCCAATTAAAATTCCCAACCAGCTCTAATTCTATATAAAGAGAACAAAGTTAAGTCTCCATGAGCGAGTAGATTTATATCCTTGTCTGCATTGCCATTACTCTTACAATCTCCCCATACTAAAGTTTCATCAGCTCTAGCAACAATCTAAAGATGAAATTTCAGCTGCCTTTGTGGGAGAAGGGATGAGCGCAGTACACAGTCACAACCTGAAAACACCATGCTGCTGAAGAGGAGATGACAAAGCAAATAATTGAATGGTAATGCTCAACATACTTATGATTTAACTTTGTAAAAATTTTCTATCATCACTTGTACCTACCATTTAATAAAACATTGTGTAAAAATTATAGTACAGTTTTTCATGAACAAATTGTTGTCTGTAAGCCCTCTGTAACACATTGTTCTATGTTGGGACAATGTATTCACATAATCTTGTAAAACCTTGCATATGAGTAGTCCATTGCATCCAAGGTGTACTTTCGTAAGGATGAGGTCCTCCGTTTGTATGTCTTTACATCTTTCCTGGATTAATTCTAGACTGAAGAACCAAATGAAAGGTCAACTTTGGTACCAATTTTGCCTTGGAATGGTTTGACATGCTCTGTTGGACAAGCTGTTGGCACCTGTTTGTAAAGTACAGAATTTCTGGAAACCAGATAGTTTGCCAATTATTTTGCATGTATTTTAGGAATGTATCTGAATCACCTTTTACTAATCAGCTTGCTTTTAGTAGTGATGTCATTTAAGCACTTTGGAAAATGTAACAATAGTCTTATTTTCTAACAAATCAGTTAAAATCCTTTCAGTACACTTTTCCTGTCTTTAGCTTGATTATCTGTATCAGTCAGTGGAATTAATATTGTCTTTAATCTCTCTTAATGAATAACTTCACATATTTAATTTAAATTATTTTATAAATCAAAAAAACAAAAAAAACCTTACTTCAGGTAAATGGTTAGCTCTGTAATTCATGGGCCAGATCCTAAGTTTGTGTAAATTGGCATAGTTCTACTGAGAGAGGACATTATTTCTTAGACAGTCAATTTATACCAATTTAAGATCTGGCCTATACATTATTGAAAACTATAACTATTTTCATTTGACTAAGTTCATAAGTTAACTTTGATAGCACAACTGTATCATTTATAATTAATGTCTTAAGTGGTTGGATAAATAAGTTAATTATTTTTCATTTTAGGTCAAGCATCATTTAATTTTTGCATCATTACCAAGTACTTTCTATCACAAAAATTAGATAAATTTTACTTCAGCTACCTGACCAAACTATTTTAGTACATTCTGGTTTCTCAGGGCCATGCTGCAAGTTGTTCTCAAATTCCAGTTTGAGAATTTCCAAACAGAGGAAATTATATAAAGGATTAAATCAAATATAATAATCAAACAGAGGCCCTGGAAACTGATGAATGCAATCTTCTACCCCCTCACCCCTATTATATTTGATTTAATCCTTTATATAAAACTCCATCTCCAATCGACACCAAAAGTTTTTTGAAAAGGTAAAATTAAAAAAAAAAAAACATTTCCCCCCAAAGCAATGCTTTGAAAACATTTCATGTAAAGAACCTCTGCATCTCTTGGGAATATTTCTATACACCTTTCCATGCACCTTTCCTGCCAAGTAGCAGAATGTCTGCAACTCCACATTCAGTACTCAGATAAAAGCATTTCTGGGGATTTAGGCAGGCAAAGGGGATTGGTCCTGTTTGGAGAGATGCCATCACCAGGCACCTGATACATACTTCCCATTCTATTGGGATGTGCACAGTGGAGGCCAAGAACTTTCCAATAACCACCCAGAGTAACAAAGACTGCTGTGTTCTCACTATGCATTGCTGAGCCTATGCACTACTGCAAAGGAAAAACCATGTTCAAATTCTCAGTGGTCCCACACACTCCTCATCACAGGGCAGTATTAGGGAGGGCAGTACCCACATCCTCTATACCAGTGTTTCCCAAACTTGGGACGCTGCTTGTTTAGGGAAAGCCCCTGGCAGGCCGGGCTGGTTTGTTTACCTGCTGTGACCGCAGGTTCGGCTGATCGCGGCTCCCATTGGCCGCAGTTCACCACTCCAGGCCAAAGGGAGCTGCTGGAAGCGGCGTGGGCCGGGGGACATACTGTTTGGGAAACACTGCTCTACACAAGAATAGCCAGACCAAGGCCCAGATCTAACTTAAACATAAGCATAACATCAATCACATGAATAGTTCTATTGATTTTTGTGGGATTACTCATGTGTTTAAATTTATACCTGTCCTTAAGTGTTTTGCTGTATCTGGGGCCCAGTACCCAGCAATCCCCAAAATTTGCTTGGTTTCCATCTTCCACTCTATGCATTTCCACCCCTTTGCCACCCTTGTACTTATCTAAACTTGTTTGTCCTTTCAGTATCTACTTATTCCCTTAAAGCGCAGAGTGAGGAGACTGTGGTAAGTGGGCTGGCAAAGTAAAACTAGGATGTCAAGGTTTTGCTCCAAATGTCTATAGCGTATGTGGGAGTTTGAACATGAAGCTTCATGTAAACCTCAGAAGCCATGATGTGAGCTTGCCAATTTGGCTATTCTGTAACAAACCAGTGACAAGCCAAACCAGATTGTTTTACACAGCCTTCATATTAATTTGCAAGTTATTGGGGGAAAAAAGCACTATTATTAGTGTAGTAGTATCATAGATACTGATATAAATTGGCACAGATTTCCCCCCAATTTCTGTGTCACACATTCCAGTAAAACTTGTATCCTTTTTGTAGGCCTCATATATAAAAATAAATGTAGTGCTCATGAAATGTGATCCATTGACAGAAATGCAGGCCAAATTCCTCCATCTGTCTACTGAGTCGGTGCAACAAGGGCAACAAAATGATATTATCTCACACCTGACCTTGCAACAGGGCCTCATCCAAGATTGGGAATCCTTCCCCCCTCCACCCCTCCCACCTCAAATGTGGAAGGATAGTTCACCTTTCATGTTTATTAAAGCCATAACCTCTTTTTCCATGACTGCCAACAGAGGTTCCATTTGTAAAAGCGTGTTGGTTGGTTTTGGTGTGGGGAGACTCTTGATAAACCACATCAGAGAGGAGTTTACACAGTGCCAAACAGCACCATATGCCTGACTCTGCAAACTTTTGTACTCTCTGTATTGTCACTGGCTTTCTTTACTCCTTTGAAATAAAAAAAATGCAGTAATCTCTACTGAGTACTCTAAAACATGTATCGTCCCTACAAATGTAGGGTGGCAGAGAAGTGGCTTTTGGGAAAATATAATGCATTCAACTTCATAGCCTCAGAAAGCAGGTATGTTTCAAAGTGATGGGATGCCCTTATTAAATTAACTAGTCTTAATATAAAGTTTTAAAGAAAAATATACACAGAGAGGCCGAATGCAAACTGAAAGAAAACTGAACTTTCTTCTCATATTTTATTGGAAGGGAGAATACTCCACTCTGTGTTTTAAAGATAGTTCAAGCTTTCTTACAGAAATGGTAAAATTGAAAGGCAAAAGTGACCCACATTTTCCTCACATGTTCCAGCACTAGACACTCCCCAGAAATACATGTATTTTTTTGGCCTATTAGTCCTATGGAAGCATATAGATGTGCTCCAGAGATCCAATAATCAATTTAAGGACTGTTGTAGCTCCTTCCAGACGTTGATACCAAGTGACCATTTTCTGCGACCCTCCTTCCTGTCACTATCTCTGTTGAATGTCCGAAGTTTCCTCCTCAATACCCAGCTTTTCATTTCTGGAGTGTCTCTTTTGTTCCCTGACAATTCACCACATGATAAATTATGGGTGTAACTGCATTTTTTTCATCTGATGAGCATCTTCTTCCTTGTTCACCTGTTGCAATATAGCTCCCAAGAATAATTTCCTGTCACAAGGGATCTACCTCCAAGCTTTACCCTTTAAAATGCTTACTTTGTAATGTGGGAGCTATGTTTTGACACACTTGAAGACTGCAACACTAATCAGGTTTATAATTAAATATTTAGAAGTGATGTTTTTTGGCACTTTGATTTAAAAATTTATGTAGTGGAAGAAATACTCATTACTCATAATCACATAGGAAATTATAGGTTAAAAAGAAATGAGAAAGGAAGAAAAAACTGGGTTGGACATCTACTGTATCAGAAGTACATTTAATGATAAGTATCAGAGGGGTAGGCATGTTAGTCTGAATCTGTAAAAAGCAACAGAGGATCCTGTGGCACCTTTAAGACTAACAGAAGTATTGGGAGCATAAGCTTTCGTGGGTAAGAACCTCACTTCTTGCATCTGAAGAAGTGAGGTTCTTACCCACGAAAGCTTATGCTCCCAATACTTCTGTTAGTCTTAAAGGTGCCACAGGACCCTCTGCTGCTTTTATTTAATGATAAGTGAGATGGAGAAAAAATTGAACTTTAATTTGAAATCTTCTCCACCTTGATGGTTCAAATTAATTGTAAACCAAATCCTGCCATTTCAAAAATCAAAAGTGAAGGCTGTCATTGTGTGCCTATCTCTAAAAACCCTGAGCTCAGTCCTTGGGAGTGCTGAGCACACTCAACCTGCTGGCATCGGTGGGTTTTTAGGGTTCTGGGCATCCCAGAGCTAAACCTAAAGTGAGGATTTTGTTTGGGTTATGGAATGTTAGTGTTGCTGTCTCATGAATTACTTTGTTGGTTTCACTGTAGGCAGAAACATGCTTGCAAAAAGATATTTTGAGATTCTACTAAACCTGAAACATAAAGTACAGAAATATATTAGTGAATGGATTGTTAGTATTTTTGATACATATGTGTACACCTTATTATTGTTTTTGTCTACAGGAGTGTTTACAACACTTTTTTCCAGTATGGAAGTAACTATCATAACAGTTATATGTAGATTCATAGATTCATAGATTCTAGGACTGGAAGGGACCCTGAGAGGTCATCGAGTCCAGTCCCCTGCTCTCATGGCAGGACAAAATACTGTAGCATAGACTTAAGTTACAATAAGACTTTGTTTATAGGATAACTTTCAGATCTTTGGGACATAGAGGAAATACAGATGCCTGTAAAAAAAATAAATTATATTATATTATTTGTGGCCACCTGTGTGTAATAATTTGAGAATTAGTGATTGCAGAATTGTTTGTAGTTTTAGGGGACATCTGCATGATTTATATATATAGCTGTTGAAGATGGGGGGAAAGTAATAAACAGAGATATAATGTTTTGTATTATAATTGTATTATGAATGAAAAGAAATAAAGTGTCCAATAACATCTGTAGCTGTCTTTGGAGGATAAACTGTTCCAATGAACTCTGATAATCCATATGGTGCTTGGTATGAGAGATTGTAATGTGGGCACTACTGTTAAATCATGTATAAATAATAGTGATGGGAAACTTCCAAATCAGTACTTATCCTTGTATAACAGAAGCTCAGTGTTGCCAACCAGGAAATATTCTCTCCTCCTGTGGAGCAGATCAGACTTCTGGGGGCACATTCTTGTTCTCTGAAGTAGACAGGTCTTTGGTGGTGGCAGCAGCAGCTGTAGTTGGGGAATAGATATAGTCTCCTCCTCTACTGAACCTTGATTTAGCTGCTCTCTTCCAGCTGAGCAGCTTCCTTGGACTTCTCTACTATTTGCACCTGTGGGCATACCCAATATCTCTCAAATCTCAGTGTACACAAGAATTCGGAATGCATAGTGTACATTAGCCCAGATCCAAGTACTGGTAAGAGCAAAGAGATGGGTAGCACTAGGGCCACTTTAGAGGCTACTGCATTCTAGTACCCAGCTGCTGCTAATGGGAGAAGGTAGGCTGACCTGTTATCTGAATGCATACTTCACCAGAAGGTGGGATTAGGCTGGCTAGCTCTTCTCAAAAGCCATCTTGTAAGGAAGGGTTCTCCTGAGACCTCTCAAAAGGTGACCTACAAGGAGCATCCCAAATCCCAAGAAAGGGAGAATAGTGAAGGTTCTCCCTACTTCATTTTTTGCCTAAATGGGGTCACTCATGTCTAATCACTTGAGTACTAAAAGCTACTACTATAGAGTTGTCTAAGGGCTTCTCTCCATTCAAAATTTCACAGTTGAGTCTAAGGGGCAATTGTAAACCAATTTAGTTAAATCAGTGCCAAAGGCTCTGTGAATGTTCTTAGTTTGGTTTAAAACAGATTTATTTAATTTTAGCTTAAATTGATTAGGAACAGATTTAAGCAAAACCAAAATAAGAGTGTCTACACAGGGATTTCCACAGATTTAACTACATGGGTTTAAATGAACCATTTAAACTGAACTGATATAAATTTGTAAGTAGACAAGGTTTAAGATTAGAAGAGGTACTTTTAGGTGTGTAGTTAATCAGCTATTAATTGGATAATTAAAGGGAACAAATGCTAGCATAGTGCTCAAGAGATTAGTGTTGTAACCATAGAATTGCAGAAGCTAGGAACTGAAATAATGATGTGTGAAATAAAGACAAAAATATAAAGATTAATTCTGACAGACACCAATAGGTCAGAGAAGTGGAGCTGGTTAGATTGAAAAAGCAAGTTTGCTCTAATGAGAAGTCATGAAGAACTCTCTTTTGGTTACACCAGTAATATCAGTTTAGCTATTATTCATATGATGTACAAAATATAATTAGCAGCAATGAGGTGCTTCTGTCCCTCCAGTTAATCTGAAGGGTCCCTGATCAGCAAAAATGCTGGAAAAATGGTAAGACAGTTCTAAACTTTACAGAAGCAGCAGAAGGGACACATGATAGCCAGCAAGATTCCATGATATTACAACTTTGCTGAACAAGATGTCCAAAGGATTTTTTGAAACTTTGAGACTAGAAACATAATTTCCTTCCCAGAAAGATACCATGGATCATCTAGACATTTTTTTTACATTTATTAAAAATAATATAGTATTTGAGAACTCCAGTTTTCACAAGTATGGCAGCTGGTGTCACACACTATGGATTGTTTCATTAAAAAAAAAAAAGCTTAGTCATAATGCACACAAAAATGTCACTATATCATGGCACTCTGCAAGAGGATATTGTCAAAATTCAGCCTATTGCCATTTGTAGGAACAAGTCTCAGACATAGATTATCAACATAGACTGATCTTGAGAACAGATAAATTATAGTAGGAAAACCTTCTCAGGTGCCATTGTAAAATAAAATTATTCTAGTGGCACCACAGTGAATTCTAGCAAGAACAGAATTGACAAAGTCTGTGAGTACTATGGTAGTTGAAGGGTCTCGCCTGAAGAAGAGATAATATGTTGCTGATGTCCAGCCAGGTCACAAACACTGTGAGACTGAAATTTATAGTGAACAAAATATGGCAGACTAAACCACCCACAGTCATCTGTAAAACAAAAAACATGGCAAGCCACTAAAAGGAGACATCAAGCATATTGTTTTGCAGAGCAAAGATGAGACCTCTCATGGTGATGAGGACTAGTAGGGGGAAAATGTCAGATTATTTTTATTTAAGAGGGCACTCTGTTACTATGGTGACAAGCAAGGTACTATTTGCCAACAGTTACCACACAGTGGAATTGAGATACTGCAGTTATTACCTACTGTAGCTATTGGAAATAACTCCAATATCTCAGGATCATTGTTATTAATATTTGTGTTGTGGTAGCATCTGGAGCCCCTAATTTGGGATTGGTGCTCTATTGTACTGGCATTTCAGACCAGAGTATTGTCATCAGTCTAAGATGAGTCAGAATTCCCAGTATTCTTCAAGAAATAATTTGTTAGAATAAAACTAGAACTGAGCATGGTGGGAAAAATGGAATGATATTAATTATAGAAGCATGAATATGTGGGGATGTATGTGGTCTTTAGAGTTAAGGAAATAAGCCATTAATAACCTCAGAAAATTGATCTTTACCTAATTTTGTGTTGAAAATTAAAGAAACTTTGGCAATTTTAGGGGTCTCTGAGACTGTGCTGCCATCACATCAGTAGTGTGCCCCACTGTTCACAGCTGGGTCAAAAGGACATGCCTCTAGGTGGTACTGGGGGAAAAAACCCTCTTTACCAACCAAAATACCATTGACTGAGCTGTGGTCGGTGTCAGAGGGAAGACACACCAAGTCCATATGTAAGCTTTCCCTTTCCTTATGCAAACCTCAGTTCTAATCATCTCTTCTCCAACAGGAAGGAGGCTAGAGAACCTGCTCCATGTTATGCTACCACCATTGCCCCTAGTGGGGCTAGGAGCACACTCACTGCTCCTTACCCACCGGAAACAGTCCGTCCAGCTTGGTTAAGACACTCCACTTCCACTCCCACACTCACTAGGAGATTAGCGCTTTCTCCACTCTATACTTAGCACTTCTATAGCACCTTCCACCTGTGGATTTAAATGTGTTTTATGAAGACCAGTTACAACCCCCCTACAATTTACAGGGCATTTATTATATCCATTTTACCAATCAAATACAGAAGTACAGCAAACATAAGCAAAGTAATAGAAGAATTTTGTTGGCTGATCGGGGAATAAAACTCAGACCTTCTGACTCCCAGACCATTGCTTTGGCCAAAATACCAACTTTTCGTAGAAGATTGAAACCAGACCCTAATTTTACCAAGTTCAGGGCTGATGCTGACTCTCTTTGCCTGTACCTAGATATTTTGGAGAAATAATGAATTACCTCCTGTCATAACTATGAAGGGAAGGGTAACAGCCCTCCTGTGTACAGTACTATAAAATCCCTCCTGGCCGGAGACTCATAGACTCATAGACTCATAGACTTTAAGGTCAGAAGGGACCATTATGATCATCTGGTCTGACCCCCTGCATGCTGCAGGCCATAAAACCGTCCCTATCCCTTCCCTGGACTCTGCTGTTGAAGTCCCCAATCCTGTTTTAGGTGACTTCAATCGGCAGAGACCCTCCTGCTAGAGATCCCTGCCCCATGCTGCGGAGGAAGGCGAAAAACCTCCAGAGGCTCAGCCAATCTGCCCTGGAGGAAAATTCCTTCCCGACCCCAAATATGGCGATCAGTAAGACCCCGAGCATATAGGCAAGAGTCTCCAGCCTGACCCCTGTCAGCCATTATACAATTTACCTACCATTGCTTGGTTTTCCTTGACTACTATGTTTTACCATTAAACCATTCCCTCCATAAATTTATCTAACTTAATCTTAAAACCAGACAGGTCCGTTGCCCCCACCGTTTCCCTCGGAAGGCCGTTCCAATATTTCACCCCTCTGACGGTCAGAAACCTTCGTCTAATTTCAAGCCTGAACTTCCCCACGGCCAGTTTATATCCATTCGTTCTCGTATCCACATTAGTACTAAGCTGGAATAATTCTTCTCCCTCCCTTGTATTAATCCCTCTAATATATTTAAAGATAGCAATCATATCCCCCCTCAGCCTTCGCTTTGTCAGACTAAACAACCCAAGCTCCTCTAGTCTCTTTTCATACGACAGGTTTTCCATTCCTCTGATCATCCTAGTGGTCCTTCTCTACACCCGTTCCAGTTTGAGTTCATCTTTTTTAAACATGGGAGACCAGAACTGCACGCAGTACTCCAAATGAGGTCTCACCAGCGCCTTGTACAACGGAAGCAGGACCTCCTTATCCCTACTAGATATACCTCGCCTAATGCATCCCAAGACAGCATTGGCTTTTTTTCACCGCCACATCGCCACATCGCATTGTCGACTCATAGTCATCCTGCGGTCTACGAGGACCCCTAGGTCCTTCTCCTCTTCCGTTACTTCTAACCAATGCGTCCCCATCTTGTAACTAAAATTGTTATTAGTCATCCCCAAATGCATCACCTTACACTTTTTACTATTAAATTTCATCCTATTTCTGGTAGCTGTGTTAGTCTGAATCTGTAAAAAGCAACAGAGGGTCCTGTGGCACCTTTAACTAAAGGTGCCACAGGACCCTCAGGTAACCTGGTTGACACCTGACCCAAAGGACCAATAAGGGGACAAGATACTTTCAAATCTTGGTGGGGGGAAGGCTTTTGTTTGTGCTCTTTGTTTTTGGGGAGAGTTCGTTCTTGGGATTAAGAGGGACCAGACATCAATCCATTGCTCTCCAAATCTTTCTGAACAAGTCTCTCATATTTCAAACTTGTAAGTACAGCCAGGCAAGGCATGGTAGTTTTATCTTTGTTTTCTCAACTTGTAAATGTACTGTTTACTAGGGTGTTTAACTCTGTTTGCTGTAACTTTGAACCTAAGGCTAGAGGGGGGTGCTCTGGGCTCTGTAAGTTTGATTACCCTGTAAACTTATTTTCCATCCTGATTTTACAGAGATGATCTTTACCTTTTTCTTTAATTAAAAGCCTTCTTTTAATGAACCTGATTGATTTTCCCTGTTTTTTAGATCCAAGGGGGTTGGATCTTGATCCACTAGGAGTTGGTGGGAGAGAGGAGGGGGGATGGTTAATTTCTCCTTGTTTTAAGATCCAAGGGGTTTGGATCTGTATTCACCAGGGAATTGGTGAAGAGTCTCTCAAGGCTACCCAGAGAAGGGAATTAGCACATTGTGAGTGGTGGCAACGGACCAGATCTAAGCTGGTAGTTGAGCTTAGAAGTTTTCATGCAGGCCCCCACATCTGTACCCTAAAGTTCAGAGTGGGGAAGGAGCCTTGACACCTCCAATAAATCTACAACCTTTTATTTCCATCTTGGTAAAGTTTGTTACACATGGATGCAAATAGAAGGATCTCATTTGTAATGGTGCATTCCAAGAAGAAAGGGGGAAAGAAAAACAACACTGATCAAAACAATCAAGCTGTAGGTCTTGGTGGAGTAGATAAAGATCTTAAAACAATGTCAACAGTGCTTGAGTGTCTTCAAGGTCAAGGGAAGATAGGAGACCAACTCATCATGTGACTAATTCTATTACATGGGAGTACAGGACATTGAAAGTCAGGAACAGTGACAGTTATATAGCTGAAGCATATACATAAACAAAAATTCACTCAACTGCCATTATTTCTTGTATTTGCTAGCTGCTCATCCTGTTTCAGACAGCCTACACAACAAGTGTTGGCTTTGACACATGATTTACTTCTAGAATTGATTGTTTGATGTTATTTAACTATATTTTCAAGTTACCACAGGATGCACAGAGGCATCGAGAGTAATTTTTTTTTTTTTTTAAAGAATGTGCTAAATAGCACATTCGGGCTTCTGGGTTAAGTCTGCCTCAGATTGGTCCAAGATTGAGATACCCATGCTATCACGCTATACGATTCACATATTTAGAAATACTTCTGCATTTTGACGCCACTGTTGATGGTAGAGCAATATTTGGACTTATTCTATCCTTCTAGAGCTGGTGGCACCCTATTTTTACGACAGGGACCATATCCAGGAGACTCCATACCCAGGACTCTCAGAAATCAACCTAGAGCAACTTGCCCCATGTGCAACGCTATTAGTGATGCTTCATAGAATACTTTCAATAACAATAAATAAAATAATCTGCAGACCTCAGTGGTGTAATTAGATATATATGTTAAACATTACTTAAGTAAACATTACTATTCCAAGGTAAAATATTAACGGGGACCAAAGAATCAGTGAATGCCTCTTATGTGCATTACCTCTCAGCCCCAATGTTCTTCACTACTGAGATCTTCATTCCAAAGAATGTGAGAGGCTTTGTATGTGGATTTTTTTATTACTATTTTTGTTTGTTTTTTGTGGGCAGATGGAATTAAAAGTGGAGAAATCAAACAATGAACTTCCAAGGGGATTAAGAGCAGGGCATGTTATAGCCTATAGAGCTAGCTTTAGCATTTTACTTGGCAGTAATGCAGGGAACCTACAGGCCTCTATCCTGTAAGGCATTAACTTAAGCAGTTAACATAGCTTTAAGGCCAATGAACTTTGGCCTCAAGATACATGGGGGGAGTTTGAACAAAGTGATGCCAGGTAACCACAGGAACATTGAACTGATACTAAGCTTGAGTATTTTAGTATAAAAACATTGGGAGATGCTTAACTATGAATTTGCCTTGGCAACAAATTGACATATATAGTAATAAGATAAAATCATTAATACTAACCCAAAGCAGTGTTTCCCAAACTTGGGAAGCCGCTTATTTAGGGAAACCCCCTGGTGGACTGGGCCGTTTTGTTTACCGATCGCTGCGCCCACTGGCCGTGGTTCGCTGCTCCAGGCCAATGGGAGCTGCTGGAAGTGGCACAGGCTGTGGGACGTACTGGCTGCTGCTTAGGTAAACAAACCGGCCTGGCCTGCCACGGGCTTTCCCTAAACGAGCGGTGTCCCAAGTTTGGGAAACACTGACTTAGAGGATAAGGACAGTTTTTATTTTATTAGGGTGAAGAAGTTAAATATGGACAAGGAGGATGGGCGTTTGTATGAATATTAATTACAGCCCCTAAGTCCCATGATAGCTGTAAATTGGGAATTTGAAACACTGGCCTTGTTAGGCATGTTAAGGAGAGAGTGCGTCCTTTGTCCCTTACCATGGGATCCTCAAGGAAGGGTGTGCATATATGTGAGGAATGGGACAAGATATTACTTTAACTCTGTATTTTTGCTATTTTTTCATGTGGTTTGGAGCATTTGTGTCTTTACTAATTGTGGTAATAAAAGTGGGTAAAGCTTTGCTCTGCCCTCAGTGTGAGTGGCATCCTTGTGCCCATTAGGTTTCTCAGCCAGATAATGAACTCTACAACCTTGATTCTGTTGTGGCTGGTTCTGGTACTATACCCTATCCCCCCAGATCTTTAATTGGTAATTAATTGGAAATCAATAATAATAAATAAGCACTAAACAATTGGGTAAAAATGCAGGATGTAAGAAAAGGCTGCTGTTATAAAATCTATTAGTTCTCTGTTTGAACAGGCATAGCAGGTCTGGTAATGAAAGTTTACTATGTTGTACTGGCCTAAGAAGTCATCCACTAAGTAGACTTCTTAGTCTACTGTGTAATGCAAATTGCTTTTCCACTGCGGCATGCACCACTTGATATCTGCTTCTATATAGATGAGCACTATCATGAGGCTGGTACATGTCCCTAGGGCTGAAAGAGTAACCCCCACCTCACACCCCCAGGGGAGTTGCTTAAGAAGGAGCAGGATCCAGGAAAAGGTTAATGAAACCGAGATGGTCTTAGGGTATGTCTACACTATGAGAGTAGTTCGATTTTACTTAAATCGAATTTGTGGAACCGATATTACAAAGTCGAACGTGTGTATCCACACTAAGGACAGTGATTCAACTTTGTGAGTCCACACTAACGGGGCAAGCGTCGACATTGGAAGCGGTGCACTGTGGGCAGCTATCCCACAGTTCCCACAGTCCCCGCTGCCCATTGGAATTCTGGGTCGACCCCCAATGCCTGCTGGGGCAAAAAATATGTCGAGGGTGGTTTTGGGTAACTGTCATCATCCAACCGTCACTCCCGCCCTCCCTCCCTGAAAGTGCCTGCGGGAAATCAGTTCGCGCACTTTTCTGGTGAGTGACAGCACGGACGTCACAGCACTGCGAGCATGGAGCCTGCTGTGACCATCGCTGCAGTTATGGCCGTTGTCAACACCTCGCACCTTATCATCCACCTTTTTCAGAGGCAGATGCTGAGAAATCGGGCGAGGAGGCTTCGGCAGCGCGGTGAGGACATTAAGTCTGAGAGGGGCACAGACCTCTCACAAAACACCGGACCCTGCGCCATGAACATCATGGTGGCAATGGGTCATGTTGATGCTGTGGAACGGCGAATCTGGGCCCAGGAAACAAGCACAGACTGGTGGGACCATATAGTGCTGCGGGTCTGGGATGAATCACAGTGGCTGCGAAACTTTCGGATGCGGAAGGGAACTTTCCTGGAACTTTGTGAGTTGCTGTCCCCTGCCCTGAAGCGCAAGGACACCCGGATGCCAGCAGCCCTGACTGTCCAGAAGCGAGTGGCCATAGCCCTCTGGAAGCTTGCAACGCCAGACAGCTACCAGTCAGTCGCAAACCACTTTGGCGTGGGCAAATCTACCATGGGGGTTGCTGTGATGCAAGTAGCCCACGCAATCGTTGAGCTACTGCTGTCAAAGGTAGTGACCCTTGGAAAAGTGCAGGTCATCATAGATGGCTTTGTTGCGATGGGATTCCCAAACTGCGGTGGGGCTATAGATGGAACTAACATCCCTATCCTGGAACCGGACCACCAGGCCAGCCAGTACATTAACCGAAAGGGCTACTTTTCAATGGTGCTGCAAGCACTGGTGGACCATAGGGGACGTTTTACAAACACCAACGTCGGATGGCCGGGCAAAGTTCATGACGCTTGTGTTTTCAGGAACTCTGGTCTGTTTAGATGGCTGAAGGAAGGTATTTACTTCCCGGACCACAAAATAACTGTTGGGGATGTGGAGATGCCTATAGTGATCCTCGGGGACCCAGCCTACCTGCTAATGCCCTGGCTCATGAAGCCCTATACAGGCGCACTGGACAGTGAAAAAGAACTCTTCAACTACCGTCTGAACAAGTGCAGAATGGTGGTGGAGTGTGCTTTTGGACATCTCAAGGGGAGATGGAGAAGCTTACTGACTCACTCTGATCTCAGCGAAACCAATATCCCCATTGTTATTGCAGCTTGCTGTGTGCTCCACAATCTCTGTGAGAGCAAGGGGGAGACCTTTATGGCGGGGTGGGAGGTTGAGGCAAATAGCCTGGCTGCTGATTCCCAGGGGCCAATTGCATGCTTGAATTCTCCACCATATGTAAGAAGGAATCCCCACTTAGTGAATCCTCAGGTCGCAGACCTTGGCACAACCAGTGGACATACCTCAGTTTTCCCTATCTTGACAGAGTCCCCATTAACTCCACACCATAGCTTTCCAAGTATAAACTGCCCTTTGTGGGGTTAATTTATTTTAAAAATTCCAGAACGTTAATCCGGAATTCCTCAGCACAGCTCAAGCAGTATCACAGAATCATAGCAATGTAGGGCTAGAAGAGAACTCAAGAAGTCATCAAATCCAGCCCCCTATGCTGAGACAGGACCATCCCTGACAGCGGTTTGTTCACCCTGTTCTTTACAACCTCCAATGAAGTTGATTCCACAACATCCTGTAAAGTCTATTCCAGAGTTTAACTACTCTTATGGTTAGGATGTTTTCTCTAATATCTAACCTAAACCTCCCTTCCTGCAGAATAACCCATTACTTCTTGTCCTACCTTCAAGTGGACACAGAGAACAATTGATCATTGTCTCCTTTATAACAGCCCTTAACATATTTGAAGACTGTTATCAAGTCCATCTCAGTTTTCTTTTCTTAAGACTAAATGTGCCCAGTTTTTTTGTTATGTTTCCTATAAATCAGGTTTTCTACACTTTTTATAATTTTTGTTGCTCTTCTTTGCACTCTCCAATTTCTTCAAAGTGTGGCACTCAGAAATGAACACATTACTCCAGCTGAGGTCTCATCACTCCTGAGTAGAGTGGGATAATTATCTCCTGTGTCTTACATGTGACACTTCTGTTAATACGCCCCTGAATGATAGCCTTTTTCACAACTGCATCACATTGTTGACTCATATTCAATTTGTGATCCACTATAACTCTCAGATCAGATCCCACCTAGCCCATGTTCCGCATTTTCTAATTTTGCCTTTTCTTTTTCCTTCCTAAGTGAAGTACTTTGCACTTACTTTATTGAATTTCATCTTGTTGATTTCAGACCAATTCTCTAATTTGTCAAGGTCATTTTGAATTATAGTCCTGTCCTCCACAGTGCTTGCAACCTTTCCCAGCTTGGTGTCCTCTAAAAATTTTATAAGCATACTCTCCAATCCATTATCTAAGTCATTAATGAAAATCTTGAATAATACTGGACCTACAGAATTGACTCCAGTAGGACTCCACTAGATACATCTTCCCAGTTTGACAGTGAACAGTTGATAACTATTCTTTGAATACAGCTTGTCAACCATTTATGCACCCATCTTATAGTAAGTTCATCCAGACCACATTTCCCTAGCTTGCTTATGAGAATGATATGTAGGACTGTTTCAAAACCCTTCCTAAAATCATCAAGTTATTCAAGACATTCTTTTTTTTTCAAGTCCCAACAGTCCAGCAACACTGTTGTATTAATTTGCCCTGGAGCCCTGCATAGATACAAAAATGTGGATCTGCATCTGATTTGCATCGGCAAGAATCAGTTTGTATCCGACCTGCAATTCGCATGCCATCTTTTATTTGTATCCGCATCTGTGCTGCACCTGCATTGCACAGTGCCTCTCAGGAAAAGTGTCTATGTGCATGCCTGTGCACTATATAAGAAAGTTATATGGCTTTATAAATATGTGCGCTATTATTATTATTGTTATTATTTTAAACATCAATCTTATTATACAACTGGCATTAGAACAAATATCCTTTTACATTAAAAATAATAAATTAACATCTCAAGTCAATAATGCTCAAAATGACACACTGAACTATAAAAAAAATCTGCAGCCTATTTAGCTTGTGATTTATAAAGTCATCACAATTGGAGCTCAGCAATCCCAGTTTCTTTGCACCAGCCACTGTTCTTTCTGTGGAAGCATGCAAGGGGAGTACTATTGCAGGGCTACAATGCTTAATTTTTTCCAGGACTTGCCAAGGCTGAGCCCTGGCACCTCTCGGCTTGGCAGCTCATCATCCTAGGGGGCTGCCAGGAGGAACAAAAGGCGCACCATGACTCCAAGTCAGTTTCCCCATGTGGGTGAGGGGGGCAGGGCAAGGGTTAGGAGCATAGTGCAGCGGTTAGGGACGAAGGGGAGAGTACAGGGGTTCGGATCGTAGGAGGGTAGTGAAAGTACTCTCCAGCTGCCCATACAGTACTTAATTTATGCAGTAGCAGGTCAGTTGGAGAGGGAAGCACCTGCTTCTGCAAAGTAAGTCAGTACAGCTTCCTCACTCACTTTGGAGAAGAAGCTGCTTCCCACTCCAGCTGACCTGATATAGCAATGAAGTCGGGAGAGGTTTCCTAAATTGCTTGGCTGCTTAAACTGTGGCAATAGGAGGATGGGGGATTTTGCTGCCTATCTTGATCGATCACCTCCCCTTTCTCTGTATACAAGGGAAAGGGAATATTGGATCTAGAAGGTGGGGAAGCAGCCTCATAGGCTATGAGCTGCAGGCAGCTGCTTCCCAGCGTTTGAGATCCTATATTTAGAGCCCTATATGGATAAAAAATGTGTATCCTCATCCGATCCGCAATCCATAAAAATGTTCCATGGACATAAAGCCGATATCCATGGATTTGCAGGGCTCTGAACATAACCCAGTCACTATCCAATATTAAACAGTGTTAAACAAGGTCCAGGATTTGGTATACTGAGACTTCAGCCTGCTTAGGACCATGGCAAACATGCCATTAAACACCCCTTTAAATATAAAGACAAGAATAGTGAAAACATTTGAAATAGAATATATTAAATAAGGTTTTCATTTTAATAACATACCTTGTTCCCTTTCTCTTTAGCTGGAGAGAGCTTTTAGAAAGATAACCTCATTTGACAGTTTTGTAGATGGTATCAAAACAGTAATAACTGTTCTTTTGGGAAGAAGAGGTTAGTTGAGATGAGCTGAAGCTGCTGTTAAAGTCCAATCCCTTTCATTTCAGCTGCAGTTTGGGATTCAGCTAGAGCTGACAGGGGTGGTGATATCACCTGTATTTCTCTTTCTGGCCCGATTTGGTCAGAACAACTCTTATGTTCAGGATGACGAAGGCCTGGGGAATGAAACAGTGGGAGTGGCAGCCAGGATGGTGAAGCTCAGTCTGGTAGTCACCATCTGTTCTTCCTTTGTTTCCCCCAAAGTTTCTTTTATTAAGGACCCAAAAAAGGGAATGATGGGTGGAATACCCATCCCTCATTGTTTTGTCTACAAATAATGAGGCCTAATATCCAATACACCAGTGTTGATTCATTAATTTCCTGTTCCATATCTTCCATTTTTACCAAGTATGATTTGAACATAGTCCTTGAACTGATTTAGTGTTTCTATCTGGTTCTCTTGCTCCTGTTTATAACATTCATTACTGAAAGCAACTTGACTTTCTTTCTACAATAGTTATTATAGTTATTGTGACATTTTATGAACGTTCATATATATTTTACCCTAAATTTAGGGTAAATTTGTCAGCCTAGTTATCACAATAAGTACAGCTCTGGCATGTCTCACCGTGCCTTTCCTTTCAGGTAAGGCTCTAGGGTCTCTCACAAGGCCTCTGACCAGCCCCTCTAGCTGGGATGCTTCCACCCCCTGATTTCTTCCCTGTTATGGTTTAAACTCCTGCCTGGAGACTTCAGCAGGTTCACCCATCCATCATTCCTCTCTGGTCCTCTGGCTTAGAGAGCTGGCTGGTACCTTCTTCTGCTGCTCTCAGCCTTTAGCCCTCTCTGACCATGGATCTCCAGCCTGGGGAAGATTGTAGTTTATCCCACAACTGCCTTCCACTTTTTATCAGCCTGGTCTGGCTCCACTGCTCACAACTAGGGAACTTTTATTGCTCCCTCCTTCAGGGCATCCCACCCCTGAAGCTCTCAAGCCCGCTCTGCTCTCATTCTGAGCTCTGTCTATTGTCAGGACTCTTAGTCCTAAACTCTGCTTCTCTGGACTTTCCCACTCTAGGTTCTGCACTCTCTTTCTTTTTTGGGCTTTTTTCCCATTTGTAACTCCTGGCACAACATTATATATATATATGTAAACAGTTAAGCAACTCATAGTGTGTAAGGACGTAATTGAAAATGTCATAAGTGTTTTTGCAGAATTAGGGTGGGATTTTCAGAAGTATTGGTCTACCATTCATCCCACCAAAGTCAATGGAACTTTTACTATTGGTTTCGATAGGAGCACAGTTAGGCTAAAACTTAGCACTTGAGCATATCCTGTAATGAGGCAGTCTGACCTAATAGTCAAAGCCAGAGATAAATTCAGGGTCATGGTCGGAAGTCATGTCATAGATCAAAGCTGGGATTAAGCATGAGTCAGAGTCAGCAGTCATGCCTGGGGTCATGCTGGAGTCAGTAACTGGAGCTAGAGTGAGGAAGCAGGAACCAGGAAGAAGGTGTGGTAATAGGAACACGTAGTGAGAACCAAAGAGGAGGCAGGAGCCTGGTTTCAGGGGTCTGATCAGCACCAAGCCTAGCAACTAGTTGCTCAGACAAGGCATGGAACAGGAAAGGGAAGCTTTATACCTCATAGTGTCTAATCAGCAACTCGATGCTCGTCACTGGGGGTGGGGGCATTATTATCCAAGAAAATTAGGTTCACTAATCAGAATGAAACTAGGGTTACCACATTTCAATCCTGTAAAAAGAGGACACTCCACGGGGCCCCAGCCCTGGCCCAACTCCATCCCTTCCCCGCCCCCGGCCCCGCCCTAACGCCGCCCCCAGGGTGACCAGAGCAAATTAGAAAAAAAAAAAATGGCGGCAGAGGGAGGCCCCGGAGACACAGGGGGAGCGCGGGGCAGGGGTGAGTGAGTCCGGCCTGGCCCTGAGCGCAGGCAGGACTCGGGCGCGGTACCTGGAGGGAGAGTAGGGGGGTGGCCCATGGGGCCAGGCGGCGGCTGTTTCTTCTCCCCACCTGGGCAGATGGACTCGGGAGGGAGGGGGGAGAAAGCAGCAAAGCAAGTGGCGCTTGGCAGCTGTGGCTCTGTGGCGGAACCCAGCAGTGCGCACGCTGCGCCCAGCCCCTGGCCAGTCGTGTCTGGGCTGGCTGCCCAGCTGGTGCAATCCCGTGGGCAGCCCCAGGGTGGAGGCATCGGCAGCCCCGTTTGTTCCCCTGAGGGACCCGAGCGGGACGGGGGAGCTGGGGCCTGCTGCCCCCACCCCGGGGCTGCCCGCAGGATTGCACCAGCTAGGTCCCTGCAGCAGGCCCAAACTCAGGGGGTTCATGCCCCGGGCGCCAGAGCCGCAGCTGCCGAGCGCCACATGCTTGGCTGCTTTCCCCCATGGCAGTGGGAGCTGCAGCAGCGGCTGCTCCTGAGTCCAGCTGGCCAGGTGGGGAGAACGAACAGCAGCCTCCTGGCCCCGGAAAGTTGGAGCCCAGGGAGGAGGCGGTCCCCTTACCATGCCTCCCTATTTTCCCAGACATGTCCTGCTTTTTATAAATTCCTCCAGGACGGGGATTTGAGGACCAAAAAGCTGGACAAGTCCAGGAAAAACTGGACGTATGGTAACCCTAAATGAAGGGGTAGCCGTAATAGTCTGGATCTGTAAAAAGCAACAGAGAGTCCTGTGGCACCTTTAAGACTAATAGATGTATTGGAGCATAAGCTTTCGTGGGTGAATACCCACTTCGTCAGACGCATGTAATGGAAATTTCCAGAGGCAGGTATAAATATGCAGGCAAGAATCAGTCTGGAGATAACGAGGTTAGTTCAATCAGGGAGGGTGAGGTCCTCTGCTAGCAGCTGAGGTGTGAACACCAAGGGAGGAGAAACTGCTTTTGTAGTTGGCTAGCCATTCACAGTCTTTGTTTAATCCTGATCTGATGGTGTCAAATTTGCAAATGAACTGAAGCTCAGCAGTTTCTCTTTGGAGTCTGAGTAAAAGAGCAAATTAAGGGGAGATACCAAGTCTGATGACTCATTGAAGTTACAACTGTAAGATTTCCATGCTTTAACACTTTAAAAGAAAGTAGGCCTATTCCACCTGATTGAATGTTTTTTCCACATTCAGCAAAATGATCCCTGATCTTGAAAGAATTATGCCACATGCAAAATTATAGTAAGCAGGTAGTTAATGTTAAAAATTGGAAATCACCCCAGCATAAAGCCAACCTACATAAGGTTAATTAATGGAAAAATAACATAAGTAAATTATTAACAGAACTTGCAATAAAGATTTTTGTATCAGCATTAATCAAATGAAATTGGCCAGTAAGAGACACCCTCTGTGGGGGGTTCCTTTGTTTAAACAGACAAATGTTTGTTCAGCATTTGTTCTAGTAGAAACCCAGATTCAAAGATACTGGGGTTTAGATCATATAAGTATTTGACTAAAGTGCATTTTTTTAAATAAAACTGGGAGCTTTATGTAATTGCTTTATAACATTAGGGCTCCCACCCCCCAGCAAGAGGGACTGCCAAGAAGCTTCTGGTCTGAAGAGATACTTCAGACTTATCAAGCTCCTGGTAAAAACATGCAAAAGTATCCAGAATTTCTCTGGAGTAAATAAGCAGTTTCCTTTTTGGATTATTATAATCTCCAGATGTCCCAAAGTTTCTATTCAGTGAAGTACCTTTAAAAGTTCTGCAACACTGGAGACTGTCTAGCAGAGACTCTCATAAAAAATTCAAATATCCAACCAAGAGAACTCCTGCATAAAGTGCAATTTTTCTTTTAGAATCAAAGAGTTGGAGTTTCGCTTGCTAGACACGTGAGTATCTTTCACGATTTTGAAAATGTTTATCTTCTTTTTTAATGATTGAGTTCACATGAAATCAGCATGATCTATGCTTTGTGATTTTAAAATTAAAGGAATGAGTTGGAGAATCTAACAGATGTGTGGCTCACCACAGTTACATTTGAGACAAACAGGAATTTTGTCTCAAATCCTTGCCAGCAGTAAGTAGAAAGGGGATATTTAAAATGTAGTTGTGATTATTTGGGTATCCAGAAACTGTGAAGTATCTCTCAGAACTTTAAATCTGTGCACCATCTTAATCTGAGAGCAACAGACTTCAATGGAGCGTAGCATCAGGGAGATCACAGCTACTTTGAAGTGCTCTCTTCTCCTCACCTGCATCACCTTGATCATTCCTAGATTTAGTTTAGCCAGTTGCTCATGTCTGCCAGGACCATGTACATTGAGAGACAATGCTGTTTTTATCTGATGTGAAATGATGTAAAACTGTGTGTTTTACCAAAACAGAAGATGGATACTTGGGGACAGAACCAAAAACCCCAAACAAAGTGATTATGAGTGTTACTTCCAGGAAGAAAGTGATGTGTTAAACTCTATATTACACCGAATGAATGTTACTGAAATCAGTGCAGTCATTCCACATTTACACCCAACTGAGATCAGATTTAGTCTGATGACCTATGAACATCACTTATCCCCTGATACTAATGGGGAGGTAGCTGTAAGAATGAGTGCAGGGATGGAATTTTATGAATTCAGAACTTTAAATCCTGCGTAAGTCAACACAGAATAACTACACAATGTATCCTGTCTAGCAAAGGTTTGCATTATATCTAGCAGAGACATGTTTTAATCAGCTTAACTTTTATTTACATTGATTTTCTCTATTTCCTTTCTCCAACAAACCTTGATTTAAGGTAATTGGAATTGGTGGTTGCATTCAGGAAAATCACTGGTTCCTGTTGAAGGAAATGGGAAGTGTGACACAGAAATGGCTTGAGTGAGACCAGACTGCAGAGTCTAGACTTTTAAATGTTGCCAGAGTCCCCTTGTGAATTTAGGGGCAATTCAAGGCAGAGTAGCCCACTCTCTATCTGACCCATCAGTCCTCATCCTCAAAGGAAACCTGCAAAACACTTTCAAAAGATGAGCCTGGGAGCTTAAATTCACTACTTTGCTAGAAACTAAGGCCTTTCTACACTACAGAGTTTAGTCAACAGATGTCAGGTTTTGTCGACAAAACAGTGGAGGTATTTTCTCCTTCCACCAACAAAACTCTCCTGTTTTGCCAACAAAATAAAACCACCTTGATGAGAAGCGTTAGAGTTTTTTGCAATAAATTTAGAATGACAAAGTGTCAGTGTACATACTGCGCTTGGTTATATGACTGTAAATGGATTCCAGTAGGTGTCCCACAATGCCCATCCTGACCACTCTGGTCAGCAGTTCGAACTTGGCTGCTCTGCATCCAGGTAAACAGGCATCTGTCCCTCCCCTTCCTGTTTGCTCGGCGTCGAGAGCTCACATCACATCTTCCCAGCTGACAACGCAGCAAACGCTCTCCAATTTGGAGCACACCAGAGTTGTTGGATCTGCTGTCTCTGTGGAGAGAGGAGGCTGTGCATTCCCAGCTCCGCACCAGCCATAGGAACTTGGATACCTACAGTCAGATTTCTTGTGGCATGTTGGATAAGGGCTATGAATAGGACATACATAAGTGCCACACAAAGATAAAGGATTTGAGGCAAGTGTACTAAAAGGCAAGGGAGTCAAACCATCACTCTGGTGCTGCACCGAAGACCTGCCATTTCTATAAGGAGCTGGATGTCATCCTCAGTGGTGACTCCACCTCCACTGCCAAGAGCCCTGTGAACACTTCAGGGGGGGTGGCAACAGCAGACTCACAATGAAGCGGTAGACGAGGAAGTGGAGTTGGAGGATGAGATGGGACAGGTGACAGGGTCATCCAGTTCCAGGGTGAGCCAGGACCTCTTCTCAACCCTGGAGGATTTGAGCTAGTCCAAGCACTCCATCTCTAGTGTCCATGATGCAGGAGAGGGAGCTCAGGTAAGTGATCTTTTTGAGTTGATACTGCTTGGTTGCATGAGGTAGAACTGGCCTTTGCTTTGATATATGCTAGAAGTGGGTTAAGGGATAGAAATAAGACTAGCTGTGTTTCCATGTGCTTCACATTCCCCTGTGCAGCTACGCAGTGGGACAGAATAGGATGCTAATGCACAACGAGATTTCATAGGAATCCTCCAGAGAGATCTCTAGGAAACTTTCCTGGTGGTATTCACCAATCCTCTGCAGAAGATTCCTTGTTCAGTTTCAATGTCTTTCAATTAACTTTAACAGTCCACCATTGTCTTTCCCTGGGCTGTACAATGCTAGGTGCTTGCAGTTAGTTGCATGTAAATAGCTAGTTCAGGAGGTGTCCGTCCCTGCCTGATAACTTCTCCACACTACTGTGAGATGATTCTGTAGTTGCATCCTAATTACGATTACAATATTCTATACAGATATAAATAGGGTTACCAGATAGCAACTGTGAAAAAATGGGACAGGGGGTGAGGGGTAATAGGCGCCTATATAAGAAAAAGTCACAAAAAACAGGACTGTCCCTATAAAAAATGGGACATTTGGTCACCCTATATATAAAGGCATATATTCATAACCATAACCCCTATACATATCTTTGAATAAGCATTGAGTTTAGAATATTACAAGCTTTCATAAAAGACCTTACCTGACTTTTATACACAATAACATTGTATTCAACCAGTTGATTCAATTGCTTATTCTTTGGGGTTCATACCCCCTTTTCTCCCCTTGTGGTGTCTGGACCCTGATTGTCACAACACTCAATACAGCAAATTATCAACACTAATGCTGGCCAAGTTACACCGCTGCCACTGACTGTAAAATGCTATGAGGTAAAATTAAACACCTTCTGGCCTGGTTCTTCTGTAAATCTTCCACTGTCAAGTAAGGTCATCTGACTTTACTTGTCAAACATCTGAAATTACTTGTCTGTAAAGCACTTTGAAGATAAGTTGTGTATCAACAACAATCATGTCACACTAAGCGACTGTTGTAGTCATTTAGCAATTTTTTTCTGAGAGTCTTACCCAAAGGTGTCAAGGATTCTTCCTCACTTCAAATCACAGATGAACACTCTTTCCTTTGCTTTCACTGCAGATTTCATTAAGTTATATTTGTAAAGTGCCTTGAACAGTCCTAGCATGATATAAGTTGATGATATTTTTATACAAAAACATGTACAGTATAAAATATTTTTCCCAGAGTGATTTCAGATTTTTTTCTTGATAAAAACCTGAGTCTTTATTTATCATCTTAACAGATATGATCCATTTTCATTAGACATTTTCAAGGCCAGCACTGGACTTGATAACACTTCTAAAGAAAATGACAAGGGCTCTACCCTTTTCCTTTACAATTATACTCTTGTTATTTCCCCAGTATCAAATCAGAATTTCTAGTTGAGTTACTATAAAAAAGATGTTATTAATGAAGTATAATCTTAAGAGCTAAGAACAATATGTACATAAAATATACTTGGCATGTACTTTTCACAGTGTTTTACATATTTCAAGCACTTTACAAACATTAGATAATTAATCCTCACCACACTCCTGTGAGCAGGGCCGGCTCCAGCATTTCTGCCACCCCAAGCAAAAAAAAAAACAAAAACAAAATCCGCGATCGCGCGGCAATTGGGGGGAAAAAAAAGCCGCGATTGGCGGCAGCAGTTCAGTGACAGGTCCTTCGCTCCTAGAGGGAGTGAGGGTTCTGCTGCCCCCGAATTCCGGTAGATGCTGCCCGTCTCCCTTGGCCGCCCCAAGCAGCTGCTTGTTAAGCTGGAGCCTGGAGCCGGCCCTGCCTGTGAGGGATAAGAGCACTGCATTTACTGTATCAAGAAATGGAAAACAATCTTGTCAATTGAATGAACGTCTCAAACATTTTGGTTTCTGAAGGCATTGAAAATTTTAGGAGCTATATAGACTGCTTTTCAGGGTCAGGGAGTTATTTAATGAACTCTACTGGTCCCGGCCAGATTTTTGAAATATTTAGGCACCTAGTGGGATTTTCAAAAGTATCCGGATGCCTAAAATGCATTGACTTCAATGGATTTTAGGTGCTTATCAGCTTTGAAAATCCCACTAGGTGCCTAAATACCTTTAAAAACCTGCTCCCTATATATAGTTTTAACATTTCCTTCCTACTGACTTACAGACTAACCCTTTTAGACCTTAGTTTCTCCTATGCTGATGACACATCAGACAGTCCAGTTCCTCCAAAGATTATGGTCAACTCACTAGTTGTGATACTTCTTCCCAGGCGATACTCCTGCATTCAGTATTTTCTGTCACTTTCCTTCCTTGGCGTTCCTCTTTTTCTCTTTCTTCCTTTGGGTGCCCAATGCAGTGCTTGCTTAGCATATCTCCCATCTTCTATATAGTGTACATGTCCCAACCTAAGCTTTCATTCTTTGATAACACTGCTCTACAGCCAAAATGCTTCTGAAATAAATGTAGTCAAAGTTTACTAATTCTGGGTCACTAAGAACGAAAAATGATGCTTAAAATTGTTGATTGGCTCTAGTTTTCAAGATATGCTATTGGGACAGTACATACGACCCTTGACTTGGGAATGGCTGAGTGTAAGTGAGTTATAAAGGGAAGGGATCTCAATTTAAACCAGAAATGACTAAACTACATCTTTGACTGGATCTATGACTAAATCTATGACTGGGTTTGGACAGTACTTGCTTTTTAGGCAAAACAATGAATGATGCAATCTGAAGCTGGTATTGCATCATACATGATATGAATTGCATCATGTTATTCCTAGAAGTCATGGATGATGCAATCATAACGAAGCTTACATCACTCTGCTGAACAAATTGCCCTATATCAGCTCTAGAAATCATACAGTGTCATGCTCTCTTATTTGTCAGTGTTTGATTTTGCAAAGGGACACATTTCTGTTTAGCCAAAGTGAGCAGAGATGCCTTGTACTTGTGTGAACAGTGCAGATAACTTCTGCTTTGTTTGTGGTGAAGTGACTTTTGCATCACAAAAGCACAGTATAACCACGATGGTTAAGAAAGCCTATCGCCTTTATTTTGGCTGCAAAATTGGAGATCAGGACAAGAGGTGGGTCCCACACATCTGCTTCAACACTTGTGCAACAAATCTTCGCCAGTGGTTGAACAGGAAAAGGAAATCTATGCCTTTTGCAGTGCCAATGATTTGGAGAGAGCCAACAGATCATACCAGCAATTGTTACTTCTGCATGGTGCCTCCAGTTGGGAAAAGTGTGTCAAAGAAGAAAAAGTGTGTGACAGTGTACCCCATAAGGCTTTATGGGGAGGGGGTGCTTATAAATGTATGTATGACATAACTGGAATATGTTTTGTGCTGTCTGTGCCAGGTAACATATCTCCGTAAAGGTTATGGTCTACTATATCTATTCATCCTATTTGTACATATATATATCATTTTCTACTTGAGGTTAAGAATATGGGCTATATGCTTGCTTGGTTTCTAAGTAAGCTTTGGGAGACATTTGGTCAGCTTCTTTAGGAAGGAATTCGCCAGGTTAAGTACCTGATCAGGAAACACTTGGAGAACAATGCATCTTGGAATGCTCCAATCCACATAAGAAGTCTTCCTGGAGACATGCAAGATACTGTGTGGACAATGGCGTCGGCCTGTAAAGACTGAGTCATGCAGGGGCATGTGACTTGCCCAGTTGACTCCAAAACTCCATCTTGGAGCTGGACTTTTCATAGGAAGGGGGTTCCCACCCACAAGAGTCTATTTAAACCCGTGGGAGACCCTTCCATTTTGTCTTCAGCTGGCTAAAGAAGGAGCCTCTCCATCCCTCCAGGATACTTGAAGGAGACTGAAACAAAGGACAGTAACTACAGGGGGTGTGAGTGATTGCTGGACCCAGGCTAAAAGGAGATTAGCCTGTAAAAGGGAGTGTTCTGGAACTGGTAAGGAAATTATCTGTATTTAGTTTGATTAGACATAGATTTGCGCATTTTATTTTATTTTGCTTGGTGACTTACTTTGTTCTGTCTGTTACTACTTTGAACCACTTAAATCCTACTGTCTGTATTTAGTAAAATCACTTTTTATTTAGTAATTTACTCAGAGTATGTATTAATACCTGAGGGAGCAAACAACTGTGCATATCTCTCTATCAGTGTTATAGAGGGCGAACAATTTATGAGTTTGCCCTTCATAAGCTTTATGCAAGGTAAAATGGATTTATCTGGGTTTAGACCCCATTGGGAGTTGGGATCTGAGTGCTAAAGACAAGCACACTACTGTGAGCTGTTTTCAAGTAAACCTGCATCTTTGGGACAAGTGATTCGGACCCTGGATCTGTGTTAGAGCCAGACAGGAGTGGCTGGCTCAGCAAGACAGGGTGCTGGAGTCCTGAGCTGGCAGGGAAAACAGAAGCAGGGGTAGCCTTTGCACATCGGGCGGCAGCTCCCCAGGGGGTTTCTGTGATCCAACCCGTCACAAAGTGGACTGTGCATTATCCAAACATTCCATCAGCTATACGCCCAGTACCCCACGGAGAAGGACTGCCGGTTCCTGATGCACCAGAATCATTCTCACTTGAGTCAGACGAGGAAGAGGAAGAGGATGAAACTTCTGGTCCTGAACCATCAATGTCACAGGACCCACATTTTCGCCCATCCTCCTCCTCTGAACCACACCTCATAACACAAGGTGAACTGAATGACCTTGTCAGGGATTTGGAACTACCCAAGAGTAAGGCAGAGCTGTTGGGCTCCAGACTACAGCAGTGGAATCTCCTGGCAGGTGATGTTAGGGTTTCCATGTTCCGTGACCGTCAAAAGGATCTTGTCCCATTCTTCTTCATGGAAGGTGATCTTGTAGCCTGCAACAACACTGATGGTGTGATGGCAGCCCTCAACATCATTCATGATCCAGATGAGTGGAGACTGTTCATTGATTCATCGAAGACGAGTCTTAAAGCTGTTTTACTGCATAATGGCAATGTTTTGCCATCAATTCCAGTTGGTCATGCAGTTCATATGAAGGAAACCTATGACAACATGAAACAACTTTTGAGGTGCATAAACTATGACCAACATCAGTGGCAGCTTTGTGGTGATTTGAAGGTTGTTGCTCTCTTGCTTGGTCTGCAGACTGGATACATAAAGTACTGCTGTTTTCTCTGTGAATGGGATAGTCGTGCAAGAGATTCCCACTACATCAAGAAAGATTGGCCACTCCGACAATCATTGGAGCCTGGGAGGAAAAGTGTTCAGCATCCACCACTTGTTGAATCAAGGAAGAATTTGTTACCACCCTTACACATCAAGCTGGGTCTGATGAAGAACTTTGTCAAGGCCATTGTCAAAACACAAGCAGCTTTCAAGTACCTCCATGGAAAATTTCCAAGGTTAAGTGAAGCTAAGATAAAGGAAGGTGTCTTTGTTGGTCCTCAGATTTGTGAACTTCTTCGAGATGATGCATTTGACCATGCAGTGCGTGGCAAGGAAAAGATGGCATGGAAAGCCTTCCAGTTAGTGGCAATAAATTTTCTCGGAAACAACAAGGCAGACAACTACTGGTTGTTGGTGGAAAACCTCCTCAAGGCATACAGAAGCCTTGGTTGCAACATGTCACTAGAGATACATTTTTTACACTCTCATCTAGATTTTTTTCCAGCGACCTGCCGAGCAGTGAGCGACGAGCAAGGCGAGCACCAGGACATTGCAACAATGGAGAAACGCTATCAGGGCAAATGGAGCCCATCAATGCTTGCAGACTATTGCTGGACAGTGACAAGAGATGCTCCATTTAATGAATACAAGAGACAAGCCAAGAAGCGCCGAGTAGACACTGAATAGGACTAAACTATGTACATAATAGTTTTTTGCCTTTTGTTTCATAATAAATTTGATTTATATAACCCTTTTGCTGATTTTTAAAGTGTTACATAAATAGGACAAGTTAAATATTATCATGTAAAGCAACCATAAACACATGAAAAGACCTAGGTTTACAATTTATGATTAAAACTCTACTATCTACACAATATACATAGACATAAATGTAAAAACTTAAATATCTTAGAAACAGTAGCCAATCAGTTGTTTTAATTGTCATATTTGAATTCTGCACATCAAAATACATAATAAATAGTACATTTTATCTCTGAAGCAGATGACTTCTCAAAAATTGTAGACCAGTGTAATATTTTCTAATGTGTGATCTCTGTCAGCTTCCTTACTCTGGCATTTGTTATTTTGTATTTCCATAAAACGTGTAATATCTTCCTCAGCCATCTGTAATGGGCAGCTTCCATCTCTTTTTTGTTAGCCACGGTCATTGGCCAAGTCTCTGGTTCACACGGTAGCATGCTCAGTAAAATCACATTGTATATTTTCTTACCTTTAGCTTGGTGTTAAAAGCTCCATTTGACAAGCTGCTGTTCATTCTTTCAAAAGTGGGGTTTGCTTTTCCTAATCTTGCATGAATATCTTTATTTCAGCCACCTTCAAACATCATACTCCTCAGATAGCAACGCTCTTCTACCTGTCCGATTTCTTTTTCATCCATGATCACCTTTGAATCTATTGTTCAGTTTTGTACCTTCATAATCTTGGTTTTCTCTGCATTTAATTTAATTCCAGCTTGTGCTGCTTCCTGTTCTACCTCTGATGTAAGGGCAATCATTCTGCTCCATGTCATACTTAGTAAAGCAATGTCATCAGCAAAGTCAAAGTTGTGTATCTCATCTCTACTAGTCCTCTTTACACTATTCAGAATGCCTTTTGCTACCCATTTTATCATCCAGTCTGTTGCTAATAGAAAGAGGATTGGTGACAATACACACCCTTTTCTAACTCCAATCACAATATCAAATGACTAACCCAGGCTTACCTCTGATCTTACTGCTGTGAAGGGATTGGCTCATTGCTGGCACCTCCTTGCGGCTGGGCATGTGTAATAGCTCTCTGACCCTGGGTGTCTCTTGCTGACGGCTGTCCCATCTCTGCAGTGACCTACCTCTTTCTGTCACTTGGCCCTATGATCAGGTCTCTTTAAAGTCTCTCCCCTTCCAGGAAAACCCATGAAAAAAAAATAAAAAGAAAGGGGAATTAATGCAAATAAACAAAGTTAATAAAAAATAGAGAGGAATAATTCCCTGTCAGGGTGCATCAGAATCTGGATTTCCTTTCGCTCGGGGATGGACCATCAGGCAGCAGTCATCTGGGAAGCTCCAGTCCCAGTTACCCCTTTCCACAGGAACTAAGGGCTGAAGGTTTATTCTCTTCCCTGGTCTGTCAACAAGTGAGCTGCTCTGGTTTCCTTTTAAGGTCTTCCTTCATATTGCACATGTCTTGCTGGTGTGGTGTGGTGGAGCTGGCTGAGGCCAGAGCAGCTCCTTAAACACTTTTGTCCAGTGTGGTATTTGTATACCTCATCATACTGCAATGAATCTGCTTCTATCATATAAGATATTAGGATATTAGGAAACACCATTTCACTAGGAGGGTGGTGAAGCACTGGTATGGGTTACCTAGGGAGGTGGTGGAATCTCCATCCTTAGAGGTTTTTAAGACCCGGCTTGACAAAGCCCTGGCTGGGATGATTTAGTTGGTGTTGGCCCTGCTTTGAGCAGGGGATTGGACTAGAAGACCACCTGAGATCTCTTCCAACCCTATGATTCTATGATAAGCTTCTTATTATGTTGATCAGCTTGTCTGGTGTCCCATATCTTCTAGCAATATTCCACAGGGTCTCTGTGTGGACAATATTGAATGCTTTCTTAAAGTTGATTAAGATGGGGTTTTGCCAAGCAGTAGCTTTTTTGATGATCTGTCAAAGAATGAATATTTGTTCACAACATGATCTACTTGGATAGAACCCAACCTGTTCTCATAATATTTCATCCACTTTCACCTTCATTCTGTTCAGCATAACTGTAACCAATACTTTGCCTGGGATTGACAGCAGTACAATACCTCTCCAGTTCATGTACTGAGTGTGAGACAAACCTGCAGCTTGACCCGGGCTCCTTACTCAGCTGTAATGGCTCATCCCTCCAGCAGAGCTTAATTCATCCCTCAGGCAAGCTGCAGCAGCCTGTCCCTGGGTAAGCCCTGGGTAAAATGACTTGTAGGCACAAGATGTTCACAGTCATTGCCAGAGCCTCAATTTACTCTGTGCAACAGCACCACTGGCCTAGGAACCCTTCTGCTACCTCACAGTGTTACAGACTCCCTAACCTTCCAGACTACCCTCAATCCTTCCCCAGCCTTTCCCAAACTGCTTCAACTGATTCCATAGCCCTATTCTGACCTCACTCCAGCCCTGTTCCTGCCCCTCTTCTGCCCTGAACCTGCCTCCTGACCCCCAGACTTTGGATTGACTCCAACCTGGCTTTGACCTGCATCCGGACACATACAATCCTGATTTGGTGTATCCATGGACTCTGACTCTGGTTCTGATTCACAGCCTGTCCTTAGACTCCTGTTTTAGCACTGGCCTCAGCCCATTCCCGACTCTACATCCAGCTTTGAGCCTTGGTACCTGTTCTTGACCACTGCTCCAACCCATCAGGCCTGACCGCCTAGAAACCAGAGCTTGACTCTGAGTAAGATCGTCCTTTTTCGGCAATGTCACAATACCATCTTTCCTGCCTTGTGGCACTTGCTCTTTTAGCCATATTTAGTTAGCTGTTCAATCAGAAATTCACCTTCCACCTTTAGTACCTGTCACGGAGTATTGGGGGACTCGGGGCCCTGCACCCCCGGCGTCCTGTGATTCACCATGACTCTCAGCCAGCCAGTAAAGCAGAAGGTTTATTTGGATGACAGGAATACAGTCCAAGACAGGTCTTGCAGGCACAGACAACAGGGCCCCCCTCAGTTAGGTCCAGCTTGGGGTCCCAGGGCATGCCAGCCCACCCCCCTTTGGGGGGTCAGAGCCATCTCTGCCTTCCAGCCATCTCTCCAGCCTCCCTCCAGCCTGCTTCCAGCCCTCTGCCTTCAGCCACCCCTCCCACAGCCTTTGTTCAGTTTCCCGGGCTAAGGAGTCGCCTCGCCTTCAACCCCTTCCTGGGTTCTCATGTTACACACTCAGGTATGCGCCCTCAGGCAGATCCCATCCTGCAATGCAGACTATCCCAGCACACTCCCCTGTCAGCATTCACAGACCACAGTGAGAACAGGCCCAGTTCGTCACAGTACCTCTTCTTGAATTCTGTCAACTCCAGGATATTTCCCGTCAGAGACCTCTGATGGATGCTTTAATTTCATTGGCCCCTTTTCTATTTCTAACTTAACACTGGATTTCTCTTAAACTTGTGTATGATCATCAGCTCTGGACAGTTTGTTACGGAACTGAAATGTTCTTTCCATCATCTGGCTTGTTCTTCATATGTTTTCAACATCTGTCAATAAGAGTCCTTTATGGGTACCATCTGTGATGATCTGATTCTTCCTGAGAAGTCTTTCACTATCCTATAGACTGCTTGAGGTCTCCCCTTTGTACTGCTGCTTCTGCCTCTGCAGCCTTCTCCTGAATCCAGGCATTTCAATCTTGCCTGCATCTCTTCTTTATTTCTTGGTCTTTTTCCTGTATCTTGCATCCGCTTCTGAGTTTTGCCTTTGTCTTCCACTGTACTTCTTTGTACTTCAGAGCTTTCTGATTATCACTCATAGCCCATGTTCCAGATGTACTCCATGCATCTTTATTCTGGCCTGTTCAGCATCCCAGTACTCCTTCTGATGTCTCAATTACCTTCTTCTTCCAGTTTCACCAACTGTCTTCCTGACTTACCAGCCCGGTCCTGTAAAACACTGAAATGGTTGCTAAGTGAAATCTGGAATCTCAGGTGCCTTTCTTTGTCCTTGAACTTCTCTGTTATAACACTCTTCTTGTCTGTCCTTTTGACTTTAAGTTGTAACATGGCCACTAAAAGATAATTATCTGAGCCAACATCTGCTCCTCTGCTGACTCTGTCATCCCTCAGAGAAGATCCCTCTTTGAGATGCACATGAATGGTCTCATGCACATGAATGGTCTGGTTGACAGATGCATTGTCTGGTGATATTCTTGTGAGCTTGTGAATCCTTTTGTGCTGGAAGAGACTGCTTCCTATCTTTGAGGTATTTGTGCACAGAGATTCAAGAGTCATTTTCCATTATCAGTTTGTATGTCTCCCTCTGCTGTGTCCATTACTCCTTCCCAAACAGTTTTATTTTTGCCTATTTGTGCATTGAAGTCACCTATCATCAACTTGATGTCATGGTTAGGCATATCATACAATACTATTACACCTGCTCATAGAATGTATCCTTTTTCAATGTTGCCTGCTACGTTTTTTGATGCACATACTTGGATTACTGTACACCTGACATGTCTTGTTTTCAGCCTGGCTGTTATTCTGGCATTTGATAGCTCTGAATCCAGCAGGGTCTATGCTGTGATGTTATCCAACATAATTCCTACACCTCATTCATGTGTTCCACCTCCTGAGTATAAGAGTGTAGCACCATCAGACACCATCTTGCCACTCCCTGCCCGTCTCATCTCACTGATGATGTTATGTTTATATGGTATTTTTGCAGTGAAGTTTTAGCTGAATGGGTTGCAAACCCAACTGCAGAGCCCTCCTCTTTCACCTGGGTTTCGGACTGGAACTGTAGTTAACAGTGGCAGAAGTACAGATCAATTCAACTAATTTTATTGTGGAACTGAAATTAAAAATCAGGATACCCTAAACTATTAAATGTTTCCAAGTATAATAAAAATAAATAATTGTACAGAGGGTCAGCAGCTATCTAGTTCATGATAGTGAATTAATTCATTCACATGGCCACCATGTAGAGTATTGAACCCCTGCTGTCTCTTGCCTGCCCCGCAACCTTCCCATAATAATAAGCCAGAGAACAATGAGGAGGAGAGAGAAAAGTTTAAAAAAATCCAATTCCAAGTGGCTAAAAATTGCAAGTGAATAGCACTGGTACATTCAGGATTCATCTTTATACTGGTATAATTTTTCTTAAGTGTCTACGTACTATGGTGATCGGAACCTTATAAATGATAAATGGAAAAGATAAAACAAAAATATAAAGTAAATCTGGCTTTTAACCTAGATGTTTTCACATTCTGTAACCAACTGGAGCACTCCAGTGACAAATCACATTAACAAGTGAAGAAAATAGGATTATAAATTGCATAATGACCGTTTAGGTTTTACGCAGAATTTATCTCCTGATTAGCGCTGGGCAGGAAACAGACTGTCCCTCAAATATTTGAGAGTTCAAATTTTCCTGGCTCAAATCAGGACAAAAAGTCACTCTCAAAAATATTCATGAATCAAAAAATGCTTCAAAACATTTTTTTCATTTTTGACTTGTCGTTTTTCATCTAATTAGCACAAATTTCAAAACAAAATATTGTTTTAAATAAGAAACCTGGAAACCACAGACAGTTTGGGTTTTGGTGAATTGGAATTTTTTGACCAAAAAAAAAAAAAACATTAATCAAAAAATTTCTGATCACCTCTACTTATAATGCACTTGCAATTACTGTTGAATAATTTAGGTTCTGTTTAATTTCACTCTTTAAGTAACTCTTTACAAGAGCTGAGTGAATAATGTACTTGGAAAAATGAAACAAATATTTCATATATGCTAAATAGATCTTTGATACAACCATGTACATCACTCTTTTTATTCTATTGTGTACAAACATTCATATGAGTGATGTTTTGTTCATACGGTTGTTTGGGGAAAGTGGATTTCAGGCACATGGCTGATATTTATTTTGTGACTAATCACCATTTGTAAAAGAATAAGTTCACTAACTAAATTATAGAACTGACAAGAAGCAGCTGGTGCAATCCCAGAAACATCATTCTGCTCTTACATATGTACAGAGATACAAATAGATGTACCTAAGAATTTTATGTAGATAAAAATTACTGCTCCTTTATGAAATTCTGATTGCAACGAAAGCATAATTTTATTCATGACAGTGTCACAAGCCCCTGTTCATTCCAGAATTAATTTCTCTTTAACCAAAGTCCCAGTAGAACCTGGCCTCTGAAGCAAGTCAAATATGCTCCCCAGTCTCTGTCCCATCACAGAGTCCCTATATGCCTATTTTCCCGATAGTGGACAACACACTAATTGGCACGTTTGGATAGAGTCCTAACTGGGAAGAGTGCAGGGAGATCACTCTGTCAGGGCTTTAGCCCATGAGCCTTGTGAACATTCTGACGCATCTGTCCCACTGCTCTGGGAGTTAAGCACTATTCTATATGCAGTACTCTCTTGGGGAACCCCCAATCCCAACTATGGGATAGCCTGTTATTCCTCCCTCTTCAGGGTTTGGTGACCCTCCTGGGCAAATGGGCCCTGGACTTTCAGAGTTGAGTGCCTCCACCTAGAAGATGGGTCCATAAACTAATGCATGGACCCAGTGACATTACAAGTTATAGTTGCACTGAATCAAGAACCAACAGACCATGACAGACATTTCATTCCTGGGGAAAGAAGTTAAAAGAAAGGAAAAGGAGTTGGTTGAAATTTGTTTTGGTGGAACAGTTTTCCATCAAAAATGCAGTTTTATCAAATCATAATGTTTTTGAATTACGTAAATTTTGATGAAATTTTCAATAGGAGAGTCAAAATGTTTCATTTTATTTTGGCTTTTATATTTAAAATTAAACAGAGTATATTACTATATCAAAATAAGATTTTTTAAACATCAACACAAAATATCTTGATAGTTCTAAATCATTGGGCAGGGGAGTGGATTTTTGTCTGTTAGGAAATTGAGATTTCAGAATGCAAGTTTATTTGAAATGCCAGTATTTCCCACAGAATAGGAATTGTGGTTCCTGAGCAACTCTAAAAAGGAATAAAAGGAACAGAGAGGGAATTGTGGATGTCAAGTAAATGAGAAACCAACACATTCCACAGCAATAATTAAGCACTTCCTCCCTCAAAAACCAGTAAAAAAGAAACACAATCCCACCACTCCCCGCAGAAGCATCCCCACAAACAGGCCTTAGCTGATTTCTGGACTTGACACTCAAAGACAGAATGTGGGACCTTTTAGGAAGCCCTGGCTGGTCCCTGATTTCTAGTGCAGTGGAGGCCTACCAGGTACAGCTGGTGTTCAGTCCTTTCTGGCAAGGCAGAGTCTTCAGGCTCACTCTCTTCTTTGTGCAGCAGGGTTCCTGGCCAGGCTCAAGGATCACTGGGTCCTGGTGCAGGGGTGGCCTACTGGAATCAGCTGTCAGGCATTACACTCAGGCTGAGATACAAAATGGCAGCTTAGGTCCTTTGCAGCAGAGAACAGCTCAGAAACTGTATATTCTCCTGTTGCTATAACTTGATCCCTGCAGTCAACTCTCTACAAGCACCGTCCCTGCCTGGGCTCAGCTCCAATTGTCTAGGTAGTCCCAGCCACATGCCGGCTATCCAATATTTGGAGTTGGTTGTTCTGCTTATTAGTCGAACTGCTCATTCAGCCTCCGTAAGATGTTTGTCTCTCAAACAGACTACACAGCTAGTCTAAGTTTCAGTTTCCCCAGTCTCTGTACTGCTGTCTGAGAGCTGCTTTTATCAAGCCTCCAAACTGGCAAAGTGACTACATAAACATCAACATAGTTAATAAATGAGAGTTAACAGCACAGGTCCTAATAAAAGAGTCTTTTTGCCATACCTTTCAGGCCACAGCATAGCTTTAGCATCCCAGCCTGACACTGTTAGCCACAGCTAACAACAATCTGCTACACCAAAATGTAGGTGCACCTGGAGTCCAGTATGGTAGCCACCATTCCATTGTATGGGCCCATTGCACAGTATTATCAACCTGAAGCATTCAAGAATCATGAGCCATGTCCCCAAAATTATGATCTAAAAATATAAATAATGTTTTGGATTCTTTTAATTTGCCTTCTACTTTCTGAGCCTTTAGGTGCACATAGATCATGTTCTCAAGCTTTTCTCCACAGCCATGAGATAATGCTTATTTCATTTTTTTCCCCAGAAAAATGAGAATTGAGTTATCATGTATTCAGTTGATTCCAGGAGCAAGGGCTTTAAATGTAGACACCAAATATCGCAAGATTCTTAATATAATCAACACTGAATACACCTTTGGGAGCCCACATTTCCTCAACATTACTTTAAAATTATAGCATGTTTGTGCCCTTGTTTCCCATACAAAGAACAGAGCATAGGTGGCTCCCCAGAGCAAACTAGTTAACTTTCCCTCTTGGCTGCTGCTGAGTCTCAAATACCATCTTCTTCTAGCTAGTCGGAGGTGAAAATTGTGGCCCAGCCTATTGGACAGTAATTTGGCCACTATCATTGATAGATTTGTAATCTCCAGGACAGATTAATGCAACTCATGTTTAGGTATATAAGATATGTACTTGAAAAATCTTTAATTGTTCCAAAGTACCTCCTCATTGCCATCATCCCTATACTCTGCTTCCTACACTACACCTATTTGGTTTGATGCTTCCTTGTGGTGTTCAGGACTTTGAGTTTCCTTGGTACCCCCCTACCTCCAGCAAGAGGAAGATTTGCTTTTGCTTAACTGGCTCTCAGAACCCTGATGCCACCAGTTTGTTAGCTTCCCGAACAATCTCCTCAGGTCTCTCCCAACCCTTATTTTGCTCTGCAGGTTATCAATATGTGCACCACAATCCCTAAGGCCCCTTGAAATGTTCCCCTGCAGTACAGCCTTTTACCACTAGACATTCACAGAAAATTACTAGGTATGCTGTCCCAAAAGGAAAAATGCACTCACCAGCTTGTTTGTACAAATTCATTGGTATTCAACTGAATACCAGCTCCAATATAACATCACAGCACTGAGATATATTTACAGTGACAACCATCTTAAGTTTATTATCAAAGCTAAGTTTAAGAGATAGTGAATAAGGATAATGAGGGAAACAGAAATAGTTGCATATAAAACAAAATCCATATATGTTTTCTAGAGTCTAAATTTAACATTAACAGGCTAAAACCCTCATCAAAGGTAGTTTCTTACTCAAAGAAATCTCCCAGCATCTCCAATCAATGTGGCGGGGATCTAGCATTCAAGAAAGCAAAAAGCTCGGTCTCCTTTCTGCTTCCTCAGAGAAGGAGGAAAAGGTGTACTTTTGGCTTCTTATACACTCAAAATTCATTGTTTTGTCCTCAGCTTCAAGATCACATCTGTGGTTTATTCCCTGATACTTTGGCTATGTGTTACTTTCACATCCTCATGCTGATGTTGTGTGAAAACGGGATTCAATTGCGTTGGCTTACAGTGCTTATTTGACATGTGAACTGAAGTAGGCAGGTACATTTACATACTTTGTCTAGTCAAAACTTGCTTGTCAATTCTGATTTGATTCAGACTTTAAAACATATTTTCTAGAATATGTACAGAACTCCTAAATATCATCTGTACATACATCTTACAAAGATCAGTTACATAAGTTTTTATTAGCTACCTCACTATCCCGTCTTTGGATAAATACTAAGAAAAATGTGTTGGGTGTAGTGAGTTTATCAGGCCTGCCAGGGGTTACTGTTACAGAACAATGAACCCTTTGTCAGTTGGCACTGAGTGGTTCTTAGGGTCACTCTTGGGTCAAATTCTAACTCAGTCCTGATTTTCAAAGCTTTCCATAGACAAGGGCATAATTATCTTACAGAATGACTCTGTTCGTAATAACCTTTTGCTCAAGGAACCTTTCCCCAATCACTTATGCATCCTGTGCAATGCCAGGGATAGTTACAGTCCATATGTTCAGGGGTGCTCCTTTTTTGCCTCAAGATCACCGCTTGACCTCTTTCACATACTGGCCTGCAGTGCTGACTGAGTGTGATAGGAATCAGGTTCTTCTAAGCAAAGGGATAGTGCATCTTGCATATATCTTCTGTGCACTGTAGAGGACTACAAACACAATTTGACTATGATTAGAAGTGCCAACAACTGTAAAATGCAATTAAAGTAAATACAATTCCATGACAGTATTAACAGTCCCTCTTGTATGTAGTCAGCCCCATACATTCCAAAAAAAGTGTCTAGAGATTGAACCAAGGTGACTTTTTTTAAAGATACTTGATAAGTCATCTTGCTTTTAGTCAAATATTGAAACCTTTCTCATCCCTTTGTTAGGTCTTACAAGATCTAAGCAAAACTCTGTAAAATTAATTTTTTTAACATTTTCTCAAATCTCTCCCTGTCCATTACAAACTAAATCCCAGTTTGCTTACAATGCCAAGATGTAAGTGACTCAATTCTAGTGTTATCACACTGACAGTCTTTCACTCGCAGTTAGGAGTTCTTTGATTCTGGAGGCTCCTATTGTATTATTGATCAAAGGTATTCAGACATCAAGGTAAGACCACGGGAGATTTACTTCTGAAGTGTTTTGCTAACCTTCTGTTACTCAGGCCAGATTAGTTTCAGCATAGTTTAAGTCTGCAATTTTCATTTCTCTTCAATAAAGTGTTAAATGAATACAAATGAAAATGCATGTTTAGGCATTGTAGTGTTGCATTTGTATGTGCAGTCTTATGTCTTTAGGTCTCGAGCCTATGGGCTCAGCCTAGTGTAAGGGTGATGTGCAGCTAGGCCACCCTAGGAGGGAGACCATAAAAGGAATTCTGACTCACTCTTGTCTGTGTCTTCCTCCGACTGCCAAGACACCTAGTGCATTGCACTCAGTGCTGAGTAACCTTCTCAGATATCCTCAGTTGTGAGTGAGTAGATTCAGCAGGTACATTGAGGTGAGCTGATTTGTTTGAGATGAATATGTGGCAATTGAGAGGTTAGGGCAATTGGGAAGGATTTAGATTATTAATGATAAGAAAAGAGAAGGAAATACATTCAGTGGTTAGAAGGGATCATACATAAATCAGGAGTACAGAGATGAAAAATTAAGGGGATGAAGGGATAGATACCCAATAATCAAGGACATCTTCCCTCAGATAGTTCAGTCTATCTAAAGGCTTGGGGTCCTTGTGGTCACCTCGATGCAAGTGCATGCCCACATAGCCATAACAGCAAAAAGTCCACTTCCATCTGCAACTGGCCAGAAGACTGTGCCCTTGATTATCGCTTATTTGTCCATGGTTATCCACACATTCATGGCCTCCAGACTGGATTAGCTGACATAACTAAAAAACTCCACCTTGTTCAAAATGCTGTAGTTTAGTTGCTCATGTTGCCAGGATCTGTTGCCCCAATACTCCCTGTCTATATTCAAGGCACGAAGAAGAGATATTGGTTGCAAAGCTGTTTGTAAGGTCTCTGTCCTGGGAGACACTTAGGTATCTGAGAAATGACCTATCCCTCTACAACAACAGCCTCCCTGAGAGTTCCATTCCACCAGAGCCATGGAATTATCTACCAACAGAGCACGGGCATGAGGGCAGTTGAGGTGGAGAGGAAGAGGCATCTTACAAAACAGAATGACCAATGCAGAACTGCTGCTGGACCAATGCTTCTCCTCACCAGGTTCAGATTAAAGAATTTTTGGACCCTGTGCTCTATGGAAATTGACTTTCATTAAACTAGACAGAGCCTGTGATGCACAAAACAATAACAACCCTACACAAAACATCAGTGTGCTGCATCCCACTTACATCTTGGAACAGAAGTTCTCACTTGGGGGCATGATCCCTAGGACATCCCTGAACATTTCCTTTCTTTCTGGCTGACAGAGGCGTTGTGAGGATATATTGATGTTGTGAGGATCCTACATTGAAAGACTATGGGGTGGTCTGATACTCTGGTAATGGGGTTTTAAAAAGTACTTAAAATATTCACAACCATATTATTAGACTGTTGTAAACCTGTCTGCATGCTAACCAACTATCCTTTTGTGAATGGTTGTGGCCTATCTGTGACAGGAAAAATTTGAAGAGTCACAGTTTTATCAAAACAACAAAAGTTATTTTAGTAAAACGGAAAATTCATTGCAGAATATATTTTGATCATCAAGTTTATTTCTCTCACTAAATAGACAAAGATAGTAATACTCCAAAATTCACAGAAAAAATATATAAATGTTACATCCCAGCTAGCAAATCTTGTTTTGAAAGAGTGCTTTAGATTATGTGACTATACATAATCAAGACTATGGCTTTTTATGAAAAAGCCTCAAGTCGCTTTGTGTCACAGAAATCAGAGCAGCAGTAAACATACATACTAGTAAAGATATAATTGGAAACACCCATACTGAAGTGTGAGGTCTGTGAAGCAAATCTTTTCTAACATTTATATCTTGTAGGGCACAGATTCCTTTACAAACACAGGCAATCATCCAAGTTTGTTGTTTGGGGGCATCATCTTTCCAGTTTTGTTTTATGAATAAATGCATAAATTCTGTGGAACTTCTGCCATAAAGGATAGGATAGCAGTTTAGAAAGGTGGTTCAAGAAAGAGCAGATGCCTCAACACCAACCATGCCAAAGTTAGGGCAAGAGCATCAGACTAGGGATGACAGAGAAACAAGAATTCCATTTTGAAAAACAATGATCTTTCAAAATCTGTTTATTACAATTCAGAACATAAATGAGACCTTTTGAAATGTTGTGAACACGAGAAAGAAAGACCCACCCTGCATTAGGCAATAGCCCGGCAATTAAGGCACATTCCTGGGACATTCAGAGAAAAGACTTGAAACTTGGTCTCCCACATCCCAGGTGAGTGCCCTAGCCAGGCTACTGGCTCTTAGAGGGTACTTTACTGTGTAAAAACATAAGAATGACCATACTTGGTCAGACCAATCCTTTTTTCTGACATGGCCAGTGCCAGATTCTTCAAAGAGAAAGAACAGAACAGGGTAATTATCCAGTGATCCTTCCACGGTTGTCCAGTTCCAGGATTTGGTAGTCAGAGGCTGAGTCACGCAGAACATGGGGTTGAACCCTTGAGCATCTTTGCTAATAGCTACTGATGGAGCTATACCCCATGAACTTATCTAATTCTTTCTATCTCCCTCCTTCCTGAGAATTTTTTTTATCAAAACTGATATGTTTCCACAAAATGTTTTGGTGTAGTTTATCTGACAAAAAATAATAATAATAATAATGATCAAAAAATTCCCAGACAGCTCTACACCAGATGACAATAACATTTGATGTATTCTGGGAACATCTAGTCAGCAATAAGACTTGTTCTTCCAGTTATGGAGCTTGAATAATTTACTCCTGGAGTAAAAGAATTATAGGGCCCACTTGCTTGTGAACATCTGTGTGCTTCTGTGGCTGGAAGCAGATGTACTCTCTCCTAAACAGTGTGTTGGTTTCGGCTTGGCACACATCTGGGTGGTCCCAGCCTTGTGCAGCCTATTCTGGGCATGCTTGTCCAAGAATGTCAGTCAGATCTAGAGTGCATGAACTCCACCTCTTCTCCATCCAAGCCCCCATCACTGGTCTGGATCTTAGGCACAGGTTAGACAGACAATTTCAGATTCCCATCCTCTACCTATTTGGTGCTATCTACAGGAACTGCTTCTTCAAACCACTGAATGGCAAGTGGGCTACAATCCCATTAGAGTAATATATTAGTATGCTGATGCATGATTTATGCTCATCACCATGAATATACAATTAAAAGAGACTGGATGCAAAAAAGTACACCCAGGATTTTCAAAAGTGACTAGATAATTCTGACTGCCCAAATTGAATGACCAGCTTGACAACTTTAAAGGGGTCTGATTTTTGGAGAGTGCTGAGCACCTACCCTCAAAATAAAATCCCCAAAGTATCTCAGGTTGAGATGAACATCCAAAATTCAGACACTCAAAATAACTAGTAATTTCTAAATTTCTGTACATGTTATGCCATTTTCAAAATACTGGACAAAGCATTGGCCTACTCTGAAAACAGTAAGGTACTCCCCAAATATTCTTGTATAAGAACACATACATCTATGAAATTAGACAAGTACAATGACACATAAGTTTAAGAACTGGGAACTTAAAGGATGCAACTCCGCAACAAAAGGTGCAACATGAGCATCATAAAAGAAGTAGAAAAATAAACACTAATAGATTTTGAACCAGCTACAGAATAGCAATCAAGAGGTCAAGAAGCCTAGCTACTGTGCTATGTGCACTAGTCCAATTGTGATGTCAGAAGAGCATGGTTTAATGTTTCATCAGCCAGAAAAATCTAAGTGTACATGAATGTGGTCAATAATTAAGAAAACTTAAAGAATCAGTGTGAGATAAAAACAATGTCAAGAAAAAAAACAACACCTTAGTTCTTGTCTGACTATGTGGGAAACAAAGACATTGACCTGATATGTAGGAATTAATGAATGTGTACTCCAGACAGTCTTAATACATCTTCTATGATATTTGATGCGAGAAAAACAGACATCCAGTTGGAGACCGATATAAGTTATGGACAATCTTTGATTCAATATACTGGCAATAGTTCGGCATACATGTTGCTGAATCTAATATGAACTGCTTCAAAAAAGTGGCAAACTTTCATATTTTGTTTGTTTTACTCATTCCCGTGACAATTCTTCCCCTTTCATTCACTTATGCTCCCCACTGCAGGCCTTTCATTTCAGCAGCATATTCAATTTTATATAACGGTACCTGTTTATCCATGACAATAAATGTTATTAATTTCACATAAAACATTTTGTACTATGAAGAAGATATTGCCAAATGGCTGGAGCTATAATCATATGCTTAATACAAAAATGACTTATTACTTTTGAATACCATAAAGAAGGATCCATTTTCAGACATTCTGAACACTTTAGACTTCATCATTCATTTTGCCTTCTCATGCAGTGTTGACACTATGTTATTATCTAAGAGAGATCTTTTACAAATCCAAAAATAAGTTCTAACTCAGGAAAATAACTGACTCCCACCCTATATTATAAGCATTATAGAATTGCTTTCATGCTGTTGATATACTATGGTAAAGTCCTTTAAAATTAATACCAGTTCAATGAATCCCTTAAAAATATACACAGCTCAACATATTTTATTCCTCTTCAGCCGAATCCTGCTGCTGTTACCCAAGCAAAACTCCCATTGACTATGTCCCATGGACTTCAGCAAGTTTTGCCCAGGTGAGAATCGTAATGAAAGCCACCTTATTGTTTATGGAAGCAAGTTGGTCTAATATGTAGGGTACCAGTCTCTGCATCTTCCAATTCAGTGTTAAGGCCCCAATTCAGCAAAGCCCTTCCTGCACATTTGAACGTGTAAAATTACTTCAATGGGCCTAGGGTGACCAGATGAGAGATGTGAAATATCGGGACACGGGGACGGGGGGTGTGCCAGCGGAGAAAACAAACAAACAAACAAAAAACCAAGAGCCAGCGGCAGAGGAAAAAACAAAAACAAAAAAACCAAACAAACCAAGAGCCGCTGGCTCCACGCCCCACCCCCCCTGCACCAACTCGCCTCCGCTCCGCCTCCACTCCGCCTCCTGCCGCGTCCTGCTTCTCCCCCCTCCCTCCAGCACTTGCGCCACCATACAGCTAATTAGCTCAAGCCTGGGAGGTAGGGAGGAGGAGGAGGAATGTGGCGTGCTTGGGGAGGAGGCGGGGCCAGGGCGGGGATTTAGGGAGGGATCCAATGGGGCAGTGAGGGGGCGGGGCTGGGGACGGGGCAAGGGCAGGAATTTGGGGAGGGATCCAATGGGAGAGGGAGGGGGAGGAGCCGGGCGGAGTCGGGGTGGGGGCACGAGCCTCTTCCACCTGTGTGCTGGAGGGCAAAATATCGGGACAATTTGCATCCTGACCGAACATCGGTCAGGACGCGGGACAAACAAGTAAATATCGTGACAGTCCCGTTAAAATCGGGACGTCTGGTCACCCTAAATGGGCCGTAAGTACAAGTACCATTTAACAATTTTATGTGTGTGTCGGTGGGACATAGGCACATGTTGAAGTACTTTGTTCAGTTAGGACCTTTATTATCAGCTCTACTCTAGTTGCTGTTTGACCTTGAGCAAGTTATACAAACTTTGAATGACTTAATTTCTCTTCATAAAAAATGGGGACAATAATGATTAGAAAGTGCATTACAAAGGTGTGGATGAAAAGCATATTTTTATAGACCAAATTATGGCTGGGTCTGCAGGTATGCTAGGTGTTTTAGAAAAGCACTTGAAGCTCCCACACACCCATGAAGGAGGCAACCATAATTTAGCTGTAGATACAGGGGGAAGGATGGGGGTGGTGGGGAAAGGCTGGCCAGCCAGTGCTGCCTGCTGTGTTTACTGCTTCAGAGGTAGTGTGGTCTTAGTAAGGTAGGGGATGGAGCATGCCTCCATGTATCACATTGCCAGGCCCTGGTAGGACAGCAATGGTTTCACCCTTTTAGGGTGCAGCAAATCCCATGGGTCATCATGCTTTCCCCAGAACCAAGGAGCCATTACACCTTACTAAATCTTTGTCTCTTGAGAGCACCATTTGAACAGTGCACTTCCTCCCCTGTCTTCTTGCCTACCTGTGCCGCCTCAAAGAGCCATATCTTGGAGTCATCACTATATATCCTCAGAGACATGAAGAACCCACTGATTTTTTTTAATTTAGATTCCATACTGATACTGAGCATTCATTTGGTGATATAATATTGCATAATTTCCCATTATCTGTTTGAGCTTTGGCAAATTTTATGAAAGCAGATTTAGAGAGATGAAAATGATTCTCTGACTTCCTGCTGATGCAATTCAGCTTTAGAATACATTTGCATGAAATCACAAAATAAAAACTAACTAATTTAGCAAAAAATACTATTGTATTCAAGACAGCCTAACTGGTAACAATCAAATACAACTTCATTTAAATTTACGCCAATATAGTTTTATTGCAGCTAGAGCTAAATATAGCTCAAATATTATATACAAAAATATTACATAATTTAGTGTTTTGTGCACAGATTGCAACTTTTCCATTAAATTATATTTTTTATAACTTGCTCAAAGTTCTGTTACATGCTCATTTATATGCACTTGAAATAATCAAATACTACATGTTCAACCTCCAAACTACAAACAAACACGAATGAGTCAGTTTAAATGGAGATACTTTGTGTGATCAGCAACAACATCCACTATCAGATTCTGTTTTTAATTTCAAGTCTTTCATAGAGGCGTTCAACAGGTTTTTGCAGATGAAAGGGTAGTATCATATTCTGAAGTACAGAAGAACTCCGGAGGGAATTAGTGAAATAACCCAGTCCTCAGAAACATTAAGGTCCATATTGTAATGAACATCCAGTGGAATGCTGTGCAAAAGTTAATGCTGGATTTGGCATCAGCTACAGAGTCCACAGAAAGTGCACAGAGATCTTTGTTGAGCAGCGGGGCCTGAAATCTGACTTTGAGGATCCACCACCTTTACATCAGTGAAAGGTGGTCATTACCATCTTGTAATAGAGTCACTTGCTTTTCACTGTCTCCAGAACAGACAAGGAAACAAGTGTCATATACACATTTCATGAAACTGGATCCCATTTCTGTCTTGTTCAAACATGTTAAACAGCATAACGCCAATGCAATATTAACCTATTTTGTTGGTTCACCCTATGGAAATTTTGACACGGTGATTTCCCAGATAAAGAGCTTCTAATTTCATTTTATTTAGTTCACATATGGTCTATAGGCTTTTGTAAGTTGTTTGGTTTTTTGCTTTGATGTATTGTTTGAGTCCAGCAAACAATGAAGTAACATTTACATATATTGGATTGCACCCCTGGCTTTACTTTGGACTTATAAATTATTCACTAAAAATTCTATTGCCAAGTTTGTCTTTGAGGGTACTGTTCAATATGAATAACTGAGCTGCAATTTCCTGGTAAGAGGAAAAATTATGTTTCACATGTGTTTGATATACCTTTAATGATGTAATACTCTCCTTTCAAAAATTATTGGACCACATGGTTACATTGTTTGGAAATATATAAGAGTGGAGCTTTTGTGTTTTTATTTTAATGTAAATTGAAGCTGGTACATATCAGTACAGCTAGCCAATATTTCTATTGTAATATGGTACAAAAATATGGCAGTCATATTTGCATTTAAATAAAATTAAATATTAGCTGTAGTCAACACAGCAATCTGAAAATGTAAACACAAAAGAGAAAATTAGGAAAATTCATACACAAAATATTAAGGCAGAAGAAAAACAGACTCAGGACAGCAGCAAAGGAGCAGTCAGCAATGTGTAAGTAACTGGGCAGGTAAAACATGAGGAAATGTTAATGAGTCATCTCATAAGGTGACCTTGTTTCACACTTGAAAATATGGGATAGTATTTATTAACGTGTAATGCACTGAAGCATTGTTCACACCTTTATGACAGAGTCAGAAGAAGAAAGCAATAGTCTACTATCTGTGTGGGAAAAATATTTGATTCCTTTAAATGAGATGATAAAGTCCTCAAAGGCCATTGGTCTCATGAAGGAACAAAGAGGTTTAACAAAGAGGGGTTGTATGGGCACCAGTGAGCAGTGGCATGGGCTAGCCATGCTGATAATCCGCCTGAACCCCATGCGTACATACTAAGGGCAGTTGACCTGTGCGGCTGCTGACTGTGCTACCCCAGCTACACAATTATGTTTAGTGCACTAACTCGATCAAAGCTAGTACAAGTATGTCTGTGTGAGCTGGGAATCATACTCCCAGCTCCAAAGGCAGATGTAGCCACAGTCATGTGAAAAATCTATGTCATTTAAGGCAGCCCAATTACCCCAAAGTTCACAGAAGTTACACACTATTTCCAGAAATTAAACTGTTCTGGTTAAAGTATTTTAGTATCTCCTTTGGAAACCTGTATTCAATTTCCTTCCAAACAGCCTGGTCTGATGCCCATTGAAATCAATATAAAGGCTCTCTGAGTTCAGTGGATGCTTGATAAAGTCCACAATGCATATTTTAAATGTCTATGGGAAGTGTCAGTCTGGTTATTTACAATGTATGCCTCATCCTGGTGTCTGAGTGCTAACAAAATTTAGACATGCAAGGAGAGAACATTTTTTTCTATCATTTCTCCATAAATGCTGTTGGGGTGTATACTTGACTAGGCTTTAATTATAATTTACTTTTTTTCCTTTTCCTTCCTGCTCCGTCAACTACCCTTTACTTTTCAGTTTCTTCCTTAGTCTGTCTAGCCCCACCAACCTATTCTTGGAAATAATTTTTGAGGGAAAGCTACATTTCTGAATGTGATGAAATATAGCGAGGTGGCAAGGAATTCTAGACTCATGAGCCAGCTGCTGAGAAGGCCCCATCCCTGCCCTTACAATACTTGTTCTTGCTTCTGTAAAGTACATAATTCCCATGACCTATGCTGTTGTGTGAAGTCATTTCAGATATGTTCTCTGGCACAATGAATTCAGTGTCTGCAGAGAATGGGCACTCAGCACAGATTTCAGATCATCAGAATGATGCGTTCTTCTGAACGTGTGCTGCATGGTGGACCAGCTGAATAGTCTTCATGGCATTCCATCATAACCAGGTCTGGGTGTGCTGAAGAAACAGCACTGAGAGGCAATGAATGTGTGGATATACACAGTCCATATCATCATTAGATAGGAATGGGCATAGATTCCTGGCTAACCTAAATACATTTCTTGCTCCTCCTGTTATCTGTTTATTCAAGAACTGCAAACGCATCCAGAAGGACCCCAAAGCTGTGACCTATCTTGAGACACAGTTAATGGAGCATGTTACTATGATTTTAGTCAGTCCGTCAAAATGCCAGCATCATCTGTCTTGGCCTGGTTTTACTTCAGCAAGCTGCTCTTTATCTGGATCATTTTGCTCAGTCACCCAGAGATGTTTGGCATGAAGAGTGCTTAGAACCAGGTGCCTTCTGCATTAAAGAACGTCACCTAACCATATTTCCTATATATATTTTAAATATATATAGAAAGACAAGAGGCATACGAGATTGAATTCTGCATGAAGGCACAGGTAAGAGCTCATAAAGCAGAAATTGAGCTGTCTCAAACGCTGGGATTTGTTTGAGAGGAATAGCTAATGATCCAGCTGAATGAAACTCCACACATTTTTGGCAGGCATGTCATGTAAGTCAGCAGCATATGATCCATTCTGCCAAATATCCCCAACACATATCATTTCCTAAGGAAGAGTCCATATAATGTAACAGTCTTACTCTGTGGGAATCCTCGGCTGCTGCCTTATAGCAACTTAAAGTCTCTATTGCACTACAAGAGCAGTGCAAGGAAGACTTAAGAATCAAGGATCTAGCCCCTGAAAGTTTTAAACTCTTATCCTTGTGTTGTCCAGGAAAATAAAATCTATCATAAGAGAACACTATACTAAATAAACTGTTAATATTCAGGTTATATTTATTTATTTAGATTTTTGGAAACTGTAATTGGAGTGCCCATCTAGAGCTCGGGGTGTCCTTCACAGTCTTTTTAAAAAAGCATTAAACACTTCAATTTGAATAGGGCTTATAAAACTATGACAAGAAATTAATTAAACCCCACACAATTCCTAGAGTTCTCTGTACACCCACTATGGTGGAGTAAGATAATAACCTAACATTGGAGGTATTTGAGAGACAAGGTGATATTTAGTAGCTTCAAAGTGGGGGAGGGGGAATTTAGGCACTCATGAATCTAGGAAGCACAGAGTCTTCAGAGAATTTTGCATTGTCCTTTTTGGAGTCTTTTAGGAAGTTACTTGCTGATTTTACAACCCAGTAAAAACATGTATTTATAGAAGATATTTCACCCAAAATACTTGCAATCCATCATCCATAAATTCCTCATAAATTCCTTCCTTATGCTTTTCTTGATAGGGCTCAAGTAAAGAGGAGTGAAGATCTTTTCCAGATTTTTTTTTCCACATCTTGAAAGGTTTGTCCTTTATCTTTTATAAGAGATATATAATTAGAGTCTGAGTTAATGCATCCAAGTTGGGATTGAATATCCTTTTATATATCGAGATATCTTTCTCCAACTTTAAATCAAACAATTTAACAAATAACTAGGCCACAATATTCAGCAGGATTGTTTTCATGCAGATGTTCCCAATAATCTCAGACTGTGTAGTCTTAGCTGAAAGTCTAAGCTTTCTATTTTCCATTCTAAGCCAGTGGTGCTCCTAATGAAAGATGAGTCAGGCATTTAACTTTACTCTATAAATACAACTTTTGCCTGCTCTTGGGATAGAATAATATAGCTTCTGTCTCATCTAGTCACTCACTCAGATTAAGGAAAAGTCCCCACAAGTTTTCTTTGTTGGGCTGTCATAAAATTCTGCAAAACATTAGCTTTTCATAACATTTGCTCAAACGTTTCTTTCACTAACTTGTACTATTCCAGGATAAACATTTGACAATGTGTTTGCAAAGACAGTGGTGGCTGTGGTTCAGGTCTCTGGTTGCAACAAAAATGTTTTCCACAGTCTTGTGCTTGGACTGTGGCATCTTCAGAAGTTTTTAAAAAGTAAAGATATCTGTCATTTATCATATATCTGTGCTATATATTTGTTACTTATTATATGTGGAAGGCACTCAGTGATATGCAGTAATATAGTGTATCTAATACAGTAGTCAAAGTATCCATGAGCAATCCATGAAGCGTCCTGCATGTTGGTAGTGAGGATCCATCTCCCCCAATCCAAATCTGTTGTTTTTTATGTATAACATCCCTTATGATTTGTGTCATGTTTATTTTAGGGGTAATTTCTCTTCATGTTCTTTTCAAGGCAACTGAGATAAAGCCATTCACACTGAACACTATCAGAACTATTATATATCTGGCATAGGGCTTGTACTCCAGAAAACACAATCATTATTATAGGGGTTGTGATAAACGAAGGGGGCAGGAGTGTTGCTCCCTTTTATGGACACCTAGCCAGCCAGTTAGCTGTAAAATTCCTCTTGGTAGCTGTTCTCTTCTTGCTTTACCTGTAAAGGGTTAAAAAGTCTGACGCATGCATAGGTAAAAGGAAGTGAGTGGGCACCTGAACAAAAGAGCCCACGGGAGGGCTAGAACTTTTTAAAATTGGGAAAAAAACTTTCCCTTTGTCCATCTGTTATTGTTCTCTGGGGAGAGGCGACACAGAGCAGCAATGTTGTAAGAAGCTTTAAAAAACAGGTATGAAAAATCATTAAATCATACCTCAAATCTACTTTTCTGGAACCCCAGATATGTAAGTAGATCAGGGATGTCTAGGAAGATGCGATTAGGTTTATTTCTTTTTTTTTTTGTAAGGCTTGTGGACTCCACTACCCCTGTGCTAACCCCCAAATGCTTTTGGTTTGCCTGTAACCTTTAAGCTGGACTTCCAGAAAACCATTCTTGATGCTTAATTATTATATTTGCTCTTTTTTTTTAAATTGAGCAATAGCCTAAGTTCCATATGTATTTTCTCTCTTTTTTTTTTTAATAAAATTTACCTTTTTTAAGAACAGGATTGGATTTTTGGTGTCTTAAGAGATTTGTGCATATGTTGTTTAATTAGATGGTGGCAACAGCTGATTTCCTTTGTTTTCTTTCTCAGCTCTTCCCTGGAGGTGGGAGGGTGGTGGCGAAAGGGCTTGAGGGTACCACACAGGAAGGAAATCCCAAGTGTTCCTTCCTGGATTCTCAAAAGGGTTTTTGGGTTTTTTGCACTTGGGTGGTAGCAGCTTCTACCCATCCAGGTCAGAGAGAAGCTGTAATCTTGGGTGTTGAATACAAGCCTGGAGTGACCAGTATTAATTTTTAGAATCCTTGTGGGCCCCCATCTTCTGCATTCGAAGTGCCAGAGTGGGGAATCAGCCTTCACAGGGGTACTCTGAAGTATCAAAACCTCCTTGGTGCTTTACAGATAGGGCAAGAGACAGTCCCTGCCTTGAACAAACTTGCAATGTAAAACTGAAAACAAAGGGTGCAAGAAAGATCAAATATGCCAAAAAAAAAAACCATCACGTAAAATACTGTCCTTGCTGGTCTGACAGAACCTGAGTTTGCTTAGTTTCATGGCATATTGCAAGGTTCATTCAGTTGCTCTGACTTTTGCTGGCAGGGCACGGGATACATATTGGAGGGAACTTCTCTGTGGAGATTTACTTGAATCCTTTTAACTAGGTTTCATTGCCTTTACCTATCTACAGCAGATGATTCCATTCATAAATTTATCAAGCTGTATCTTAAAACTAAATTAGGTTGTTTGCCCCCACAATTCCTACTAGGAGGCTGTTGCAAAACCTCATTCCTCTGATGGTTAGAAATCTTTTTTTTCTAATTTCCATCTAAACTTTATTCCTGGGCAGACTTCAGATTAGAAACCCTATCCCTCACTATCATTTTTGGATTTCTACAGGATTCCTCTCATCCACCAGAACTTTCAGTGCTGAGTGACTTTTCCCTAAGAGCTACAAGAATTGCCTCAATACATGCTGCGTAGCAAGTCTTATTTTGATTGCAAAATGGAATATATCCCATTTGTTCACATACTCCCTGTGTTCTTTTCTCATTTTCACCTTCCTAACAACTTTCACTGGGACCTTTACACCACCTTTTTTCTTCTTAAAATCCTTCATTAAAACCCATTTCTTTCATGAGAAATATTAATCCCTGTCCATTCCTCACATCAGTAGAGTGATAAGTCTGCATAAATGGAAGAATAAGTGAGGCAATCAGTAGTAGTAAAGAAACATACCCAGGACCAATGGATTTGTAAAAATAAATACAAAAGATTTCTATGTAGGCTAAAAAATATGAACTTTAATTAGATAAAAATTGAAGCTATTTCTATCCTGAAAAAGTTAACAATCTGTCCAGAAATGTTAAGTCAGATGCACATTGCTTTAGTCCATTAAGGGAAAGACAGGCTCTTATCAGTGCTTTTCAAAAAGCTACAATCAGAAAAATAGAGTGTTATTTACACTGAAAATTAGAGAATACTGGGCAAGTCTGTAAAATGTGTGAAGCTTCTGAAGGAAGTTCATCCTTTCCATCAGAAAGGTTGTTGCACAGGTATGTCAGAGTTTTAGGCACATGTTTAGTGCTAATATAAAGTTATCAATACAAAGAGACATAAAACACTATATTTACTAATAAAACAGACTACATTGAAAAACTGAAACCCGCACTCCCATATCACTGGAGTATTAATATACACACACATATATATACACACATACACAGACCCATTTCTGACATTAGCTGACAAGTTCAGTCTTATACAGTTTTGTTTGTGTCAAAATGACAGAGAGAAGAAACTGGTAAACAAGATTACATACCTTCCTTCAGCAGATTCACTAGTGTTGGTGCAAGGAGGTAAATTCTTGCCGACTCAGCTCTCTACAATCATTAAGTAGCATATTCAGCTCTGACTCCTGTGTGCTGTTTGTATCACAGTGGCTCTCCTCCAATAGTCAGTTATTTTACACCTTCTACAGGATGAACCTCAGTGATTCTAGTTGACAACAACTAGATAGTTTCTTTTCTTGCATATGGGTCCATCTACAGGTCTGTGGTATTAATTTAGATGGAATATATGGGTCCAGAGAGCCAAAAGTGTTAATACCTGGATCGATCGGTCTTCAGCCGTCATTAAGACTGCGCCGATCACAACACATCCGCCATTCTTCTCGCATTCTTGCCTTCCCTTCTCCACGTTTGTCTGGAACGTTTAACAATGTCATCATCTTCCCATCTTCTTGGAGGCCAACCAGCTGGTCTTTTCTGTTCTCGTGGGTACCACTCAGTAATGATTGCGGTCCACCTATTGTCCATGAGCCGTTCTATGTGGCTCGCCCATCGTATCTTATTATATCTGCTTTCCATGACAATATCTTTCACACCGCTGCATTCTCTAGTCATTTCATTTGGGATATGATCCAGAAGGGAAATTCCCAACATAGCTCGTTCCATTGCCCTTTCAGCTACCAACAGCCACTGTTCTTCTCTCTTCGTCAGTGCCCACATTCCACTGCCATACAGCATGGCTGGCAGCACTGTTGAATTGAAGTTATTTGTACGTGTGGTCTTGTCGATTTTTCCTTTGAGGACATCCTTGATGGAATTAAATGCACACCATCCTGCCCGAATCCTTCGCGAGAGTTCTCCGTTCATGTCTTGGCGCATATTAACTTCTTGGCCCAAATATATGTACTGTTCCACTTCTTCAATTTCTTCTCCTATTACCACTATTTGGGCTTTTCGTAAGATGTCTGATCGCATGTATTTCATTTTGCAGTGGCTCATTTTCAGACTGACCTAACTGCTTTTCTTGACGAGTCTTCGTAGCATGCTCTGTAGTTGTTTGGTGCTTTTGGCAATTAGTACAATGTTGTCCGCAAATCTGAGATGAGATAATAGTTCTCCATCTATATTAACCCCACTCCTCCAATTGATCTTGTTCATAACCATTTTGAGGCAGGCAGTAAATAGTTTCGGTGAAATTGTATCTCCTTGCTTTACACCTTTCTCGATTGGGATGTGGAAGAGAGTTTTGAGGAGAGTAATGTCTGTTGTACATCCAGTATTTGCTTCCTTCAACATACTGATGTACTGTGTGTTAATGCCCTGCTCTGCGAGCGCCTTTAATATTTCATTGAACTCGACGCTATCAAAGGCAATTTCATAGTCAATGAAAGCAATGCACAGCAGGAGTTTGTATTCCCTTGCTCTTTCTAGGAGCTGGCTAAGGGTAAATATATGGTCGATCATGCTCAAATTTCTTTGAAACCCTGCCTGCTCTCTCGGCTGTTGTTCATCCAGACTCTGCGAGAGTCTGTTCATTATCACATTTGTAAAGAGTTTATAGATATGAGAGAGCAGGCATATAGGGTGATAGTTCTTAAGATTTTCTCAATCCCCCTTTTTGTACAGCAAGATGGTATTCGACTCCTTCCAGCCTGATGGAATTTTTCCTTCTATGATATATCAACTGAATCTTAAAGCGAGGGCCTTCTAAATTTTTTCGCCACCTGCGGAAATCATTTCTCACATTATTCCATCTTTGCCTGGAGCTTTTCCCTTCTTCATCTGGTGTATTGCACTTCGGACTTAGCTGACGATTATTGGGGGGGAACGCATTCTTCTGACTCTTGTAGCATTGGGAGAAGGACGTTGATTCTTGATTTGAACAGTTCTGTATAGAAGTCCTTGAAGACATCCTCCAATCCTCCATCCCTGTTCTGTCAATTACTGTCTCTCCATCCTTGTTCTTCAATGCTGTTACACTCAATCTATACTGCGCCAATTCCCGCTTGCATGTCCTCAGGCTCTTGCGTGATTCAGCTGTTTTAAGGAGCTTTTCTTTCTGGAAATTCTCAAAGTCATCCTTCAGTTTTCGCCATATAAGTTTGCACAGAATGGAGTACACGAGGTTGTTATCTGAGCTCCTTTTCATATTTCTCCACTTCTTTAACAAGCTTTTCGTTTCGTTCAAGATTCTTCCCTTTGCCTTCTTCATCTTTTCAATTTCAGCTGCTTTTATGCAACGTCTCAGCTTGTCAGCAAAGATACTGTAGTCCTCATCATACTTTTTTGTCTGGCTCCAGTCAAATCCAGAAATAATTTTCTTCAGCATTGCTCCATCGAATGTCTTCGGGCACTGTTTCCTGTTTGCCATCTGTACAGCTTTCTTTTCCACCACTTCATCGAAAATCAACTTCGCTCTAAGCAGGCGATGGTCACTGCCGGTGTTGAAGGGCAGCACCTCAGAGACATCTTGAACGATGCACCTTTTATTGACTAAAATATAGTCAATTTCATTTTTACTCTTCGCGTTTGGCGTGATCCATGTCCACATTTTTGCGATCTTCTTTTTGCACCAGGTGTTTGCCATGTACTGTTCTTTCATTTCTGCCATCGTTACCAGCCTTTCTCCTCTTTCATTTTTTTCACCGCTGCCGTATCTCCCTATGAACGTTTCGCCAGCTTTCCCTCGCCCTACCTTAGCGTTGAAATCTCCCATCGTGACAATGTAAGAGGATTTTTGCGTGAAGGTTCTTTCGAGCTCTTGGTAGAATTCTTCCACTTCTTCATCCTCATTTGCACTTGTGGGAGTGTAGGCCTGGATGACCTTGAGGATAGCTTTTGACTCCATCTGAAGATGCAGCACACCAATATGTGATGATATTAGCTGGCATGATATGACTTTCGAAACCCAATCCTTACTGACGATAAAGCCGACTCCTCCAGTGTTTCTAGAGCCATCTCCCTTTCCAATCCTTCCATCCTTCCAGTTGACTTCCAACTCCTTCTTTTGTCGGGTTTTGCAGATACTGAGGATATCACATCTTATCCTTTTCTTCTCCTCCATCATATAGTTTAACGTTTCCTCCCTCACCAGCAACCTACAATTGTAAGTACACACAGCGAGGGTTGTCCTTTTCCATGTTGGTCTAGAACCTGACATTTTTAGCCACCTCTCGTTGCTCAATTTCCACTCTACCACCGAAGAATGGTTTAATGACACACAGGGAACTAAGACCCATTTACTCGTCTTGTTTTAGCCATTAACTTTAAGCCATCCCACTAGCTAGGCAGGCAGGCAGGCATAAGTGTTAACATGATTCTGAAACCATCCAACATGAAACAATTTTAATCAAGGGGTCTGGTATACAGATACCTCAGCTTGCTTAGTACCATGGCAAACAGACCAATAAAAAAATCCATTTAACTTTTTATTAAGGACACAGAAAAGAAGAGAAACAGTTAAAGCATTTGAAATTTAAAGTATTAATTATGTTTTTCATTTTAACAAGATCTCTTCTCTTTCCCTTTAGCTGGAGAGAGATTTTACAAGGGGGAAAAAACACTTTGTTTTGAAAATCTTTTAGATGGTATTAAAGAACTATTAAAGAACTACTGTTATTTTGGAGAAAAGTGAAGAAGTTAGTTGAGATGGACTGGAGCTGTTGTAGTTGTTATTAAAGTCCAAATCTGTTTGCTAGAAGGCAAAACTAGACAAACATGCACAAAAGGGGAAAGGAAAGAGCAGCAAAGATAGAAAATGGAGCTTCTGTCTCTGATGTCGACTCTCACTTGCAATCTCATTGCTGGAAAAAATTCAGGCACAGCACAAGATCTTATCAGCCACTCTGAAACCTGGCAAACTCATACCAGGATCGGGCTGTTTAGGGCACTACTTTTGTCTGCCTCTCTGGTCACAGGCTTACAGCAATGTTGCACAATATGCATTCTTGGCTGTCTAAACCAGACTATGATTAGATAGAAGTAAAAGGGAGAAAGAAAGGAAAGAGCAGAAATAAGGTGGGGGAAGGAAGAGTATGTATGCAGGGTGGAGAGGATGTGTGTGTATGTGTGTGTATGGGTAGGTATGGGGGTGATGAAGTTTCACATCCCAGCTGGTATTTGGGATTCAGCTGGAGTTGGTGAAGGTAGCAGTGTCATCTGGCTCACTCACTGGCCCAGTCTGGTGAGGACCTCTCTCAGGATTAGGATAAAGAAGATCTGGGGTCTCAGAAGATGGTGGGAATGGCAGCCATGCTGGTGAATCTTGCTCCAGTAGCCAGTTTCTCCCCACAAAGTCTCCTTGTTTAAGGATCCTAGAAGGGAGTGATGGGCAGAATAGCCTACCCCCTAATTATTTTGTTCACTAATTTGGTCTAATTTCTGACCCCAATTTTGTTTTGTTTTGTTTTTTGTTATTTTTAATTTTTTGTTCTTAACTCAAGGACTGTATTATGATCATGCCTGGTAAACGAGAGGAGTTCTCAGTAGGCCTTTTTGTTTGGAATAATTCAGTCTGCCTCCATTTCATACCTTCCCTCTCGCTCAACATTTGTCACTCTAAGTGACATGTCATTGTGAGATGTCATTGTGACATCTCATGAACTTTCATTTACTTTTTACAGTTGACCTCACAATTAGAGTAAATTTGTAGGCCCAATTATTACAACAGATTTTATATCTTCCTGGCTTTGTATACTGCCAACTGTACAAGGGTGAAGCTACTATCTGAAACACGTGCACTGCCAGATCTGTTGCCTATCTCCATAGCCTGCTGTAATCTTTAGAGGCAGAAACAATTACACATTTTATACTGTATCAAATGCATTAGACCACAGATAAGACCATGTTAACAAGAGGCCAGATAAAGAACAAAAGCTCGCTAGCAACCATAAGAAAAGCTTCTTCCTTAAAGCTAATGTGTATGCTATAGTGTATGCCCAGTTGAACTCTCGGTATATAATACATAGGAACAACCTACCCCAAAATTATCTGCTTCTATGGCAACATAAAGTCTTGGGGGGCGAGGGGGTGACCTCATGGATGTCACCATAGATTCTATTCTGAACTCTCCACTTGTGCCTTACCTGCTTGGCTAATGGACATTTTTTCCTATGTAGCCATAATGAGATTTTTTATAAGCATATTAGAGAATGTTGTTTGAAAGATTAGTTATTTTCAGCAAATATTGTGAATGATATCACCAATAAAAAGGTTTTTTTTCTGAATTTAATGAGAAATATTTATTTATTTCAAAAAATGTACTGGCACCCAATACTAGGCACTTATGAACTATGTTTCTATTAGTCAGCTATAAAATGACAAATATCAATTGTAATGAATTCTTACCTTTGGTGTCATTGATTCCATTTCTTCACCTCAATAGTACATAGTCTTAATGTCTCCACTGATAAAGTAGTTTGTCTCCTGGACACCATCTCTTCTGGCAGTAAGGTAGTTCATCCTTAGTTTCTCTTCTGATAAAGTAGTTTGACCCTCCCTCCCCCCAGCTAAGTCTCATTAGGAGCTCTCCTCTCTCAGCATAAAAAAAAACCAGTATAAACACACAACCAAGTAGTCTTTGTGTCCTTCCTCATGGCTCAACTTTTACTCTGTTGATGCAGATGTTGGAAGATCCAGTCTAGGTGCCCTAAAGTGACAACTAGTACTTTTACTATTATGACTTTTTTCTACATTTCCATCCCCAGAATCCTACTAGAGCTGCCTCTTCAGGTCTTCAACTATGTATCCTTCCCGGCATCCTGTTTTTGTTTTTGTTTTAAACCATCCTTTTCTTTTAAACCATCCTTTAGAAAATAGGTCTAATCTCCTTGAAGGAAATTCCCAGCAAACAGCCAAAACCCCTTCCTTTCTGAGGAAAGGCTGCATTTTATATAGCCCTGTCCCCAGTCACTTAGTTCCTTCTTGGTCAATGAGATCTCTGGGAATCCCCACAATCATCCTATATGTCTGGCTTTAAAGGGCCAAGCCCCAGAAATAGGCAGTTGAGCAGCACCTGCTCCTCAAGGGACAAGCACACTCCGTTACACCAGCATTTCATCTTAAAAGTCAGCAATAAATTGCCCCTTTCCAAAACAACTTAAACCCTCAGTCCCAATTATCATTATTAAACTAAACCAAAATTCTTTCTTGACCAGAAAAATAAGGGCTTGTCTATTTGGTGTGAATAGCAGTGCACACCAAAGTGCTGCTCTGTAACTCCCCCATGTGGATGCTGGAGGCACAAACTAAAAAGTCCCTAGCTTGAATTCATGTAATCCTGTAATGTAAACATTAATGCAAACTGGGAGCCTTTTAGGTCATGCCCACAGTACCCACCTAAGAGAGTTACAGCACTTTGGTGAGCACAGCTATTCACACCAGGTAGGCTGAACTGCAGGGTAGTGGAGACATAACCTACGTCTTGCACTGTGCCCTGAAGCTCATTTGATTCAGACTCTGGCAGAGCACTGGAGGAAATGAATTCCGAATTGGCATTCTGCTAAGAATGCCAGGGTTTTGATATAAAGAGTTTAGTCCCAGGAACAGACAGTGAGAGTGAGGCAGTGGATCTTATCTCCCACACAAAACCAACAATTTAATCAATTCATTAAACTGATTTATTTCACAAATTATGCCAGAACAGTCTTCAATTCTTTTGCATTTGTTATTCAAAATTATTCCACAAACAGTTTGTGTGAATTATTTTAGTACATGGATTCCAGCTGTTTTGACATTTAAACAAATGTGCCTTAGTCATGACTAGGGTTGCCAATTTTGGTTGGTTGTATTCCAGGAGATTTTATCATATGACAATTTTTAATTAAATATTAATCTTTAATTCCTGGAGACTCCAGGACAGTCCTGGAGGGTTAGCAACCCTTTCCCTGGCATATTATGGTTCTTCTTGACAGCTATAAATTCTTTCATTCTACCAGAATCTTACAGTTTTTATAAACCATGAACATACTTTGTATGTTGAAGAAAACATCCCATTTTTATCTGGCTTTCTTGCTCTTTGTTTGGGTTCTAGGGCAACCTCTGCCTATTGGAAGCCTTGAAACACACTGAGCAAAATGGAAATGGAGTCTGCCAGTTCCTGGATCTCTAGATTGAGCCTCTAGGGGGTATTACCCTATAGACTAAAACAATAATGGAGACCAGAGCCTTCTGACACCATTTACCAACATGCCTGGAGACAGCGGTGGGTGAAAAAATGAACTAGAAACTCCTGCTGAAGCCAAACAGTAGGCTTCTGCATGGGGTAATATGGTGAAGCAGTTTGCTTGATGAGACCTGCCTGCTCATACAGCTCCCTCATTGGGAGGGAAAGCCTGATTCAGAGAGAGAGACTCCTTTTAGGCCTGGTCTACACTAGGGGGTAGGATCGATCTAAGTTACGCAACTTCAGCTACGTGAATAACATAGCTGAAGTCGAAGTACTTGGATCTACTTACCGCAGTGTCTTCACTGCGGTAAGTCGACTGCTGACGGTCCTCCGTTGACTCCACCTTTGCCTCTTGCTCCGGTGGAGTACCAAAGTTGACGGGAGAGCACTCAGTGGTTGATTTATCGCATCTTCACTAGATGCAATAAATCGACCCCCGCTGGATCGATCACTCTGGAGGTAAGTGTAGACATGCCCTTAGTTTCAGTTTTGAGCTTAGCAGCTGAGAGAAGCAGAACAGTGAAGGGAATCTGTGATTAGCTTCCCGTCCCCACAAAGGGAGTCTTTGAACTGCTGTAGGATCCAGTGCATGGGTCAGGCATTTCCAGATCTAGAGAGATCAAATGCAGCACCAGTACCAAAAACCAGCCAAAACCACTGCAGCGGGCAATCCATAAATTACATAACACATTAGGGTCCTTAATTTTGCCTTTGTGAGTTTCAATGTTACATGGTGCATGGGTCTTGAAAATCACCAAAAAATGTTGATGTAATTTATGGACAGCCTCACAGAACTCCAGACCAGGAAGCCAGGAGAGGTCCCTTCTCCACCCAGAGTGAAGACCCTGAAGGAGGACCTGTGACAGGTTGGATCACAGAAACCTCCTTGGGAGCTGCCACCTAATATACCAAGACTACCTCTGCTCCTGTTTTCCCTGCCAGCTCAGGACTCCAGCACCCCATCTTGCTGAGCCAGACACTCCCGTCTGCTCCAACACAGACCCAAGGTCTGAATTACTTGCTCCAAAGCTGCAGGTTTACCTGAAAACAGCTCACAGAAGTGTGCTTGTCTTTAGCACTCAGATGCCCAACTCCCCATGGGGTCTAAACCCAAATAAATCCATTTTATCCTGTATAAAGCTTATGCAGGGCAAACTCAAATTGTTCGCCTTCTAGAAGTGAGGTTTTTACTCACGAAAGCTTATGCCCAAATAAATCTGTTAGTCTTTAAGGTGCCACCAGACTCCTTGTTGTTTTTGACTGATAGAGAGAGATGCACAGTTGTTTGCTCCCCCAGGTATTAATACATACTCTGAGTTAATTAATAAGGAAAAAATGATTTTATTAACTACAGAAAGTAGGATTTAAGTGGTTTCAAGTAGTAACAGACAGAACAAAGTAAGTCACCAAGCAAAATAAAATAAAATGTGCAAATCTATGTCTAATCAGACTGAAACCAGATAATCTTACCCTCAAAGATGCTTCAGTAAGTTTTTTCTCAGACTGGACACCTTCCAGGCCTGGGCACAATTCTTTACCCTGGTACAGCTCTTGTTCCATCTTAGGTGGTAGCTAGGGGATTCTTCATGATGGCTCTTCTCTCTCCTCTTTGTTCTGTTCCACCCCTTTATATATCTTTTGCATAAGGCGGGAACCCTTTGTCCCTCTGGGTTTCCACCCCCCTCCCCACTGGAAAAGCACCAGGTTAAAGTTGGATTCCAGTTCAGGTGACATGATCACATGTCACTGCAAGACTTCATTACCCACTTGTCAGCACACACACATACAGGAAGACTCACAGGTAAACACAGTCATTTGCAGACAATGGTCCTGGTTAATGGGAGTCATCAAGATTCCAAACCACCATTAATGGCCCACACTTGGCATAATTACAATAGGCCCTCAGAGTTATATTTCATATTTCTAGTTTTAGATACAAGAGTGGTACATTTATACAAATAGGATGATCACACTCAGTAGATTATAAGCTTTGTAATGATACCTTACAAGAGACCTTTTGCATGAAGCATATTCCAGTTACATTATATTCACTTATCATCTTTTTATAAAACCATATAGACTGCACAATGTCACAGGACCCTCCCCACCCCACCCCACCCCTTTTTTTTTCTTTGCATATGCTAGCCAACATTCATAACCTCGCAGCACTTGTTTCTGGACTCATTCTCAGCCTACCATCTGCCTGGGAAGGGGCCTTGGAGGCACCTGGGGATTGGGAAGAACTGGGAGTATTGAGAGGTGGCAAATTTATTAACTTGCTGGTATGTTAGTGCATCTCAGCTAATCCTAGCCCTTTCCTTTCCCAGAGCCTATCTTCCCATTCCCAATAAAAAAACCCTTTTGCTGTACTGTTATTTTTGGATACATCATTTCTTTGCTGGGGTTTGTGCTGATGTACTTTGTTTCTTGTGTTCTGGGTTTTATTCTCCTTGCCAGAAATTGTACCATTATTTCATTTCCAAAGGAACAGCTCATGTCTCAGGCACAGTGAGGAGTCACCTTGGGTGGTTATAAGTTCAGGCACCATGAAAAAGAACCCAGGACTCAACCGACATCAGGAGAGGAAAGAAGCCCACTCCAAGCAAGAAACAACAGGGAGCAGAATTGAGCCATACCTCAGGGGAGGGGCTACATGGAGTCAGCATTAGTAACTATACCAACCAGTGTGGTAGGGACCTGCCTTAAACTGAACAAATTTGTTTGTTTCTAGGGGGTCTGATAGCTTAAAAAATTACAGCCAGACAACAAGGATTTGCTTCATTTTAACTTAGAAAAGTGACAATCTGACAGATCATGATTCAGAGCTTAGGTTATTATAGCTAGATTTAAGACACACATACACACACCCCCTTCTGTTTTTGACAGGTATAGTATCTATAGCAGTCAGTTTTTATATCATCTAGTAGGCAGAATGTCAAGTATCATGGAAGTGTCCAGCATTATTTTATGAGTGGATTGTCCAAGGCCCCAAAGCAGACATGTATTAGTGTCAAGCAAATCACTATATAGGAACACACTTAGATAAAAATTGACAAAACACCCAAGATATGCTCATGACCAAAATGAGTTTCTGCATAGTTGTACTACTGCAACCCACATCCTTTCTCAAATCATCCCTTCCCCTTCTTATTGTTTGTCACACTTACTCAAGTGACTATATGAAATTTAGATGTCAGTCTTTTGAAGGCAGGCAGTCTCTCTCTTTGTCTTCTATGAAAAGCCTACAACACTGTTCAGTGCCATAGCATAACTTTTTTTTCCCATTCGGCTATACTGTGTTCTGTAATGGAAAAACAATCAGTATTTTTTTCCTTTACAATATTTTCCATATAACTGAACTTATAACCATCAGAAGTAAGGACTAAATTATGATGACTTTAAGCAAGTGGGCTAGAGGGGGGAATAGGGCTTGTGGAGCTCCTTCTTCAACTAGCTCATCTTTGCAGGATGTATCCATAAGTAGGACTTCTATGAAGTATGGTGATAACAATAATTTTATTACTAGAACTCCAGGAGCAGAAAGGTAGAGTCTGGCCATTACTGCCAGCATTTCAGCCTCAGAGGGAACATGATGGATTGTGTAGGCAGCATGGCCTTATGGAAAAGTCCTGCAGTATTTAATAGGAATGAGCCCAAAAGGGTTCTATAGACATTCAATAGGATTCTATAAAAATGACTATAAAACCCTTCAGAATTTGCTGGAGAATGATGGAATCCCAATTGTGGCAGTTAGTCATGGCCCTGTGTTGGGGTGGGGTGGAACTCCACTGTCCTATGGGAACACTAGAAGGCTACTTCAGGGAGGCACAATGTCTCCTGGTGCTCTAGTGGTACCAGGTAGGGTGCAATTTGTGATGTGCCTTTAAAAGTTCAACAAAACACTCTGCGTGCAGTAAACTGTCTGATAGACAACAGACCCAACTTCTATCCCTTCTTGGGTGACTTATTGCTGTACCTTTCTGTTCCATTTCTCCAGAGGCAGGTTTCTTGGTAATTGACTCACTGAGTATCTGATAATTCAATACTTCCAAGTTGAATGCTTCATGGTTCTCTTTCCCTTCCTGGCCACAAATTGCCAATTTGCTTCTGTAATTTGTTCTCTCCAGTTCTCTTATTGCCAATCCTTCCCCTTGTATCTGTGGCAGACACACAGACAGACAGAGTTTTCTCACTTGGCTTGTTCAGGAACCCCAAACTCCAGCCCCATAATCTTCATGGAGGCAAACAAATCAAAACACACCACTCATCAAGTCCCTTTGCCTCCTAACACAGGATCCACAGCTGTTTGCAGCTCCTGTTTGCCTGCCTCCTGGTGTGTGCATAAATATTTGCAGGATTGATGCCTAATTCACCTATCAGCCTCATACACTGAATGGGAGGGGTGATAAAGTTGTCCCTAAGCAAACATGTGGTTTGCTTTCACGATTTAAAGGTACAATTAACTAACATACACAATACGGTTAACCACAAATCACAACTATTTTCAAAACCTTACAAAAAAGTTAAGTGCCTTCCTTATTACTTTGACAGATAAGCTTTATGTGTAACCAATAGGTGCAATCCTGCTCCCATTTACATCAAAGTCAACCCTCACCCTCTAAATCCAGAGCAGGATCCAAACTTGGATCTGCTAAACAATCACTGCTGCAAAAAAATATTCTGGTACTTCTTACACCTGTTCATGAACACAGCAACAATCAGACTGCTAAGAGGGAGAATTGACCCTTTGGAGGCCTTAAATCTACTAAACAAATTATGGGGTCACAGCAGCATTGTTCAGATTTTGTAGGAAACTTATAATTACTAATGCAAACCACCAATTTTGAAGGTTCATATCACTTATTGACATTTAAAATTACAAGCATAATCTAAAAGTGGTCAACTCAGATGCTATTTTTTTTTTTTCACAAAAAGATTTAAATTAGAAAATGCAGTATAAGGGAGAATGGGATCTCAGCAGGATACAACAATATATGTGCTTCAATGCCCAGGAACAATGGAATTCAATCTCAAATGAAAGCTTTTATTTAGCTGGTTCTCTCTCATGTGTGTCCTCTCTCTTTCGTGTGCATATTTTTTTTAAAAAAAACTATATTTTAACATTTCTGACTGAAGGTGGGGGTTATGTACTCTTATAATAGACCAAATCCTGCACACCATATTCGTTCAAGAACTCCTATTCCAATGGAAGCTGATGAAACTTTGTAAGGGTGTAAAGGAGCATTTTAGCCCAGAATTAATTAATTTTATTTTTACAGCAGCCTTGAGAAACAAAAGGGATATATTACCAGGAAAATAAAGACAGTAGGTTGAATTCTGCTCTTTACATTACACTGTTATAAACCCAGAGAACTCCACTCATATCAGAAGAAATATTCTGAATTTACACTTGTGTAAGGGAGGTCAGACCCAGAGGGACAGACTCTCTGATGGTGAAAGAGTTGAGAGATTGAAGTGTAGCTGGAGAAAGCAACAGAAATGGTAGAAGGAGGAACAGAAGAAGGAGACTGAGAGTGGCTGAGCAGTCATTGATTTCAATAGTTTGGAAGTCATAGAAGGGAAAGTGGCAGTACATCTAGTAATGATGAGCCTGGGATTTCTTTCTTAACCTCAGAACTATCAAGGTAACCTGGGCCTGAATGTGCAATTTTTTTCTTCGTGTATTTGTATTGTGGTAGTGCCTAGGAGCTCCAGTCATGGACCAAGACCCCTTTGATAGGCGCTGTACAAGCACAGAACAAAGAGAGAGTCATTGCCCCAATGAGTTTATGGACATAAATGCAGTGAAAGGAGATTTCATGAGTCACAAATCTTTTATAAAATGTTAGTTCAGACTAGTATTAGTGCTGACAATCCTGATACTGCCTAATTAGTGGGACATTCAGTTGCTATGTCCAATATTCTGTATTAGGTTTACTCAATAAGGGCTGGTCAAAAAATGCAATAAATAAAATATTTACAGTATTTTTCAAAAAAAAAAACTTTTTTGTTGAAATTTTAACCCCCCCCCAAATTGCTAATACTGTGTAAACTAGTTAAAAACAGCAAAAAGTTTTTTAATACATTTTTTGCTCAAAATTTTGAAAATTCTTGATCAGCTGTATTTTCAGATCTCTAGGAGCTTGGGCCAAAGCCCATATAACAGAATAAGAAGAGATCCACTAGGCTTTATATCAGCCCCAGGGTGAGGTTTGACAATGAGAAGGGTTGAAAGCAAGAGGGAAGAAATAGAGAATAAAAAGAAAGAAACAAGAGAAAAGAATATATCAGAAGAAATAAGAGAAAAAAATCTAGTGAAAAGAGGGAAATAGGAAACAAGAACAACATATTTTGTTTAGTGGGGGTTATATGGTCCCCATTACTGTAGTATGCCTTACAATGTTTAATATATTTATCCTTACAACACCTTTGAGGGGTAATTAAGTGCAGTTATCCCCATAGGGAACAGTTATCCCCAAGGAAGTTGTTGGCAGAGCAGGAAGCCCAGGTTCCCCATGTCATAAATTAGCACTGTAACCAATGGACCATCCTTTTAATATCTGTTTTCACCTGTGTTTGAAGCAAAGTGCACAACTGTTTTGGAGGCCCCTGTGTTTTGTTTGTTTATGATAGACAGTAACTTGTTATTGCAAGTTACTGTAGAAGATAATCCCATATAAAAAGGGTAACAGTTTATAAAATATATTTTGAAATATCTAAAAATATTCTAAAATGCAGAAAATTCCATCTACTATTTAAAATTATTAAAAGAGAGGACCTCCCAGGTTCTGACTTGGGTTTTGTTCTTGCTAGCCCTCCCGCCAGTTGTGCCCCTGACCATGCAGAATTTATGTAGAAAGATACCCACTTGGGGCCAGGGACTTCCTGATTGATATATTCATGTTTGTGTTGCCCCCACTGCAGTTTTGTTCCACTCCTCAATATGCAGCAAGGAGACCTTAGGAATCTTTGCTATTTAAATACTGGTAAGGCTTCTTCTGTAACTATTGTTCTTCTGTTTTTTTTCCTTGAGGGGAGAGATAAGAAAAGAAAGGCAGCAAGAGGCAGGTAAGAGAGATGTGAAAGGAGGCCTCATTAAGGAAGTGCAGCACAAAATTTTACAAACGAGAAATGCTATTCAGAAATCATGGGAATCTGCTAAAATCAGGAAAGGCAGTGCAAAATTTAAAACAATATTTAAAAAGTTTAGTATGAGATCAGTTTGTGCCTTTGGCTTTTAGTTAGGGATAAGTGAACCTCTTGCAGTTCAAGGATTTGTGAGCTTATTGAACTATTTTTTAAAAGGATACCTACAGTAGTGCACAGTCCAGTTACTCTGGTTCAGTGCGGAGAACAGACTAATTGCTGAATGAACCTGATCCAAAGCCCACAGAAGTCAACAAAAAGTCAACAGGCTTTAGATCAGGCACTGACTGCCCCAATTCAGCAAAATGTTTTAAACAAATGATAATTGCTCCCCGCTTCAGTAAAGCTCTTAAAAAGTGTGAGGGTTTCACCCAAACGGAACGTAAGTATGTGCCTGAAGTTAATAAAATGCTTCGATGCCTTTCTGAATAAGGATATACTGTAATTTGCAGCCTAAGTGAGGAAGAAAAGTAAAATTATCTCTTCAAACTACTATTACAAATCTATTAGGGAACTAAGTTAGGTTTTGAATTGCGTATCATATCTTTGCTCAGACAGGAAATATATAACATTCTCATTTATTTTACATCTTTTCTTTTCTCAATACTATATTTTAATTAATCTCAGAGCAGAGGTCAAAATTTAGCAAATTAATTCACAAAATAATCCATATAATCTTCGGTTAATACTAGTCTTCCCTGAGCATGCCTCACTTTTTATCAAATATATACTAATTAACCTACCTGTACTTCTTTATAATTACTCACATAGAGGATAAGTTACTTAAAATGCTAATAGCTTTATTAAATACACAGAATTAATTTCTTCACACTTTGAGGTCAGTCTGAAATAAGCATACTAAGAATTTATAGAACGTTTTATCTCTTCAAAGCACTTACAAACTTCAAGCTAATTAAAAGATACTTTAAAAAAGCTCTTTCAAGGAAATTTGAATTTATAAAACTAGTTGTAAAACTATTAGACTTTATCCTTTATGTTTATACACAGGTGACAACTTAATTGGATCTTGTGGGCCAGATCCTTACCTGTGTGATAGACCCAGACCAGTGGGGTACAGGAGTTTGGTAGAGGGCAAATATACTGGTCACTGGAAGAGTTGTTTTCTGTTCCCTGAGTGATCAGAGCAAGGGCTGCACTAGAGTAATCGAGAACCTGCTAGAACCAGTTAAGGCAGGCAGGCTAATTAGGACACCTGGAGCCAATTAAGAAGAAGCTGCTAGAATCAATTAAGGCAGGCTAATCAGGGCACCTGGGTTTTAAAAAGGAGCTCACTTCAGTTTGTGGTGTGAGTATGAGGAGCTGGGAGCAAGAGGCGCAAGAAACTGAGCGGGTGTGCTGCTGGAAGACTGAGGAGCACAAGTGTTATCAGACACCAGGAGGAAGGTCTTGTGGTGAGACTAAGGAAAGTGTTTGGAGGAGGCCATGGGGAAGTAGCCCAGGGAGTTGTAGCTGTCATGCAGTTGTTACAGGAGGCACTATAGACAGCTGCAGTCCACAGGGCCTGGGCTGGAACCCGGAGTAGAGGGTGGGCCTGGGCTCCCCCAAACCTCCCAATTGACCTTGACTGTAGGTTCTTCCAGAGGGAAAGGTCTCTGGGCTGTTCCCCAACCCACATGGTGACTCTCTGAGGCAAGATCTGCCAATAAGCGCAGGACCCACCAAGGTAGAGGAGGAACTTTGTCACACTGGTGTCAAGAGGGGGATCTTGGGGTGCACAGCGTGGCGGAAGAAAGAGGGTGATTTAAAAAAAAAAAGGAGAGGGTTTATTTTTTTTCACCACAATGGATGACGTAGTGTGGGCACTGATACATGCTACGGCGGCCCTGCAGGAGGCTACCCATGTCCAGGCAGCTGCCCAACAGGAGGCAGCGTGGCTGCAGCAAGAGACTAATTGCCTGCTGATGGACCAGGCTGCTCAAGACCGAGCTATGTTGCGGGAACTGGTAAACCAGGTAAAGTCCCTTACAGAGCTGAATCGCGGCCATGATGGGACGCGGCTCATACGGGCCAGCCATTGGCTGCAGAAAATGACACAGGAGGATGATGTAGAGGCATACCTTCTGGCCTTTGAGAGGACAGCCCTACGGGAGCCTGGCCTCAAGATCAGTGGTCTGGCATCCTTGCCCCATTCCTGTGTGGGGTGGCCCAGAAGGCCTACCATGATCTGCCTGAAGAGGCTGCAGCAGACTACCCCCAGCTGAAAGCAGAGATCCTGGCCAGATCTGGGGTAACGACAGCAGTGCGGGCCCAGCAGTATCACGGTTGGAGGTACCAGGAAGACAAAACCCCACGTCCCAATTGTATGACCTCATCCATCTCGCACGAAAGTTGTTGCAAACAGAGTCCCGGAGTCCGGAAGAGATACTATCAGTTCTGGTCATCAACCGATACATGAGGGGACTACCACCAGGCCTTTGTGCCTGGGTAAGCCAGAACGAACCCTCCACCTATGACGAGGTTGTCGCCCTGGTAGAGAGGCGAAGAACAGCGAGGGAGCTGACCCAACCAGTTAAGAAAGAGGCACCCCGGGTTAAACTAGCAGCACCAAGCCCTAAAGTTCGGGTGACTGGGCCACCAGGAGGGCCCAGGTGGAAAAAGAGAGAGTCTGAAGGCCCATCAGAGGCCACAAAGAGTCAGAGCACCTGGGAAGCGGAAGGGTTGCAGGGACAGGAATCATCTAGTCACTCTAGCGTTCTTCTCCTTGTTTCTGTGCATCCACTGGAGTGGGGTGTGGTTGGTCCCGATAGTGAACCGCTGACCGAATAGGAAGTATTGGAGTGTCTCGGTGGCCCATTTAACTGCCAGACATTCTTTTTTGATGATGGCGTACCGCTGCTCCTTTGGAAGGAGTTTTGGTTGAGGTACAGGATCCTCTACCCCCACTATCTGTGAGAGGATGGCCCCTATCCCTACCTCCGAGGCATCTGTCTGTAGGAATAATTTCTTTTCCAAGTCTGGGGCTACAAGTAGTGGATGACTGCAAAGGGCTGTCCTTAAGTCTGTGAATGCTTCTTCTACGACATCGGTCCACTTTACTATTGTCAAGGCTGCTTCCCCACTTTGAACTTTAGGTTACAAATGTGGGGGCCTGCATGAAAACTTCTAAGCTTAACTACCAGCTTAGATCTGGTCCGCTGCCACCACTCCCAAAATGCTAATTCCCTTCCCTGGGTAGCCTTGAGAGACTCTTCACCAATTCCCTGGTGAATACAGATCCAAACCCCTTGGATCTTAAAACAAGGAGAAATTAACCATCCCCCTCCTTTCTCCCACCAACTCCTGGTGGATCAAGATCCAACCCCCTTGGATCTTAAAAACAAGGAAAAATCAATCAGGTTCTTAAAAAGAAGGCTTTTAATTAAAGAAAAAGGTAAAAATCATCTCTGTAAAATCAGGATGGAAAATAACTTTACAGGGTAATCAAATTTAAAGAGCCCAGAGGAATCCCCTCTAGCCTTAGGTTCAAAGTTACAGCAAACAGAGATAAACACTCTAGCAAAAAGGTACATTTACAAGTTGAGAAAACAAAGATAAAAACTAACACGCCTTGCCTGGCTGTTTACTTACAAGTTTGAAATATGAGAGACTTGTTCAGAAAGATTTGGAGAGCCTGGATTGATGTCTGGTCCCTCTCAGTCCCAAGAGCGAACAACCCCCAAAACAAACAGCACAAACAAAAGCCTTCCCCCCACCAAGATTTGAAAGTATCTTGTCCCCTTATTGGTCCTTTGGGTGAGGTGTCAGCCAGGTTACCTGAGCTTCTTAACCCTTTACAGGTAAAAGGATTTTGAAGTCTCTGGCCAGGAGGGATTTTATAGTATTGTACACAGGAGGGCTGTTACCCTTCCTTTTATAGTTATGACAACTATATCTGAGCCTGAGCTTTTATCAGGTCTGTCAGCAGCTATGCCCTGGTGGCGAAGTGAGGAATGAACCTGCATAGTACCTCACTATCCCTAAAGATGCTCTGATTTGCTTTTTTTTGAACCGGTCAGGGCCAACTCTGTATTGCCTCTACTTTGTTCCATTGGGGTTTCACCAAGCCCCTTCCTACTACATAACCAATGTATCTGGCCTCAGCTAGCCCTATCACACACTTGGGAGGGTTGGTGATAAGACCAGCATGTATGAGAGCATCTAGCACCACTTCTACTTTTCCTAGGTGTGTTTCCCAGTCAGGGATATGGATGACTAGGCCTCTAAATAGGCAGCGTCATACTTGGCATGGGGTCATAGTAATTTGTCCAGTAATTGTTGGAATGTTAAGGGAGCCCTATGGAGTCCAAAAGAGAGGTCAGTATATTGGAAGAGGCTGTCGGGAATAGAGAAGGTGGTCTTCTCCTTGGCGTCCTCAGCCGGGGCGATCTGCCAGTAGCCTTTTGTCAGGTCCAGGGTAGTCAAGTGTTGGGCCTTGCCTAATTGATCAACTAGTTCATCGATGCATGGTATCTGGTAGGCATCAAATTGAGCTATTTCGTTCAACTTCCGGAAGTCATTACAAAACCTCAGGGTGCCATCAGGCTTGGGGACCAGAAAAATAGGGCTGGCCCACTGGCTGTGGGATTCTTCAATAACCCCGAGTTCTAGCATGCTCCTCACTTCCAACTAGGGTGACCAGATGTCCCGATTTTATAGGGACAGTCCCAATTTTTGGGTCTTTTTCTTATATGGGCTCCTATTACACCCCAACCCCTGTCCCGATTTTTCACACTTTCTGTCTGCTCACCCTACTTCCATCCTAATTTCTTCACTTTTTCTCTCTGGTATTTGGTACGGTTTTATCGTTGTCCTTGCCCCAGGACAGGTGACAATATGGTGTTGGACCAGTGTCACATGGCCTAGCTCCGTGGAGAACACATCTTGGTTCTGCTGGATCATATCAATGACCTCTTCATTATTTCGGGGTTAATTTGGGGGAGATCCTCACCTACCTCTATACACACACACATACATTAAGCACAAATATTGTAGCAGTAATATAGCCTAAACTGGCCCATACCATAATCCTGTTCACTTATGCCAACTATCCCATAACACCTTGCATTTGCTGAAGTAAGCATTTGGCACAAGTAGATAGGAAACTTTTAAAAATCAAGATACATTCATTCTATGTCTTAGTACAAGCTAGGGAATTACCTTCACGGATCACTACTTGGAATGCTAGTATCCACAAGAAAAATAAGGAAGGAACAGAACAACCAAGTTAGGGAACTGGAACAAACTGATAGGTTGGATTTTAGTGATGTGCAAAGAAATGTATAATGTCTAAAATATAAATAATACCAGCTGAAATGTGTAACTTGGGTGGACACCTTCTGCTTAAAATGAGTGTAACATTGTTGCACAGGATGACTCCTCCGAGACTTCTATTGTATAGAATACCTTTTTCCTGTACTGTATTAATAAGCATGACTGACACTGGTTATCTGGTCTCTTGAGTATATTCTATAACGAACCAAAGTGTGATCAAGCAATTGACTATACAATTTATCGACACCCATAACCTGGTGTTTAGGGCACTCACTTAGGATGAGGAGACTTAGTGAGGTAAGTATCTCATATGTAGTGCAAGTTAATTTTGATATCAGCTAAAGGAAAAATAGCTGATTTGAAAGATAATGGATTGGGTGAAGCAAAATTTATACACCTGACCAATGTGTAACTTCAGCTCAGAATGGCAAGGGACAAATGTCTCCAACCAACTTTAATAAAATTGTTTCTCTAAGCCAATTTTTGATTGGGACAGAAGTATTACTCAATACTGGAGCTAATACCCGCATTATGTTTAGTAACTAAACCTATTTAGCTTATACTCTGTACATCTGAGAATTAGCTTATTAGGAAGCTCACTAAAGTTGAAAAATTGGGGGTGGTTTAAAAATAATTTATTAGCTGGCCAAAAAGCCACAGTTCCACAATTAAGAAAAAGGACAATTGTAGCTAAAATCCCATGCTGGTTCAGTGGCAAAGTGAAAGCAGTAGTTAGAAATAAAAAAAGCAATATATAACAAATCAGGGGGAGGGAAAACAGCACTTGATATAAATTAGAGTTTATGAAATGTAGAAAATTAATACGGAGTGCTAGAGACAGAAAAATCCCTGGCTGGAAGGACTAAGGAGTTTTTAGAGTATATTAGGAATAGAAGAAATCCTAGAAATAATCTAGACCCATTGCTAAATAGAGAAGATAAAATTGTTAATAATCATAATGAAGAAAAGGCAAAAGTATTCAATAAAGTTTTGCTCTGTATTTGAAAAAAATCAGGATAAGATATTCATATCACATCAGGATGATGAAATACATTCCAGTCCATTATAACTGCGGAGGATGTTAGACAACATCTTCTAGGGTAAACATTTTTTAAATCAGCAGGCCTGGATAACTTTCATGCAAGTATCCTCAAAGAGCTGTCTGAGATGACCTCTGGCCTGTTGATTTTAATTTTTAATAAATCTTGAAATATTGGAAGTTTCAGAAGAACAGAGGAGTGCTAATATTGTCCAATATTAGGCTGGTTAACCTGACATCAATCCCAGGCAAAATAATGGAAAAGTTGATATGGGATTCAATCGATAAAGGATAAGAATATAATTAATGCCAGTCAACATGGTTTTATAGAAAATAGGTCTTGTCAAAGAAACTTGATTTCTTTCGTTAATGATATGACAAGTTTTTTTGATAAAGGGAACTGTGTAGATGTAATACATTTTGTAAAGTGTTTGATTTAGCACCACATGACATTCTGATTAAGAAAATAGCACTATAATTATCAATAGAGCATACATTAAATGGATTAAGAAGTGACTGACAGATCTCAAACAAATGTCATCAGTGGGGAATCATCATTGAATGGGTCCATTCAAACAAAATGTGTTTTAATACTGTATAGCGAGGTCAATGACTCACTGGTGCAGCGCCTGCTGCTGGTCATCTTGGGAATTAGCTCAACTCCAGCTCCAGAGTGCCCTCTGCTGGCTGGTGTGTCACCTGCCTCAGGCCCCATATCCCTCCAAGACCTCAGCACCCCTTTCCCTTGGGGTTCTGCCCCGCAGCAGTGCCCCCTTACTCTGGGTTTCCCCTCCCGGGGGAACCCCTAACCCTCTAAACCCACCTTGCCTCAGTGACTACTGCCAGTCATCATCTAGCCCCCGCTCACTGGGGCAGACTGCAGTCTGTAATGGCCACTCATCACTTGCAAGGGGTTAGGACCAGCTGCCTCTGCCTATCCCCAGGCTGCACCTCTGTAGCCCCAATACCTTTGTAGGCCTTCACCAAGGCCAGCAGCCTGGGGGTTTACCAGGCTGGAGCACCCCAGTTCCTCCTGCCCTTCCCCGACACTGCTCTACTTCAGATATCTTGCTCTCAGGCAGCTAGCCCTTCCCACTCCAGGGCTAGAGTGAGACTCTTACAGCTCCTGGCCCAGCCCTCTTATCAGGACCAGCTGGGCCCTGATTGAGCTGGCCACACCTGTGGTCAACTACTCCCTCACTTGCTTTCACTCCTTTTCCCAGCCACAGCCCTCTGCAGGGCTGCTTTTAACCCCTGTTCTGCAGGAGTGGGGCACCTGCCCCACTACATACTGCCAAATGCCAAGTTATACATCTAGGCACAATGAATGCAGGTCATACCTACAGAATTGGGGACTGTAACCTGGAAAACAGTGACTCTAAAAAGGATTGTGGGGTCACAGAGGACAAGCAGCTCAACAGTGCGAAAGCTGTTGCAAAAACTAATAGGATTCTAGGATGTAAAAACAGGGGAATAGTAAGTAAGAGTAGTGAGGAGATTTTCACTCTGTATATGGCACAGATGAAACTGATACTCTTACACTGCATACTGTTCTGGTGCCCACATTTTAAAAAGGATGTTGAAAAAAAGTGGAGAGAGTGCAGATAGGAGCTACAAAAATTATTTGAGGGCTGGAGGAAACACCTTACAGTAGAGACTTAAAGAGCTCCATTTGTTTAGCTTATCAAAAAGAAGATTGAGAGGTGATTTTATTACAGTTTAAGTATTGATAAATTAACAAGTAAGAAGTCACCAGGACCAGCTCGTGTCCACCCAGGAGTTCTGAAGGAACTCAAATATAAAATTGCAGAACTACTGACTCTAGAAAGTAACTATCACTTAAATCAACTTCTGTACAGATGACTGGAGGGTAGCTAATGTGACACAATTTAAAAAAAATGGCTTCTGGCAATTAAAGCCTAACTTCAGTACTAGGCAAATTGGTGGAAACTATAATCAAAAACAAAATTATCAGACATAGATGAACACAATTTGTTGGGGAAGAGTCAACCCGGATTCTGTAAAGAGAAATCATGTCTCACAATTTATTAAAATTATTTGAAGGGGTTAATACACGTGACAAGGGGGATCCAGTGAACATAGTGTACTTGGACTTTCAGAAAGCCTTTGTCAAGGTCCCTCACCAAAGGCTCTTAAACAAAGTAAGCAGTCATGGGATAAGAGGGAAGCTCCTCCCATAGATTAGTAAGTGGTTAAAAGACAAGAAACAAAGAGTAGGAATAAATTGTCAGTTTTCAGAATGGACATAGGAATCTGTACTGGAATCAGTGCTGTTCAATAGTCATAAATAATCTGGAAAAAGGGGTAAATGGCGAGGTGGCAAAATTTGCAGATGATGAAAAATTGCTCAAGATAGTAAAGTCCAAAGCAGACTGTGAAGGGTTACAAAGGGATCTCACAAAACTGGGTGACTTGGCAACAAAATGGCAGATGAAATTTAATGTTGATAAATGTAAAGTAATGCACATTGGAAAACAATAATCCAAACTATACATACAAAATAATGAGATCTGCATTAGCTGTTACTACTCAAGAAAGAAATCTTATAGTCATGGATAATTCTCTGAAAATATCTGCTCAATGTGCAGTGGCAGTCAAAAAAAAGATGTTAGGAACCATTAAGAAAAGGTTAGATTTGAAGACAGAAAATATCATATTGCCACTATATAAATCCATGGTATACTCACACCTGGAATACTGTGCACAGTTCTGGTCATCCCATCTCAAAAAAGATAAATTAGAATTGAAAAATGTACAGAAAAGGGCAACAAAAATTACTTAGGGTATGGAACAATTTCCATATGAGGAGAGATTAAAAAGACTGGGACTGTTCATCTTGGAAAAGAAACAACTAAGGGGGGATATGATAGCGATCTATAAATTCTTGAAGAGTGTGGAGAAAATGAATAAGGAAGTGTTTTTTACTCCTTTACTAAGCATAACAATCAGGGGTCACCCAATAAAATTAATAGGCAGTAAGTTTAGAACAAACATAAGGAAGTACTTCTTCCCACAATGCACACTCAACCTGTGGAACTCTTTGCCAGGGGAAATTGTGAACTAGCTGCCCCAATTCACCAGATGCATTACTTCCAAGCAAGGGAGGAAGAGCACGGTCTGATGCTGTCCCCGCAGTGGCTCCACCAACTCACTGTGCCCTGCACTCTTCCCCCATGAGCCAAGGGCTGGTGTGGAGAGAACCCAAAATCTAGCTGTGTCCCAGCTGAACAACTCCAGAAGTGGCTGTTTGAAATGCCCACCCTCTCCCGTGCCTCATCATCAACAGCAGCTGCATGTGTCTCTCACCCTTTCCCTTGCAAATGGGGTTGGGGAGGGAGGCAGTGGCACCATGGATGGTCTTGGCAGTAGGACCCAGAGCGTGAGTTTCTCCCAATGCTGCAGGAGCAGCCTCACACGTCCCTCACTCCACTCCCCTGTGAGTAGGGGATGGGGAGGGACAGCAGCACCATAGACAGTTCAGGCAACAGGACCCAGTAGTCTGTCTCTCCTACACACCTCAGCTTGGCTCATCTCCCTATTCCACATTCTTATTTACTTTAAAATCAATAGAGTGGAGGGTCTTATTTATAAAGCTACTTCTCAATTGGGCTCCAGATAATGCAAAGGAGCTAATGCATTTTTAAAATTCTGTCGTGTTATGTTTGGTTAATAAACTTGTTTGGTTTACAATCAATACAGCTGAGGGAGTGTTTGTGTGGAGCTTGCTAAGGTTATTAAAAAATGAAGCAGAGAGAGAGACTGAGGGATTTTGTATTTGCATGTTGAAGAAACAAAGTGCTGGGCCAAGCCTTTTGGCTCTCCAGAGACAAATGGCTTAATTCTCATTTGCAGTAAGGCTGGAACAATTTAAAGGGGCCTTGGTGTAAATCAGAATCACGCCTAAAAAATTCTTAGATGAACTCCTATTAATTTCTCTGCAATACCCTTTCAGCTAAGGAAGCATTTGTGCAGAATTTGCAAAGAGCTAAGAAAAAGAGAAGGCTGGAGGAAGGGCAGGGAGATGGAGCATCATTAAGCATTATGAATTTTTGGAATCTGGAAGAAATGAAACTGTGGATAGTGTTGCTTGAAGAAGATATGTCCTGCTCCCCCTCCTCCATTTATCATCCATATCAAGGCTCACTGCATACCCAACACTTTGGTCACCAGTGTTGCCAACCAATTCTTGTGATTTTGAGTGAGAAAACTGATTGGATGTGTATAGAATGCTGCGCACCAACAGATATGCATTATTAACAAAATAGATAACTACACATCGTATGCTACAATAAGTATTGCAATTAAAATGACAAGTCAATGGAGTTTCTCCAGATCTACACCTATCTAAAAGAAAGCAGTAATGAGAATAGAATTTGGCCTATTATCAATGGGATCATTCCTTAATGCAAAAGCATAAATTGCTAACACTGAATTATATTAATTAAACCAAATCTTATTAATCAATTGTAGACTTCCAAAAAGGCACTCCAAATGTCTCAGATATCATTTTGTACTTTTTAATAACCTCTTATTAACTGATATATTATCAATTTCTAGGCTGGCTGCTCCATTTCATTCTATATACCAGTGTTGTGAAAAATTCTTTATAACATCCACATGTTCAACAAGGAAAGTCACTGGACCTTGAGGCATTTAATACATTTAAGATTGGGCTAATTACATTCAAGTGAGCCTATTTCAGCCTGCATTGTACCTCACTCTGCAGTGATCCCAAATGGAACCACTGGGACTGCTGGTGGACTATGGCAGTGGCTCTCAACCTTTCCAGACTACTGTGCCCCTTTCAGGAGTCTGATTTGTCTTGCATACCCCAAGTTTCACTTCCCACTTAAAAATTACTTGCTTACAAGTATAAAAATACAAAAGTGTCACAGCACAATATTACTAAAAAATGCTGACTTTCTGAGTTTTGCCATATAATTATAAAATAAATCAATTGGAATATAAATATTGTACTTACCTTTCAATGTATAGTATATAGCACAGTATAAACAAGTCATTGTCTGTATGAAATTTTAGTTTGTACTGACTTTTCTAGTGCTTTTTATGTAGCTTTTTGTAAAACTAGGCAAATATCTAGATCAGTTGATGCATCCCCTGAAAGACCTTTTTGTACCCCCAGGGATACACATACCCCTAGTTGAGAACCACTGGACTAAGGTATATGCAACATGAGTAATTGTGGCAAAATCAGACTTAATATTTTAAATGGAATGACACTATCTTAATATATGCGACATTGTATCCCTCAGTGCCACACATCTTCAACACTTCTAAATAACTTTTATACTACTTCTGCCATTTTACTAGAGTGTGATTTTTCCCCCCTTTTCTGAATTAGACTCAGCCTTCAAAAGTAGAAGACTCTTCACCTCTGTCCTTTATTCTAGGAATTAATATTGAACTTTTAAAGGAATTACTATAACAAGATGCATGCAAAATAATCAGAACGTCATCTCCCAAAGTTTACTGTTGTAATGCTCATCTTCTCTTATCCCTCCCCACTCTTTTAATACACATTTATTATAATCCCTTGTTGTTTCTAATTTAGAGCACAAGAACTGAATGACAAGACTGGTCATTTTTATTTATCTGTAAAGCTATAAATAATATAAGACTCACTATTAGCACATATCTAGTTTCAGATTTGCATGATATACATACTAGTTTCCTGTCCCTAAGCTATTCTCTTCTTATCCATGCCAGGGTCTTCACCAAAGGAAATTATATATTGAAACTACACTGTGAATGCATTTGGAAATTAACTATTATTGATATTACTTGCTTGATTATAACTATTAGTTATTTTTTTAAATTTTTATTGGCAGATACTTCCATTTATGGAAATTACTCAATATGTACTTCTACTGAAAAGTAGTAGTTAGGGTTAAAGGTAGTGATAAAATGACTGAATGGAAAAAATAGATTAAAGATGAGGAAAGGGCCCAGAATAGAATCTTTTGAGACTTCACAGAGATGCAACGTGGTTCAAAAGAAACACCAGAAACAGAGAAAAAGCAGTTTGAGATGTAGAACAGTAGGAAACAGTTGTTTGGATAGCTATGGTGGGGTCCAGGACTTCAAAGAGAATGAAGTTGCCTATTCTCCCTACTCATTATCAGAAAAGAGATGCCACTAATTACATGTGGTAGAACCATTTCTATGCTATGGGCTGGAGAGAAACCCAGAAGGAAAGAGCCCTAGCACAAAATATTCATAATTACTATTACTTTTAATTGAATCAAACAATTGAAAAGTAGGAAAAACAGATGAATAGTTAATGGTTAAGCTGAAAACTGCCTTTTGCAGAGACTGTGGAGCAAAGCCTGTGGATTGTACAGAATCTTCTATTTCCAGCATGGTCTGTGCCATAGTTAATTGTCCTTGGTGAATGCATATGGAATATTCATATTCATATAAAACAACAAAAGAGCAACAGAAAATATTTATATTTTCACATGGCTTATCTTACATGTACAGATGCATTGGGGAGACTGGCACTCTTGGAAATTATTTATTAAATTTGAAGGGGTATTCTGTTCTAGACATTCATACATAATTTCCATTTGCATGAATAGCCACCTTTTCAGTATGAGTTTGTAATCATTCTATAGTCTTAGCAGGCTGTGGTCTCTTTAATGGAACTAGAAATCTAGACATCCACTCCCTCTGGTGACAGTGAAGGAAAAATGAGGCTGTCTGGAAGTGGAGAGAGATAGTTCAATTGAACAATCTTTCAGGGCACTCATCCTGCAGTTATACTTTGCATACATGAACCTAAAGATATGGTGTGACAGGAACAAATGTAAAGTTGTAATTTACAGAGGCCAGAGACCACAGTGATGAGTTGAAAATCTAGGAGAAATGCTGATACTTCTGTGTCATAATGAGACATTATTCCTACCTAGCCTGTTTCTACAGTCTACCAGTCACCTGACCTTCCAGATATATTCTCCATGTTGAAGTGAACCTCCCTGTCCTGAAAAGACAAGAAATAGAGAGCAACTAGATTGACTAACCTATACGACTTTCCACTACTGTGGTGAAGTGAATTTCACCATACCTAACAAAGCTTGAACATTGAAGAAATGGGGGTTATTTTCCTGGTATCTGTGGAATACATCATTGCCCTTCTCGACTTCACATTTCTTACTTTACACTTAATAGTCTTACAATAAGCCTCATGTACCCTTGACTCACAAGGAGCATTTGGTTCTGTTTTGTATTAATGTATGTTACATTAACAATTTCCTCAATCTCAAGGGAAGCAAAAAACAAAACCAAAAGAGCACTCCCCCAGTTCAGGAAATCATCTTATTGTCTATGTATAGGTACCTTTACTAACAAACAGAAAAAAGACTCAGCATTTCATAGAGCAACGAATATCTCCATCCAATACATGAAATAAGTAAGTAATTAAAAACAGATTTCATCTCATGAAGCTGAAAAGCAGAAGCTACTCTTACAAAATTGAGCCTCATATTAAAAGCAAGGAGCTATGTAATGCCAGATACAATTTAGAAAGGATGTTGAGTCTCTCAGAGAGAAATTGGTTTGGAGACTCCGGAGACTCCATTAAAATACTTTTATCTTAACTTCTCACATTTCAAACTGGATGTTTCAAATAGATGAATGCACCTCTATCACACCCCAAAATAGCATTGAGAGATACTGCTAGGATTTAAGAATTACTCCAGAAGAGAACTAGATCAGTGATGGCACTTTTACTTATCAGTAAAGGTTACTTTTTTGTTGGCAAGACTCTTACCAGGATATATTCATGATCAGAGTTAAGTCAATGGGAATTTTGCCATTGATTTCAATGGACCCAGGCTTTGGCCCTTCACAACAGAGACCACATGTCACAGAGAGGGCTAGCTTTTGTAAGGGAATTGGTCCAAGCCCCACTTATTATCTGACCCCAGGTGATGGATTTGAATTTGGGCAGGTAGATAGGTCAAATCACCAGGATTACCTGATAGTAGTGGGCACAGGCAAGGAGTTCTGATAAGAAGGAGCCTGTTCCTCCTCCAAAGAGAAGGAGAGAGAGCTGTAGGGAGGCTCCTACAGTGGAGCTAGATGGAACTCAGGGTCAGAGAGGACAGGGGAAGGGACTCTCTACTCCAGCCAGATGGAGCAACCTGCAGTAGGAAGCAGGAAAGGAAGCCTTATAGAGGCTGGAGGAAATACGAAGCAGCAGGGCCTGGATTTTTGGGAAGGAACTGTTGTGCCCTGGCTATCCTGGCCTGAAGAAACTAGGGAGCTGGGGAAAAACTTGTGTTGGTTACACTGACATTTGAGCTGTGATATTGTATTAATAAACTAGACTCCAAGAAGGGTGTCAGTTGACTCACATGAGAGCCTGGGTGCAATTATTGGGCAGCCCAAGAAGGGAAAGCCGAGGCAGCAGCAGGGTCTGACACTGAACTGGATAAATCCCTGTCACCCCCACACATCTAAAACCTTAGATAGAGAAACAGTATTACAAGCCAATTATGATCTATTTTGCCATCAACTACCAGCACTGAAGCACTAGTATAAAGTTCTCTTATATTTGCTGACACATTAAACCTTTGAAAACAACTCCTGAAATTGGAGGGAATATTGCTTCCAGATGAAACTGTCCATGCTTGTTCTCAGGCCAGAGATAATTTTCTTCTATGGGGAAGACTAGGTTGGAGGAGTGTTTGGAAAGTTTCAGCAAAATCTCCCCCCACCGTTTCTCCCACTTTTTAAGGAATGCAAAATACTTAACTTATTTAAAAGAATGTTTTAAGGTGATTTTTGATTACCAATATCTCTGAAATGGCAGAGATAGCCAAAAGTCCAGGGGTATGATCTAACAATCCTTAGTGACAAGAGCAATCAGTTCTTGCTCACATAAGTAGCCTCACTGAACTCAAAGATTACCTAAATGAGTTAGGACTATTCATGAGACTAAGGGTCTCCAGGTCAGCCCCTAGCACCTTCTGGTTGGTTTTATTTTTTTTAAAAAACAACAAAAACAACTAGTTTGTTTAAAAAAGTATAAATTTGCTGATGTGCTGTGGTAACATTTGTTAGTATTGGAATCTAATTACAGTGCAAAGAGTTTGACCCTGATCAATCCAAGGTCAATGGAATCAGCTGTGGACCCTAATTTAAGTACCACAACTAGCAACCACAGAGAAAATTTTCAGTGTTGACATATTTCAGTGCAGAAACTTATTCTGTTTTGAAATTCTATGTTTCTAACCTCAGTAGGCCGGTCCCTTTCCCTGAAATGTTTATAAATCACAGCAAGAGCAAGTTGTGGGGCTTCCAGACACAGTGAACTCAAGACCTGTAGTTCAAGACATTGAAGCTTGTAGCTTGTAAGCCTCTGGTGAAGTTTGTAAGCCTCTTAAACCTAGTAGCTGCACAGGGCATGGAAGGTGAAGATGAAGTCAAGGAAGCTGAGAGGAGTAAGTGGTTTTCCTAAGTAATTTAACTAACCCAAACAGTCTTTATACTTTCTTCCCAGTTATTACCTATTTTCATCTTAGTAGGGGTTTGGGATAAGTGTGTTTTTTTGTTTGCTTTTATTTTAAAAGGAACTTTATTTTTGTCATGTGGGTTGGTTTGTTGTTTTTTTTTTTTAAATGAGAAATTCCACATGATTGATCGAGCTTGCTATGGAAAATATATTTTTGAACACTGGTGTAAGGTTTATTTGTTTATGATTACCATTTTGTTAAATCGCCATCTTGGATTCATACAAATTGTTGTGTGGACTCCATTTTGAGTGTCCTTCTTATTGAAATATTGGCACCTTTTCCCCAAACGACGGGAAGAAAGGGCAGGAAAAGGGCACATGACTAGACTGTATAAATAGTCAGTGCACCCAGCACAGGGTGCTGTCCGTCTGAGAGGCAGCTTGTGTCCCATTTATTTGCACGCACGTTGTGAGTCAAGATCCATCGCTGTTACTTACCTGGAAGACCATCTCCTATATCCAGATCCATGTTCCTTCTGTGTCCCACCAAAGCGCAGTTCTAGGTCCGGATTTGACTGGTAGCCGTGGCAGATCTGGGACACGTCCAGCTGTCTGTTCATCTCCATCTGTGCGCCAGAAATCATCTACCCATAAGTCAAGTTCTGTCAATAAGCCCATAGTTTCTTAAGGGTTCATAGTGGAACCTTGACTTCATTGCCTGTGAGAACAAACCTATGAGCTTTTTTATTAGTTTCCTGTTAATAAACCCCTTTTTGCTTTTGCACCTTAACATTGGGTTGGTATTGCTTACCTGCTACCAAAGTGATAGGGATACTATTCCTGAGTCCAGAACACAGCATTTAATTCAATTTACTTTCCCTTGATAACACTAGGGCTGACTGCCACAAGGCCTAGTGCATATATTGTTCATTTTCTTAATTTTCATGTAGGATGCAGGTTTGTTTTAATTAACATTGCTAATGCTCCCAAATGTCAACAGCATGGAAAACTGAGGTGTTTTACAAAAAATTATTGCATTAAATCAGTACAAATGAGGTTGCTTTTCAGTTTGGTGACATTTAGCACTTATTATTTAAACATGCTTCCTTCATACTCCCCCACAGGGTGATTCAAATGGTAGAAATAATAGATGTCTGTGTAAGGTGGTTGCTTGGATCCCAACATTTTTGTGTTACAGTCAAGACAGTTATGCAACACATGATTTTTACTAGAATTCAGTCTAACTGGAAGTCACTGTGAATTAATTTATATCATGTAGGCTGAGATGCTGTGCACTTTCTGGTAGTATTATAAGTAGAAAGGGATCTTAAAGGGACATTACAGCACTTGGGCATAAGGGATATACACTTATTTTCCTACTGAGTGTTTAAGGCCTTTGATTCCTATATGAGTAGGAGTAGGGTCAGTGCAAAAAACAAAACAAAAAATTTTGCAGGAGGAGGGACAAGTCAGGGTAACCTGCTCACTATGGAAAGGAAGGTCTCCTAAGAGGTACCAGCTGGACAAAGCCCAACTGCTGCTTGCACCTATTTTAAACACTGTGTACATAACAGCAAAGCACATGAACTTGTTGCTCTACAAATGCACATTAGGACCTTGACCATGCAAATATTTATGCATTTGCTTAAATTTAAACATGTGAGTAGATTTTGCAGAAGTGATTGCAGAATTGGAGCCTATTTATTATAACAAAAAACTTCCACTAAGTGCTCAATATGCAAATTTCAAACAGTCATAACTTTGTTAAATCAGTACCAAATTTCCTTCACACTTAATGAAGCAAGCCCTTCTCACTGAGGGCTATTTATAAGCAAGGTTTCAAGCTTTGACCTGTAGCCATTTTTTAGTTATTCCAATTAAAAAACTGTGCTGGAAAATAAAATAATCATAATCAAACCTGAATACTTTACTTAAAGCCAATTAGAAAATTTGAATACAGGGATAAGCTCTACGACAAAATGTGTCAACATCTGGGCAGAAACAGTAAATATTCTGTACTACCAACACTACACAATTTTTGGAGATGGAGTGAATAACAACTTTGCTAATTGAAACTACAGGGGGAATTTAGTTAGGCAGAATGTAATTACTCACACTGGAATTTGGCCCAGAATCTGGATTTAATACTCCTTTGAAAAGTGGATAGAATCATAGACTCTAAGGTCAGAAGGGACCATTATGATCATCTAGTTTGACCTCCCACATGATGCGGGCCACAAAAGCTGACCCACCCACTCCTGGAAGAATTCTCTCCCTTGACTCAGCTGTTGAAGTCCCCAAATCATGATTTAAAGACTTCAAATCGCTGAGAATCCTCTAGCAAGCGACCCCTGCCCCATGCTGCGGAGGAAGGCGAAAAACCTACAGGGCCTCTGCCAATCTACCCTGGAGGAAAATTCCTTCCCGACCCCAAATATGGCTATCAGCTGAACCCCAAGCATGCGGGCAAGATTCTCTAGCCAGACCCTCTGGAAAAAGTTCTCTGTAGTAACTTTTAATATCCCATCATTGACCATTGTTACTAATTACCAGCGATGGCACGTTATTGACCTATTGACTAAAATCACTTTATCCCATCAAACCATCCCCTCCATAAACTTATCAAGCTTAATCTTAAAGCCAGAGAGGTCTTTCTCCCCCACTGTTTCCCTCGGAAGGCTGTTCCAAAACTTCACCCCTCTGATGGTTAGAATCCTTCGTCTAATTTCAAGCCTAAACTTTCCGATGGCCAGTTTATATCTATTTGTTCTCGTGTCCACATTAGTACTGAGCTGAAATAATTCCTCTCCCTCCCTCATCTTTAATGGCAGGTAAGGATCACAGTTTTACATCTCATTCAAAAGTGGCATTTCCAATGATACACAATCAAGCTTTGGTGTTGTGCACTAATTCACTAGTACTACTTCCTGTTGCACCTGGTGGAGTGTTTTGAGGGTGTCCTAGCCAAATCCTGCTCAGACCCTACCCTCCAACCTTATCTTTTTCATTATTATTGTTATAAGCAGTGCCTGAAGTGATGTCAATATTTAAAGTTGCCGAACGGTTTCCATTATAAATCCCTGCTTTTAATTTCTTATAACATTGTTGGTTATTAATCATATGGGTTGACATCCCCCCATACCTTCCCTTGCTTTCTGCCTGAGGCTGAATAATTTTGTAAAGTTTCAGCAAAAATGTTTGTTATTTTTGAGAATTAAATTAGAGAAAAATAGATTTCAGAAATGTTAAAAAATTTCCTATCATTCCTTTGAAGAGCTTCAGATCTTCCAAGGTTTGGAGCAGCAACTTGAAATTCAGTGTGGGAGTGGTCCTGGTCAGCAAGATTACTTTTGCTATCCTCATTTAAACACCTCCAGGTTTGACCAAATTATAAACCCCAGAAAACCATCATTTATACATACTCACTCCATCTGCACTGAGTATATTCCTGCCCTGGGAACTCCTTATAACATGGTGACCACAAACAGCAGGTTCTGGAAAGAGACTCAGAACTCAGTAAGGGGGACACTGAACTAACCACAGCAGTAGCTGCTGCTGCTGCTTCTTCTTTGCCCTAAGAGAACTCACGGGTTAGAGGAAGTGAGGGCAGGGAGGTTTAACTAAAATGTGCTGGTAGCCAGCAAGAGAACATACATTCTAGCTTTCTCTTTTCCACTGACTGGTGTTAAATCTGTACATGTCACAGACCTTAGCATTGAAGAGACAATAAGAGGCAGCCAAACATCATTTTACAGATGAGATAAGTGAAAGCTTGCACAAGGTCATTTTTGGCAGCACTGGGGATAAAACCCAGGGGACAGAGTCTACACTGTGTCTCTCAGGAAGTGCAGCAAAGCCAATGCAGGCTGAAGGGGAAAAGGTAGTTTTCTGCATAAGCACCTGATCTGCCTCTGCATGTCACTGGAGTGGGGACTGGAATCTGGCCCCAGGTATCTAATATCAGACTAAAGCCTCCCCTACTTAACCACAGTTTCTTTGAGACTGAGTATGTTAAATCTGTTTAAGGTACCTATTTTGTCCCCATCACTATTGTATCTGGGCACTTCACAATTTTTAATGTACTTACCTTTACAGTACACATGTGAGAAAGAGAAATACTATTATCCCAATTTTATGGATAGGACACTGAGGCATTGAGACTTGGCTGAGGTCACACAGAACATTTTTGTCAGAAGATGGAATTTATTTTTTTTCTTCTGTGTCATAGGTTGGCATCCTAACCCCTGGATGAGCTTTCCTCTCCACATCTATCTGTTGGCTATACTGACTCCAATCACTTGACTACACTTCCCCACAGAACCAAAGAGAATTCAACATTCCTCTGCTGCTAACAAAATAGTTGTGTAAGTCACTGCTAAAGTGTGTGACACATTTCTATTTATTGGATTGATAATAGAGGATAACAGACTACTATTTCTACCAGTTATTCATTTTGAGTAAGTGATAGACATCTGTCCTATACATTTATAGCCCGGCTGGTGGCCTCTATAGAGAGTCAATATGGTTCTGTATGATGGCATATCTATTTTTTCAGTTTGTATTTTTCTAAACTTGGTAACAAAAGTTAAGGTTGCACAGTCAAGTACTCAAAAATTAGGAAATGTCAGAATTAAAGTTGCCCATGAAACCTCAGTTTGTCCTATGTCTGTATGTGTTATGTACAGTCTTAAATGACATATCACAAATTGTTTGTTGTACAAGACCACTGCCTCATTCAGTGAACAGAATGAATAGTGAATGAACAGAGGGTTTCAAGAAGAGAAAGGTTGTTCACTTATGTCTGAGACATTGGACTGGAATACTGGAGAGCTGGATTCTATTCCTGCATTTGTCACAGCATTTCCTTGTGCTGTAGGCAAGGCTATCATATTGCATAGATACAAGGGGCTGAATTAAGGTTGCTTGGGTATAAAATATCTATATTATGGTTACTCAGTTGGTGTGTTGTGACTGCTGCTTTTCATACTGATGAATGTGATGTCATGGGACTTGGTCTAACTGCACAGTTAGTACATTTGAATTAATCCACTTGAGCTAATGTAGCCTAGCTCAAGTAGAGTGACCATTCTGCAAAACAACACTACTACTATGCAGAGTGATAGCATTAACATTTGAGGAGTTATTGTAACTTGAGAAACTTCATCCCCACTAGATTACTAGCTAGAGCAGCAGCAGCACTCGAGCTTTCATTGAAGCTGTCTTGAGTTTCAAGCACCATTTAAAGTGAGTTAGAGATATTTGTGTGTGGATATGAGTCAGGTTATAGCTCATGTGAACAATGCAATGCTGCTTTCATTTGTTAACTGTATCCAACCTATGGCATCATCTTATTCTTAGGGCTTGCCTACACTGTTACCTTAATATGGATTAAGATGGGGTGTGACTTCAAAGTGGAATAGCTATTCCTGATTAACTCCACATGTGGAAGGATTAATTCTAGAATAAGTGTGCCCTATTCCAAATAAACTAATTGGGAATAAGGCTGTGCTGGATCCTGTGTTGTTTTTATTTGCCAGTATTTTGAATCCCAATCTATTTTTGGTTTCTCTTTTGGTGTAGTCCACAATGCTTTGCTTAATTGCTCTTTTATTTGCTCAAGGTCTTTTATTTTTCTATTCCAGTTTCTACCCTGCTTTCCAATAGTAGGGTTGGGAGACATCACTTTGCCAAATTTTGAATGTTATCAAATATTACATGCAAAATTCATCCCTGGCATAACTGTATATACTGGAGATATGCCAGAGATTAATTTGGCCACATGAGTTCACACTTTGGCAATAGAAAGAAAATATAAAGATTTGTGTTCAGAGAACCTTGCAACTTCCTTAATTTCATTCTTTTTATTTTATAATGTTGAGGTAGCAGTTATATTGTGCCATACCATGCATTGACCACCATAGGTCTTTCAGATACAACAATGGTAGTGTCCATACAATACTCAAAATACATTGCACAGTTCCTTGTCTTTCTGTCCCTATATTTACCTTTCCATTCTTTTACCCAGTGTCCTATACCCTTTATATTATCTTCCTGTCCATAGCAATCACAGACTTCCAAGGTATCATTGGAGCAGCCTACAATAAAGATAGATATGACATGCAACTGGCTTGTCTGGGATGTTTTGAATTAAGGACAAAACTGTATCAAATGATCTTTCTCCACTTTCTTTCATGAGAGTGGATAGGGACTTTGAATCCATAACCAACTGTTTTTAAAACTTTTGTGAATACCATCCATTGTTTTGTCTGTCTTTCTGGATTTTTGCTATTTGTTTAATCTCAGACTTCCCCATTGTTCTTAAAGGCAGTACATTGAAAACATACTTCAAAACTCTTGAAATCCCATGACTACATGGACTGATTTATAATAGAGTGACATCACTTACTATATATTCTTAAGTAAGCATACTGATTGCTGTTTCTGTCATAACCTTTGGCTTCATTTTTAATGTTTACATTTAATTGAAGTAACTAGAAAAAAAATAAGTATTTTGTAACAGTTGCTAACAAGATGTACTCATGTATATAATGATCTTTGAGGAAAAAAAGAACTTTCTATTGAGCATTTTGCACAACAAATAATGGAACCCTAATGAGTACAGTAAATATATATATTTCTACTTTTTTTCTTGTAGACTAACCTTTAGCAAATAAAATGGCCCTAGGAAGATAGAAGATTTTTCTTAGCTATAGCTATGGTTTTTCTTAGGTAAATACCAACACCAGCAGGTGGAATTAAATGGAATGTTTTTTTCTCCCCCCATTCATTTGATGCTAAAATTTCACCAGCTAGATACACTCATAAAATGGTAGCTTAAGCAGTCATATAACTGTGTTTTTCAATCTCATCATAATCAATCAAATTTGAACTCTTGCCTAGCTAGAAAAATCTGCGTGGATCTGAGAATAAATTACTAATCTTTTCCCTTCTGAGTCCCACAGTGTTATTTACAAAGCACATTAATTTATGCCAATGTTAATATAATTAGTTCATAATAAACTAAATTTATCAGGAAGACTTTATGTGAATCCTAATGATGGGGGGAAATGGAAACTTGTGCTTGACCAATTATTTCTTTTTTAAAAGTTTACACTAAATTTGCATATAAAGTAAAGGTGCAGTAGTGTGGGTAGAACATCAAATGCTGTATATAGTGACAGTTTCTGGTATATTTGCTGTCTTAATTCATTTCAAAGTCACTGCTGTGCACCAATTAAGTGTATACTATGAGTCTTCCCATTTCAAAGTTCAAAGGGCATCAAAGTGTAGTAATGTGCAGTTTTGGATTAATCACTTGTATTTTTATGCTGTATAAAAAACTGGTGTCAAATTCTATAACCTTGATCTTACAATCAATGTCATATCATCCTGCATTAAAGTACCAGATGTTGTCAATTTGCAATTTACACATTTAAATAATATACTAATTTAAAATACTACCTCATTAGAATTATAAAGGAAAGTATGTTTCTTTGGCATGTTACTGTTGAATAATAAAAAGCAACTGACAAGTTATTATGAAGATTTTTGACAGCATTTTAATTAAAATTGGTTACTCAGTGAATTCAATAGATCATGTACCTAAATGCTACTTGAGCACTACAGTTTAAATTTTATATTAAATCCAGTCAATTAATGCAAAAATGTAATATGCTATAAAAAGGACAAAAAATGTCTTTTGGTAGAAGTAGGCTAGATGTACAACAGACTATTCTTCCAAGTTGCAAGCTCAGTCTAAAGTACATAAAAACTTACAGTATCTTAAGGTTCACCTTATGTGCTTTCTGTTGTTTGCCTGGTAAGTTCCTTCTTCGTATTGTGCCCAAATGTGTCCGCTTAGTTCATGATGAACACAACATCAGGAGAAAAAGAATTTTCTATCATTGAGATGACCAGAAATTTATACTTTTGGAGCTAATGGATATGCTTATACAAAAGATCCCATTTTGGACAGGCAGGGATTGGACAGGAGGGGATTTTCTTGATTGAAAATGAGGAAAGGGTTCCATCAATATGCTTTTAGTGAAAGTTCCCCCCCACTTCCAGAAAGTACCCAGGAGACAGAAAAATTATAATGTAGATTGACCAAATAGTTTTAACGTTGGAACATAATGTTCCTGTGACAGACATATGAGATCTGCCTCGAAGAGTGCCGGGGTTTTGAGATAATGAATTCGGTATGGACTTTAAACTATTTCATAAAACTAATTTCATGTCTAGATTGGCTTCTGGGTTTTTTTCCTTTAGCTTTTTGGATTGTTTTTCTTTTTTAAGAATGGCTCACAAATATATTTGGTGGGTGAAGAAAACATTGCAGTGGACTGGATAGCAGATTTTCACCCACTATGGGGAATAAATGTGTAGCTGCACAGCTAAGGCAGATCCAGGCACCTGCAGCTGCCCCTGGAAAATACCCTGATGTGGTACTTCACAGCATGCAGCTGATTCCACAGGAAAGGTAATAAAGTCTCAGGCTCTTGAACTGCAGCCAACGTCAAGTGGCCATTTGTATCAGCTTTAGAGTTGTTTTGTGCTACCAGAGCAGCACACATCAGCCTTAATGCACTGGAGGATGTGACTTTCAGGCTGTAATAACTTCCCAAGTATTGCCACCACAGGGTAGGCAGCAGGAAGGGGGATAAATGTGATGTGTGAGTTCATGCACATGGATCTTTGACCTTTTGGAGCTACCTTCACAAGGTCTGGATATGAGGGGGGATGGTGGCATAGAGGAGTCTTATTCATTTTTCTGCACAGGCAGGGGCAATTGTGTGTGTGTGGGGGGATCTGAAAGGCTCTATACAGACCTTAGGTTTTAAGTTATTTGGGGCAGGAACCATGTTTACTTCTGGATCTTATACAGCAATAAGCCCTCTCTTGGCAGTTCACAAAAATGGACCCAATCATTGGAAGCCTGTTGTCAAATGACCAAATCTCTCTGCACAGGAGGTGTCGTAGTTCAAAGCAGTGCAATTAAAAGGGGAAATTGTAAAGGCTTTCTACAAATGAAGAGAAATATATAGTTTCCATCTATGTCTTCTCTACAAATATCTAAAATATTCAAAAAATCAGTTACAATCTCCCCCAAATACTTTCTTAAATATCTTACTTTTGTCAATTGCAGTACTTAACATGGCTGACACGTCAAAGGAGCGTATAAAAAAACTGCTGACACATAATAAAATACATCAATTTTCTTATGATTATCTTTTCACTGGTGTGTTATATTTCATTATTTCCAATTTGGAATTAAACAGACAAAAATTTCCCTGGTGAAATTCAAATTTATATATATATATATATATATATAAAAGCTGCAGGTTTTATAATTAAATATTCCATAAGAACTAAACTATAATTGTCCTATGAAGTTCAATGCCATCCTAATTGATCAAGATTGTGTAACAGTTGGCAAGGCAAATTATAAGTTAACCTGTAAATAAAATCAGAAAATATTTTAGTAACAACTAATAAAGAAATACTTGCCAATCACATATCTTAGCTGTCAGTTTTAAGTCTGTTGCATATTTTTAACAATCATTCCCTTAAAGCAAAGCTATACAGCCTGATTGTTTAAAGAAGCTGAGAGTTCAAGGCTTCCTGCAAAGTGAATGGGAGCTGAAGGTACTTAGCACTTAGGAAAATCAGATCAGTGTTTTCCCCTTCTTCATATTGGTATTTGATATTTAAAAAACTCTCTTCATATTTCAATCCCTTCATGGCTTCAAGACTTTAGAAGAGTCCTAGGAATTTACAGTAGATTTATATGTATTTTTTTGGAATCATAAGATTGACAGCCTAGAAGAGTGAAGTTCCCCATGTATCCAGAAAACAACATGGGTACTGCCCTTACAAATCTCTCCCTTTTCCCTTATGTATCTCAAACCAGAAATGTAAGAAATTATTCTACAGGAGAAAGGATAATTTTCATGATCCTTTGACCTTTTTTGACTGCTCACAAGGGTTCCATTCACATTCTACTATGATGTGGAGAGTTTTGTGTTGTGGAAAGCTGTAGACAAGGGACTGGACTTTGACCTCCAACCCATTTCACATCTGATCACCAACAGACAGCCCAGTTTCAATAGAACAAAAATACCTTTGTACCAGGTCTAGCATCAGTGGGGAGCTTGCCTGTGTTTAGTTCAGAATGTGAAATTCTTGGGGCACAGATCGTGGCCTTGGACAAGTCCCATTTGTGCTGTTTCAGCAGTGCAAAAAGGCTTGTAGAACTGGTCTAACAGTTTGGCTGGAATCTTGTGGTGGCATAGAGTAAGTGTGGTCAACTCCAAACCCCATCATGTGCCCTCCAGAGCATGTTAAGGGCATGGCCATTAAAAAAAGGGAAAAGATCAGCTGGCAACCCCCAGCTGCCTCAAGAGTCCCTTGGGGGTTAGTGCAGCCAGACATGAATTAGACTTCCTTATGCCAGGAACTGGATTGATCGAGTTCTCCAGGTGAAGGACAAATGATTACATGACCCTTGGGGTAAGTTTTTTGTCTGTAGTGTGTGTATTTGTGTTTGTGGTGTGCTTGCTGCTTGACTGAAATATACCGTGTGGTCTATTTGTGGGGATCATGTGCTGAGCCTAGTGGCCTGCAAGGCAAGGCTGACAGCTTCTTAATGAGGCTTTGCTCCCTAAGCCCTTTAGCACCCATCAATCCTTAACAAGGGGGTGGGGCTACTCATGAAGACCAGGGCTTTAAAAAGCCTACTCCTCAGCAACCAAAGGAGCTAGCGAACAGGAGCAGCTAACAGGGGAGTTTTGTGAGGGATTTAGAGGGAGAGTGGTGTGCTAATACACTTAAAGTTCTTTACACTTTTTTAAACTTAAGACCAAAACCACCCCCTGATAAAATCAAAACTTCAACAAAGGAACAAGCTGCAGGAGTAAAAAGACAATGCAAGCAGAAGTCCAAAAACAGAGTGGGGGCTATCCAGTTCATTGCACTTCATGCAGCATGTAGGATTACTGCCTTATGGGCAAGTGGCATATGTGTGCATTCAGTGCAAGGAGCTCCTGGCCCTCAGAGACTGTGTATGTGCTTTGGAGACCAGAGTGGCTGAACTGGAGGAGCTAAGGGAGACAGAGAAGTACATAGATGAGACTTTCTGGGACACAGTAGAACTATCCCAGCCCTGGTCTGAAAGCCTCTGTGCTCTCTCAAGGAAGGAGAACATCCAACTGGAGCAGAGGGAAATGATCCCATAGTTGGGACCCTCCTTCCAGATGATGTTGTGGTATCTTCCCACACTGAGGATACCTCTCCGGGGGAGGGAACACCAGTTATTAGGAAGAGACAGGTATAAGTTGTGGGTGATTTGATCTTTAGAAACATAGATAGCTGGGTATGTGATGATTGGGAGAACCACTGGGTGACTTCCTTGCCTAGTGTGAAGGTTGCAGATCTTTCGAGACATCTAGATAGATTTATGTGTAGTGTTGGGGAGGAGCTGGTGGTTGTGGTGCATGTATGTACCAATGAGATAAGGAAGAATAGGAGAGAGGTCCTGGAGGCCAAATTTAGGCAGGTAGGTAAGAGATTGAAGTCCAGGACCTCCATGGTAGCATTCTCTGAAATGCTTCCAGTTCCATGCACAGGGCTAGTTAGACAGGCAGAATTGCAGGGTCTCAATGCATGGATGAGACAATGGTATAGAGAGGAGGGGTTTAGATTTATTAGGAACTGGGGAAACTTTTGGGAAAGGGGGAGCCTATACAGGAAGGATGGGCTCCACCTAAACCCAAATGGAACCAGGTTGTTGGCACCAGGGCCGGCTTTAGGCCGGGGAATCGGGCCCCGCAGCCTTGCCTAAGAGGGCCCCGCGCCTTAGGTGCCTTTTTAATTTTCTTTACTCACCCAGCGGCGATCTGCTCCATGTCTTCGGTGGCATTTCAGCGGCAGGGAGTCCTTCAGTGCTGCGGAAGACCTGGAGCTGAGTGAAGGATCCCGTGCCGCCGAAGACCCGGAGCGCTGCCGGGTATTCGAATCGGGCCCCACAGTTCCTAAAGCCGACCCTGGCTGGCACTTAAAATTAAAAAAGATTGTAGATTAGTTTTTAACCTAAGGGCTGGGGGAAAGCTGACAGGTACAGAGGAGCACATGGTTCAGACAGAGATATCCCTTAGGGGAGGATCTCTTAATGGAGATTTTCTCTGTCTTAGTAAGGAGAAGAGGATGGAAGATGACAAAATATGTGTAGGATCTGATGAGAAACCGTCAGATGAAAAAGAGTCCCATTCAATTACATCATGTAATGGTAGACAGCTAAAATGTGACAAATTTTTTAAGTGCTTATATACCCTTGCTAGAAGTCTAAATAATCAGATGGCTGAACTAGAGTGCCTTGTATTAAATGAATCAAATGAAGTAAAAATCTTAAATAAACCAAACTGTACCGTAGAATTTCTATGGATAGTAATGCCATGCTTGAATAACAAGAATATAGCAGTAGGAATATACTACCAACCACCTGACCACGATGATGATAGTGACTGTGAAATGCTCAGGGAGATTAAAGAGGCTATAAAAATAAATAAAACCTCAATAATAATGGGGGATTTCAACGATTCCCATATTGATTGGGTACATGTCATCTCAAGATGGGCTGTAGAAATAAAGATTCTTGACACCTTATATGACTGCTTCTTGGAGCAGCTCATCCTAAAACCCACAAGAGGAGAGGCAATTCTTGATTTAGTCCTAAGTGAAGCACATGATCTGGTCCAAGAGGTGAATATAGGTGGTAATAGTGACCATAATATAATTAAATTTAATATCCCTGTGGTGAGGAAAACACCACAGCATCCCAACATGGTAGCATTTAATTTCAGAAAGGGGAACTACCCAAAAATGAGGAAATTATTTAAACAGTGAAAAGTGAAATCTCTGCATGGAAACTTTTTAAAGACACCATAATAGAGGTTCAACTTAAATGTATACCCCAAATTAAAAAACATAGTAAGAGAACAAAAAAAAAGTGCCACTGTGGCTAAACAATAAAGTAAAAGAAGCAGTAGAGGCAAAAAAGGCATCCTTTAAAAAGTGGAAATTAAATCCTAGTGAGAAAAATAGAAAGGAGCATAAATTCTGGCAAGTGAAGTGTAAAAATATAATTAGGATAGCCAAAAAAGAATTTGAAGAACAGGTAGCCAAAGACTCAAAAAGTAATAGCATTTTTTAAGTACACCAGAAGCAGGAACCCTGCTAAACAACCTGTGGGGCCACTGGACAGATCGAGATGATAAAGGAGCACTCAATGACGATAAGGCCATTGTGGAGAAACTAAATTAATTCTTTGCTCGGTCTTCACAGCTGAGGATGTGAGGGAGATTCCCAAACCTGAAGCATTCTTTTGAGGTGACAAATCTGAGGAACTGTCCCAGATTGAGGTGTCATTAGAGAAGATTTTGGAACAAATTGATAAATTAAACAGTAATAAGTCACCAAGTCCAGATGGTATTCACCCAAGAGTTCCGTAGGAACTCAAATGTGAAATTGCAGAACTAACTATTAACTGTAGTTTGTAACCTATCATTTAAATCAGCTTCTGTACCAAATGACTGAAGGATAGCTAATGTGACGCCAATTTTTAAAAAGGGCTCCAGACATGATCCTGGCAATTACAGGCCAGTAACCTAACTTCAGTACCGGGCAAACTGGCTGAAACTATAGTAAAGGACAGAATTGTCAGACACATAGATGAACATAATTTATTGGGGAAGAGTCAACATGGTTTTTGTAAAAGGAAATCATGCCTCACCAAGCTACTAGAGTTATGTTTTTATGTTCTTATCAGCTGGCTCCAGGACTGAAGAAGACAGAGCTGCTTTTCCATATCCTCAGGCACTGAACCAAGAAGAAGTTGGATGGACATGAAGAGAGGGGCAAATGTCTTCTCTGTCCAGTGCATCTCTGAGAACACTGTTGCTGCTCAACAAACAAAAATAAATAAAGAACCAGAAGTATCCAGGAAACCTGCTTCTCCAATGTACCTGAACAAACTAGGATCGTGCTTTGCATTATAATGATTTAAATTCAGTCTTGATAAATGAATTAGCAGGATACAACCACCATCTTACTATGTTAAAGATCTGCCCATTCAAAGAACATTGCTATAAAGCATAGGTGACGACTCTGTGGGTGCTCCAGGGCTGACGTGCCCACCAAAAAAGAAAAAAAAATAGGGCGTGCTCAGCAGTAGGTAGCAGGAGCACATACATGGTACGCAATGAAACTGGAAGGCAGAAAGGAACTGCTGGCAAAGACAAAAGTTAGCCCCAGTGCTGTAAAGGGTTGCTGTAGCATCACTTCTTTTCTGGCACTGGTATTGGCAAAGATAGGAAAATCTGTCCTAAATGGTATCAGGATTACTGAAGAAAACTGAGAGGCAAGTATGAGGACAACACAAAAAGAAATAAGATTTTATGTTTCTTTGGAAATATTAGTAATCAAGTCTCCAGATGCACTGTAATATCAAGGCAAAACAAACAAACAAACAAACAAAAAAAAACAGAGATACAGATTGCTAAAGACTGTTGAAAAGCATCAGAGGGTAACAGATTCACATTTGGCTTTATCAGCTAATAATGCAGCACCATTAGAATGTGGATTGTCTCCTGCAGAACTATTAATGGTAACTACAAAATGTTTACAGGAGGTTTTTTTTTCATCAATAAAGAGCAGTCCAACAATGAGGTCTTACATACAAAAGGAAGTGCAACAAAAACATTTTAAGAGAACAAACCATCTAGCTTAATTACTAAAGAATATAGCAAGTATAAAGAGACTTTAATCCTGAAACAAAAGGGCTACAATTCTAAAGCAAGCTATAACTCCACTTATATTATGTAATAATTGAGAATTGACACATTTCCAGAAGAAATCGATTCTTAGAGCAGGAAACTTCTCTGCTGAAAGAGAATCCATAACAGTGTGCTGTGGTATAATCCACCAATGAGTTATACAGGTCATTCAAACAAGTGTCCCTGTAACACCAACAGACCCCAGTCATCGACAGGGAGAACTGAACCTGGGACCTCTGAAACTTAGTACATGAGTCTCTCCTGTATGAGCTAAAAGCCATATGGCTATTAGCTAAGGCTATAGAGAAAACTCATTACTCTCTCTCTAAGTGGTCTCTGTGCCACTACATGGGACAGAACACCACATCCAGGAGCTGTGTGAGTTACATCCGCACATCTCAATGCAAGTGTGTAAGCCACTATTTTACAGAAAAAGGAGATGTTGTGTCAAACGTTTTACCAAAGAAATCACCCCTTTGGAACCTGGGATGCTGCTTCTCATTATATTGTTGTAGGTGGCTCTGCCTCTTAGCTGGTGACTAGACTTTTGGTGTCCAGCAGTGCCCTTCCCGCACCCCCTTGCTCACCCCCTCAAAGCTTCCATAGACTGAAGTGTTAAAATTAAGAAGCTGAGAAAACTCAACAGTTGATTTACAGCTGATTACTGTTTTTTAATCTTAACTTTTTAATGAAAAATAAGTGACTAAAATATTTTTGCAGAAAATGTTTTGATCAAAATTCTCAAGGTTTTTTTTTTTTTTTTTTGAAATGACAGAAAAGCAAAAACCGAAAAAATAAAATTGGTTAAAAAAGTAACAAATTTGGAATATTTCCCCCCTCCCGCTTTCCCCCCCTATTACCAGTGGGGCAGGGGAGGAAAAAAACATGTACCAAAAAAAAAAAAAAAAAAAAAAAAAAAAAACTAAAAATGTATTCAGTTTTTGAGAAAGATTTTACTAGCACTCATTATGGATGACCTATATAACTCACTCCTGGTGCTTTCTCAAAAGTAATGAAGCCATTCAAAACATATGCTAATTGAACTTTATATTGCACCATGCCATGATGTATCTGTTTATAGAATGATGTAGATATTATGGACCATATGAAGATGCTAACAAGTCAAATCTTTGCAGACTGACAAGAGACAATGTAATACATGGAAAACACTGAGTTATGACAAAGAAAAAAAAGAAACGAGTGAATTAAAATCAATAAAATATAGATTTTTTGCTATGGGAAGCATATTAGCCTAGAAATGCAATTTCAGATTTTGTATTTCAGTCAAGAAAAAAAAAACCTCATTTCTTGAAATAGGATTCTCTCTCTTGCTAGTAGTGTAGAGTTCCTCCACCTTCCACTCATTCATTTATGACAAAACCAGTCTTTATAATCACCTTTTCCTTATGGTTTGCTACTGCTGATACTAGAGGTGAAATTCTGCTCTTGGTTTTCAGAGTTTCATGAAGATGGGGTAGGTAAGGAATTGGATAGTAGTGGCCTAGCGGATGGTCCCTGAACCAGCGGCGGCTACAGGCACCAACGCTCCAAGCATGTGCCTGGGGCGGCAAGCCACGAGGGGCGCCCTGCCAGTCCCTGCGAGGGCGGCAGTCAGGCAGCCTTTGGCGGCGTGCCTGCGGGAGGCCTGCCGGTTCCGCGGATTCGGCGGCAATTCAGCAGTGGGTACACTGAAGCCGCAGGACCGGCGGACCTCCCGCAGGGATGCCACCGAATCTGCAGGACTGGGGACCGAAGGCTGCCTCACTGCCATGCTTGGGGCGGCAAAAAAGCTAGAGCTGCCCCTGCCCTGAACAACATGGTTATTCCAGTTTGCAGAGCTACTAACTGCAGCATCGAAAGGAATTAGCATGCTTTCCCCAAGACCCTGTTGATGGATGTTGATAGTCACACAGGTGGCCATCAGATTAGCCATGCCTCCTGCACAACCATGTAACACTGCCAGATGTGTGCAAAACAGGGAGGAGTGAGGGATGAGCGTGGGATTGGGAATCAGGAGACCCTGATCTAATCAGGAGACCCTGAGTTCTAATCTAATTGTCTAATACCACAGACTATGTGCCATTGCAGAAGTTACTTTGCCTTTCTGTCTCAGTTACTGTATCCATAAAACTGGTATAGTAATACTTACTTTCTTACCTCTCAAGAGTGTTTGTAAGGCTAATGGCTGTACAATGCCTTGAATATCTAATACAGTAGTTATCTATCTTAAGGCAGGCTTGCACCCAGCTATAGTGTGCTCCATATACCCAGCAGTTAAGGCAGGAAGAGGCTTCTTTCCTGCAGTGCACAAGCACAAGACACATCAGAATTATGCTTTGTAGCCAGTATTTTTTCTTACTATAAACAGATAAATAGTTTGATATATGGTATAATTCTCCAGGAATCCTCATCTAGTACTTATGGTACTCATGCACTCACAAATCTATTTACCTACTTGACAGGCAGTTCACATCTCTAATGGAAACTGAATATTGTTTGATTTTTTTTCATTAGTATGTCAATTGTGCTTTGGAACCACCTATGTTGCACAATAAATGTATTAGTGATTTGAGCATCTGGTTTCTGTCATTTGTTCTACTCAGTAGGCAAGAGCAGCGAAATATGTCATACATAATCACACACAAATTGAATGATCAGAAATATATTGATACCAACAGCTGAGAACATGCTTTGAAACACTGACACTGTGACTGTAACTAGGAGCTGATTTAAAGATTCTGAAGGTACTCTCAAAGAAGTGGTAACTGAGCACTAAATCCACAGAGGGAGTTAGGCACTAACTGCCAAAGTCTAAAGTCCTCAAAGTTAGATCCTCAAACTCCTTCATGCTCAGATGCCTGCTTAATGCTGTAGGCATCTAAATTTCCTAGCATGTTAGTTTCCAGGGGTAAGGTCCCCTAGATGTCTAATTTTTTTTCCAGTTGGTGGCTTTGCACATGTGCCACTACTGATCTATGATGCCGAAGTCCCAGTGTAAGTGTTTCTTGCCTTAAGGCTCAGGTGTTTAGTTTATAGCTGGGGAAAATGTTCTTTTTTTTTTTCAAACAAAATTTAAATTTCTGAAATGGAAAATTATTTGATGAACCACAGAAGTTAGAGATGGGAAAGGCCTCTGTAGGCCATCCAATCCATTTCCACATCGATGTAGGATTGTTCCCTACAGCACATTCTTTAGCATTTTGTCTTGTCTGGTTTTAAAATGCCCAAACAATGAAGCTTCCACCACTTGGGAACATGGTGGATCAGAGCATGGGTCTATCTAGTCCAACATTCTGTTTCAGACAGCAGCCTGTAGCAACTGCTATAAAGAAAGGTGGAAAAAACCCTGGAGTAAGTAGACAGGTAAGTAACTGGAGGTGTCAGGGAATGAATTGCTCCAAGGGAAAAGTAAAGTAAATTTATTGCAATCATTGATACAATGATAAAGTGCATCTTAATCTCCTCTCCATCCTCTGCACTGGCTCAGGTCTGTTTTCAATCTGATTGGCTGTCCACTATAGAAACTTTGAAAACAGCAATACTGACAGCTCTAGGATCTATAGTGCATATATTTATTTAATTTTTACTTTTCAGTGACTGTTATTTCCTGCTTATGCTTCTTAGCTCTCTCATGTGCCTGCTATTATTGTACTCGCTCATGTTTGAAGTTCTCTCCAATTTAATATCATCTGTGAATTTTTATATTGCTGTTTAATTACATTTTAAATAATTAATGTAGATGCTAAATAAGACTAAACTTAATATTGAACCTGTCATAACCAGTACCTGGGAAGTTTCAAGCATCCATTCTTTATTTATTATCTAATTGCTAATATTTCTGTTACTATTTTTGTCTAATTTAAGAAAATCTGTTGCAGTATAACATTGCACAGATGCAATCTAAACACTTACATTTAAGATACAGAGATATTGCTGCTTTGCTTCCGGATACTTTAAAAAAAAAAAAAACTGCTTCTGGTTACTTAATTGAACTAGTAATTACTCTTGAACATGTGGGTTGGTTGTTTTCTGCTTGAAATAATTACCCAATGAAGCCTTCACCAGGGCTATCAGCAGGAAGCAAACAATCGGTGTATTGGTAAGAGTTTATAAAGCACTTGTGTGTTTTGCCAGATGGAGGAACAGATGGGTGTATAATACACACAAAAACTGACTACATGATCTCAGGTCTCAACCAGCAGCCACAGCTGAAATGTACAAGAATCAGTTGTAACCACTCCACAGCTGCCTGCTTCCACGGAGTTTGACTAAGTGATCTAAAAAACAAATTCTTAAAGCACATACTCTGATTTTTACCTAAGCTTTCCTCTCCAAATTGTCAGCAGAAGGGGCTTATTCTTGCAAGGGAGGTTTATAACTACTATCAACATTCATTGAGTTATATTTGTAACTCCTCTGTGAATTAATGGGAAACTAGTTCCCCAAATCAGAGTTCTGTCAGACTCATACATGTGCTTAGCTATTGTTTTGTTCTTTCAATATTTGTGCTTTTTTGATCCATTGCTTTTTTGATACCTGTTCTCTGTTTACATAATTGCTGTCTTTTAACCTATGTAAGGCTGGTGACATTCTTGTATGACTTTTTTCCCATAGTTTAGCATTGCTATAAATATCCAAACATCTAATCCTGTCTATGGTACTTCTGAAATATTAATGGTTTTATACCCTGTTGTAGTGCATATTTTCCAATTAGAATGTTGCAGTTTCTGATTCCTGTCATATGTGTCAATTTTTACCCACTTTTATGTCTCCTTCCCCAATATATCTGACATCTCAGTCTCACCATGTTAATGATAGAATAACAGTTGTATATGTAGAGTCGGAATGTGCTTTGGTTTGCCGAAAGATATTGCTGTATTAATTTGGGGTTCAGATTTAATGCTAGCAATAAGAAATACCATTAATGTTACCTAAGGGCATGTCTATACTGCACCACATTTCAGAGTAATGGGGTACAAATAGCATTGTGCACCAAAGTGCTGTGTTATAACTTGCTGTGGGTGCAAACATAAAGGTCACGAGATCACACTAACATACTCTTGTTTGAAGAGAACTATACTAGCTCATACTCATGACCTTTAAGTTTGTGCCTGCAGTATCCATGTAGGTGAATCACAATACTTCCCCCATTCTCACTGCTTAGCCCAAACTGTGGGACAGCATAGACACACATTAAGTCAAAGTGATTACTGGAGAGAAAAATTACAGTAGATAATCTTGATCATATAATTAGCACAGTGTAGCAATTTACAACATTAGCACAACTTCAAGCTAATAAGAGGTTCCATTATTTCATATTTTGGCTTCTGGATAATAGCAGGGTTTTTTTGTTTTTTTTGTTTTTAAAGAGGGACTATAAGGGACGAATACAACTTCTGATGAAAAGGGTTGTGTTTTTCAGAACCTCTGAAGAGATCAAATGAATAGACACCATTTACAATCCTTTTTCAAATGCAACACAAATCTTTATGCCTGTAGCAGGGAACTATTATACACAGCCATGAAGGAATGTCAGGGAACAAACAGAAGGTGAACCGGAAAGATGTTCCATGCAGAAAACATGGGACCTTGGAGTCACCACATTCATCTGGAGAAACACTTTGAACAAGCACTTCAGGACATAATGAGAGTTTTAGGAGATTCTGTTTGAATTTGCAAGGTATTAGGTAGTGTTTAGTGTTTGTGCCACAACTTCAGTTTTAAAAGCAAACTAGGATAATATATTTGCAGGAGTAATTAATTTAGAAAACATTTTGACAAAATGGAAGATAAAACAGAGAATTAACAATCCTATATTTAAAAAAGAAAGGTTGGGGCCTTGAAAAAATAAACAGATCTTTGGCAAGCTTGCTAAAAGACAATATACTACTAAATTATTATAAGGTAGAGAACAGACAGAACTCTAATAAAAGGGTTTGCAAATATTTGCTTGAATTTGTAAATGAATTTGCTTTGGTCCTTCTCATATATTTTTTATGTTTGTTTTCCAGGATCTATTCCATATTCCAAGAGATTAAAATCCATTAATGTTAATTGAAAACAAGTTTCCAAGTCACATGCATGAGTACATATGGAAACAGAATTTGCACATATAAGTAAGTATTCCTGATAGCATGCTTAATTAATTGGGGGGTGGAGGGGACAATATTATTTGATTTATCTGATCACAATGGGACAACAGAGTTCATATTTTGAGTATTGAATGCTTCAAAGAGTTATTCATGATCAATCCACCTACATAAATATGAAAAATCTGAATAAATTAAAGGAAATTATAATCTGGTGGAAGATATTCCACAAATAGAGGGCGAGGTTAATTTTTTCAGAAATTATTCAGTGTGAACTATTTACTCATTAATGGCAGATAGTTGGGAAAAAATCAGATCAAGGCAAGAATTTTAAGATGATTTGGCTGTATCTGGTCATAGAGGAAGAGGCTTCATAGCACTGGTTCTTGCTAAACACACTAGAAGGAAGCTTTTGATTGAAGCAATACTTTTGATACTGTTGAGGTGATGATACTGGGCTATTCAGTCCAACTCAGCTCCCTTGGTGCCACTCAGGCAGTGCAAAGTGAGAAGCAATTGCTTGTCACTTCCTTAACAGTGTAGGAAAGTTATCAGCAGGTGTAAAGCCAGTGGACCTGGCGGTTCCATCACTATAGCTTTAGGTAATGGGGGGTGTGGCAGGAGCATGCCAAGGCTTGTCAAGGGGAGGAGGAGCTGAAGTACATAATGCTTCTACAACTCTGGCTGGCGAATGGTCTGTTGGGGACCACAGCCAGCTGGCACAGTTTAGAACAGTCCCCTGGCTCTTTTAACCTGTACCTAGGGCTGGGGCTAGCCAGAGAATGGGGAAGGCAGAGCTGGCTCCCTGACAGCCCCTTTTCTCTTTTCCCACTGTGCAAATGAGAAGCTGAGCAGAGTAGACAATCTGGCTCAATATTTCTAGCATGTTCTAGGGGAGACATCTGGGAATGGAATACTTTAGTTGGGGAGATGATCAGCTAAGTGCTTTCTGCGTGAAACATACAAGACACCTCAAGCACAATTTCTTTGACCTGGTCTACACTACGAGTTTAGGTCGACTTTAGCAGCGTTAAATCGAATTAAGCCTGGACATGTTCACACGACGAAGCCCTTTCTTTCGACTTAAAGGGCCCTTTAAACCGGTTTCTTTATTTCACCTCCGACGAGGGCATTAGCGATAAAATCAGCCTTAGCGGGTCGGAATTGGGGTAGTGTGGACGGAATTCGACGTTATTGGCCTCCAGGAGCTATCCCACAGTGCTTCACTGTGACCTCTCTGGACAGCACTCTCAACTCAGATGCACTGACCAGGTAGACAGGAAAAGCCCTGCGAACGTTTGAATTTCATTTCCTGTTTGCCCAGTGTGGAGAGCACAGGTGACCACGCAGAGCTCATCAGCACAGGTAACCATGATGGAGTCCCAGGATCGAAAAAGAGCTCCAGCATGGACCGAACGGAAGGTACGGGATCTGCTCGCCATATGGGGAGATGAATCAGTGCTAGCTGAACTCCGTAGCAGTAAAAGAAATGGCAAAATATTAGAAAAGGTCTCCAAGGCCATGAAGGACAGAGGCCATAACAGGGACGCACAGCAGTGCCGCATGAAAATTAAGGAGCTACGGCAAGCCTACCACAAAGTCAGAGAAGCAAACGGAAGGTCCGGGGCAGAGTCGCAAACTTGCTGCTTCTACGTGGAGCTGCATGCCATTCTAGGGGGGGCAGCCACCACTACCCCAACCGTGTGCTATGACTCCCTCACTGGAGAAACACACAGGGAAGAGGGTTTGGGGTATGAGGAAGATGAGGATGGAGGTAATGTAGATAGCTCACAGCAGCAAGGAAGCGGAGAAACCGGTTTCCCCAACAGCCAGGATATGTTTGTCACCCTGGACATGGAATCAGTAACCCCCGAAATCACCCAAGACCCTGAGGGCACACAGGGGACCTCTGGTGAGTGTACCTTTGTAAATATTACACATGGTTTAAAAGCAAGCGTGTTTAATGATTAATGCTTAATTTGCCCTGGCAATCGCGGCCAGTACAGCTACTGGAAAAGTCTGTTAACGTGTATGGGGATGGAGCGGAAATCCTCCAGGGACATCTCCAGAAAGTTGTCCTTCATGTACTCCCAAAGCCTTTGCAAAAGGTTTCTGGGGAGGGCTGCCTTATCCCGTCCGCCATGGTAGGACACTTTACCATGCCAGGCCAGTAGCACGTAGTCTGGAATCATTGCATAACAAAGCATTGTAGCGTATGGTCTCGGTGTTTGCTGGCATGCAGACAACATCCATTCCTTATCGCTCTCTGTTATCCTCAGGAGAGTGATATCATTCACGGTCACCTGGTTGAAATGGGGTGATTTTATTAAGGGGACATTCAGAGGTGCCCATTCCTGCTCTGCTGAACAGAAATGTTCCTCGCTGTTACCCACGCGGTGGGGGGGAGGGGTGAAGTGATCATTCCAGAGAATTGGGTGTGGGGGAGGGGGGTTAGTTGGGTTTGTGCTGCATGTGAACCTGGAAACCGCAGCCCCTCCTTTTACATTGCAAACCCATTTTAAATGGACAACCCAATTCATGCTTGATATGGGAAATAAGGGCGCTGCTGTTTGAAACCATTCCCACATGTTAAGAAGGTTAAAAAAGCCAAAAGACTGTGGCTTACCATGGCTGCCTGCAAGCCGAAATCTGTGCCTGGCACTGCGTGAGTGATCTCTCACATGAAACCGGCAGGCCCTCACTATAAGAGGAAAAATGCAACCTTGTAACGAAAGAGTGTACCCATGGTTCTCTAAAATGTGTCTTTTTTAACCACCTCTCCCTTCTCCTCCACCAGCTGCAAATGTTTCTCCTTCACAGAGGCTAGTGAACATTAGAAAGAGAAAATGGAGGACGCGGGACGATATGTTCATGGAGCTCCAGATGTCCTCCCATGCTGAAAGAGCACAGCAGAATGCATGGAGGCAGTCAATGTCAGTCATCAGAAAAGCACAATATGAACGAGAGGAGAGGTGGCGGGCTGAATCGCGGGATGAACAGAGCAAGTTGCGGGCTGAAGATGATAGGTGGCGTCAGCTTGCAGACAGAAGGCAAGAGTCGATGCTCCGGTTGCTGGAGCATCAAACTGATATGCTCCAGCCTATGGTTGAGCTGCAGGAAAGGTAGCAGGAGCAGAGACCGCCGCTACAGCCCCTGTGTAACCAACAGCCCTTCTCCCCAAGTTCCATAGCCTCCTCACCCAGACGCCCAAGAACGCGGTGGGGGGGGGCCTCCGGCCACCCAGTCACTCCACCCCAGATGATTGCCAGAGCATCAGAAGGCTGGCCTTCAATAAGAGTTAAAGTTTTAAAATGCAGTGTGTCCTTTTCCTTCCCTCCTCCCCCACCCATCCCGGGCTACCTTGACAATTATCCCCCTAGTTGTGTGATGAATTAATAAAGAATGGATGAATGTGAAGTAACAATGACTTTATTGCCTCTGCAAGTGGTGCTCGAAGTGGGGAGGGGAGGGTAGGGTGGTTGGTTTACAGGGAAGTAGAGTGAACCAGGTTGGGGGGGGGGGCGGAGGGTTCATCAAGGAGAAACAAACAGTTTCACACCGTAGCCTGACCAGTCACAAAACTCGTTTTCAAAGCTTCTCTGATGCGCACCGCGCCCTGCTGTGCTCCTCTAACCGTCCTGGTGTCTGGCTGTGCGTAATCAGTGGCCAGGTGATTTGCCTCAACCTCCCACCCCGCCATAAATGTCTCCCCCTTGCTCTCACAGATATTGTGGAGCGCACAACAAACAGCAATAACAATGGGGATATTCTTTTTGCTGAGGTCTGAGCGAGTCAGTAAGCTGCGCCAGCGTGCTTTTAAACATCCAAATGCACATTCCACCACCATTCGGCACTTGCTCAGCCTGTGGTTGAACAGGTCCTGACTCCTGTTCAGGCTGCCTGTGTACGGCTGCATGAGCCATGGCATTAAGGGGTAGGCTGGGTCCCCAAGGATCACGATAGGCATTTCAACATCCCCAACGGTTACTTTCTGGTCCGGGAAGAAAGTCCCTTCCTCCAGCTTTCGAAACAGAGCAGAGTGCCTGAAGACCCGAGCATCATTTACCTTTCCCGGCCATCCCATGTTGATGTTGGTGAAATGTCCCTTGTGATCCACCAGGCTTGCAGCAGCATTGAAAAGTACCCCTTGTGGTTTATTTACTCGATGGCTTGGTGCTCCGGTGCCAAGATAGGGATATGGGTTCCGTCTATGGCCCCACCACAGTTTGGGAATCCCATTGCAGCAAAGCCATCCACTATGACCTGCATGTTTCCCAGAGTCACTACCCTTGATATCACCAGGTCTTTCATTGCCCTGGCAACTTGGATCACAGCAGCCCCCACAGTAGATTTGCCCACTCCAAATTGATTCCCGACTGACCAGTAGCTGTCTGGCATTGCAAGCTTCTACAGGGCTATCGCCACTCGCTTCTCAACTGTGAAGGCTGCTCTCATCCTGGTATTCTGGTGCTTCAGGGCAGGGGAAAGCAAGTCACAAAGTTCAATGAAAGTGCCCTTACGCATGCGAAAGTTTCGCAGCCACTTGGAATCGTCCCACACCTGCAGCACGATGCGGTCCCACCAGTCTGTGCTTGTTTCCCGTGCCCGGAATCGGCATTCCATGGCATGAACCTGCCCCAGTAACACCATGATTTCCACATTGCTGGGGCCTGTGCCTTGTGAGAGGTGTATGTCCATGTCAATTTCCTCATCACTCTCGTCGCCGCGCTGTAATCGCCTCCTCGGCTGGTCTGGGTTTCGCTTTGGCATGTCCTGGCTCTGCATATACTCCAGGACAATGCGCGTGGTGTTCATAGTGCTCATAATTGCCGAGGTGATCTGAGCGGGCTCCATGATCCCAGAGCTAGCTATGGCGACTGGTCTGAAAAAAGGTGCGAAACTAGTATCTGACGGACCAGAGGAAGGAGGGAGGGAGGGAGTAGGGTGACCAGATCACCAAAGACAAATATCGGGACGCGGGGGGGGGGGGTGACGTGGGGGGGCGTGGCGGGGGGCGGGGCCAAAAAAAAAAAAAAACCCTTCCTCCGCAAGCGCTGGAGGGAGGCCCGGGAGACTCAGGGGAAGCGCGGGGCCGGGGTGAGTAACTTTCCGGCCTGGTCCCTTGCAGGCAGGACTCAGTTGGGTGGTAGGGCGAGGAGGGGGGCGGCCCGCGGGGCCAGGCAGCGGCTGTTCTCACCCCCGGGCAGCGGGACTCGGGAGCAGCCGCTGCTGCAGCTCCCACTGCCGCGGGGGAGGAAGCGGCCATGGCGCTCCGCGACTGCGGTGCCTCCGAACCCCCCGAGCCGGGGCCTGCTGCGGGGACCCAGAAGCGCGCACGCTGCGCCCAGCCCAGCCCCTGGCCAGTCGCGTCTGGGCTGCTGCCCAGCTGGTGCAATCCCGTGGCGGCCCCGGAGTGGGGGCAGCAGGCCCCAGCCCCCCCCGTCCCGCAGGGGAACGAACGGGGCTGGGCTGCCGATGCCTCCGCCCCGGGGCCGCCGCGGGATAGCACCAGCTGGGCAGCAGCCCAGACGCGACTGGCCAGGGGCTGGGCCCAGCGTACGCGCTGCTGGGTCCCTGCAGCAGGCCCCGGCTCGGGGGGTTCGGAGGCGCCGCAGCAGCAGAGCGCCATGGCCGCTTCCTCCCCCGCGGCAGTGGGAGCTGCAGCAGCAGCTGCTCCCGAGTCCCGCTGCCCGGGGGGACAACAGCCGCCGCCGCCTGGCACCGCGGGCCACCCCCCTCCTCTCCCAACCACCTGACTGAGTCCTGCCTGCTGGGGACCAGGCCGGACTGTTACTCACCCTGGCCCCGCGCTTCCCCTGAGTCTCCCGGGCCTCCCTCCAGCGCTTATGGAGGGAGGGGGAATGGTGAGCCTGGGGAAGAGGCAGGGATTCGGGGAGGGAGCCAATCGGGGGAGGAGGGGGCGGAGTCGGGGCGGGGGGGGGTGCGAGTACTTCCGGGCTCTAGGCTCCGGGGCATTTCCTTGTTTGTCCAGTGTCCCGACCGCACGTCGGTCGGGACGCGGGACAAACAAGGAAATATCAGGACGGTCCCGATAAAATCGGGACGTCTGGTCACCCTAGGAGGGAGGGAAGGAGGGAGGGCCGAATGACGACATGGCATACAGGTACAGGGAATTAAAATCAAGAAAGGTGGCTGTGCATCAGGGAGAAACACAAACAACTGTCACACAGAAAGGTCCCCCCAAAGATTAAACTCAAAACCCTGGGTTTAGCAGGCCATTGATTTCACGGATGGAGGGGAAGCAAATGAATACAGAACAAATCTATTTTTTACATCTTAAGCTGGCAGCCGACGGTGTAGCATGACTGATAACCACTGCAGTACGACGACGATGGATACCAGTCGTAATATACCATCTTCTGCCAAAAGGCAAGGGACTGCTGCTGTGTATGCAGCCCCACATCTGCCAGCACCCAGATCGCCCTCGGCCTCTTCTGGGTGTTTAGCAGACAATACTGGGCGATTGGCAGAAAATAGCATACTACGACTGATAGCCATCATCATCGAGACAGTTGCTTGTCTGCCCAGGTGCCCATGATTGACAGCCACTGCAGTACGATGACGACGGTTACCAGTCGTAATATACCATCTTCTACCAAACGGCAAGGGGCTGGTGCAATGCAGCCCTACGGCTGCCAGCCCCACGGCTACCAGTCATGCTGCACCATCTACCGCCAAAAGGCAGTTAGCTGCTGTTGTTGTGTAGCAATGCAGTACCACGTCTGCCGGCATCCAGATGACATATGGTGACGGTGAGTTGATCTGAGCGGGCTCCATGCTTGCCGTGGTATGTCGTCTGCACAGGTAACCCAGGTAAAAAGGCGCGAATCTATTGTCTGCCGGTGCTCTGATGGAGGGGGAGGGGCCTGATGACATGTACCCAGAACTCCTCGCGACACTGTTTTGCATCATTCAGGCATTGGGATCTCAACCCAGAATTCCAATGGGCGGCGGAGACTGCGGGAACTGTGGGATAGCTACCCATAGTGCAATGCTCCGGAAGTTGACGCTAGCCTCAGTACTGTGGACGCAGTCCGCCGACTAGAGCACTTAGAGCATTTTATGTGGGGACACACACAATCGGCTGTAAACAACCGATTTCTATAAAACCGGCTTCTATAAATTCGACCTAATTTCGTAGTGTAGACATACCCTTTATCCAGCCTCAGATAATTCAGATGTTTGAAATGCATTTGTAGTAAAACTAATGTAACTGATATAACCATTTTACAGGTTCTCATGGCTATTAAGGAATTTGTCTGAAAATGATGTAAAAGATTATTTTTATTGTAATATAAATGTGAAATATTTAATCTCTTTTTAGTAACCTTGGGGAACATGACACTGAAAAGTTGTCTTATTTTTTTTTTTGTATATTATTTTGGAAATTGAGAATTGTAGAGATTATAAAATGTATGCAGGTGACTGACCCCAGAAAATACCTCAATGAAAATAAATATTTTGGGTTATAACAAAAGGTTTAAACATTTTACAACATTACAATAACTCTACAGAAATCCAAATAAAGAGAGGCCAAACAAGCCAGCTAAAAGAATCATTTTCTTGAGATGGAACTTGCAGTTGCTCACTAGTAGCTCCACCAGTAATTTCTAAAATAAATTTCTGAGGAAGTAGAGGGACAAAGGTTGCCTCGCTAAACTGCTCATATTTCATTGAGAAAAAATAGTAATGTAGATATGCATTTTCCTCTATACTCACTAGGGGACTCATTACAGGTCTCCCTTCATTTAATCGTGTGGCCATTCCTGTCTGATTTCACACTCACCTTTCTCCTTTCTCATTCTTCTTTTAATCCACCAGAATATCAACATACTCAAATACAAATAACACCACATCCATTAAAATAATGTCCCAATATCTCAAATAATATCTATCAACTCTTCTTCTCCTACAGTCTTGAAAACCGTTTCTATTTCTTTAAATTTAGGACCTGATTTTCAAAAGTTCTGGCTGTAATTTGCAAGCATCATCATGCCAACTGACAAACAGGGAGCTTATTTGCATGTGCAAATGATCAGTGATGGAGTTGGACATTTGAATGTGTAAATACTAATTTACACTCAGTGTTCAGTGGCTACATGCTTAGCATTTTTAAAGTTTATGCTTAATCTTTGATACCTGCTGATAACATGGTCACAGGACAAATTAACATCAAATTCACAAAGGAACATAGGAGCTGTAACCCCTAACTTTTAGGTGCCTAGCTTCCCAGTGGAATCCAGGAAGCCTGAGTTAGAGTCTAGACTCCCTATACAAAGAATAAGGAGATTTAGGTGTCTAAGAATGAGATCCAGAAAAGCCAGTATGTTAGATGGGGTAGCTGCCTAAGCTAGCCAACAGCAGATGCCAAGGAGAAGGTGGTGCCCTAAGCTCTGCCCATCTCAGGGAGTTAGGCATCAAAGTCTGGACTGGAGGGCAGTGCCTATCTCCATTTGTGATCCACATCTGGGAACTCCTCTCCTGCAGTCAGGTGCCTATGCCGTTTCTTGCAAAAACAGCAACGGTGCCTAACTCCGTACAAAGTGGAGGCGGGGAGAAAGGGAAGGAGTGACTCCCTTAACAGGGCTTTGGAGCTGTGCTCCAGCTCCGCTCCAGCTCCAGGTAAAAACCTGCAGCTCCACTGCTCCGGAGCTGCTCCGCTCCAAAGCCCTGCTTATAAACATTTATTCCAGTATTTAGGGGACTCAGACAAGATGTGGGAGATCCCAGTTCAATGTCCCCCTGTGCATGATGAGAAGAAAATATTTGAACATGGGTTTTCCACATCTCAGATGAGTTCTCTAACTGCTAACCTATAGAGTCATTCTCTCTCACTGGCCCAGTGCATACTTAATTATTTATACACAGTGGAACAACTTCAACAGGAGAGACTCACATCTGAATATGCCATGCTCCAGTAGTCCCTCCTCCCTGTTTGGTGCTACTGAATTGGACCTGGCAGGCAAAATAGGTAGGACAATGCCTAATTTCACCTGGTTTGAGGATCCCACTCAGCCTTTGGCATGACATAGGCATCTGGGCACCTAGATTGAGGCATTGTATTAATGTTCAAAGGCAGAAATCAAGGTGGCGAGAGGAAATTTAGGCTATGTCTCCATGTATAGTAGTATGTAACATGGGTATAAGTAGCAGTGTAGACAATGATGCACTGCTTAGATGAGTAGAGACTCCCCACAACCCTATAGTATTCACTCTACAGTGCCTCTCATGTCTCCAATGATACTTTTAGCAGTGTAGTGTCCCCCTGACTCCCTGCTACCAGACCTTTCCTCCTGCCAGAGTCTTTCACGGATGCTCTAGCTAAACATCACAGGTGGATGTAGCTTCCCTCTCACTATGGTGCATACACATACCTTACATGCCACTGCAAGAATAGACAAAGTCTTAGGTGCTAAGGGATTTTATTCCCCTCCAGGGTTAGGTGGCAGCTGAGCAGAGGTTTTGAGGATTTCAGTGGGTCCTACATTTTCGATTTAGCTGCTTAACTTCCATTGTAGGCACCTAAGTCCTTTTGTGGATCTGGGCCTTATTCCCTAAAGTTCAATGTAGAGACACAGATCGGATGAGTCATTTGATTCAAGGTCTTCCCCTCCCTCCACACCCTCTTAGTAAGTTGTGTTGAATGTAGGTTGCAAGGCATACATCAGGAAAAAAAGACACCGGAATTAAGAATCCAAAGGCTCATTCCAGCCAGATCATTGATCCATACAAGACTGCTACATTCACAGGAAGCCTGTTGCTATGTCCCAGTCTCTTGCTACACTCTGATCTGTCTGGTTCCTTGTTATGACAGCCAGTCTACATCAGGTTGGAATCAGCTCATTGTCAGTACCCATGTCTCTCCTCTCCAACTGTTAGAAGAATTCAGAAGGTCCCATTGAGCTCTCTGTCTGTCACCACTATTCACCCAAGATTCCTGTAAGTCCAATAAATTGTTCCCTGGGTCAGGGTCCAGGTATCCACGCACATCATAGGTCAGTTCTCTAAATCACTTAATAATATGCATAATACAGATTTCTCCACTGACAATTCTTGAGTGTGACGTGGCAAGACAAATGGACTGTGCCTAAGCTGTGGGCCCCAAAATTTGCAGTACCCAAAGATTCATAATTCCAAAAAAGATAGAAAATTAACATTAAAAATATCAGTTTCTTTTTAGCAGTGCTGATTTTGTCTAAACACAAAACAGCACATTTGTTTAAAAATAATTCAGTCAACTATGCAGCACCTGGCACACAGTATTTTTAGTGCACTGGGAGCTTGCTGGGATGCTTCAGGGTTCTGAGATGTTCCTTGCCATAAGGCAGTCAAAGTGTTGCCTGGAATTTAACATCATCATTAAGAAAGCACCAATCTCTGGTTGAATGCTGCAACAGATGGAAAAGTTAATATGCAGACTGTTAGTATTGGGCTGGGTGTACCAAATATAATTGTCAAAAATGAAAATGTATCAATCTGAATCAGAGTCTTCCATATGAAAGAAAAAAGAAGACAAGAAGAAAAGGACAATGGTTTAAAATTGAGACAATTTCCCTGAAGCCTAAACAAGAGAAACTGCGACAAGGGATAAAGTTGTCAAAAACTCTTAAGACTAATTTTTCAAAATTTAGGCTAGTAAGAGACATATTTAAAAAGACATGCAGAAAATCCCATAGTGAAAATCCCACTAAGCACCAATGTGCTTAAATCCCAGTAGATAACTTGGACACCAGAAAACCATTGAGAGAGACCAGGAATAGTCCCTTAGTAACCTATGGGTATTCAGCTCGTGCTCCCCATGTTTAGCAGATGTTTCAGCCTTCCATTCTATTTTGATATGTATGCTTTCCAACTTTTCTTGGGCTGAGACAGCCATACTGAAAACTCCATTTCCTCTCAGTTTTTTTTTCTGATCCTCCTCTAGAACTTTTTAAGCCCATTCTTCACTAAGCCTTCATAGTCTATTCATTTTGTCCTGGCTGTTTTGTCTATCCTTTTCAAAGAGGGAATTCTAAGACTGATTAGCACAGCCCTCAGGGTGATATATACCAGAATTTTTGCAGAAGCCAATTATTTGCTATATATGTACAGTAGGTAAGAATGTAGAAATATTTTGAGCACTAGTTTTCAACCCCAGCGCTAATGAATTAATCACAGAAAATGCCTATTAGTTTACCTGTAGTATGGGCAAACTAATGTTTGTTCATGAAAATGGGCCATTGAGCGCACATATCAGATTAAGTGGCCACCTAAACACCACTTTGGGCATTCAGTTACTGGATTTATGTACACTAATATTAAAGTTTGCTCACAATAAGGGGTTCAAGTGATGTGTGTGATTCTCCCATTGTAAGAAGCATTGAGAATTTTGCCTTTAAAATTCAGAGGAATAACATGAGGTTCTAAAATCATTTGGACCTCTCTAGTTTGAATTTTTATTTCCATTTCATTTATGTAAAGGAGGTTTGACATAGTAGGCTTGTACCTTGTGTGAACAACTGTAGGTATATCAGGAAATGAAAAAAACACAATGTTAATTTGGTTGGTTTAAAGTGAAGAAGGAGGTTGTGATTCTCAGGAAATAGAGCCTTATCAACATGTACTTCTGTTGTTTTGGCCAAACATATAAAATATATAATTTAGCTATAGCTGCAAAAATGGTTGGGCTATAAAAAGCAAATAAGTTCTGCTGAAAAGGTGGAGTGCATATTGGACAAAAGCAGGAGTTGGAAATCTTTGCTTATAGGATACTGGACTGAATTTATGCCTGGATGATTCTGCTGAATGAAATAAACCCTTCTATAATTGTTCTAACTTTGTGGAAAATTGCCCAGTTAGCTAGTTAACTGACAGAACACAATTAGCACTAACTCTTTTCAAAATGGCCTACTATATTGAAATAAACTAGCGATTTAATGTTTGTTTCTTTGATAAAGGTGTTGATTTTTTGTAAAGGAAATAATATTGGTTTGGGGTGTTAGCTGGACTCCACTGATAAATATTTGTACCCTTTTTACCTTAAACAATTTTTTTGAATACATATATAAAAATCTTGGAAGATAACTGCATTAAGTGTGCCATATCATTCCTTTAACTCTGGATAAAGAAGTGGTTAAGGAGACAGAAAAATTGCAGAACACTGGCAAGAATCCAAAAATAAAATGCATTTCAAAATATAATATCATAAAAAAGTAAATATCATAACATTCAAGAAAAAAAAGAAAATAGGATAATTCCCGAGGAACTTTGCAATTATACATTTATAGAAAGAGACTACTGTATCTTTCCAAGTTACGGATAGCTTAATATTTTGAGCTTGTGCATTTTTCCCGTGAGAAAGCAAGAAACCCAGAAATGTTTTAGTTCATCCTTTCAGTGGAAATTTTATACACAAGTGGTATTTTAGCAATAGATTTGAAGGAAGAGCCACGTTCTTGACAAGTAGTATATAAAAGTATTTAACAATAACTTATGGGGAAAACTGTGTATTAAGACATTTTATCTTGTAGAATTAGAACATTCTCTGATTTTTTATTAAAAAAAACTGTTTACACAAGTATAGACTGATATACTATCAGGTCACATACTAAGAACCATTAAAAGGAATACAAGTTCAAATTATGATAGATGTATTCTCCTAAATTATGTCTGTACTATGAAAAATGCAGTCTGAGCAGTTTGTATGAAATAACCAACTTGGAATTAGAGTTAGAAATACACACAAGCTTCCAGACTATATTGCATTTCTTTTCACTCCTTTTACCCCCAAAAGAACAGGAAGACCTTGTCCTCAAACCTGTCTGATTGGCTGTTGTTGAATGCTAGTAATCAACTGTGGATTTGACAGAGTGAAAGTGATATATGAACTCAACAGCATGTTTTAAAACCCTGAGAGTGATTCTGAAATCCTTCTCTTTTAGTGGATCTGTGTAAAAACCAAATTTGATTAAGAAATGTATCCATTCCTCACATAAAACTGTCAAATGTTTACTAGCTGAATTGAGATTTTTATACATCCTCAGAAGTGATATTTCTATACTATATTTACCTTCATCTAGGATGAACACTAGGGACTTTCGCATTTTGATTCAGATTCCTTCACCTTCAAAACCTGTTGCTTCAGGAAACTGTGTCGAAGCATCAGGAGAACAATATTGCCCACAGTTTCTGAAGCAGGTCTAAAAGGCAAAATTACTCCATTTACTGTACTTGCATAATCTTCTGTATTCAGCTAGCTCTGATATTCACCATATTATTTCTACAAGAGTACTAAGCCTGCAAATCTCTAAATTAAGTACTGTGCTAAGTAATTGTAATAGGAAAATTCCCTTTATGTCTTTGGATCAAGAATTTAATAGCTTTCATAAATACTGCTATAGGAAGCATTTTCAGCCATTTTTAAAAGGATTTACAATCTTGGGCAACTTCTGAAATGAATTAGAGAATTTTTTTTAGATTAAATGCTCTGGGCAACTTTAAAAGACATATATTCCTTTTTTATTACTCTTTGCAAAATTCAAACATTATTGGAAGGACATAATGTTTAGATGTAATAGGCACCAATCAATTGTTGAAAACGAAAAGAAACAATATTCATTTTAAAATAGGATTACTAGCCTTAACAGTTTGTCCCTCTTGAGCTCTGAATTGTGTGGTGTTTTTTTTTTTTTTTTTTTTTTTTTTTTAAATACCTAAGACTAGGGGTAGAAATTTCATGGCTTAACCCAAGAGATAGTCTGCTCTTCACTCTAACTCTAAGGCTATCAAAAGTGATACTCCCTATAAAAGATTATATATTAATATTTAGAAACCACATAAAACATATGAAAAACCTTCAGTGTCAGTAAATATGTATTATCACTCCATATCAAACCATAAATGATGACAGTCTGAGAAAGGTTGAGTTTATACTTCAGCTAGGTGTCTTGCAAATGAAAAGCTACTTAAGAGCTAAAATCAATTGGCTATATAATACCATGTTTTCTGATGGGAATAATATAGGAAAAGATGACTGGAAGTTGTTTGTTACAATGGAAAATGAGATTTTACCTCTGGATATTATCAGCCCATACATTCATCATTCTAAACCGCTTCATTTTTATTTTATTATATTGATTTACCTTAGCACCCAAGACAGTTTGTCCTCCTACAAAATTCAGAAAACATTGATTTACTTAAATAATTCAATACTTTAGTTTATGGCCATTATGTCATTTAACACTTTAGACAAATCAATGCAACTTTTATAAATTGCCATCTGCATTCAGTAGGTTTTGCAGATGTATTTTGCTGGAATCATTAGTTTGGTCTAAGCTGATGTTTTATAAATAACTTATTTTAAAACAATGAGAGTGTATATATAGTAAAAGATGCAAATGTTTATGGATAAAATGAATACTTTAACTTACCCTGAGACACCCTATGCATTAGAATGCAGTTTTAGGCTTGTAACAATATCATTCTCACTTAGCTGAAAGATATACTACTGTATGTTTGTATAAAGCTTTTCTTTCTTTACCTTTAAACAGTGATCATATATGAAGATTAAACATGTTTTTAGCAGTGTTGTCCATCCTGAGAAGTTTTGAGGAAAGAGATACCAGAAGGGACAATTCTTTAGATCAAATACAGTATTAGAAAGATTGTGGGAGTGCTACAGATAAGATTTTATTCAAATGTATCCAGTAGAAACATCACCTAGAGTGTGATAACCCCCATGATGAAACAAGGCACCAGCACTATGTTCTTGTTGCAGCAGGACAGGCTTGAGACAACTGAATTAATAGAAATTATGAGCCAGATCTTCCATTCTTTGTTCACCTTAATCTTCCCAACAAGGTGTGAATCAAATCCCATTAAAGTCAGTGACAAAGAGTCTGACTAATATAAATAATCTTTGGATCAGGTCCTTACACATCAATGAAGGTTTGAGCGTAGAGGAAATTGGACCTTGCATTTATATATTTTACTACATTTATACTAAAGTTGGGAAATTGTTGAGCATTCAGATCTTGTAAATAAAATCATGAGCAGGAAGATTGTACTATTTGTTCAATGAGCTGTTCTTTCTGAAACAATGTAAACTAGTTCCTTGGGGAAAAAAAGCTTTAAGACCTTTACATCATCCCCATTACTACAAGTTATCAAAACACAGTAGTAAATACTGTTTTCTTCATTTTGCAAGAAAAATTCATACCTAGTTTCTACATTATATGCGCCCTTAGTGATAGTTTGTTCTGGATTTAGGACTTTTTAGTAAACAGATTTACACAGTAGTGGTGTTGTAGAGCTTGTCCACACAATGCAGCAATGCACACTACGGGGGTATAATTTCTAAAGTGCACTAACTTTTGTTCACTAATTGGTTCACGTAGATCCTGCTGATGTGCACTAAAGGTTCCTAGTGTACTTTACTGTAAAACACTAGGGAAGTGCACATTGCTGTTCTGTGTAGATGTGCTCCGAGTATTCCAATTGCAAATGTAATGATCTAACTAATGTTCTAAAGGAGCAGCTTTACTAGCTTAGCTATAAGGAGCATACCATCTGACCAAGTTCACATCACCTCATTTGATAACAATGGTACATCTCTGTAATGTACTGTAATACATGGCTGCAGATGATCCTTTAGCTCATAATTCAGTTCCTAAGAAGACAAAAAACACAGGCAACTTTTTGAGCAATGGACCCAAGTAATGTGAATTGGAAGCCTTTGTCAGGTTAAGGGCAACATAATTCTTGATCATTTATAGCTTTTGCATAGTTTATTGTTTTACAGTATTGTTAATTAATCTTTAACATTTTATATTATATAAAATGTATATTTTTACAAAGGGATGGAAACAATTAAACTAAAGCCAGCTACTACTTTAGTGGATGGCAGGATGCATTGTTTCAAATAGGTGAACTCCTGCTCCCTCTCCCATTTGCTGTGGTTCCAGTACATAGGTTGAGGTCTGTACGTGAAAAGGGTACACACAGATTCCCACCCCATGGTAAAGAGTCTGAGTTCTTTGGTAGCCTATTTTCCATGACTAAATGCGGGTATAACCAGTTGATCTACAAATTACCAATTCCACTTGCTACAGACCCCATGTGTAGAGACATAGTTCATGGCCTCTTGTAACCACTATTCAACATTTAAATGAAAAAAATATTCACAAAAAATAAATTATACATTATTCTAATGTGAGACCACTATGTATCACAGAATCCTAATTACAGATGCAGCCTATAGTTTTGATTGAGTTGTTTCTTTGTTGTTACATATACCATTCCCATACCAAAGAAACAGATTAAAAAAAACCCTTACATTTAGGGTGTACTATTTGAAAGTAATTTCCATTATCTTCCAAAAACATATCTCCATTACCATCCTTTATTACCAGGCAAGCAGCAGTTGTACAAAAACATTACCAACATGCCATTTTAGTTCATTCTCATCCTTCATTCTCACAAATACAGTTGCTATTATTTGCTTCTCCAGGTTAACTGTTCTTTTAGTTCTGCATTCTTGAAGCAAGAATATCGGTCATTAAATTAATCTTTAATGAGATTATTTCAGAATAATCTTATTAGAGATGATCTTATTTCTAGATAGCCTTACATAAAACACTCTCATTAACAGTGCATCAAGATGTCACCTTAGATCAATTTTGTAACAGGATCAGAGACAAATTCATTATATACTAATCTCCCTTAAACTGAGTTTTGGTTTATATATTGTGTATTAGAAAATTAGTATTTTTGCTTCTGAAAACTGTAAATAAAACCTTTTCCGGGTGAACTATTATGAATTTAGAGACAAGGTGAGTGAGGTAATATATTTTATTTGGGAGAGAGACAAGTTTCGAGCTACACAGAGATCTTCTTCAGATCTGGAAAAGGTAGAAAGATTATTGTTTAGCATAAGTATTTAGTACATATTCTAAGAGACCATTCAAGGTGAGGTGCCCATTACCACCCGTATAATATTGGACAAAAAAGAGGGTTAGTGGGTTACAGATTGTTTAATAAGCCATACATCCAGTGTCTTTATTAAGACCATGATTTTTAGCGTCTAGCAAATTAAAGCTCCTAGGCTCATCTTTTGAAAGTGTTGTGCAGGTTTTGTTTAAGGATGAGGACTGATATAAGTGTTTGCTTTGTGAAAAGTGTTAGCGAGTTTTTGTCTTTTATCATTTTCCTGTGTAAGTTCACTCAAGACTGTAATGATTGTCTGGTTTCATCCACATAGTTGCTATTGGGGCATTTAGTGCACTGGATGAGGTACACCATATGTTGTGATAGGTTTGTGTAGGATCCATGGATTTTGAAAGGTGTTATGTGGGGAATTGATCACTGTAGTATGGAGATATGTCTGCAGGTCTTGCGTCTGTTGTTTTAGCAGGGTCTGGTGCTGCTTTCATTGATATGTCCTGGTCTGTGGGGAACATGCTTCTGATGATGAGCTTGGAGAGGTTGTGGGGTTGTTTGAAGGCCAGAAGATGGGTCCAGGAAAGACTTCTTTCAGGCTTGGTTCCTCATCAAGTATGGGTTCCAGTCTGATGTTACCCTCTATGGTTTCCAGATTGGCATGGAAGGTGACTATTAGGTGTGTTAGAGGGGTTTATTTCTATATTGAACAAGATTCTTTCAGGATATTTGAGTGGCCTGTTCCATGTATTTAATAGTGACACTCTGAGTACCTTTCCCAGACCCGAGTAAGAGCTCTGTGTAGCTCAAAAGCTTCTCTCTCTTACCCACCTTGTCTCTCTGATATCCTGGGAATGACACACCTACAACAACACTGCATATATTTTATGAACTTGAAATTCAAGCAAGGGAGATAAAGCAGTACATAACCATAAGTTTCAACTTTCAAAAAAATCTCATATTTGATATATATCTTCAAATGGCTTCAGTTTTTGCTAACCACATACTTTCTCTCTTGCTCTCCTCACCCCATTCATTACTGTAGTAACTAATAGAAGCATCTCATAGTAATGTTTGAACGCATACAAAAACATTAAGCTTCCTGGCTCTTTACTGGGTGTCCCTGCTCCTGAAAAGATGATTCAAAGTGCAAACAGTCAGTCTCATCTAATAGCAGGATGAACAGGCACCCATGCTAGCACCTGGTCAAAAGAGGTCCACTGTGTAATCTATAATTAGTGACTAGTTACAGATGTTGATACTGCAGATCAGGAAAGGACAGTGCTATATGTAGCTACAGTTGTGTTTTCTGTATACTGCACCTTTAAATGCAAAATGCTGCTTGACTACCTGTGTGCTGGAGGATGGTAGGGCTATGGTTAGATTCAAGATGGGGGAAAATGAAGACTGATACAGAGAAGGTGCAACAAAGAATTCCTCTATGGCCGGAGTTCCAAAACTTGGTTCACGGCTTGTTCAGGGTAAGCCCCTGGCGGGCCGTGAGATGCTTTGTTTAGCTGAGTGTCTGCAGGTATGGCTGCTTGCAGCTCCCCGTGGCCGCAGTTCGCAGTTCCCACCTTAGCCTCTGCAGGGGCTGGTGTGGGGGAACAGGACATCAGAGGAACCACCCTATCAGCAGTAGTTCTCTTTTGTACTGAGAGGAGAGCTCCAGCTCAGACATCGCAGCTGGCTTTAACCATGATAGTATCATTCAGGGAGAGAAGTAGAGCCTGAGGCAGGTAGTTCCCAAGCCAATTAGAGTTTTACAGATCAAAAACAACATCCGATTTCCAGGTTGACTTTTTAATAGGCACTCAGTGTAGGTCACAGAACACTGGTGATATGTTCATAGTGAGAAACTGCTTAACAGGAGACCTGTTCTATTCTGCACCATTCAATTTCTGAATAGTTTTACATGTAGCACCAGTAATCCTGATCCTTCGATAGCAGCAACAAGTTCCACATCAGAGAGGAAAAAATGCTACATTTCTTATCCAGCTAGAAGGCCAATTCCATAACAATCATCTAAAAGCAGCTAAGGATCCAAGGACATTCATCCCCAAATTGCAAACACTGGTGACCAATGGCAGATAAACACCCCGTGAAAGCAGTTCCATTGAAATTAAGGGAAATGCTTATATGAATAAGTGTGGCTGGATTGGAACCTAAAATTGTAAAAAGAACTGCCTGCATGTGAATTATAATACCTTTCAATTTGAAAAGCAATTATACATAAAATACAAAAAACCATTAGTGAGGATTACAAGATTTGTTTTAAATAGTGTTCACCAAATTAGTTTCAGAAACATTTTGTAATGAAAATTACTTATCTGATTTCAGCATATTGCACTGAAATTTCACTTTAAAATATCTGTGAAATTTCAAATGTTAATTTGAACAGGCCAGAAAACCAAACTTGCCTTATTTTAGAGAAATAATTATGGTAAATGGAGAGTTGCATAAAACTTTTTGAAATAATGGTTAAAATGTAACTGAGCTTTACTTATAATATTGTTCATGAGCATAGTTATATTAAAGGATTTAGGATAAGATTGCCACAAATCTTACTCAGCAGTGTAAGGGAGTGAAGGGGAGTTAGGTCCCCCTCTTTGGCCTGTCCAGATTGTGACTTGACTGTGGAAGGAGAACAGGGACTACTTGTCCAATGCTGTCTCTTGTGAATAAGTGGAGTAAAGACTGGGAAGAGCTATTATTTCCCTAGTCCCACTCACCAGCCAGAATAACTGGTCAGGTGTACAGTGGGGAATAAAGCTGCCCCACAAAAATGGGGGAAACAAGAGATTAATTTACTTACCTCACACCCAGCACCACTGGGGAAGGAAGAAAGAAATTGGGATTCTGAGAGCAAGTCTACATTACAGAACTACATCGATGCAGCTGTGCCGCTGTAGCACATTTGGTGAAGAAGTGCTATGCCAACAGGAGAGTGCTCTCCTGTCGGCATAATTACTCCACCTTGGCGAGAAGCAGAAGCTATGTCACCGGGCAAGCATCTCTGGCTGAGAAACTCTGGCTGAGAAAGTGCTGGTGTGGACAGCACAATACTCGCGTCACTTGGGGGGTGGGGGACTTTTTCCCACCGAGTGATGTAAGTTATATTGACTTTAGGCTTTATATAGACTTGCCCTGAGTCACTATTTATTTTCTGAACTACTCCTTGGATAGTGCAGCTGTGTGCACATAGCCATCCACCTCCTTTACTCAGGGAAGACTATACGGTTACAATTTAAACAAGCAGGAGTGCGCAAAAGGGGAGGACTCCTGTCTCATGCTGAGAAAGAGGGACAATCTTAAGTTAAGTTAAGTTATCTTAAGTGCCTATACACAAATGCAAGAAGCCTGGGAAACAAGCAGAGAGAACTGGAAATCCTGGCACAGTCAGGGAACTATGATGTGATTGGAATAACAGAGACTTGGTGGGATAACTCACAAGACTGAAGTACTTTCATGGATGGATATAAACTGTTCAGGAAGGACAGGCAGGGCAGAAAAGGTGGGGGAGTTGCGTTGTATGTAAGAGAGGAGTATGACTGCTCAGAGCTCCGGTATCAAACTGCAGAAAAACCTGAGAGTCTCTGGATAACGTTGAGAAGTGTGAGCAACAAGGGTGATGTCGTGGTTGGAGTCTACTATAGACCACCAGACCAGGGGGATGAGGTGGACGAGGCTTTCTTCTGGCAACTAGCAGAAGTTGCTAGATCGCAGGCCCTGGTTCTCATGGGAGACTTTAATCACCCTGATATCTGCTGGGAGAGCAATACAGTGGTGCACAGACAATCCAGGAAGTTTTTGGAAAGTGTAGGGGACAATTTCCTGGTGCAAGTGCTGGAGGAACCAGCTAGGGGCAGAGCTTTTCTTGACCTGCTGCTCACAAACAGGAAAGAATTAGTAGGGGAAGGAAAAGTGGATGGGAACCTGGGAGGCAGTGACCATGAGATGGTCGAGTTCAGGATCCTGACACAAGGAAGAAAGCAGAGCAGCAGAATACGGACCCAGAAAAGCAGACTTTGACTCCCTCAGGGAACAGATGGGCAGGATCCCCTGGGAGAATAACATGAAGGGCAAAGGGGTCCAGGAGAGCTGGCTGAATTTTAAAGAATCCTTATTGTGGTTGCAGGAACAAACCATCCCGATGTGTAGAAAGAATAGTAAATATGGCAGGCGACCAGCTTGGCTAAATAGTGAAATCCTTGCTGATCTTAAACGCAAAAAAGAAGCTTACAAGAAGTGGAAGATTGGACAAATGACCCGGGAAGAGTATAAAAATATTGCTCAGGCATGCAGGAGTGAAATCAGGAAAGCCAAATCACACTTGGAGTTGCAGCTAGCAAGAGATGTTAAGAGTAACAAGAAAGGTTTCTTCAGGTATGTTAGCAACAAGAAGAAAGTCAAGGAAAATGTGGGCCCCTTACTGAATGAGGGAAGCAACCTAGTGACCGAGGATGTGCAAAAAGCTAATGTACTCAATGCTTTTTTTGCCTCTGTCTTCACGAACAAGGTCAGCTCCCAGACTGCTGCACTGGGCAGCACAATATGGGGAGAAGGTGACCAGCCCTCTGTGGAGAAAGAAGTGGTTCGGGACTATTTAGAAAAACTGGACGTGCACAAGTCCATGGGGCCGGATGCGCTGCATCCGAGGGTGCTAAAGGAGTTGGCGGATGAGATTGCAGAGCCATTAGCCATTATTTTTGAAAACTCATGGCGATCTGGGGAGGTCCCAGATGACTGGAAAAAGGCTAATGTAGTGCCCATCTTTAAAAAAGGGAAGGAGGAGGATCCAGGGAACTACAGGCCAGTCAGCCTCACCTCAGTCCCTGGAAAAATCATGGAGCAGGTCCTCAAGGAATCAATTCTGAAGCACTTAGAGGAGAGGAAAGTGATCAGGAACAGTCAGCATGGATTCACCAAGGGGAAATCGTGCCTGACTAACCTAATTGCCTTCTATGATGAGATAACTGGCTCTGTGGATGAGGGGAAAGCAGTGGATGTGTTATTCTTTGACTTTAGCAAAGCTTTTGATACGGTCTCCCACAGTATTCTTGCCGCCAAGTTAAAGAAGTATGGGCTGGATGAATGGACTGTAAGGTGGATAGAAAGCTGGCTAGATCGTCGGGTTCAATGGGTAGTGATATATGGCTCCATGTCTAGTTGGCAGCCGGTTTCAAGCGGAGTGCCCCAAGGGTCGGTCCTGGGGCCGGTTTTGTTTAATATGTTTATTAATGATCTGGAGGATGGTGTGGACTGCACTCTCAGCAAGTTTGCAGATGACACTAAACTAGGAGGCGTGGTAGATACACTAGAGGGTAGGGATCGGATACAGAGGGACCTAGACAAATTAGAGGATTGGGCCAAAAAAAACCTGATGAGATTCAACAAGGACAAGTGCAGAGTTCTGCACTTAGGATGGAAGAATCCCATGCCCTGCTACAGACTAGGGACCGAATGGCTAGGTAGCAGTTCTGCAGAAAAGGACTTAGGTGTCCCAGTGGACGAGAAGCTGGATATGAGTCAACAGTGTGCTTTCATTGCCAAGAAGGCTAACGGCATTTTGGGCTGTATAAGTAGGGGCATTGCCAGCAGATCGAGGAACGTGATCATTCCCCTTTATTCGACATTGTGAGGCCTCATCTGGAGTACTGTGTCCATTTTTGGGCCCCACACTACAAGAAGGATGTGGAAAAATTGGAAAGAGTCCAGCGGAGGGCAACAAAAATGATTAGGGGTCTGGAGCACATGACTTATGAGGAGAGGCTGAGGGAACTGGGATTGTTTAGTCTCCAGAAGAGAAGAATGAGGGGGGATTTGATAGCAGCCTTCAACTACCTGAAGGGCGGTTCCAAAGAGGATGGAGCTCGGCTGTTCTCAGTGGTGGCAGATGACAGAACAAGGAGCCATGGTATCAAGTTGCAGTGGGGAGGTCCAGGTTGGATATTAGGAAACACTATTTCACTAGGAGGGTGGTGAAGCACTGGAATGCGTTACCTAGGGAGGTGGTGGAATCTCCTTCCTTGGAGGTTTTTAAGGCCCGGCTTGACAAAGCTCTGGCTGGGATGATTTAGTTGGGAATTGGTCCTTCTTTGAGCAGGGGGTTGGACTAGATGACCTCCTGAGGTCCCTTTTAACCCTGATATTCTATGATTCTATGATAGTGAATATTTCAGTAGCTAACACCCACAAGGATGTTAACACCCTAGGACTCTTTCCTCTAAAAGTTTGAACAGACAGATGAAGATTTGAATGCTGAGATTCACACTCACATTGTTAAGAGTCACATGGATAAAACCAATTTCACTGGTTGGAAAATGCAGGGGTAATGCTAGTGGCCTGTATAAAAAAAAATCAAGAATCACAATATAAAAACTCTATTATCTTTACATCTACAGAATTTTCCTGCATATCCAAAATGGCAACAGGAAATAACTTTGCATTTATTCCTATTGCTTTTAGTAATTTAAACTTCAGCATTTTTTTTTATAAATAAAACGAACTGTAGGAGTGCACGGAGACTTTAATGCTGTGTGTGCAGCCTAAAGTATCCTGTTTACTCTTCTCTGCAAGAACTGGCTCTGTATATTTTACTTTCAGCTGAATGGAAAGGAAGAAAGAAGGCTAGTCGAAGGAGCTGGTTGTCTTGCACCAATCATTACAAAAATTAGTGTAAAACTTACGGGCTCAGCTGGTGTCAAGCAGCATAGCTCCACTGAAGTCAACACAGTGGATCTGAATGCCAGGCCCTTAAATAAAAAAGAAACAGTTCTAGGAGGGCACAAAAACCTCAGGATTTTTCTTAGCTTCTTTGATATCCATATAATCAGAGATGTTAAACACAGAAAAGTCTTTTTAGATCAGCTACTCTATCCCCTTCTGAGCACTCTATTTCCTATAGTATGTTTTCTGGTGTTATATTAAACTTTTATTTTGGCTACAAAAATAGCACAAGTTGAAAGGATAATATGGCTCTTAGTTCAAACATTCATAAAAACTAAGTGCAATAATTTGTTATATTTTGTTTACCCAAGTACTTCTCATTTTCCTTCTGGCAATTCTGGTGTAAAAGCTATTTCCTGCATAAGAATGTGTGTGTAGTTACTGATATGAAGAAAAATACCAAAAACATCCATTTTGATTGCTGTAGAAACACTGCTACTTGAGATTAGTTTATTGTTACTTTTTGTACAGGAAGGATGAATCACAGCATTTGTACTTTAAAAGTTTCTTCTATTCTGAAAATTTCTACCAATCTGAGAGATATCCCCTATGTGTCAAATGGGAAATACTGCTGGAATCAGTAATCTCTCTAAAAACGGATTACACTTCAAGTGTAACCATAGCTGCAGATGCTTTGGTATTCCCACCTCTTGTGCTATGCTGTAATACCATTTGAAGAGTGTTAACGAATACGAGTAGGATTCTGATCTGCACAGAGTTGCACTGACACAGGCTTCGGAGGGACTGCACAGCAACTGGAGCTCTGATGTGGAATTCTAGATGAGTCAGCCATGATTCTTCATGTCATTTCCCAGGATACATTAAATGGTAACTTAGCCAATTTGTAGAGGGTTCATTGTGCTTCTCACTCTATTTCCAAACAGTTCTGCTTGTTGATGTAGTTGTGCAGGGCCACAGTCCCCTTTTACATAAAACAGTACCAAAGACTGTGCTAGCAGGAAATCACAGTATTCCCAATGGAATCCTGGTCTATATAGAGCCACAAGGTGGGAGGAATGAGGAACAGTTCTTTATGCACCCATATAAGGGCCAGCTGGAATCTATGCATTTAATAGTAACATATTCAAACAAATGTTTCGGATATTAAAAATAGCGAAATCCTACTTATTTCTAGAGAAGTCAATGGGACAATTCAGGCAATTAAGGCAAGTGGGGATAGCTCTACATTCCTTTCTATTCATTCATTGCATCCATATTTTGGATGCTATTTCAAATAATGTTTCTGTCTTAGATGGTTTCTCATGTATATATTCACTTTTCAGAGAATGTTTAAGCTCCTGTCTTACATTTGCCAAATCCTAGTATATCAATCCCAGACATGCACAATTTTCTATCAGAATCAAAAGAAACACGTGCAAGACATTTTGTATGCTAAAAAATCCCAGGTTCACGTGGGGGGGTTGGGGGGGGGAAATCTCCTGGGGACCATGTTTGCAAATCAACTATGACCTTACTAGTCCAATGCTTTATTTATTTCTCTTTTAAGTAGCTTTCACTATGTTATTTTAATACTTCCCCTGACTAGTGGTGGGATACTATAAATGGCTTGGTGTGGTTTATGGGGAAAGAATCATGTATATCACCATCTAAATTTTTTTTAGAAATCACCATTTAAAAAAAACAATAAATAGTGGAACCTACCAAGATAAAACCATACAGTACATCATCATTATGGTCCTTTTCCATGAACATTTTAAAAGGGAGCAGTCTAAAAGGAGTTAACAGCAATGTGCCTAAGCCATTAAAACTGTTACTTTTGATTTATGTTTTAACACATTTATATGAGAACTAGAGAATGGATTGTTCTTTGTTTGAAGTATAAAGAAATTTAGAAAATTTTAGAAAGATATATTGTGCTCCGGGAAGAAACTTATGCCACTTCCTTTCACCTCTATTGTAATAATATTTAACTTGTCTTTTTTTTTCTTCAAGTGTAATCACTGTTATGTGAGTGAAAAATAACTTTGAACACATTTCCTTATGCTCATAGGAGAATTTAATTTATGAAATCAAGTACTGGAACATTTCTTTACCCTATACAGAAATGAAGGAATCTGTTACTTGTAATGTATTTGTGTATTTCTTCTGATTTCTGATAATGGCCTGCCAATATCTTCCCATTGAAACAAAGATTTCCTTGAAGCATTTTCAAATTACTTCTAAAATAAAATTTCTTCTGTGATTCCGTTCCTGCAGAACACTTGATAATCACAGTCTGCAGACATCTCACAGGAATAAGTGCTCCAGTGGATTCATGGTACAAGTGTTTTTACTCCAGAGCTTGATTGTCAAAAATCAAAGATAAATCCTTACAGCAATATGGTAGATATAAGCCAATGAAGGCATGTAAACTTAAATGTGATTTTTTGTATAGTTCTGTGTAATATTTAGGAATGACTGCAATCTTATGTACATTAGGTTTACTAGTTCACATACACTTGTATATTCTGAATTTCCCAAATGATAACATGAACAGAAACATGATCCTGAAATCCATTTGCTCTCACAAGAGACTTTTTAATTAACAGTCACATCTGTGCAAAAATGCTATATTTTGCAAAGTTAGCAACAACTTAAACCACATTATTAAATTATGAAAAAAAGCACAAGTCTCAATGGATCAGTTTAACGTTTCAAGAACTAGTGTACAATGATATTCCTTTCCTCCAGAGTCTGAGGCTGAAATGCCAAAAATGTATGTAATGATGTAATTAAATATTTAATAGTATAATATTTTGAGCACCTTTCCAACATAAATGACATTAAAAATTAACCTGTTTAAACTGTTAAAGGTTATCTGAGCAAATTCCATTAGAATATGCTTTCAAAGCTAATTAAAGATGACACAATTTTTGAAGATGCCTTTTCTGAGAAGACTAAATTAATGTATTGACTAAAAAAAATTTAAAAAATGAAGATCAAATGGAACAGTTCAATTCTGTCTGAAGTCTTTTGTTGGATTGTTGGCTAAGATTATGAAACATCATTTAGTTAGTAACATGATACTATTGACCCTGTAGAATCCTAATCAGAGTCTAGGTACAATCCCAGGCAAATTACATTTTTAAGTCAAAGTAAAGGTTGTAAACAGCTGTAACAGCTGTCAAATGTATAAAGGGACATTGCCAACTTGAAATAAGCCCCCAAATCAGCCTTTGGAAAGATTTTCCCTCCTAAAACTTTTTAATAAAATCAAAGTTTCCATGTATTTATTTTAAATAAATCCCACTGAAAACATTATGTCCCCCACCCACCCCGAAATCCTCCCTTTGTAGTGTATGTAACCAAAACACAAATATTGAAGAGGACTGTGCCTGTCACATGAGTCCACCTTGTATGCACAGGACTGCCAGGGACAGAATTCCCTTCCCCACTACATCAGTGTGCTTCATACCAGTGGGCCATGATGATGGGCACAATCTGTTGCCACTGCAGAAATATTTTCCTTTGGAAAGACAAACAGCAGCTCTAAGCACAATTCTGGAATCTCTTGCCTGGCTCCATGGGGCTGACAATGGTGAGCAGGAGCCCATAAGACTAGGAAGCAACCCCCGTGCCCCCCTGCCCCTCCCGTCCTCTCTGCTGGATGGAGGAGGAGAAAGATGAGATGCCCCTCACCAGGAAGAAGGAATATAAGCACCCATGTTGGGAACTCATCATAGGATATTAAAGGCAGATGGGGTTGCTGGTTGGTAGGGGATATCTTTCTGAGATATTTTAAAGGCCTATATCATCTTGTTATCTAAGCAGTGACACTGGGGCCAATTAAAATAAATAAAACAAGAGATCTCAGATTTTCTCCTCTGCCAGATCTGAGCTCAAATCAGGGGAAGGGGGCAGCTGGTTACTGATTCTGAGGATAGCCCCCAAACAACATAAAGCAGTTGTAGGGAAGCTCTAAATTACACCACTGGACTATGGTGCTTTGCTTCACCACACCCCCTCCCACCAGGTAATGTAGGAACCAGCAAGAGCACAGACGCCCCAGCAGAGAGTTCATCTTTGCCAGAGGATTTCTGTGATGGTGATTTGTATCTGTATGATGGCTCTTTAATGCCATCTGAGTGGCACATAGGTGCTGATAACCCACATTCTCTTTTTCAACTATTTTATTGCAATTGAAATAATCTTAAAGATTTGCTGATATTCATGTATTTAATCAATTTAATCACAGTCGATTCCTAGGGCAGAGAGTGAATGTGGGTTCCACAGTGGTGTGATGTTACCATGCTAGTGCACATAAGCAGCAAGTACCAGAATATACCCACAAGCTCCCTTAATCTGTACAGAAATAGCATATGAAAACAACACTGTAGAAAGAAAAATCCAATTTGAAAACTAATTTCACTGCGAGCTTTCAAAGGTATTATTTGTATCATATAGGAATACTTATTATAAACTTGAGTTTTAAGATGACAGTGTTCTGCTCAGGGAAAAAATCTTTATGAGAACATTGTACAATGAACTTTCTCAAAAATTGCAAACTATGGTTATCATTCTGATTGTGCTTAATTTTAAGCACAAAAGTAATCCTATTTACTTCAGACTATTCACACGTGCTTAACTTTAAGCATGAAATAGCTCTATTAAATTAAATAAGATTACTTAGGTAATTGAAGTTAGGGATGTGCATATATATTTTAAAGATTAGGTTCAATTACACTGGTCTACAATTTTTGAAATGTTGTCTGCTTCAGAGATAAAATATGTTATTTATTATGTATTGTGATGTGCTGAATTCAAATATGACAATTAAAACAACTAATTGGCTACTGTTTCTAAGATATTTAAGATTTTACATTTTATGTCTATGTATATTGTGTAGATAGTAGAGTTTTAATCATAAATTGTAAACCTAGGTCTTTTCATGTGTTTATGGTTGCTTTACATGATAATATTTCACCTGTCCTGTTTATGTAACACTTTAAAAATCAGCAAAAGGGTTATATAAATAAAATTGATTATGAAACAAAAGGCAAAAAACAATTATGTACATAGTTTAGTCCTATTCAGTGTCTACTCGGCGCTTCTTGGCTTGTCTCTTGTATTCATTAAATGGAGCATCTCTTGGCACTGTCCAGCGATAGTCTGCAAGCATTGATGAGCTCCATTTGCCCTGATAGTGTTTCTCCATTGTTGCAATGTCCTGGTGAAATTGCTCGCCGTGATCGTCGCTCACTGCTCCGCAGTTCGGTGGAAAAAAATCTAGATGAGAGTGCAAAAAATGTATCTTTAGTGACATGTTGCAACCAAGGCTTTTGTATGCCTTGAGGAGGTTTTCCACCAACAACCTGTAGTTGTCTGCCTTGTTGTTTCCGAGAAAATTTATTGCCATTAACTGGAAGGCTTTCCATGCAGTCTTTTCCTTGCCACGCAGTGCATGGTCAAATGCATCATCTCGAAGAAGTTCACGAATCTGAGGACCTTCCTTTATCTTAGCTTCACTTCACCTTGGAAATTTTCCATGGAGGGACTTGAAAGCTGCTTGTGTTTTGACAATGGCCTTGACAAAGTTCTTCATCAGACGCAGCTTGATGTGTAAGGGTGGTAACAAAATCTTCCTTGATTCAACAAGTGGTGGATGTGGAACACTTTTCCTCCCAGGCTCCAATGACTGTCGGAGTGGCCAATCTTTCTTGATGTAATGGGAATCTCTTGCACGACTATCCCTTTCGCAGAGAAAACAGCAGTACTTTGTATATCCAGTCTGCAGGCCAAGCAAGAGAGCAACAACCTTCAAATCGCCACAAAGCTGCCACTGATGTTGGTCATAGTTTATGCACCTCAAAAGTTGTTTCATGTTGTTATAGGTTTCCTTCATATGGACTGCATGACCAACTGGAATTGATGGCAAAACTTTGCCATTATGCAGTAAAACATCTTGAAGACTCGTCTTGAATCAATGAACAGTCTCCACTCATCTGGATCGTGAACGATGTTGAGGGCTGTCATCACACCATCGATGTTGTTGCAGGCTACAAGATCACCTTCCATGAAGAAGAATGGGACAAGGTCCTTTTGACGGTCACGGAACATGGAAACCCTAACATCACCTGCCAGGAAATTCCACTGCTGTAGTCTGGAGACCAACAGCTCTGCTTTACTCTTGGGTAGTTCCAAATCCCTGACAAGGTCATTCAGTTCACCTTGTGTTATGAGGTGTGGTTCAGAGGAGGAGGATGGGAGAAAATGTGGATCCTGTGACATTGATGGTTTAGGACCAGAAGTTTCATTCTGTTCCTCTTCCTCGTCTGACTCAAGTGAGAATGATTCTGGTGCATCAGGAACCGGCAATCCTTCTCCGTGGGGTCCTGGGTGTATAGCTGATGGAATGTTTGTATAATGCACAGTCCACTTTTTCTTCTTTGACACACCTTTCCCAACTGAAGGCACCATGCAGAAGTAACAATTGCTGGTATGATCTGTTGGCTCTCTCCAAATCATTGGCACTGCAAAAGGCATAGATTTCCTTTTCCTGTTCAACCACTGGCGAAAATTTGTTGCACAAGTGTTGAAGCAGATGTGTGGGGCCCACCTCTTGTCCTGAACTCCAATTTTGCAGCCAAAATAAAGGGGATAGGCTTTCTTAACCATAATGGTTATACTGCGTTTTTGTGATGCAAAAGTCACTTCACCACAAACATAGCAGAAGTTATCTGCACTGTTCACACAAGTACGAGGCATCTCTGCTCACTTTGGCTAAACAGAAATGTGTCCTTTTGCAAAATCAAACACTGACAAATAAGAGCACAACACCGTATGATTTCTAGAGCTGATATAGGGCTATTTGTTCAGCAGAGTGATGTAAGCTTCATTATGATTGCATCATCCATGACTTCTAGGAATAACATGATGCAATTCATATCATGTATGACGCAATACCAGCTTCAGATTGCATCATTCATTGTTTTGCCTAAAAGGAAAGTACTGTCCAAACCCAGTCATAGATTTATTCATAGATCCAGTCAAAGATCTATTTTAGTCATTTCTGGTTTAAATTGAGATCCCTTCCCTTTATAACTCACTTATTCCCAAGTCAAGGGTCGTATATACTGACCCAATAGCATATCTTGAAAACTAGAGCCAATCAACAATTTTAAGAACATCATTTTCGTTCTCAGTGACCCAGAATTAGTAAAGTTTGACTACATTTATTTCAGAAGCATTTTGGCTGTAGAGCAGTGTTATCTGCAGTTTTAGGACCCAATCCTTCATATACTACTGATCATAGCACCACACTCAAAAGTAAGTTTTTTCACGACTAGGCTATTATGTAGCACAAGAATCATCCCCCTGTTTTTGTCTATATTTTTCTTGCCTTTCTTGCAATTGTTCATATTTTATCTCCATATCTGATACCACGATGTTCACATTTAAGATTTTAAGTATATTTCTTGTAAGTCATTCTCTACTATCAAATCTGGTCTTTCTAATATTTTTAAATAGAAAAGGCTTGTATTGTCATATGTTGACATTTACTTAGGAGCTGCATTGTAGGCTGGTAAAGAACTCTCCTTTTATTAAGTAAACTCTTTTGTGTTTGTAACCATGTTATATTAATACTTTATTAGAAAACATGGCAAGTCTTAGTCCACCAGAAACATAATGAGCTTCACTTCAGGGATCAGTGTAGGTCTTGCCTAAGGGAAACTTGATTCTTTGAACAAGACAGCAGACCTATTGATTTCATGTTCAAGACTCCAAAAATTTCACTGCAATATGATGTTGAAACATTGTGTGAGGCTCAGCATTTAATGGAACACTCAATTTAGGATTAATCAGAAGATCAAGGAATGAAAAAATAGAACCTTAATTACCCCATAAATTACATGGGTGTGGCTCCCATTCACTTCAATGGGAGTAATGCACATAGAAAAGGTGGGATAAGTGGTTTTCATTGCATGGCCTCTTTTCTTTTAAAATAGTTGTGTGGACTCTTGATAAAAAAGTTTTTATTTTGTGTGCTCTTTTAATATCAATGAATAGTTAAATATATTTTCTGTGTGTTTTGCAATGATTTGCCAATTTTACAAAGATGTAGAATATTTGAAAACATATACATAATTCCTCTTTGATTGTTATTATTTGTAACACTCAAGCCGCACAGATTCTCTCCGTTATTACCTAATTCTCGTCCTCCAATTGAAAGTCCAACAAACCACCCTGGGCTCAAACAACACAGGACCACATCCCTGCCCAAATGTCTCCACATTGTGGGCCCAATGGGGCAGAGGGCAATGAGGAGCTCTACAGAAGTTTCCTGGAGCTGAAGAAATAAGCAAGCTCATGCAAACAAGGGCCCGACCTCCAAGGGACACTCAGTGGATCTTTCCTCTTTTCTCTCTCTTGCACTGCAGTAGCAGTGTGGTGCAGCCATGAGGGAGAAAGACGGGTTTGGGAACTGATGACTAACCAGCCTCCAGTGGAGGGAGGGTCTGGGAGGCTTAGTGGTGAAGAAGCAATCACGCCCCCTCAACCTGATTCCTTTTCTTTCGGGGGGGGAAGGAGGGCTGGGATGGGGAGGGGGAGAGTTTCAGCTCTAGTGTGCTTGCTTACCTGGGTGATTCACTTTGTGGGCTGTACTGGTTAGCTCAAAGGCCATAGAAGATTACTCCGAATCCTAGAGAATAATAAAAGTATGTTAAATAAATAGCATGGAATTATAGAGCATACAGATTCCCAGACAAACCTGATTGCTTTTTTTTTTTCACATATTATAAAATTAGGAGATGAGGGGAGTGTGACCGGTTGGATCACAGAAACCCCCTTGGGGCTGCCAACTGATGTGCCAAGACTACTTCTGCCCCCATTTCCCTCCCAGCTTGGGACTTCAGCACCCTGTCTTGCTGAGCCAGACATGCCACTCTGCTCCAACACAGACCTAGGATTTGGACCACGTGCCCCAAAGCTGCAGATTTAACTGAAAGCAATTTAAGAAGTGTTCCTGTCTTTAACACTCAGATGCCCAACTCCCATGGGGTCCAAACCCCAAATAAATCCATTTTACCCTAAATGAAGCTTATACAGGGTAAACTCATAAATTGTTCGCCCTCTATAACACTGATAGAGAGATATGCACAGCTGTTTGCTCCCCCCCCCCGAAGTATTAATACCTACTCTGCGTTAATTAATAAGTAAAAAGTGATTGTATTAAATACAGAAAGTAGGATTTAAGTGGTTCCAAGTAATAGCAGACAGAACAAAGTGAATTACCAAGCAAAATAAAATAAAACACACAAGCCTAGTACAGTAATAAAACTGAATACAGATAAAATCTCACCCTCAGAGATGTTTCAATATGTTTCTTTCACAGACTGGATGCCTTCCTAGTCTGGGCCCAATCCTTTCCCCTGGTACAGTTCTTGTTAGTTCCAGCTCAGGTGGTAGCTAGGGGATTTCTCATGATGGCCACCCACCTTTGTTCTGTTCCACCCACTTACATATCTTTTGCATAAGGCGGGAATCCTTTGTCCCTCTCTGGATTCCCACCCCTCCTTCTCAATGGAAAAAACACCAGGTTAAAGATGGATTCCAGTTCAGGTGACATGATCACATGTCACTGTAAAACACCAAGCCTTCATTCCTCCCAGACTGACTCACAGGAAGGCCTGCCTGCAAAGAAAGCCATCCACAGTCAATTGTCCTGGTTGATGGGAGCCATCAAGATTCCAAACCACCATTAATTGCCTACACTTTGCATAATTACAATAGGCCCTCAGAGTTATATTTCATATTTCTCATTTCAGATACAAGAGTGATACATTTATACAAATAGGATGACCACACTCAGTAGATTATAAGCTTTGTAATGATGCAAAAGTTCTCTTGTAAGGTATGAAGCATATTTTAGTTACATTATATTCACACTCCTCAGAATACTTTCATAAAATCCTATAGAGTGCAACGTCACAGGGAGAACACCAATTAAGTAATATATTTGGATTTTAGAAAAGCAATTGTAGGATAGGTGGGGCCATTGTAAACTTTCTTCTGTGCCAGTGAGGGGCTTGCATGTCTTCAGATTTTAGACCAAACAAACCTTCTATTAAATATAAACTGAATCAGGAATTAACTGTATTTAGGACACCCTAAAATGGAGACCTCTTGAATATGCTGTCCTATAGGGATTTACCTCAGAACTGCCATGTAGATAACAGATATATTAGAAATGCTGTAACCTTCCTGCAGATTCACCAAAGGATGAGCATCTCACAGGGGATTCTTCTTCCCCCTCCCCCAGTACTTTAAGTGCTGTTATTCTTTTCTTAGACAACTTTTAACAGTATTGCAGGTGCTACCAGAAACATCGGTAAAATGTAAATACAACACATGCTATGAATGAAAAACGGAAATCAGCAGCAACATTACATATTCTCCTTCCATTTGTGTAATGGTTTCAGAAACTATTTGGAGTTCAAATGTGTAGCCAAAACTTAGAACAAGAAAAAACTGACGAACACTAATAAGCCCCTATTCAATTTATGCAAAATCTAGAGGATGTTTATTTGCTTTTTGAATGCCACTTACATGACTCATCATGCTAACATTCGCTTCTTACTTTATTCTTGTATCCATGTAGTCTTTGGTGGATTTTGAAGGATAATTCTCAGATGTAAATAGCCAAGCTGCTATCTTCTTTTAGTTAAGTTCACCCTGCCATAATCCACCCTATATGAAATAAATTCTATATATGCACACCACATTTTTTAAAACATCAATTAACAAATGCTCTTATCATGGATTCATAGCTTCCAAGGTGAAAAGGGACCATTGTGATTTTCTAGTCTAAACTCCTGTATAACAAAGGTCATAGAACTTCCCCAAAATTATTCTTAGATCATATTTTAACATGTTTTTTCAAGTTGTAATTTGTTAATTTATAACTTGCTGTTAAGTCTGCTATGATAAAAAAATATGACACATGGCTATATCATCGTGACATAATCAGATATTGCCTAGTAGAATATGGTGATACACACCAGCACTTTCAAGACTAATTACTCCTCCTGTCTTGTTCGGATTCAGTACCTGCCAAGTACTTGTGCAACAATCATTCACATCTGTTTTAGAGATGCAAGTACCTTAGTTAGCATTACAGGCAGTAAATTACACAGTCTACTATCAGGCTGACTAATGGATGTTCTGCTAAACCATCTGGCATGTCTCAACTAAAAAGGATTCTTATTTTTTCAAATGGAAAAAGTCTTTCAGAAAGTCAATCCATCATAGCACAGCTCACAGAGTCTCTGAGCTCCTAACTACTGTATCACCACTCTTCTCATATTATCTGTATTTATTGCCCCCTAACATTCCCAGTAACTCTTAGCTTTTCATTTTTTTGCCTATGATCCCCTGATAGAAATCATTGAAAGAAAGGAAAATTTGCTAGCACAGGCAAGGTATTTTTTTTACAAGTTTTCTTCCTTTTAAATTGTGAACCAAGAATATAGGCTGATGTGGATTGCTGTCAAAGAACTTCAGTTAATGTAATTGTCTATTTCAATTTGTAAATAGTTTGTAAAAGTTGAATCAAATGTCGCCCTAAAACATGAGCACTGTGATGCAGTCTGAAGAAGTATCACCCATATGTTCAACTATTTGGGCAAACCTATATATTTTTTTAAAATGTTTGCTACTAAAGTCACTAAGCAGTTCATAATATATTAATACATTTTCCTTTTTTGATTGGTTAGAAATAATTACACAAACATGGTTTTACATTAACAAATTTAACAAATAAAAATCCCCTCTTTTATATCTGAAAAGTTCTACCCCACACCTTTAAACCATGTCTATCTCTATTTTCATTTGCTTTGTGAATGGTAGCTCTGCCATGACAATTTCTGTATCTTTGAAAGGAGAAGGAAAAGGATTTCAGGACAGTGGAAGACACCAGATTGAGGGAAGCAGAGGTGGCAGAGCGAGAGAATCTGTCTCTGGCCTGGACTAGACTATGAGTTAAAGGTGTGATGTTAGAACTAACTAGTTTCAAATTTTGCTTAATTTCATATTTAACATTTTACATATCTTATCTATTTCTACAGTTACATAATTAGTTTTCCCCACACACTGTAAATACTAAATATCAAACACATTTTGATGGCCTTACATTACTTTAGTGAATAATCATTCTAACAACTGACTGTGTTTTTCAGTCACTACCAAAGTGATCCACAGTTTGGTGATCTTCACAGATTATTAATCATTGTGCTCCCTGAGGCCCAGACTATCTATGGCCAGAAATACCAGATCATCATGTCCCCTACCTTCAGATGCAGAACTTACTTTAGTCAGCCAGGCCCATGTTATCTTTAGTTTTGCATGTTAACTTAATTTTGGTTTATCTCTGCAAAGCAATGGGACATTCTAGCCAGAGCTGATGGTAGCTGCCTACTCCTCCAAGTGGAGTAGGCTGGCAAGGACATAACTCTGTTATGTTCTGGGCATTAGTTGTCAATTGATGACATAGGGTATCAAATCTCATAGTAATAGTGTCAAGGCTGTATCCCCACTTTGAACTTTAGGGTACAAATGTAGGGGCCTGCATGAAAACTTCTAAGCTTAACTACCAGCTTAGCTCTGGTCCGCTGCCACCATCCCAAGGCTAATTTCCTTCCTTGGGTAGCCTTGAGAGACCTTCACCAATTCCCTGGTGAATACAGATCCAACCCCCTTGGATCTAAAACAAGGAGAAATTAACCATTCCCCTCCTTCCTCTCACCAACTCCTGGTGAATCAAGATCCAAACCCCTTGGATCTTAAACAAGGAAAAATCAATCAGGTTCTTAAAAAGAAGGCTTTTAATTAAAGAAAAAGGTAAAAATCATCTCTGTAAAATCAGTATGGAAATTAACCTTACAGGGTAATCAAACTTAAAGAGCTCAGAGGACTCCCCTCTAGTCTTAGGTTCAAAGTACAGCAAACAAAGATAAACACTCTAGTAAAAAGGTACATTTACAAGTTGAGAAAACAAAGGAAAACTAAGACGCCTTGCCTGGCTATTTACTTACAAGTTTGAAATAGGAGAGACTTGTTTAGAAAGATGTGGAGAACCTGGATTGATGTCTGGTCCCTCTCAGTCCCGAGAACGAACACACTCCCAAACAAAGAACACAAACAAAAGCCTCTCCCCTCCCCCCCCCCCAAGATTTGAAAGTATCTTGTCTCCTTATTGGTCCTTTAGGTCAGATGCCAGCCAGGTTACCTGAGCTTCTTAACCCTTTACAGGGAAAAGGATTTTGGAGTCTCTGGCCAGGAGGGATTTTATAGTACTGTACACAGGACAGCTGTTACCCTTCCCTTTATAGTTATGACACGCCCCCCAAATCACAGATAGTGTTGGACGTTCGGTTCCACACTGGCTGTGATTTCTTCCTGGAGTTCTAGGAGAAAACAGAGTTAATAAGACACATGTACCTTTAGACATACTACTGATTATATAAAAACTAACAATATGTTTCATTCCAAGAACAATTGTTAACCAGTTAACGCTGGGAAACTTTCCCGGGAGAGTGCATCAGCCACTTTGTTAGAAGCTGCTGAAATGTGTTGTATTTCAAAATCAAAATCTTGGAGAGCTAAACTCCACCGAAGAAGTTTTTTGTTATTTCCCTTGGCGGTATGAAGCCACTGTAGCGCAGCATGGTCTGTTTGTAGTTGGAAACGCCGTCCCCAAACCTATGGGCGTAGCTTTTCCAGCGCGTACACAATGGCATAGCATTCCTTTTTGCTGATTGACCAATGGCTTTCCCTCTCAGACAGTTTCTTACTGAGAAACACGACAGGATGGAATTCTTGATCCGGTCCTTCCTGCATTAAAACTGCTCCCACTCCTCGCTCGGACGTATCTGTGGTTACTTGGAAAGGTTTGTCAAAGTTTGGGGCCCTTAACACAGGGTCAGACATGAGTGTTGCCTTAAGCTGGTTAAAGGCCTTTTGACACTCATTAGTCCACTGAACTGCATTTGGCTGTTTCTTTCTGGTTAGGTCTGTCAGCGGGGTGGCGATTTGGCTGTAGTGGGGTACAAATCGCCTATAATATCCAGCCAAGCCTAAGAAGGATTGGACCTGTTTCTTAGACTTTGGAACCGGCCACTTTTGGATAGCATCCACTTTGGCCTGTAGGGGATTTATAGTTCCTCGACCCACCTGGTGCTCCAGGTAAGTTACTCTGTTTTGGCCTATTTGACACTTTTTCGCCTTAACTGTTAGTCCTGCCTGCTGGATGCGCTCGAAGACTTTTTCCAGGTGCTCCAGGTGCTCTGCCCATGAATCAGAAAAAATGGCCACATCATCGAGGTAGGCAACCGCAGATTCTCCCAATCCCACTAGGAGACCAGCTACAAGTCTTTGGAAGGTGGCGGGTGCATTTTGCAACCCGAAAGGGAGTACATTGAATTCATACACCCCTGCCTGGGTGACAAAGGCTGACCTTTCCTTAGCGGGTTTATCTAGTGGTACTTGCCAGTACCCCTTGGTTAAGTCTAAAGTAGAGATGAATTGGGCATGTCCCAATTTCTCCAATAGCTCATCTGTGCGTGGCATTGGATAGTTGTCAGGACAAGTTACAGCATTTAGCTTACGGTAGTCCACGCAAAAGCGTATTTCCCCATCTGGTTTGGGAACTAGAACCACTGGAGATGCCCATGCACTATTAGAGGGGCGGATTATACCCATCTGTAGCATGTCCTGGATCTCCCTTTGTATAGCAGTTTTGGCATGAGGTGACTCCCGGTAGGGTGGGGTTCTAATTGGGTGAGCATTACCTGTGTCAATGGAGTGGTATGCCCGTTCGGTCCGTCCTGGAGTGGCTGAGAAAATTGGTGCAAAGCTTGTGCACAGCTCCTTGATCTGCTGTTGCTGCAGACGTCCAAGGGTCATGGAGAGGTTCACCTCTTCCATGCCACCATCCTTTTTTTCTTCGTAGTAGACACCTTCAGGCCACTCCGCGTTATTTGTTTCCTGGGCTGTAAACTGGCAAACGTTTAATTCTCTGGAATAAAAGGGCTTAAGAGAATTAACATGGTATACCTTAGGCTTTATGTTGGAGGTGGGGGAGGCTATGAGATAGTTAACAGTTCCTAGGCGCTCCTGGACCATGAATGGTCCTTCCCACGACGCTTCCATTTTATGGGCCTGGAGCGCCTTTAAGACCATGACATGGTCTCCTACTTTGAAGGACCGTTCTCTGGAATGTTTATCATACCAGGCCTTTTGCTCTTTCTGAACATCCTTTAGGTTTTCTTTAGCAAGGGCTAAAGAGTGTCGGAGGGTGCTTTGTAGGTTGCTTACAAAGTCTAGAATGTTAGTTCCTGGAGAAGGCGTAAACCCCTCCCATTGCTGCTTCACCAACTGTAATGGCCCCTTAACCTCGCGGCCATACACAAGTTCAAATGGTGAAAACCCTAAACTGGGATGTGGTACAGCCCTGTAGGCAAAAAGCAACTGCTGCAACACTAGATCCCAATCATTGGAGTGTTCATTTACAAATTTATGTATCATGGCCCCCAAGGTTCCATTAAACCTCTCCGCCAGGCCATTGGTTTCATGGTGGTAAGGGGTGGCAACCAAGTGATTCACCCCATGAGCTTCCCACAGGTTTTCCATGGTCCCTGCCAGGAAATTAGTTCCCGAACCTGTAAGGATGTTGGAGGGCCAACCTACCCTGGCAAAAATGTCTGTTAATGCCTGGCACACACTTTTAGCCCTGGTGTTGCTTAAGGGTACTGCTTCTGGCCATCGGGTAGCAAAATCCATGAAAGTCAGTATGTACTGCTTTCCTCTGGGTGTCTTCTTTGGGAAAGGACCCAGAATATCCACAGCTACTCGCTGAAATGGGACCTCAATTATGGGTAGTGGCTGGAGAGGGGCTTTAACCTGGTCTTGGGGCTTTCCCACTCATTGGCACACCTCACAAGACCAGACATAATTAGCAACGTCCTTGCCCATTCCCTCCCAGTGAAAGGACTTCCCCAACCGGTCTTTGGTTCCGTTCACCCCAGGATGGCCACTGGGATGATCGTGGGCTAAGCTCAAGAGCTTTACCCGATACTTAGTGGGAACTACCAACTGTCTTTGAGGATGCCAGTCTTCCTGGTGCCCACCAGAAAGAGTCTCCTTGTATAAAAGTCCTTGTTCTACAACAAACCGGGATCGGTTAGAAGAGCTGAGAGGCGGTGGGGTGCTCTGCGCCGCCGCCCAAGCTTTCTGAAGGCTGTCATCTGCTTCCTGCTCAGCCTGGAACTGTTCCCTTGATGCTGGAGACATCAGTTCCTCCTTGGACTGTGGACTGGGGCTTGGTCCCTCTGGAAGCGATGCAGGTGCTGGGGCTGTTTCCATTGACTGTGAACCGCTGTCCGCTGGTGTACTATGTGGTATCTCAGGCTCTGGCTGAGCCTCTTGGGTAGGGTTATCTGCTGCTTCCACCAGGTCAGGCTCGCTGGTGCCCTCTGGCGTTGAAGTTGTAGACGGGTTTGCAAGCACTGGACTCAGTGCTGGCAATGGTTCTGGTGCTGGTTGCGTTGCCAGTTCCGGTTCTGGGACTGGCTTTGGCTGGGTCTCTGGGATTGGGTCCACAACGGCTGTTGCAGTCGTTGGCAGAGGATCCGGTTCCACCACCGTGGTTTGGGTCTCTGGTAACACAGACGGGGCCCTGGTGGACGGCTCAGGAACAGGGATGGGGGTGAAAGCTTGCTTAGCCTTTGCTACTTCCAGTTCATGCTTCCTTTCTTTTTCTCTCTCCTCCATCTCTTTTTCTTTCAGCTCCATCTCTCTTTTGTGGGCCTCCTCTTTGGCTTTCTCTTCTCTTTTTCTCTGCTGTGTCTTGAGTTTTGTTAATTGAAGCAGTCTTTGATGTTTTCTTTCATTTTCTTCTGCTTCTAGTTTGGCCAGTTCTATTTTTTTAGCTACTTCTTTGGTAGTCATTTTCCTGTTTTCTTGTGCTGGGTCACCCCCTCTGCAGTTGACTGCAACTGGAAAGCTCTCAGCTCTGGCTGCTGCTGAGTTAACAGAGACTTTCTAACTAGCTACTCCCGAGGATGTAAAAAGAAAAAAAAAAACAATTCAGCTTGTAAATTCCTTTTACCCTGTCTTTTGTTTGCTCATTTGAACACTTCTCTTAACAAAGGACCTTGTTAGAAAAACTTAACACCTCTGCCTTCAGGCAAGGAGAGATAAGATATGCATCTATCTCCAGCTCGGCTTTTCAAGCAGCTAGAAGGAAAAAAAATCTCACTGGCTTTTGGGTTTAAAATGATCCCACTGCTCTGCCACCATGTCAAGGCTGTATCCCCACTTTGAACTTTAGGGTACAAATGTAGGGGCCTGCATGAAAACTTCTAAGCTTAACTACCAGCTTAGCTCTGGTCTGCTGCCACCATCCCAAGGCTAATTTCCTTCCCTGGGTAGCCTTGAGAGACCTTCACCAATTCCCTGGTGAATACAGATCCTACCCCCTTGGATCTAAAACAAGGAGAAATTAACCATCCCCCCTTCTTCCTCCCACCAACTCCTGGTGAATCAAGATCCAAACCCCTTGGATCTTAAACAAGGAAAAATCAATCAGGTTCTTAAAAAGAAGGCTTTTAATTAAAGAAAAAGGTAAAAATCATCTCTGTAAAATCAGTATGGAAATTAACCTTACAGGGTAATCAAACTTAAAGAGCTCAGAGGACTCCCCTCTAGTCTTAGGTTCAAAGTACAGCAAACAAAGATAAACACTCTAGTAAAAAAGTACATTTACAAGTTGAGAAAACAAAGGAAAACTAAGACGCCTTGCCTGGCTATTTACTTACAAGTTTGAAATAGGAGAGACTTGTTTAGAAAGATGTGGAGAACCTGGATTGATGGCTGGTCCCTCTCAGTCCCGAGAACAAACACACTCCCAAACAAAGAACACAAACAAAAGCCTCTCCCCTCCCCCCCCCCAAGATTTGAAAGTATCTTGTCTCCTTATTGGTCCTTTAGGTCAGATGCCAGCCAGGTTACCTGAGCTTCTTAACCCTTTACAGGGAAAAGGATTTTGGAGTCTCTGGCCAGGAGGGATTTTATAGTACTGTACACAGGACAGCTGTTACCCTTCCCTTTATAGTTATGACAAATAGCATCATAATAGAGCCTGTATGGATGGAGAGATATTAGCTGAATTTCAAGATGCTCATTGCTAGCTACAAAGCCCCTTCATTTACAGCCTAGACCCAACCTAAGAAGACCACCATCCAAATCTGACATGCCATATGTTCTATGTTCATCCAGAATGAAAGAAATGACTGTCTCAAGAATGAGGAATAAATGTGATAGAGAGTCAGCTCTCTTAAGAGAGAGAGAACTTCAGGGTTTCCTCCACCTGACCACATTAGAAAGACACGCAAGACTTGTCTCTTTGACCAAGCTTTGAATGCATGTGAAATCCTGGGCAGTCAGACATGCTCTTCAGGGCAAAGTTTATGTTTTGTTTTTAGTATATTTTACAGGGTGTAAAACTATGTACTGTTATGGCACTATACTGTTATAAATAACAAAGCATGAAAGTGTGGGTCATTGTACACAGTAAGGACCATTAAAATTGAACATTCTCCACTGACAGTAGTTAAATTTATTGCAGCTTGAGTTATTCCCATTCTAAGTATATGGAATACCACAAATATGGCTATAAAAGTAAATATTGAGCTAGATAAAAATCCATTAAAAAAAACTCACTAAACACTCATTATATTGCCATGTGTTATAATACCAAATTGTTATAGCATTATGTTTTCAGTGGAATAGATTTTTTCCTAAAGGATTCTCACATTATGCTACCAAAATTCGTTGTTCTGGCAGTGCCGCAAGACTTGGGCACTAATCCATGTCTACTCTTTCTGAATCACAAAAATACCACAGCATTTGGTGCATGTATGCATGAATGTGCTTGTTACAGATGCTTTAAAATTTGTCATTAGACGGCACTAGGCTATACATAGTGATGAAATACAGCTGTCTGACTTTCTTGTCTATACTATAGTCATAACCATGGGATCTGAGCAACATTATCTTATCTTTTTCTTTCATTTTTTATTAATCTTGTTTTAGGTATAGGATTAAAACATCAATGTTTACTGTCAGTTACCACATCATGGTACTACATGATTTCCTTGTACTCAGACTAGTGGTGTTTCAGAGGCCCCACTGTAGTTGCTGTTGGCCCAAACTGACTTTTTAAATGGAATTATTTGTTGTGAATAATAAGAATATGGACTAATGGAACTGCTGAATTTACTTAGTAAAGCACTCATCTGTACTCTATCACTCCATTTTCTTTTCCTCTTTTTCATAGATCTATTTATTGGCATTTTTACTTTTTTTATATATGAATATTAAGGTGTGATCTTTTCTACCAGTAAGACAAAATACCTTTCAAATATGTGGAATATGTAGGAACCCCTCCTTCCAATAATTACTTACTTGATGGCAATAGATGTTCAGAGACCAATGCACAATAGGATTTCAAGCAATTGCTTGTATTTTTTTCTCTCTCTACAGTGTGCTTCTATCACAAATTCTTCCCTTGTAATGCTCTAATAATTTAACAAAACTGCACCAAATTCTGTGGCCAAATTCACATTTTCATTTGAAAGTATAATTAATAATAATAATATAATAGTAATAAATAAAATAATAAATTAATAATAAAAAGTATAGCACCTAAATTATTAAATCAAAGATTTATTCTCCTCCTGCCTCTAATTTGATCATGGAGTTATATTGCCAGAAGATATGGAGACTCCACTGGTACATTTTTTTTTAACCTATTGTTATTAGACAAGATGCTGGGCAGCACTACTTTATGTAAAGCAAAAACTTATTTTAAATATAATTTTATTAAATATAGTGACAGTACAGGTTATAACAAACTCATTGTTTGTAATTAGGGCTCTTGACCAATGACAGTTAACACACGGGATTAACTAAAGAAAATTGCAATTAAAAAAAATGAATGATGATTAATCGCAATTTTAATTGCATTGTTAAACAATAGAATACCAATTGAAATGTATTATATATTTTGGATGTTTTTCTACATTTTCAAATATATTGATTTCAATTACAACACAGAATACAAAGTGTACAGTGCTCACTATATATTATTTTTATTACAAATATTTGCACTGCAAAAATAATTAATAAAAGAAATTATTTTTCAATTCACTTTATACGAGTACTGTAGTGTAATTTCTTCATCATGAACGTGCAACTTACAAATGTAAATTTTTTGTGTTACATAACTTCACTCAAAAACAAAACACAGAAACTTTAAAGCCTTCAAATCCACTCAGTCCTACTTCTTGTTCAGCTAATCGCTAAGACAAACAAGTTTGTTTACATTTATGGGAGATAATGCTGCCCCCTTCTTATTCACAAGTCACCTGAAAGTGAGAATAGGCGTTCACATGGCACTTTTGTAGCCGCCATTGCAAGGTATTTACATGCCAGATATGCTAAACATTCATATTATTTTTTTAATTGCTTGACAGCCCTATTTGTAATTAATATTTTAGTGCCAGATTGTGCCTGGCTACTCCGTGGGGACCTGTCCCATATCCCAGTGACTTCAAATCAGGCCTCAGGTATGCAGGAAGCTCCACTACTCATATGGCAATGCACATTCTCTGCACATGGGGGACAAGACCCTAGCACCCTAAAGAAATATAGCAATGGGTGAATCTTGTGCACTGTGGAGCTCCTGATTTTCTTCATGATTTTCCCCAGGGTGGTGCAGCTTCATGCCATACCAACATGGGACTGTCCCTTCAAGGTACAACTGAGCCCTTAGTCCATCATTTAACACCTGATAGTTACTTTAAAGCTCTTGAGCTGCTACAAACAAAATCTATTACGAAATTAAGTAGGAACATTTTACTTCTATGAACCATGTATTTGATATTGATTTTTCTTATTCCCCATGATGTTAGTATTCATTTTGACACCATTAATAGCTTTATGGTTATGAATTTTAGCTGCATAACCAAAAAGTAGTAGCACAGATATAGCAACTAATTGGTATTAGAAAAATAAGTGTGATGACATGTCATTTGTAGAATATGGTTATACAATTCCAGTATAAAATTTACCTAAACATTCTAACATAAGAAAAAGATGATTGCTGAAGCAATTTAGAATTGTTCATGCTTATGGTCACAGTATTTAAACTTAGTTTTCTTTGTTACAGGCAATGAGATATATTATTTCTAATTTGGGGGAAGATGAGCCTATTTATGTTTCCACGAAAGTGGTCACTGAAAACTTAGCTGTTTAGCAGAAAAACAGACATGGTGATAGTTTTATATTTTATGTAGTGTGTCAATGGCCATAAAAGTATCTTTATATATGCTATGCCTGAAATGGAAGAAAGTTAACATTTGTTGATTTTTCTGTGTAACACTATGTATATTCTTGCTATAAGGCTTGGGTTCTGTGGTTACCATAAAAATGTCTGCATTTATGAAGTTAGCATACTGTGGTCCTTTAGATGCTGCAGTTATCAAAGAGTCTAAGTAGAGGAGGAAAATTACTACACAGTTGTTTCTGAGAAATTTAATGTTTACCAAATGATGATATTTTATGTATTTATCTACATTTAAACAAACAACAGCCACATAGTAATCTCTAGTTGCCATAACCATTCATTAAGCTTTGACTAACAAAACATTTCTCTACCAAGTAGCAATAAATAAATTGCAGACAGGTAACAGACTGGCTACTGCGAGCACCCAAAAATAAGCATTGAAGTCAATGGGAGTTAGGTGCCTAAGCTGCTTCAGTGCTTTTGAAAATCCCATTAAACACTTACCTGTATCTTTAGGAGCCTACATACATTTAAAAAGTGGGGGGTGGAAGGGCATGGCCTTCTTTGCTCCACCCTCGGCCCCCCCCGTTTCAGCATCGTTTAGTATGGATCTTGTAGATCTTATTTTTTACTTTGATAGGCAGTCTCCTATCACAGCCTACTCCACTCACTTCTCTCCATTTAGTCCATGCCTTTCCTATTTGCTTATAAGTTTGTCATTAAGTTCACCATTATTCTGTACTATCCAACCTAGGTATTTGAACGTCTAATTTTGGTACAGAATCTAGCCCTTAGGCATTTTAGAAAATGCTGCTTTTGGTACTGAGAACTCAAATACACATGTCTGTCTCTCAAATGGATTAATAATAGCTGACAAGGCCAAGATTTTCATAAGTAGCTAACAATTTGGAAGGCTTCCATTTTTGTGTACACAATTTGAGACACTTAATTTTCAGAAAGTGCTGAGCACACCTGTATGATAATTGAACTCATTTAAGCTGTTTCCCCTAAAATACCCAAAGCCGCCTGTCATTTCTGGAAACGATGGCTAAACTCTAAAGCAGAGCAAGCTCTCTAAATATAGAAAAAAAATTACAAAAAATAGCAATGCTCTTTCAGAAATGTATTTGGATTTGTAAAAACTGAAGAAAAGTAAAGAGCTTACCCCTGTTCTCAGATGCCCTTGTCAGGGTACATCCACTCCACAATGTAAGTCTGGGCTTAAGCTCAGGCTTGAGCGCAACCCCCTCTTCTGTCTATCCACGTCTATCTGACTTGGGCCAGTAAGTCCTCTGGACCCAGCAAGGTGGCAGATCTGAGTTCGGCTCCACAGTGTATCATTTTGCAATGTGGATCGAGCTTTGGCCCAAGTCTCCAGACTTATGTCCTGAGAATAGACTGGATACTTTCACATTGTTACAAAGATGTGTTGGCTTGTAAAAAAATAGTGCATTCTACTGCCTTCCTTTTTTTGTACATCTCACTCTACAAATTGGCCACACCACAGGATTACAAACTTCCTGTAAACAGTAAACTGTATAGGGGAAGAGGGAATGTCATACATGGGTTGGGGGGGGGAGGGGAGGAGAAAGAGGATGTCCAAACTGCAGCAGTGGGGTTGTATGCAGTCCAGAAATTTGGTGGGGTTGGGAGGCTGGCTGTGCAGTTCTCGGAGAGTCCAAATTATCACATGTATCTTAAGTTATAGGGAAGCAGTAGTCTATGTAGATGCTAACACAGCATTCTGTTGATTCAACCATGAATTTTGACCCAATCCTGAGTGCTGTTAGCCATAAATATTTACCATAGTAGTAACCCATATGTTTAGGGTGACCAGATGTCCCAATTTTACAGGGACAATCCCAATTTGGGTCTTTTTCTCCTATTAGCCCCCACCCCCATCCCAATTTTTCACTTTTGCCGTCTGGTCACCCTACATATGTTTCTAATGTGCCAGGGTTCTCCTCCTGGTTCTGCCCCAGGCCCCACCCCTTCCTCCAAGACCCCACCCCTGCCCTGCCTCTTCCTCCCCATTGTGCCTCCTCCCCCCAGTGCTCCCCCAGCCCTGACTCCTGTTCCCTCTCCCACCCCCCAAGTGCCTCCTAAATGCTACAGAACAGCTGATTGCAGAGGGTGAAGGTGCTGCTGGACAGAAGTTGCTTGGGGGAGGGGGAGGCACTTCTGAGGATGCACTGAACCTTTTTTAAGTAGAGACTGTTTGATGTCAGTTTTCAGGACCTTCCACCTCTGCAGCCCAGCTACATTCCAGCAAGAGCCTGGGATTTCAAATTGTCTCAGAGTGGTCAAACAGGAAGCATTTCAGAGATGTATTTTATAGTGGATATCCTGGACAGGGCCAAAAAGCAGGTGACAGGATTCATGGCAAGTGGATAGGCACAGATAGGCAGCAGAGCACAAGGAGAGACTTGTCGTAGGTGAGGAGAGACTTGCAGCACAGTTTTAGAGTGGGAGCATCATTTGAGGGAAGAAAAGAGAAGAGTGCAGCAGAAACATCTGCTTGAGAGGCTACTTGTTCTAATGGCCGCAAGATTCAGCCTCCTGCTCCACTCACCCCATGTCCTAAGTCCCCTCAATGGTACCATGTCATTCAGACCAGGAATGCATTGGACAATACTATGTTGGGTGGCCCATGCAACCGCGATTGAATACTAACTGGACAAGGTTAGTGTACTTCCAGCAGTCCTCCAGTCTCCCACCACAGCCTCAAGTGTGTGGTAAAACTTGTTAGAAAGGGAAGGAAGAATTAGGGGTGGGGAAATGGGGGGAAAGAAGGTGCATGCAAAAGTAGGGAATTTATTTGTTTGCAGTGGTTTCACTGTTTTGCACTGTTCATTGGTTGTGTTTTGCACATCATTTTATTACTGGAGGTTGTGTTGTAATAACAGCTGGCAGTGCTAATAAATATAAGTATAAATACAGCCAAGTTCACAAATAAAGGCTTTAAATTTTATTAAGAATGTTTATTATCACCACTGCATCACACTAATATGAGTATTTCAAAGAATAAATATAAAGACAAGATAAGGCATAATTGGGAAGTTGTGTCCAAACAATTTCTCAATATATCTAATCAGATCAGTCCACAATGAAAATCCAAAATTCATGTCATACAAAACACCATCTCCCAACATTGTATGAGCAGTCATCTCATCCACAATTAACAATCCATGATAATAACACAACCACCATTCATAGCATACAACAGTAATTTATTTCCTGTAAAAGTTGCTGTACAAATACATCCATAAACATACTAATCATTGGTCCATGTAAATCCATAATATAGGTGTTCCAGAAGCACAAGTCGCCATAGGGGGCATCAGTATCTATTCTAAGAGCAGCATCAGCAAGTTTGAGTTTGCCATGTCTGTATCCTCCTTCAACAGGTGCCTTTAGTAGGTCAGAAATCACAGCCAAAATGGCAACCATCTCATGATTACCTGGCCCATTTCCTGAAATAGGAGCGAAAGTAAGACAAGTTCTTGCCGATAAGTTAAAGAATTATGGGCTGGATGAATGGACTATACGGTAGATAGAAAGCTGGCTAGATTGTTGGGCTCAACAGGTAGTGATCAATGGCTCCATGTCTAGTTGCAGGCCATATCAAGTGGAGTGCCCAAAGGGTTCCTCCTGGGGCTGGTTTTGTTCAAGATCTTCATTAATGATCTGGAGGATGACGTGGACTACACTCAGCAAGTTTACAGATGACATTAAACTGGGAGGAGTGGTAGATACGCTGGAGGGTAGGGATAGGATACAGAGGGACCTAGACAAATTAGAGGATTGGGCCAAAAGAAACCTGATGAGGTTCAACAAGGACAAGTGCAGAGTCCTGCACTTAGGACGGAAGAATCCCATGCATTGCTACAGACTAGGGACCGAGTGGCTAGCCAGCAGTTCTGCAGAAAAGGACCTAGGGGTTACAGTGGCCGAGAAGCTGGATATGAGTCAACAGTGTGCCCTTGTTGCCAAGAAGGCTAACAGCATTGTGGGCTGTATAAGTAGGGGCATTGCCAGCAGATTGAGGGATGTGATCATTCCCCTCTATTCGACATTGATGAGCCTCACCAATGTTTACTGTGTCCATTTTTGGGCCCCACACTACAATGAAGGATGTGGAAGAATTGGAAAGAGTCCAGCGGAGGGCAACAAATTATTAGGGGGCTAGAACACATGATTTATGAGGAGAGGCTGAGGGAACTGGGATTGTTTAGTCTGCAGAAGAGAAGAATGAGGGGGGATTTGATAGCTGCTTTCAACTACCTGAAAAGGTGTTCCAAAGAGGATGGATCTAGACTGTTCTCCATGATACCAGATGACAGAACAAGGAGTAATGGTCTCAAGTTGCAGTGGGGGACGTTTAGGTTGGATATTAGGAAAAACTCTCACTAGGAGGGTGGTGAAGCACTGGAATGTGTTACCTAGGGAGGTGGTGGAATCTCCTTCCTTAGAAATTTTTAACCTCAGGCTTGACAAAGCGCTTGCTGGTATGATTTAGTTGGGAATTGGTCCTGCTTTGAGCAAGGGGGTTGGACTAGATGACCTCCTGAGGTCCCTTCCAATCTCAATATTCTATGATTCTTCTAATGGTGACTTCTCCACGTTGTGGGCTCCAGTTGCCAGGAGTGTGCGGACTGAGAAAATGGCTTGGCTGGATGTGTTGGCAGGCTGTGAGAACTTCCTGCAAAGCACTGTGGGATGGACAGTCTAGTTTTCCCACAGTTCTCCATGAACAAAGGGCTAGAGTGGCTACAGCTGGGTGGTATTGATGCTTCCGTGAGGGTATGAGACTCCAATCCAGAAATTCTAAACTTGGGGCCATTATTCAGTGTGGATGCTCAAGGCCTGGCTTACAAACAACAAGCCTGCAGGCTCACGTCCCAAAGGTGTAGACATACCTTCGTTATTGAAAAACGCATCACAAGATCAAGACCAGTGATCAACAAATGCCACCATGTAGCAGCTGAAACTAACTCCATAACGATACCCCCAATATATACTTCATGTTTTCCAAGTCCTCCAAACATGGTTCTCACACTGGTCCATCATATGTGAATCATGAAAAGTGCAGTGAAATCTGTGAAGTTACAATACATACAGAAGAACTTGTTTAAGTACACTGACTTAAAGGGTTCACTCTTACAATGCTAAAAGATAGTGTTTTCCAGCAGGTTCTGAGTATTTCTAGAATATTTATGGCTAGTACTAAAAACTAAATGTTCATTGCAGAAATTACTGACAATACAGTCATAGCTCTCACACCAAAAACAATGTAACCTTAAGCTGTAGACACCTCTTTTCTTCAGCTGTATGTAGTCATTTTCTGTGTGTCTCTCTCAAGAGATATTCCATAAACAAATCATCATCTTATCTTTCTGAAAATGAGCCAGATTTTCAAAAATAGTGCCCTAAGTCTGCATAAGTTTGTTCATGTTTTTGAGTTGAGCTCCACATGCATGAATAAATCTTGCATTAGTAATTGTGCTAATTTCATATGCAGCAATAGGAACTGAAATGTGTGTAAACTTCAGCCTCACTTTGTCACAATCTGATCTAATAAAAATTGTGGCCCTGTGGTGCTATGCGCTGTACAAACAAATAGTTAGAGGTAGCTCCTGCCCTGAACAACTTAACACCTAATTTAAGACAAAAGTTACAGATAAATAATTTTCTTTAAAGAAATTTAAGCTTTAAAAAATAAGATTGTCAAAAACAATATTTTTTCAGAAATATTGAATTTTAAATTGAAAAATAAAAGTTATATGAAAAATTCAAGGGAAAAAAGTATTGGATTTTTTTCATTTTGAGATTGGGTAAAAGTGCCCATCATCTCCCCCCACCACCCCCACTTTCCTCATTAGAAAAGTGGAAAAAGTAAAAAAAAAAACGAACATTTAACAAAGTAACACTTTCACAAGCAACATCTTTTCTGTCACTTTTTAAACTTTTGCTCTTTAAAAAGAGAGGAAAAAAAAAGGAGAGATAAAACACTTGGCCTCCTCCCCATCCAGTCTCTACCCCCTTCCCCCCCATTGGAGAACAGTTAGAAAGAGAGAGGGAGAACCCACTTTTCATAACTGTTCTAGCAAAAGTTTGAGGAACAGCGCGTTTTCCCACACTTGCTTGACTCTTTGAATTTCCTACAGAAAGACCATTATTTATCTATAGGAAAGTTCCAAATAGAAAAAACCTACCTTTTCACTAGCTTTGCACCAAATGATGGAAAAAAACAATTGGAAGGAATGGAAGGGAGAGGGCAATGGCAACAGTAACATTACATGTAATGACAAACTAGCGTTGGAACACTAGATAGCATCAGGTCATGCAAAGAATTTGTGGTTTGTTTGCTTGGTTTTTTAAACAAGATATGATATAAATGAAATAGCTGTCCGTGATCCTTTTATGCTATAGCATCTAGTTCTGGTTTGTGTTGGCTTTCAAACACATAGTTTGAGCAATAAATAAATAGAATCTGCAAAGATAGCATCAAAAATCCATATTGTCTGTGTTGTGCCTTATTATGGAAAGTGGAAGTTAACTGAACATGAAATATTTCAGTACTATGGACAGTTAGATTCCTCTCACCGTCATGTAAAAATGAATATGGTTTAGACTGAATCAGAACAGAACACTATTTGCATACTTGGGTCCTGTGTGGATGAAAATTTTTAAATAAATGTAACTTAGCTGGTTTTACTGAATCATGTTAATCTAACAATAGCTGCAACCATCAATATTAGACTTGGGACTGCTATACTTAATCCTCATGCATACTTTTCACGCATGTCAACAGAAGTTCCATATTTGGACTGAGTGTAGGATATGCCTCTTACAGTGGTACATTAGTTACTAAATATTAACCAGCAAGAAACAGGAGGTAATGCAGTGGCATTTGAGCATGATTTGTTGTTTGCACATCTGAGATAGTCTTTGGGGGTCGGGGTGGGGAAGGCAGATGTTTCCTGCTTGTTTCTGAATATGGTAACATGGGTTCAAACCACAGAATGTTGACCCCCTGAGAAGTGCTGAATGCCCTCTACTTCCATTGATTTAGATGGAGTGCAGCAACTCTCAGGATGAGGCCCTAGTTGGTGTGGCTGATTTTTAAGGGGGACAGCCTAAGGCGGTTTTAACATTTCCTTAGGAAGTTATGCCCCCTCCTGAAGAAGTTATGTGATTAAATTTTAAAATTATATATTTGCAACATTTATCTTTATTGTATTCTTGACATTCTATATTTCCCATGAGTGAGTAATGGATAAGAAGGGCTGCCTTTGTAAGACAAAAAATTGCCTCAGTCTGCTTCTGCTATTCTCTTGATGCTTCCATTTATGATGCCTTAAACTGCTGCATTCACATCTTCTGATGTTGTATCCACTGCACTGTCTCAGGAGAGAGATTTTGATCTTAATATGATTAATACAATCAATTCCTATTCCCAGGAGATATAATTATTGGTGCAGAAGATCACTTAACACTGGAAGATGCTCTTTGGTAGTAGAGTTTTGAAGGCGTATTAAAAGGAGCATGGATTGCAATGTCACACCACTACTCTGATCATCTGTATAAGGGAATACAGAGAGGAACTCCTGCCACTATAAGAGTTTCAATCTAATGACTACTCTGAATAGATTTGTTCATGTATATGATACACAGAAAAAAAACAACAACATCTATTTGTGCTGTTGAAGGGGAAAATAAACAAACACACACACACCTATCCTTTACACAGGAGAAGCTATTCAAGAACAGCTCACTCTAGTGAGCATATTACCAAGGTCAGTAATAGCTTGTGCTACATAGGTACTGGACATGCAAGTTAAACCTTCCCATGGGTGACTGCAGTTAGCCAATTATCCTTTTATTCCAATTCAATATTTTGATCCATAAGTTAGTATTCTTATTCTTTTGTGCTTGCTTTGCTCTTTTCCTTACTTGAGTCCTTTTAGACTTGCACCCCATCCCTTCAGTATTTTCTGCTGCATAATAAAAGAGTCCCAAAATAGTTATGTAAAGTGCAGAAGAGAATATTTATGGAAACCTGTTGTGGAAGCTACATAAAAACCAGTGCATGAATGTGATGCAAATTGTGGTGCAGAGTCCATTTTTTTTTTTTTGTTAATAAAAAGACAGATGGCCTCTTCCACCACCGACTTCTGACGAGAAAGATCAGGGTTCTCCTCAAACTCAAACAGATAGTGCCTGGTTCTCTCTTCCTCTGTGTAAGACATTGGTCTTTGATTACCAGTTCCTTGGAGATGAAAGAGGACACTCTTCAGCTCAGTTGGATCTCTTCTTTCTGGCTAAGAAGTAACCTAAAGAGCTCAAAAGCTTCTCTCACCAACAGAATTTGATCCAATAAAAGATTGGACCTCATCCACCTTGTCTCTCTAATATCCTGGGACTGGCACAGCTACAACTACACTGCCATTAACAAAGCTGTCAGCCAGACAGAAGAGATACCTTTAGGTCTCCCTGGTGTTCAATTAGATGTGAAATAGCCTGTCTCCCATGTTAGACAGAAATTGAAAATGTTTATCATACTTCTGAGACATATCTGGGAGGCATGGAATTCTGGATACATAAATGGGAATGTGTTGATCATAAACAGACAAGTACCTTATAAGAATTAGAGGTAGCCTTCTGGTGCCAGGGAGGTCCATGAAATTTTTGTGGGCTAGCTGTGACAGCATCTCTTTCTGACAGACATGGCTCTATTGTATATGCAGAAGCTGACATTTTTATTGAGCTCAAACTTTACTTCACTCTGAACATTATATAGGAATTTCTTCAGTTTGACATTAACACTTGCCTATGAAGGTTTACTGAGAGAGCACAATGAAGAGGACTCTCATTGAGAAGAGATATTAAATCACCATATGATACCTTTGCAAAATAATTGTAGCCAAGGGAAGACTTTCCCAGTCAAAATAAGTGAAATCTAAATTGACATAGAAAAGCAGCATGATCAATTTGCATATCCCAAGTTTACACCAAAGAGTTTTATTTAAATGATCAAGCATACAATACTCACAAATTTTTGAGGTTCTAGTTTTAGGTTTCTAAAAAAGTTCTACAGTTCAATGGAGGATAGAACATTCTAAATTGTTTCAGTTTTAATTAATATCTGTCAAAGGGCATGCTGGCCCTGTAGCTTATAGAAATGATGTTTGCTTATGGTTATATAGAAATGCGAGTAGGCCCAGAAATCTATTTCCTAAAAATAGGCTTGACAATAATTAAGTGAGGCCTGGTAAAGTGTGAGTAAAGTGAAGTGAGATTTTAAATAAAAAAAAATTAAATATGGAGATATACCTATCTCACAGAATTGGAACAGACCCTGGAAGGTCATTGACTCCAGCCCTCTGCCTTCACTAGCAGGACCAAGTACTGATTTTGCCCCAGACCCTTAAGTGGCCCCCTCAAGGATTGAACTGACAACTTTGGGTTTAGCAGGGTAATACTCAAACTACTGAGCTATCCCTCCTCTGAGATAATTCAGGGCAGGTTTAAAGGTAAATTAGGGTGTAATCCCAGATCATATTGTGACTAGGTTTTGGTCCTAATCCTCCCCCCCCCCCCCACACACACACGTGTTTTAGATTAAAAGTTGATGTTTTGAAAATGTTATCTATATTGGTAGTTATTGCTATGGCATTTACACAGATGTATTTTAAAGAAGCTACATGTTAAATAGTCAATGGTTAAAAAGGTGTATTTAATGTTAATTAAGAGACATTATTATAACTGATTATGAAAAGGGTGGCATGCTAATTTTAGGTAGACATGCCCATCCATTAAGATATTGTTAGAAAAAAGATTATACCCATTCTCCTCATGTAGGGACTAATCACCCCTAAATGCATCATTTAATCTTAGAATGCAGTGTATGGTTATATTTTATATTAAATTTTTTAAACAGGCATTACAATAGTTAGTTAAGCAATTTTATCACTCATTGGGTCATTCACAGTCCTCCACTAAATTAAATGATCTGTAACTGCCCTGGAGGCATCAACTTTAAATAATTCATATTATTTAAATAATTTGGTTTTATTCCTTATTTTTAAATTACTAATTGCAAACACATAAATCAAAGGTTACAACACCCTTTTGATCAAGCATAGGGCAGCAGCACACTGCCTCAGTTTACCCTTCACTCAAGGCCCTTTAAAAAATCCACACAAGTCAGATAGTCAAACTATTCCCCCTTCTGGGAAGTCCCACACAAAGTCTTTCAAAAGAAAACAAACTTACAAAGTCTTCATGCCAGTTTTAGCTAAGTCTATCCCCTCCTCTCTGAGAGTTGTCTTCCTTCCCCCATAGCCTCTGTAGCCTGGAATTTCGTTTTCCGCCGCTGGTGTCATCCCCCTGCTGACTCAGGAACCTTCTTACTTGATGCAGTGCCTGCAGGCATTTGCCAACAATCACTTGCAGTGGTCTCCCCCATTAAAGGATGAAGTTCCTTTCTTGAAGCCCTATTGGGCAATAGCCAGTCTAGCACTGGATCTACTACCTCTTAAATGGGCCAAACGCCTATGACATTTTCCGACTTGGTTCATTTATTCATTGTTCAGAATCATTCCCCTGTATACTGAGGTAATGCAAACAGACATTCAGTTTTGAAAATTTTGGCACACTGTTGTAGATTGGATGTTCATGTGAATCAAATTGTTTAATGTGGTCTGTGAGCTTAATGTGAATGCAAACTGCAGTGCCATGGCTTGTTTCTAATCAGTATTAGAGATGTGCCAAACTGTCAACAGCTCCTGAGCAATATGAACGCTACAGTTTTTCACACCCTTTTGAGTGCATATCAATCATTTGAAAATAACATTTTTTTTCAGAATGAGCTGTCACTATCAATTTGAATAGTGGCTGTTCAACTGGAATTTATCCAGTTTTCCAGCAAGCCATTTGGTTCATTGTATCATGAACCAAATGACTTGCAAAAGCAAATTCTTTTCAAACTATTTGCAAGACCGACATGTATGAATAGGAGTTCCAGGCTTGCATTGCCCAGTTAAGATATTTGGCATGCAATTTAATAGTTGAAAGAAGCTTATTTATTAAAAAAGGAAATCCTGACACTTTACCCCAGGAGACTATGGTATAAAATAAAACCTTTACCACACCTTTTTTGGTGTGTAATATTTTGAATGCAGTAATCAATTGACAATTTGAGAGTTACAAGCAGTCCCTCTGAATTGAATATTTTAATATTCCTGACCTATATAAGGAATAATCTTAAATTTTATATGCCAAATTTATGGTTATTAAAAAGCAAAGTTAAAAAGAACTATAGCTTGCCAAATAAAATATAGTTTGTCACAATATAGTTGGTCCAATAAAAATATTCTCACCTATGTTGTCTTTCTAATATAGCTTGATGAAATTAGACATTTCTAAACAGACATTTAAATAAATTGAGTGATATTATAATCAACTTATTTCTAAACAGGAGTTTTCTTCTACCATCTTATCACAGATGCTATTTTACTTTCTGCTATATTACATTCCAGCATTTGATAACTGTTATTGCTTCAAGACCTTCACTTCAGAAAAAAGCCAGTACTGGTATATTTTTTGCTTACTGTTGAAATGTGCTAACAAAGGCCATTTTTTACCACCCTACCAAGAACAATCCCTCCCTTCTCTGCACTGCACTGCAACTCAGAAAGTAATGGAAAGACAATAAATAGAAATATATCCCCAGGAAATATATTGGCTAGAGAAATCTCTCAGTATCTCCCAAGCAAATTCTAACTCAGATTCTTCCATTTGTTTCTGTCCCATTCTTCCATAGCCACATAATGTTTCATTTATAGACCACACCAGATATTTTCTTTAGCCTCCCAGTATCTAGGCTCTGGTATCCTGATCCAAAGTCCATTGAAGTCAATTTTCCATTGACTTCAGCAGGTTTTGACTTGGCCTCTGATATGATGGGACAGCAGGGATTGTGAGCATGGTACTTTCATTTGTCTCCTTACAGAGGTGTGGGGAGTAGGCAGAAAAAGAGAGAAGATGATATCAGCCTGTGCAGCTGAGCTAACCCTGGGGAAAAGGAGAATTAATTTGCTTTTGGTCAGGGGATGTAACAATTATTTTTCCCTAGAAGAAAAGGGCAGGGAATTGTGACAATTCATTCCCTGGGTTCCTCTTGGGTGAGCTCACTTCTTGCTGCAAGGATTCAGCTTACAAAGAAAGTCTCCAATTTCAAATTTGCTGCCAAATCTGGGTCTCACCTAACAATGTGAGCAGTTGCAGAACTGTAGCAATAAAGCTCCCCCCCAGTCTAGTGGGGTTTTCTTAATTAAAGAAAAAAGAAGCCTATTTGAGTATCAAATCTCTAGCAGTAGAAATATCTTAGATCAAGTCTTATAGGTTGGGCTTTTAGCTATTACGGCAAAATTTATGGTATGGAAAGTGCAATAATAGGGATCAGTTGGAAAGGCCACTTTAAAGTGAGGCTGAATTTGCTATATAAGAATTGGGTATTATATTGTGTGATAAAGTTCCTCCTCTGCATTGGTGGGTTCTGCACTTTCTGGCAGATTTGCTCTCCTCAGAGGTTCATGGCAGTCCTCAGTTTGGCTACTTTCCTTAGTGGCACAAACCTGCTGTTCACTTAGCTAACCTCATCACTGGCCAGCATTGGGAAAAGGAGAACAATCCCCACAGTCTCTGCTGGCCCATCTAATGTGTCGGGGGACAGGCCAGAGACCTTCCCCTCTGGTGGGACCCACAGTCCATATCAACTCCTCTTATATCAAATAAGGAGTTGAGGAGATGGGGGAAATCCAGGCCCACCCTCTACTCCAGATTCCTGCCCAGGGCCCTGAGGATTGCAGCTGTCTATATAGTGTCTCCTGTAACAGCTGTGTGACAACTACAACTCCCTGGACCACTTCCCCATGGCCTCCTCCCAACACCTTCTTTATCCTCACCACAGGACCTTCCACCTGATGTCTGGTAACACTTGTACTTCACAGTCCTCCAGCAGTACACCTACTCACTCTCAGCTTCTTGCTCCCAGCTCCTCACATGCACCTCCCTAACTGAAGTGAGGTCCTTTTTAAAACCAGGTGCCCTGATTAGCCTGCCTGTCCTAATTGAGTCTGGTAGCTTCTTAATTGGCTCAAGGGGTCCTAATTAGCCTACCTTAATTGGTTCCAGCAACTTCCTGATTGTTCTGGAACAGCCCATTATCTTACTCAGGGAAAAGGGACCTGCTTAATCTGGGGCTAATATATCTACCTTCTATTACTCTTCTGTAGCCATCTGGCCTGACCCTGTCACAATTGTTATTAATAGTTATTTTCTTCAAACAAATTATCTAAGCTATAATCCTACATGCCTTGTAAACCTTATTCTCCCATTTACCTAATTGTTAATTTGAGGTATGCATGGAGCACAGGATCAGGCAAGTGCTATTAATTTTACTTCATCGCTATCAAAATTTAGTTTTATTGTTGCCATGCTGGCCATAGTGTCATGGTTTGTGGTTCAATGGTTATGTTTCCCTATAAAAAGGCTCTCAAAATTAATAAAGTCATATATAGAGGGGTAGGAAGGAAAGACGTGAAAAAAGGTTGTGTTACATCAAGAATGCGTACACTTGTTCTGAGGTCCAGAAAGACGTGAGAGGCAGACCAGTTGAAAGTCTCTGGGTAATGATAAAAGGGGAAAAACATGGGTGATGTTATAGTAGTGGTCTACTATAGACCACCAAGGAGGAGGTGGATGAGGTATTGCTAGTACAAATAACAGAAATATCCAAATCACAAGACCTGCAAACTTTAGTAATGGGAGAATTTGACTACACAGACATCTGTTGGAAGATTAATATTGCAAAGCACAAAATGTTCAATAACTTCTTGGAATGTTTAAGGGACAATATTTTGTTTCAGAAACTGGAAGTAGTAACCAGGAAGATACCTATTTTAGTCTTGATTCTGATCAAGAGGGAGCAACTGGTTGTGAATCTGGAGGCTGAAGGCAATTTGGGTGAAAGTTATCCAGAAGTAATAGTTTCATGATTCTACAGAATGGAAGGACTGAGAGAAGCAGCATAAAGACAATGTTTCAGAGTGGTAGCTGTGTTAGTCTGTATCAGCAAAAACAATGAGGAGTCCTTGTGGCACCTTAGAGACTAACATTTATTTGGGCATAAGATTTTGTGGGCTAGAAGTTCTAGCCCATGAAAGCTTATGCCCAGATAAATGTATTAGTCTCTAAGGTGCCACAAGGACTCATTGTTTTTGCGTAAAGACAATGGAACTCAAAAAAGCAGTCTTTTACAAACTCAGAACTGGTAACAGGTTTTCTTCCAATGGGAACCTAAAGGGATAAAGAAGTTCAGAAGAGCAGTCAGTTTCTCGAGGAGACAGTATTAAAGGCACAGCTGCAATCTATCCCGATTCAAAGGAAAGGGAAGAAAAATAGTAAAAGGCTAATATTGCTCAATCAAGAACTCTTTAATGACCTGAAAATCAAAAAGGAATCCTATAGAAAGTGTAAACCCGGACAGATTGCTAAGGATGAGTACAAAAGAATAGCACAAATATGTAGGGACAAAAATCAGAAAAGCTAAGGCACAAAATGGATTACACCTAGCAAGGTACATAAAAGAAAATAAGAAGAGGGTCTATACATACATTAGGAACAAGAGAAAGACAAAAGAAAGTGTAAGTCTTCTATTTTGCAGGGGAAAAAAAGCGAATAGAAGATGACATCAAGAAGGTTGAGGTGTTGAAAACCTATTTTGCTTCAGTCTTCACTAAACAGGTAAATTGTAACCAGATACTTTATACCATTAACATTAACAACAAGGAGGAAGTAACACAAGTCAAAGTGGGGAAAGAACAGGTTAAAGAATACTCGCTAAGTTAGATAATTCTGCAGGGCCTGACTTCGCACTGGTGGGGCCCTCAGCTGGAGTTTTGAATCCAGAACTGGGTGCCACACTCTAGAAAAAGATGTGGACAAATTGGTAAGATCCAGAGTGCAACAACAAAATTGATAGAAGGTGACCTATGAGGAAAGTTTAAAAAAACTGGGCATATTTAGTCTTGAGAAAAGAAGACCAAGGAGGGACCTGCTAACAGTTTTCAATTATGTAAAGGGCTATTTATAAAGAGGACAATGATCAATTTTTCTCTACATCCACTGAAGTTAGGACAAGTAGTAATTGGCTAAATCTGCTGTAAAGATTTAGGTTAGATATTCAGAAAATCTTTCTAACTATAAAGATAATTAAGCACTGAAACAGGCTTCCCAGGAAATCCCATTATTTGAGGTTTCTAAGAACAGGTTAGACCAGTGGTCATCAACCGGTCGATCACGATTGACTGGTCAATTCTAGAGGATCTCCCAGTCAATTGCAATCTCCAGTAGTGTAGTGGCTGCTGTTAAGGCAGGCTCCTTGCCTGCCCCTGCCCCATGCCTCTCCCAGAAGTGTCTGCTTCGCACGCTGCTCCTGCCTGCAAGCACCATCCCCACAGCTCCCATTGGCCGGGAATAGGGAGTGGTGCTTGCAGAAAGAGGCAGTGCACAGAGCCATATGCCTCCCTCCCCCTCCAGGGGCCGCAGCGGTGCCTTGGCCCCTTTTGGGAGTGGCGTGGGGCCAGGGTAGGCAGGGAGCCTGCCTTAGCAACAGCCATGCTGCACCATCAACCGAGAGCTGCCGGATGTAAGTCTTGCCTGGTGGTAGGCCTCACCCCAAGCCTCAGCCCTGAGTCCCCTCCCGGAGTCAGAACCATGTACCCCCTCCTGCACCCCAACCTGCTGTGCCAGCCCTGACCCCCCCATCCCAGAGCCTGCACCCTGTATCCCCTCCTGCACCCCAACACTCTGCCCCAGCCTGGAGCCCCTCCTGCCCCTAAACTCCCTCCCAGAGCTTGCACCCCTCACCCCTCCTGCACCCCAACACCCTGCCCCAAGCTCAGCCCAGAGCCTCCTCCCACACTTCAAACTCCTCAGCCGCAGCCCAGAGCCTGCACCCCTCCCGAACCCCAACCCCCTACCCCAGCCTGGTGAAAGCGAGTGAGGATGGGGGATAGCAAGCGACGGGGGATGGGGGGGTGGAGTGAGCAGGGTGGGGCTTTGGGGAAGGGAAAGGAGCAGGGTAGATCCTGGGTTGCCCTTAAATTCAAAAAGTGATCTCTGTCGTAAAAAGGTTGGAGACCACTGGGTTAGACAAACACGTGTCAGGGATTGTCTAGGTATACTTGGTCTAGATGACCTCTCAAGGTCCCTTCCAGCCCTACATTTTTATGATTCTATCATAGTAACAAATTTTCCTAAAGCAAACTGTGAACAATATAAATCTGCTGAAAATAGAAATGCATAGACATATTGTTATTAAATATTTCACTAGACTATACACCAGTTGTGTGTGATAATTTGAAAAATGAAAGTGTCTTAAGGAAGCTGTAAATGCAAAGTATGTGATAGGATATCTTAGTTAGGCAATTTTTCCAAAGAGTAAGAACCTTTATCCAAATACAAAACTAATGGTACCTGTTCTCCTCAAAGGTCTATTTTGTGTATTTATGAAAATGTCTTCATACATTCCTGCCAATTTATTATTGAAGTTATAGCATTTCACTCCTTTTTCAATAAATATTACAATGATTACTGAATGAGACACCTAAAGGCAAACTGCATTCCTGCTATTAGGTCTGTCTTATATATCATCCATTATTGATTCAGTGTTACATCTAGATAGTGTAATAGTTGATCTGAAATCTAGGAACCATTATGAAATGTATTACTGTCAAGAGAGCATAACAAGTAATAGGAAACAATTTAGTCAAATAAAAGAAATATAGCCTGTGCTTCTTCATCAAATGAAAATTCCTGTAACTGCTTTTAAGACAGCATTGAATCATGTGATGCTATAAGGTCTTATATGATAGAATCATCTAAAACATTTGAATGGCTATATGAGTAACCTATAATGGTCAAATGGCTTTTGCCATAGTATCAGAATTTAAACATATTGGGAAATTAATCAAAATGCAGATTGTGACAAGTTGGGACTCACCACCTGCGCCTCCTGCTGGTTGTCTCCAGGAATTAGCTCTGTCCAGTGGAGCGCCCTCTCCTGGTGGTGTCCCATCCATCGTCTCGCCCTTGGTTGGCGTCTGAGCCTGTGTCACTCTCCAGCTCGCAGTGTCCTCCTCAGGACCACTGCCCTCTGGCAGTGCCCCTTAGTCCATCCACACCCCCTTCCGGGGGGGGGGGGAGGGGTGATCAGCAGTCTCTCTGCGCCCCAGCCACCATGTACAACCACACTCCCCAAACTCTAATCTCTCTTGTCAGGGATCTGGCATAGTCTATAATGGGTGCTCCCTATGGCCAATGGCTGGGTGTACTGCAAGGGGGGGGACCCAGGCCCGCCCTCTAATCTGTATCCCAACCCAGGGACCCTCTGGCAGCAGCCTCACTGTCCTCCTTCTCTCCCCTCCATCTGTCCACTTCCCTGGGCCGCTTCCCCTACGGCCCTTTGCACCCGCTAGGCCCTTTCCCTCAGGGTCTGCAGCCTGGCAGAACAACCAGGCTGGAGTTCCCTTCTGCTCCCTCGGGCCTGCCCAGCACTGTGCTGTCCCTGGTGCTAGTCTCCCTGCTCTGGAGACAGACTTTCCCCTCTCAAAGGCCTGGGACAGACTAACTCTCTTCTCCCTGAGCAGCCTTTTTATAGGACTGAGCCAGGCCCTCCAATCTGGGCCCCGATTGGCTCCCACTAAGCCCATCTCTGATTGGCTGCCCATCTGCGCAGATGCACTGGCCTGCTGCAGCCCAAATTCTCCAGGATATTCAATATAAATATGATAAGCATTAAAAATAAAATAGAAAATAATATGTTACATATTGATTAATACAGTGTAGCTATTTCATTCTGATTTGGGGTGAAAGTCTAAACTGTTCTTGGGTGGAAGCAGAGTGAAACCACTCTAATGCTAGTGGTAGTAGCACTCTCATAGTAATGAGATGCAGTAGCCATCCTGTCAGCTCAGTTAAGGATTGCTTAAGGCAGGAAAGAAAAGTTTCACACAGTTTAAGGCCAGAAGGGACTATTAGATCATCTAGTCTGACCTCCTGTGTACAACAGATCATCACATTCCTGAATCATCATTGCTGAATTGAGCCCAATAGCTAAAGCATTTCAGTCACAAGGAGATTAAACTATAGCCTCAAACAACAGGAGAGACATAGGTGCCATCAGTGCCCAAGGCAGCAGCTATAGCAGGGAATTGATTAGAAGTGATATGCCAAGATGATCTTAGAAAGTGATCCATGCCCCACGCTGCATAGGAAGGCAAAACAAAAACAAACTAAAGTCTATCCCAAACTAGCCTAGCCCCAGATCTGCTTTCTGACCACAAATCTGGCAATTATTATGTCCCTGATCATGTGAGTCGAACACACCACTCAAGCACCTAAGAAAGAGGATTTGTACCGTCTGGGGCCAATCACTAATGTTTCATAGGAAAGTGAAATAAAACCCTCAAAATACATCTGGCCATTGGGGAAAAAATCCTTCCTGACCTTTTCAGGTGATTCACTGAAGCTCTGAAATATGACATTGGATTATATTCATTGCTTTAATGAAGAGTTGCAAGTGTTATGAGCATGTTGAGCCAAAAAAGAGCTTCCTGTTCTCTCCAGGGCCCATGAAGGGAAGGACTGGAGATTCACAGACTACAAGGTCAGAAAGTGCCACCATGGCCAATGGACCTAGTCCCGATTTAGAGTTTTTGTTTGATTTGTTTTTAATATGTTTCAAAATGCCTTATTATTTTCTTTAACTCTATGAGCCATTTGATATTTCATTGACAAGGGAAGCCAAAGGAATCAGTTACTTATTTTTTTAAATGTGTAACTTATATTCATTGTCTTTTACTTCCCTTTTTTTCCCCATTTCTTATATGTTGATTTTATATATTTATTGATTTTTTTCAAAGTTTTATCTCTACTTCCACATCTTCTTTTAATCAGGATGTTTTTTTTCCTAGCACAACTTCTTTGGATGATTGTGCATGCCTGGTGTCTTGGGGATCTTGAACCATTCTGGGTCCCCCCCCCTTAAATTTATATTTGCAATAAATTATGCCGACAATTGCTTTTACCTGTAAACAACTGACCCTTGCAGTGTTCCAAATTTACGTTAGTGGTTGGTGCCATACATTTTGCACACAGGTAAACAAACCAGCCAGGCCCGCCGGGGTGCTTACCCTGGCAAGCCGCGTGCCAAAGGTTGCCGATCCCTGCTACAGTAGGTGCCTCTATCTTAATCAGCTCTGTAGATCCTGCCCTCTGCCCTTCAGCTATTTGACAGCACAATTGTAATGGAGATGCATTATTAGGATCTGCAATAATCCACATGAAAGGAGGTTCCACACTGTGGAACAGGCCACACAGGCTGCATTATATTTTTGGTGAATTCCCTGCAGAGCTTGGATGGAGGACAATGTGCATGATCCACCTCCTGTAGCCCCCAAGTGGGTAGGCACTTGGATGCTGAAGACCATAAAATATGCAGGGAGAATAGTACAACAAAGCTGGCTGGCCACCTTATCAAGTCCAGAGACCTCTCTGTGTGCCTAATCTGGTGGTGAGGGAAAAGGCCAATTCCACTGTTTGTGGTATTGCATGTTGTCTAACATTAAAAAAGTAGTTGTACAAATTCTAATACTGGGTCTGACTCTGCAGGCTCTCTGGGCTCAGAGCTCCTGCTACTGCAATGAGAATAATTTGTTTAGATTGGTACAGTAACAGAAAATAGGAGTCTATGGAAGTTTACTATGAAAGTCAATGCGAGCTCAAGGAGCAAAAGATGATAGACCTTGGCAACATAGGTAGAAATAAACTGTTCCGAGTCCTTTACAGTAATGCCTCAAAAATATTTTTCTGTTAGCTCGGCGTTGTTTCACTAAAGACTTTATGTGAAGTTTTCATCTAAGGCACTTTAAAACTCTAACTAAAAGCAGTGGAACCACACAATTTATGGTAAGCATTTCCAAAGTCACCGCCAGAAGAGCCCCATTCAGGAAAAAAGGGTTATTCTCTTTAGAGAAGAAAAAGTTCCTATAGTAGGATTAACCATTTGGCCAGAATTCCCTATTTCACCAGGCCCTGATCCTACAATTCACATAGCACAAAGAGGCCACTGCATCCACACAGAGCCCCACTGAAGTCCACCAACTGAGAGGCCCTCTGACTTCAGTGAGGCTCCATGCAGACACAGGAGTCTGCTGATGTGGCAACAATTCCAGAATCAGGTCCTAATTCATCATCAACATTTTATCTCCACATCATTATTACTGAGAGAATTGTCAGATATATCATTTTATTCCAAATTACCTGCAGAAGTCTAGTAGCCAAAATAATTTCTTGCCAATAGTTTATGTTATGTTACAATTCTACAGAGAAGCCACAATTCAGGGTGGAAAAATTAAAAAACTGAAACAGACTGGTAATATTTGGACATGTTATGTCAGATTGTCTTATTCATGCTTTGTTACATCAAAGTCACCATTTAACCTGAATTAATCCTTATGCATATCTCTGTGGTGTAGCAAATTACTGCCAAATATACATATTAACCCTTCAGCGGTAGTGAGCAGGGAGACAATGTGTACATCCAAGGGTTCACCACAAGGACAATGACATTGTCTGATGACTTTAGATGTAGTGGTGGGATTCTGGAAAGTGCGGATGGTGTGTCAGTGCAGATACCCCTTGGTTTGAGCTTCAAATACAGCAATTTAGAAAAACCAGGGCTAGCAGCATTAATGGAGTTTAAAAACCAGACAGTGCCAAATTAGAGTCAATCCACTGCTTTGTAGCTGGCAAAGAGAACACAGGAAATTAATAGTATTATTTTGAAGAGCGAGCTTTTCATCTATGCATTTTTTATCAAGAGTAATATTGGCTATCAGCAGATAGCACCTCAATTCCAAATTCTTCACTAGCTATTCCTCTACTATTAAAGCTATATTTATTAATCTGGTGAAAGTTATCTTCCTAGTTATATACCTGTCTATCTCACAGCATTACAAGTGAAAGAGATTGGCCCTTTCTTGTGAGTCAGGTGGTCTTTTTGACTATGTTTCCCAGCATTCATCAGCTGCTGGGAAGCCCTGCCAGCAGGGTTGGCTGCAGACACCAGCTTACCAAGCAGGTGCTTGGGGCGGCCACTTCCGAGAGGGGCGGCACATCCAGCTGTTTGGCGGCAATTTGGCGGAGGGTCCCTCACTTGTATGGATGCCTAACAGTCTTGTTCACTAAAGTTTCACGTTATTTTTCAACCGCCCTTGATAGCAATCAGGCAAGTTCAAGTTATGTTGATGTTTTTCATTCGTTCCCTGTTGAATCCCATCAGTTGCAGTGCAGAAAGCCCAGATTTGAGCCTCAAATGATGAGACAGAATTCCAACTACATAGATCTGTAAATGTTGTGGATACCAGAGCAGAGTGTTCTATCAGAGGTTTCCATTGTAAACCAAAGAATGCTTTGTGAACAGCTGTCATTGCTGGTGAAAGATAAACTGCACAGTATCATCCCACTGAAAATATTCAGAGTCTTAGTTGCTTTTGCTTACAATAGTGCTAAAATGATACAGTATTTTTAAAGTGGAATTTATTAATGCTTTATATTTTTAAAAATAAAAAGACAAATCTTTCTTTTACAAGAGAGCATATGAACACTCTGGAGGATGTTTAACAACTTTCTATACAGCGATATACAGAGAGTGCTTTGACATGAATGGGAGAGTTCATCTTTACCTAGAGTAGCTCAACCGTTGAAAACTCTCTTATACCGACAAACTGAAATTTTCAAAAATGCAGTAAATATTCAGGACCACATTAAAACAAGGAATAAATACACACTGTCAGTTCCTCACACATGTTCACTGTTATCTCTATTTTCCTGTGCAGTTTATATTTCATAATAAATTCTTGATACACTACAGGGATACCACCACTGTCTTTAAATGTAACATTGCTCTTGGAAGGACTGGAACCAAGTGGTCCCTCTAGGGCATCATAAATCTTAGTTTTTATTTGGAAAATAGAAACCATAAAGAGTATAAAACAATATTTAAACCTCAGAGAAGACCAATTTTAATATAAAATTAGATTGTTATGACACTAAAGAAATGAGCAGATGAGAATAGGAACTCTCCAATTTTAGAAAAGCCTGCCAGAAAGAGAACAAAAGGAAGCATTTGATCCTCAGGGATTGTACATGATAGATCAGTGACCAGAAAGCTGAAATGGTCCACAAGGATTCATTCATCTTTTTCTGCCACATGTATCACAGATATATGAAGTATATACATTAAAATACTATGCTTAAAAATCAAATGAGGAACAGAAGCAACAGACATGACGTGATGTGCTTAAGTAAAGTATCAGTTTCACAAATAACAGGTCAGTTGTTCTAACAGACTTTAAAAAATTCAAAAATGTTTTAAATAGGGTTACATAATTTTATGGAATTAGGTCATATCTGATCATTTTCTCTAATTGTAGACAACATCTTGATTATGTTATGCTTTATCAAAGAGGACATCCAATTCTATTTTAGTAGCTCTTGGAAAGGCAAGGAAAAGAAGGGAAAACAAATCTTCAAATTGCTCAGAACCCCACAATACTGCAACTTTCTTTTTTCAAAGAACCTCTAAGGTTTCCACAGAACAAGAAAAGTGGACAAGCTTAGAATATCCAAGGGAAACCAGACATAATATTTTATAAGGTAAGAAATATGTTCATTTGTTTTTATTTATCGAGTAAAGATATGGCTTATATTAGTAATGAGAATACTTGTAATAATGCAGAGAAAAATAAAGGGATGGAGGAGTTGAGTGCTTTCAGTTTCTTGTGAACTACCATCACAAACTTCCATCTACCATCACTACCTCTCCCAGCATTCAGAGGGATGGGACCAGGCGTTCTGCAGTGGGTTCACTTTCTTGTGAACTACCATCATAACACCATTACATGTTTGCCTAGTTCTGCACTGCTAGAGGACTTTTCCCCACTTGGGTTAGCTCTGTAAAATAAACAAAATCATAAAGAATTAGATGTCTAATTACATTAGAGAATGACCTATTTCTATGGTTTTTTAAGGTTTATTGATAGAGCAGTGAACATAAGTCCAGTTTGCAACAGGGCCCAAAGATGAATTGAAGACTTCGGTCAATGGCTTTTTTAATTGCCTGTTTTTTACCAACACCAAATCATTTATTTGCATTGAAAAAAGCATCAAGAGTTTTACAAGATGCCAATCAATTGTCTTCAGGCTGTGTCACAGTCCACTATTGATTCTAAATTCTGTACACTGAAAGGGGGAGAAACTTGGAGATTTTAGTTTACAAAGAACTTAAAAATGATAGCATTCAACTAATTTAAAAAGAAGTAAAGGTTATTGAAATTAGATATTGCCATTAAAAAGCACTGCCATGATGTCACTCTTGAATGACAGAGATAATAATAGCTGTGCCAGATGCTATTTATCTAAGATTTTAAAAATAAAGTTTCCTGATCATGACTAACAAAGCTTGATGATCAAAAGAAAACAAATGTTTTCATTTGTATGTATTCGAGAGTTGGACTGTAGGTACACAGAGAGTTTACAAGAGACTAAAAAGAAGGGAAGAATGCAAGGGAAATACTAACAGATTTTCAGAAGTTATTTTTTTCTCAAATAATCCAGTTTCGGTTGGAATGTTATCCGTATGATCTGCAGGGTGTCTGTAAGAATCAGCAGCAGCTGAATAGGAAATTACATCTATGGCTTGGGGAAAAACTTGGCAAGAAAAACTAACAAACAAACAAACAGGTTAAAACATGTTAACTGGCTATAAAATTGTAGTCTTCTGTGAAGCATGGGGGTAGTTTAATTTCTTAATTTTATTTTCTGACTTTAAGTAAAGACTGCTAGGTGAGGAGGGCTTCATACAGCGAGAGGTACAAAAATACATTTCTGAAAGCTCTTTAAAAAGATGTCCAATAGGGAGGCAAGTTTCACTAGATGTCCATGTAGTGAGTAGATGCATCAGTGATCCAGCTCACTGGCCAGACACACTCTATGACAGAAATAATTTAAAAGATTTAAATTGACTTGATTGTGGCACCAGTTTCATTGCAGATGAGTCATTGAGAATGAAAAGAACAAAGTAAATGCTGAATTTAAAGATGGCAATGTGAAATAAAAGAAAAACTAAGCTGGTGCAGCAAACAGAGAGTACTAGACAGGCCAAGAGACATTGTCTTTTCAACCCGCTACATCACCTGAAGAACACAATGAGAGCCCTAGGATTTTCTTCTCAAGGAATTATAGACAGAAACAGTCCTTTTGGAAATATAAACCTAGGAGGATCAGCTAGATTCAACTGCAGAAAACTCAATATCCACAAAAGCTGAGGAGGAAACTGATGATGTGGGAGGTAGCCTATACTAGTTCAAATGTGTCTGGTCTTACAACTTGGTAGTTCTGTTATTCCTGTAGAACACAGCTGTCATGACCATAAGCTGTGAGCCAGTCCACTCAGGTAACCTTACTCAGTCCTAGTAGCAGCATTTAGAATGGATAATATGGGTGCAATGTGGCTGGTGTCAAGGTGAGAGAGAAGGGGATTACAGGTATGAGATGAAGGACTGACCAACATCCTTAGCAGTCTGGACAGACAATAAAGGCAGAATCTTAAATATTATGTAGATGGATGCAGCAAGATAGTCTAATCAAGAGTAAGCATGTGCAGTAGTGTCAATGCCCATGTTAAGATTCTCCTATGCCTCTGTCCAGGACCTAAATGTATATTTTAGTATACATCTTAGTCCCTTTCTGATAACCAGTCATTAAAATTATAAATAGGAGTGAGACACTGCTTTAATTCCCATAGCAACTAAACCGATTTTTTTGTGAATGATGCCCAAATTTTGGGACATATCCCCAGCAGAGAGACTATTCCCAAGATATGACTCTTAACAGTCCCAGCTAGAACAAAGCAAATACTCCGTGTGACAGGATTGGTTGCTCATCGCTGTGGCGCCTCCTCCTGGTCATCTTGGGGAATTAGTTTGAGCCAGTAGAGCGCCCTCTTTGGGTGGCGTCCTGCCTGTCGTCTCGCCTTTGTGGGGTGCACGGACTTGCGTTGCTCCCAATGTTCGGCGTCTTCTTCTGGAACACTGTCCTCTGACAGTGTCCCTTTTGTCCATTCACACCCCCTTCCGGGGGGGGGGGGGGTAAACAACAGCCCCACACCTTCGAGCCTAATCCTCACAGTCCAGGACCTGGCGTGGCTCTGGCTGGCCACTCCCTGCGGCCGGTGGCTGTGCGTAGGGCAACACAGCAAACAAAGGGGGGAAAACGGGGGGGGGGAACTCAGGCCCACCCACTACTCTGAGTCAGGCCCTCGGGTGACAGTCTCGCTGTCTTCCTTCTCCTTCCTCCTCTGACTATCCCTCTGGACCGCTTCCCCAACAGCCCTTCTCTACGCTAGGCCGCCTCCTCCTCCCAGGCCTGCCGCCTGGCAGGCTATGGAGTAGGGCCTTCTCCCACTCTCTCAGGCTGGGCTGGGCTGTCCGTGGTGCTGGCCTCCCAGCTCTGGAGACAGATCTTCCCCTCTGGAGGCCTGGGACAGACTGCCTGCTCCTGCTCTGGGCAGTCTTTTATATGGCTAAGCCTTGCCCTGATTGGCTGGCCCCATTCTGCCTCCTGATTGGCTTCCAGTAAGCCCTTTCCTGATTGGCAACGCATCTATGCAGGCGCCTAGGCCTGCCGCAGCCCACTTTCTCTGGGTGTGGGGCAGTCGCCCCACCACACTCAGAATTACTGCATCAGTGACTATGGGCAATGTTAATGGGATGACGAAAAATGGAAGATAAAAATGCACTTTGTAGATATGTGAAACATTATTATATGGATAGTTAACAGCAATTTCTTAACAGCTGTTGCGTTAAGACACTTAATGAGACAGATAGCATTGCATGAGCATTTTATGTCAATATTTATGTAAATAGCTAATAGATGACAGTTCTGATGTGACTGCACTCTTCTCAATTAGGCCCCATAATGCACCTGTGACTACTCAGCTGTTTGTGACTGGCACCAGCTGGGGTGAATAGTGACAGAAAGTAAATGCAAAATACTGTTGTTTTGTCACTAATTAACAGAACAGTGCCCCAACCCCCAGGTTCCTGGCAATGGGACAATTAACCAAACAGGCAAGGATAGGAGACCATTCCATTTACTAACAGGTAATATATACATATATGTGATCAATAAGTACAGTGAATGATTATTTATAGCAAGGAAAAAATGGAGTCCAGTGAATTTGCTATTGACAGACAAGCAATGTACATAGGATAGGGGAATCCACAACAGCTCCTTAACCACTTTGACCAGAGCCCTAGCATCCAGACAGTGAATAAGATGAGAGACAATAGTAGGTGACTGAATCCTGTACAAATAGGACAGATTCAGTTAACATATGTGAATCTGACAAGAGTTGTAAAGTCTCCTAAAGAGCCAGCAAATATGGCTTATCTACATATTTATTTATTTCTCCCTCAGTCTAGAAGTCCACATGAACAGTCATAAACAATGTGCTTTCTCATGCAAAGGAAGACATGAAATCCCATAGACCTGTTTCATTCCTGCTAGCTTTATATCCTTACAGTGCTTCCTATATTTTTTCCTGAACAAAAAAAGATTCTAGGGAGTTGTTCAGACATTCCTCCTCCATATTACTATCATTAATATTAATATGTACTCTATCACTGTCTTAACCCAGTAATTCACAGTCTTCAAAGTATTTATTATCAACATATCCCTGTGAGCTAGTATTATCCCAGATTTACACATTATATCTGCAGAGAGGGTAAATGACTTGCTCAGGTTCACACAGGCAGTTTGTGAGGAGGAGAGATTTGAAACTTTGCCTTTTCAAATCCTAAACCAGTGCCCTAACTATTGGACCATCCAACCAGAATATAACATTAACAGGTAACTTAGGTGACCAATGACACAGTTTGAAAAGCAAATTCAGCATATTAAATACTTGAATAAATGAGCTCCAGAAAGAGTTCATGAACAATCTATAGGTATAAATATGTTCACATAAAGAATCTATTAGTAAAAATCATGACCTGCCAACTGGCAAATTGTGAACAGACTAAGAGGTCAAATTCAAGGCATAAATTGTTTGTAATCAATAATTCAATCTGCTTTTGTTATTAGTTTTTTAAATATATTTTTATTTTATGAATAGATTATAGCTTTACCTTGTAAAATTTAGATTAATCAGTTCCTACTTATAAAATCAATAAGAAAGGCAAGAGAAACAACAAAGTTCCTACTCAGATACACATTTTTATTAAACTGCATTATGTTCTAAACATCATTTTACAACTATAAACTTGTTCCTTTGGGACAAGTATATACTCAGCCAAGTCCTTTTCACAGGACTTAGGCTGTAATATCTTTTATTTGAATTGATTTTGTGAAGTTAACATAATACAGAAGTGTTAAAAACACGTAATTTCAGTTTTTGTATATAGAGAGTTGTGAGCTGTATTTTAAATTATAACCCTTTTTTATTTTTTTCAGAAGTCAGTGTCTTTGATTTTCAGTATTTTACTTTCATCTTAAAAAACTTATATTTCCAACTCTACCATTACCTAGTAACATACAGAACACAATCTGTGGTAGTCTCCAACCTCTAGGAAGGAGAAATTCAGAGATTCCACTTTGAAAAAGGATAACCATGTATTTAATTCACGCTCATCTAGATTTCAGGCTCATGTGTATTTCAGTGTGCTTCATGTTTCTTTATGAACCAGTATAATTTGTCTTCATAGCATATTTCAAGAAGGGAGGAACTCAAAAGTTCATTGGGATTACTTGGATGTAATAACTTTTCATTCTCTGCTGTATATCATGTAAAGATCTGCAAACGAGAAATATTATAGATCTTCACAATCTTTGGTCAATTAACTGAATCTGTGAACCTGAAAATAAATTATCAGCCAGTGACATAAACAGCACAACAGATTGGACTGACAACATTGCTTTTTTTCATTCCTTCTTGATGCAGACATACTAAATCAAATGGTCCAGATCCTTAGTCCCACTATGATTCCTGTGCACTGATGCACAGGCATCAATCCCTACTGTAATGGGGCAGGTATGGATCCTCTGGCATGACAGAATCTCTGGCTGGCATAAAGTCAGGATAGTCAGGTTTATGTTATGCCCCCTGTTCCCTCAGGCCTAGGGGCATCTGCCCAAAACAAACTGTGCTGGGGTGATCCTCAGCTACTTTTATGGCCTCTAAAGAGCTATTACTGCCCCCAAATTAGAGCAGCCTGGAGGCTTTTCTAATTTTTGCTGGGGCTGAAGCAACCCCTGGCAAACCTGGCAATCAGGGAAATGACAAGATGGTGTACACAGTCATCTTTGCCTCCTGTAGCCCCCTAGCCGCTTGCTGACGGCAGCTCAGCCAGAATCCAGGATTGAGGTCCATTACTCCAGATGAATATGATATTTTTAAATTCACATTGATGGAAGTTAGTATGGAGAAAATAAGGGCAATAAACTATAGTAAATATTGTTTATTTGGAAAAATGGCAAAAATATGTCTATATTTATGAATATTTGTGAAATATTCAGCCAACATTATGAGCAGGAAAAATGATTTAAAAAAATCAAAGAATTTATTTTAAAACAGAGTCATCAATTGAATAAATTATTCTACGGTTTCCCAAAACTTTGAAAGCTGAACCCTCCTCCCATGCCTCACCCCACCAACTCAGAAAAAAATGAAATCAGTCACATACCCTTTCAACCTTGCCATTTGTTGTTAAAAGTCTATGCATCAAAATGCATCATCTTCTGTTCTTAGATCCCACCTCCTGAGTAGTCCTGTATGCCTTCCAGGGAGGCACACCCCATATTTTGGGAAATGCTGAATGATTCGATTAATATAACAATAGCAGAAGATACAGTCAGGGTTATACTCATATCATCTTCAGAAGTTCTAAGGAAATCACTGTAGACCCATCTGCTCCCACTGAAATCAACGCCAAAAGTCTGACTTCAGATGGAACAGGAGCAGGTGCTAAATGAGCTAATCATATGAGTAGCTGAAGCTTTGTTAAAATTCAAGTAGTTAACTAACATTGGCATGCTGAAAATAAAGAAAAAGGGTAGCAAGTGAAGTAAAGTTTACAAATGAAGGGGTTGTGAAGAGGAGTCTAACAGATTCTATTGACATGTAAAAGTAAAAATAATTCCATTTGTTTTCAAAGCAGGTTTTTGAAAATATTGAAGGTCATTTGGCAAGAAAATACTGTGACAATGACTATAAAATAGAGGTGTAATCTCTAATCTGAATTGTGAAGGAAGGCTACCCCAGGCCATCAGGGTACTCCCAGTATATTATTGCACTATTTGTTCAATGTCCTTTTCAAATTGGATGCTCTTATTGATTAAAATGTATATCCAATTACTTAACTAATACCGTGGTTCAATATGGAAAATGTTTAAGAGACCAAATGACCTAGTTTAGCTGAGTTTATTAACTAAAAACAAAGTAATACCATGCAGAAAAGAATTAATACAATAACCCACCTTCTGGGAAGCTTGTTTCTCGAAGCACGGAATTCACCTTAAATAGAAGGGGTTCTTTAAAGATAAACCCACAAAACTACTTGTAATTATATCATGGCTATTTACAAGTTGGAAAGTACTGTATATATCACCTAAGATCCAATCCAAATTCCTTAACTTATTGTTCTGTACCATTTCTTATTTCTGTTTTGGACACTACATTCCAAAAGAATTGGGTGTAAAGGCACATTCCAATATGTGCAAGGACACACCACTCATATCTTTTTCTTGACAGGCATACTAGTTTCTAATACCAAAGCTGATGTCAGAGTTGCAATGCATTGTGGGATATACATCTTGACATGAATAAACAAAGTGAATAGCGTTAAGGGAAAGACATAATATAATTTGGTTAACATAACTGTCTGCATGGTGGGTATAATACAATAGTAATGTGGAATACACTACGCCAAACATATACATATTAGCTAACATTCTAAATGTAGTGTACATAGACACCCTTAAAAAAAAAAATCAGTATGCCAGTGTTAGTTACTACTTGAATTTAACAAAGGGCAATGTATTAAAGAAAGGGGGGGGTTACACAAGCAACACATCAGGTCCACAAAAGATCATAAACCAAGCTAGAAGCCAGTACTTCCGGGATGTATTAATAAATGTACAACTGCACATGAGCAAAGTCTTCTCCGAATTATGCCAACTGTAATGATCCACAACAGGGAGGCAGCAATCTCTGGCCACATCCCCCCTCTCCCCCCCCGCCCCCATTGTAACTCTGGCAGAAAATGTGCTATACAGCCAGTTCTTCCACATCTATGATAAGTAAGATTTTTTTTCCCCATTGCACTCTTTGGTCATGGCTATTGGTAATGATGGACTAATGGGGATACACTTCATTAATTAAATCACCCTCCGTGCTTTGTTAAATACACAAAAACACTTTGTGGTACATGCCTTTTCCCCTCCTTCTCTCTAGCAGTACAACAGAGAGAGCAGCAGAACGTTGGTAGAAAGAGGGGCTAGTAGATTCTAGCATCTTCTATACAGAAGCACCATAGAATGCAATCAGGAGAGGGAGGAAGTTGACAAGGTTATTACAAAAGTTCTCTCTCTCAATTAGTTAAATCATAGTTAAGATGCCAGTCGATAATGCTCAAAATTTTGTAGCATAGTTATTGGGCTTTGCAGGATGAATAAAACTTCTTGTTTTGTGCACTTTGTGAAGCTCTTTACATTAACTAATAGCTAAAAATGCTGTTCTGTCAATCAGGTATAATTAATAAAGTCATGTGTAAAAAAATTGCAAATGGCTGAGAACTTAGAAACTGGATGGTAGTTGATCATGAATCCCAGTGATGATTGATCCTGGTGATACTCTAAACAAAAAAGAACTCTCAACCATGCTTGTAGCTGTTTCCGTTGCTTAACTCACCAGACATTCTAGGCTTTAGGGTGATGGCTAGGATTATTGTGTGTCTTGGTTGTGTTGATTTGTATGTGGATGGTTGTGTTGTGCTGGGAGAGTTGTGTGGATTTGTGTGGGTAGAGAATAAGAGATGTGTGCTGAAGTCAGGGGCTATGTGTGTTTGAGATTATTGTATGTGTTGGATATGTTATGTTGATTTGTGTCTGGGGGTGTTTTGTTGGGAGATTTGTGTTATTTGTACAGGTGGTAGTTGAGCAGACAGATGTGGCAGTGGGCCCATGTAATCCACCATCTGTGCAGTCTTCTGCATACAACCTATGAAATTGTTGCATGCAAATTAGATGTAGAGTAGAGTAAAGGAGCAGACTGGGTGAGATACCTCTGAATTTACAATGGGCTATTGGCATGACATAGATACATGCCTTAGGGCTGGTCCACACTAACCCCCCAGTTTGAACTAAGATACGCAACTTCAGCTACGTGAATAACGTAGCTGAAGTTGAAGTACCTTAGTTCAAACTACAAAATACTTACCATGGGTCCACACATGGCAAGCAGGCTCCCCTGTCGACTCCGCGTACTCCTCTCACGGAGCAGGAGTACCGGCATCGATGGCGAGCACTTCCAGGATCGATTTATCGCGTCTAGACAAGACACGATAAATCGATCCCAGAAGATCGATTGCTTTCCGCCAAACCCGGAGGTAAGTATAGATGTACCCTTAGTGTGGCTTACACTGCACAGGAGCCTTTGTAAAGTCAAAATGGCTGATGACATAAAACTTAGGCATAACAGACCATGAAACTTAATGATAATTCAACCTGGTGTAGACCATAGGCTTGCCTTTACTATATTCACTGCCTTGCCTTCATTATATTTAGTTGCCTTCATTATATTCAGCTGTAACATAAGAAACCTACAGTATCCTGCAACTTGTAAGACATTAGCTGACGCATAAGCTAGCATAAGTGTGGTTAAGTAGGCACAGATCAATGGTTACCTTTAGATTTTAGGAACTAAGGAGAGCTTGCTCAATGGTAGGAGGTAGAATGTTCCAGTAAGTGCTACTACAAGGAACAGGGAAATAACCACACGCCCGCTTAAACAAAGGGCAACGGATATGCTCATAAGCTGAAATGGTAGTTAGATGTATCTATATACTAACTTATAGAAGACACCTCAACATTAGTAGGACAAGGAAATACAAACAAGGGAAAGGGGGAAACACCTACTGAATATGTATTAGACATAATGGTGTCAGTGTAACATATTATAAAAGTTGTATCCCAGCCTGTTGGGAGGCATGGCGGGGTGGGAGATGTAGCCCTTGGAAGGGGCCAGAATGATGGCCACTGGTGATGGTGATGCAAAATATCTCAGGTCATCCTGCAAGGGATGATATGAAGATGTACATTGTGTAGTCTCTCTATTGACCTTACTGAGTTGGGGTGTTTGTGACTTTGCTAAATGTATTAATAAACTATTTGGAAATATAGAAGAGTTCCTATACTGTGAGTGTTGCAGCTGTACACATCGGGGTTCCCAACTATATAGTAATTTTAATAATACTGAGTCTGATCTTGGGACAAGAACCTGTCAACCCTCAAAGTGATAAAAGGGAATTGTTAAGTAATCTATATCACTGGTGATATTCTGAACAAAAAAGCCCTCATCCATCCTTGTGGCTGTTTCCATCACTTCTCACCAACTCAGCAGACACAATAGGCTTCATAGTGACACAGAGAGTGACAATCCTGGAATCTTATTACATATATTACCAAGGATCTAGTGCTAAGTGAACTCTTCCTTCCATTGAAAATAATAATAATCATGGATCCTAGACAGTCTTTGTGCAGAGTTCTACAGCAGCAGCATGAGAGAGCATAGGGAATAAGGAGCTGCCAGCCTGTGATTTCAAAGAAGCACCAGATAGGGATCTGTAAATGGGGATCCACGTCCTAACTTCTAGAAGTGAGGGTAAAGTAGGGAAAATAATGGGCAAGTGGGAAGGTCTTCCTGCTAATTTTCAGGAGTAGTAGGGAAGCAATGATATGAATCAATGGGCTATAAGATGAGGATCTATTAGAAATCATACATTGGGGAAGGGGAAAGAGTCCCAAATGGTTTATCTGGTTAGTTCATTTAATTGGCAGGTCAGAAAAAAAATCTTGGAAATGTATGGCAGTGCGGGGAGGGGACAAAGACAGGTATCTAATTGGCAGCTACAATTGCAAAACTTGGTTTGGACACCAGTTGACATTTCACTAAGGTACATTTCTCTGTCCCCTTGTGGCAAAGTTTGGTTCAAGACCTAGCCCAAGAGCTATACATTAGCAAAAGTTAGGTTATTCGTCATGTGGAGGAGTTCTCCAATCTAGAGCAATAAAGGTCATCTAAGAAAACCAATTCTATGAATCAGATTTTAATCAAGAAAATGGCCATAAATATATTTATAGTATTCCCAAACCCAAATGTTTAAAAATTATGAGTCAGAGCCCCCAACATAAGATGTCTTTCATAAAAATATTAAATCACATTGTTTTTCTCTTGCCTTCTGCTCTTTTCACCTTTAGGGGGAAGCCATGTGATAAAGCTAATCTGTGTGTGATCATCTCAGACTCCAATCTTACACCCTAAATACCCACACAAAAATCCAGGCCTTCCTTTTTACTACTTGGAGGGGAATTCTGCTTAACCTCTCTTATCCTCTAGGATGTGGGGACCTGCAAGTCTATCCCTCTCTATCCCACCCCACTAACTGAATAGGAAACCCACTACTTTTTCCACTCTCCTACGCATCCTGTCTCCTACTCATCTCTTTTTCACTCTCCACCATACCACATATCCTTTCCGCAACTCAATCTGCCTGTAGCTTCCCACATTGTCTGGGTTACTTTCCTTCCTAACATATTTCTTCCTCCCTGCTGTCCACTCAGCCCCATTTCCAGCACCTTTACATTCTCCTGTCTCCTGCCTGAAGTACCTAAAAGTACTATGAATTCAGTCCCACAGGAAACAATTGGAACTGGCAGATATAATTTTTGGGAACAGCTTCACTTCTACCTTCAAAAGATAAAGAGAAATGGTGGCCAACTTGCTGAAGGCGACATGTGGCTTCAGGCTCATTGACTGTAATGGAAAATGGAAGCCTTTTAGGGTTAGGGCAAAACTTTGTGAGACTGAAGAGAGAAATCTGAAGTTCATGCGAGCCCTTAAAAATATTGTGAGACTTTAATAAAATTGAGTTTGTAGTACTGCATTAATCAATGCAGATGTTTTAGAAACATCCGCATTTCAATTACTAAGAGAGTCTGAATCTGATTCTCTGCTGTCATGCACCTTGCATAGCTATGCACACCAGTGCAAAGTGAAGGCAAAATGCTATCTGATCAAAATAGCAGGATTTTATACACATGTTGCACACATCTACACAGAACACCACAAGCAGTACCATTTAGGGTATACACAGCTATATACTGCAGTGAAAAGCAGGCTGTGTCCCACACTGTGACATGCTGCTACATTCATCAGTGAAAGGTTCTGGTAGCAGGAAGGGAGCGGGACGCTATGCTAGTAAAATAGCATTTTAGACAGGGGTGGCACTACTTGGGCACACATAGTGTGCCATGTAGAGTATATACCTAATGGTTAAGATATGTCTTGACATTCCTAAGCAGTGCCTTACTGTTGATACTGCTATTTATACCTGTGCTAGGGGTGCATGCAGCATATGTACTCTGCACACTGCCATAACTAGTGTGCAATGTAGACTACTACATAACTACTTGATGGAGAATTAGATATTTGAGCATGGGCATTTATTTGCTCAGGGGCATCTTGCACAAGGGAGTGTTTGATTACCAGCTGGTAAGAGATTATTAAAGGTGAAATATTGGTATAAGGTAAGTGCTTTCACCCACACATTGCCAATAGAAAATGATATTTCAACATCTTTTAAACAGGCATAAGCAGTACTATATTCTTTGAACATTAATATAATCTGCCTATCAGTTTAACAGGGTTTTAGGGAGGGTTAAAAAAAAAAATCACTGAAAAATTGTAAGTAGTGTTACTAGGAGACCGGAAAGCTTTATATGTATAAATAAAGGGTCATAATTAAGATAAAAGCATTATTTTATTGATCATAGGCCACTCTCTTCTATTAAAACAATAAAACTAATTAATATCACAACATTAACAAGTCAGAGCTCACTGAGGACAAACAAATGCATTTCAAGCACTGACACTGGTAGCCACACCTTCCCAAAGGGTTACTGCTCTTAACTTGCATACATTGCATTTTGCATTGATTTATATTGTGGAAATCCATCAGAAATATTTAATATAATCAATATAAAAATTGTTCACATTTCTAACAATTAAAAATGTTTATACCCTTATCTTAAATAAGAATGTTGCCTTCATTTTAGACATGCACATTGATCCATTAATATCTTTATATTATATATCATTAAAATTATCCTCAATATTTTTAACTACATATATACATTTAGGAAATTAGCTATTTTAACTATGGAACAGATGTGGAATGATTAACATAAATCATACAAAATACATAATCTGTAGATGCCAGAAATGATTTTAAATTTTCAAATTAGCCACATGAAAACTGTGTCATGCGGATTTCTTAACAGAAAGTGTTCGCACTTTGCTTGAGTATCAGTTTCTGTAACATATATTCGCTATAGTATTCAAGGGGTGAAAGTGGTTTTTATCAACTGTAATTTTCTGTTGATTCCTTAATTCCATCTTTGTTTTGAGAGATAGAGATCCGAGAGATTTTCACAATTCGTCCAAACCAAGAATCTCATACTTAAAATGGCAAGATATCACAACACACACACGCTGTTCAGTCTGGACACTAAAACATGGTAAAATAACTACCTCTAGTGAATTAATGTAGACTTATGCACTTTACAACAAGTTTCCAAGACATCAAAATACAAGGGAGATGGCATCACATCCTTAAGAAAGTAGTAATGTGGGTAGCAAAATATTTGTCCTTCCAATGATTGATCAAATGTCCCCATATTTAGAAACTCCCAAATTTTCCTGGAACACTTACAATATTTTAAATTGTCAGTGCCAGATTCTGCTCTTATTTAACTGTACTTGAATCAGATCTGGCCAATGGATTCTGACTTGTATAGTTGCACATTCAACATAAATAAGCAAGCAATATCAAAATCACAAAATACATTTACATCTATGTACATAATTGCTACTTAGTTAAAAGCAAACTAACATTTTTCTGATTTGTTTTCATTTTTATTAAAGTATGTGCATGAAGATGTGGAGGTTCTCTTTAATATAACTTGTATATAATGACTATAGACCAGAGTTGAGACTTACAGAGATATTTGCAAGACCAATTGCTGTAGAGCCCTTATTAGTCCCAGCGTTCCAGCTAATCACTTCAACACCAGACCTGTGGACTTCACAAAGTTCAGAAAGAGTCCAAGATGGGAAAGGGAGCAGGAATCAGAGTAAAAGAGATTAGGGAATAAGAGGGGGCTGAGTTACAGAGTCAGTGTGTATGAGAAAGAGGGAAAGGACAAAGGAAATGCCTCCAGTAGTAGCCTTCCTTCCCCTTACCACTTCCACCACCCTCTGCCCCATTCCTTTGGCCATAGAAGTAGGTTTCTCACTCCTATAGCTGTCATGAGAGAGAGTCCACCATATGACTAAGAAGTTCCTATATAGTACTGTTATTATTCTGCTGCGGTGACTACTGAAGGAGTACTTGTTCATTAGCATTTAAATCAGTCCATAAATATTTCACTTTAAATTCCAGTTTAAATAAGCCTTACATCTGGTCACTGTAATGCTATGGTTTAACATCTGTTGTAAGCCTTAATTTTAGCCTGATATAATGCTATTGTACAGTCTTACAGTTTCATAAAGGCACTTATACAATAAAACAGATTTAATGGAGCACTTTATCGTTTTGCAATTTTTAGTTTCAGCTGACCATGGCAAGTGAAAGTAAAGGTTGTATTATAATGTACCTCTTCCTCTGGCAGGAATTCTCCTTTACCTAAAAAGGGTTTGCATTTTAAGAAACTGATGTATATATTTAAAAAGTGTCTTGTTAAAGATTTATCCTATGAAACTGGAATGTATTGTAATTGTCTTCTATGAATCTGTTTCATATTTCTTTCTATTCCCACTCTCTCATTTAATCTCATAATGTTTTTAATTATAAGAATGGAGTTGAAGAAAATGATATTTTCAAAGTACAATGGGTCTTAAGGAATAGCAGAGATAAGTAGGAAAGAGTTACATGTGAGCACTCAGATGCAGAAACTGAATATACAGCTACAGAATATTCCACCTTTTATCATTAGTCTATATTTACCAATGGAAAATGTTTTTACAATAAATACTTTATCTCCATCATCATCTTCCTTGAATACGGACTCCGAAAGTAGATTTCACAGAAAAATCCTGAGTTTTGCCAAATGTAGAAACTTTGCTATAAATACAGCATCCTTCTTCTCCATCAATGTGTACATGTGACTGGTTCCTAGAAAACCAGAATAGGAAAAAAAATGTTTAGTACTTCAAGAGTAGTAGTTTTGTTACAATATGTAACCCCATAAATGACAATCACAGTTGTAAGATTATATTATCCTTCTCTCTCTATCCATAATAGCATATTAAAGAATCTCCAATTTAATAACTCTGTCCTGGGCAACTCCAACCTATTCATCATGAAATGTGCAGTGCAGTACATTACACTGATGCAAATTTAATACTACTGAACACTTAATTAACAATTTACATGCAAGGATCCCAGGTCACTTTACAAACATTAGTTCATTAAACTCCACAACAACCTTGCAAACAGTTGGGAAATTGAAACCCAGACAAATTAAGTTATTTGCCCATAGGCACGCAGCGAGTAAGTAGCAGAGATGGGGATAGACCCTAAGAAGTGTTGACTTTAGTTTTCTTCTTCTCTGTCTAACCATTAGAGTAATCTTGAAAAGATGAGTGGTTGTCTATATATGCCATGGTTTGCTTACATAGACTTTATAGAACATGACTTTATATGAACATGAAAAGTAGAATTCAATGGCAGAGATCCATATTGGGCCAAATCTTTAAAAGAGCATAGGGCTAGGTTTTCAAGTGTCCAACTCCCTCTAGTGTGGCCAGATTTTCAAAAGTTGAGCTCCTATGTAAGCTAGAATTTCACAGTGCTCAGAACCCAGGAGTTATCATTGTGACACTAATAGCCAGATTTTCACAACTGCTCATAGTCCAATATGCTGCACTCCTCTGAAAACCTGGGCACTTATTTTGATCCCACAATGAGAGCGGAGCTTTATGGAAAAATCTAGCCAGTGTTGTGGCTACTGAGTTCTTTTAAAAATTCTGATCACTAAGTGCAATAAGGAGTTTCATGTGACTAAAAGTGTGTGTGTGTGTGTGTGTGTGTGTGTGTGTGTGTGTGTGTGTGTGTGTGATAAGTGGTGTTTCAAACAAACACATTTGTAACAGTGCCTTTGGTGAAAGGTGAGATCTTTTGTATTTTGTTTCCCTTATAAACACACATGCTGAAGTTTGCCATTTCCTCTTTTGGTAGGATTCCTTTTTCTTCTAAAGCAACTCTAGTCATGGCATGTTGACTTTCCAACTGAATATCTGGAATGTTGTGGTTTAACTGCCACTTGCTCTGTGGCTCTTAGCATCAGTTATTGTCTGTTGGAAGTGGCTCCAAAAAAATCTGTGGACACTTTGCCCCTTATTCAAAAGCCAAAACATACCCAGCTACGGTATGATAACCTGGCAAAATGTCACCTCAAGCAAACAGTTCCAAATAATTGAAATTCTGCTTACAATATGCTTGTGACTAGGCTCTGTAACAAAAAACTACTGATAAATAATGGACAAGGATTGAATAAAGTATGAAAGGTAGAGGTTGTCTATCTTGTTCCATCAACTGGACTCCTTATAGACAGTTACCATCCTCCATATTCTGGGTAGAGCCATTGAGAAGAAATGAATTCTAAAGCTGAGCCTGTCTTGTCAGATATCAGGTACAGAATATGTACCTTATGCTTGAAGCAATTAAAATGACATGTGAAACTAAAGGAGACATGCAGAAACTGTAGCTACAGGAACTGTGACAGAACACACATCATTTTGGCTGTCTCCAGAACTGTCATATAGTGAGTGATACTTGTTAGAAAAGAAGATGCCAGCTTGGTCCAAATTCAAGGAGTAAAATGAACCCATATTTCAACTGAATACAGACTTAGAGCTGGAAGAATTCCATGAGCAAAGCAATAAAAGTTTGTAAATTTTCATTTACCAAAAGGCACCAAAAATCGCAATAGTGAGACATCTGCTAAAAGAGTGAAGAGTAAAGAAGGTAGCTGACCTATCACAGTCTTTGCAGGTGCTGTAACAATGCCAGTAAAAGCTTCAGTAATATCCTTGTTTAATAAGCCTACAGAGAATTTATATGAGCTTCAAGTTGATTCTAGTAAATTTATGATACAGAAATTTTAAGGATTGTCTGCAAAAGACTCACATGAAGACCATAGAAGCCCAAATAAAAAAAAAAAAAGACTATTCCAGTTTATTGCTTAAAAGGTTGGCTCATAAAAACTCCCTGTACGAAACTCTAGTGACAAACAGAACAGTTTACTATTTCAGAAAAGCATAAATTCCAGTATTTGAGGTTCAAGACCTTGCAGATGGCATCTGTTATACCTCTGCTGCCAAATGCTTAATACAAGTTCCTCAGTTCAAGTGAGAGTTGTATACAAATAATGTAGAATTGTTTCCTTCTGAGGGGCAGAGTACAGTAGCAATATTTCTTTTCATTAAATCGGAAATAAAGTATGTGCCAGTGAACACAATCCTAAATAAAAGGAAAGGATCAAGGGAAGAAAAACAAAATATAAGAAAGACAGACATTTTATGAAAGTAGTACAGGAAGAAAAGCTTTTCTGACTGACAGTTGCATAGATTTTTATTTTATACAGATTTTATGTATGGTAAACCATAATCAGTGGAAGACCTGCTGATCACATCTTGGCTTTCTATCTGAAGAAATGTAAGGAATTATTTTTCCTTTTATTTGTGCAACCTTAAAAAACAAATCATATATGGGATAAAATTCTGGCCCTACTGAAGTCAATGGCAAAACTTCCATTGACTTCAATGGGGACTGAATTTCACCTGTAGCATTTTCCACTAGGATGTTTATCAATAAGCAAACATCTTAATATGTTCCTGTACTCAGCATAAGAAATTACTGCAGTATCTCAGTTACTAGAGATATCTGCTTTCAAATGCAAACATTTACAAAATGACCACTATATCAGTCTTGTTACAATACTATTCAAAATGGATTTTTTCTTCTAGATAGTTGTATCTACAATTAATAGGCCAAATTTCTGCCCGTGTTACTTCTGTGCAACTGGAATGAAAACAGTTAGGCTGAATTTGACCCGTAATATTTTAATCAGTTTGAAGCCATGCTTTAAGCAGGTTTCAGATCTTTACCAAGTTTTGCTTGGTTACTACAATTATCTGCAGCTCAATATAAATACTTCTGGGTCATTTCTGTACCTTATGACTGGTGTGAAAAATGGTACTTCAGTTATAAATGTACATTATGTCACATTGCAGTGATTAATTACACTGAAAATAGTTGATTAGTTATCCTGCAAGCTTGCTGTATTGCAGGGATCGGCAACTTTTGGCACACTGCTCGCCAGGGTAAGCACCTTGGCGGGCCGGACCGGTTTGTTTACCAACCGCGTCCACAGGTTCGGCCAATTGCAGCTTCAACTGGCTGCAGTTCACTGCTTCAGGCCAATGGGGGCCGCAGTAAGCGGCGCGGACAAGGGATGTGCTTGCCGCTGCTTCCTGCCACCCCCCTTGGCCTGTAGCGGCGAATAGCGGCCAGTGGGAGCTGTGATCAGCCGAACCTGCGGACGGTAAACAAACTGGCCCAACCAGCCAGGGTGCTTACCCTGGTGAGCCGTGTACCAAAGGTTGCCTATCCCTGCTGTATTGTGATATTCTCAGAAGGGGATATCTGGAAATGCAGAAGTTACAGTGGGCTGAGGGAAATGGCTTTAAGGAGTGACATAGGTAACAAAATACAAGCTGTCTGTGAGCAACATATGTCCTGAGTTACCTGAATCTTCTCAGAACCCAAATGCATCCATGTCAACTAAAACTGCTCTCCTTCATATTCTCCCAGATGAACAATTTGTAAATCCTTAGGGCCATACCTACCCAGATCCACCTGCACAACTCCAGTTGTTATCAGTGTTATGCAGAATGTCCCTATCTGGACCTGTTTCAGGAAAGCCCTTAAGCATGTGCTTAACTTTCAGCACATAGAATCACAGGACTTGGAAGGGACCACAAGAGGTCATCCAATCTCCTGCACTCATGCCAGGACTAAGTATTAACTAGACCATTCCTGACAGGTGTTTGTCTAACCTGCTTTTAAAAATCTCCAATGATGGAGATTCCACAACCTCCCTAGGCAATTTATTCCAGTATTTAACCACCAGGACAGTTAGGAAGTTTTTCCTAATGTCCAACCTAAACTGCCCTTGCTGCAATTTAAACCCATTGCTTCTTGCCCTATCCTCAGGAGTTAAGAACATTTTTTCCTCCCTTCTCCTTGTAACAACCTTTTATGTACTTGAAAATGTTATCATATACCCTCTGTCTTCTCTTTTCCAGATTAAGAAAACCTTCCCCCCCGCCCCCAATCATCCCTCATAGGTTATGTTTTCTAGACCTTTAATCATTTTCGTTGCTCTCCTCTGGAGCTTCTTATTTGTTCATATCCTTCCTGAAATGTGGCACCCAGAACTGGACACAATATTCCAATTGAGGTCTAATCAGCGCCGAGTAGAGTGAAAGAATTACTTCTTGTGTCTTGCTTACAACACTCCTGCTAATACATCCCTGAATGATGTTTTTTTTTTTTGCAACAGTGTTACATGGTTGACTCATATTTAGCTTGTTTTCCACTATGACCCCCAGATCCCTTTTCTCAGTACTCCTTCCTAGGCAGTCATTTCCCATTTTGTATGTGTCCAACTGATTGTTCCTTCCTAAACATTGAATTTCATCCTATTTATTTCAAGCCATTTCTCCAGATCATTTTGAATTTTAATCCTATCCTCCAAAGTACTTGCAACCCCTCCCAGCTTAGTAACATCCACAAACTTTATAAGTGTACTCTATCATTATCTAAAAAATTGAAGATATTGAACAGAATGAAACCCAGTACTGATCCCTGCGGGATCTCACTCATGGCCTGCCAGCATGACTGAAGCACTGATAACTACTCTCTAGGAACTGTTTTCCAACCTGTTTTGCACCCAATTTATAGTAGCTCCATCTAGGTTGGATTTCCCTAGTTTGTTTATGAGAAGGTCATGCAAGACAGTATCAAAAGCTTTACTAAAATCAAGATATACCACCTCTCCTGCTTCTCTCCTATCCACAAGGCATGTTACCCTGCCAAAGAAAGCTATCAGGTTGGTTTGACATGATTTGTTCTTGACAAATCCATGATGACTGTTACTTATCACCTTACTATCTTCTAGATGTTTGCAAACTGATTGCTTAGTTATTTGCTCTATTATATTTCCAGGTATAGAAATTAAGCTGACTGGTCTATAATTCCCTGGGTTGTCCTTATTTCCCTTTTTATAGATCGGCACAATATTTTCCCTTTTCCAGTCTTCTGGAATCTCCCATCTTCCATGACTTTTCAAAGATACTCACTAATGGCTCATATATCTCCTCAGTCAGCACCTTGAATATTCTAGAATGCATGTGTATTGAGCATTCTAGGTTACATTCCAGTGATTTAGGGATTTAAAGTTTAGCCTATGCTTAAGCACTTTGCTGAATTAGTGAAATAAATTAAAAACTGAATTGTCTGTCCTAGTCCTCACTACTAGGTGTTTTGATCTCAGCAGGAGTAAAAGATTACATGAAAAAGGCCAAAAACACTTGGTAAATCACTTTCCTTCAGGATATTCATAATGAATTGAACTAAAGATAATTTTAGACAAAGTCACAATATTTGTAATTGCTGGAACAGTTATTTCATAGAATGCATTGTTATTGAATGGAATATCTCCTCTTGGACAAATGGGAATGCATTAATTCAACTGGGATCACAACTATGAAAATAATATTTCAAGACCAGATGTAAAAATTCCATTGATGAAACTGGATAAAAAAATTATGCCGTGAAACACCAACCAATGAACCCTCAAATGGATTAACATTAATTTACTGTGGTAACAATGTTTTGCTACATTACAAGTGTAGGAATCTTATATTTCTCATGCTACTAAAAACAAATTAGTATATACTAATTAGTGAGATTGAAAAGTCATAAAACCTTTTTACTGCTATTAGTTATATGAACAGGTATTCCTTATACTTATAGGAGAACATATATGCTCAAAGCAATACTATTTTATATACCATTCAAAAGATAAAAACATAAATTACCAATATTTATTTTAACTGCAGCCATTGTAATATAATCTGATAGAAACCTAAGTTCAAAGTAACCATTTTTGCAGCTCTCCAAAAATATTTAGAATCAAAAGAGGCTTTTAATAGGATTTGAAAAGAGAAGGAAAAAACCTGAAGATGGAGGAAGAACCAGAGGAAGTAGAAAACTAAAAACATTGATGGGGCGAATATAGATGTTCTGTCATGGACACTAATGAAACGATTCATAGATTCTAGGACTGGAAGGGACCTCGAGAGGTCATAGAGTCCAGTCCCCTGCCCACACGGCAGGACCAAATACTCTCTAGACCATCCCTGATAGACATTTATCTAACCTACTCTTAAATATCTCCAGAGATGGAGATTCCACAACCTCCCTAGGAAATTTATTCCAGTGTTTAACCACCCTGACAGTTAGGAACTTTTTCCTAATGTCCAACCTAGACCTCCCTTGCTGCAGTTTAAGCCCATTGCTTCTTGTTCTATCCTTAGAGGCTAAGGTGAACAAGTTTTCTCCCTCCTCCTTATGAGACACCCTTATAGCTACCTGAAAACTGCTATCATGTCCCCTCTCAGTCTTCTCTTTTCCAAACTAAACAAACCCAATTCTTTCAGCCTTCCTTCATAGGTCATGTTCTCAAGACCTTTAATCATTCTTGTTGCTCTTCTCTGGACTCTTTCCAATTTCTCCACATCTTTTTTAAAATGTGGTGCCCAGAACTGGACACAATACTCCAGCTGAGGCCTAACCAGAGCAGAGTAGAGCAGAAGAATGACTTCTCGTGTCTTGCTCACAACACACCTGTTAATACATCCCAAAATCATGTTTGCTTTTTTTGCAACAGCATCACTCTGTTGACTCATATTTAGCTTATGGTCCACTATAACCCCTAGATCCCTTTCTGCTGTACTCCTTCCTAGACAGTCTCTTCCCATTCTGTGTGTGTGAAACTGATTTTTTCTTCCTAAGTGGAGCACTTTGCATTTGTCTTTGTTAAACTTCATCCTGTTTAACTCAGACCATTTCTCCAATTTGTCCAGATCATTTTGAATTATGACCCTGTCCTCCAAAGCAGTTGCAATCCCTCCCAGTTTGGTATCATCTGCAAACTTAATAAGCGTACTTTCTATGCCAATATCTAAGTCATTGATGAAGATATTGACCAGAGCCAGTCCCAAAACAGACCCCTGCGATACCCCACTCATTATGCCTTTCCAGCAGGATTGGGAACCATTAACAACAACTCTGAGTACGGTTATCCAGCCAGTTATGCACCCACCTTATAGTAGCCCCATCTAAGTTGTATTTGCCTAGTTTATTGATAAGAATATAATGCGAGACCGTATCAAATGCCTTACTAAAGTCTAGGTATACCACATCCACAGCTTCACCCTTATCCACAAGGCTCGTTATCCTATGAAAGAAAGCTATCAGATTGGTTTGACATGATTTGTTCTTCACAAATGCATGCTGGTTGTTCCCTATCACCTTACCACCTTCCAAGTGTTTGCAGATGATTTCCTTAATTACTTGCTCCATTATCTTTCCTGGCACAGAAGTTAAACTAACTGGTCTGTAGTTTCCTGGGTTGTTTTTATTTCCCTTTTTATAGATGTGCACTATATTTGCCCTCTTCCAGTCTTCTGGAATCTCTCCTGTCTCCCATGATTTTCCAAAGATAATAGCTATCAGATACCTCCTCTATTAGCTCCTTGAGTATTCTAGGATGCATTTCATCAGGCCCTGCTGACTTGCAGGCATCTAACTTTTCTAAGTGATTTTTAACTTGTTCTTTTTTTATTTTATCCGCTAAACCTACCCCCTTCCCATTAGCATTCACTATGTTAGGCATTCCTTCAAACTTCTCAGTGAAGACCAAAACAAAGAAGTCATTAAGCATCTCTGCCATTTCCAAGTTTCCTGATACTGTTTCTCCCCCTTCACTAAGCAGTGGGCCTACCCTGTCTTTGGTCTTCCTCTTGCTGATAATGTATTGATAAAAAGTCTTCTTGTTTCCCTTTATTCCCGTAGCTAGTTTGAGCTCATTTTGTGCCTTTGCCTTTCTAATCTTGCCCCTGCATTCCTGTGTTGTTTGCCTTTATTCATCCTTTGTAATCTGTCCTAGTTTCCATTTTTTATATGACTTATGTTTTAGATCATGCAAGATCTCGTGGTTAAGCCAAGGTGGTCTTTTGCCACATTTTCTATCTTTCCTAACCAGCAGAATAGCTTGCTTTTGGGCCCTTAATAGTGTCCCTTTGAAAAACTGCCAACTCTCCTCAGTTGTTTTTCCCCTCAATCTTGATTCCCATGGGACCTTACCTATCAGCTCTGAGCTTACCAAAATCTGCCTTCCTGAAATCCATTGTCTCTATTTTGCTGTTCTCCCTTCTACCCTTCCTTAGAATTGCAAACTCTATGATTTCATGATCACTTGCACCCAGGCTGCCTTCTACTTTCAAATTCTCAATGAGTTCCTCCCTATTTGTTAAAATCAAGTCTAGAACAGCTTCCCCCCTAGTAGCTTTTTCAACCTTCTGAAATAAAAAGTTGTCTGCAATGCAGTCCAAGAATTTGTTGGATAGTCTGTGCCCCGCTGTGTTATTTTCCCAACATATATCCGGATAGTTGAAGTTCCCCATCACCACCAAATCTTGGTCTTTGGATGATTTTGTTAGTTGCTTAAAAAAGCCTCATCCACCTCTTCCACCTGGTTAGGACTCCTAGCATGACATCTCCCTTGTTTTTTACCCCTTTTAGCCTAACCCAGAGACTCTCATCACTTCCGTCTCCTATGTCCATCTCTACCTCAGTCCAAGTGTGTACATTTTTAATATACAAGGCAACACCTCCTCCCTTTTCCCCCCGTCTATCCTTCCTGAGCAAGCTGTACCCATCCACACCAACATTTCAATCATGTGTATTATCCCACCAAGTTTCAGTGATGCCAATAGTGTCATAGTTGTATTTATTTATTAGCACTTCCAGTTCTTCCTGCTTATTCCCCATACTTCTCGCATTTGTATATAGGCATCTAAGATACTGGTTTGATCTTTCCTCCCAGTTTTGTCCTGACCCTCCTTTCTCTCTGCCAATATAGCCCACACTTCCTCTCATTTCCGACCCATCTCCCAGGTCTCCATGTTCCCCACTTACCTGTGGGCTTTGCTCACCTGTCCCCGTTGAACCTAGTTTAAAGCCCTCCTCACTAGGTTAGCCAGTCTGAGTCCAAACTATCATTACAGAAAGAGTGGCATCCTGTGAAGAGATGAATTGCTGTTGCTGTTACTTCACTGAAGGTGTTTTGAAATGGAAACAACAACATACTTGAATGTCCTGACCACACTAGGTTGTATGTGGAAATCAGACCTGTACTTGGCAAATAAAAAGAAGTACTACAATCAACGCTGGGTCACAGAAGTGCAACTTGTATGTCCACAAAAGAATTAGAATGTGGCAAGGGATGATAAGTGAAGATGTTCAAAGCTGCTTAAAAAGCCACAAGTAAACTATTTTTGTTATGACGCTAAGGTTAGAATGCTGCTCTCACTTACACCGGGGTAAGCGTAGAGTAACTCCTCTGAAATAATTTGAGTTTCTCCAGATTTACACCAGTGTACATGAAGGTAGCATTTTGGTCAAATTATTTTTAACTTAAAGATATCATATGTTCTTTCAACGGCATTTATGTAGAGAAACAGTTGCTACCATCAAGTGATAAGCATACAGTATCAGATTGTTTCCTGTTTTAGTCAAGATACTGCTTGTTTTTAAGAACTATCCCGAAACTCAGTTAACCAGATAGCTTCCCTTTGTCTCCTTGAAATGGCTAGGTTTATAAACACAAAAACAGTATTCAGCTTTTTGATACAGGTACTACTGATGTATGTCATGTACTTATGCAATATCACTGCAAACAACTGATGTACATTTATATTATGGATTTCTGGTACAATCTGTGTTTATAGCTAATGTGCCAAATACCATCAAAGGATGAAGGTCTTTATAAATAAAACTACAGAGAAATGTTATTGTACTTGATTTTACATATGGAGCAAAACAATGGAATCATTTAATCCTGGAACTGTGTGTGTATATATATGTATATAAATAAATAAAAGTGTCAGATTTCCCCCCCCCCCTTGTTAAATATGTTTTTAAATGTTTCTGTTTAAAAAGATATCCATTTGAGGAACCAGAGAAAGTTATCTAAGCAATTTACAAATGATGCTATACATACCATATCTAAGATTTTCCCCTTCTCTGCTTCTTTTTTATCCGTGTCTGTATTTGCTTTTCTTTCTGCCCCTTTCTGTCTCCATTTTTTACTTATTTTTTCTCCTTTTTACAGTCTCTCCTAAATGGAAAGTGAACATGATAGTCTTCTAGCCAGTTTTTTGAATCTTTGATATTCAAATCATTTTGAAATTATGCAAAACAAGTTCATTCACCCTAATATCAACTGAAGTAAAATCATCAACAGGAAAAAATAAAAATGTGCCTATCTAATCATTAATAAAAAAAGCTGAGCATTTGTTAATATCAATCTTATTCTTATTAGAGAGCGGCAGAACACATTCTAAATAGAGCTGAAGAATATGAAACATGGGTGAAGTATTCATTGCCTTGTGCATATATCGAAATGTTTGGATGCCTGTGGGTAAAGTAAATAATTTACTCCAAACTAACTCCAACTGCTTTTCAGGCAGTAGAGAAGTGGTTGTATAAAGTGACAACTTGTGTCCCCTTGTTTCTGAAGCCACTATCTCTATTACTTGACATATGTGCTACCCCACTGTTAATATTTTAGTTCCTTTCTGTATGAATCAGGCACTGTTACAGAGTTGTTGGGAGGCAAAACAACTAGAAACTGGCAAAAGCAAGCAAGAATACTTAACTTTAAAATCTATTGTTTCAGTAGTATGGGGTTTGGGGGAAACTCAGTGTGGGGGCAGGAATGCTCTGATAGTTTCATCAAGCAGATTCCTATGGGTGTCTCAGGCTGAGATAAAAGGAGTAAACATTATAATAACTAAAATAGGCATTCTGGCAACTAGAAAAGAAATGGAGGAAACTGCAGAAAGATGTAAGTCTTCAGAGCTTATCAGAACACTGTGCTGTGAAAGGAGAGCTCCTGATAGTCCATTTTAGTCAGTAGGCACAAAACTGAAAGCTAAACTTCATTATTAAAGTGTATTTCATAGACTAAAAAGCAACAAAGAGTCCTGTGGCACCTTATAGACTAACAGATGTATTGGAGCATAAGCTTTCATGGGTGAATACCCGCTTCGTCAGATGCATGTAATGGAAATTTCCAGAGGGAGGTATATATATGCAGGCAAGAATCAGTCTGGAGATAACGCGGTTAGTTCAATCAGGGAGGGTGAGGTCCTCTGCTAGCAGTTGAGGTGTGAACACCAAGGGAGGAGAAACTGCTTTTGTAGTTGGCTAGCTATTCACAGTCTTTGTTTAATCCTGAGTTGCTGGTGTCAAATTTGCAAATGAACTGAAGCTCAGCAGTTTCTCTTTGAAGTCTGGTCCTGATGTCTTTTTGCTGCAGGATGGCTACCTTCAAATCTGCTATTGTGTGGCCAGGAAGGTTGAAGTGTTCTCCTATAGGTTTTTGTATATTGCCATTCCTAATATCTGACTTGTGTCCATTTATCCTTTTACGTAGGGACTGTCCAGTTTGGCTGATGTACATAGCAGAGGGGCATTGCTGGCACATCTGTTAGTCTATAAGGTGCCACAGGACTTTTTAGAGATCCAGACTAACACAGCTACCCCTCTCATACTTTCATAAACTAGGTATAATAGACACAGTGGACAGTTTAGACTTCTCCTGCAACCTCCTTCAATATGCCATTCTACCTGACAATTTTAAAAATGTAAAAATAAAAATAAAATAGAGAATTATTTCTGTGTATAACGTAAGACACTAAGGGAATAAAGGAGCAAATGGCAAGCCTGGACCTTGGGCTGAGGAACTGGCCTAAGCACCAACTTAACTATGAAACTATATAACAGAATTTTAGAAGTACTGCACTCTTTGTGAAAATGAAGTGTATGAGATGTGTTTAAAGACAGTACAAAAAAGAACATGAAACCATAGAAGAGCATATGGCTGATCAAAGGTAGAAAAAACAGTCTTAAAATTTTGGGGGAACTAAGTCTGTGATATGAGTCTAGACCATGATTGGGATCTGGAACAAAAATATTCAGAGAAACTACTAGAAGATCCAGTATTAATCCTTGACAAAGAAGTTAGAATGTGTCATTCAAAAGAAGTCACTCAGTCTAGAATAAAGCTTATGTAGGGTGGACAGTGCCAGGACACTGTAAACAAGATAGAGAATCCAATATACTACAAAGAGAAGTGAACTAAGAGAAAGGCATGTATTGCTCAAAATGAAAGTCCAGCAAAAACACCTGGAGCTGCAAACACTGTGCCAGTCAACACAAGCCTCATAGACTCATAGACTTTAAGGTCAGAAGGGACCATTATGATCATCTGGTCTGACCCCCTGCATGCTGCAGGCCATAAAACCGTCCCTACCCCTTCCCTGGACTCTGCTGTTGAAGTCCCCAATCCTGTTTTAAGTGACCTCAATCAGCAGAGACCCTCCTGCTAGAGATCCCTGCCCCATGCTGCGGAGGAAGGCGAAAAACCTCCAGAGGCTCAGCCAATCTGCCCTGGAGGAAAATTCCTTCCCGACCCCAAATATGGCGATCAGTAAGACCCCGAGCATATAGGCAAGAGTCTCCAGCCTGACCCCTGTCAGCCATTATACTATTTACCTACTATTGCTTGGTTTTCCTTGACTACTATGCTTTACCATTAAACCATTCCCTCCATAAACTTATCTAACTTAATCTTAAAACCAGACAGGTTCGTCGCCCCCACCATTTCCCTCGGAAGGCCGTTCCAATATTTCACCCCTGACGGTCAGAAACCTTCGTCTAATTTCAAGCCTGAACTTCCCCACGGCCAGTTTATATCCATTCGCTCTCGTATCCACATTAGTACTAAGACAGTGCTTAGCATATGGGAAAAGATGAAAGAGAAACAGTGGTTTATAGCACTTTGAAAGAGTTTGCAAGTACTAGTAGAGTGGACAAAGGACTATGCCAGGACCACTAGCTCAGATGAATTCTTCATAGCAGCAATGGACAACATTGAAGAAGAAGATGATTGGCTTATTTACCTGAAAGCAAATGGGACATTTATTAGTCTTAAATTAGACACTGATTCACAAGCTAATGTATTGCTAGAAACAGTTATTAGCTCTAAAAGAAAAACCACTGGTAAAGGAGGGTAAATGGATGAAACTCAGGGCTTTCAGTGATGAGCTTATTCCCATTCAAGGTGCATGTGAACTAAATGTATGGATAAACAATATATTGGAAAAGCTAAAGTGTGTAATAGTACCAGGGAAAAGACCACCCATTTTTAACCCATTGGATTCAAAAGAGTGCACTCTTTGGAAGGGCAAGGGACCAAAAACAATTGTGGAAGAGATAGAGGATGTTTTCCCTGGATTGGGAAGCTCTCAATGGAGTACAGAATAGAGCTTAAAAAGCCAACTGCCCCACAATTTATGCCCCTAAGAAAGTTCTCCTCCCCTAAGGAGGACACTAAAAGAGGCACTGGATAGACTTATTGCTCTGGGATTCATAGACCAAGTAGATGAACCGGAGTTGGTACACTTGTTGGTCATTGGGGGGGGGGGGAGAAAAAGACAGAACCCCTCATTTATGTAAAAATAGAATATTTTCCACTACCTACAACAGGAGAAATGGTTGGGATGGTTGATGTTGTTCATGCTACCAAGTGCTGCAGAGTTGTTAATGCTACTACTAGTCTCCTATTCTTGGAGCTCTGGTGTTAGCTGCACTAGCAGAGAGTGCAGCATGTTGATTCAGCAGACCCCAATGTTATTCATAAAGAAAGACCACAGGCTTGGTTCAGTGGCGAAGATGCTAGGCCAGGTTTATTGTCAGCAAGGCATGATATTAGTGCCCTGTCCAACGAGTCAGAGGGACACTAACACATGTATGCCCATGACATAGTAAAGGCTCAGTCAAAATTACAGGATTCTGTCCCCTCAGCTGACACAAAGATGCCCCTCCTAGGACTTCTCCTTTTATATATTGATACAAACAAGTTACACGTATTTCACTCCAGATGTTTGTAACCCTTCTGCCAGGTGGAGCTGGCCATAACCAGGGCCAGGTTCAATATCTAGGGGTTTCTTTACAAGAAAAGAACACAGAACTGGCTCAAGCCTCCACCCAGTAACCTTGGGAAAATTACACACCACTCCAGGCGCCTTGCCCGCCACTCGTTCTGCTGTGCTCTTGCCGGCAGACTGCTCACCACTCTCACCAGCCACCCATTGGTCACCTTTTACTGCCAACTGCCTCTCTGCTGTGACCTCTGCAGGTCAGTCCTTGAGGTTCCACCCAGCTCTCAGTGATTGTCAGCTCTTAGTGATTTTCAGCTCCTAGTAGGCTGGGCTGAAACGCTGCCCTACCACAAGTGGTTTCAGCTCTTATGGAGCACTCAAAATAAACTATTTAGCTGTATCTGTGAACAATGGGGAGGAACAAGTTAAACTAGATGGGGACCCTTAGGGAGAGTCCATACCTTGAGGCTGGGACACCTGTCCCCACCCTCTCTTTCACAGTGGCCTGGCATTTGAGTCCCTGCCTTAAGGAGTTCCTTTCAACTGAGGGTGACCCCTCAATCAGGACAGGCTCAACACAGTTCTGCTCCCCTTTACTCATGAAATAAAGATAATGACATGTTTAACAACATTTCACTACCCCGCAATCAGTCCTACAATGTTTTGTATCCCAACACCAGCTAAAGTTGATCACTTTTGAGCAACACAGCTCCTGTCTGCTGGATACCGACGCAGAATAGGTGTGCTCATGTAAATACAGTTTGGTCCTGAAGCCTCGCCCCCTCCCAGCTAGCTATCAGACCCTGCTTACATCTTGTTAATTATCAGCCTTATATATCTTGTACCTGCCAGTTCGAACACCACATCCTCATCCATTATCTTGTCATCTCATTCTTATCTTATGAAGAGTCAGTGTATTCCTATATAATCTCTTGGGAATTTATGTAGTTTCTTGAGAACTCTGGGTGTTCTTGTACCTTCCTCTCTGGTCAAGAATGTGCTTACTTGGTTAGCCAATATCTAGTGTTACTACACTGCAAGGCTTTTTCTAGTTCATACTGTTAGGGCTCTAGCAAGACCTTCAGCTAATAGCAAATATTTTTCTACACTTGATCTATCAGCAAATTCCTGGCAGATATTCTTAGAAAAACAGTGCTTGTTTTTGCATATTGAACACCCCTTTGGAAGATACTGTTTTTATAGACAGCTGTATGTATGCTGTTCAGCATCCAAGATGTTCCACAAGAAAAATAAAGAACAATTTTTGATGGTATAATGTTTATATAGATGTCATTTTGAACAGAAGTAGAGCATGCCCAGGGGCTCTGAGCAGATTTGGAAAGACCCAGAGCTTCTAGGCTAAAGCTAAGCAAACAAAAATGAACATTCTGTGTAATGCAAATAACATACCTGGGAGAGAGTCACACAGCAAGGTGCACATGTAGCCCAAAGTAAGATTGATGCCTGCCCCAACAGATAAGGATACAACTGGGAGGGCTGTCTGCCCCAACAGGGGGGAATACAACAATTCCTTGGAATGGATTACAATGTAGGTAAATTTGTGAGTAACCTAGCTGCCTGAACCAGGACCCCCGAGAGTGCTACTTTGTAAAGATGTACAAAGACATGTGAGGCAAATCTTAATAAAGTGTTAAAGAAACTGAAGGAGCTAATTAAAGAAACTCCTGTCCTGGGGTACTATGACAATCAGTGAAAAACTAGCTTGTCTATGAATGCCTCTAAACAGGGTGGTGTTGCAGTTCTCTTGCAGCAGTAACATCAAAACTGGAGACTGGTGGCTTATACATCATGCGCACTAACAAAAATAAGTGTCAATATGGTCAAATAGTCTTTAGTCCATTGATGTAAAAAGTTTGATGTCTTTATTCATGGGCAGCCTGCATTTGCTGAAATTGACAATCAACCACTCATTACCAAAGGGGGCCTAGCAAGCACAACCTCAAAAATACATTTTTTTTTAAAGATTCAAATGTAAGTGTAATAGGGTTGAGACTCACCACCATGGCGCCTCCTACTGATTACTCCAGGAATTAGCTCAGTCCAGTGGAGTGTCCCCTCTCGGTGGTATCCCGCCCCTTGTCTTGCCCTCGGTTGGCTTCTGAGTCCACATCACTCACCAACTCACAGCGTCCTCTTCAGTACCACTGCCCTCCGACATGCCCCTTAGTCCTTCTACACCCCCTTCTGGGGTGTGTGTGTGTGTGTGTCAATCAGCAGTCTCTATGTCCAGCCACCGTGGTCAACCACACACCCCAAAGTCTAATCCCTCCTGTCAGGGATCTGGCATAGTCTGTAGGGGCCGCTCCCTACGGCCAATGGCTGGGTGTACGGCAAGTGGGGAAAGAGGGGACCCAGGCCCGCCCTCTACTCTGGGTCCCGACCCAGGGACCCTCTGGCGGCAGCCTCACTGTCCTCCTTCTCTCCCCTCCATCTGCCTACTTCCCTGGGCCGCTTCCCCTACGGCCCCTTGCACCCACTAGGCCCTTCCCTTCAGGACCTGCAGCCTGGCAGGCCTCAGGTTAGAGCTCCTCTCTGCTCCCTGAGCCTGGCCAGCAATGTGCTGTCTGCGGTACTAGTCTCGGTGCTCTGGAGAGAGACCTTCCCCTGTCAAAGGCCTGGGACAGACTGACTGCTCTCTTCCCTGAGCAGCCTTCTTATAGGGCTGAGCCTGGCCCTGATTGGCTGTCTCCAACCTGGGCCCTGATTGGGCTCAATAAGCTCTTCTCCCATTGGCTGTGCCTCTGTGCAGGCCCACTGGCCTGCTGCAGCCCATACTCTCAGGGAGTGGAGCAGTTGCCCCACTACAGTAAGTTTTTAAAATTGAATATAAATCTAGGAGATATTTGGGGTTGCAGACTCTACCTCTAGATGATTTGACAAAAGTGCTGTGGACATGTCACTCTGATAAAAAAATAATCTGTCTGGTCTCCGATAAAATGTGGATTGTGATTGCCAGAGCTACTGCTCATTTTGAGACCCCATAGAAAGTAATTAAGGCTATTAGCAAAAGTTGGCTGGGGCAAGATATTCTCAGCCCCTATTATCAATTTAAGAGGGAACTCTCAGTACTAGATGGGATTTTGTTTAAAGACACTAGGATGGTGACTCCTAAAATGCCACAAGTATTTTTATGAAAAAGAATACATGAAGGTCATTTGGACATTGAACAATCTAAGCCAAGGGCCAAATATGTTTTATAATGTCCTTGGATTAACAGTGACATTGAGGAAACTGTTAAGACTTGCTGCATATGCCAAAAATACTGGTTAAGTCAAGCTAAACAGCCCATGAAAAATTAGCCTCTTGGAGCAAAATAGACATTGAATTGTCAACATAGTCTAAGATAAGTGCATAGCTTTTTCCAGCCTATCAGTCTCATATCCCTGAGATAGCCTTTCTAGACCATACTACAGCTAAGCAGTTGACTGTACATATCAAATCTACTTTTGCTAGGCATGGTATACCTGACATAGTGTTGTCTGATAATGGGCCACAGTTTAGTGGACATGAATTGAAGCAGTTTGTAGTGAAGCCTGCATTTAGACAGATCACAACTAATCCCTATTATTCCCAGTCTAATGGGTGGGTGGAAAACAGTGCCAGCATATTAAAACCTACTTAAAAAGACTGCAGAGTCAGACTCTGATCTGTATTTCGCACTATTAAATTACAGAATGGCATCCAATGAAGCATGAGTTGCCACCTGCTGACATTTTTGTTCAACAAAAAATTGAAAACAAGAATATCTGCCCCGTTAACAATTGATGCCAGAGTCACTGGGGACTTACAGATATATAAAGAGGCAGATAAGGCAAAACAAAAAAAAATCAATATGATTTGGGGTCATGGGAGCTACATGACTTCATGAACAGGATCATGACAGGACAGGCTAACAAACAGCAGGAAAATGGAGGAAACCTGATCTGGCATGCGTATGCGCCTTTCACCAATTTCTTCCTTCCCCTTCTATTAAAAGGGATTTGAATTGTCATTCCTCTGGAGAAGAAGCAGAAGTGTGACTTTCTCCATAACAATTCCCAAGAGCGTCTTCCCCACTGATGGATTTGCATTGCCCTATGTAATTTGAAGGGCTGGATGAAAGCCAGAGGAACTTCATAAGGTCTTCAACTTTAATAGGCCTGTGACAGCTGAAATCAATGGTCATACTGAAGACACCACAGATTTTTGCCTCCACCACATATAATATAAGCATATAATATAAGCATTAAAATGATTAAAAATCTGAGTGCCAAGAACTACAGACTTATTCATCCAAGCATACTCTTAACAAAAGAGGAGTCAAATCTCTTACATAACAATAACTGTATCTTTCCCTTATTTGAACATCTGTAAGCACTGGATACTATGTGAAATCGGACTATGGAAATTGCTTTAAAACTTTCTTGTGTGCTGCATATACCTCTCATAACATATAATCCCAAAGGGAGAAAAACAAACAAACAAATGAAAATCATGCCACCAAACTACTATCCATTCAGGTTTTAGAACTTATCAGGAGAAAATACTTTCTAGATGCAATTCAAATAACTAGGAGGCACAGGGTTGTCTCTTGTCCATACAGATTTTCTTTTTTATGTATGATCCTGTATGCAGCCAAGAAATTATTACAATGAGATATTACCAATGTCGCTGCTATTATTTACATAAACTGTTCATAACCTTTTATATTTTCAGCAGCACAGCCCCATTCAAAGCACTTAGGCAGTCAATTCAGGGTCATCTTTACCATTTTTATCATGAAAATAGCCCCGATTTTCTGTTTATGAGCCAACCTTTTATCAAACAATAAATATATATGCAGCTATTAAGAAATGATGATGATAAAGGATATAAAAATCTAGTCTTGAAATGTATTCTACATTTAAGTAATAATAATATCTGATTGCATTCAACTAGTAAAGATCTGATTATGACAAAAAATTAAGGAACATGGCAGCAAAATTAATGAACTGTCATAGTAACAATGGGTTTTTGTGGGGAAATTCATAAATCACTAAAAAAAAGTTATCCATTTTCATATATTTTTTTCATCCCATGATACACTGCATTATAGAAAAATGTTACACAGTTTTTCACTTTCCATCTGATAATAGTTTGCAATTGCTGCAAGTATTATTCTGTACAGACACTGTATTCTTTAAATATATTTCTTGGAACTACAGAAGTGTGCTGCATAAGTGCCTAGCCACCATGCATTTCCCCAAAACAATACCATCAAACTAATACAGCTTGCATGATTGATTTAGCCGGGCTTTTCAATGTGAAAAAGCTATCATCTCTAGGCAGGAAGACTAGAATATTTCTGATTCAGTTCACTCTCAGATGATATCAATCATGACTGTTTGAGTATATGTTATACTCTGGAAGGAATGTTCTTTATATATTGATTCTTACTCTTGTTCTTCCCTTCCTTCTGGATATTTTTGATGTGTTGGTAATTTCACTTTTCACTTGCAGTGTTTTGTAATTAATTTGTACACTTTGTCACATGCTGCAACGCTCCTCCACTGTGGTAGCTGCATTTTTGTGATGAGTGACATTATTCATTAATGTAATTTTTCTCTCTCAGGACCCATTTTAGCACGGAACTTAAGATCATGTGTATCGTAAAGCAGAAGTAGTCTTGATAAAGATAATGGAACTTTTAAAACTTACATTTCAGCTGAAGTACTTTGCTGAATCAGGGTCTCTATAGGAGAAAGCCATGCTGTTTCTTTTTTGGAATATTTGTACAAAATTATTTGGCAGATGCTTCAGACCAATTTTAGTCTATTTACTGCTAGCATTGTGTTGAGTATTTGATCTTTGAAATTTGCCATTGAAGATACAGGATAAGTCACCGAAGCCACATAGCGTTTTTTCTGCTCCCTGAGTGGATGACCTACCCTATATAAATGAAAACGGTGCCTGAACACCATGTATTGGCTTTGATTATTTTAGGAATAGTGTGGGGAGGAACACTTTACCACAAGAGAATGAACAGGAGATAAACAGGCCTGAGGAATTCTGGAACATTTTAATCATTTTCCTTCCCACTTTCCACAAAACAAGCATAGTAATTGGCTATACACATGAATCCCAAGTTAACCCATACTTGGGTTCCTGAATGAGAAAAAAACAAAAAACAAAACAAAACACCTAGGGTGCATTCTGCAATCTATTAGGTTCCCAGAATAAGCAGGAGGGTCCAATCCTGGTGTGGGCTGGAGGGTTTGATGCAACTGATCTCCAATATGCCATTGCCAGAGCATAAACCAGCAGTCACAGCTGGTTCCCTGTAGTTGCTACTGTCCATTGTGTCCAAGCACAGTTCAGAAGTAGAGAAGAACTGGGTCATAATCTGTTTATCTGGATCTGGAACATTGTCACTGAGATCATCATCTCACCTGTAATCTCTGTGGGTTGTAGTAAATAATTTCATATCTGTAAAAAAAAAATCTCACTCTAGAATTCAGTCAAATTGGCTGTGAACAGAATGACAAACAAGAAGCTGACTGAAGGACTGTATGGAAAGTAATGACAAATGACAACATGGCAAGAGGTGGGGATTGGTCCTGCTTTGAGCAGGGGGTTGGACAGGATGACCTCCTGAGGCCCCTTCCAACCATGATATTCTATGATTCTAAGAGGTGTCCACAGGAATCTGTTAGAAGCAGTTCCTCTGTAGCGCAGAGGTTAAGGCTGGATTTTCTCCTTAATGACCCAGGTCAGACTGAACCAATTACACAAGTTAGGAGCAGAGAGGCAAGATGAGGCTAAATTTTTCCCTGGACTCCATGGAGCATAAGAGGGGTTTGTAAGCTGCACTATCCTTTGGAATAGAGCAGACTGCCTCATCTGAGTGCATCTGGCCAAGCCTATGGGCTGGGGCAGAAGGAAATAGGGTCATGGTCCTAATTTCCCATTTCCTTTGCCATGATTTTCACCACCTGGTTGCATGAAGGAAGAGTCCCTGCAGTTGAGGAATACACAGACTGTGGTAGTGTGAAATAGAAAAGGAGACAAAAGGTTGCTTGCATGCTTCTTACATGCTGTGCATGGACCAGAGATAATCTGCCTGTTATACCTCTTTTTTCTTTTTGGTATTTATTTATTTATGTGCATTGAGGAAGAATAAAACTCAAGGAGGGAGCTGTGATAAGATGAATTCAGCAGTAAGTGATGTCATTTACTCAACAGAGTACTCGTTTCACCTGACAGCAACTCTGCATTTGATTATCTGAGAACTTCCAGCTGTAGTAAAATCCACAATGTTTTATTTCAATACGAATCATCATACCACACTTTCTAATCCAATATTTGCAAAGACAATCCATTGTGAGTGAATAAAATAAGGAAAAAGTTAGGTAAAAATCTATAGAAAAAGTTCCTTAAAAAATAATGCATTTTTTTGTGCGGACAAAAAGATAGATAACAGTGGTTTCTTGAAATGGATTCATCATGGCATTACAAGAGCAGAAGCAGTACCAGTGCTTTTTGATGTGGAACTTTTTTTCATAATGTCATCATTTTTTCCACTGCAAGCAGTGCTAAAGAAACTTTGAGAAAGTATCAGGGTCTTTCTATGGGGACACCATTATTTCTAGAGATGGGTAAATCAGAGAGGGACAATTTGGATTTGTAAGCATGGCATTCATTTTCAATTAGTTCCAACTGCTATTTTTCACTCAGAAGTAAAAGGATAAATATAATGGAAATGTTCTGCCATACTTGGTGCATTGTTGTGTGCAAGGGGTAAAGTTTGGAAGTTGCACTTTTGAAAGGCTATCGTTAACATAATTAAGCAAAAAGAAGTAGAGAAGGAAAGTAGAAGAATCTAAAATTTAAGGCCTAAGTACAAAACAAACTGTGTTGAATAAGATTTTCAAGAAACAATTATCTACAATCCAAATTGTTAGCAACTTTTCATCTACTCCCTCTCCTGATGCATTTGAAACCTTTTCCTGCCATTGATTTATAATCTGGTATGAAACAGACACAAAGAGCATTCAGTTGGACACAACCTAGATTGTATCACTAAGGCTAGGTCTACACTACCCGCCTGAATCGGCGGGTAGAAATCGACCTCTCGGGGATCGATTTATCGCGTCCCGTCGGGACGCGACAATCGATCCCCTAATCGACGCTCTTACTCCACCAGCGGAGGTGGGAGTAAGCGCCGTCGACAGGAAGCCGTGGAGGTCGATTTTGCCGCGGTCCTCACAGCGGGGTAAGTCGGCTGCGATACGTCGAATTCAGCTACGCTATTCACATAGCTGAATTTGCGTATCTTAAATCGACTCCCCCCTGTAGTGTAGATGTAGCCTAAGCATTTATACCATATAGAGGCTTTAATTGGAGAATCTCAAAGTGCTCTACAAATATGGTTATAATTGTCCCCATTTTACGATGGAGAAACTGAGAAACACAGAGGGACAGCGACTTGCACAAGGGCCCACATTAACTCATAGCAAGATCTTCACTGGGGTTTGGTTAGGCTACCACATCCTGCATACTACACAGTGTCAGTAATAAAATGTTCTAAATGAAACATACACGTATCACCCCCAGAATTGTCCATCTTCACATAGACAATTTTATAGCCATGGTATTAGTAATAACTCCTGAAAGGCTTGAAAATTCACTTTGTATTGATGTTTATCCTAACAGTACCTGAACTATCTTGAGCCTACAAAATTGGCTTGATATCTCATGAGAATGGCTTTCTTGTGAGATTAAGAATACACTCTATTTCCAGTTGGACCACAAACACTTTGAGAACAGATTTTTCCAACTGTATTTTGACAATTCTGCTTCCTGTCCTGGATGGAATCAAGTAAAAGGCAGGGTTATATGAAAATCACAAATAATATACGAAAAAGTTAGGGAACCTTCCCTCCCCCATTTAATTCTGATTTTATCTGAATTAGATTGCCTACTCACCTATTGCTAGATACCATGTTATTGATATCAGTGCTTTCCCTGATTTACAAACATCACACAGAAGTAGCGAGAAGAATGTGAATTTGGTCCCCAATCAACACTAGCAATTTTCAGGCATTACATATAGGTAAATCATTAAATAGAGTTATTCAAATTATTATGTACAAGTTTCATTACTCTCTCTATATATGTGCACAGCAATTGACAGACAAAAACAATCCTCTCCCCCCCCCCCAAAAAAACAAAACAAAAAAAAACAGAGGTCTCTGCTACAAAGAGCTCAAATTCAGGGAATCATGCTCAAATATTGAAAGAGAGGCCGGCAGGCAAAAATGCATGCACAGTGGGAACCTATGTTGGAGTAGTTACTGTGAATGCATATACAAATGGATATTAAGATGCCTATTTTATTGTGAATGACTAATTAGCTATTTGCTTGCTTAGTAGTTAGATGCAGGCACAGAATGTCTTGTACAACTTTGTTTAAAACAATAGCCCTTTTTTAATATCAAACAGTTTGAATTAGGTGAGAGTGATTAGACAAACTGTATATATAGATCTGCAGCCTGGCAATGTTGTTACTTCAGGTCCAGGTGACAGGATGATAATTTCAATCATTATAAAGTTTCTCAACGTTATGGGCTGATCAAAGATCATCATCTTATGACTTCTGAAATACCAATTCTTTATGGTGACAAATCTACCTAATCTCAGTGCACTATACATTACAGCAATCCCAAGAGACAACTGATAAACTAAACAGGTCTTTACAGCTGATCTTGCACTGCAGTGCTCTGATGTGCTGATAAGTCCCTTTGATAAACATAGTCCCTTAAAACCTCAGCAAAGCATCTCTGCTAAGCCTTAACCCAATGAAAGTAACAGTGACAATCTGCCAAAATAATAAATGGCACAACCAACTCAAATCTAACTGTTATACTGGGAAACACTGTAATTTTAGAGATATGATACTACAGGCTCTTTCTCCTTCCTGAAGATTGCTCACTCTTTCTGCTTGATAGGTTCTGAGGAACTCTTTCTTACCCCAGACCCTATGTCAAGGCTAATTCCCCACTTTGGCACTTCGAGTGAAGAATTCTAAAAGGATTCTAAAAATTAATACTGGCCACTCCAGGCTTGTATTAAACTCCCAAGGTTACAGCTTTTCTCTGACCTTGGATTGGTAGATGCTGCTACCATGCAAGTGCTGAACCTTTTTGAGAGCCCAGGAAGGCGCACTTGAGAATTCCTTCCTGTGGGGTACCCTCAAGCCCTCCCCGCCCCCTCCAGGGAAGAGCTGAGAAAGAAAAACAAAGGAAATCAGCTATTGCCACCAGATAATTAAACAACATGTGCACAAAACTCTTAAGACACAGAAATCCAATCCTGTTCTTAAAAAAAGGCAAATTTTATTTAAAAAAAGAAAAAGAAAGAAGAAGAACATACATCTGGAAACTCAGGCTATTGGAAGATTTTAAAAGAGCAACTACAAGGATTAAGCATCAAGAATAGTTTTCTTTAGGTCCAACTTAAAGGTAACAAGCAAAACAAAAGCACCTAGGGTTAGCACAGAGGAGACCACAAGCCATAAAGAAATAAAAAGAGATAAACCTAATCACGTCTTCTTAGACATTTCCTGATCTACTTACATATCTGTGGGTCAAATGAGTACTTTCTAGTTATGATACCAAGGATTTTTCATACCTGGCCACAAGCTCTTATGGCCTAGCTGTTGCCCTGTCTGCCTCTCCCTCGGAGAACAACAGACAGACAGACAAAAGGGGAGACTTTGTTCAAGTTTAAAAAGTTCTAGCCTTCCCATTGGCTCTTTTGGCCAGCTGCCCACTCACTTCCTTTTACCTATGCATAGCAGTGAGACTTTTTAACCCACAGATAGAGCAATTAGAAAACAGCTACTAAGAGGGATTTTATAGCTACTGGCTGGGTGGGTGTCCATAAAAGGGAGCTACCCCTCCTTCATTTATCAAACCCTATTCTCTGTCCCATGCCTCTCTTTTTCAGTCTTCCTCAGCATCTCTCTCTTCTCCTTTCTCCTGTAGGCCTTTTCAAATTTCAGTACCTGATGTCACTTCCTGTCATTGTTACCAGCCACAGCTACAATCTTTCCAACTACTACATTTCATATTGGTTCTTCCTGTGCCACAGCTTACCCATAACAGGTCTGAAACTGAAGCCATCAGCATGTCATTGCATTGATAGTAGTTTCAATACTGCTGGTGTGCATTTTAAGCAAGGAAATTTGAAGTACTCCTGCTGAAATGTCACAGGAGATGGATTCTAAGAACATGAAACATTTTAGTATTTTCCATGTTATGAGTAAACTTTAAAGTCATGAATTAAGAGTTGGTTTGAATAACAGGCATGCTTTCACATCCCTAGAATGGTGGAAGTTTAATACAATCTATTTTTATTTTGATATCTTCAGGTTGAGATATGCATATCCATATTTAAAATGTTAAAAACTTAATTCAGTGCTTGTGAAAGATAACAGATCAATAGCCCTAAGACCTGAAGATCTTTATTTATCCATACAACAGATATTAAAAAGGTAGCTGCAGTACAGGTCTCCTTGAATCAACTCAGTGATGCACCTGAACCCTGAGCTGGAAATATCTCATATAAGGTTGTTGAAAGATTTGTTTATTCTCCATTCTCAATCCTGGTTATTTCTGCCAAGAAGAATGTAAATGAGCAAAAACGGAATTGGCAGATTTTGCTGTAGATTTGAACATCTTTCTATTAAGAACTCAAAAGACCCATTACAAATGTCCTAGATCTTGCAGCCCTACTAGAGGTATTTTCTTTAAGAGGTAAAACCCTAGAATTAAATTACATATCACATTAGTATAGAATTACAAAATGCAAGTAACAAAAAATTGAAGAAGAGAAACATCATAATCCAGTAGTTTGCCTTCTCTTAATATTTTAATAACTTCCTTGGCATTTTCAGACATAGGACATTTTATATTGGATCTCCCTTGATATTTTTCTAAATATAAAGTTGCTAGCTGTTGAAACAAAATCAAATGGCATTATTGGATATGTTCTGGAGACCAGTTAGATGATTATAGATGCTTTTGTAGGTGAGCCAAACCACATTTATTCAATGGTCATGCATACGCTAGACATACTATTTACTAATTTCTTCAAATTCTTGTTAAGAATTCATACATGAATTAATGGTATTAATTGAGACAACATGCAACAATAAAGCTAATCTGTATCAGTCAAAGTTGCATGAGAAATTATGGTCAAGCATTTGATAGCTGTCCCAGACTAGGAAGTAAAATTTTTGCCAGTGAAAATAAGGTAATGTATCAGCAATATCACTAATCTTCCCAGAATCACAGCTAGTTCTGAAGTGTATATTTCTCAGCGGACAGTGAACCTGCTTGAATCAGTGCTGCTTGCACAAGTAAAAGAATATAAGTCCCTTCCTTTACTGGCAGTCAGAATATAGGAAATAGAAAAGAAAAAAAATTGTGGTGTGAATTGGTAGTGATTTTGTAGTTTCTAATAAATACGGTAATATGCTTGTTTTCTATTTTGAAGTTCAATTCATGTATTTGAAACTGTACAAAGCTTTCTTTAAAGTAACAATGCAGCTGGACCTAGTTCAAATGCGATTCTGGCATTCTGTACCAATAGAGGTGAGAAGAGGCACCCTAGCAGTGAAATAGAAAGAATATATTTCTGTAACATAAACGGAAAATACAAAATGTGAATATTAGGCAAACAAGGTTAAACAAAAAAGCCTGGAAATTCAGAGTTAACATTGTCACTCTCTCCTCAACTTGCACAACTGAAGAAGAATGAAATATTGTAATGATATGGAAAGGAGGATGATTTTGTGGTTAAGGAACAGGAGTGAGATCTGAAATCCATTAACAGTTTTGTCAGTTAGACTTCCCATGTGATATTAGCATATCACTTAAATTCTGTGTCTCAGTTTTCCCAACTTTAAATTTGAGATAAATATGATACTGTAGGGTTTTATAAGGTGAGGTGAATGGTTCAGAAAATTATTAATGCTGATGTATGTATTATTTAGCTCTATTAATTTAGTATTATTTATTTGCTTTATAGTAATGCGCAGGAATCCCAAGCAAGCACCATGGTCCCATTGCACCAGGAACTGTACAGACCAATAACAAAGACAGTCCCTAGCTCTGAGAATTACAGTCTCAGTGTCAGGAAGCAATAGATAAACATTAAGCTGTTTGAAATCCACTTTAAGGTTCAAATTCAGACATGTAATTTAGATTCCTGCATCTTTATACTAACAGCCTCTCTTAATTAGACGCTCTCCCATCAAAATGGAACTGAATGTAAAGGAAGTCTTAGTGTCAAACTAAAAAAAAAAAAAAAAAAAAAAAAAAGTGTAGCATGGTGTACAGTAAAATTAAAGGGGTACTTTACCTCACCTCCTGTTATACACGTCTGCTTTTCTTTACTTTCTACAATCTTCTCTTAAGATATTTGACCACATGGGTTACACTACCTTAATCTTAGATTGTCCTGCACTCCATTACATTCAGAGTCCATGGGTCAAATTCAAAGGTGCTGTGTAAAGATCTGGGGCATACAATATTCAGACTCACACCCCTGAGTCTGGGGGCAGCGAGAAGCGGCGCGGGGGAGCGATGTGCTGTCTGCGGCTTCTCGCCACCCCCCTTGGCCCGGGACAGCGAACCGCGGCCAGTGGGGGCTGCAATTGGCCGAATCTGCCGCATCAGCAGGTAAATTAAATTGGCCCGGCCCACCAGGGTGCTTACCCTGGCGAGCCGCATGCCGAACGTTGCCGACCCCTGATTTAATTAATACTTTGATAAAATGTTATTCGTATAAAATATATATGTTGAATTCTGATTTGGGGTCCATAGGAATGGAGCAACTTCTTTGATTGTCCAACAGGTACATTCCTAGGGGTTAAAGCAAAGAAACAGTGAAAGCATATGGAAATAGAGATTGTCTCCTTTATGTCTTAAGGAATGGGCATTGGTCCCTTGGAAGGGAGGTGGAAGGATGCCATATCATTATACTGACATGTGCCAGTTTTCATAAACTCAAGGTTGGATCTGTGGGAAGACTGTTTTCCCTTCAGGAGAAACACAATAGGAACAGGGATCCTTTGTTCAATTTGAAACATTGGATGAAATATCATTTTTCAGTTATTGCTTCAACATCTGGCATTTCTACTGACCAAGCATATCTTAGCAAAGGCAATGTTATCGTGTTTACCCCAGCTTTCTCTTAGCTGATCACTATTAGCTTGGCCTCTGGTCTCCAGACCAAACTATGGACTTTGGGTCTGGAAAAGAGCTGGCACAATCCATATACCAGGTTGTTATATAAAATGCACATGGATTTTAACCCTTCAATTATTAATGTATGACCTTCCTGTATTCTACTGTATGTGAAATGGGTCATTTTCTCAGCTCTAGCCAACAAACAGATGTCAGCATAACAAAAACTATCACCATAAAAGTGGAAGCACATGGATGAGGACAGGCTGGGGAAGCATGCATTGTGGTAGCCTACCCAAACAGTGGAATTTTTCTCCAGGTCTGTTATTAGCACTACAATTATAGGCCTAAATTATCTAATGTGACTAGTGGTTTTGGTTGACTAAAGTGTCTTAAGCAGTGTAGCAAAATCTAAAAGAGGCCTGATTTTCAAAAAAGGCTAAGCACTCTGTTAGTCAGGCTCCTGTCCAGTATCTTAAGTAGAGTATCCAAAAATTGAGTAGCCAAAATCATTTTGAAAAATTTCATTAAAAAAAAATCTTATTTTGAAGAAAAAATCCTTTAAATTAACATTCTCACTTTCACTCCAAAGATTAGAGAAGGTTGGAAAAAGGCTTTCCGATTTGTTAGATAATATATTTTAAACAAAAAGATGCTGTCCATAATTTTATAAAGTTGTGATTTACCCTAGACACTAGAATAGGTATTTTAAAAGATGTCTTTTAATTCAGAGTAACATAGCCAATTGCGTCTATTGGGTAAGCCATTCATTTCTATACAGTGCCAGTCTTAAGAGTTTGATGCTCAAGGTAAACTGGATACTGACTGGTCCCCCGTATCTACACACTCACACGCCATAAAGGATCATTAATAATTTTGCTTTCCCCAATATTTTACTTCTCTAGATGACAATCTATTCTGCCTTTATGGCAGAGTCAGCCCTTCTTGGATACATATGATTAGTCTATTATTAGTCCGTTTCTTTAAGGGAAAAAACTTACTTGTTTGAAATTAATCTCTAAACCATGCTGACCAAAAGCTGCACTATTTGCATTCTTGCAAATCTGATACACATAAGCACATTAATTTTACTTGTTTCGCTTGCTGGGCACATTTTTTGCCCATAGTTTTTGTAGGTGCTTGCAGTAAGGTTGTACCTTGCATGGCTTTTTTTTATCTACCATTCAGTTTTATAGGTATTTTTTCTTTCAGGAAAGATGGGGAGAAACTTATACTTAAAGAGAAAGAGACAAAAATATTTTTTGCCATTTCTTCCACCTTACTATTTCTATGGTTCATCATTTTCTTTATAACGAGACAGACAAAAAACCATTGAGGCCCTCGTCAACTTCTGTCTTGGCTATTATATCTTCTTCCTTTCCTGCCTCCCTGAAATCTACATCATCATACTTCAATCCATGCAAAATACCTGTACTAAGATTATCGTCTTTGCCCACCATGCCACTCACTTTTGTGGGAATGTTTTTGGCACATTCCTCAAATCCCTCCTCAACCAGCTGTAAGAAATCAACCAAATAATGATAACTAGTTCAAGGTCATAATGAAACTTGATTTATAAGATTGTTTTAATGTGAAAAGTGTATATATAGCCAATTGTGTGTGTGTGTGAAAATTATATACTTGATTGTATCCCTCTCCCTTCAGTCTTCAGATGTTGTATCTTAGACTGAGATCCTGCAAATGGCTTCCTTTGGGTGGACCCTGAGTCTACATGGAGACCACTGAAGTGGGAAAAAAGATTGTAATAAATAAGACTGATTGGATTCAGTATTTTAAAACAAACTACCTTGGATTTGAGCTTAAGAGTTTAATTTGGGATTTAGAATAAATAGCATGAGGCTAGTGAGTTTTTAAGGATGAGTGATCTTAATATCAGTCAAGCTAACGTTAATTGAATCAGGTCCTTACAGCAAGACTACTTTCATTGACTTAAATGGGAGCTGGATCAGGTACTAAATATCTTCAGTGAAAAGACTGTTCATTTGTGATATGGACATAGAACTAGGGTAATAAATAATTCAGTTAAAAGGGGTAATATGGAACACTGTAACAGGTTTTTCTGGTACTTTTACAGACATCTTTAGCATTAGTGGGTCAGAGAAAAAAAATCCCAGAAAAAGTAGAAGGAAAAGAAAGAAATCATAAATGACAGTTTCCCAGATTTTCCTTGATAATAAAAATTAATATAAATGGAACTTCTGTATTTATTCTGGTTTTCTTGCTAATTTTAGTGGTTCTCTAGATTTCCTTCCAACAACTACAACAAACACTGTTTTTTGTGTGAATGCTATTTTTCTCAATCTGAAACTGGCACCTAAAGACTCAGTTAACTGAATTCTACAGCTGTCCAGACTCCAGATTTACCAACATGAGAGTAAAAATTTAAGGTTCTTCTGTTGCTAGAAAAGATTTGTTCTTTATAGTTATGTTGGATTATTAAAGTGAGTGAAGACCCCACTTTTTCCTGAAAAATAATGCAAGATAGTATTTTTTTAATCACATCAGTGATGATAACTGAGTCATACTGCCATTTTCCCCGTAAGTAAAACTATATATTCATGTTATCAACTGGTGGATCCAGGTGTCTTCACAATTATGAAACTCAATTAAGTGAACTTCAAAATCAGCTTTGGTCTGACAAGAAACTTGGTAGTCACCCAGAGAGTAGGCAAAAATATGTTTCATGTTGTCTCATTCTAAACAAAGTACCATGCACAAATAATAAAAGGGTATGTAAAAAAACTCTCTAGTATCAAATTACTTTGTGAGTGAAACAGTCCAAGTTTAACAAACCCTGAATTCAATGAATAAAAGGTGTTTTTAATATAGCTACTTCATTTGCAAAGAGAGCTGTAATGATAATTACTAAAGGTTGGATAGTGAAAATTGCACACAGTCATATAGAAAAGGGCACAAATGCTGTCATTGCTCCTCAGCTTACTGGGAAATATAGATGCTGCTACATTTCTTCATAGGGTGCAACATAAACTATCCATGCGCACTGGCCCCATTCTGATGGCCAAAGCTGAATGTATCGATATATCTTAGGTACCTCTATTGTTTTTGTTACCATAGTATCTGAGTGTTTCACAATCTTTTAATATATTTATCCCCATGAGGTAATGAAAAATAAAAGACACAGAGAGGCTAAGTGACTTGCCCAAGAGCACATGGGAAATTCATGATGGACAAGGGAATGCAACTCAGATCTCCTAAGTCCTATACTAGTGCCCTAATCACTGGGGCATCCTCACTATTCCCAGCAATGCAAAGAGGGACTGCAATTATGGACGGCCCTTATGTAAGTTACTCAAATATGGTCTCATACCATAAATCCTCAAAAGCGTTAGCCCAGTCGAGTTTTAAATCTCTCTATTTACAAAAAAAAAACTATATTTGGTCTTCTGACTTGTGTTATATCTGCATATATGCAAGTTTTCTTTAAGTAGGGAAATGTACTAATTATTAGATCTGATCATTACAATTTGGAAATATGTAAATAAGGAACAGAGATTTTCTGTATACCTAGTCCCTAAAATTCAAAAATTGGAAATATGCAACATTCATACAGGTGAATCTGGCCTAAAAACCACATTGTTTTCTGGAAAGATTTCTGTAAACAATTGCATTATTAAGCATACATATTACATCTGGCTGGCAAAATGGAGATGCTTGATTTGTGCCTATTTCAATATAAATTTGGCATGATGATGATTTCTCAGAAGGTCTGAAAAGATTCCCTTCTGTTTCTTTTCCAGATGTTTTGTAGATGTTTCCTTTCAAGCTTGAGTCTCATCTCTTATAAGGAATGTCTGTGCTTGATTTCTATGGAATTTGGCAGCAAATGATAGAAGCAGCTTGGCAATTGCTTGCTGCAAAACCCAGACTATATCTTTTAGCTGTAAAAACAAGGCGGTCTTTAACCTTGGAAATCAAATAATACTTTACAAGTATATGGCTGCAGAAAACCTTGATAGTGTTCTCTCTCTTTTTCTGAAACTTTTTCAGTACTTTACCTAAGCTCCCTCTCTAAGAAACATTTGATCTTCATCAAGTCTCATTCTTCTTGATAGTTATTCCCCCATTTTGCAATATATTATAAGGCAACTTCTAAATAGCTTCCTCTTCTGAAAGAGGATTTTATTGTGTGTATCAACAAAACACTTAAAACCTCACTTGTGCTTTTTTAAAAAATGTCCCTCATTCACTTGTCACAGTTTGACAGCCCTGCTGATGCGGTGCTCTGTTTCTTGTAATCATATGTTGCAACATGCTCCAAAGACTTTAGTAAAGTAACACAGCTTTATATTATGAATAATGGTCAATTAGCAAAGAATGTTTCTATTGCTATAGCTAAAATGGCTGTCCTGAGAGATTACTAGTCTACAAATCTTTGAAATTCCTGGATTTTGAAATTAGTGATGGAGCATTTTGTGTCTTGGTTTTGATCCTCTATTTTCAAATTGACTATATTGAGTTACATCCTGAAGCATGAACAAACAAAATAATACAAGTATCTCAGATTTAGAGCAGATGTGAAGGGTGGGATGGCCTCAATAGTTTCTCTTTGTTGATGCTTGATTTTTTTTTACTTTGGTTTTATGTTCAAGTCCCCTCTTCCTGCTTCCAGGCATTATTAAATTCATTTGGCAAAGAGAGACAACAACTTCCGAGTAATCAAGCAACATTAAAATCAAGAATCCTGGTTCAACAGCTTAAGTCGTACACTCTCCAGGTGTGTTCATGTCAATATCACCACCTAAAATGTGCATAAATTAAGTGCCAGACCTTGCCAGAGCGTTGAGAGCCTGCAACTCCTGCTGCCTGCAATAGGAGCTAGACATATGCAGAATATCACACGATTATAGGCCTTATACCAAATGCATTCAGACACATGCATGGAATTAAGAAGCAGGCCACACACTTTAATACAGGAGAATGGTATTACCCACTAGGGTTAGGGTTCCTATGAGTAGGTCTCCCCTCTCCGGGGTTAGGAGCCCTATGGAAAGGAGAGCATATTGGATAGAACAGTTGTTTTAACTTCACCTCTGTTTTACATAAACCAAAGCTAGGTTTAGGGTTCCTATGGGTAGGGGACTTGGGGCTAGGGACAGGGATCTTATGGGGTAGTGGTCCCTGCCCTAGGGTTAGGATTCCTATGGGAAAGTCTCCCCACCCTAAAGTTAGGGTTCCTATGCGTAGGGGACTTGGGGCTGGGGTGCGGGTTCCTATGGATAGAGGTCCCCACCCTAGGGTTAGGGTTTCTATGAGTAGGTCACCCCACCCTAGGATTGGGATTCCTATGGGTAGGGGTCCCTGCCCTAGGGTTAGGATTCCTTTTCGTAGGTGCCCCCCGCATGGTTAGGGTTCCTTTGGGTAGAGGACTTGGAGGGCTAGGTTTAGGGGTTTATATGGGTAGTGGTCCATGCTCTAAGGTTTGCCTCCTTTGGGTAGGTCTCCCCTTCCTAGGGTTAGGGTCCCTATGAGTAGGGGTCCCTACCCTAACTTTAGGCTTCCTGTGATCTGGTCTCCCCACCCTAGCGTTATGGTTACTCAGGGTAGTGTACGTGGTGCTAGGCTTACGATTCCTATTGGTAGAGATCCCAGCCCTAGAGCTACAGTTCCTATGAGTAGGGGACTTGGGGCTAGGGTTAGGATTCCTAAGGGTAGCGGTACCCATTCTAGGGTTAGGGTTCCTATGGGTAGCTTACTTCGGGCTAGGGACAGGATTCCTAAGGGTCAGGGACTTAGGGCTAGAGAAAGGGTTCCCATGGATAGGTGACTTGGGGCTAGGTTAGGATTCCTATGGGTAGATCTCCAAGCCCTAGGCAGAGTGTTCCTATCGGTAGGCGAATTGGGGCAAGGGTTAGGGTTCCTATGTTTAGTGGTCCCCATCCTAGGATTAGCGTTCCTATGGGTATGAGACTTGGAGGTAGGGTTAGGGATCCGATGGGTAGAGGGCCTGGGGCTAGCATTATGGTTCCTATGGGGAAGGTCTTCCTGCCCTAGGATTAGCATTCCTATGAGTAGGGGATATGCAGGTAGGGTTCTGGATCCTAAGGTTAGGGGACTTGGGGATAAGGTTAGGGTTCTGATGGATAGGTCTCCATGTCCTAGGCGTAAGGTTCCAGACCTAGGTTAAGGGTTCCTATTGGTAGGGGTCCCCATCTTAAGGTTCCTATGAGTAGGTCTCCCCATCCTAGGGTTAAAGTTCCTATGAGTTGGTACTATAGATAGCAGACTTGGGCTAGGAATACCATTCTATGGGTTGGGGACTTGGGGTAAGGGTTAGGGTTTCTTTGGGTTGGGGTCTCAGACCCAGGGTTCAGATTCCTATGGATAGGGCTCCCCAACCTAGGTTAAGGGTTCCTATGGCTTGGGATCCCAGCCCTAATGTTTGTGTTCCTTTGGTAGGGCTCCTCACCCTAGGAAGAGGATTCCTATGGGTAGGAGTCTTGGGGCGAGGGTTAGCGTTCCTAAGTGCAGGGGACTGGGGGCTAGGGTTAGGGTTTCTATGCATAGGTCTCCCTGCCCTAGGGATAGGGTTCCTATTGGTAGGGGTCCCTGATCTAGGTTTAGAGTTTCTATGGGTAGCAGTCCCAACTTAGAGGTAAGTTTTCTGTGGGTAGGGGAGTTGGGTCTAGGGTTAGAGTTCCTATGTGTAGGGGGGTTGGGTTAGGGTACCTATGGGTAGGGGTCCCCACTCTAGGGTTAGGGTTCCTATGGGTTGGGGTCTCTGACCTAGGGTTAGGCTTCCTATGGGTAGGGGTCTGTAACAGGGCAATGACTCACCCCTGTGGCGCCTCCTGTCGGTCGTCCTGGGAATTAGCTCTTCGACCCAGGAGCACCCTCTGCAGGCCATTGTCTCGCCTTGCCACTGGCCCCGTGTCCCTCCCAGACTCCAGTGCCCCTTCTGCCAGAGTTCTGCCCCCTGCAGTACCTCACAGTCTCTCTGGGTCTTCCCAGGGGACCCCCAACCCACTATCCCCACCTCGCCTCAGTCTTTGGCTACTGCCAGTCACCATCTAGCCCCATTCACTGGGGCAGACTGCAGTATAATTGCCACTCATCATTGGCAAGGAGGGTTTGGACCTGCTGCCTCTGACTACCCTTGGGCTGCCCCATTGCAACCCCAGTACCTTTTCAGCCCTTAACAAGGCCTGCAGCCTGGGGGTTTTCCAGGCCACAGCTCCCCAGCTCGTCTGGTCTTTCCCCAACGCTGCTCCACTTTAGGTACCCTGCTCACTCCCAGCAGCCAGGCCCATCTCCCTCTAGAGACAGAGAGAGACTCTCTGCTCTTGGCCCACTGCCCTCTTATAGGGGCCAGCTGGGCCCTGATTGGGGCATGGCCCCAGCTGAGGCTGCTTTCCCCCAATCAGCCCAGGCTTTTCCTTCTTGCCACAGCCCTTTCCCAGGGCTCGCTTTGACCCTTCCAGGGCCAGAGCAGGTGACCACCCCGCTACAGGGACCCTAGATTTAGGGTTCCTGTGGATAGGGGTTCCAGACTCAGCTAGGGATTCCTTTGGGTGGAGTCCCTGACGTAGGTTTAGGTTTCCTATGAGAAAGTCTACTGGTCCTAGGGTTATGGTTCCTATGGGTAGGGGTCTCCGATCTAGGTTTAGCGTTCCTATGGGTATCAGTTCCCAACCTAGGGATAAGGTTTCTGTTGGGGCTAGGGTTAGGGTTCCTATGTGTAAGGGATTTGGGGTTTGGGTTAGGGTATCTATGAGTAACAAGGAGTCTGGTGGCACCTTAAAGACTAACAGATGCCTTTGGGCATACGTTTTCATGGGGAAAAAAAACTCACTTCTTCTGATGCATGGAGTGAGTATCTATGAGTAGGAGTCCTCACTTTAGGGTTTGTCTAGGTCTGCCCACTCTAGTGTTAGGGTTCCTATGGGTAGATATCCCCGCCCTAGGATTTGGGTTCCTATGTGTAGGAGATTTGGGGCCAGAGTTAGGGTTCCTATGGGTAGGTCTCACCAATCTAGGGTTACAGTTCCTAGGCATAGGTCTCCCCGCTCTAGGATTAGGGTTCCTATTGGTAGGGGACTTGGGGCCAAAGTTAGGGTTCCTATGGGTAAGGGCCCAGCCCTATGGTTGGGCTCCTATGGGGTGGTCTCCTGGACCTAGGGTTAGCATTTCTAGTGTTAGGGTTCATATGCGTAGGTCTCCCCACCTTGTGGATAGGATTCCTAATGGAAGGTAACCCTTTAGGCTTCCTATGCATAGGTAACTTGGGGCTTGGGTTAGGGCTTCTATGTGTAGATCTCCCCAGCCTAGCATTAGGGTTCCTGTGGGTAGTGGTCTGCATCTTAGGGTTCATGTGGGTTGATCGCCTCACCCTAGGGTTAGCATTCCTATGTGTAGGTGACTTGGTGCTAGGGTTAGCATTCCAATGGATAGGATACTCTAGGCTAGGATTAGGGTGCCTATGGGTAGGGGGTCCCAGAACTAGCTTTAGAGTTCCTATAGGTAGGGGTTCCCAACCTCAGGTTAGGGTTCCTATGCATAGGGGAGTTGGGGCTAGGGTTAGGGTTCCTATAGGAGGGGTCTCCACCCTAGGGTTAAGATTCCTATGGGTATGGGACTTGTGGCTAGTGTCAGGGTTTCTAAGGGTAGGGGACTTGAGGCTAATGTTAGCATTCCTATACGTAGGTGACTTGGGGCTAGAGTTAAGGTTCTTAAGGGCAGGCGACCTGGGGTTACAGTTAAGGTTCCTACGGATTGGGATCGCTCACCTAAGGTTAGGATTCCTATGGGTAGGGGTCCCCAACCTAGGGTTAGGATTCCTATGGTTTCGGATCCATCCCCAGGGTTTGCATTCCTACAGGTAGGTCTCCCTGCCATAGGGTTAGGGTTCCTTTGGGTAGGGATCCTCGTTCTAGGGTTTGGCTTCCTATGGATCAGTCTCCCTACCCTTGGCTTGTGATTCCTATGGGTAGGGATCCACGTCCTTGGGTTATGGTTCCCATGGGTAGGGGTTCCCGACCTAGTGTTTGGGTTCCTATAGGTAGGGGTCCTTGACTTAGGTTTAGGTTTCCTTTGGGTAGGGGTCCCATTCCTAGGATTATAGTTCATACTGGTAAGTCTCCCCATCCTAGGGTTAGGGTTCCTATAGGTAGGTCTCCCCACTCTAAGTTTAAGGTTCCTATGCATAGGTCTTCCTAATGTAGGGTTTGGGTTCTTATGGGTAGGAGACTTGGGGCTAGGATCAGGGTTCCTATTGGTAGGGGACATGGTTCCAGTGCAGGGGTTACAGGGCTCTTTATCATATAACCCATAATTAGTGCCACATAATTAGTTTCAAGGCTGCTTACCATATAACCCATAACAAAGGCTACGATTAGTCACAGGCATTTTTAGTAAAAGCCATGGACAGGTGATGGGCAATAAACAAAAATTTATGGCCTTTGACTTGTCCATGACTTATGCTAAAAATACCTGTGATTAAATCTTCATCCAGGGGGCTGCTGCTGGAGGGTGCTCCCGGGGCTAGTGGCACTAGCTGCCAGGGGCCACAGACCGCTGCCTGGGGCTGTAGTATAGTTTTCAGAAACAAAGTTTTGTTGCTCCTTGAATCAGGCAGAAAGCCATAATTTGAGGTCTTGCAGGATTGTTTCCTTTTGCATGAGAATTTGGTGATAGACATCAGAGGTTTTGGTGTTATCCATTTATTCACAATATATTCAGAAATTGCCGTTTCTCTGAACAGCAGTAGGAATATATAGCACAAAGCCTTTTTGCAGAAATCTGAAGCCAAATGCTCGAGCCCAGTGCCCAAAAAGCTATGGTCTCTTAGCTTCTCTTCCTTATAGGGTCATTCTGAAAAGCTTGACTAGCTCCCTGCAACTCCTGAACACACAGTACTGTCTCCAGGACCTGTATTTGCTGACTGGGAAAACCTCTTGCTCACCACATGTTTTACTCTTTCAAGGTGACTTTGTGTCTCGCTGTTTTGTTTTGCTTATTACCAGTGTCTCAGTTGTTCCTACTGTCGGGTATAAAGAAGAATGCAAGCATGCCAATTCATCACAGTGAGGTCTGTGATTGTCCTGCACCCAAGGTCCCTGATGGTGGTCACTAGCACCTTTCAGAATTACAGAATAAATTCTTCTCTGCATAAATACATAATAGAAATGTTTACTTACCAGATAGTGCTGTATGCTTCCTTAATTATAATAAGAAAGCGCTTTACTTTAAATGGGAAATCAAATGAATATATTCCTCAGCCCTTCATTCTTCCTCTCTCCAAACTCACACACCGCATAAACAGAATGTATCCCAGATGAGAGGGAAAGCTGTGGGACCTCCTTGTCAGAAGATTAGTAGAACATGTATTTTATGATTCATATTGTGGTATCTGAGAGCAAACTCTGAGATAAGCGGGTCAATACTGTAAATTCATAACTAGACATTCATAACTACACATCAAGAAAAAAAACAATTACAAGATAACAGTGTGTGTTTGTGTCTCTGTCCATGTCCATGTTCTAGTTAAGATAAGTGTGCATTCCACAGTCAAGCTTTATAACAGAATAACAGCATTTTATCCAACATACTTAAGGTGAAAAGATGAAACAGTTAAAAAGCCAAAGCCACCTGGTCACAATGGAACAAATGCAATCAGAGTTCATAAAAGTACAAAAGATTTTGTCTATTCAGCACCTTGGGGAAAAAAAACAATATTATGATCAACTTGAATTTCAGCTGTCAGTGGAAATGTGAGCCCTGTGAAAATTGGGTGGAATGCAATGTGAACTGCTATGCCCCTGTAACCACCCAGCTGGGTTGGCCCTTTTCTTACACTGCTTTGCTGGAGACAGCCAGCCTCACCATGCCTTGTTATCACCCAGCATGACAGCAGGTGGTGCCATACACCCAACTGAGTTACCTTAGTGTTTTACCTATGGCACTTAAGGACATACAGCCAATTTCCCAGCTCTCCCCGCCTTGCACCCCTGCACAGCTATAAACCCCAAATTATACCATCTTACACTGCACAGGGATTTATACCAGCTAAGCTCATTAATAAAGTTCACCTTCCCCTCGATGTGAGAAGAATATGCAACACGCCTGTGTTAACTAAACTGAGATTTTTCCCCGGACACTTCACTCAAAGGCACACTGGTTTAGATAAAGCAAAAAACAATTTTATTAACTACAAATGATAGATTTTAAGTGATTATAAGTGATAGCAAACAGATCAAAGCAGATTACCTAGCAAATAAACAACACAAACTAAGCTTAATGTACTAGATAGATTGGATATGAACTAGCAATTTCTCACCCTGGCTGATGATACAAGCAGTCTACCAGGTTTCCATACACAGGCTAGAAATTCTTTTAGCCTGGGACCAGCATTTCCCCAGTTCAGTCTATGTTCCTCGGGTTTTTCCAGGAGTGTCCTTGTGTGGGGAGTGAAGCCAACAGATGATGTCACACCCCATCTTATATAGCTTTAACATATGGCAGGAACCCTTTGTTCCAAAAAACAGTTCTCAGCCCAGTTTATGGAAAAAAATCAGGTACCTAAAATGAAGTTCAGTATCATATGGTTTGGTCACAGGCCCTTGCTGAGTCATAGCAGCTATTACTTACGGGCTGGCTGAAACATTTACAGGAAGGCTAAACTCTTCTATAGCCTGCTGTCTTTGTTGATGGGCCATCAGCACTGTCTAGCTTCTTCATTGTTGTACCTGAAAGGCTAGCTGTCAGTGTTTTTCAGAGTAACCACATTTGAAATATAGATTCATAGTCAATATTCATAGCCTCATAGTTAAAAACTCCACCTATGCCCTTTCCCCACTCAGCATATCTCCAATATGTCACCTATGCTGGTGGATTCCTTGGCTGCCTGTTCAGAGGAGCTTCCCATCCTCTTTGTAACACCAGAGCAGCACAAAGGGGCGTTAACATGAGCTATAAGATGGCCCCATGTAATTTTGAGGGAATTAATGAATTTTTTCTACTGGGGAAACAACCCACTTTTTCTCTTATCTACCTCTTACTGCTTCTGTTTTATTGTTTGGTTGTTTTCTTTTAAATTAGGTTTTCCATCTGCCCTCTCTGCTCCTTCCTCACAGGATTTCTTCAGCGGAACATGAACCTGATAACTTTTGTGCTTGAGTTAACCTTTCTCACAAGATGTTTGCCTGCATTTGAAATCAGGCCATATTATATAAGTCATAAACTTGTTCTCCTTTCTCACACTAGCAGTCCCAATGAAATAACTAAAGCATTCATGAATAAGACAATCTGAATTTCATCCCATGATGAGTTTGTAATCAGTATTTATACTATACATATATCACATTATATAAAAATATAATTATGCACATTCAGTGCATTTATGCCAACAAATGTTAAGTGTCAGTTTGAATTATTCATAAATGGGAATAGATTTCTTGTAGTAAAATATTACAAATAACAAAGGTACAGTAAAAGGGCAGCAAACTACAGTTTAAGCAGACAGAATTAAAGAGAACCAAACTATAAGAAAAAAACACCAAGGATTAAACAGCAGCCAGTTGGTGTTAGGCAGGTAGAATGAAACAGTTACTATATGCGAATAATGCCAAATGTAGCTAAACTGATTTGAAACAGACAATATAAATCACATTTAAACCACAAGAAAATACCAGAAGTTAAAAAGTAGCAAACTTACTTTATACAAACAATAGATTTATACTGCAAGAAGATTTGTAAAAATCTTATAAAAATTCACAAGCAGAGCCATTCATAACCTTAGATTGACTTCAGAGAAATGTGAAACCTTTCCAAAATTGTAAAAACCAAAATTGACATTACTTATGAATACATTAAATAATTGGTGAGTTTTAAAAAATCTATAATTACAAATACCCTGTATTTCTCTATATAGGGGAACATATCTCCTATCTTTTAAGTAGGATAAGACACCCCCCCCCCCGCAGAAAGGTAATATTCAGGAGAAAAAAAGACATTAAAAACTAAAGGATTGGATTTTCAAAAGCACTCTGTGCTAACCATAAGAGAATTGTAAAATTACCATTGATTTCAATGGGACCAAAGTTAGGCCAATGATGAGTGCTTTTGACAATCCCATCAGAAGTCCATAGTGATCACCATTAAAATGTTAAAGTACAGTTGAGGACTTTTAAATTCCTCTTGAAGTTCTTCCGGTACCTCAGCATGTAAGATCAACCAATTATTGACTTTCTTATACACCACTGAATATATGTAGGTCTGGTAATCTGAGTTAGTGTAACGAAGTTCCAACACTACCTCTGAATTTGGCCCATAAACCGTCACCAAAAGCACAATTTCTGCAGTTTAGCACATCCATACTGGAGTGCCTTTTCCTGGAGATTCTCATATGTCAAATATTAGCTACCCAGTGCATCCAGAAGCATGTAAAGCATTTCATTTATAGTTTTAAGTGATGCTTGTGTCGTTTTGATGGAGTGACAGAGTGCTGGGAATCAGTAGCTGAACCAGCACTCTGGTCACTGTTTAACCAATTAGGCCCCATGGGAAGGCCTGATGAATGAGACTAAGGGCACATCTACACTGGCAAAGTTAGAGCGCAGGCAGTTACAGCACTGCTCAGAGAGGGCTGAAGGAAAACTGCTAACGAGTGTTCACACTGACAGCTGCCTGCGTAATAGTGTGTTAACACTTGTGGCACTTGTGGTACTATTCGGAGTGGTGCACTCTGGGCAGCTATCCCACAGAGCATCTCTTCCTCTTTTGCCACTAAGACTTGTGGGAAGGTGGAAGGGGTTGCAGGGCATCCTGGCTCCTGTCCCAATGCCCCATGATGCATTTGTTCACAACCCAGCAATCCCTGTACTTCCATCCACATTTGGTGTCATCTTTCAATGGTTTATGTACTGTGCGCCTTGCCCTGCCTCTTTCGGGCTGCAGGAATGGATCCAGAGTTGTTGACCAGTATGCTGCTCGCACTGACTAATACTTCACAAGTGGCAGTGGAGTTATTCCTTAAACTACAAAGTCAAGAGGAATGGGATGTTGATCTCACCACGTGTAGCAGCTACAACACGAGATTGCTTGTGGCATTCACGGAGGTGCTGACCACAGTGGGCCTTGGGAAACAAACACTGAGTGGTGGGATCACATTGTGATGCATATCTGGGATGACGAGCAGTAGCTGCAAAACTTTTGCATGAGGAAAGCCACGTTCATGGGACTGTGTGATGAGTTCGCCTCAGCCCTGCGGCACAAGGACACGAGAATGAGAGCTGCCCTGCCATTGGAAAAGCACGTGGGGATTGCACTGCGGAAGCTGGCTACTCCAGATTGCTACTGATTGGTCGCTAACCAGTTCAGAGTGGAAAAATCAACCATTGGACTTGTGTTTGTTGTTCATTAATCGCATCCTTCTCTGAAAGACCATGACTGTGGGCAATGTGTGTGACATTGTGGATAGCTTTGCACAAATGGGCTTCCCAAACTGCAGAGGGGCGATAAATGGCATGCACATTCTAATTCTGGCACCAGACCACCTAGCCACCGAGTACATTAATCACAAGGGGTATTTCTCAATGGTTCTCCAGGCGCTTGTGGACAACTGTGGGCATTTCATAGACATTAATGCAGGCTGGTCTGGAAAGGTGAATGACACACACATCTTTCAGAACACTGGCCTGTTCAAGAAGCTGCAAGCAAAGACTGTCTTCCCTGACCAGAAGATCTCCGTAGGGGAAGTCGAAATGCCCATTATGATCCTGAGAGACCCCACCTACCCCTTAATGCCATGGCTCAAGAAGCCATATGTGGGGCACTTTGACAGCAGCAAGGAGCGGTTCAACAACAGGATGAGCAAGTGCAGAATGACTGTGGAGTGTGTATTTGGCCATTCAAAAGCCCACTGGTGATGCCTGTATAGGAAGCTGGACATGGCTGATGACAATATTCCTATGCTTATAGCCGTGTGCTGTACGTTCCATAATATTTGTGAAGAGAAGGGTGAAAGCTTCACTCAGGGCTGGACCAGAGAGGCTCAGTGCCTGGAAGCTGAGTTTGAACAACCAGAGACCAGAGCTATTAGAGGGGCACAGTGCAGGGCCATAAGGATCAGGGATGCTTTGAGGCAGCAATTTGAAGCTGAAAGACACTAATATTTGTTGCTATGCTCGGGAGTGCAGTGCTTGTAATGCTAGGAGGTGATTGGTGGACATGATGCAAGAAGGGACCTTAACATAATTGTATGTTGCTTTGCAGTGCAACCAGAGGAAAGAACCAAACAAAAAAAAATCATCAGCAGGGAGGGGGATGGGGGAAATGGAAGGTCTCAAGAGGAGGCAGGGTCCCGGGACAGCTACAGATTTGTGTATGCCCAGGGATCATACCCAACCTTCTCTTTTGGAATACGATGGAGTGAGTGCTGGACTTCAGCAGGGCCAAACTGCAGAGTGATAGGTGTTGAGTGCAGTGGGTAGTGGGAGTCCACACTGATGGCCTGTGAGGAGGGAGGAGTGGAATGCTGTGGGTAGAAAGTGGAGTCATGAGATTGATAACAGTGTGTGGGGCGGGGGGCACATGGGAAAGAGTTTTGCGATAGAAGCTGCAGAGGAGGGCAGGCACAGAGCTGCTCGGTTTGAAGAGCTAGCATCACCTGGAGCATGTCCGCTTGGCGCACCATCATTGTTAAGAGCTGCTCCATGGCTTCTTTCTGGTGTGCCGCGTTCTCCTTTCGGTCTCTCTTCTCGCTGTCCTGCCACTCCTTCAATTCTTTGTTATCGGTGGTGGAGTGCATCATAACCTCACGCATGAAGTCCTCCTTAGTTCTTCTTGGACGCTTTCTAATTCTGCGCATCCATTCTGCCCCCGATAAGGGAGGCTGGCCTCCCAAGATCATCTCTGTGAAGTTTAAATGCAACATTTTACAGAAGTAGTATTGTTTGCAACACAGACAACACTGTTTCAGTACTTTAAAACACAATCAGTACTCACACACCTGTTACTAACTGGCTGACCACAGGCAAGCACACGTTAGCCACAAGACCCCCAAAATGGTGAGTAGCCGCAGGGGCAGCGTAAATCACTGTTCCTGGACCCTGTTGTACACTGGGCACATGGCACTTGGGGAGAGCCAGCACTGTAGGGTGGGCCTGATAATCATTCCTGCCCCCACACTTTCCACAGGAGGTGATCATTATGGAAGATATCTTGTTGCTAAGGGTGAGCAGGGAATCAAGGGAGGGTCTTCTCCAAGCCTATGGCTTCTGCCCTGACCCTTATGCAGCTAGGCTGTGTGCAGCAACAGTCCCCCCACCCATCATGGCAAAGTGGCCCAGGAAAGTTACCATTAATGGAGCAAGAAACAAATAAGCTCTGCCGAGGAACCTGCAGCAGCGGATTGCCCAGTATCTCCACAAGAGTTTCCTAGAGATCTCTGAGGGAGATTCCCGTCAAGTCAGAGAGTGTATCAACAGCCTGTTCTGCCACTCAAGCTAGGCATGAGGTGGGAGACAAGCCTGCTTTCTGCAACCCTCCTGCCCCCAACAACTTGCTTCAGCAATTCCCAACATCAGGTCCACTTAGGCCTCCTCTCCTGGTTGTGCTTTGCCAAGATCCGACTGCTATGACTGGCTAGGCTCCTCCGGGGTAGAAAAGAGCTCCTGACTGCATGCATCTCTGGGCCTCCGAGTCATCCTCTGCCTCTCCCCCTCATCGTCCAAGATTGCCTTCTCCTGGCTTGGTCCACTCATGACTGGCATGTGAGCCAACGAAGTATCCTCAGGGTCCTTCGCAGTGGAGGTGGGGTCCCCACCGAGTATTGCGTCCAGCTCTTTATAAAACTGGCTGCTCGTGGATGCAGCACCGAAGCGGCGGTTTGCCTCCTGCACCTTGTGGAAGGCATTATGCAGCTCCTTCACTTTGACCCTGCACTGCTGTGTGTCCCGGTCATGGCCCCTTCCTATCATGCATCTAGAAATCTGTCCATAAGTATCATAATTCCAACAGCTGGAGCACAGCTGTGACTGCACAGCCTCTTCTTCCCAAATGCTGATGAGATCCAGCAGCTCGGCATTGCTCCAAGCAGGGGATCGCCTGGTGTGTGGAGCAGGCATGGCCACGTGGAAAAATGTGCTGAGACCACTGCATGCATCACCGAGCAAACAGGTCACGTGAGAGCAAGGCAGTAGAGTTCAAACCGATGGCCAGAAAGGTGAGAACAGGCATTGTGGGATACCTCCCACATGCCAATCGCAGCTCTGTAATCACCACGGTGTCTACACTGGCACCGCAGCGCTATAGCCCTGGCGCAGAAAGCTGTACGCCTTTCACTAGGGTGTTTTTTTTTTTAAAGTGTTGCATCTGCGCAGTTTCTGCGCACGAAGTGGCTTGGCAGTGTGTACACCTCGGGAGTTACAGCGCTTAAAGCTGCTTTACTGTGCACAAACCTGCCAGTGTAGACGGGGCCTAATTCCTGATTACCAGATCAGTTTGGGACAGGGGAGCTAATCAGCCCATTAACAAGGAGACTGAATAAAATGCAGAGAGTAGATAGGCTGACTGATCATCTATGGATCTGTTTTGTGGGAGCGGGGTGGGTAGTAAAATTTGAGCACATTTCACTGGTAACTACACTAGAAAGCATAAGGTGGTGAAGTAAAACACTGTAGTTAAATAGCATGTTGGAATCTACATGTAAGAAGGTCTCTGAGCTGTCTAGATAAAGCAAAGAGGGTGGGAGCAGAGGGTGCTCTGTCACATGTGGGCATTAGTGCAATGCTCCTTCCTTTTTACTCCAGCTCACTCTTTCTGTCTGGCTGAGGCACTTAGAAATAATAATCAGGGCCCCAGAACAGTACAGCTGTATATTAGATATCCTAGATAACACATTTGGTTAAATATATGCAGTTTGCAGGTGTGTATTTGCACATCCCTAACTTACTGAAGTTGTGAAACATCTAAGGTGTGTGTGCAAACCAGGTACTGTTAGGGTTGCCAACTCTCCTGGATTGGCCAGGAGTCTCATGGATTCATCCTTGATCTCCCGGTGGCTATTGAAAGCAATCCAGGAGATTTTAATAGGCTGCTAAAAGTTCGATTGGTGGTGCAGCAGGGCTAAGGCTGGCTCCCTATCTGCCCTGGCTCTGCATGGCTCCCGGAACTGACCGGCATATCCGTCAGGCTCCTTGGCTCAGGGACAGCCAGGGGGAGGCTGTGTCTCTGCACGTTGCTCCCGCCCTGAGTGCTGACTCTGCAGCTTCCATTGGCCAGGAACCATGGCCAATGGGAGATGCGGAAGCAGTGCCTGCAAGCAGGGGGAGTGCGCAGAGCCACCTGGCCGCCCCAACCCGAAGAGCCGGACATGCCAGTCTCTTCCAGTAGCCACCTGAGGTAAGCTCTGCCTGGCCGGAGCCTGCACCCCTCACCCCATCCCACAACCCAACCCCCTGCCCCAGCCCTGAGCCCCCTCCCACACCTAAACTCCCTCCCAGAGCCAGAACTCTCCTGCGCCCCAGCCCTTAGCCCCTTCCCACACTCAAACTCCCTCCCAGAGCCAGAACCCCACACCTCCTCCTGCACCCCAAAGCCCTGCCCCAGGCTCATCCTGGAGCCCTCTGCCACATTCTGAACCCCTCAGCCTCACCCCCTCAGCCCAGAGTCTGCACCCCCTCCCACACTCCAACACCCTGTCCCAGCCTGGTGAAAGTGAGTGAGGCTAGGGGAGTGCGAGCGATGGAGGAAGGGGGAGGATGGAATGAATGGGGGCCAGGGCCTCGGAGTACGGGTGGGGCAGGGGTGGGGCAAGGGTGTTTGGCTTTGTGCGATTATACAGCTGGCAGCCCTAGGTATTGTGCATTCACGTGGCCAGTTATGGGAAAATGTTGTGCATATTCTGAGTGCCCAATTATACAGCCCCTGAATAGCAGCAAGTCTCATTGACATCAATTAAGACAATTCCAATTGTTCAAATGCAGTGGCTGCATAATCAGGTTCTTTTTGTATTTTTTTCCTGCTGACATTCTTTTTTGCTATTGGGGAGATGAAATGTAAGCCCCTTTGACCTTTCTATCTCATTCTTGCTTTCTTGCACTTCAGGTTCCTCTGGTGTGTTTTCTTCCAAATACCCTCCACTTTCGCCCCAACCACTGGCTTCCCATATCTTTTTTCTCATTTATACACTTTCTAATCACTTCATCTCTTGTTATCCTCAGTTTATGTTTTCCATTTTTCTTCTGTCATTTCTGCTCCATCACTCTCAATATTTCTTTCTATTATCTTTTCCTCTTGCCCTCCTAATGGCTGCTTTCCACAGTTTCCTAGCCATTTTCTTTTACCACTCTCATTGCTGCCTCCCTCCCTACCCCCTTTCCTCTCCAACATGTAATTCGTTATGCACTCCCTTTTAGAAAAGGAACACATTTAATGGTACAACTTTCCCTGGGGAAAAGGTGAATTTCTGCCGATCATAGTACACAATCACAGCCTAGCATGTCAGGACATAGGTCTAGATGGAGAAGTCCCAGTTAGTTCAATAGGATTATTTGTGTGAGTGAATGCTCTTCAGTTTGTGTAAAAGTTCACAGTCTGGCCCACAATGACTTGTGATAAATGAAGGGGAGGATAGCTCCCTTTTATGGACACCCAGCCAGCCAGTTAGCTATAAAGTCCCTCTTGGTGGCTGTTCTCTTCTTGCTTTACTTGTAAAGGGTTTAAAAAAGTCCCCCAGGTACAGGAAAGGGAGTGGGTGCCTGACCAAAAGAGCCAATGGGAAGGCTAGAACTTTTTAAAATGGGGAAAAAAACTTCCTTTCTGTCTCTGGTTGTTCTCCGGGAAGGGGGAAACAGGGCAGCAGTTATGCTGTGAGAAGCTGAAGCCCAGGCATGAAAATCATCAGATCATATCTAGAACTACTTATTTAACAACCCAGATATGTAAGTAGATCAGGAATGTTTAGAAAAACACGATTCGGTTTATTTCTATTTATTTCTTATTGGCTTGTGGACTCCTCTGTGCTAACCCCAAATGCTTTTTTGTTTTGCTTGTAACCTGTAAGCTGGTTATTCTTGATATTTAATTTTTGTGGTTTTTTTTAATCTAGCAAAATCCTAAGTTTCAGATGTATTTTCTGTCTTTTTGTTTTTAATAAAATTTACCTTTTTTAAGAACAGGATTGGAATTTTGGTGGCCTAAGAGGTTTGTGTATACTGATTGGGGTTTTGGGCTGCTACTGTAATATAAATAAATGATGACATGTGTTACTTTCCAAAGGGGATTAGGATATGTGGAGTCTTACTGTACAACCCTGTAGATACTAAACTGGCTAAATAACTTGCTGGCTACAGGTGGGAATTTCAGAGAAATATTAATAGATGGCAGTGAGCATCAGTAAGAGGAGGTATTTGTAGGTAGGTATGTTCAGAATAAACTCTTGCTCTTTTGGCTGCTTGGAGTGTGTCACACACTGGGGCATAGGTGGTGCAACCTAGTGATCAAAACAGGAGTCAGGCCTAGTGGTCAGAGCAGAGCCAGATGGTGAAACTGGAGTAGAAATCAAAACATAATTGGAGTCGTGCTCAGGAGATAAGCCAGAGGTCAGAGCTAGGGTGATCAGAGGAAGGTCAAGACCAGGGCTGGACCAGGAACAGGTGTGGGTCGGGACCAGTATAGGCAGCTGGTCTGGCATAGATGTGGGCATGCAACACATTGCACTGTTACCACAAGGCTCAAATGATGATCTGCTGTCTCTTTTGTCCAACCTGGGAGTACAGTCACTTAGTGAGAGCTTACTGGGCCCAGTCAAGCTCATTGGGTTGTCAGGTGACTATGCCTGGATCCAGGTGAGTTCTTGATACAGTGGATTTTGTTAATGTAATATAAGGAGATGTTGTAGACATTAACCTCTTGCTGCCACTAGCGTCTGTGGGGTTCTGTTCTTTAAAATGTCCAGTGGTCACAAGCTGAGGTTCTGCTGACTTCAATTTACTGGTGCTCCTTTTTATGATCTCTTCATATTGTTGAAATATATATTTCAGGATGGGACTGCAAAGTCTTTTTGTTCCAGATCTGATGTAATAAATATTGTGTTGTACATGTGCTGGTTGGTTCAGTGACACATAGCAATATTTATCCTACTTCCATTTGTCCCCTCACTTTTTCATAGTGCCTTTCAAATCTGAAGTGTATTGAGCTTTGCTCATTGTACTTCAGATGTCATAGGAGATGGATGACATTTCTCTAGGGTTGAGCATTGAAGTTGGCACTGCAAGGGTAGCTTTGATGCTGGACATACATTATTTTTTTGCAAATATGTTAGCATATCAATAGTTGTCACATAACATTTATTTTTGCTATTCCTTGCACAAAATGTATTTGATATCAATCTGTTTCAATGTCCATGAGTCAATGAAGTATTATTTCTTCCAAAGAAGTAAAACTAAATTCCTGGGCATCTTTAATGTTGCATGTAAATGGAAATACATTATGAAGTTGTCCAAAGGACAGCATAAATACCCAAGTTAAAATTATGTTTTTTTCTTTATTGCTACTATAAAGATTCTGCCTTACATGTTTAAAAAATACCATGATCATAGAAACCTAAGCAAATAAGTATTACATTTATGAATAGGACTCAAGCTTTTCTTCTTTTCATTCTCATTTCTATGGTTCATGATTAATGACACATTTTAATCCTGAAGAATATATTAATGAAAAGCTATGTTTAAATAATGGAAACAACAACAATGGAACAGTATGTCATTTATAATAAGGGGCATATTTCAAAGTGCCTCCAATAAAAAAGGAGAAACAAATGGAAATTCTATGCTGCTATGTGGCAGCTGGATGGACATATTGTGATATGCACACTTATGAAGTCCTCAGGATGAAAAAATATTGATGAAAAATGTGACAAAAGGATCATTTCAAAAATGCAATTAGTTGGATTTTAAGCACAAACAGATATAAGCTATAAGGAAACAAGGGAAACAAGAAAACAGAATATTTTAAAAATATATTTCACTAAACTGACATCTCACCAGAAACTAAAGGCCAGACCTAACTTGTCTAAATTAGATTGCAAATTCTTTGAGGCAGTGACCATTTCTTACTGTTACGCTCTCCCCTTCCTCTCACATTGTGTGTTTGTGTCATCATGGGCACTGATTCTGCAAACACTTGCTCAACATGCTTGACTTTGCACATTCCAGTAGTCCTATTAAACTCAGTGGGACTCACAGAAGCCAAGTTTTGTGCATGTCTGACATTTTATGCACCTGAATGAGCACATTTGCAAATAATTTTTATATAACCTCAGTTTATGGTCAACACACCATACTACAAGACGGAGGATGTGTGCGTGGGGAGGTAACAAAGAGACTTGCACAAAACTTGGCAGCTATAGCTAGAGCGGAAGGGGGGGTCGTACAGGGAAAGGTGGAAGGGTGTTTGATGGTCCTTGAGTTGGTTAGTGTGTAGGTGCTGAAGGATATCTAGGGGAGCGAGGGTGTCAAAGATACAAAGGTTGCCAGGTGCTAGGGTATCTGGCTGGGAGGTTGGGCTGGAGTCACTGGAGTAAGTGGGAGGGAGGGTGTCTATCTAGAGGTGCTTGGATCCACTTAGTGAGTAGGAGAATGTCTGAGGTTTGGCTGAAATAGACTGAGATTGGAAGGTGGGAAGGGGAGCTTAGAGTGTCTGGGTGAAAAAGGTTGCTGGGTATTGGGGAGTTTGGAAGTCTGCATTCTCACAGACTGAGGGTATGTGGGATCTGCCCAGGTGGCTGGGGAACCAGGTTATCCATGGGCCAGTTCTGAGCCGCCTTACCTTCTCTAGCCACCTGCCAAGTAGCCCCTATTGCTATGGCCACTGATCTCTTCTCAATGAGGTTTCCATCTGTTGCTCCCCAGGAGAACAGCCAGAGAGGCTGCTTGCTCAGCAGACATTGTAGTGTTCATGTGACAGAAAGTCTAAGCTGCAGGAAAATTGCTGCTGTCTTCCCCCTGCTCAGCTGGATGCATGACGTGAGATGAAGGAATATTTGACAGGGCTATCAAATACATGACTGTCATGTGACTTTTGCCATCCCTGGCAACTAGTTATGTGTAAATTTATTATACCCATAAGGCTTTGCAGGAGTGAGGCCTTAGATTCTCTTACAACTCCTCCAAGCAGGCGCTGTCTTCGTATTTACTTGAACAATGCCTACAACAATGGGGCCTTTTCTTGATTTGGGCCTCTAGACACTCACATGATACAAATAATCAATGCTACTACTGATGCTAGTAAATTCTGCAGCAAAACAGGCATGTTATTTACATATGAATTCCCATTCAAATGTGCAACTCTGGGTTTCGTATGTGCAACAAGTGGTCCAAGTTTTTCAATTTTAGCCATAAATGCTTATAAAATACTTTACATTGTTAAAATTGAGATATACTAATGTAAATGCAGAATAACCATGCTGATATAAAAAAGAATTCAGTTAATATTTTAATAGGTGAAAGTGTTCATAAGTAAAAGAGGAAAAAATTGAGTATTATAGAGGGAGATTTTTAAAATTGAAATCATAGGAAAGAAAGGGATTAACTGTAATTGTTTTTTACTGTTTGGACAATAAGTCAGTTGTAAATAATTACATATACTATATTACATATTTTTAAAGCACATCTTGTTTTTTTAGTGTACTTGTGGGATGGAAAAAACACAACACTACTTGAACTTCGCAAGAATATAAATATAGAAGCTGATGCTCAAGTCTTGACTGTGTAGTCAAAATAGACACTGTACTTGAGAAAAATGACTTCCTTTATTATTTCAGATGTTTTGATTTGATGGACAGTTAATGGATTATTATTTGCATTATTTGAACTGAGGTTAAAGTGAATTCAAGTTAAAATCCCACCAACAAAAGAGTAATATAAAATATTATAATAGAGATGCTTCTTTGACCAAAGATAATTTCCTTTTACATGAAGGAATAGGAATCTTTGAAAACCATGTAGAAAAACGTCCAACATCCATATATTATATTTCCCACAACTTTCAGGTGTCTTTCTTATATATTGATGAAGTACCCAGTATAATGAAACCCCAGTCTTGACTGGCGCTTTTGGATGCTACTGTAATATAGGGTAATAAAAAATAATAATCAGCATAATCTGTGATTATAATGTTTGCATCATCTCATGACCAGGAAAGGGTAATGAATCAAGTATGATTATATGTAGTAAGAAAGATTTATATCTTTTCAGATGTTTTAAAAACTCCTCATGTCTCAAGAACTACTACTTCTCCATGCTGAATTTTGTTCTTAGCCTTTCTTGCTTCGGCTTCTATACACTTTCCCACAAAATTGCAGTTGAATAAAGACCAGGAAAACTGTGTTTTGTGACCAGGGTGATGGTAAATCATTTTTGTTTCTCCAAGACTAAGAAATTTGCTCCTGAAAACAGTATAAGTGGACTTGATATAGACATGTCTGTTTCATTACGGTCTCATTTTGAATCAGTGCACTGTCAGATGATCTTATAATGTGATACCTAATGCCAATACTATTTAAGTTACATTTAATTATTTTAAAACCTCAATGTTTGTTTTATATTTTCATCTCCAAGACGATTTGAGGTCCATTTTTCCTTGACAATAATTTGATGTTACTGTGATTTAAGATTAAACGTCCACCTTTGAACTTCTCTGTACTTTGTTATTGATACAGTTTCCCTTGAAGAAATAACACAACACAATTATAATTCAGCATTCAGAGCCAGAGAGGTGTGGATGAGAGTTGTGAGAAAGCACTCATGAACCACTTTTCAAGTACTAAACATGGTGCTGAGGTGAGCTGCTGCAGGATGAATTTCACCACTCTGTGGTAAAGACATAGGATTAACTACCACCTGAAACTTAAACTGGTTCTCTGCACAAGGATGGATTTCAGCCCTTCTGCCCAACATATGTTATGAGGCATTGAGCAGAGAGACTGTTTGCTCAGAACCTGCCGGCACATTTCTGTGTCAGTGGCTGACTTGTCTACTCCTAAGCAGTATTCTTTAACACACTTGAATATGCCACTAATCCTGGTAGGTAGAACTAGTAATTAAACATCTAAAATGTCTGCTATTAAAATATTTTGCATTCACCACACTGCAGTTTAGCAGCTTTGGCATGTTATAAATTATGGGCCCGATCCATAGCCCATTGAAATCAGATGCTGCTAATGCCTGCTGTAATGCCTACTTTTCCCTCTCCTCACCAATAACCAGTTCATAGCAAATATAGAGATTTGCTCATATTGCTGATCACTGTGAACATTTCCCTAAACTCTACTCCAGCATTTCAGCACAGGTGCTGAATGATGCTGAGTGCTGAGAGCTACTGCTTTAGATCTCTACTTCTTTCAGCACCATTCTGCAGCTTGAACAGCTGATCCTTAAGAGATTAAGAAGTTTATTTAATGAAAAATAGTGTTTAGATTGTTATCAGAATGCTTCCAATGTCTCCAGCTGACCTAGGGATGATGAATGAGGTCAACTTGCTTAAGTCTGTTATTTTACATTATGTTACTGTAGCTCAGTAGACATGCTTAAAGGAAAATATTGTTTTCCTAATAGGAGAAAATTGAATACCTTTCCAATGACTTGCACCATTTCAGGTCACCTTCTTTTCGGTGTCATATTCTGAGAAGCATTAGCATCACCTTCAGAGAAAGTGGGTCATCCAACCTTTTATGTAAAGATACAAAATGGTAAACCAAAGGGCGGGGAGGGAAGGAGGCAGAAACAAAAATTACAATTAGTCTAAGTGAGAGCCCACTGCTACTTCTAGACTAATACAGTCAAAACTGGAAGTTGAAAGTAAGGAATTAGACATTTATTTTTAAGAATTAGTCCTATAATTTTAATGCCTAGAAAATTCAATGGTATGACCTGTATGAAATCATTCATCGACTATACCATCCAGGAAAACCCATATAGAAAAAATACCTTTGTAAGATTGTGTATGGTTTATCATCTTCCTTGTATAATTCATCTTCCTCCAGACAAATTACTATTCAATGAGTCAGTTACTTCTGTCTTGCACACTAAGAAGGTTTTGCCTTAAGAACAGCAGGCTCACACCCTATAAGCTGTTTTGTCTAAGTGAGCACCAGTAGAGTTTAAGATTACTATATTATGAGCTCTTCACTCCCTTACTGAAGAACATTCATATTCTGGAAGCTGTCTGTCTTCCATAAAAAATAGAATTGTCTTCTAGGAACTCTTTTAGCACTAGATTGTCCATTCAGATGTGTAGAGCAGGTCCTATTGAAGTTCAAAAGAGCCACATGAACGCAGCTAAGGATTATGTTTGGCTCTCGGCAGGTCTTCACTACAGGGGGGGGGGGTCGATTTAAGATACGCAAATTCAGCTACGCGAATAGCGTAGCTGAATTTGACCTATCGGAGCTGACTTACCCCGCTGTGAGGACGGCGGCAAAATTGACCTCCGCGGCTCCCCGTCGACGGCGCTTACTCCCACCTCCGCTGGTGGAGTAAGAGCGTCGATTCGGGGATCGATTGTCGCGTCCCAACGAGATGTGATAATTCGATCCCTGAGAGATCAATTTCTACCTGCCAATTCAGGTGGGTAGTGTAGACCTAGCCTCTGTGTTAGGAGGAAACATGTTTGGATGAGCCACTATAACTGTTTTCCTATGTGGGAATGGGTTATCTCTTCTCCCTTATTCCTATCTTTTGCTTTATTCCTCTTTCCTGCTTCCCTACTTTTTTCAGGCTCTCTCTCTCTCCTTCAGTTTATACCTATGACTAACATGCTGAATTTGTTCTTCCACAGACAACATGCTAGTGACTGATTCAAACTGGCAAAAGCAATACAGCATATGGACAGTGAGGGTTACAGATCACTCAGCAGGGTAATGTGGGCAACTTGCAAAAACAGGTCAATTTTTATCTTTAGAAAAACCTGAATTATAAAGGTGGATTAGGCTATCACCTTACTTATTTTTTCCCCCACTGTGAAACTGCCATGTGTGTTTATCTTTGAAAATCAGCATTGCAGCAAGTCTATGAGTCACAACTGTAAGCAATGTATTCCTAAATGAAGAAAAGCTATTTCTGTAGCAAACAGCAGAAAGTACTGGATAAAACTAGACTTTTTGAAAAAAATGAAATGTTTATCCAGCAGTTTGAAGAGGCATGCAGATTTGTGAAAAGGTATCCTAGGCATTTCTAAGGATTTAGAAAGGGCTGCTTGACTTCAGAATTAGTAGCAATGTAGTAAAGGCCAGGCCTTAGTGGACATTATTCATGAGATTTAATAGTATACACAAATATTTGACAATCAAAGTACAAAATGTAAATTAAAAGGTCATTTGGAGAAGATAGCTCTTTTCTCAGACACTAAATGTTGTGCCTTTCTAAACCGGATACAAACAGAAATGTTCTTATTATTTTATTTCAGTATTGTTTATAGCTGTGCAGACACAAACACAGCAGCAATATATTAGTGTGTGGGTGCATGTCTGTCCAAGGTGGATGAATTACAAGAAATAAACAAATGTCATAAATGGTGGAAATGAATTAGGTTCTTATTACATATAAAACTTCATCTAAGCTACATGGGGCTTCCTTCAGCCTGGGTTGCACAGACTTCTGTTTCACCAGAGGTGTAAAGTCTGGTCATGTGGGAAATGCTGTGGTATAATCCAACCCTTTTCCAGTAGGGGCCCCATGTATGTGGTGCTGAGGAGTTCGGGCCAGGGGCATTCTCTGATACAGGTCATCTCATGAGCAGCCTCTAACAGCAGGGCTCCGATGAAGCAGACTACAATTTAAAGCTGTCTTTTCCTGAATAAACTCTTTAGAGGGGGTATCAAAGGCTACTACCCTCCTTTGGGAGGTGAATCCTTTCAGGGGTGCAGTAATAGCTGCCTGTGCCAGTGGGAATGAATCAGACCACAGTTTTACTTGGGAGTGCACTTGCCATACCACCAAGACCTAGGGCCATCCAAATTCTTTCAGAAGCATATAGTGCATTCAAAATTCCATATGGATTTTCCCTAACTGCAGCCCCTTACAGACATATTCCACTACATGACATATTCAGGTATATTAAAACACTAGTATGATTGACTATAAAGAAACTTGAGGCCATGAAGCAAACTGTTGACAGATAAGACTATTTAAACTGCCTTAAATGCTATAAAGGGGGAATATTACTTTAACCTCAAAGCTGCTTGGGCAGCTACAGCCAGCAAAAGGTCATCAAAACTTTAATCAATAAACTAGCATCATGATCATCTAGAAAAAGAACACGGTAGTAAATCAAAGTGATTGATGTCCTACAGTCTAGTTGAAAATCTGTGCCCTTTATGTCTGAACTACTAGATAAAAAATGAAAAATACTTAAAGTTTGTATTTCTTCAACAATACTCTGAGGCTACGTCTATACTTGGAGCTAGGTGTGCGATTCCTAGCTCTCATAGCCACACTTGCACTAGCTCTCATCAATCTAGTATGCTAAAAATAGTAGCATAGCCACCATAGCCCAGGCTAGCAATCCTGAGTAGAAACCTGTCTGAAACCCATGCAAACATATGTGGAGCGGCTAGCCCATGTTGCTGCTCGCTGCTGCCCACACCATAGCTAGGCTACTATTATTACTGCGCTACCTTGATGAGAGTTAATGCGACTATGTTTACTCAAACTGGGAAACACACCCACAGCTTCAAGTGTAGACATAGCCTATGAGTCCTGGCTCTGAACAATCTAGGAATGCCTGGTATTCACCCATCTCTTAAAACTCTTACAGGCTCCACTGTCCTTGATCAGACAAGGAGAAAAAGAAACAATCACAATAACTCTAATCCTACATAATCCACATTTTTTTATATGTGATACAAAGATATCTATCCACAGCATGATGATTCCACGGAATGATAAAGGAAAACCTGTGAAGGGAATTTTCTTGCGGTAAATATAAGCAAAACTCTTAACTGGTTCTCAGAGTTACGCAGTGTCAAAAATTCTACTTGATGAGTAAGGATTATGAAGCCTTGACCAAAAAGTCACTATTCTGTTTCAAACAAAAATATGCCAGAATTTGGAAAGAAGAAATAATTTAAGGAAGATAAAATAAATAATGTAATATTAATTTCTATTAGGAATAATGGAAGGTTATAATAATATTTAAACATGCTTTTTCAGATTTTTAAAAGTTAATGGACGTTAGTGTCTTTATTTTAAACTGTTTCAGAATAGACATGCATACGTTGCAGTCAGCAAATAATATATTACTTAATTCTTGACTACTCCTTGCAAAACTTCAAGCTGGTTGGGATGCTATGTGTGTTTAGGGAGGCAGTGTCATCTAGTGGATAGGGCACTGGACTAAAAAAAAAAAAAAAAAAAAATCAGGAAATTTGGGGTTTATTCCTATCTCTTCTGTTTAATTTTTGGTAATCTGTAATACAGTGATAATGATATTTGCATTCCTTTGTAAATTACATTGAACTCTTCAGCTGAAAAGTGCTACGTGAGTTCCTGAATTGACAGCAATAATGCTACTGAAGGGATTTGATGAACACTGTATGTTAAACACTAAAGTGAAACCAATTATTTTATAGAATTTTCAGTGTAGAATACTGTCAGTGGTATAATTCTTTGACTCATATGTAGGTTGTACAGTTGTGTTTGCCCTTATAAACTTGCAGATAAATGCTTTTTCATGAAAAAAATGTGTTGATTACCTGAAGGAACCCAAGTGCCTTCTATGTCATTTTGATTTTAAATAATTGACTAATCATGATGCTGAAGACTATTTGCTATACCACTATTTTCTCTTACAGTTTTAGGAAGATGTGTCTGTTCACAAGGGACAGCGATCAGAGAATAATACTCTAAATGTAAAATCCTCTCCCCAGTACACAGGGATTGTGAGCTGGGGTGATGCTTAGGTTCTGAGGTAGGGAATGGGATTCTCTCACTGTCATTTTCTCTTTCTTGTCACCAGGTTGTGGTGCAGCACTTCAGCTGCTCCACAGCCACTACAATACATTCACAGCCCCTATACCTTTTGACACTGCTGTGTCCCCATCTCCGCTGCAGTGGTTCAGGTGGTGGGTACATATGCTCATGGACCAGCATCTGTACCTCCTGCATGCTGAGGCAAATGGAGCTCCCACAGAGCAGAACAGTGTGGCTTAGAGGGAATGCAGACATGCTGCATAGATTCCTCCCTTTCTCTCTCACACAGAACAGCAGTGGTTTTGTTGTGTTCAGAGTTTGCATCAGTTGCAGAAGGATTTGAGGTTAGGATTTATCCCTGAAGTATGAAAGGAACTAATACTCTGAAACCTAATATTAAGTATTAACCATAATAACCAATATTCTACATTTCAGAGTGGACTTGTACTGCTTTGCATTCTGCTATTGTTTCCATATGTATGTGTGTTTCTGCAAATTGAGAAACACACAACAGGCAGAAGAAATCCCATTTTAACAATAGTAACCTTATTGAGTAGTCCCCCCCCCAATTTATTTTAGTACTTGAATATTCAATGGGCATATCAGGAAGATGCCAATTAAGAGCTAGATCCTGAAACCCTTACTCACACAATTAATCCCACTGTAGTCAAGGGAGAGAATGGTTAATAAATGAAATATGAGGAACATCTTTCATTTATAGACTCCAGTAAACATAGGTAAAAGGAAAACTGTGAAACCTCTATTATTGTTACCCTCAATAAAATATTCTTTGGTATACCTTTAGACTTGTATTTTTCTAAAATATCTGGATCTCTTTGTTGCTTCTTTCGAACCCAAGCCTCTATTCAAAATTCAGGACGCTGATGATGTTCCAGCTGGAAGTAGAAATTGATGGATTTTGTTATTTTCTTTGATGCAATCTTGTTTATTTACAAGGAATGTACAAAGTCCTGCTTCTTCTCATGCAGGAGGAACCCAGAACAAAAGGAGCAGTTTCTGAACTTAAAGCCCCAAGCCTCTGTAGCCAACCAACTCAAAAGCTCTCTCTCTCTAGCTTTTTTCAGGGCTACATTGTGCTCATTGGCTCCTGTTTTGCTTTTTGCCTTTTGCCTATACATCTCTCTCTGTTCTGTCTGTTCTCAATTTCTGTGTATTCTTACAACTATCTGAAGTGAAGGGTGCATTCACACACCAATTTTAATGAGGTTTTAACTCAACTAATAACAAGGTTTCACCCAGCATCCACACTTCTTTTCTGTCTGAACTACCCCTTTCTCTTTCCTCTAATACCTAACAACAGACCAAACAATGGGTACATTGAGAAATAGGAACTCAGAGGAAATTAAAATTGAACTGCAGAAGGAAAGAATGATAAAATTAGTCCACAGCTATCATAAGAATTGATGTAACTCTCGCTTGTTATTTAAATCAAGACTTTAAAAGTATTAAAGACAAATTAATCAAGCTGTTAAATGAGAGTCTTAAGAGGAGGTCTTTGGGAACAAACTTCTATCCAGTGTAACAGGGCTTCTTCTCCACTTCAATGGGTCCCATGCTTCCTTCTAGCGGTGGGTCAGGATAGCATTTTGTCTCTCAGAATCCCCCCGCATTTATAGTTTTCTATAGGGAAATTCTGTGTCCGAGCAGCCTTTCCATTTCTGGGCCTGCTAGGCTTTCACTGCTTCACTGGGGCTTCTGGCCTCCTCAGTGGACATAAAGTGAGAGGAAAAGGGGGTGAGGGGGCCCAGTCCCACCCTCTACTCCAGGCCCCAACCCAGGGACCCTACAAGTAGCAGCCTCACACTGCCAGTTCCCAGGAAAAGCTGCTAACTTCCCTGGATTACTTCCCCACACCCCTTGACTTATTGTCCCCACTTTGCTTGGGTGGGGTTCCTCCCAACCCTCCTGCCAGGGGATGGAAAACCCTAGTCTCTGGTAGCCCTTCCAGGCATGGCAGCAGCACAGCAAATGCACAGCTCAGTCTCTCCCCTCTAGCAGGGTCCTTTACTTCAGGTCTTTGGACCTGGAAGGATCCCTAGCTCCTGTTCAGGGTAGGGTTTCTTTCCAATCTCTATACCTGTGTGGGGTTCTTCCCTGGTCCTTGTCAGCATCCACACCACTCAGTTCTCCAAACACTCACTTCCACTCTCACAACACCAGTCACCCATCCTGACTGGCTGGGGGGAAGGCTTTTAACTTGTTCTGGCAGGTTCTTAATTGGCTCCAGGTATCCTAATTAACCTGGAGTAACCCCTGCTCAGTTACCACAGGATAAGGGACCTGCTTATTCTGAGGCTAATATACTTTCTTTCCTGCACTCTCCTGTAGCCATCTGGCCTGACCCTGTCACACCAAGTACTTGCAGGAACCTTCCAATGGAGTAATGCACCTATCATTTCCATTGATAACCTTAATGGAGGGTCACAGGTACCCTACTCCCTATCAGCAGAAATCTTGGAGAGAAATGTTTGTTGGTGTTCTGTCTAGTAGCAGCAGATGGCAGTGCTCGGCCCATTGCTGCTGATTTTGGAACTGTTATTCGGCAGGGCTTCTTCCTTGTCTGCACAATGTAAAGTGCACAAGATTTGAGGCTGAATAGGCACCAATGAACAGAGGGAACTCCAGCATCACTGCCAAGTTCCACACAGTTCCAGGTGTGGCATTTATGCAAACTACTGAATGAGCTAATTTGCATATGATCACAAACTTCATCTTATGATCAACACCCTTCTGCAAGCAACAATGGGGATAGGATGTGGAGCGGCAAAAAGCAGGGAAGCTATAAGGCTGGCTGGGTGAGATGGAGTCCAGGGGAATTGGTACAAAGGATGTGATGGGTGTCTAGAATTGAAGGTGAATTTGTGGGGGATGCTTCACTTGATAGTGATGAAAGATATCTGCAGTGGCTTGGTCCCATCAGAAGGCTGCTGCAGTGGGAGTGTTGGGTATGTGCTGGAATGTCTGAGAGTGTTGGGGTAGACAGGTGGGTGTTGTCTGGAAGATTACCTGGATCCAACTGGAGGGGGAGCTTTCAGGGGCAAGGGATCTTTCAGTGTGATGGCTACTGGATCCTACGGCTTGCACTCAACCCCCTAATCTTTTGTCCTCACCTGCCACTCCTGTCTCTGCCACTCCTACTGCTATTGCTGCTCCTCCTGCTCCTGCAACTTGGGGAGTAGACATGTGGTCTGGCTTCATTAAACCATGTGCCACAACTCAAGCCAGTCTACCCTCAAGGAAGCTAATGGCCCTAGTCACCTTATGAGGGCAAAGTTGGGTACATGGAGGTCTCCAGAATAAGACTGTGCAGGGGTGGGGGACAACAAGACAGAAAACTAGGAAGAGTCAGAGGTCTATGAGGAGCAGGAGAGGATTGGATGGATAGTGGCCTGTGGGAGGAAGAGAAGAAAATATAAGGATTAAGTATATGTGGTGGGCAGGTGGGGACAGGAGACTGTGAGGGAGAATGCAAAGAGGATGTAAGTGGGACAGTTGCTTATCCTGACTAAGGAGACACAAAGAAAAGGATAGAATAGCAGATCCCCACTGGATAGTAAAGGGCAAATACAGTTCACTTTGTTCAGTGAACAAAAGGAGAGAGAAAAACACAGTGTGTGTGTGTGTGAGACTGAAAGAGAGACTGACAGTTGACCCCAAACTGATCACACAAATTGAGGGTGGGTGACATACCCCTACAAATGGGTGGGTGCAAATATTCAAAAGGCAGGTGAAAAACAGTGTGATGTTGGTTTTTATTTTATTAAGTTAATGATTTTAAATCCTGAGGTTTTGTAGGTAAGAGGCATGGTTTTTGAAACATCTGAGGTTGGCTATACTATTTATAGCCTTATGATATTCCCCTAGTACAGCTATGCAAAACAGAAATCTCTGTTACCATGCTTGAAATGGCTGATTTTTTTCTGCTAATTCTTAAAATCCTCCGCAATGTCAGAGGGGGCTTAATTGTCTGAGAGGTAGAAAGTCATGTGGATATCCATGCGGACACATGTGAGATAACAAAATGTACAGTACATGGAATAGTTTCTAGCTTCAAGTCAGCGGCACTGCTATGGGTACCCGCATGGCCCCACAATATGCCAACATTTTTATGGCTGACTTAGAACAACGCTTCCTTAGCTCTCGTCCCCTAACGCCCCTACTCTACTTGCGCTACATTGATGACATCTTCATCATCTGGACCCATGGAAAAGAAGCCCTTGAGGAATTTCACCATGATTTCAATAATTTCCATCCCACCATCAACCTCAGCCTAGATCAATCCACACAAGCGGTCCATTTCCTGGACACTACTGTGCTAATAAGCGATGGTCACATCAATACCACCCTATACCGGAAACCTACTGACCGCTACACTTACCTACATGCCTCCAGCTTCCATCCAGGACACACCACACGATCCATTGTCTACAGCCAAGCTCTAAGATATAACCGCATTTGCTCCAATCCCTCGGATAGAGACAAGCACCTACAAGATCTCTATCAAGAATTCTTAAAACTACAATACCCACCTGCTGAAGTGAAAAAACAGATTGACAGAGCCAGGCGAGTACCCAGAAGTCACCTCCTACAAGACAGGCCCAACAAAGAAAATAACAGAACACCACTAGCTGTCACCTTCAGCCCCCAACTAAAACCTCTCCAGCGCATCATCAGAGATCTACAACCTATCCTGAAAGATGATCCTTTACTCTCACAGATCTTGGGAGACAGACCTGTCCTCGCTTACAGACAACCCCCCAACCTAAAGCAAATACTCACCAGCAACCACACATCACTGAACAAAACCACTAACCCAGGAACCTATCCTTGTAACAAACCCCGATGCCAACTCTGTCCACATATCTATTCAAGTGACATCATCATAGGACCTAATCACATCAGCCATACCATCAGGGGCTCGTTCACCTGCACATCTACCAATGTGATATATGCCATCATGTGCCAGCAATGCCCCTCTGCCATGTACATTGGCCAAACCGGACAGTCTCTACGCAAAAGAATTAATGGACACAAATCTGACATCAGGAATCAAAATACTCAAAAACCAGTGGGAGAACACTTTAACCTGTCTGCTCATTCAGTGACAGACCTGCGGGTGGCTATATTACAACAGAAAAACTTCAAAAACAGACTCCAAAGAGAGACTGCAGAGCTAGAATTGATATGCAAACTAGACACAATCAACTCCGGTTTGAATAAGGACTGGGAATGGCTGAGCCATTACAAACGTTGATTCTATCTCCCCTTGTAAGTACTCTCACACTTCTTATCACACTGTCTGTACTCAGCTAGCTTGATTATCACTTCAAAAGTTTTTTTTCTCTTAATTAATTGGCCTCTCAGAGTTGGTAAGACAACTCCCACCTGTTTATGCTCTCTGTATGTGGGTATATATATCTCCTCATTATATGTTCCATTCTATATGCATCCGAAGAAGTGGGCTGTAGTCCACGAAAGCTTATGCTCTATAAATTTGTTAGTCTCTAAGGTGCCACAAGTACTCCTGTTCTTCTTTTTTCTAGAATTGTTAATTGTGAAGGAGACAAAATTGTAATTAAAGTCAATGGCAGTTTCCCTGAGTTAGGAACAAATGTCTGATTAGCCCTTCCCCTGGAAATTCTAGGACTGGTAGGAAGAAAACTATATGGTAATTCCCTGGAAGAGTTTCTTCTAAATTGCATCTTTAGAAGGAGGAATATGCTTCCCATATAGCAATAGCGAGTCCAGACACAAACCCTATAAGATCTATGAAGATCCCTTGGAGGGAGAGAGAGATTTGTGTGTGGTGTAGTGCTTCCTGGCTGTTTTCTGAATTTCCCTAGTATTGCAGATTCATTGGATCTATGATTTCAGAGCTCAGGAACATAGGAATGTCATACGGGATCAGACCAGTGGACAATCTACTTTGGCATCTTGTCTCTGAAAGTGGCCAGTCCCAGCTACTTCAGAGGAAAGTACAAACAAATCCAGAGTGAACAATTATAGAATCATCAGCCAATAGGCAAAGATTCTTCCTAACCCCTGAGCTTCAGCTTATGCCCTGAAGCATGAAGGTTTACCTCCATTCTATTTTTCCCATGACCTGTGGATGTTCTCATTATTCATATATATTTAATCTTTTTTTGGGTTCCCAAGTGGTGACTGTGTGCCTGGGTATTTCCCTTAAATGAAGACTCATTGCTGTAGAGGAGACTCCACTAAAAAGTAAATACAGACTCAGGCAATATTACATTTTAAGATTCACTACATGATTCTGGAACAGAACATATGTTTATTGTGACTTCTCCCAAAATGCAAATTGTCAGACCTGAAGAGAGATCTCCAGGAGTCTGGAGGTGGGTGGTGCTTTGGATGCACCTGACTCATCTTCTCCATATGTGGATCTGGAATGGAAGGTAAACACTTGGCGTCTTGAGTCAGGACTTCAGAATTTGGTACCACCTGTATAAATATTAAAAAAATAAAAATTAATTCTGAACCCAAAGCAGTTGGAATCATTTACTTCGTGTCTCTTTGGAGACAGTTTTTGTTATAGTGGCTGTTATGCTAGTTTCTACAAGCCATTTATGAGTGCTGAAATATTGTTCCACCTACCCTTTTAGTCCTATCCAACAAGTGACCAACAGACTCTCTTGATGGCATATTTTTTTTTAGAATAAGCAGCATGAAGATAAATAAATTTTTCAATGTTTTCAACAATACAACATAAATCCTGGACAAGGTCAATGGTGAGTATAATTGAACAAACAAAAAATGCCTTTCTCAATCTCAGTCTTTAAGTCCAGTTCTTCGAGTTGATGAATTCTGTTCCTGTTGCAGCTGACATCCTCTTGATGAAGACTCTTTTTGAAACAGAAGTTTGCTTTTCTTTATCTGCCTTGTCAAGATTGTTTTCACTTTTACACTCATTGCTACCAGCTTCTAACTTGTCCAGGGGCTTATTGAGAAGTTGCTGTCTGTATTATCCTGGCAGACTCTATATGTTCTCTTCTCTTTCTCTATTGCTTCTTTTAATTACTGCTACTCCTGAAGCTGACTGTTTATCCCCTATAAAACAGTTAAACTCATTTTTCTCACTGCATTGTTTACAAAGCTGTTAGAGGCAAATTGAGACATGGTTACATTTTTCTAAAAAGTCAATTAAAATGTACTCAAGAAAATTCAAGACATCTGGGGCCCATCTGAGTTTGGTAATAAGGTTCACAAAGTAATGAATACCTGCAAGTTCTCATTACAGACATAAACATATGTATACCACAGAAGTTGGAAATAACATCAGCACATAACTGCTGCTACTATATGTTTAAACATTGCTGATATTAATTAATTTATACCAACACAATCACCCTAATTACCATTTTTTCACTCCAATTAAATCAGTGCATTATTACTTGATTTGTTTCCTAGCAAACCTTTCAAAGTTAATCTTAAATACTTAATATTTAATGTTGTTTCTTTCATCTCAGAAATAAACCACATAAACTGCCAAACCTTGGCTTATATTGTGACTCACGTGTATATGTCCACCACTGAAAACCCCTCTGACAGCTCTGACAATCATGGTAGCCTCAGTACACATCCAACCAAATTTGACTCTACCCACACAAAAGTGCTGTTGATATTTTTTGAAAGGGGCCCATAAAAATGTTTACCATAATCTGTGATGAACCGCACATACAAGGGGACAGAAAGAGTGGGGCATTGTGGAATTCATTACTTTTTTCCCCCATTTAAATAAAACTCTTAAAAGCGTAATCAAGAGAGGAAGCAGCACTGGGCAAACGAACATATTGTAATGCATCTGATGAAAGTGTTTATCCTGTAATCCTGAAACCTGGCTATAGTATTGCACAATTTTTTACTTGTATAATTTAATGAAATGGGGTCTGCATGAGAAGATCTTGTAAAGGACCTGGGAATATACTTCTGCAGGACATTTATTAAAAAGATCTGACACTTGGTGTAATCAAAGGCAAAATAATTCCTCTTTGAAAACCACAGGGACGTTATCTTTATCAGGTATGATACACCAGCATCTAGAGAGAGGATGAATTCCATCAAAGATAAGAAATGGCCACAACTTTTACTTCAGTTTGGAAGAAAACACTGGTGGGAGGCAAGCATAGGTTTCCAGGAGCCTCTTTTAAAAATGTTGCTACCAAATAGATGTAAAGGTACAATGATTTTTTTCAACTTTCATGGAACTCCTTTCTGTGGATACTGCTAGATTATACCTGCTAGAGAGAACATCCCTGAGGTTTTCTGAAGAGGATTTTTTTTTAATATAAAAGAAAAATACCATTTTATTGCTACAATATTTTCCTAGGTAACCAACATAGTGCACAAGCATTGAAAAGGACTAAGCATACCAGAGACAGGCCAAAATGAATACGTTCCCATCCAGACACCAGAATTTAGAATATGAGGTTCAGATTTTTATCTGAAATTTACCCATCATCCAAATGAGAAATATCTTTTGAAGACAAGAAGAGATGTCTGCCTCCCCATCCCCAGCACCTCCCTCACCCTTATCTCTGACCCCTCTTTAACCCAACCATTCAACATCAGGGATCTTCAGGACTCTGAAGTCTCCACTTCTTGAGGTCTTCATGGGGCAATGTCCGGCCACTTCTCCCAGTGACACTAACAGTGGGCTTCCAGATCAGGACACAACTCCCTCAAATACAATGGAGTCTTCTTGGAGTGGTACCTGGCTTGACCCTCATATGGCCAACAGGTAATGGCTCAGTTTGCTCACTGCTTCAGACTCCTCAGGTTGCAATGCTAATCTAAGCATGGTTCTCTAGACATTTGTTTCAATGTGCTGATTTAAATTTCCATACCTTTAAAAGTATTCAGCTAATTTTTGTCTAACTTTGCTTGTTAATAGATCACACTGAGCCTTAAAAATCAACCTACTTTGAAAAGTGCACATATTGTTATTATTTTTGCTGAATAGGAGCAAATTTTAGAGGTTTGGTCCATTTCCAGATGGAAGAGTATTTCTTCCAAGAGTAATTTATCTATCTACAATAAGTACATGAGCCCTGTTTATCAGCAGCAGCAATGGTAAAAAGCAGCAAAACTGAACATAAGCAATTGCCCTTGCAGAAACCCCATATAAGGGATTATCTGAATTGTAAAATTGCATTGTGTTAACTAACAGTGTTAAAACACTCAGCATAGCCAGGGTTGGCCTGACTATCCTGGCTAACCAGCGCATGGGCTATCAGAAAAATGGCTTCACTGGGACTTGATTATTGTCAAGTTTGTGTAAGACTTTCCCTTTGTGATGGAGAGCAGCTAAACAAAGTAAAAATAAGTGCCTAGATCCCCCACTAAAGTAATGCATGTTTCCTTAGTAATGAGAAGTCTGCCAAATCTTGGACCATGGTGTTTTCCAAGTAAGATCTGTGGGGGCAGGCTAGAAAGGGTGTTGAAAGCAAGAAGGAGAGAAACCAAGAGTCAGAGAAGCAAGCTGCTTTCTAGCTACAGGACAACATACAACAGTGTCTTTGGGCTATTCTACAATAGAGAATTTCATCATGTTTCATTGGGAATTGGTCCTGCTTTGAGCAGGGGGTTGGACTAGATGACCTCCTCAGGTCCCTTCCAACCCTGATATTCTATGATTCTATGTTAGAACATGCAATAACTAGCAGTGTTAAACACAGCTGTGCACTCACTGTACAGAGGAAGTGTCATGTTTAGCATTGTCTCATGATCATGGTTAACCCTAGGGTCCATTATAATAAATCCCCAGAAGACTTTTTTTTCTTGGTAGTCCACCCTACGGTTAACTATGATCAGCTGACTTGATGTTACATATACTAGCCCTTACTCACACTGAGTTAGTAAATCTGAATCTTATATAGAGAGGGGCCTTTATGAGGATCACAGGGTTATGTCCTCAATTTCCTTTGGCAATACTGAGATAAGTGTTGCTCATCAGCTTTCACTTCATAGTCCTGAAGTTAGAATTTGTGTGTGTGACCCCTGCACGGGTTTAAGTATGTTTACAGGAAGATTTTGTAGAAATCTATCCCATGCCTATCAGGTTCCAGAGGCTTTTCTTGTGGCCACAGCCTCCTGGGCTTTGACTGGGATGGGAGGGGGCAAAGTAGCAGCCTTCCCTGGTCCCTGTTGCTCCTGGATGCACCGGCTTGACGTTGATTACTGGGGCCTCCAGCAGGGTTGGGTCCTGCCCACCTCTAGAGACACCTGCGGCACAATGCGGGAGGGCCCAGTAGCCAGTGAGTTCCAACCTTCCCAGGGACTGTGGGGCTCAGGCTTTGGGCTTCAGCCCTGGGTGGCAGGCTCAGGTCAAGGGGCTTCAGGCTTGATTCCCGGGCTGCAGCTGCGCGGTAGCAGGTCCCAGGCTCTGGATGAAGGGCTTTGGGCTCTGGCTGCGGGGCCCCCCGCAGCCTCTCTCGATTCCCCCATCCAGGGATTAATTTGTCCCCCGGCTTGGCAGGGCTGAGTAAGTCTGCTGTGAAAAAGTGATATCTGTATGTTTGTTAATACGACTTTTCACAGCAGACTTACTAGCTAGCAGTAAATACATTATAATGATTTGGATGTGGATATGTGCATATTTATTTGTTTTTTCCTAAAGCTAATTAGGAAAAAAGTGTGAGAGCGGCCACAAGCAAGAGTTGGTGGCTGCACTCTGAGGCCACCAAAATTTTCTCCTGAGAACTCCTGTAAGGTATTTAATAGTATCATCTAGTTCCTTTGTTTCCAGTGATACTATGAGAGTTGCCAAGTGGTTTCCAGTGAGGTTAGTTTGGATCTTCTCAGAAAATTCTGTAATTTGATTGCCTGAAACCTCACATTCTTTTACCTTGCTTTTAAATATCCCTATAATGATTATTAAAGGCTACAGTTATTTTTTCTGGTTTATTAATTATTTTATTCTGTATTGGTTCAGAAATTTGGGGTATTGTTGCTTTAGCAGATTGCTGTTTCCTCAGTTGGAAAGCTAGCAGTCTATTTAATCTAAACTCATGCTCATAATAGTACTTTAATTCTGCCTGTATCACTAGTTTAATTTTACATTTAATGTGTTAGTTAATTCTGTCTTCTTGTGTTGCAGAGATTTTAACAACTTCTTCTGGCTGAGTCTTTCTGAGCTTTATTTCTAAGTGTGCAGGTATGGTCTGGAGGGATTTAAACTTTTTCTGGCCATTGTTTTCTCTTGACTGAAGTGAAGGCAATTATTTTGCCCTGAGGACTGTTTTAAGGGTTTCCCACAGCATTACCAGTGATATCTCTCCATTGTTATTAATTTGCAGGAAATCTTTTTTATTCCCATCTCTATGACATGTTTGAAAGGTGAATCTCATAAAAGAGAGTTGCTAAGCTGCCATGAGCTAGTGTATGGTCAAGAGGCCGCTTGCAGTGATAGCAGGACGGGGGAGTGATAGGACAGAAATAAGGGGAGGATTTTACATTCTTCAATTTCTGATAAAGTAAGTGTGCTCTAGGAATGAGAAAGAGGGCTATTTTGGAGTAAACTTTGTATACATTAGAATAGCAGGTATAATCCATAGGTCTGACATTGCTGTCTCCCTAGGCATCTGCCAGGCCTAGCGTATTTATTAGTTGGTTGTACTATTTTCAGGCTTTTCTTTGTTGAGTTTGGAGCTCAGTTAAAATCCCTCACCCAACTGACGTTCGACAGTGGTCTTTTTAGTAGATTTCGCTGTGTCCTTATTCTGGATATGTTAACCATTCTAATGGAGGAGGAAGATAATGTTGTTTAAAGTCAGATCTTTGCCCATTAGCAGAGTTATTGACTGAATGGGTGGAGGAAATGTACTTCCAAGAGTCTTCTTGTATGTGCCATCTCTGGCCTGATGTTATATCTTCCTGTTTATTTTGGAGAGGCTGCACACTCCATATTGGACATGGACTCCAACTACAAAATTAAGATTTGGATTTTAAAACTCCCAAAGAGAAATAGCATGGCAGGGTGCACTTTATCACTTGATGCATGGCTGAAGTATGTATCACTTGATGTATTGATTCAAGCAGTGCTGCAGCATTTTCCACATAGCAAACAGATGAAAACATCAAGAATAATCTGAGGGTTAATAAAGGAGAATGTCAAATCAGGGGGGATTTATAGACTCAAGTTCAGGGGTTTGGGATGTGGGATGATTTGTTTCAAACCTCTAGTATGCATGGTGGAAATGGAGGTAGCAGCAGAATTCTGTCTGCCACCATTGTAGCTGTTCATTAATTTAAAAAAGCATGGAAATTAGTACTGTTAGGGTGGTAGAGTTACATGAAGGACATGCCTGAGATCCCCTCTTCCATCCCTTCTCCCTGCTGAATACTGTGAAAATCATAACTGAATTCAAGAACTTATCATCAAGTTCATTTGTCTGGTTATGCTTCAGTAGGTGGAATCAAGGCTTCCTGTGTAGGTCCTGTTTTATGATGTGTGAAAATAGTTCAATGGACATTTATTCAGTTTTTCTTTTAAAGCATCACCTTTCTCCCTGCTCATCATTGTGGTTATAAATTGAGTTAGTTTTTTATATTTTCAGTTTTCTTGGGCATCTTGGTGATCTCAGTGCAAGTGTATCATACTAAGGCCTTTCAAGATGTGTCTGGCATTGGTATGCTTTCTATGGATGTCTTTTATGAACACTAAGTCCTTGTTTCTGCTCTCCATTTGTCTTTGAATGGACTCCTCATGACAGTTATGTTTTTGGAAATGGAGGGAGCATTGAGGAATCTTTTTTTTCCAGGTTTCAGAGTAGCAGCCATGTTAGTCGGTATCCGCAAAAAGAACAGGAGCACTTGTGGCACCTTAGAGACTAACAAATTTATTTGAGCATAAGTTTTCGTGGGCTACATCCCACTTCATTGGATGCATAGAATGGAACATATAGTAAGGAGATATATATACACATACAGAGAACATGAAAAGGTGGGAGTTGCCCTACCAACTCTAAGAGGCTTATTAATTATGATGAGCAATTATCAGCAGGAGAAAAAAAACTTTTGTAGTGATAATCAAGATAGCCCATTTCAGATAGTTTGACAAGAAGGTGTGAACTTCTTGTCAAACTGAAATTAACATGGGGAAATAGATTCAATGTGTGTAATGGCTCAGCCATTCCCAGTCTCTATTCAAGCCTAAATTGATGGTATCTAATTTGCATATTAATTCAAGTTCAGCAGTTTCTCGTTGGAGTCTGTTTTTGAAGCTTTTCTGTTGCAAGATTGCCACCTTTAAGTCTGTTACTGAGTGACCAGAAAGGTTGAAGTAATCTCCTACTGGTTTTTGAATGTTATGATTCCTGATGTCAGATTTGTGTCCATTTATTCTTTTGCGTAGAGACTGTTCGGTTTGGTCAAGGTACATGGCAGAGGGGTATTGCTGGCACATAATGACATATATCACATTGGTAGATGTGCAGGTGAATGAGTCCTTGCTGGCGTAGCTGATGTGATTAGGTTCTATGATGATGTTACTTGAATAGATATGTGGACAAGGTTGGCCTCGGGCTTTGTTGCAAGGATAGGTTCCTGGGTTAGTGTTTTTGTTCTGTGGTGTGTGGTTGCTGGTGAGTATTTGCTTCAGGTTGGGGGTTGTCTGTAAACGAGGACAAGTCTGTCTCCCAAGATCTGTGAGAGTGAGGGATCATCTTTCAGGATAAGTTGTAGATCTTTGATGATGCACTGGAGAGGTTTTAGATGGGGGCTGAAGATGACGGCTAATGGTGTTCTGTTATTTTCTTTGTTGGGCCTGTCCTGTAGTAGGTGACTTCTGGGTACTCTTCTGGCTCTCTCAATCTGTTTGTTCACTTCAGCAGGTGAGTATTGTAGTTTTAAGAATGCTTGATAGAGATCTTGTAGGTGCTTGTCTCTGTCTGAGGGATTGGAGCAAATGCGGTTGTATCTTAGAGCTTGGCTGTAGACAATGGATCGTGTGGTGTGTCCTGGATGGAAGCTGGAGGCATGTAGGTAAGTATAGCGGTCAGTAGGTTTCTGGTATAAGGTGGTATTTTTGTGACCATTGCTTATTAGCACAGTTATGTCCAGGAAATGGACCGCTTGTGTGGATTGGTCTAGGCTGAGGTTGATGGTGGGATAGAAATGGTTGAAATCATGGTGGAATTCCTCAAAGGCTTCTTTTCCATGGGTCCAGATGATGAAGATGTCATCAATGTAGTGCAAGTAGAGTAGCGATGATAGGGGATAAGAGCTAAGAAAGCGTTGTTCTAAGTCAGCCATAAAAATGTTGGGATACTGTCAGGCCATGCGGGTACCCATAGCAGTGCTGCTGTCTTGAAGGTATATATTGTCCCCAAATGTGAAATAGTTGTGGGTGAGGACAAAGTCACAAAGTTCAGCCACCAGGTTTGCCGTGACATTATCAGGTACACTGTTTCTGATAGCTTGTAGTCCATCTTTGTATGGAATGTTGGTGTAGAGGGCTTCTACATCCATAGTGGCCAGGATGGTGTTTTCTGGAAGATCACCGATGCTATCTTTTTCAATAGCAATTATGTTCCCAACATAGTTCAATATAACTTTCTGTGTGAAGGACCTGATCCAAAGGCCACTGAAGTCAACAGAAAACTTTATGTTGACTTCAGTGGACTTAGGATCAGGACCCAATTCTTCCAGGAAGTCCATTGAATGCAATAATTTCTGAGTTTCTAGAGCAAAACTTCCTTTGGAGAAATTAAATGACAAAGATGTTACTTCTTCAAAAGTGAAATGAGTCATTTTTTTAACCACATCTCTCAAGCAGCTGGCTTAAGACACATCAAATTTTGCATAATAATTCTTCACTTATAGGAGACCAATTATGTAAAATTACAGGCAGAAAGGAAACTTATTTTTGGAACTGAGTGGATGAGTCACAAGTGTCTTTATAATGGAAAGTTTCTTATAATCTTAACTGTGGAGCAGCTACCCCATCTCCAAAATGTACAGTATGCAGTGTATCAAACAGACTTTTCACGAGAGTATAAGCATGTTTTTTTCATTTTCATTGTTGATTTTGCAGGTATATTTAAAGCTTCCCTCTTCTTTAGAAAAAAAAATGTTTCTGAGTAAAGAGAAAATAATGACATGCTAGTTTATGTAACATTTCCTGGCTAATTCATCTAAAAGTAGAGAGCATCAAATGTCTGTGTACAGTTTCAGTGAATGACCCATATGTTGGCAACATTAATTTACAATAAAGTTTTTTTATAGTAGATTGTGGGAAGAGAAATATAATAAGCCAAAGAATTTGCTTGTACTCCCAAACTCAACTACTATTAATTTACAAGTAGTAATTGAATATAACATCTTGGAGTTCCATTTCTTAATCTTGCACTTACAGGAGGGTGAGACTAATCAGTTTCAACATAACCAACACAATTTATAAAATCATCATCATGCAAAATTTTCTTATTGAGATTAGTCCTTAACAAAACACTTTGAATGTCAATGTCTGTGTTACACAATAAAGGTTAGAAAAGTGTGACTTAACACACATTGAAAGGACAGGAATAAATGATAAAGAGTATTTGGTAGATTCAAAGTAGCTGAATACATATGGTATTATTCATATCATATTAATAGACTTAGAGAGCTTAGTGCACTGGAACAGAGAAAGATGGTTTTAAGCTACTTTTCCACAGTCTTCCTGATCCTGGGTACAGTTTGGCTCTCTGCATAATATAGAGCAATGATAGCTAGATAATTTAATAAATAGGCAGTCAGCCCAACTCAGAGAAAATTATTAGGAAAATAAATAAGTTTAAACCATAAAACTTGATAGTCACAACTTCTCTTAAAGTCACATTTGCCATTTACCCATTCAAAGCATCTAAAAAGAAGCAGCAGGTAACAAGACCATCTTTTACTAGTTGCGTGACTTACATTTGAAAACTTAGAATTTATTTTTTTTACTGTAACTAACACACCATCTGGTATTAATGTAGTCAGCAGAAATCATGATGAGTATGGCATAGCTTTGCAGTTAGTATTCCCACATGCACCAATTGGAAGGTCAATGTATCTGTGTGCTTTCTTTTTCTGTGGATTTTGATCTTAACTTACAGTTTGTAAAGATTAAGGAAACGGGAAAGTCTACAACAGGAGTGATTTAAGCAGCAATTTCTGAGGGTGATTTAGGCAGCAATAGAGTGACTGGTAGTAAAGGCAGATTCTGGTGTCCACCTCTTGATCCCCTACAATATTGCACAATATACAAAAGGACAAATATGAATGAAAGGTTCTCCTGTACAAGTGTGGAAGGTGCTTACTGTTCATTATTGTTCTTATGTTTAGCTATCAGAACAGAAATGACATAAAATAGAGTACTTGAGACCATAAGAATGGCCCTACTGGGTCAGACCAAAGGTCCATCTAGCCCAGTATCCTGTCTTCCAACAGTGGCCAACAATAAAGTCACCCAAAACAACAAAAAGAAATAATTGTGAATGATCTAAAACACCTAATAGTGAAGCTAGGAAGGTTTTCATTTTCTTATGTTATCATCATCACCCAACATAATACATTAAAAGTGAAAATGCTCTCCTATGGCTGCAGCAACAACTGACAGCATCTGACCAATAACTTGTTATTAATGATTACTAGCACAAAATGACCAGCAATCCTAATTCAAATAGCATGGAACATTTTCCCATTACTCACAGACATTTGGGTCAAGGCCAGACAGTTTCCATGTGGCTCACCACACAATAACAAGATTATTCAGGAAGTGTAACCATTCAAGTAAAAGCGCTGTCATGGAAAGCAATATGTTCTTTTAGAACAACTAGCACAACAGGATCCTGAACAGCAGTCATAGCACTATTTGCATCAGTGTTAGTGGCCTCACAGCAGCTCTTTGACTCTAGAAACCTTACCCATAGGTCTGGTCTACACTATGAGTTTAATTCGAATTTAGCAGCGTTAAATCGAATTAACCCTGCACCCGTCCACACAAAGAAACCATTTATTTCGAAATAAAGGGCTCTTAAAATTGATTTCTGTACTCCTTCCCGACGAGCGAAGTAGCGCCAAAATCGATATTGTCATTTTGAATTAGGGTTAGTGTGGCCGCAATTTGATGGTATTGGCCTCCGGGAGCTATCCCACAGTGCACCATTGTGACCACTCTCGATAGCAATCTGAACTTGGATGCACTGGCCAGGTAGACAGGAAAAGCTCCGCGAACATTTGAATTTCATTTCCTGTTTGTCCAGCACAGGAGAGCATAGGTAACCACAGAGAGCTCATCAGCACAGATAACCATGCAGGCCGATAATCGAAAAAGAGCACCAGCATGGACCGTACGGGAGGTACTGGATCTGATCGCTATATGGGGAGAGGATTCAGTGCTAGCAGAACTTCGTTCGAAAAGACGAAATGCCAAAACTTTTGAAAAAAATCTCCAAGGGCATGATGGAGAGAGGCCACAATAGGGACTCAGAGCAGTGCCGCATGAAAGTCAAGGTTCTCAGACAAGCCTATCAGAAAACAAAGGAGGCAAATGGTCGCTCCGAGTCAGAGCCGCAGACATGCTTCTACGCTGAGCTGCATGCAATTCTAGGAGGGGCCGCCGCCAGTACCCCACCTCTGACTGTGGATTCCGAGGTGGGGGTAATCTCATCAGCCACACCTGAGGATTCTGCGGACGGGAAAGAAGAGGAGGAGGAGGAGGAGCACGACGAGCTTGCGGAGAGCACATAGCACTCTGTTCTCACCAACAGCCAGGATCTTTTTCTCAGCCTGACTGAAGTACCCTCCCAAGCCAGTACCCAAGACCATGACCCCATGGAAGGGACTCAGGTGAGTTTCCCTTTTAAAATAAAAAACATAGTTTAAAAGCAAGCGTTTTTAATGATTAATTTGCCCTGAGGACTTGGGATGCATTCGCGGCCAGTACAGCTACTGGAAAAGTCTGTTAATGTGTCTGGGGATGGAGCAAAAATCCTCCAGGGACATCTCCATGAAGCTCTCCTGGAGGTACTCCAAAAGCTTTTGCAGAAGGTTTCTGGGCAGTGCAGCCTTATTCCGTCCTCCATGGTAGGACACTTGACCACGCCATGCTAGTAGCAAGTAATCTGGTATCATTGCATGACAAAGCCTGGCAGCGTATGGTCCCAGTGTTTGCTGGCATTCAAGCAACATCCGTTCTTTATCTCGCTGTGTAATCCTCAGGAGAGTGATATCGCTCATGGTAACCTGGTTGAAATATGGGAATTTAATTAAGGGGACAGAGGTGGCCATTCCTACTGGGCTGTTTGCCTGTGGCAATCCTTTCCTGCAGTTAGTCAAGCGCAGGGAGTGGGGCGGGGGGGTGAATTGGCGCTGAGCTTTTTGCCTTTGGCTAGTAGGGATCTTCCCTGATACCAACCACGCGGTGGGGAAAGGGGTACAGCGATCATCCCAGATAATTCATGGAGGGCAGGGGGTTAGTTTGGTTTCTGCAGGGATCTTCCCTGATACCAGCCACACGGTGGGGGGAGGGATAAAGCGATCATCCCAGAGAATTGGATGCGGGGGGGGGGGTTAGTTTGTTTTCTGCTTCTGAAGATTAACAGGAAAACCGCAGCAGTCAACGGGCTTTGCTAGGTATGTGGGAAAGGAGGATGCAGAAGCCAAAAGACAATGGCTTACCATGGCCGCATGCAAGCCGAATTCTGTTGCTCGGACCTGCGGCTCTGATCTCGAACACCAAAGCCACATGCACTCAATATTAAGATGGAAAATGTGACCTTGTACTGAAATCACATGTGCTATCTAATGTGAATAGTGTTGTTCACCATGAAAGAGTATAAGCATTGTTCTGTAAAATGTATCTTTTTAAAAACTTCTCTCCTTTTTTCCATCCCTCCAGCAGCTGCAAATTTTTCAAGTCTCCCTCCTCTGTCCCGAAGGCTATCTCAGATAAGGCGACGGAGAAAGAGGACGCGAGACGAGATGTTCTCGGAAATAATGGAATGCACCCGCAGTGAAAGAGCTCATTTGAATGAGTGGAAGGATATGGTATCTAAGTACAGGAAAGATGCCAGTGAACGTGAGGTCATGAGGAACACTCGAGATGAGAGGTGGCAGGCTGCAACGCTGGGGCTGCTGCGTGATCAAATGGACATGCTCCGGCATCTGGTGGAGCTTCAGGAACGGCATCAGGATAACAGAGTGCCGCTGCAGCCGCTGTATAACCTCCCTCCCCCTCACCATGTTCCATAGCCTCCTCACCCAGACGTGTAAGAACGCGGAGGGGGGAGGCTCCGTGCACCCTCCCACTCCACCCCAGTGGACAGCCCAACCAAAAGGCTGTCATTATATTGAATTTTTTCAGTGGCCTTTTACTTCCCTCCTATCCTCCTCCCAAACCTCACCTGGGTTACCTTGTCGGTTCTCTCCCTATGTTTATAATCAATTCATAAAGAGTACATGATTTTTAAATGATAGTGACTTTATTTCCTTTAAAAGCAAGCTGTGATTTAAGGGGGGAGGGTGGTTTGCTTACAGGGAATGAGTCAATCAAGGGGGCGGGTTTTCAACAAACAGAACTTTCACACCGTAGCCTGGCCAGTCATTAAACTGGTTTTCAAAGCTTCTCTGATGCACTGCGCTTCCTGGTGTGATCTTCTAATCACTCTGGTGTCTGGCTGCGCATAATCAGCAGCCAGGTGATTTGCCTCAGCTTCCCACCCCGCCATAAAGATCTCCCCCTTACTCTCACAGAGATTGTGGAGCACACAGCAAGCAGCAATAACAATGGGGATATTGGTTTCGCTGAGGTCTGACCGAGTCAGTAACGAGCGCCAGTGACCTTTTAAACGGCCAAATGCACATTCTACCACCATTCTGCACTTGCTCAGCCTGTAGTTGAACAGCTCCTGACTCCTGTCCAGGCTGCCTGTGTATGGCTTCATGAGCCATGGCATTAAGGGGTAGGCTGGGTCTCCAAGGATAACTATAGGCATTTCAACATCCCCAACAGTTATTTTCTGGTCCAAGAAGTAAGTCTCTTGCTGCAGCCGTTTAAACAGAGTAGTGTTCCTGAAGACGCAAGTGTCATGAACCCTTCCTGGCCAGCCCACGTTGATGTTGGTGAAATATCCCTTGTGATCCACAAGTGCTTGCAGCACCATTGAAAAGTACCCCTAGCGGTTTATGTACTGGGTACCCTGGTGCTCCGGTGCCAAGATAGGGATATGGGTTCCATCTATCGCCCCACCACAGTTAGGGAATCCCATTGCAGCAAAGCCATCCACTATGACCTGCACATTTCCTAGAGTCACTACCTTTCGTAGCAGCAGCTCGGTGATCGCTTTGGCTACTTGCATCACAGCAGCCCCCACAGTAGATTTGCCCACTCCAAATTGATTCCCGACTGACCGGTAGCTGTCTGGCGTTGCAAGCTTCCACAGGGCTATCGCCACTCGCTTCTCAACTGTGAGGGCTGCTCTCATCTTCGTATTCTGGCGCTTCAGGGCAGGGGAAAGCAAATCACAAAGTTCCATGAAAGTGCCCTTACACATGCGAAAGTTTCGCAGCCACTGGGAATCGTCCCACACCTGCAACACGATGCGGTCCCACCAGTCTGTGCTTGTTTCTCGGGCCCAGAATTGGTATTCCATGGCTATAACCTGCCCCATTAACAGCATGATCTCCAAAGCACCGGGGCCCGTGGTTTGATAGAATTCCATGTCCATGTCCTCATCACTCTCACCGCCGTGCTGCCGTAGCCTACTCCTCGCCGCCTGGTTTTGCAGGTTCTGGTTCAGCATAAACTGCACGATAACGAACGAGGTGTTTACAGTGTTCATGACTGCTGTCTTGAGCTGAGCGACCTCCATGCTTGCCGTGGTATGGTGGCTGCACTGTTCACCCAGGAAAAAGGCGTGAAACGGTTGTCTGCCATTGCTTCCCTGGAGAGTGGGGAGGATGTACCCAGAACCACCTGCGACAATGTTTTTGGCCCCATCAGGCATTGGGATCTCAACCCAGAATTCCAATGGGCGGAGGAGACTACGGGAACTATGGGATAGCTATGGGATAGCTACCCACAGTGCAATGCTCCGGAAATCGATGCTAGCCCCGGTACATGGACGCACACCGCTGAATTAATGTGCTTAGTGTGGTCGCATACATTTGACTTTATACAATCTGTTTCCAAAATTCGAATTATATAAATTCGGATTTATCCCGTAGTGTAGAAATACCCTTAGAGTAGGTTTCAACTTATTGTTGCTATGTTAGTCCCTGAACATAGTGATTAAGCATTTCCTGTAAAGGTATGCTTTTATCAATGAATGCATATAAATACAAGCAGTCTGTATCAGTGCAGATCAGAAAAGTCAAACTGAGTCTATCTAGCCTTTAAATATTTAAATTGCCTGAAAACAAGTGTATCATCTTAATGAATATTGAAAATGGAAGAAGTCATTGCTTGACATGTGAGATTCAGACTGTAACTGAAAACTGAATATAGTCCATTATAGAGCATTTAAAAGTTAACCTTGCAAGATTTACTACTGCATATGAGTACAGTACTGTAATGAAAATACTGCTGCTAATGAATCAGAGGATGACTAAGTAGTCTGTCGCTTTACAGCAAAGCCATCTTTTAATAACATAATCTGAACTCTTTGAACCTTAGTCTGCACTCGTTACTCAACCAAAAGGAAACAAAGTTAATAAGAGTTTTACCTGAGTAAAGGATTGAAGGGTCAGGCCACTAGTCATTTTTATGGAATTGGTTAGAAAAACAACTTTATATGGCCAGGTCAAGGAAATCATAACAGCTCTTCTACAAGCCATGAAACTTAATTAAGAATATTTTTTCTCTTGTACATTCATTTTCCCTGAATATTGCTATTGAGCTCCAGAACACTGTCTCTAAAGTAAATTGTCTGATTTCACCATGTTATTTGACATTAAAAAGCACAGCAGTCACATGCCAAGAATTGTCAAAATGATGTCAAACCGTATGTCTCAGTGTTTGTTATACTTAAGAACAGTGCATGTATTTTTAAAGCCAGGTTATTTTTATGTGCCTTCCATAAATGTTTCAGAAAGTCAAGATCTTTCCAGCTTCTCCTGTCCATTCTAATAAATTAAAAGTAAAACATATTTTTATATGAATCACACGAGAAAATGCTTTCTAGCAATCTCGTATATGTCTCAAAGGAACGGGTGAACTGTTTCAGTTAAAATAAGAACTAAGCACAAATCTTCAGCAATCCCTTCAACCAACTATGAATCAACCTGAATATTGAATTGGGAAGATGGGACGTATCTCAGAAGAGTCTCTACTTCGCTTTCCACATGTTCTTCCAGTTAGTAGAATGGGTCTCCTGTTCCCCAAAAAACTTCTGGATTAGATATTATTGAATCCAAATTTTGCAAGCAATATACTTTGCCTCAGGGTGCAGAGAATTTGAAGTTAGCACTAGTGAGGCCTACCAGAAACAGTGATGAATGAAATACATCTTTGGTGAGGAGGAGAAAGATTGATGTTTCCCCCAAGAAGAGGAACTTGTATAAAGGGAGGAAAATCTTGTCATAGAAGATACCAGAGAGAGAAGAGCACTTCAACTTTCCCTGCCAACGTCACCATAAAGAACTATGTGCTTCAGAGGCACTACATTTTATACAGTATTTCTCTGAACATGTGCACTATGTTTTAATCTAAAAGATTTGCTATATCCATATACAAATGAAAGGAGAATTGGTTAATTGTCTTGGCTGCTGTTTGCAAGATTATTTCCTGGCTATGATTATTTCCTGTGACACATACACCCTTGTCTTGTCTCTGGACAAAGAATTTTCTTTTCATTACTACATCAATCTCAGGATGTAATGGGGGGAAAACATTCTAAACTAGGCAGAGGTTTAAAAATTAAACAGTTTTGTATAGACAAATGTTAAAATAATTATACAGGATTCCCACCCATCAGCTCAGCAATAATGATGGGGCTGAAAGTAGTCTTTTTACCACTTTCTGTCTTGTACCAGCTTCATGGCATCATTCATCTTTAAACCTTTCTGTTCTACGTTATTCTTCACACCATGTCTATTTCCTTGCACTAGGGTATGTATTGCCCTGTATGGTGCTCTTTCGAAGGCTATTCTTGACACAGGTCCAAATCACCACAGTCATCTTTCTTGAATCTTCTGTAACAGAATTATTTCTTCCCCTAGCTGTTTTATTCACAGGTACATGCCGTGAAGTAGATAAAGAAGAAAAGGATTAAAACAACTAATTAAAAAGCTGATTTCTGCAACCCTTATCTCCTTTACTCATTCTTCTCCTGTTGTTTGTTGCACCAATGTGTTGTGTTTTGTCTTTTATTAGACTCCACTGCTATTTCCATTCTAATCCAAGGATTCTGTGCAAGTCTGCCCTAGTAGATCATATTACCCTAAACTGTAGGAAATTTGGGGCAGGAACAATGTTTACTTACATGTTTCACAGAGCTTACCAAAATGAGGTTCTGAGCTTGACTTGGGCCTCTGAATGCTACTTCAATATGAACGGATGATATTCAAATCATATTATATGTAGCTTAATATTAATATTATGCTGTATATCTTTTTAAAGAGACTTGATTAGATGATTAGGAAAATGAGCTTTTATACCTGCATTTTTATTTCTCTAGACTATATAAAAGTGCCTACTGCCAACTATTCCAGTGATCTATAGCATCATATTATCCATATTCTTGGTGCAGAGGAAGTGGTCACCAAGTACAGTATGTTTCATTTCCCTAGGTCATCCAAAAGCAATTACTTGCCAGTACAACTTTTTAATTGAAATGTGCCAGATATTTTGAATGCTACCTCCTTGGCCTCCTTGGCATTGGTTACTAATACAGGATAATATTCCTATAAACCGTGAAAAAGGACAGATCCAGGAATCTGCAGTCACTCAATAGGTTCCAATTACTGAGTTGCTCTACATGTTTTAAAATATCCATTATAGCAACTGTATGTCAGAAGAGATGCTACCATTTCTAATGGCCAACGACCAGTGAAGTACCTGATGTTGAACTGGGTAGTGTTAATGCTGTTTATCAGCTGAGGTAAAAAACTGATTGCCCGGAGCCCATTTTGCCTTCCATTGCTTTTTTCATCATCACATAATAGTCTGTTAAAAGAAGAAATATTCTAGAATTAGCAGTAGTTGTTACGTAGAAAGGGAATTTTCTTTTCACTGCTTTCAAATTCTTTTGTTTTGATGCTGGGGTAAGAAGTTGCTTTGACTGGAGTTAAACAGACATGTGTAGAGCAACATTTGGTGCCTCTGTGCACCTAACTGTGCCTTGTTTAATTTGGTCATGTAAACGAAATGGCTAACCTTTTTCTAATATGACTGTTTCTCCCAGTTATAGTTTTTTTAAACTAGATCACACTTCTTATAACTATTCTTTTCCTTATATAAGCACTGATACTCAGTGGTGTGACTAGGGGGCAGCGAGGAGCCACAATATGATAACGGGGGAGCATGAGGCAGTATTGTGCCCCTGAAAGGCAAAAGTAGTGTGACAGTGTTCCACTATCCTATAAGCAGGTGCAGCCTGTCTTCCTAGCTGATAAAAGATGGGGCCTTCCAGCATCCACAGCTTTGGCAGCTCTAAACCTTCTCCGTTTCTGTGACTGCTCACTCTCAGTTTGTCTCCAACACTTCTGGATGTCTTCTTGAACTGGCCAAACTGAACTCGATCTTCCCTCTGAAATGCTTTCCACTCTTTCAATTCACTGTTACTGTTCACCTCACCATGACACTTCCTGTTACCTATGTCCTTAACCAGGGTATTTGTGACTTCTTCCTCTCTCTTACCCTATCCATCCAGGTATTGTCCAAAGCTTGCTGCTTCTTTCCCAATAACTATATCCAATATATGTCCATGCAGCTAAGATTTTCAATGAAGCCTTCATCAGTTCTGATCTTGATTATTGTAACTTCCATGTTTCTACATTCTTTAACACTCTCCTCCAACCACAATTCTACTCCTCCTTTCTTGCCCTTCAATCTTCTCATGTTATGCCTCCAGCCACCCTCACTGCCTTTTCTGCTCTGCTAACGTCAGACATATCTATTTGTTTGCAATTGCAGTTGGCTTTTATAAAGGCCATTCTAGGGAAAGGAGACTCACACCCTTTTCTCCTCCTGTGTACCTACATTAAGGCTAGGCTCATAAATAGACTGTTTCTCTTCCCTCCAAACCTTAGCACATCACTTGTCATCTGGGACTGGAATTGTCTCTTGCTATGTGTTTGTACTTTGCCTGGTACTATGGAGTTTGGATCCTGAAGGGAGCCCTGGATGCTACAGAAGTACAAATTAAAAAAAAAAAAACAAAAAGCATGCACAGAGGGAGCTCTCCCTGCTCTCCTCTAAGGCAATTGTATCTCAAGGGAGAAGGCTCTCATACCCTTCACACAAAACAACCACACATGAAGTGTTTTGGATTAGATATAAGGACAAATTCTGCTCTCAGTTACACCCACAAATAAAGAAAAAATGAATTTGACTGCTTTATGCTTTGAATAAATCAAATGATGTTTCTTAATATCTATACAAATAACTGTTTCTCTAAGTTTTGTTCTCTAAGTGGCATGCATGGGATAATCAAATTACAGCGGTTCTCCCTCACAATGATATGTTTGCATTTTTTTGAGAGTGACATACAGCCTAAACTTTTAGTTTGAGGTATTAAGTTGTTTTCTAGATTTATAGGTTTTGTTCATAAATGTCATCAGAAATATTTATAATCAGAAAAAATGAAGAGAAAACATAATTTGAATTGAGTTTCTCTACAAATTAAGCATGTTTGCTTTTCCTGTTATGTACAGCACATTACCAGACATATGGCATTGTTATATGAACCATATGTCTTCATCGACTGAGGAGCATATGGTAAGAGTTTAAAATAAGTAACATCCTAAAAACATGAGGGATTTTAAAACTATAATATTTCTAACAAACATTTTTTGTAAAAAATAGGTGTTTGTCACAACATCCTTGGCAAAATTTTCTCCTCCCACCCTATGCTGTTGTGCAGTGTGTTGAGGATCGGTTGTTTGGCTGCTTTCTCTCTGATATACCAGAAGTGGCTGAAATTCATTTGTTTTGTAGCTGAAGAACATTGGGATTCTTCACGTTTGAAGATGCTGAAGTATTGTAATTACCTGAATATTGTGTATGTGTACCATTTCCGTTTTACATTACCATTACTGAATTGAATTAAAATTACTTCATTGGGTGTCACAGACCCTACACTTATTAACACTGTCCTTCTTGTGGACAAATAGGAAGGGCAGGATTATACAGTAATCTAACAGAGATTTGCCTTTAACTTCAATGGTAAAGATCCATTCTTTGGGGAGGAGGAAGAACATAAGGGGGAAAAAAGGCACAAGCCTTTTTTCCTCTTTGTAGGTCACTATTATGATGAAAATCACAATTCTATTCAGATGTATATAATATGCTCATCACCATGATACCCATGCAAGTATTAACTATTACTTTTACTATTTCTAGTTATATATACAGATATAGGATCTGTTTTGCTGTGATTAGGTTAGCTTAGTTCATAATTTATGATCATTTAAATTCCCTCACCTTTTTTCAAGCAATAGATGGTTAAAATGCACAAAACAGACAAACAAACAGTATCTTGCCATATAGCCTAATAAGTTACCTGCCTTTTTTTACCGTTTTAGAAAATAAGCACTTCTAACTTCAGTGCTAATATGTAATTGTGTTGCCCCAACTTCTGTATAACATAAAAACAAAGAGTTTGTCAGTTTTTCACTATCTTTTTTCATATGCAAGATATTGGAGTACCACTGTAATAAAAAGAAAATATTGAAAAAATTGGTTTGCTGTTAAACGGGAGAAGCTTGGACCAGAATGAAAAGTTGTAAGAGCGTACAAAAGTACTAGAAAAAAGACTGTGATTCTTCTGAAATCTGTGTGTAATTATATGTAAGGATGACCAACTATTTTTATGTACCTTGTTTTCATTTATTTTTGGTTGTCAAAGACAAATATTTCTGATTCCTAATGTTACAGGCTTATCCAACCCTTTGTTTCTCTTTCTCCACATTTCTCCACAACTATTTTTTTCTCTGTTCTCCAAATCCATCCCTCCATTTCCCTGACTCTAAAATGTCTTCAAGTTTTGTCAAAGTTTGGGTTGAAACTTGGGATAGTTCTTTATATCTGTAATGGTTTGCCCATCTTTAATTGCTTCTGTCATTTCTCTACTCAACTTCACTGCTTCAATGTATTATTTAGCTCAAGTCAAATACTTTAAAGAATGTTGCTGGAGTGGTGACTAAAGTAAGGGCCCAATCCAAAGCCCATTAAAGTCAATAGGAAACTTTTCATTTACTTCCGTGGGCCTTGGACCAGGTCTTAAATATGTATTTTGTCTGGGTAAAGATGTCCAAATTTGGCATAAAGGTTTTAGATTTTTTTAAGAGGAGCATAACACAATATTTTTCCTAAACTAACTTATTGTAACTATAAAGGGCACATATATTTATGTTGCATTTGAAATAAAATTGTGTGAGCTTTTCTTCCTTCTTAGTGGACCTGAAGGAAGAAACTGAGTAGAATTAAGAGACAGTTTACTAGCAAAATCTTGATTTGAAATTCAGAAGGTTCAAAGAGTTGCTCTTGATTTGGACAAATAAAAAAAGAAATATTGTCAGAAACCTAATAAGAAAATGGGTAAACTTCTTAATCCTAATTTCCAGACAAACATGTACTAATACATAATTGTAGGAACTGTTTTGACATTTCAGCATTTTTTCATTAGTACAAATAGCATTTGAGGCAACGCAAGTGTCAGTTCAGAACTCTGGATACAACATAAAAGTGAGAGAATGCTCCTTCCATATTCATATGTTCAGTTGCTGTGTCTATTTACATAATGATCCAGTGACAAGCACCACATTATGACTGCACTTGCAATTGCAAACACAACATTGCCATGATGAATATTGATGAATGACAATGGAGTGAAGGTAGGAAGGTAGCTTATGTGTCATCTGGCAGGGATAAACATGGAAGTCTGACTTTGTGGAGAGGGTATTTTGGGCAAGGGCATCATGATTTATTCGTTCAATACAAGTTAGTCAAAAGGAACTGAGCTTCCTATCTGGTTAGATGAATACTTGTATGGGTATCCCACGCCATGCTTTGACAACAACTTGAGAGAAAAAAAAAACAGCATATATAGCCCTAAAAGCCTTGATTGACTTAGCAAGGTAGGCTATAGATAGTTTCTTTCATTGTGATTTTCAGAAAATAGCTTGCTTTAAAATTTTAAGTGTGATGCATTGCCCTATGCTGTGTTATGGCAGGTTGCATCTGATCAGTCACACTGGATTACATTACACATCAGAGTGACTGTTATCATTCCAGTCACATCCCATTAGAAAATGACATATCATGTTGGAAATTGGAAAGGGGAAAAAAAGCAGGTTTTAGAGGTTACAGTAAAGGGAGCTTAAGTATTGAATCAGACTGCATTTTTTATTTGGAGGGCAGATATCACCATAAATCCTTTAGCCCTATCCACCTGCAGACTTACTAGTCCATAAAGGCCCACCCCAAGCCAGCCATATCTGGGAGAAAACCATCCACAAATCTTGGAGTCATATTTGGAAAGAATCAGCATTTACCATAAGAGAGATAATTTTCCCTTTAACTCCTCTGCCCCTCTTACACTTATTGAGGATCATAGGGAACTGTTGTACAGTTTACATGGGATTGGTTACAATTTCTAATGGCTCCCTCACTAATACACACAGACACTGCTGTCAGAACAGAAATATTGCTTTCTTCACAGAATTTATTCTTCACTCCCCAAAACCAGCCACAGGTAGAGCAGACTAAAGCATTCTCCTAGAACTGAGAAAGTTGCTCCCAGTTTCCTCTTAACTTCTGCTGGTCAGGGTGCAAAATGTATACAAAATCTTGAAATTGGGATCCTGCCATAGAAATACAATACACTAACAGCTGATCACCATGTCGGGGAAGTTTTATCTAAGATAATTCATAACTCACCCACACTCTCCTCTGTCAAATCTATTATATTTTCTTTGTGTAAAAGGAAAAGCATGTTTTTTTTTTCCAGTCCATATTCCTAAAGTTAAGGAAACCAAACAGGTGAGATAAAAAATTTCCATAAAAAAGAGATAGAAAGCCAAGTGTGACTCCCTGTAAAATCTTGTGTACCCCCCAGGGAGTGCATGTACTCATAAATGCTGTGGACTGGGCACAGAGCGGGACCTGAAACACACACTCACCAGTGGGTTACACTTGCACAGGCCTGCTCCACATCAAGCAGACAGGTTGGCCAATACCTTACATTTAAACATGTAGTATACTGAAAACAGAATCACAGTTACTTCATACATCACCAGCTCTTCCTGAAAATACATTTTTTTTCAGAGATAATCTTTAAAAGAAAGTTATTTCAGTTGTATATTTATTCCATAAAAATCTGCCCAATAGACCTATGCGTTTTTCCCTCCTCTGACCTTTAGTAAAATGACTGTTAGGCTTAGCCTAAGGGGCTCAGCTTTCTCCTGCACCATTCACACCAGTCATCTCCTCCCCTCTCCTCTGCATCACTCTCTGATTCCCTTTGCTGTAGAAATTAACATTTTTCTAAGGTTTATTTGGATTTGGTCAGAGTATTGTAGAATTTTGGCCAGGTTTATGCAGATCATAGTCTCTCTTTCTTCTGGATAGGTTGAGGCCTATTCTAGGTCATGCCTGGGAGACAGATGATGTTCCCTGGAGTGGGGAGAAACCACAGGAGGCCTGGTACCATGAACTGGATGTGTGAAGTGTCATCGTCTGAAAAAAATGGAGCAGCATCATGAGCCTTGGTTGGACCTTCCTTCCCCTGCTGCTACTGGGAAGCTTACTCAACTCCCATCACTGGCTATATCTCAAATAACTGCTGAAATATTTTCTGCATTGATAATGGCAGCAGTTATTTCAATCAGTTACAGAAACACTGTGCTTAGGATATGCAAACCATCTTCTTTCCATGACACACATCTTAGTCAATATCTGATCCCGGGTTTAGGTGTTCTACAACATTTTAGAGTTTGGCCCTTTCTTTTGGCACAAAAATTAGCCAAAGAACAAGCATTGTCTTTATTGCCTGCACCTAAGTCACAAATATGGAGAAAAATAATTAAATAATTGCAAAACACGTCATCACAACTGGGTTAATTTTACTCTGAAAGACCCCGTAACAACTGAGAGCCGGGCAAGTTTATTTTACAGTGGATCCCAGAAAATAGTGTGGCTTTAATTTCTAAGTGTGATGCATTGCCCTGTGCTGTGTTATGGCAGGTTGCATCTGATCAGTCACACTGGATTACATTGCACATTAGAGTAAGTGTTATGATTCCAGTCACATCACATTAGACTACGACATATCATGTTGGCAATTTGAATTCAAGTCTTTTGAAGGGTAATTTGTGAGTGCAGGATTAAAATACCAATCCTAGTCAAAGGTCAATACGTACACTTCAAATATCTGTTGTAGTATTTGGCACATTTCCATTTCAGACATTTCAAATTGGGTTGATGTAGCCAGGTGCAATATAACCGAAGGTGAGAACTAAGCTAGGAGTCAAGATTTCATAGGACACTGATATATTAAAATTGTATCTAAACTAAAGCCAAGAAATATGTACAGCACACACAAAAACTTGTAACTGATTGCCCCAAAGCACACACTGGTGTGTGGAAAATGTGTTATCTCCCAGAAATGGCAAATAGTGTGCACATGTGTGCAGGAACCCGTTTCATAAACATAATCGTGTGCCTTGCATACATAACAATCTGTTTTCATATGTGCATGCAGGCACAGTGTATCTTATTGTCCTAATTCAGGTATCAGTTTTAGAAATGTGCCCCATTATGTGTCTAACAGTGAGTTAGAGATGCACATTTTAGAGATTATGGGTGAGAGGCACAACACAGAATGCACAGCCCAGGAGCAGGGTGTTATGGTGGCTTTAAGCCACATTTGCACCCTCTTGATCCTGGCCTATGGCATTATTTAGACAGTCCTGGGAGCCTGTCTATGTTCCAGCAGCCACTCATCACCTCCTTATGGGCTGCAGCTTTGTCCAAAATCTCCATAGAGCTGTGTGCTGCAGCCCCATCTCCTGCCTCTGGCATGCCCTCTATGTCAAGGCTTGTAATTTCCTCAGTTCTTGCCCCAGGGCAGTTCTCCCTCCACCAGATCCAGGACTTTTACCCAGCTTAAAGGGGCAACAGGAGAAGTGAGGATCTCACCCTTTGAATTTTGTCAACTTTTAAATAGGGTTACCATATTTTGAGCCTCCTAAAGGAGGACACTCCACGGGCCCCCGGCCCCGCCCCCAGCCCCGCCCCAACTCCGCCCCTTCCCCAAAGTCCCCGCCCCAACTCTGCCCCCTCCTCTGCTTCCCGCGAATATTTGATTCGCGGGAAGCCTGAAGCAGGTAAGGAGGCCGCCGGGGGGAAGGAAGGAGGTGCGTCTCCAGCCTGGGTCCGCCCGCCCAGCACTGCCGGCCCCCGGCCGAGCAACCCCGGCCCGGCCGACCGCCGGCCCCCGACCGCCGAGCCGCCGGCCCCCGAGCCGCCGGCCCGGCCGACTGCTGGCCCCTGAGCCGCCGAGCCGCCGGCCCCGAAGCCCCCGACCCGGCCGGCCGCCGGCCCCCGAGCCCCCGGCCCCCGAGCCGCCGGCCCCTGAGCCCCCGACCCCCGAGCCGCCGGCCCCCAAGCCCCCGAGCCGCCGGCCCCCAAGCCCCCGGCCCGGCCCACCACCGGCCCACGAGCCCCTGAGCTGCCGGCCCCCGAGCCCCCGGCCCGACCGACCGCCGGCCCCCGGCCCAGCCGACCGCCGGCCCCCGAGCCCCCGACCCGCCGGCCCCCGGCCCAGCCGACCGCCGGCCCCTGACCCGCCGGCCCCCGAACCGCTGACCCGCCAGCCCCCAAACTCCCGACCCGCCGGCCCCCGACCCGCCGAGCCGCCGGACCCCGAGCTGCCGGACCCCGAGCCCCCGACCCCCGAGCCGCCATCCCCCAAGTCCCCAGCCCGGCCCGGCCGACTGCCGGCCCCCGAGCCCCCGAGCTGCCGGCCCCCAAGCCCCCGACCCGGCCGGCCCCCGAGCCCCCGACCCGCCGGCCCCCAAGCCCCCGAGCTGCCGGCCCCCAAGCCCGCGGCCCGGCCCGACCGACTGCCGGCCCCCGGCCCGGCCGACCCCCAAGCCCCTGAGCTGCCGGCCCCCGAGCCGCCAGCCCGACCGACCGCCGGCCCCCGGCCCAGCCGACTGCCGGCCCCCGAGCCCCCGACCCGCCGGCCCCCGAGCCCCCGGCCCAGCCGACCGCCGGCCCCTGACCCGCCGGCCCCCGAACTGCTGACCCGCCAGCCCCCAAGCCCCCGACCCACCGGCCGCCGAGCCGCCGGCCCCCGAGCTGCTGGCCCCCAAGCCCCCAGCCCGGCCCGACTGACCGCCGGCCCCCGAGCCCCCGAGCTGCCGGCCCCTGAGCCGCCGGCCCAACCAACCGCCGGCCCCCGGCCTGGCCGACCGCCGGCCCCCGAGCCCCCGGTCCGGCCAACCGCTGGCCCCCAACCCGCCGGCCCCCGAACCGCCGGCCCCCAAGCCCCTGAGCCGCCGGCCCCCGAGCCCCTGACCCGGCCGACCGCCGGCCCCCGAGCCCCCGGTCCGGCCAACCGCTGGCCCCCAACCCGCCAGCCCCCGACCCGCCGACCCGCCGGCCCCCAAGCCCCTGAGCCGCCGGCCCCCGAGCCCCCGACCCGGCCGACCGCCGGCCCCCGAGCCGCCGGCTCCCGAGCCCCCGGCCCGGCCGACCACCGGCCCCTGGCCCGGCCAACCGCCGGTCCCCGAGCCACCGAGCCGCCGGCCCCCGAGCCCCCGAGCCGGCCGACCGCGGGCCCGCATGTCCCGATTTTCCCGGACATGTCCGGCTTTTTGGGATTTCCCCCCGGATGGGGATTTGGAGCCCAAAAAGCCGGACATGTCCGGGAAAATCCGGACGTATGGTAACCCTATTTTAAAAGTATCACTAATGCATTTAAGGCTTTCAGGAACTTCAACTTGAGCAAATTAAGTCTTCAATTCTGTGAGCTGCTGCACAGGTGGATCCTTCTGTAGTCTCAGTGAAGTAAGGAGGCCTTGCATGTGTGCAAGGGTCCGCCCATATTGAGAAGGTTGCATTATCAGTCCTTTAAACAACACACTTCGGGTTTTAGGTCTGCAGGGAGGGGGAATCACATGAAAAGCTCTTTATGAATGTCAGTAAAATTCATTCAGCCTCTGTCTTACTTAGCTTGTGGCAAGTATTATAGCTCTTCATAATAACTACAGCCTCACAGAGATACAACAACTCTAAAGTTTTGAAAAAGTAAAGAAAAGAAAGGATACATTGGGACAGATCCTCAGCTGGTGTAATTTGACATAGTTCCATTAAAGTCTAGGTAGCTAAACGCATTTACACTAGCTGGCCCAAAGTTTCCACTTAAGATTTTGGCTTCATGCAAGTGCTGTTTTATTATTCATTTTCATTATTAAGTAGCACAAGCTGGGAAAAGAATTTGTTACTCTGGAAAGGGATTGCTTTGAGATTAGAATCTCTCTCTTTCTTGTACTCTCCTACTCTTGTACCTTTCCAACTCCACAGCTTGTATTTATTTTAACCTGTCCCATTTGCCAATAGCTGTTACATAAAAATTACACTTTTTTTTTTTTTTTTTTTTTTACTTTTTGGTAGTTCAAATCAGATACATGACTTTCTTGAACTTGGAGCATTTTAACCAATTTATTTTATCACTGGTTTGATTAAATTCAATCACATTGGTAATGTATATCGTGTTTTCTTAATTGCTACTTGGCAACAGGCCCGCTCACTCCTATTGTAATACCCTTTTTAGCTAATAAGCATTTTCATAAAAGAAATCTAATTTTAACAAGCTTCTCTTTATTGGAGATTTTTCCTTGAGCTAAAACTGCCCAGCAAAGATTTTGAGCCACTTTCCACTCTTGGTTACACAAGTATAAATCCAGACTAAATCCAATTCCATGTAGTTACTATAGGCCAGATCCTCAAGCCTACTGTGACTACTCTGCCACCTATCTAGCAAAATAGGAGGGAGCCCAGGATTTTGCACATTTTGGATAAATGTTAGTCTGTTTTTTTTTTTAATATGATAATTCTTTCCTACTTATGTTTTCTGATTTGTAATTGACAGCTCACTTTAGGGTATTCTTATCAATAGGAGCCAGAAATAAAAGAATGTCTAGACATTGTACCTTGTGTAGAGATTTACATCAGTGTAAAGTTGTGATAAAAGTCTACCATCTGATTTGGTTGCATTTTCCACCCATACTGCACTGGTGTAAATGATTACACAATATGCAGAGCTCAGAGAATCAGGCTCAGAATGTGTAAAATGTCTATCACCTTTGTATATAAGGATCCTAAAATGTAAGTGAAGGTCTATTGCAAAGTCTTCTGTGGGAACAGTGGCTGACTTTTAAAGGTCTCAATTTAGAATTTTAAGGAAATAAATGGAACAAACCCTCAAAAACCAGAAAGGGTTTTAAACTTTAGCCATGAAATATCCTACCCCAAATTAAAAGACATTTTAAAATGTAATGGAGCTTTAGACTTCAAAAATGGCTTTTATAATAATCTATATTTTAAAAATATTATTACTAGAATAACTTTGTACTGATGTTTTACCATGGTCCTGAAGTCTAAGGAGTCATGGTCTCAATACTACCCTCTTTATTTATATGAGCAATCCCATTACATTTAAGTAAGTCAAGCAGGATTTGGTCTAATATGTTTTTGTTTCAAAAAGTTGATACTTATCTATTGAAAAAATAAAGTATACAAGTACACACTTAAAAAAAAAAAAAGGTGTATGTGTCTGCCTGTCTCAATGCCTGGATGCATGTGATGCACATTCTTCATGAGCCTGAAGTCAGATTGGTGTGAATTCTAATACCTATAGTACTTCAGTCAGATTCACTTGATTTAGTTTATAAATATTTGCTCGATCTTATTTTGCTTTTTCCTTCTCCTGTCCAACTGTCGCAGTGTATGGATTTTTTTTTTTTTACTCTTTGTTTCTGGGGTTTGGAATGTTTGGGCTTCAGAGTGAATTTTTATAGGAATGCAATATTTATTTTGGTTTTTGTTCCAACTATAATGTACTGTGAGATTTTCCTCTCACCGGGGATTACTCTGTGTTTGTTCAGGACACAGAGTCATCATGGGGAATGGAGTTGTAATTTTTTTTAATCATTGGATTTCTTGCCATGCATGTATGCAAAGCTTCTTTTATTTCAAGTTCAAATATTTGTTTTCTTCTGGTGATTGGTTTTACTTTGCCAGTATTTATTCTCTGACCTGGGGCTAAGTCATGTTTTTTTCTATTAGGGAGCTGACAAAAACCTTCTGTGATGCCAAGTGTGTGTTGTTTGGTACTTATATGCACTTCTATATTGTTTTCCCTAGTACATTTAGCATTATAATCCCATGTGGAAAGCATCAAGAAATAATCTTCATGATGACAGGTGCATACTTCTTTGATTATTAGATTTCATGTTTTCAGTAACTGGGGAAGATACACAGGCATTACCATCAGTATGAATCTCTCACCAGAAAACAAATGCTTTATCTCATTGCTTTTGGCATGACAAATGATATCAGGGTTTAATATTAACTTATCTTTTTCAAAGCTCAAGATATTGTGATCAGCCTCAGGTTTTTAGGCTGGGGTTTGTTTCTCTTTTAAGTTTCAGTATTTTTTATTATTAAAAAACACTTCTACCATATATGGCTTTGGACAAAGGAATCTGGATTTTCAATGTCAAAGTGGCTTACGGGAGTTAATGTATGACACATCAGCTCTGAAATTACCGACAAGCATTTAAGAATATATGTAAATTCACTTTTGTTTTGCAAATATGTTATATTATTATGTTGATGGCTCTCTAATCATGTTAGATATTTTTAACGCGTATACTGCTTTCATTCCTAGTTTATTTGATTCACCTAAATATTGTTATTTAGGGCCATATACTGAAAGAACTGAAGTTTCCCTAATCTATTCAGAGACCAAAAAGAGTGCAGTCAGCTGTTTTGGGATGTAGATGTCCCTGGATCCTACCTCAAAGCTTTGAAAGTATATGCTCAGGGGATACTCAAGCTGCTCCTTTCTCAAGCAGCAGTAAAGAACCACTGCAGAGCAAGTTGTGCTCCAACTCCGATCATTATTCCAAACTCCTATTGACCACAATGAGTTCATGTAAAATGATGGCAGTATATAGTTGATCTGCTATTATTTGCTTATCTGAATAGATCATCAGAATTCAGTGCAGTAGTAATAGTAATTATAATAAAATACATTTTAATTTCAGGTGTCTATGTCCATAGATTTTTAGATATTTTAACAAAAAAACAAAGCATAGTCAATGTAAATTGGCAGATTACCCAAACAAATACAAGAGCAGAAGCAAAATAGACACCCTTCAAACATCCACTTGAAAACATCCCAAACTTTATGCATCATATATTTATTGTATTTTATGTACTTATAAAAGAATCCTGAAATGAACATGATAAACTAGAAAAGAAGCAGAAAAGTTTTCCGTCTTGTTGGGAGGATGCCACAAATGTACTCTGGTGAATAGTGAGGATAAGAGTAGTAGTGAATCTTTTTTATGGTGCTGTTATCAGGACATAATGTGCTGGTTTTATGGCATATCACCACAGTGCCTGAAATGCCAGTGGAAATATAATTTAGGATCCAATGCAAGATCTTGTAGTGCATCAGTAATTTAATCCTATCTATCAGCACTCCCATCTCTGTCAGTTATTAGCTGATAATTGTTTACTTTAAAAGAAGGGGGGGTTGTACATATTTGAAATAGCTCAGCATGTGCTCTGAGATTCAAAAAGTACAACAAGCTGCATGATTGCTATGCTGGGGAGAAAAGAAAGCTGTTTATTTCATTGATTTCAGAAATCAAGTGTTTTCCTAAACTTCTTATTTATGTATTTTTTTTTATAAGCTGACAAGATTTTTTAAAGAACAGTTTGGGGTCCTTATTCAGGGCTCTGGTTAGTAACCAAATACACCTTCGCCCCTAACAAGCTGGTAAACAACAGTTGGGAGACAGGGAGGGGAGCTTAGTTAGAAACCAAATATACCCTTGCCCCTACCAAGATGGTCAGAAAAGCTGGGGAGACAGGGAGGAGGACCGGGCATGTCACACCAGATTTGCTCACTGGGGACAGGGGTTATGTCCTTCGAACCCTGCTGAAGATACTACAGTGATGAGCACAGTACAAGAACCAGAACAGAATACACTAAACTAGACTAGAATAGTCACATTTACAGACTAAAAGTTTTAGATATAATTTTACTTTCACGGTAAGTATTTGAGAAGTTTGAAGGTTCTTCTTCCATAGATGGAGATGGAGTGATGGACAGACCAAATCTGAATGGTTTTGTGCGCTCATGTGCTGGGTTGAAACACCAATCAATTTGACCGTCTGCCACTCCATCTCCATTGAGGTAGATGCATTAAAGCTGAATGGCTCTGAGACTGCATGGACTAGGTTGCAATGCCTTAGGCCTTGTCTACACTGCCACTTTACGGCACTGCAACTTTCTTGCTCAGGGGTGTGAAAAAACACTCCCCTGAGCGCTGCAAGTTTCAGCGCTGTAAAGTGGCAGTGTAGACAGTTCACCAGCGCTGGGAGCTGCACTCCCAGCATCGGTAACTAGTCCCCTCGTGGGGGTGGGTTTTTTTACAGCGCTGAGAGAGCTCTCTCACGGTGCTGGTGCCATGACTACATAGCCACGTTAAAGCACTTTATCATTGCTAGTGAAGTCATATCCTTAGTGGACAGAAGCTGCCTCTGCAGGGTCACAGACTTTATTCAAATGGGCAATAACTCGAACACCATGACCTCCATACCAAATTCATAGCCTTACTTATCCACATATTTATGTATGAATCTGTGTTCCTGGGGAATTCTAAGTACTAAGAAATCTTTTAACAACAGCCGTTGTAGAGGAAGCAATTAGGAGAGATTGAAAGGAGGTACTCCTTATCATTTCCCCCATCGAGTACCAGAGAGCAGAGGAAATTTGTGATTGAGAAATGACAGATGCTTTTTGCAATATTTTAAGCAAAAAAGCTTGAGCAATGTGGGAAAACCTTGTAAATGAAATTCCTGATAAGCAGAAAGGTAAGGGAAATCTTGGAAAGGTTTAACACACAAATCAATTCTGTCTACCATATATTCTTATAGAGGGAATTGTCTAATAAATGTATGGTAACTCTGATAATTATTTTGCATGAATCACGGAGAACTGGAGTGGTGCAGGCAAACCATAAAAACAAACAGAGTAATACCAAGAGTGACCCTTTACCCACCAGCCCATTCATCTAACCTTTATCACCAATAAAGTAATGAAACAATTTTTAAGAGCAAAATAATCTCTGAACATTGAGGTGATAATGGGAACATAATCAATAAACAGCAGGCTCTTGCCAGAAAAAAAATCTCAATTGCTTTCTTTTTACATAATTATAAATTTAGTGGAAGAAGGGAAAATGGTAAATATCAATTGCATGATTCTCCTTTCAGACACTGTAAAAGTTTTAGTTTGCTAAAGGCTGTCACAAAACCCTTCTCTCAAAATTAATTAAAACTGGTTTGGATAGGAACACTGTCACGTGGATTGAAGTGACTGAAGGGCCATTAACAAAGGATAATGATACACAGCAATGTAACTAGTTGGGAGGTGGTGTCTAACAAGTACCAAAGGGACTGGTGTTAGTTCCAGGCTTATTTGACATCTTCATTAATGGTCTTGAAGTGGGAGTAAACAACAAGTTAATGAAATTCACATATTATACTAAATTGGGAGGTACTGCAAACACCAGTGAGGGCAGAAAAATAATAGAAAGGGACCAAGAGATATTAGAAACACGAGCATAACAACAAAATGAGATTCAATTTGGAGCAAGGCAATCTAATACCAGCTGAGGAAAAATAATCCAAAACAAGCAATTGAGCGGGATAGAGAAACCTGGATGTTTAAAAAAGGCACAGAGATGGTAATGGATAGCAAATTAGACAATCTGTAGTATAACATGGCATTAAAAGAGGCCAATGTTCTTTTGGGCTACGTACAAAGAGGTATCACAGACAGTCCCTCTCAATATAACACTGGGGCGACTATGCTTGGAATACTGTATTCAATTCAGGGCACCAATTTACTAGAAAAGTATTAGCAACATCGGGGCACTTCATAGCAGAGCAATAACAAGAGACTAGGGAGAGCAATTTATGAGAAGAAAATAAAGGAGCTAAATATCAGTATACTTTATCTAAGCAACAACAAAAGGAAGACATGGAAACAATTGGACTATTTAAAGATTGTAAACACCAAAGAAGGAAAGGAGTTTAGTGTGGAACAAAATGGTAGCAGTGGAGGTAATAGGATGCAATTAGAAAAGGGGGAAAAAAGAGCTGAATATCAGGAAACTCCTTCGGCAATTAGGTGTTTGTTTGCTTTTTAGTAGAAGAATTATTCTGTAGAAATAACAATACATTTTCTGGGTGTTCGGTAGACTCCACTGACCCACACTTTTCCCATAATAAAAATGTTTTGTTTACTAGTATTTGGCTATAAAAAAATTCTCTGAAGTAAAGTGGTCAGAGCTCCATTGTCTGGGACATTTGAAACAAGACTAGACAAAACATTAGCAATGGTTTAGCACTCCATGCTAGTATTAGCTGAAATCAATAGCTTGAGATACAAATGAAGGAGAAAAATCATAACACAAAGAATCTAGTGCACAATTCTGAGCAAAAATAAGCAGAAATAATGAGGGAAAGAAGGAATATTGAATGGTTTCTGATAAAGAGAGTAAGAGAGTGTATGCAGCTTTATTCATTCCACTGGTATGCAGAGGACAGTGGAGACCCAAGAAGCATCCTTGAAAGGATCTTTGCCTTAAAATCTGTGAAGAAATAAAAGACTCTCTGTGCACAGATCTCCCCTATCCTATGTACAATGGCTTTTATGAGAGTCCTCCAGCATTTTTTCTAAAAACATATAGAATTTAGTAAAGAATGAGTTCCATTGCACAGGTTTTTGCAACCATCCTGCAGATTTCAACAGCAGGGATATAATTCTCTATTAAATTGAACATGGTGGAGTAAAATAAAAACATATACGAGATAGAGCATTTACCACTCCGGGTACGTCTTCACTACCCGCAGTATCGGCAGGTAGCAATCAATTTATCCAGAATCGATATAGCACGTCTCATTAAGACGCGATATATCGATCCTCGAACGCGCTCACCGTCAACTCCGGAACTCCACCAGAGCAAGTGGCGGTAGCGCAGTCAACGGGGGAGCCGTGGCCATCGATCCCGCGCCGTCTGGACCCCAGGAAATTCGATCTAAGATACTTCGACTTCAGCTTCGCTATTCACGTAGCTGAAGTTGCGTAACTTAGATCGATCCCCCTCCCAGTGTAGACCAGCCCTAAGAGTGTTGAAGTGTCAGTGTGGCAATCAGGCCTGGCCCCTTCTCTGGTAAATAATGGCCCCTTCTCTGGTAAATAATCCACTGACAAGTGAATGCACCATTAGGCTATATTATATTTTCTCCAGCTGCCCTCCACATTATTGAACTGTGTTTAGGAGGATTAGGAAGTAATTAGCAGGACAGCAACAGTGGCAAAGGAGCCATGCTGCCTGGAAACCAGAAGAGCAGTGGGGGAATGAGGTGTATAGGAACCCGAATCCATAATGTATCTATGTTAAAAAGGAAATTTTATTATTAACTAGCAATTTTGCTGTTTGATACGATGTCCCCTACTAGACACTGATAGCAAGCATCTTTCATTGATGTCTGGCACATGAACTAGCTCTTTCTAGCATCAATGTTATTTTGCTTGGTGATAAATATCGTAAGCTGTTCTGAACAATTTGATCTGCTTGTGTATTTTGAGCATCTCCTTCAATTCTCATTTCCTGGAGATGCTCATCTCTCCTTTCTCCATACTAATCAGTTCTGGCTTCATTTTGCTGTCTGTTTATATATTGCTTTAGGGTCATTCCATGTGAAATCACCTAATTTCTAATTTATGGCTTGCATGACTAAGTTTGATTAAAAACAAACAACAAACAAACAAACAAAAAACCCTTGTACACAAACAATACACAGAAAAATGAAGAAACCCAATATATTGAAACAAATAATTCATGGCATTTTTTCAGGCAAACATTTAGAAATGTGGTGAAATTTATTCAGTGTTAAATGATTGATACCTCTTAATTCTAATGTACAATCCAGTATAGTGTTTATTTTTAGTATGCTAACATATCTGTGTGACATGCCTTTGCAGTAATACTGCCCGTTATGTAGTAGTTTCCATACATGAGAAATATTGGTATCTATATATAACCATATTGTGACATTTAACCTTGTGTGGAAGATTATAATGACACTCAAAGATGGAGAAACATGGTTGAGGAATAGGACAGTGACGCTGTGACACGACATGATTTATTTTTTCTGTAACTTGCTTTTTCCCTTTTCCCCTCCTTATTTCTCAGGAAACTAAAACGTTGATTTGAAAGCAGAAATGATGGGGTGAATTTTTAACTGCCCAGAAAAGACAGGGCTGGGTAAAAGTTTTGGATAGGCAGTTTAAGTTTGAGTGATGTGAAGAATATCCTAGATTGGCCAGTGCCGTCATCTATTGCGGGACAGAAGGAGATATTACCACGCCTGGAGAGAAACCATCTTAGTGACTAATCTAGTACATACAGAGGAAAAGCTTGTGCATTAGGAGTTAGAAAGATATATGGCACTGTTGGTGAGCAAAACAGTTATTCGGGTGAGAAAAGCCACTCTGTGCCGCTTTGTTTATGGGCTATCAGAACAATGCAAAACTGGAGCGGGTACAGGCTGCAAAAGTCACAAAAAGGTCAGTGAGTGGATAGACAGAGGGGATGGCCACCCAGAGCAACAGTTACTTTGTGTCCTCTATTTATAGCTAAGATTATGTTTTAATCATGGGTATTTTTAGTAAAAGTCATGGACAGGTCACAGGCAGTAACAAAAATTCACATCCCATGATCTGTCCATGACTTGTACTATACTCCTGACTAAAACTTGCGCCAGGGGTGCTCTGGGGGGAGCGAGGGAGACAGGCAGTCCGGGGCTGCCACAGATGCTGTGTGTGTGGGGGGTGGTGGCTTGGGGCCCCCGCTGGTGCTGCGGGGGGACAGGCGGCGGCCCATGGCCCAGGACTCCTGCTGGTGCTGGGGGTGTGGCCCGGGACCCCCGCTGGTGTTGGGGGGGCTGGGAGGTGGCGCACGGCCTGGGACCCCTGTTGGTGCTGGGGGAGAGGGTTGGTGGGGCTGGCAGGCTCCTTACCTGCCTCCTGCAGCTCCTGGGGGAGGGAAGGCCTGCCATGAGCTCTGGCTGTGCAGCTCCCATTGTCTGGGAACCCCAGCCAACGGGAGCTGCGGGGATAGTGCCCTGCCTAGGACCTAGAGGGATATGCTGGCCAATTTTGGGAGCCCCCTCACAAGGTAAGCACCACCCTGCACCCCAACCCCCCCAGCCAGGAGCACCCTTCCACATCCAAACTGCCCCAGCAGTGGCCAGTGTGACATGCCCAGGGGCTGCCCAAGCAGATCAGGCAGCCCCAGAGCCAGCTGCACCAGCTGCTGCGGAGGTCACGGAAAGTCATGGAATCCATGACCTCAATGATAGACACAGAACCTTACTTATAGCAAACCCCAGCAGTTCTATCACAAGTGGGATTTCTCTTTAGCACTCCCTGTTTGGCTAAGCGCAACACTGCCGGTGCTCCCTGACTTAGTCCATGGGTCGTGGCTGCCTTCTTGGAGCAGGGCAATCTGTGCCATGAACTCAGTGTCAGTCTATAAACCGTTAAATTAACAAACTCAGAATTTGGCAGTCTGCCCTTTAAATAAACAAACATAAACTTCAAAGTTAAGCTCTGAGTTACAGCACTTGAAGGCAGGGCCCTGACCTGCCCCTCAGGTTTTGGGCTAGAACTGTGGGGTGCCTCCTCTGTCCCACTCTCACCCACACAATCCCTGAGAAGAAACAGGTAAGCCCTCTTAATTGGTCTGCCAAGTCCTGATTGGTCAGTGTCTCTTCTAGGCATCTGGAGGACTAAATTTTGTTTGTAGCCCAGTCTGGGTGTTGTTGGTTTTTGAGCCAGCACACTCAAATGAGCCTGAAAATGGTCTCATGAGCATAGGGAGTGATTTATCATAAAAAAAGAAAAAAAAACAGTTGTTCATATAATCAATGAAAGGGTCTGAGCAGCAGAACTCTCTGATGGAAGGCAGTTCCTTCCACCGTTACAAAAGGCAAAATGATGTCCATATCCATATATACAAAAAAAACAGCAGTATATACAACAGAGTCATAAGAGCAACAAGTATAAAAATCAGTGGATAACCTCAACATCTTAGGTGTCTATATACAAATGCAAAGAGTTTGGGGAATAAACAGGAAGAACTGGAACAATTAGTACATAAGCTACACTATAACTTATTTGGCAGCACAGAGACTTGGTGGGATAAATCTATGACTTGAATATTGGTAGAGAAGGATATAGCTTTTAAAGGAACGACAGGCAGGGAAAAAGGGGAGGTGATATTACATTATGAATCAAGAATGTATATACTTGTTCTGAGTCCAGAAGGAGGTGAGAGGCAAGCCAATTGGGTAAAGATAATGAGCGAAAAATAGATCATGGTAGGGGGTCTATTACAGATGACCAAATCAGAAAGAAGAGGATGAGGCATTTCTAGAACAAATAACAGTTGTATTCAAAACACAAGACCTGGTAGTAATGGGGACTTTAACCACCCAAACATCTATTGGGAAAGTAATATGGCAAAGCACAAAATGTACAATAAGTTCTTGGAATGTATTGGGGACAACTTTTTGTTTCACGAAGTGGAGGAAGTAACCAGGCGGACAGACATTTTTGTCTTAATTCTGACCAGCAGGGCAGAATTGGTAGCAAATCTGAATGTTATGGCAATTTGAGTGAAAGTGATTATGAAATGAGAGATTTCATAATTCTAAGGAAAGGAAAAAGTGAAAGCAGCAGAATAAGGATATTGGTAGGTTTAAAAAAAACTGTAACAAACTCCAAAAACTGTTCCCATGGGATGAAAATCTAAGGAGTTTAAGAGAGCTGGCAGTTTCTGAAGGAGACAATATAAAAGGCATAACAGCAAACTATCTCAGTGCAAAGGAAAGATAGGAAGAATAATAAGAGGCCAATATGGCTCCATCAGGAGCTCTTTAATAACCTCACAATTAAATAGGAATCCTACACAAAGTGGAAACATAAATGAATTGCTAAGGAGGAGTACTAAAGAACAGCACAAGCATATAAAGCCAAAATCAAAAAGACTAAGTAACAAAATGAGTTGCACCCAACAAGGGAAAAAAGGCAATAAGAGGAGAGGTTTTTAAAAAATATTTTAGAAGAAAGATGAAGAAAAATGCAAGTCCTCTATTTAGCAGGGAAGGAGAGCTCATAATTGAGAACATCAAGAAGGCTCAGGTGTTTAATACCTATTTTGCTTGAATTTTCACTAAAAAGGTTAATGGTGATTGTCACAGTTTCCAGGCAACTACATCTATTTAACTCCTCTCCCCACAACCTCCACCATAGTTCACCAAGGACACAAACTTTAGGCTTCTGGCTCCCAACCTAACCTCACCTCTCTTGAGCCAAGATCCACATCTCTCTTCCCCCAACCAGGGATTTTAAGGCTAGACTGCTGCCTACCTTACATTGTTATATTCCCAGCAAGCCATGCTATCTAGATAGGCCAGTGTCTGAACTTTGCTTTCTGTACCAGTTATGACCAGTCTATTGCCTGCAGTTATAAGTTACTCCACAGCTCCGTCTAAGCAAGCACATTTATTCGTAAGGTAAAAGCATTACAGAGAAAACATGTAAACTTACTAAAACAATAAAAAACCCTATATGAATGCTAAAACAATTACCAGAGGTCACCCCCAACTCCAACCTAATTCTCTGGTAGATTTTAGTCAATCAAAACCCAAAGCTGAGTTTTTCTTGGGGTTTCAAATTCATCCATTTTAGATCCAGAACCAGAACAGACACTGGACAGATTAATAATTTCTTTATGCAGCTTTGGGCTTTCTGTAACATGTAATCAACAGACGATGGCCCTCTCTTCAGAGAATAGCTTCAAAAAGCTATTTGCATTAACCTTTGCCTGGGGATTCCACAGGATATCTTCTGAACACTTATTGTCCAGAAAGTCCACACTGTGATGAATTTGAATGTATTGAGCAGAGTGTTGAAACTGTTTATGTGAATTATAGTTTCTTAAGAAGTTGCTTATGTTAAATCTGCTGTTTTACAGTGGTTGCTATGATTTTCTTCTCTCTTTCTCTCTGCACAATACAATCAGTTAGTCATAATGGCTCCAACAGTATGCATAAGACTGTGTTTATAATCAGGGATTTGTGCTATGTCCACAAAACACAACACATACTTGTTTAGCACCTTTTCAATATAGCCTTTGGCACTCCCAGGTCTTAAGTCTCCCCCTTCGAGAGGTTGCATACCAATCCAGTGCACAATAATACATAAACTAAATACAATAAGGTCTTTCAACACTATTGAAGGAAATTGCCATATCTGTCAAATTGACTGGACACTTAACACAATTAATATTAAGAACAAGGGGAAACGAAAGCATGCAAAATAGGAAAGATCAGGTTAAAGAATATTTAGATAAAATAGATGTAGTCAGAGCCTGATGAAATTCATACTAGGGTACTTAAGGAACTAGCTGAAGCAATTTCTGAACCATTAGCAATTATCTTTGACAACTCATGGGAGAGAGATGAGGTCCCAGAGGACTGGGGAAGGGTAAACATAGTACCTATCTTTAAAAATATTTATGAAGAGGACCAAGAATTATAGACCAGTCAGCCTAACTTTGCTACCTGGAAAGATACAGGAATAAAACTTTAAACAATCAATTTGTAAGCACCTAGAGTATAATAGGATAATAAGGAATACCCAGCATGGATTTGTCAGAAACAAATTATAACAAACCAACATAATCTAAATGCATGTATTATAAGTAATACAATTACTTTCTTGGGGCGGATGTTGTAGTTTTAAGGATCAGAAATCATTTTCTAGTTTTGAAGGATTTGGTTACTTCCATATTATGTTATAGGGAGGCAAAGACACATTTCACAAATCCAGTTAATTTTCAAGAGTATTTTTTAAAACATTTTGAATGGACATTTTATTCCTGATAACACACCATGGAGCATATCTATAAATTTAATTTGGGTGTGTTTTTAAATGGTTACAGTATGGTGAGTAAATTCAATAGGAGTGATTGGAAGGTACTGGTGTTTAACTCACCTTTAGCTGGAAATCTGAATGAAACCTGAAAAGATTACAGCTTTAAATAATGTGCAAACCTTGCTAACTGGCCCACTTTGGGAGGGATGGCATCTCCCTGAAGCACCAATACTACCTTAGTGTTTCTTTTGGAGGTAGATTATGCACAGTGTCATGTAGCTGCACAAGAGGGTGAGGGAGAAGATGCTAGGAGACCTCACTCCCCCTCCATTATCCCTGCACAGGACAGCACATACTACACCTGTATAAAGGATGACAGAGCTACTGCTGCACCACTTGCTCACTTGATACTCCATATCAGGCAGGCTTCTCACTGGGTTCCTGGGGCAGCCCCTGCCCTCAACATCATGCCAGGCATGACTTACTAGCCGTAATTTTTCCTTCAAAATTCAGCTTGCAATTAACTGTATTAAACATGGGCATAACCCAAATTAGTTTGATCTGTTGGCTACAGATCAAATAGTCACTCTGCTAGTCAACAATATAAATATTGGCTGCAGCTTTCTTCAAAAATAATTGGAGTTTGGTTTTTCTTTGGCAAAACTTAAACAAATACACAAAAAATAAAATTTTGTTAACACAAAAACTAGCTTTGAATGGAACCAGCACTCTTAGTAGGCCAAACTTTTCTCATCAACTTTGAGCTTCATTGAAAGTGTGCCCAAGCTGTAGACCTACTAAGACAGTGAATGTCTGAATTCATTTTGCCATACCTCTGTTTTTATTTCTTTTCTTTTACTTGTAATCTGTTTAACAGTAGAATTCAGGAGCACAAATTTTGCTTTCTTTTAGGAGATAGTTTACCTTTGTATACACCTCTCTGACAAAGTGACCAGAATTTCAGTAGTTTCAGTAGCTCCACACTGGGTCTACAAAGAATATGGCAGTGAAATGTAAGCAGAGGGGACTAGGTAATTTCTTAAAGTTTGCTTCTAATAGGTAGCTTATTGCCACACACAGTAATGTTAGAAACTCATAGGGAGGTTCCTTTGAAAATTTTATAATCTGCCTTTTAAAGTTATGATTATGAAATTGATAAATTTCTTTCACAATTTATTCAACAAACTTCAAGTAAAAGTCAGCTAATTTAAAAAAAAACACCTCCCTACACACTGATTGTTTGTAATAGAGAGTATGTAAGTTATTTCACTATTTGGTTAAAAGAAAGGCATTGTTGAATAGAAAGTCTGACAAACATCTTGAGCTTCTTGCTCTGAATGGAAATTATTGATACTGTGGGAACTTTCCAAGTTGTGTGAAAATTAACTGTGATATTACTGTATCACCAAACTGATGAATTTTCTAATCACAAAAAATGATAGGCTGGGCAGGACTACTGGCCGATATAGTTCTATATAGTATTTAAAGAAAAATCTCTTTTAGGAAATGAATTGTTACTTGCCACACCTCATTCTGTAAATGGAAATAACTATAAAAGTAGTAAAATTATGTAACTGGTATCCTTTGAGCAGATGTGTTCCTGGACATCTTCTGTATAGCTTATCTGAGGAAAGAAAACTTTGACTATTTAAAGAATGGTATGTCATCACAGTGGGGTAGGCCCATTTTTACACAATTTTTGTAGAAAATTTTTATACAAAACTGGCAAGGGACTAAATATATTATGTCTTTTTTCATCTCCTTTGTGGGGACCTTATATTCAAATCAATGCTCCACTCCTAAAAAATAGAAGTGCTGGAACACATTTCTGGTACTTCCGGTAAGTGATAGTACCGGAACTACTGGAACAGCAAAAAGTACTAGAATGGCGATCCAAAGCATTCCAGCATGACTCGAGCCCTGACTCAGACTGAGGACACACGACAGAGACAAATAACACTCTGTTGCTCTTTGAATTTTGTATACTATTTATAGTTTAGTTTATTTGGAGTGAACGATATAATTATACATAAGTATAAATAATAAAATGTAGAGCAAATTCCTCTTTTACCTCATTCATCGATTTCATTAAATGATTTTTTTTTTGCCATATGCCATTTGTTCCTCTTCTAGATTATTATCTACAGAGAGCACTAATATATATGTAATAAGGTATGTAAAAGACAAAGCCCTGCTTCTGAGGAACTCACAATGTAGCTCCTACAAACGTGATGCACAGAATATGGTTCAAGTATTGGAGGTATGGAAATTAGAGCTGGGCACAATTTTTCAGACAAATGGTTTAGTCACCAAAAAATGCACTTTGGGGCAATCTGAACCTATTCACTAATTCTGCACAAATTCACCAAATAGTTTTGGCCCCTACAACATTTTCAGGCAAGATACAAGAGGAGCTTAGATGCCATTCACAGAACTGCAGCAGGCGATAGTGTTGCCTCCTTTAAACCCAATAGGCTTGTGGTTAGGGCATTCACACAGGAGACCCAGGTTTGAAGAGAGGTCTTGCATCTCTCAGGTGAGTGCCTTAACCACCAGGCTATTGGTTATTCTGCAGGGGTGGGGAAAGGCTCTCTCAATCTCTCCTGTCAAAGCTGTTCCACTTTATATAAATACTCAAATAGTTATTGGTCACGAGACTGTGAGAAAGACTCTACAGGCTGGTAGTTAGGGCAGATGGATGGGGGGCAACACAGGTTCCAGTCCTTCAAACCTGAGTCTCCTCCCAGGGGAGTACCCTAACCACTGGATTAGTGCTTACATTCCTCTGTACATTTCCTTTCATTTTAATAAAAGAGCAGGTTAAAGTGCCCTAAATCAAAATGAAACGTTTTGTTTAGTTTTTAACTGAGCTTTTCATACAACCAGAACAGACTTTTTTATTATTATTATTTTTCAGAACTGACAGTTATTTGTACAGCTCCAAGGGAGACTTCATTGAGGAATAAGGAGATCACCACTGGAAAGAAATACACTTTAGGAGCTATTAAAATTAGAAGAGGGAGGTTGCCTGGCACATCAGGAGTGGGTGGGAGTAATTTGAATAATAGTCATTTTTCAGGGACAGGGAGACAAAGAGAACTGTTAGCAAACAGGATAATCCAGATGTTCCTATTATAGCCCACTACTTACAAATCTTGATTGTCACATTTTGGTATTACTCTAAATGGGTCTGGGCACCATACAGAGGACTAGGCCCCTCACTGGAAATTCAGACTCTTTTATGGTGCGTGAATTGACTTCAAATTTAGAGAAAATTCACACAGAAGCTTGTTTGAATTTAGATGAGTAGATGAAGCTTTAAGAACCAATGACTGGACCTATTTTCTTTTCAGAAATAAACCAATGCTGTCCCACCACCTTAGCAATAGAGGAAACTTTGTGAGTTTGACACTCCTGTATCAAAAGAGCTTGGGACTGAGGGTGCTGAAGAGTCAGTATGGAAAGGGAGTGTACTTTGCAGTAATAATTTGGCAAGTTTAAAAGTAGCATTGAGGGACTCTGAAAAAAGCCAGAGACAACAGTAGTGTTATGATTTAGAGCCTTGCGGGATGAGGAATAAGGTGAATAAGTAAATCTTAACTGCACTAAAAGGGGATTGAAGGGAAATTTTTTTTAGTTTAATTCTAGAACAGGAATTTTAGAACTTTATTTTTGTGTCATTTTCACTAGGAACGGCCCTGATCCTGCACTGTGACCCCACATGAACGGATCCCCAACCCCAGCCTCATAGATATTAGTGAAGCTTCATGCAGATGCAGTGGTCTGTGAATGCAGATCACATTGTGGGATCAGGGCTCAGATTTTTAAAATTAAAAAAAAAGTTAATCAATTTATCACATTGAGAACTTGTTTGCAAAGTATCAATAGATTTGAAATTAGTATCTTGGAACTGATACAAATGACTGATTATTTGAGGGCTTATAAAAGCGTCAAACACGAGAACTACTATATGCATCTATGATTACATAGAATACTATAATATATGATTTCACATTTAAGATGAGTAAGAGAAAGACATTTAAGAACTGTGAAGGAAAAAAAAAGCTAAGGGGAAAATGTTAAAAAATAACCTTGAAATAAAAAGTAAACAAATAAATATAGGCCATAAAATTTCTATTTAGAAAACTGTTTGAGGTAAGTGTATAGTAGAACCAACATATTTTTTAAGGTTTCAATAGAGCTTTGCTTCAGTCTCAGATAGTTAAATGCTCTCATTTTTCAGTTTGACCTATGATGCTTTATTTGCAGAACAGCAGAATCTAAATATTGAACAGCAACAATATAATATTGGCTGATTCTATATTAAGTAACATAGATATTTCAGATTTCTCCCAGTATAACACATGGCAGGCCTCCTCTTCCCTGCTTGCTTAATCATTGCATAATCCTTTTTTCTACAGTATTAAATATTCACAGATAACTAGGCGCAACATATACCACAGTGACACAATTTAAATTTTACTACCGTAGTAAATTCTGTTCCCATGAGCCATTATATCCAATGGAAATAATATCTAGTGGGATTGTAACCTGTTCCGCCACTATACATCAGGATTCAAAGACCTTCATAATGAATCCCATCGTGTTCTTAGTACAAGTGCGCATTCATACATAGCTGGAAATGAAGAAATATTTCTAATTTCAGGGAGTACATCTTACTGTATTTTGCATAATGACTGTGAACGTAATATATCAGATAAATGTAGGGAAATAGCTTTTAGTGCAATGTTCTGTCTTGGGAAAATAATAAATCAACAACCTATGAACCCTAGGTCCATTTGAAGCATATTTAGAGCCCTCATTAACCTATGGGGGCCAATTTGAATAGAAACCATTTTAATGAAGACACAGAGGAGATTTGAATAATTTATTATGATGAGAGAAATGAAAACCCACTAGAAATGGTAAAGATTACCCAAATTCTAGTAATATCCAATGGTGGCAATATAACTGTCTGCACTCCGCTTCAAAGGCTATAGCCAAGACACAGACATTAGACTGCAGTGGGGCATTATACAATACAGAAGATGCAGGACTTAAGGGAGGCAGCCCTCAGTAGCTGTAATAAGCTATCTGCTCATCTGAAGCGGGGATCCTAATTGTTTGTTTTACAGAAAATTTTAATCCTTTATTTTAAGAAGCCTCTTCACATGACATGTTCTGAAAATGTGACCATTTAGTGGTATTGCCAGCTATTTAAGGCTAGGTGCCATACATTATATTTATTTTGTACTGACATACCTTGCAGTAAGACTGCATGATTCTCTCTTTTCCTTCTCAGGACCATCACAAAAATGAGGTGTGGCTCTCACTAGGCTATCTTTGTGAGCAGCAGTGAAATTAGATACAATGGATATTGACTATGGTGGTGTACATAATTCTCCTCTTTAAGTCCTGATCTAAAAGCCTCTGTAGTCAACAGGAATCTTTCCATTAACGTCAACGGGTTTTGGACCAGACCCTTAATTAACATGTGTCTATCATTAAAAAATATAGCCTCAGCATTCAGGAACAGAGGTGAAGGCATATGATTAAAGGGTTTAATGCAAAATCTTACAGAAGTTGATCCAATAAAAGATATTACCTTACCCACCTTGTCTTTCCAATATGCTGAGACCAAGATGGCTACAACAACACTGCATACAAGAACCCTGTGACTTAGTATATAAAGAAATACAATCCCAGCACCCAATTTTGTGGCACCTGATGGTGCTTTTAATCGTTCACTAAAATTATTGAGCAAATTAAAAAAAAAAAAAAAAGAGGCATCTGGAGATGCAATTTTTTTCTGGTCCTATTTAGTTTTTTTGGAGCTGGGTGAATTCTGCAATTTTAGGGGGGAATTTTAAAACACATTAACCTTGGCTTGTTGTGAGACAACTGGATTTGATATAATCCACAGCCGTATTGTGCACTTAACCCTCCTCCCCACAAGTTGGAAGCAAGGACACCATTGAGACAGGAGAAAAATCTGGCCTTTCTTAGGAAGACAAATACAGCTGCAAGCTGCAGTTTTACCAACTTGGATAGATAAAGTAAATGGACAGATTCATGAGAAGTGGGGGGGGGAGAGGGGGAATGTGGAAAACTGACTGATTTTGGTTGTGTTTGTAAGGGTTTTTTTTTTTTTTTGCTGAAGCTGTTTTGTTGCCGAGGCGAATAATTAATTCTTATTGGCTGTTTCTAGGGAAATTGGAAATTGTTAGCCTATTAGGGTCTGTTATGAGTTATGTGCTTTGCCCAGAGAGTTTAATTAGAAAGTATGCTTTGGAGCAATCTGAGGAAGTGTTTCTTTGGGCAAGGATCTGGCACCTAAATGCCCCAACAGCTGAAGCGAAGGAGGGCCCCCGGAAGGCTGGTTGGTGATTCTTCAAAACCATATTAGACTTTGGGTACATATAAATGTTTGGAATGCTTTGAACCTATTGTGTGTGTGTGTGTGTGTGTGTGTATGTGCTTGAGAACAAATAAAAAAGTAGTTTTAGGTAAGAGCATTCTTGTTTGTACCAATCATTTATCAGAGGAGCTGTGTCCTTACTGATTTTTTCCTGACACTGCCTGGAGAGAAACAGTTAAGTTACCACTGCTTTGGGTTCTGAAAACCCTGGGTAACAGGTTATGTTCATACCCATTTTGGTGTGCTTTGCATATAAACTAGTGAATGAGTTTAGTGGCAAGATTTTTCTCCATCTCTGCACATTTTGTAGAATATTCACAGAAGTGAAATTTTAAATTTATAAAACACAAATTTGAGAAGAGGCAAAATTGCTCGAATAAATTTGGTTATACATTCTTTTTTCCAGCTTCTATTTATATTTCTTTTATGAAGCTTCCTAACATAAATAGTCCCATTTAAGACACTGGGATTACTTGTTTGTGAAAAAAATAATTTTATAAGGGTCACAGAATTGGTCCTGAGACTGCATACTAAAAAAAAAAAAGACAAAAGAGTGGGAGAGCAACAAAAATGTGTATTAATTTCCTGCCTCAATTCCTCAATTTTTAGCTGTGATTTCTTTTTATTTTAACTTTTTGTTTTTCCATTTTTTGTATCTCAACTAATGCCTGTTTCTATGTGAGTCAGTCATGGAGAAAGTAAAAAGGAAATGACCGAGTAGATCATCATGTCCATTCCCTACTGTAGGAATTTTTCCAGCAGTATATTATTGAGTGCCTTACCAAATGTACTTTTAAATGGCTATTCTGGGCAACTCTTATGACAGAAATGAGACAAATTCTAGACAGACAAGACGGGTGAAGTAATATCTTTTATTGTACCAACTTCTGTTGGTGCAGGAGACAAGTTTTTGAGCTTACACAGAGCTCTTCTGCAGGTTTGGGAATTGTTCCACCTTATATTTAGCTGTGACACTCCGGGTAAATTTCCATGGCATGAAGAATAGCTCTGCATAAGCCCAAAAGCTTGGCTCCCTCACCTACAGAAGTTGGTCCAATACAAGATATTACCCCACCCCCCCTGTTCTCTTTAATATGCTGGGACCAACACAGATAAAACACCACTGCATACAACTTGTAGATCCAGTATGTCTTTACTTGAGTAATTTATCCTGAACAGTCAGTGCTGATTACTGCCAGTTCTTTACAAGGTAAGCACTCCAATAATTAAAGCTAATGCAATTGCTTATCCAGATCCAACAGGTACTCACTCCCTAGCCTTTCCCCAAACAAAGAGAACCCAACTCAGCTCCATTTGAGGGAAACTTTAGCTCAAGCCATATGTCACCACCACTTGAAAACTATGCAGTGATCTAATGTTAAAAGGCAGGCAGGATGGAGCAGAAGTTTGGGAAAGTTAGCCAAGGAAATGCACAGATTTAAGGAAAATCTGCAGGGAGTGGTTGCATATCTTATGGGTAATACTTCTGCTAGCTGCCAATCTCAGCAATAAGAGCTGGGTTCAATCCATCTAGAGGTACTTTTCTAAAGGAAATAAAAGTATGACATGCTCCCATTCAGAGCTGTTTCTGAATCTGGAAAATTAAAATATAACTGGTCACCTTTCTAAATTGTTCTTACCCACTCACAAGCACTCAGGAGTCCTTGGGAATATGGAAGCACACACACACACACACACTCTTTATCTGTGGAAAAGAAAAACAAACAAACCAACAAAGAAACAATATATTAGTTATTCTGTCAGAGAATGCCAATCCATCACACTCAATGGAACTCTGCCTGTTAGGCAAATTTAAAAACTGCTGGTTTTCCTGCCAGTTTGCCCTCCTGTCTCCTCAACAGCTTGGCTGGTGGACTCCCAGTGCTGCCAGTCTCCAGGAACTTTGCCTGGTGGGCTTTCATGGAGCTTGAGGTTCCCGAGACCTGCAGCTCTCCAAGCCCCCATTTCTCTGGGAAGCTGGATGGCTGGTTCCCCACCTGGCTGGGTCCCCAGGGAGTTGGGTGGGCAAACATTTTGCAAAAAAATCAAAGATCCCCCCCCTTCCCCTCACTACAGAACAAAATCAAAATCTTGTAATTTTTCATGGAACCAAAAATTCTGTTACTACTCAGCTCTAAAACAAACACACATGAGCAAAATCCAGTCAGCGTATCAGGAGTAGGGTTAACAGCACAGCTCCAAGTATTAATTTTTGGCTTGAATGTCTTTGGCTTCTAGTGAAGTCCAAAGCTGCTTCAATGTGCAGCTAGCTTGGTCTAGTTCTGAGACATCACTCTGCCACAGCTAGTCTATTCACTCCTTGCTGTGAAGTCAGCTATGTGCTGTTGTCACTACCTGCCAGGGTGAAGTGAACTTAGCGCTGAGCTGCTGCCACTGGTCTGGTTGGGTCTTGCTGCAAAGTCAGTTCTATGCCATCTTCACTGGTCCACCTGGGCCTCACTACAAAGACAGTTCTGAAGTGCTCCTCCCAGTTCAGCTTGTTTCAGACCACTCCAGTCTCACAGAAGCATTGCATGCAGGGTTTAGAATCTTCAAGTAGGGACCAAGAACAAAACAGAACCACTGGGGACAGTCCCTGTTTCTTGAAATAGAGCTTGTGGTGTCTATGACATAGCCCTCTACTCTCTTTTGCTGAAACTGAATCCTTTTCCCAAACAAAAAGAACAGGAGTACTTGTGGCACCTTAGAGACTAACAAATTTATTTGAGCATAAGCTTTCGTGGGCTACAGCCTACTTCATCCAAGGCATTTAGTGGAAAATACAGTAGGAAGAGATATTTATACACCGAAAACATGAAACAATGGGTGTTACTATACACAATATAAGGAGAGTGATCAGTTAAGGTGAGCTTTTATCAGCAGGAGAGAAAAAAAAACTGTTTGTAGTGGTAATGAAAATGGCCCATTTCCAGCAATTGACAAGGAGATATGAGGAACTGGAGGGGGGGGGGGGGGATAAGCATGGGGAAATAGTTTCACTTTGTATACTGGCACATCCACTCCCAGTCTTTGTTCAATCCTAATTTGATGGTGTCCAAGCTGCAAATTAATTCCAATTCAGCAGTCTCTCGTTGGAGTCTGTTTTTGAAGGTTTTTTTTTTTTTTTGTAATATTGCGACTTTTAGATCTGTAATCAAGTGGCCAGGGAGATTGAAGTGTTCTCCAACTGGTTTCTGAATGTTATAATTCTTGACATCTGATTTGTGTCCATTTATTCTTTTATGTAGAGACTGTCTGGTTTGGCCACTGTACATGGCAGAGGGGCATACATTCCCAAACAAGAATCCACTTCCTGTACAGTCACAGTGACACATTTGCTCCATGGCACATCTTACACAATCCCTATGCCCTTTTCTGAGAAAAGTCACAGTAACAATTGGAACATAGCCAAATTCCAATGAAAGTAGCAAAACAATATTTGGAACTATAAGTAAACAACTTTATAATGGATGTAAATGAGGCTTGGCAAAGCTAGTATTTTCCCTGTGGAGCGAGCAAAGAGTTCATTCCTCTCAGTCTTTTGAGTTCTAAGGCTTACATATGCATAAGCTTGGAAAGATTATCAACATTTACCCATAAAAATCTAAACATTGAATTCACTGCATACACACCAACCAATGCTAAAATATTTCCATTGATAAAAAACAAAATGTACAGACAGGCAAAGATGGGTGAGTAGAGGAAGGAGGCAGATATTTGCTTAACTGCTCTGTCTCTTAACCTATGTTTTACTTTGGTTCAGTTCTAGGGATGGGTGAAGTTTTGGGTTGTTTGTATGTTTAATGTGACCTTTGCCTTTAATGTTACCTATACTGGTTTGCCTTTCACTGAGACCACATTTGGCACTGACATATCATTTCATGCCAACAAAGATGTCAGATGTGATAACTTTTGGTCAGGAACCTAGACCAGATTCAAACTAGTGACCTAATGGTGAGACCATCCCTATCTTATTACCAGTCTCCTGAGACCTCCAACATCCTAGTATATAACATCTCACAATGTCAAAATTGTTTCCTTTGATCCATATACCTCTCGTTTACCTTCATTTAGTCAAATAGCCCTTTATGACCATCTAAGATCCTGGGTGCTTAGCCTGGGAATCTTGATTTAGTGGGTACAGATAATAGAGTCTTGGTTCTAGGGAAATACTGTGGGCCATAGTCTACCCTCACTTTATACCTATAAAATCCCACTAACTTTAGTGAAATTAACTGTCAGTTACATGTGTACAATTGATGGAATTATCTTGCCTCCGTAGTCAGTAGCTATAGGAGCACCTTGAGGAAGTTCTAGTTGAGATTAAAATTGAATTCCTTGACATTATTCAATATTTCAAAGGTTTACTGCTGTCAGCCACACTTAACGTTCAGTACAACAGAAACCCTGCAGGTTTGACAACTCACTTGTTTCTGTGACTGAATATTTGATTTGGGAGCTGGTGATACCAAAGTCAGTCCCAAAAGAAAGTGCTTTTTAAAGTATTTCAGTATCATCAAGCTACAGCAAGATGTAATGTGCATTGCTAATAGGCTTTATTAGTTTTCAAATACAAAACATTTAATATTAGAGAATTGATGTAATCTACTAGAACCTCTGCTTGAAAAGATATTAAATGTTACTAATCAATAATATTCATTTTGTTGCACAAACATGTATAAAATGGGCTTGTTATGAGTGCATAACATTTGTCATGGTGAAAAAAAACCTCATGGAGAGGTTTATCAAGTCATTCTGATTAGAGCCTGGCAATAGGAAGTTATAACATATGAGATGAATTTCAGTCATTCATACTCAGATGAAATCGGCATTACAACTTTCCAAACAACCATCTACATGACAATGCAATGAATATCTGGAGGAAGAAGCAAAGGGATAGTTATTCAGTATCATGTGGTATGTTGCCAAAGATGCTCGCCCTGTGATAAGAAGAGCACCTAAGACACAGCTTTATTTAATGTGACAATGTGAATTAACACAATGAAAACAACAAATAATGTTTGCAATGAAGCAGAAACAGATTACTTCTTAAATTTAGACTTCTTCTAGGGCTAATTGAAATAAAAGAGACCCCCCCCAAAATTCCTCTAGGGGAGGTCCTTGAACTTACTCGACCATAGCATTAACCCCATGCCCAGCAATCTAATAAACCAGTCGACATTCTCTAGCTGTTTCTTCGAGTGAGTTTCCCTATCCTGAAGCATGAGAACCTATACCAGGTCTCTGAGTTACTATACTGAGGGAAAAGATTGGCATCCCGCAAAATACAATCCCAGTTAGATTGTAAATTTCCCTTGTTAGAAATATTCTGCAAATACACAAAATAATTTGACTTCAAGATTTTAGAACACATCTCCTCCATGCATTACTCATACATTTTTCTCAATCCTTTCAGAAGACAGCATGTCAGAGAAAATAATCTCAGTTTTCTTGGTTAGGTGTCTCTTCCTCTTTTACTATCTTGTTTTCTCTCAATTATAGTCTGTGATCCCTTTGATCTAAAAGGTCCATTCTAACATCAGGAATTCTACATATAGGTTTTTATACAGCTATGCTGTCTGAGGAGGTTATCACCATCCATTTTTAAATGTCAGTTGAACGATGCATCTTGTTCAGGCTTGTATTGTTTGCTTTGACCAAACAGCTTGGTTCCAGTTTTCCCTGTGCAATTAAAAAAGTTATTTTGAAGCCATATACACACAATTGTGTTTTACAGACTTATTTCCAAATAAGACCTCTCAATCTCTTAAGGGCCTTTTATATGTACCCATTGTCCTAGCCTAAAGAACGTGGGCCATATTCTCATCTGTTGTGAATAAGCATTGCATCATGTATTTCAGTGGTGTGCTGGTGATTCACATCAATGAAAGTATCTGGTTCCATGTGTATGTATATTAATGGACTTGGCAGGTGGTACTAACTTGAAATCAGGTCATTCTGCTTTGAAAAAATATGAACAGATTAACATTGATTTTTCACCCTGACATGATATTTTTAATCCAAAATTCTGTACAAAAGAGGCTAAGCACCACTGAACAATATGGAGGTACAGTCAAGGCTCAAACTAATTTATTTACGGGAAAATAAATACTGTGGTCTCTCAAATTACACTGCATGGAAACTGAATGTTTTTCTGGCAACAACTATACAGAGAAGGATCCATTGACAGAAAGCGACTGGGTCACAAATACACACCATTTTAATGGTGTACAGAAGCGATTGTTTCTCATTCTATCTATAGAATTATTATCCCTAGCTTGTTCTCTTAAAAGGGGTTTTACAAGTCTGATGTTTTCTAACAATTTTGCTGATAAACTTTTCAGCTACTGTTCCTAAGAGATCTACTTGTGGATAAACAAACATTTAATCAGAGGAGGTTTGTAAAGGATTTGATTGGATAAAAACAATTAGTGATTGTTCAACACTTGACTTTATCCTGTGAGTAAACCTCATAATTAGTTAATTCTTTAATTCATCATTACTTTTGTATTACTTCTGAGAGGCAGCTTCAAGAAATTAGTGTTCACAGGATACTTCCTTTCCCCAACAAACAGGATGTTACTACAAATCCTGTTGACTACTAAAACTCAGAGAGGAAGCAAGCCTAGCTCTAGTGTATAATTGAATTGCTGCAGAAGGAAATATATTTTACTCACTGCCCATATATATTAATAAATAATCTATAGATCAGGCTACAGAAGATAAATATATATCTATTTATCTTCTGTAGCCTGATCTATAGATTATTTATTAATTATATTGCTTACTTAAGAATTCCCATTTACTACGTTGAGGGTTGACAGGTTCTTGTCCCAAAATCAGGCCCATTATTGGTAAAATTACTGTATAGCTGGCAACCCCAATGTGCACAGTTGCACTGCTCAAACTATAGGAACTCTTCTATATTTACAATCATTTATTAATACATTTAGCAAAGTCACAAAGGTAGATAAAGATAATACAGAAAGTACATCTGAATATCCATATTCACACAATCCCTTGCAGAACAACCTGAAATGCTATCCATTATCTTCCTCATCACCACCCCTTTCCTTATAATCCTCAGTGGCCATCATTCTGGTACTTCCTAAAGACTACATCTCTCTCTCCCCTACTGCACACAGGCTGGGATACAGCTTTTATAATTTGTTATGCTGATGCCATCATGTCTAATACATATTCAGTAAGGGTTTCTCCACTCTTTCTTATTTATATTTCCTCACACTACTAATGTTGGGGTGTCCTTCTTCTATGGGTTAGTATATTAATGATCTCAACTCTGGCACTCTTGTGGTTGGGTGTCTCTGGATGGTCTCTCCAAAAGTTTCCAAAAGCTGGTGTTATCTAATATTTCTGTGGTTGGCTGGTGTGGTTATGGACAAACTTCCCCTCGCACTCTATTTTCAGTTCCCCAAAAGTTAGGGATGATCGCTGCTCTGTTTATCTGTGCCCATGTTCATAGGCCTCAAACCTTATGCTACTGCTTAAACAAATGTTTTACATGATCTAGGGTGACCAGACAGCAAGGGTGGGGGGGTAATAGGAGCCTATAAATGAAAAAGACCTATAAAATCGGGACATCTGGTCACCCTACATGATACAGGCCTGTAGGTTTCTTGCATTATTGCTGAATACAATAAAGGCAGAATATAATGAAGACAAGGCAGTGGACAAAATTTCATCTGAGAATCATCACTATTGAATAAAAATTATGCTCAGTTTGCTATGCAATGTTTGTTATAACTATAAAGGGACGGGTAACAGCTGTCCTGTGTACAGTACTATAAAATCCCTCCTGGCCAGAGACTCCAAAATCCTTTTCCCTGTAAAGGATTAAGAAGCTCAGGTAACCTGGCTGGCATTTGACCCAAAGGACCAATAAGGGGACAAGATACTTTCAAATCTTGGGGTGGGGGGAAGGCTTTTGTTTGTGCTCTTTGTTTGGGTGTGCGTTCACTCTTGGGACTGAGAGGGACCAGACATCAATCCAGGTTCTCCACATCTTTCTAAACAAGTCTCTCCTATTTCAAACTTGTAAGTAAATAGCCAGGCAAGGCGTGTTAGTTTTCCTTTGTTTTCTCAACTTGTAAATGTACCTTTTACTAGAGTGTTTATCTTTGTTTGCTGTACTTTGAACCTAAGACTAGAGGGGAGTCCTCTGAGCTCTTTAAGTTTGATTACCCTGTAAAGTTATTTTCCATACTGATTTTACAGAGATGATTTTTACCTTTTTCTTTAATTAAAAATCTTCTTTTTAAGAACCTGATTGATTTTTTCCTGGTTTTAAGATCCAAGGGGGTTGGATCTGTATTCACCAGGTGAAAGAAATGGTGGGGGAGTGGTGAAAGAAAGGAGGGGGAATGGTTAATTTCTCCTTGTTTTAGATCCAAGGGGTTTGGATCTGTATTCACCAGGGAATTGGTGAAGGTCTCTCAAGGCTTCCCAGGGAAGGGAACTAGCCTTGGGATGGTGGCAGCGGACCAGAGCTAAGCTGGTAGTAAGCTTAGAAGTTTTCATGCAGGCCCCTACATTTGTACCCTAAAGTTCAAAGTGGGGATACAGCCTTGACAATGTTAAAGAGTGTAATATCTTTTTTTCCACAAAAATACTTAATAGCAAGTCAAGTAATCCACTTGAATGAATGGATATCTTTAATATTACCTTAAATTGCTTAGAAAAACTGACTGAAATAGTTCTGTTCAAGTTCATACCTCCATTCTTAAATAGACAGATCATTCTGAAGGGTTGGCCCATATTTGGTGCATTACAACCTATTACTCATAGCCATTAAGAAGCATTTGATGCGATAAAACATACTTTTTTGAGCAATTATGCAAATAATTATACACAATAGAAATGTATGATTTTAAAACATGATCTGCTGGCATGTAAAATTAAAAAGGTCATAGAGGAGTTTTTAAATTAAGGGCTGGGGGAAAGTCAAGAAGTGTGGAGAAGCACATGGTTCAGACAGAGATATCACTTAGGAGAGGATTTATTAAAGGGGATATGCTAAAAGGAAGAGATAGAAGTTGATAAAACACAGAAAAGAACTGAAGGAAAACAGTCAAATGAAAATGAGTCCCATTCAATTACATCACATGAAGGCAAACAACTAAATATTGACAAATTTCACAAATGCTTGTATTCAAATGCTAGAATTCTAAATACTAAGATGGGTGAACTTGAGTGTGTGATATTAAATGAGGGCATTTATATAATAGGCTCCACAGAAACTTGGTGGGACAATGCTAATCAATGAGACACAGTAATACCAGAGTACAAAATATATAGGAATGACAGCGTAGGTTGCGCTGGAAGAGAAGTGGCACCATGTGTGATAGAAAGCATAGAGTCAAATATAGTAAAAATCTTAAATGAATGAAATAGTGACATAGAATCTCTATGGATAAAAAGTCCATGCTTGACTAATATGAGTATAGCTGACCACTTGACCAGGATGGTGATGTTGACTGTGCAATGCTCAGGGAGATTAGAGAGACTGCAAAAATAGAAAACCCAATAATAATGGGAGATTTCAACTATTCCCATGTTGACTGGGTATGTGCCAACTCAGGTCAGGATGCAGAGATGAAATTTTTAGACACCGTTAATGACTGCTTCTTGAAGCAGCTTGACCTGGAATCCACAAGGGGAGAGGCAATTCTTGATTTAGTCCTAAGTGGAGCACAGAATCTGGTCCAAGAGGTTAATATATCTGAACTGCTCGGTAATAGCAAACAGAATATAGCTAAAATTAACATCTGTATTGGGGAATAATACCAAAGAAACCCCTCACCGTAGCATTTAACTTTGAAAAGAGGAACTACAGAAAAATGGGGAAGCTAGCTGAACAGAAATTAAAAGGAACAGTCTCAAGAATGAAATGCCTTCAAGATGCATGGAAATTATCTAAAAGCACCATAATAGAGACTCAAACTAAGTGTATATCCCAAATAAATACTTTAATACTACTACCGCTAACAATAATAATTAATAAAACACTAAGAGGACCCAAAAATACCACCATGGGTAAACAACAGAGTAAAAGAGGTGGCTAGAGGAAAAAGGCATCCTTTAAAAATTGGAAGTGAAATTCTACTTAGGAGAATAAACTTGGGCAAGTCAAGTGTAAATTTAAAATTAGTCAGGTCAAAAAGGAATTTGAAGTGCAACTAATAAAAGATACAAAAACTGACAGCAATTTTTTTTAAAGTACATTACAAGCAGAAAACTCGCTAAACAATCAATGGGGCCAGGGGAAAATCGGCGTTCTAAAAGAGCACCCAAAGAAGACAAGGTTGTTGCAGAGAAGCTAAATGAATTCTTTTAATCTGTCTTGACTGCAGAGGATGTGAGAGAGATTCCCACACCTGAGCCATTCTTTTTAGAAGACTAATCTGAGGATCAGTCTCAGATTGAGGTGTCAATAGAGGAAGTTTTGGAATAAATTGATAAATTAAACAGTAATGTCACCAGCACCAGATGATGTTCACCCAAGAGTTCTGAAGGAACTGAAATACGAAATTGAAGAATTAACTGGTATGAACCTATCTCTATCATCAGCCTCTATACTAGATGACTGGAGGCTAAAGACCCCAAAGGCAATCCTGGCAATTATAGGCCAGTAGGGCTAACTTCAGTACCAGGCAAATAGTTTGAAACTATAGTAAAGGACAAAATGATCAGACACATAGATGAACACTTTATGTTGGGCAAGAGTCAACAGGGCATTTGCAAAGGGAAATTATTCATCACCCAATCTATTAGAATTCTTGAAGGATGTCAACAGCATGTGGAAAAGGGTGATCCAGTTTTATATAGTGTACTTGGATTTTGACAAGCTCCCATACCAATGGTTCTTAAGAAAACGTAACAGTCATGGGGTAAGAGAGAAAGTCCTCTCATGGATCAAAAGCTGGTTAAGAGATAGGAAACAAAGAACATCCAGAGACACCCAACCACAACAGTGCCAGAGTTGAGTTCATTAATATACTACCGTATAGAAGAAGGACACCCAACATTAGTAGGGTGAGGAAATATAAATAAGAAAGAGGGGAGATACTATATGTGTTCTGTGAGAATAACATTTGAAGTCTCTTTGCTTGGCGTTGTATCATTGCATATATATTAATGATTATGGTGCCTGGGTGTGTGATAAACACACACAGAGTGAATCCACTTTCATTGGCTATTAGGTAAACAATAGTGGCTGCCTTCATGATCACTGGCTAGCCAATTATACTTTATTCTGATAATTTAATACTTGTATTGTGGGGAGCTTTGAAGATTGAATATCTGTGAAAACTAGCAAATGAAACTCACACAGTGTTACTGCTTTTCTGTTGGTGCAGTTGAACTAAGGTCTGTAAATAAAGCAAGTTTTTTTCTGTAATTTGCCTCTGGATTCTTATTAACAATTATTCCCAAAAGAACAAAGCCTGATATTAATTCAAATGATAAATATGCCTCTGGTTCTCCATTACGCACAGCGTTCAAAATGTCTTCATATACTGATGTGATTGAACAAAACATTTACATGAGAGAAGCTTCCTGTGTTTCACAAGAAACTGCAAACATAGTGATATGTTAGCATGGGTCAGCTAAGGATCCAAACTCTCACTGACATCAGTAGAAGCAGGATAGTCCCTTATGTCATGAGATCATAGAACTGTGCTATGTTGCTGCATTCCTAGAGGTCATTGCATTTCAAGGTGGGTGAAGAGTGTGTTTATGTGGTAATGGAATGAATTCTCTGAAGTAGGAGATGATGTGGAGTTACCACACACACTCCTTCCTCCACAAACAGGAGATTCTAGAGGCACTGTACTTCAGGCAAGCACTACACTACCTATGAATTTAAGTGGAGAGTAGCCACTTGGAAACCCTTTGAATAAAAAGTAACATATGCTCACCAAGACCGGGCCGGATCCACAGGTCAGTGAAGGACACAGGACTTATGGACCCACCCCACTATTTTTGGAGAAGCTAAAGTAGTACCTGACAGTGATGGCCTTGCTAAGTCCTTGCAGCATCTTTTTCCTCCTGTTCACCAATGAAAGGATGGACACAATCTTGTCCATAGTTTATAAATCAGTTTATAATGTTTGTAGACCAATTTGAGCTCTGTGAATGGTAGGAGGTATATCAGTAATCATCTTCATCATCATCAAAAGGAAACAATGACAAGTGATAATGAAACCTCTTTTGATTAAAACTTCATACACTAAGCATTTAAGATGTAAGAAAGCCTATTATATCAGCCCCTTTTTGCTGTGATTAATTCCATTTCTTGCTTTCCCTGTATCTTTTTTTCTCCTGGGGCTTGCTCCAGCAGTCCTAATGAAGGCAAAACTCCAACTTGAGTGAAAGGGGTTTTTGCCTGCTTAAGGAATAAAGAAGAGTGTCCCTGAATCTCATCTCATCAGCATTGATCTACATGAAGTTTCAATGACCTGATAAATGAACTTGTGTAGTTATGATTTCTACTAGGTCAAAAAGGTTTGCCTTAACTAGTTCAGGCCTTTCTCCCCTCAGTTTCTGAATTGAAGATTATGACTTCCTGTTCTGTGTTATTTTCCCTTAGAAAAGATTTAATCAATCAGTTTTAGCATTGACCTTCATAATTTATAAAAGCCAGGTCACTGCAAAATATCCTTTTTTTCCTTATGAGAATAAGCTTATCCTCATCAGCCTTTTGTTCAGAATTTATAACACTGAGATTAGTGCTTCTACTCTTCTGAACCCCAAAGAGCAATTACAACTCCTCTCTTTGAAAGTATAACCAGTACCAGATACTAGATCTTTCCTGTGCCTTTATAGGAAATCTATCACTATGTATTTTAGGCATTTATAGAACATATATCTAGGCACTGAAAATAATACTTAGCAGTTGGAGGCAGTGTTGCCTAGTGGACAGAGAGCTTGAGTGAAAGCTGGAAGAGCTGGGTTTTATTCACTGGCCTGCTGGGTGACTTTGGGAAATCATGTCACCACCCTGTACCTCAGTTTCCCCATTCACACAATTTTAAGTGCTTTGAAATTTACTAATGAAAAGTGCTCTGAGAGCTAGGTAGTAGTAGTAGTAGTAGTAGTTCAAAGTAAGTTGCAGACATTCAATCACACTCACATTCATAACTCCTCCACGAGGAAGGCCATTATTATTATGGTGGAATGAATGAGATACAGCAATTTACACTGAGTTCTCCAAAAATCACATAACAAATTAGCGATGAGCCTAGATTGCAAATCTGGATTTCCTCACTCCGAACTCTCTGCTTATTCCTCCAGACCTTTCATTTTCTAACAAAACCATCACCTTGACTTATATTTCCATAGAATACAACCAGAACTTTGGGTTTCTGCCTCTATCTGTACATTATTTTGAATGCTGAAGGCTTTAAAACATGACACCAGTAACAAATAAATCTTCCTTGCTACAGTACTTTTCACTTGAGCATGTATTTACTTTATTTTTGTTCTCCAGGAGTCAAGATTTAACATTTATCTCCATTGACCTGTATTCATCACCCACGAGTTCAGATAAGGGAACCAAATATCTTGTATCAGACTTCATTGTTCCTCATTAGTTGCTCTTCTTCACAATAAGGTATCATCCAAATAATCAATGAAAAATATCCAGAAACTGTTGGGAAGTATTAAACAAAATATTGGGTTCCAATACAAATTCTTGTACACTTACTAGTAACCTCATTCAAGCTCAGAAAGAATCCATTTACTATTATCTGTTTCTTGTCCATTAGCCACTTTCCAGAACTTCAACTCAACCTGCAAACTTTCCTCTCCTTATAAGTTCTTTGAAATCCAGACATTGCTCTCTTAAGTGACATATCAGATACTCCTTCAAAACCAAAGCTTAACTATATCCATTGCAGCCTTCTCTTCTGCCATGGCATAACTACACACAATTTATATTTATAATAATTTTTCATTTTCATTATGAAACAACCATTCCCAGCAAAAAATAGTCTGTTTCAATTGTAAATCAAAGTAAAAACAAAACAATTAAAAATACTTAGATAAACCCTCTTCATGTTTAAAGAAAAACAGGCAAGTGAATGCAAATAAAAGGTCAAAGAAAGGAACTAAATAAATTCAGAGATTATAGTAGTCAACATAAAAAGAAATCTGTTTTGTAATGAAAAGTTTTAATAATATTTGTTTAAATTTGTGAGAGCTGAAATGTAGCCTCAGATGGCCCAAGTTCTCCACCCTGGAACTTTCCAGAGGATAGGCACGATCACTTATTGATTTAAGGCCAGATTCTGCTATCCATATTCTTCTACGGGTGAAATCCAAATCTATTGAAGTCAATGGCCAAAGTCCCAGCCTTTTCAACCCTTGAGTAGTAGTTTGATGCCAATGGAGATACTTGCATAGTTAAGAGGAAACAATGACAGTTGGGCCTTTAAGGCATGGTGCTAGCGTCCTTAAGCAGTGGGTGGTATCTGGGTGCATACACCCATCAGCCTAGCTCAGAAGAAGCAGGTTGAAGATTAGGTGATAACTGTACTCCCTTTCTGCACAAGGACGTGGTTTCTTTAGGTGGCAGACCTCTGTATATTGTAGTTAAGGAAAGCTGGCAGCCTTCCTCTCATTAAGTGAGGCATTTCTAATATCTGTAGCACAACAGCCAAACCACTTACCATGCTTCCTTTGTGCGCTATTTGCATTCTAATAAATTGTATCACCAATATGCTGTCTTAAATGTAATGAGAAACTGAAGCAGGAAGAATGGGATTGTTACCCGGGTTAATTACAACACACCTAATGCCCACATGCTTTCCATTCTTACTCTGAGCAAACTTGCTTGCATCTAGTCCCAGTTATTATTAGAGAAATGGATTTTGTATGTGGTGTCACTTGGAGCCACTTTCACTACAAGCAAAAGTTTAAGGCCAGTTCAGGGCTAAGATTTACTTTTGGATTTGGCAATGTAAGGGGTTTGAAGTGAAATCCATCCAAGATTTAAGGGGCAGCTCAAAGGTGGGAGGCTGTCTGTGAACGCTGAATCCCCCCCTAGGGCTAGGAGGTATGCTGGGAAACTGTTAAAAGGCAATAGTAACTTGTGTTAGAAAAAAAGAACGTATCTAATACAGAAGTGTAAAGCCTGAGGTTTCGTCTTTACTTGTGTAACTTTTCTGTGTATTTTCTGTGTAACTTGTATGTTTTTGCTTTCCCTTACTATTTCATCTTTGAATCTGTGGGTTTTTTCTGTTAAATAAACCTTCTGTTAGTTTGCACAACAGAGACTTGCTTGGGGTAAAAACAATGTGAAGTTTGGGTGTTAAAGTAAACTTATAACTGGCAGGCTGGTTTCATGCTTTCAGGGGTGACAAATCAGAAGGGAATGGTTGAGTGTCTGATACTTAAGAAATCAGAGACTACAAATCTGGGGGAGTATCATGGTTGGAAGGGCTCCTGGTGTTAGGGACCTGAGCCAAAGCAGTACAGCATAAAGGCACTGATGGTTAAAGAGCAGGTCGTGACAGGACCCCTTACTGGTCTGGGTGATCCCCAAAATGTCACAATATTGCTGGTTGATATCCTTGAGATTGACAAGCCTCTACATTATAATCTTCAGAAAATCAGGAAAGGAAAACCTCTTAGGGACAGAACAATCATGCACTGGAAAGAGAGAGACATTGGGAAAGGAGAATAGGAGTCACCGGGGGAGGCAGGTGGAAAATCAAGCAGATTAGGAGGGAAGAATGGGAAGCAAATTTGAGATCAGTTAATATGAGATATGGTGAAGAATTTGGTTTGATTAGAAAGAGATGAGTGGGAGTACAGAGAAAGATGGCCAAAAGAAAAATCCTCAAAGAGCTTTGATTAGTATTGTCTTAGTATTGTCTAGTCTCTTAGGGATTGTCTGGGCAAAATTGAGGGCATGATTCTCCTTTCACTTATACCAGTTTTATCTAGTGTAACTCTTTTGACTTCAGTGTAGTTACTCATGATTTACAGTAATGTGAGTGATAGGAGATTAACGCTATGAATTTCTAAGCCCACTTAGCTGCCTATAGGGAACAGACATTTTTTAAAAATGCATTTACAGGCCCAATTCTACCATCCTTAATCATGCAGTACTAGGTCACCGTAGTTCCCATTGATTCTTGTGGATTTAGGTTCCTATCTGAATAAAGGTGAAAGAATATGACTCTCAAGATTTTAGAAAGTCTTAATAAATATTAGTTTTCTTAACTTCACTCCTCCATCTTTTTATACAGATACTGTGGTTTCCGCTGTTGCATTACCATACATGTAAGTTTTGCAATCTGTCTCTCAAATCAATTTGATACAACTTGAGAATGTGGGCAAGTTTGTATTTGTGCTATAAAGATGTTTCAGTGGGGGGAAAAAGAATGAGAACAGTATTGTAGCTGCAAACAAATCAATCGGACTGTATTAAAACTAAACACATGATGTCAAAGATGAATGTAGAGACAGAAACAGGGACAGAGATTACCAAGGGGTCTAGACACATACAATGATTAATCATCACACACATCCTGAACAGAAAAGCACAAAGCAAAACAGGTTTTTTCCTTCTTGGGTTGGACAGTCTAGAGAAAAAGAAAATCATATTATGCTCTCCATGGATGAAGAAAAAGGGGAAATAGATATTAACTGTCCCTTTTTTATGTGGTACTAAAAATCTGTCATTCAACTACCCTGTGTTCTCATTTTTTTTTAAGTATTACCATAGCATATGTCTTAAGTTTGGACATAAGAAGAGTTTGTTTATTTTTATTACAAAAGAGGGGCTGTATGGAATTTAATCTTATATTAAATAATTAAGTTCTGTTCATTTTAGCCATAAAAAAATCAGTTTCACTAGTTTTAGCAAATAAGAAGACAGACTAGTGCTTCAACATTGTATAATGCATGAAAAAGAAACAATTACAGTATATCAATATTGAGACCTAAAGATTCAGTAGTAGGGTTCTAATTACTTTGTGCATCACTCTCTGGCTCCCCAAGATATGTTAAGTGGCAAAAGGCTATTTATATGCATTACTCTAACATATAGAACTGAAACAGCACTGTGTTACTCAAACTGATGAATTTCTAGATTCAGAGATAAATTCTACCATCAGACTGAGGCTGCTAAAACAAATTTGCTTGTAATACAATATGATAAAAGAGTCTATTAGTATAAAAAATTCATTCTGCAAAAATAGCTATGAGGACTAGGTCATAGGAGCATAAGCATGTCAGCTGAGGGCAATATATTAGTTTTATTTAAGATTATTAGTTACTAGGTTCATGGGATGAGAAAAATAGATATCTATTTATTTATTTTTTTCTATAGTTTTTTTGGCACCCACTGACTTATTGTATGAACTCTCCCAACCTCATTTTAAGCTGGCATTGCAAGGGACAACATATTTTGTTTAAGACATCAGATGCTCCTTTTCCTTTCTGAACAGCACATGGAATCTTTTGCAGTCATAATAAAACGCAGAACAATTTATTCATCATCTTGCCAATGGGGTACAACAATTGCAGTAATAGGGATCTATTACTGAGGTCAGCATGAGCTCAGCACCTCAGAGGATTGTGCCTTTAATTCACTGCATAGCAAATCTTCCAGCAACCAGCTCTAGCTTCAGATTAAGTTCAGGACACAAGAAGAATTAGCTGTTGCACGGGATGAAAATACTGATGCAGATTCTATTCTCCCCCTGATATTTATATATACCAACTAGAAGACAGGAAATATTTTATTTAAGATTGTGTTTTAATTTTTTAAACTTTTTTTTCTTGCCTTTCCCGCCACTCTCCCCAGGTAGCTTATGTCCTATTAAAGAAGAATATAATTTAAGGCTCATTTTAAAATGTCTCCAGAATGACAGAGATATTGAAAAAAATGGCCATATGGGCCAGGTGGAAAAAATAGATGGTAGAATGAAATACCTCAGCGGACAGTTTTGTTGTACAACATTTGGCCTTAAATAAATGTATGGGCCTGCTCCTGAAAATATATTACACATGTCAGAGGAACAGTAATTAAACTGATCCCTCTAAGCCTTTTTGATAGGCCATTTTCAAAATGAATGGCTGAAGCTGAGAAAGGGCACTTGGCATGTAAGAACCCTGCCTTTAGGGTATTATTCTCCTTGCTTTCTCCTGTTCATATAATTTTTACTTTTTTCCACCAATTTACAACACTGTTAACATCTGCTATTTTAGGTAAAGCTAACCTAAGACACAGATGTAAAATAAGAAAAATATTTGTTACATGAATGTAATTATTTTTGTCACTGAATAAAAATGATTAATAAGAAGGCTCCCATATAAATCCTGGAGAAGGATGACAGATTTAATGGGTTGATCATGATGGAAATGGCAAATTTTGCAGTTTTTCATTGATTAATGAAAACGGATATAAAACAAAGTCACTTGTACTAAATTGTTAAAAATAATTATTACCTACTTAAAATGTTTTTTATAGTGAACAAATATAAAAATGAATGTCAGTCTCTGACCAGGACCTATAATCTGTTCCTTAGAATGAAATAAACAACATGTAATGCTATTGATTCAAGCTCTTAATCTTCAAGGCAACTGGCAGCTCCCTGAATCTTGGTGCTAAAAATTGATTTAACACCATTTGTAGAAAAATGAATTATTTTTCACAACTGATGAAACATCTTTTTGTGTGTGTGTGACTTGTGTTTACTTTGAACACAGGCAAATCTTATCTGCTATTAATTTGTGAAGTATTATAAAAATATTCAGTTGCAGAAATAAAATAATGTGTTTAAGATTGAATCTATAGTATTTTTTCTACATTTACTTTTTATCCTAAAATTCCAAGAAAGTTATATCCAAATGAATCAGCTAAAACCTTCTGTTATCTCTGGGAAGACTTCAAAATGTGGCAACATCAGTTGACCTCTTTATATTGTGGTTCAGGACATATTTCATATGAATTCAGACAGTCTCATTTCTATTGATATGGTTTTATACTTTTATACCATTTCTTTTTTTGATCTATGTATAAAATAGTGGCAGTTCATTTCCATGGACTATAAAATCATATATTTGCAGCCTTGTTAACAACTGATATTTATACGTTTTATCTATTCACTGCTAGCAAAGTTTTAGGTTCTTTAACTGTTCTCAGTTTTCAGAATATATACCGAGATCAGCTGTGATATAAGATTTTTTTCATATTGCAAAGTTTTTTTTCCTCCATTTCATTTTATTAATCTCAATTTTCTTAACATGTTATTCTCAAGGTATCCAGTTTTCTCTATTCCCGTTAGAGCTTACATGCCTTAACTGGTAATGGAATTTCACAATTCTTGCATAGATAGGGCTCTGTTCATAGCCACGTTAGAAACTTTTGAGGTTCTGTGTTTGTGTTTACAGCTGTATGTTTTTGTGTATACTAGATTTGTTTTGCATTTGGATTATCTCTCATCAAACTGTGTGATCCCAAAAATAATACAAGGCATAAGATAGGAACCGTAAACATTCAAAATCTACAATGTTCAGGAATATGCCATAGTAAAGAACCAAAGCAATCTCCATTTCCAAATTAAAACAAAGAATATATGAAGCAAACATATGAGCACTTAGAGACATGATAGAAATAACCAAAATGGGAAGTAATGCATGAAAGGAACAGCTGGAATGTCACTCAAGGAATCGAGAAAAAAAATATGGAGGCTATTCAAAATCCTTTTAAAATTGAGTGCAATATAAGATATTTAACATTTAATGGAAATCAGTATGACAGTGGAATTATAATACTATTGATGCTATTGATCAACTGAAGTTTATGCCTTTTGATAGAATTTAAACATTCTTACAGTTGAAACACAAGCCTAATGAGCTTAGATTTTTCTCCTTTCCTCCCACCCCCATACCCAAACCACCTACCTTTGTTTTAAAGCAATCTTAAGTACATTACTGCTTTGCTTTAAAGGGGTCAGTTTACATCCCCCACATATACCAGTTCAGCTCTGCTAGTAGGTGTATTAGAAGGATGTTGAAGCCATGGCTCTTGTGACTTCCAACCCCCTACCTACATGATTACTTGTGGGAGGAGTTTATGGAACAAAGGGGTTATGTTTTGTACCTGATCCAATGCTAAAATCCAACTCCTAAACAATTGTGCAGGGGGAGGATGAAGAGGAGGGGCATTCCTCCCCCTTCTTTCCTTTTGCAGCTGCATAAACCAAGGGAACAATCTAGCCCAAAGTTAGAAATGTGAGTTCTCTACAACCCAATAAAGTGCAACATGTCTTTTTGGTTATTTTACTGATCAGTAAATAAAAAAAGCATTCTGGATTTTGCTGTATTAATCTTCTGACTGGATATATGCACTTGTAACACTGTTGCTGTTTGGCAAAAAGTCTCTTAATTTGAGGTATTATTAATTATATTAATTTTGTAGTGTTTATTGCTCTATAAAACATATGCCCGCTGATATTCTCTGGTCTTATTCCCAATATTAAAAAAAAATAATAATTGTAGACACCTGCTTAAGTCTCCCAGTGACTTCAATTTAATGATAAGCATACAAATTCAGGCTTCATTAGACCTAGAGGAGATGTGAATTCTAGAACCAAAGTTGAAACATGAGCTAGAGTTTCCCAGCTAATCTGAACTAATGGATGGGCTCTAACACTGCCAAGATCCAAACTACATAGGACTTTGTTGAATAAAATATCAAGACCTTGAAATGTGTCAAAACTAAACTGGTAGTGCAGTCGATGGATCGCAGTGTCACATGTGGATCACTGAGAAACCAGGCTGATGAATTCTCAGGGTTTGTCTGAGGAAAGGAATAACCCTATTGGTGAGGAATGGACTGGAGGACACATTTCATCTGCACATAAAGAATTCTCAGGCTCCTTTCATAATAAAAAATCTTCAATGTTCAGGCCCAGGATAGATTTTTCATCATCTCTCATTCACTAATATTCTTAATCCTGAATATATTCAAATCTCCTTTGATATCTAAATTATAATTTTTACCTTCTTAATTCTCAAAGAAAATATATTGTATGACATTTTCCCAGAGAATTCATATCAGGGAATATATGCTGCTTTTAATACTCATTTCACCATAGAAGGTTCTCCTTTCTTTCAAAATTATACAGTTTTGTTAAACTGACTTTAGAGATTGAATCAACTGGGTCTTGATATTACTTAATAATTTTTAAAAGACATTTGATTAAATTGAGTTCTTTATGAAAGTGCATGCCAGGAGGACATTGATTTCTATTTGCTAATTATGTCCCATGAGACTACATGTCCTTGGCCTCTCATTCTTTGAACAAACAACAAAACAGGAGAAAAAAAATTTACCAAGCCACACTACAACCTGTTGTTATAAATATTTTTGAATAATACTGGTAATTTTTCTAATCCAAATCAGACCTTGTTAATTCAGTGCATAGGATAAATTTTATTTATTTTGTAATAAACTAGACAAAGTAATTTTAATGCACAATTCTTAATTTTCTGGAGTAATTTCAATTTTTATGGTATTAGCTTAATATTCAAGAAGTTATTTTAGGAGTGTGTTTCATTACAACACACTGATTTGTAAATTGTAAAATAAAAAAGGGAATTAAGGACTTAGTGTAAATTCGCAAAAGCCAAGAAATTCATAGTTGAAGCTTTTCATAGTCTCCTTCATGGACAAAACCATGCCTATAATTTGCAGCATGTTATGTGAAGCATGTAGTAATGCCTATATTAAATTGTCCAAACATTTTCACTCAAAATAGTATTTGTCAGAAATTTTAAAACTTTGACAAATTCTTACTTTTGCAATGAAAATTTGGAACTTTTTTCAGTCCAAAAATTATTGTTATGAGGAAGTTTTGAGCAGCAACAGTTCTGTTGTTTATGAGAAATAAGAAATTTAGCTGCTATATAAAAAATGCTTCAGAATAAGGGGTTGAAAAAAATGAAATTTGATAGGGGCACATTAAACTGCCTTTTGGTGGACCAATGAAAACTGGCGGAGAGTTAGCCAAGTTATAAAGGCTAAAAGGTGACTTTCAAAAGAAAAGAAACTGCTGCTGTTGTCTTTTTTGTTGTTGCTTTTTTGTGATGCTGTAGAAAGCCATGAATATATGTTTCTTTTTACTGTTTTTTTGTATCACAAATTCACATAATCTGTGTGCTGGAAAACTCAGATGGCTGGAGAACTAGTGAACTGGTGACATCACAATCACAAGATTAAGTGAGCCCTTAAGAAAGGATTTTTTTTTGGTCAGACTGTTTAAAACTGGATTTTTGTTTTTCAGACTTACTGAACTTAAAGTATTAATTAAAATTTTGGATGGAGGGAGACTTTGTTAAAGGCTTTACTTCCTCACCCTGAATACTAAACGTGGGGTCAGGAAGTATCTGGATATATCTCATGTGATCATTTCCCTGCTATTGTGGGGGCCCCAAGCACTTGTGCACCTCGGTTCCATCTATTATCTGCCTGTGGCACATTAAACTTAGTTTCCTGTGGGTTGTAATACTTTGGTCTCATTTCAGTTGTTGGGTTTAATGTGAGGGTGCTGGGTGGGTCTTGTGGCCTGTGATATACAGGAGGTGAGACTTAAAGATCCAGTGGTCCTTTCTTAACTTAAACTCAATGACTATGACCCTTCAATGAAAGTATTAAGAATTCACAACAAATAGCCCTCATACCTCCTACTTGCTCTTCAATGAAACCAGAAACAAACAAAAATAGATTTTACATCCCTAATATTTCTAAGGTAAAAATAACCAGTAAAATGACTTTCCCCCAAAATAAATCTTTCAGGCCTTCTTTATATATCAAAGAGGCCAAACAAAATAAAAACAACAACATCAACACCATTTTTATAAACCTCATTTGCAGGTCACCTTTAAATACTTTAAGTTGTGCATTCACATTGGATTTTGCTATACAATAAAACTAACTGACTGCTAATGTGCCATTGGTCCCAAATATGCATGCATATATTCTATACAGTGGACATTTCGATATCTCATTGTTTCAATGGGTTTGGGCACATGTGCATAAAAAATAAGTGACATCTCAATTTTAATAGGTAAACTCTCATGGAACAGGGTCTGCGAGAATGCATGTCTAGGGAAGCAGGGCTTGTACTTGATGTTTGCAGGTGCACAGGAAACAAGACATGACTCTGACATAGCCCTGGCTCATTACACTGTAGGACTTGTCTCATTGTGGGTGTATATATGTTTGAATGCTGTCTAGTAACTGTTGCACTAAGGTTTCTTCATTATGTCATTATTCTTTTATGAAACCAAGAAGATTCTATACAAACTCTATATTAGAAGAATGTAAGATTGCAAAGTAAAATTCTCAGAGATCTGAAATTGCTAAAGCTTTGGTTGCCTGTGCAAATTTAACTCTGGATTACACTACTCTCTTTAATTCCATAACCAGATACTACTTTTTCCCAGGACTCTTCCTGAGCAGTGAAAGAGACTGTATTGTATAGTCAATGAGGCTAGGGTCCAAAGGGGTGCTGCTTCATTCACTGTAGTGTTTGGATATTGTGTAGCAAATGAATCAGGCGTGCCAAGATGTAGAATATAATTACCAGTCTTTGACCTCTGTAACTGAAGCTTTCAGAATTCTGTCTTTCTGTAGTTTGGTGTCTACATAGAGAAACAAATGAATAACTAATTTTTATCTTTTTTCTCCTTTCTCTGGCTCAAATTCTGTTCTCAAATGAACTTATAGACTCATAGACTTTAAGGTCAGAAGGGACCATTATGATCATCTGGTCTGACCTCCTGCATGCTGCAGGCCACAAAACCATCCCTACCCTTTCCTTGACTCTGCTAATGAAGTCCCCAAATCCTGTGTTTTAGTGACTTCAATTGGCAGAGAACCCTCCTGCTAGAGATCCCTGCCCCATGCTGCGGAGGAAGGCGAAAAACCTCCAGGGCCTCAGCCAATTACCCTGGAGGAAAATTCCTTCCCGACCCCAAATATGGCGATCAGTGAGACCCCGAGCATGTAGGCAAGAGTCTCCAGCCTGACCCTTGTTAGCCATTATACTATTTACCTACCATTGCTCGGTATTCCTCAGCTAATATGTTTTACCATTAAACCATTCCCTCCATAAACTTGTCTAACTTAATCTTAACTTGAATATCTGATTATTTACACAGATGTAAATAACTGCAGAAGGTATAAGGCAGCAGAGAACCAGAACTAAATGCAGCTTTGCTTTGGCTTTGGACTGTTGATTTAGGGTGTACAGCTGCTGTTTGCACAATCTTGAAAAGGGAATATTTGCTCTCAAGGGAGGAAGAGGAACCCAGTGTATTAACTGACCTTCACCCAAACTCAGTAAAAAAAAGAAAATAAAAAAAAAGAGACACTATGCATAATGGTCCTACAGCAAGTAGACTGAGGGGCTGGGTTGATAAAAAATGAATGCCTTGTCCTTGGCATAATAATCCCCATAACAGGTGAATATTGTAACCAGGTGTGATGTTTTGGGTAATTTGTTTATTTACAACTTCTGAATTCTGTTTCATATTGGGCACCATTTATATGTATCTGTGTCACACTGCAAACTTCATTTTGAAAGTGGGGCTTGACTGTCTTCTCTGTCCTTTTAATTTCATGTTGGACTGAAATTAGAATTGATTGTGATGCAAAGCTAACGATGGTGTGTGTGTGGGGGGGGGTCATTAAACTTTGTTGGTCCTCTATTTAAATTGAATCCCCCTTGGGCAAAGAGTTGTTTATTAACCAGGGCAAACCAGTTTTTCAAGTCTGAACTAAGAAAAGGCATGTTACCTGGTGGGAGATTTTGATCACCAAATAAGCTTGATCAGGGGATCACATGAAAAAAGGACTCGAGGTTATAAAAGAAAGGGCCTCTCACTAGACATAGAGAGAGACCAGAAGCAGAAAACTGGCTGCAGGAGTGAGAGGAGATTATTTGTTCTGGAGGAGAAGCCATGTGGCAGAAGAGAAGAGGTAGAGAAATGATCTGGACTCTTCAAAGTACTCTGAGCTGTGCTCAAAGAATGCTCAAGACTGGTGAAGAAACCAAGAACAGGGGCAGAGCTCTGGGAAAGGGTGTGCTTAGGAAACTAGGGTGTCCTGGGGGCGGGGGGGTGTCAGCACTGGTCCTGGAGGCCTAAGCAGCTGCCAGGTCCACCTTCCAAGAAGAGGTCACAGACAAAATCTGATCCCAGGAAGTGTACTAGAGAGGCCAAAGAAAGAGACAGCGATGGCGCCTACTCAGACCAATGGAAGCTTAAAAGTTCCTGAATCCAGTGTGGGACCCCCAACACAGGAGACTGGTGAGTGTCCAGCAGAAAAAGCATTATTAAGGTTGGATGACAATAGGCATAAAGTTATAATTACAGAGCTAACTATTCTAGTTAAGAAAATACTCTAACATTTTATTTTATATTATTGGCTGAAAAAAAAATCACTTAAAAAACCCTTTCCCTTGGAGGAATGCTAGCAAACTTTTGAAGCCAAAATCTTCAGCAACTAAAATATAGTGAAAGTAATTTTCCCCCTAAAATTTAAAAACACAACCGCACCTTCAGGCTGAGAACTTTGATGGCAATTTGAATCTGGAGTGATATTTTTGATGCTTGAGTTATAAACTTTTTAAAAAAAGAGGATTCTAAAATAGAAAGGCTCAGAAAACCAGCCTTAGCGCTGCAGTGGTGTAAATAGTGCTGCTATAAAACTTATGCAATGATATAGCCCCAGATCTCTGCCATCTGGTTTACAGCATGAAGGGGCTGCCAAACTGCACAGTATTGAAGCTGCTGGGATAGAATGTGACTGTTATATTATCATCAATTTACAGTTTAAATGCATAAACAACCCTTAGTATCTAACTTGCTACCTTGTTAATTTAGTCATAATTTTTGTATTACATTTCTAATATTGTGCTAGTGATTGTAAATAGAAAGTAGATAAAAAGTCAATCTTCTTAATAGTTCATGAAGAAGTAAATAATCTCCTCTAAACCTAATTAGCTGAGGTTGGGGAGGAGTTCAAAGGATTGGAGAGAGGAGGATATAAGGTATCCAAATACCAACAAAACTGCTCCATGAGAAATACTGAAGACTCAGGGTCAAGTCTGTTGCCCATAATTTCTCTTCTTACAAGGAGAGAGGAGTATGGCTAATGGCTTAAGATATTTCCAACCCTGAACCTCATATATCCACCAACCACATCCCTTCTCCAACCTGCCCTACTAATATGGCACAGGAAGAGGAGATATACACACCTTTGGCATGGTCTCCAGGAATCCAGCCCCTTGAACAGTGGGAACATTGGTTACATTCTGGACAAAGAGACACAAAGCAGTACAAATGGATGTAATGTCCCTTGTATATTTTGAAAATTATGGAATGTTTTGCTGCATTACAGAAATAAGACTTAACTCTGTAAGTTATATTCACAAAAGGGCAAAGTTATGGTCCTACAGAAGTCTACAGATATTTTTCCATTAATTTCAGTGGAGCCTGGATAATATTTACATGGGAGAAAGCACAAAGCTGCTTATTTGAAAATTTAACAATGGGCAATGGACCAATTGGAGGTGGGAATTCACATTTCAAAAGTGAATGAGTGATGATAGCTAGGGTGGGGATCGATTGTGAAGGACCTCGAAAGTAAAGACAAACAGCATATGTGATAAAGAAGGAGGAGCCAGTGGAGGAATTCAAAGATAGGGGTGACATGTTAAAGTGACCATGTCCAAGTTACAGGCCCAAATGACAGGCAGAACAGTGGTATTGTCCACAGTGATCGAAAAAGAAGATAGTGGGAAGGGCTAGGCATTAAGAGATCTGTTTTAACTATTTGACTTGAGGTGGCTAGACATCCATGAGGAGATGAATGAGACACTGGCTGAGATTTTAGTTTGGACAGAAGGAGACGTATCTGGAGGAAAGAGAGAGAGAGCGATCAGAGCAAAGTGATGGTAGATGAATTTGTATTTGCAGATTACCCAGAGATAAGGTTCTTTCTACATAACTTTTAAATCAAACTATAGATCTTTACAATTTTATAGATTTTCCTTCTTTTAACATTGTATAGAACAATTTTTAAAAGCGGATTCCAGTTTTTGTTTTAAAAAATGAAGAAAACCCTAGTTGGAACATGATGAAGGATTGAAGAGATAGGTAGGAATTTTGGCTCTATTTCTGCTTTGGCTGTATTTCCACAATTCCCCTTGATGTGCAAGGAATGCAGGATTTGATCAATTGCCATTATGTAAATCATTGGGATGCACCCTCCCTAAAATACTTCGGTCACCCTACCAGGCCACTTCAGGTCACATTTCAGACTGGAACAGCCCCAAACAGACAGATATCATTAGCTATTACTACAGCAATGAAGATGACTAGCTTCATGGAAGTAAATCACCATGGACTACCATGAACCAGGACCATGGTGTGTAGAGCAGAGGTCCAGGAAGGTGAATGAAGCAGCAGATAGACAAAGTAAGCATTAAGACAAAAGACACAAATAGGTGTAGAAGAAACTACAACAACTCAGTTGTCAGAATGAGGCTCAACAAAAATATATATATAGTCATCTTATGCCTTCTTAAGGGCTAGATAGGCAAATCTATCAAGCATATTGCATAAAGGGTTTCAATATAGAGCTTCTGTAGATTTGTCCCAACTTTTATAGTGCAACTGATGGATGAACTTCTTAAATAATTCCAGCCATTAGAAGGATACAAAATAAATCAGACAAAAATTAATCTGCAAGAAAGTATCTAGTAGTAGAAAGTATCTAGTGAGACAATCAATAAGTTGGTGCTGCTCATAAAATATATCTCCTTTTTTTAAAAAAGTAACTATGTTACTGTAATTCTATGACACCAGTTCTCCCTGCTGATCTCATGGTATCAAATGCAAGATAACCACAGAACCCTAATGTGTTTGTACCAAGTGTGCAAGCAAGTGTCTGTGGGGAACTTGTATTAGCATGGTGGCCACTAGTTTTTTTTTTTTTTTTTACCTTTTTTTCCAAAACTAGTTAACAGTAGATGGGGGCTAATCTCTTCTTTATGTATCACCATAGGGAAGCAGGAGCCAGTTTACAGGGATAAGATGTATCAAAAGTGGAACTGTACAGGGAGACTTTGGCAAACCAGTAAAGTGCCTAAAACCACTATGGCTTATTGTTAAAAAGCAATCTAATCAGCAAGCTGAAAATTGGCCATTCAGCAAACTCAGCTTGACCAAAGCAGGAGGGGAGGGGTTTTGGGGCGCCACGGAAGGGGCAGCTTGACCCCGCGTCCTTCCTGATAAGAATTGTGTTGAAGTTGCTGATACATGCATTTTAAAAGAGCAGGAATATCTATTGGGGTCTCAGAGCTGCAGACACTGGAAAAACCCACACTTGGTTAATCAATAATCAGAAGGAACCTCTTGCTTGAAACTTCTTACTTAACAAGGTTTCTTTAAGGGACATGTCATTCTATTACTAGTATATGAATAAGAAGAAAAAGCTTGAGATAGTTGGACTCGTTTGGACTCTTTTGGACTCTCCCTCTGGATACATCTTGCGGTCCCCACTGGCAGATGGAAGATTTGGCCACCGGAAGCCTGCCACTATGTCACTCGAAAGCCACACTCAGCTTTGGTAATTATCAAGGGTTGGGGTGTTTTACCAATCTTGTTGTGGACATGTGTAAGTGCTTGAGACTAGTAAAATTTAGCTTTAAGTGAAAGCACTCTTGTGTTGTCCTGTTTGTGCCCGCCATCTATCGGTCGGATGGCCATGTCTCCCCTGATTTATTTCCTGACACCTCCTCGCACAGAGTAAAGTTACCAAGAGCTTTGGGTTGAAAGAACCCTGGGTAACAGAACCACGATACTAACACAGAGCTAACATCACAGACCCATAGTGATAAAAGATGCATCCAAAAATGTGCAACACAGAAAGGGTTTCATTTCCGGATTTACTCCTGTATGTAATGGGAGAACTAGTCCATTGAACAGGTATGTGAGGGATGAGGAATAAAAGATATTGAGCTTGTATGTTTGATTATGTACTCTGTAGGCTAATTTTTACCCTTTGGAGTTGTGCACAGCTCAATGTGAAGTCAATAGGAGAACTTGGCTCTACATTTGGAATCTGGTGCAGGTGGCAGCTTTATTAAGCACTTTGATAGATACCCAATCTGGAGCAGTTTCAAAGCACTGCTCAGGATTTCAGCCCTACAATTCCCATTAAAATCAATGGGAATCTGATGGATGATCCCTCAGATAAATGTTTAAAAATGTACCCTTGGTTAATAAATCAGGAAAGAGCGTATTGATACAAATAAATCCTAATTAACAAAAATTCACATTGATAACTTAAAATAAAGTCACTGTTAACACTTTTGACTTTTAAGATTCAGTTGAAAGTATGTGTATATGAGGCTGAGAAAATTAAAGACAAAGAACAAAGTATAGTGTGAATCAGAAAGATGATGGAGGAACAGTAAATAATGAAGGGGAATGTAGATAGATAAAAAAGACTGAGAACATTTAAAAGAGTAATAAATGACAAAGGCAGTTCAATGCAGATAAATGCAGAACAGTGGTGACTTTGATCAATCTTTATTACACAACTGTTCATGCATTATAAAATAGGAGGAACAAAAATGTTCAAGAGTCGAAAGAAAAGTCTGTGTGTCACTGATGAAAAACAGAAAGCCCACATACAAGTCTTAACACTTGGAAGAATTATGACTTTGAGTGAATCTTGATGACCAAAGTCTGTTTTTTTTCCATAAAGTAGGGGAATGAAAGAATAAGAGCTAGAAAAGAAAAAGAAAATAAAAGCAATAAATTCTACATGTACCATAAAGTATAAAAAAACAATATTTTGTCAAGAAGAGAAAGTGAGCCAGATGAATCATTCACTATATTTCTGGCACTGATATGACCATGCCTGCTACACAAAAGTAACATTTACAGAAAGGATTGCCTTCTGTTTGGCCACCATGAGGTGATACTTTTTAAAGTGTTGACTTTTCATGAGAAGGAAAAAATGCATCTGAAGAGATAACATTGAAAAAAAAGAGAGAGGAAAATATATATGATTTACAAAAAAAATGAAGGTGGGGAAGAAAAAAGAGAAAGTGGGACACACAGAAAAGAAAGTAAGAGGAGCAAAGAGAAGAGGAAAATAGCATGGATATAGCAGAGTCACGATGAAGGCACAGAGATCCTCCTTATTTGTACTAAGAAAGAAAAAAAGATTAGAAGAAGAAAAGGGTCCACACAGATAACACTGCTCTACAGCCAAAATGCTTCTGAAATAAATGTAGTCAAACTTTACTAATTCTGGGTCATGGAGAATGAAAATGATGCTTAAAATTGTTGATTGGCTCTAGTTTTCAAGATATGCTATTGGGTCAGTATATACGACCCTTTACTTGGGAATGGCGGAGGATAAGTGAGTTGTAAAGGGAAGGGATCTCAATTTAAACCAGAAATGAGTAAAATACATCTTTGACTGGATCTATGAATAAATCTGTGACTGGGTTTGGACAGTACTTGCTTTTTAGGCAAAACAATGAATGATGCAATCTGAAGCTGGTATTGCGTCATACATGATATGAATTGCATCATGTTATTCCTAGAAGTCATGGATGATGCAATCATAACGAAAGTTACATCACTCCGCTGAACAAATTGCCCTAGATCAGCTCTAGAAATCATACAGTGTCGTGCTCTCTTATTTGTCAGTGTTTGATTTTGCAAAGGGACACATTTCTGTTTAGCCAAAGTGAACAGAGATGCCTCGTACTTGTGTGAACAGTGCAGATAACTTCTGCTATGTTTGTGGTGAAGTGACTTTTGCATCACAAAAGCACAGTATAACCACTATGGTTAAGAAAGCCTATCACCTTTATTTTGGCTGCAAAATTGGAGATCAGGACAAGAGATGGGCCCCATACATATGTTGCAACACTTGTGCAACAAATCTTCGCCAGTGGTTGAACAGGAAAAGGCCATCAATTCCAGTTGGTCATGCAGTCCATATGAAGGAAACCTATGACAACATGAAACAACTTTTGAGGTGCATAAACTATGACCAACATCAGTGGCAGCTTTGTGGTGATTTGAAGGTTGTTGCTCTCTTGCTTGGTCTGCAGGCTGGATACATAAAGTACTGCTGTTTTCTCTGCGAATGGGATAGTCGTGCAAGAGATTTCCACTACATCAAGAAAGATTGGCCACTCCGACAGTCATTGGATCCTGGGAGGAAAAGTGTTTAGCATCCACCACTTTTTGAATCAAGGAAGATTTTTTTACCACCCTTACATATCAAGCTGGTTCTGATGAAGAACTTTGTCAAGGCCATTGATAAAACACAAGCAGCTTTCAAGTACCTCCGTGGAAAATTTCCAAGGTTAAGTGAAGCTAAGATAAAGGAAGGTGTCTTTGTTGATCCTCAGATTCATGGACTTCTTTGAGATGATGCATTTGACCATGCACTGCGTGGCAAGGAAAAGACGGCATGGAAAGCCTTTCAGTTAGTGGCAATACATTTTCTCGGAAACAACAAGGCAGACAACTACAGGTTGTTGGTGGAAAACCTCCTCAAGGCATACAAAAGCCTTGGTTGCAACATGTCACTAAAGATACATTTTTTGCACTCTCATTTAGATTTTTTTTCCACCGAACTGCAGAGCAGTGAGCGATGAGCACGGCGAGCGATTACACCAGGACATTGCAACAATGGAGAAACGCTGTCAGGGCAAATGGAGCCCATCAATGCTTGCAGACTATTGCTGGACAGTGACAAGAGATGCTCCATTTAATGATTACAAGAGACAAGCCAAGAAGTGCCGAGTAGACACTGAATAGACTAAACTATGTACACAATAGTTGTTTGACTTCTGTTTCATAATACATTTTATTTATATAACCCTTTTGCTGATTTTTAAAGTGTTACATAAACAGGACAGGTGAAATATTATCATGTAAAGTAACCATAAACACATGAAAAGACCTAGGTTTACAATTTATGATTAAAACTCTACTATCTATACAATATACATAGACATAACATGTAAAAACTTAAATATCTTAGAAACAGTAGCCAATCAGTTGTTTTAATTGTCATATTTGAATTCAGCACATCAAAATACATAATAAATAGCACATTTTATCTCTGAAGCAGACGACTTCTCAAAAATTGTAGACCAGTGTAATCTAGTCTGTGGTGGATTGCACCATTTTGTTATGAACAGGGCCATATTAAGGTAAACCAGGATGCCTTATGTGTATTGCAATCTGGGGCTTCCGCCCCGGCACTGTGAACACACCTCTGATTGGCATGATTCATGGAAGGGCCATTCACATAGGTGTCTTCTGCTGGATTGGTGGGGGCCCATTAACAGTCCTTGTTGAGAAGGCTCTGGCCTCCCCTTCCTCGAACCACTGCTCCCTCTCTTTATGGGTCCTGGGCTCTGTACTGGAGGAGTGAGGACTAAAGCAGTTCCTACCATAGATAACTATTATTTCAGGCTCTCTGCCGACTCAGGGAGACTTCACTGTCAGTTCACATCCAAGTTCACAGTCAAACTTTTTCTTGCAAACATAAGAGCAGAAAATTTTTTTTAATGAAAGATGTGCTTCTGGCATCATTACGTGAGACAGGCGTGACATTCCTGGGCACCAATTTGTAATGCCTGTGCCTGAATCTAGCTCTGCTTGAGAAACAAAGCAAATTATTTTAATAAACTTTCCAGAAAGCAGCCTAAAGTATTGGTCGATTTAACTCTGTTCTCTGTGTTTTCAGACTGGCTCAGTAGTGTTAAAAATTTTGGTGCCCTCTGTGTGTATTTTTCTAGGTTCTAAAAAATTTACTAGGAGCTCTGTGTGTTTAACTTGCTCTGGGGTATTGGTGGTATATGTTAGAGCCAATTTTTTAATGGTACCACTATTTGTGCCAGTAATTTTTATACCAGATGCACTGGACTAATTATCTGGTGCTCTCACATGTCTATTTTTGAATAATTATGGCCTTTGAGCATATAATAGACAGTATGCTTAGGGTAGACAGGAGTATGGAACCTTCTGTTTGAGTAGCTGGGATAAAAAAGTTGGCATCTCTTTATTATATCCTCATTTTGGATGCATAAGCCATTATAACACCTCAAGGTGTCTGTATAGTAGAGAACCATTGTCACATACTTATGTCCCTGTTCTCTTAGTTATGTTTCTGGATAGCCTCCTGATTTATTTGTCACTAATTCCATTGTAAAAGCTTCTTAGTGACAAAGAAACCCAATTCTAACTTTTTTAATAGTGCTTAGAAGTTTAAAATGATGTATCTGTTGCTTATGATTTATATTTAATGGCTTCCCCTCTTTCTCCTTCTTTATGTATAATTAATAAAAGGATGTAACTTCTGGCCATGTCTAACTATACTTGAGGTAATGTCCTATGCTCAAGAGGAGGGCTCTCTATTGTTCTTGTAAAGTGTGTTAGGATACTCTGCTTAGTTGGTGGTTTCAGCTATTTCAGGAAAGTGAAATGAAATAGAGAAAAAATATATTACGGTATTTAGCAAGATTTGTTCTGAGACATTTATAGGGGTAAATTTTCAAAGCTTTAAGCTGGTCTCAGCAATATGACTCTTTTAATGTAATGAGAAAGTCACAGCTAGAATGGCATGTGATAATTTCAAAATTTACCCCTTAATGCCTATTTAGTTTTTTCTTTATCATATGTTATAGTAATAAATGGTTCTCAGCATGAGGTTGATTACATGTGGTATTGCTTGAAACAAAAACTTGTTGTTTCTCCCCATGATCTCTCTCTGTAAAATAATCTCTGAATAATTTCATTACTATACTTAGGGTTAATCCTCAGCATCTACAAGCCCTGTGACCAGAGAGCCCTGAATTACCAAGGGACTATAACAAGAAGCTGAGCTTAGATGTATGTTCATAGTTCCTCTTTTTGATTAGTGGCTATGGAAAAGAACTGGGCAAATATTTGCTCATTCTTTTGCAATACTAATTTTATTGTGATAGTGCCACAAGACTACCTCATCCATGGGATTCCTATCATGAAAAGTATAGTAATAACCCATGGATAGATACAGTCTCTTGCCTTGTAGATTTTGCAGTCTAATTTCAAACAAGATACAACAAGTGAATATAACAAACACTAGGTGGGAAGGGAAGAAGGAGGGAAATGGTTGGGAATTTTTTATTACATATGGTATTAGCGGTGCCAAATGGTTACTGTTACCTCCAACGTTATTTCCTAGGACCGTGGTTGTACAGGTCCGATATCCATGTTTGTCAGATAAAGGTGTAATCCAAAGATTAATTTACATAACTTGTTGTATCAAAGGGTTATACAGTTTAAACAAGAGTACAGAAATTGCTGTTCTTTTAAAAAGGCATAATGTTGATACTTTTTTTTCCCCTCTACAGGAGTTGCACTTAACTGATAAGGAGCATGCTAAATTAATGAGGGAATGTTTTGATCACTTTTTTCATTTCCAGTTTAAGAAGGGCCCACTATTCTACTCTAAAGGAGGGAAGGGAAGAAATAACAGCAGGACAATTGCGAGATTAATTCTGGTTAAATAGCTGTGCTTCTAGGTCAAGGGATTTTAAAATATTATTCTAGAAAATTTGGTAAACAAAATACCACAGATCACTAGAAATATACACAAATCTCCGATTCTTTGAAGTCTTCAGCTTAGTGCACAGTTTGTTACATGTAAACAGCACAAACATACTCTGAAATATATTCAATATACAGAATAACCTGAGAGTTAGGAACAATAGAGTTACAAACTGACTAGTCAACAATTCATATTTGAAACTGGAAGTACACAAGTACACAATCAGTCAGCAACAGAGACAAAAAAAAAAAAAAAAAAAAAAAAGCAAATGCAGTACTACTAAAAAAAAGGGAAAGATTTAAAAAAAAAAGATTTGACGAGGTAAGGAAACTTTCTTTGCTTGTTTTGTTTAAATTAAGAGGGTTAAAAGCAGCATTTTTCTTCCGCATAGTAAAGTTTCAAAGCTGTATTAAGTCAATGTTCAGTTGTAAATTTTTGAAAGAACAACCATAACATTTTGTTCAGAATTATGAACATTTCAGAGTTACAAGCAACCTCCATTCCTGAGGTGTTCATAACTCTGAGGTTCTACTGTATCCATTTTCTTTCATTTTACTTAAATCCTTCAGGAGTCTCCAGCTGGTGCAGAATTTTGTTGTCCATTTGTTAACTGATATTTCTTTCCATGATTACATTAAACTGGTACTCTGTTATCTTTTCTGGCTGTCTACTGATTTATGAGTGGATTTTAAGATGTTGTTTTGATTTACAAAGTCATAAATGGCCTGTTACACCTATTCAAAAGACCATCTCTCTCTCTGAAAGATACTGCAACAGCTGTGAGATGAGCCCCCAGTGCTGGAACTCCATTGATATAATAAAGCAGGCTGGTGACAAGGTGCTTTCCATTAAGGTCCTGTGCTTTTGGAACTCATTTCCCTATCTGGTCCATGATGGACCGTCCATCACAACCTGAGTTTGTTAGCGCTTAGGGAAGCATATCTTTTCTCCCGGTTCAAAAGCAGATATGTAAGGTTGGATAGTGGTATGGGGAGAACTCACATGTGGATTTAGTCAGGGAAATTAATTAAATTTAATTACATTTATGATGTTTTAAGGTGTTTGATCTGAAGTATTTATCCAAGACTCTTTACTGTGATAGTGTATTTTTATGAGATTGTCAAATAAGCTTACAACCTGGGCACCAGAGCTCTGAGTTTTAGAGTAGGACTCACCTAAATAAATATTAATGCATTATAACAAATAAATTTAGAGCTAGATTCTAGTCTCTGATCTTAAATTTATACTATAAAGTATTGAAACAATAAAACTGGCAGCAGGCTGTCTCTGTTTCCAAGGGAATTGGATTTCTTGTAGCTATTGTTAGGGTTTCTCAGCATTTCCAGTATGAATGTATTTTCAAGGATGTATTTCATAAAAAGTCTGCCTGATACCAAAAATGTGAATCCAGAGGAATTATCAGACAGGGAATGCCTGGAGCTAGACCAAATATTGTCTCGTCAGCAATCAACGCTAGTAGTGTGATTAAGAGGAGAAATTCCACAAAAATATGAGAGATTAACAACAGAGCACTGAGAGCAAAACCAAGCCTTTACAGATTAATAGATTATAAGGCCACTGTGATTAACTCGTCTGACCTAACATAGCCCATAGGATTTCTCCGAATTAATTCTTGTTTGAATTAGAGCATATCTTTAGAAAAGCACCCAACCTTAGTAGATCTGGTCAAAACTTAGAATTTCTGTTCAATGGAAAATTTTAACATTTTGAAATTTGTTTTCATTCCAAGTTGAAATGAAAAGCAAACAACCAACATTCAAAATTTCCTGTGAAATGAAATTCTGAAAAGAAAATATAATTGTGGGTTGATTGAAACATTCATTTCAGGTTGACCAAACATTACATTCCAATCTCAACTTTTATTCTACATGACATTATAATTGAGAATATAAAATAAAATTTAAAAACAAAAAGTTGTTTTTGAACAACAACAAAAATATCAAAGCATTTAGTTCCAATAAGCTTGAAATGCGTTTTTTAAAGCAAAATTTTGTCCAAATTGACATGTTCCCAAGAAAAAAAATATTTCAGTGTAATGGCATTTTCTAACAGAAAACATTCCATCAGAAAATGTTCAAGTAGTTTCTAATTCTCAGTAAGAACTGTGAATTCTCCATCTTGTGCTCTCTTTCTGTCTTAAATTTAAGCAAATTAAATGGATCAAGTTCAGAATTTCTTTCACTCAGCGACACTTCCAATTGCTAGGGCAGTGGTTCTCAGACTTTTGTACTGATGATCCCTTTCACATAGCAAGCCTCTGAGTGCACCCCCTCCCCCTTATACATTAAAAACACTGTTTCATATATTTAACACTAATATAAATGCTGGAGCCAAAGCAGGGTTTGCAGTGAAAACTGACAGTTTGCGAGGAGGAGGAGTCCTGACCCCCAGTTTGAGAACCCCTTTCTCTATCACTGTGGTCCTTTCCCACTAACAGTCAGGATTTCCTTTTTGTCTGGCTGTGAAGAAGCAGTTGGCTCCTATCCTCATAATCACATTACGAAGATAGGTTCAAAGCCTTATTTACAAACTTCACTGTCAGTTTGAATGGTAAGATCTTGTGCTAATCATTACTCAACAGACTATATTGCTTACTTTAAATATGTAAAGGAGATACATAAATGATAATTGTTCATTACTTTAGGACCTTTTATCCAAGGCTTTAAAAACTGTTTACAAACATTTACTAATTAATCACAACATTCCTATGAGGTCAGTAATGATACTACAAGGGATATCCAGTCAACAGATGCAGCCATATCTGAGATAGAAAGTGGCAGTTGTTTAAGAACCCCAAATGTGCTGATAGATACTTGGAAGGGTAATTTAATTAGGTGATATCAACACACTTGAACAAGAACTTGGTCTTGACAACTGAGATTACTATACTCTTAAGAAAACTGGCATGCTTTCGAAAAAGGGTAAAATAATTAAGACAAAGAAAAATTGCTTTATAAGTTATGACACAAATACTTTGCAGTAGTGAAATCCGAAAAAATCAATATCATCACATAATGCAAGGAATTTTTTTTTAAATGATTGTCATGATTGCTCACTTTCCTGTTACTAAATTTGTTAGCACCCCCAGAGATCTACTTATGGGAGCTGCTGCTTAGATGAATGGGTCAATATGATTTGCTGTTTGGAAAAAAATAACACCTAGATTTACTACATTTTTTCTGATAGCAACTGCAGACACATGTCCAAAAAACTGTGCCTATCAGAGTTAGCAGCAGCTGCTAAGAGAATTTCCAGGCCATGGGGACATTTGAAAGTCAGAGCTAACTTACAACATGATTTTCCATAAACCCACCTTTTTATGCAAACTAAAACCATAGAATTTTCTAGGGTCTTATGACATATACTTATTTCTTATTCAAATAAAGAAATCAAAGGACAGTTGCTTTTCATGCTGAAGAATGATGATTGCAGAACAATCAGTAGCTGTAATGTCTACTTTAGTAAATTCATTGTTTTCACAACTTCATCTGATTCATATATTATGTTTCACTGAAATATAACTTTCAGCTATATAAATTCATGTAAATCTGTAAAAATACCAAAACTATGTAGTACAGACTTGGAGTTACACTATGTGGGAACACAAGATACTCCTGAAACCTGTAGAGGACACACACACACACATCTTAACAAGTGTTATGATGGATTCTCTGTCACAGAAAATTTTTAGATTAAAATCAGATTTTAATCTAAAAATATATATTCCAGTTCCATTAGGAATTTTCCATGGACAGCCTGGACAGCAGATGGTTGAAGGACTGAGTACAAAAACACAAACAATGTGTTATGATCATTGCCCTCTTTGTGAGGGCTGGTGGACTGATTGATCAAGGTGACATTATGAAAGTCCTACGGCCTGTGTTATATAGGTCAGACAAGATGATCACAGTGGTCCATTCTGGCTTTAAAATCTATGAGTCTAGTTGCACAGACCAGTTTTCATTTGAGTTTGGTAATCAACATCATTTTACATGTAGTGCATTTTTTGTGTTATTAACAAACAGCCAAAATTTCCACGCTGTGAGCGATGAAGTAGTGCTGCTTTGGTGGCTAGCTTCTTGGTAACATGATACCCAGGTAATGGTTACAGATACAGCTCTGTCCCATTATAGAAAATGATATAGGTTTCACCTTTTGAAAAACAATTTTTTCAGTTAATTCACATTACATGTGGGATATGTTTTAACATTTCCTTATATACTGTCTTGAATTTGTTACAGACTACATTAAGCGTGTCTGTAAAGTGATGACTTGGAAACTTTCTATGTTGTATTATTTAGGAAGAAGGAGAATAAGTTTGTGATTTACAGCACATAACAAGGAACAAAATACTTTCTTAATGTCAAGGTTGTACTTAATGTTAATATCTTCAACCCCCCCAGCAGTACATCTTCAGCTGCAAAAGTTGCTATGGGGGTAAATCTTGGAATGACGTTATTAATTTGTTTGTATAAAATCTGCTGGAAATCATAGTAACTATTGTCAAGTTTTATAAGGATTGCAAAACAAAATGAGAATAACTGGTTTCTAATGCTGCTTTATGACTCTGTAGCTAAATTTGTTTTAGAGCATATTAAGTTCTGATGATATATTATTGTTCACTTTATTTAGAGGAGTATACAGTTCAGCAGTCTTGTACATAGATAGCCTGGATCCGGCAACTGATTTCATGTAGGTGAACCCTTGACAGAAAGTTGTAGAACCAGGAATAAAAAGCACTGTCAAAAAGTTTGTAAAGCACTAACAGATCCTTCAGGGGAAAAAAAAAATAATTCATTTAAATTTTATTATAATGATCAAGTGATTTTAAATGCAATCATCGTTTCATAAGGATTATTAGCTCATGGATTTTAGTGAGCTTCCATGACTTTTGAATTAGCAATTCAAATCAAGAGTTTAATCAGAGCCATGATAGTATACAATAATGGGCTTTAAAAAAATCACTTTTTAAAATGTTCCTAATTAACATTTTCAGGCTTTTGGATACTAAATGTGCTAATCAAAAATGTCTTTTTAAAATTAATTTAGGTACAGAAATGGTATTGGGAGTATTAGTCTACCAAATATATGATAAACAGTTTCAAAATTATTGCAATTAGCAAAATATGTACCTATTTATCTGGGCCGCTTAGAGAGACACTTGCCTCCCTGGAAAACAATACACATTTTCTAGCCTTCTAATTTTTAATTATAATTTTTAAAGAAAGTTCACAGACAAAGAGTTCCAGTACAATTTCATTAAGTTTTTTTAATCCAAATTCAAGATGACAATTTTTATCTCAAAAGTGTTGCCTCTCTTTTGGTTTGTTTTAATGATGCATTGTTAGCATTAACTTTAATTAACTTTTGGCTCTTTGCACTGTTCCAATGTTTTGTTTAGAGATAACACTGACTTTCTCTCCTAACAGTGTACAGCACCCACTACTCAGTGCAACTGAGAATGAGATAAAATATTGTCCAAAAGGTTCAGGAAAATAGGACATAACTTAATGACTTTTCTCCTGACTACTCTGACTAGCATAGGAAGAATAGAGAAACTGCCATTTTAAAATGCTGTCTTGTTTGGGGAGGGAAATCAAATCATATTTATTGTTCCCATCTTCAAGTCAACTTTAACTCCAAATAGAACAGTTATAGAAAGGTATGATTAGTTCACCAAGTACCGTAGAACCTCAGAGTTATGAACACCTCCGAATGGAGGTTGTTGGTAAATCTGAAATGTTCATAACTCTGAACAAAATGTTATGGTTGTTCTTTCAGAAGTTTAGAACTGAACTTTGACTTCATGTAGCTTTGAAATTTTACTATGGAGACGAAACAGTCCAATTGAGTGACCAGGGAGGTTGAAGTGTTCTCCAACGTCTGATATTCTGATATGTCCATTTATTGTTTTGCATAGAGAAAAAGGAATAAGAATAAATGGACACAAATCAGACATCAAGAATTATAACATTCAAAAACCAGTTGGAGAACACTTCAGCCTTCCTGGTCACTCAGATAATTACAGACCTCAAAGTCACCATACTCAAACAAAAAAAACTTCAAAAACAGACTCCAAAGAGAAACTGCAGAATTGGAATTAATTTGCAAACTGGACACCATTAAATTAGGCTTGACTAAAGACTAGGAGTGGATGGGTCATTACACAAAGTAAAAACTATTTCCCCATGCTAATTTTTCCCCTACTGTTACTCACACCTTCTTGTCAACTGTTGGAAATAGGCCATCCTGATTATCACTACAAACATTTTTTGTCTCCTGCTGATAATAGCCCACCTTAATTGATTACTTTTGTTATAGTTAGTATGGCAACACCCATTTTTTCACGTTCTCTGTGTACATATATCTTCCTACTGTATTTTCCACTGCATGCATCTGATGAAGTGGGTTTTAGCCCATGAAAGTTTATGCTCAAATAAATTTGTTGGTCTCTAAGGTGCCACAAGCGCTCCTCGTTCTTTTTGCTGATACAGATGAACACGGCTACCACTCTGAAACTTGAATTATTCATTATTCAGAACATTCTTTTTGCCTTTTTTTTTTGTCAATTCTATGGACTTGTTACAAATAGTTCCCAGAGAGTATTCAATACTCACTTCTTGAGCTGAATAGATTAGATACACTTGGTCAAGTAAGTGCTATGGCATTGCTTCTCTCCCCGGAGGATGAGCATGTAAACTGGGCTGATGCAAATATTCACACAATGCACATTTTACAAGTACTCTCACATATACATTTGAAATTCATGTTCTTCAAACCTTCAAGCCAGCAAAATTCAAATCACTCAAGTCCTTGCAAAAAACAAATACAAAAGAAAAGTGCAGCCCAAACAAATACATCTGAAAACATTTTGCAGGGTTATTTCCCCCTCTCAGCTATTTACAACTCAAGAAGCTTAGAATTTATATTGTTTTAGCCAAAGGAAGTTTATTTTTTTGTCTCATCTGGCACAGTTGTTACCTCCAAACTATGAGGGTCCTGGCTGAAAGTCTCAGCAGTGGTAAAGCTCACACAGAACACTCAAATCAATGTCAGAATCTCTGGGCATCTGGCTGCAGCAAGAACAGATGCAGGCTGGAGCAGGGGCTGGCTACCATGGAAACAGGCAGGGGATAGAGCAGAAGCAAGATTTGGCTGGAGAAGCAGCAGGAGCAAGGGCAGTCTTATTGAAACTACTGGTAATGGGAGTGTTCTCAGCAAGGTAGTGATGCTGAGAAGACTAGAGAGATTGCGTCACTTAGGAGCTTATATAACTGCCTTGTGATCACCTAGGTGGGTCCTCATCTGTGGATTGGCTGAACCCATGTTGGATGTGTGGGGTCTATTACAAGATCTGCACTTCTGAATCATCTCACCCTCTGCCTCAGGAATAACTCATCAGGCTTAAGCAGGCTCAGAGGTAACTCATTACAGTCAAGCCAGCAGATAGAGTTCAACTTGCTGAGTAATTGTGCTCTAGGATCCAGCCATGACTACCACCCAGAGATGAGACTGCTACAAATTAAGCCATACTGCTTGATAATGGTGATGAGAAAATGAGTCACTTTTGTCTAATATTGAACAAGGAACTTTATTAGAATAAGTAAAATATTGCTTTCCTTAAAGCTACTCTCTCTCTCATTTAAACACCCACGGCTGACACATGTCAGCTGACTTGCACTCTTGAGACCTAGACTATGAGCTGTTTAATTGCTGTGTAGATGTCCGGTCTTGGGCTAGAGGCCAGGCTCTGGGACTCTCCTCCCTTGTGAGATTTTAAAAGGTACTTTAGTGCCTTAAGATACAGATAGGTGCCTAATCAAATCTGAAAATTCCAATTGATCATAGAATCATAGAATATTAGGGAGGAAAGAGACCTCAGGAGGTCATCTAGTCCGATTCCCTTCTCAAAGCAGGACCAACACCAACTAAATCATCCCAGCCAGGGCTTTGTCAAGCCAGGCCTTAAAAACCTCTAAGGATGGAGATTCCACCACCTCCCTAGGGAACCCATTCCAGTGCTTTACCACCCTCCTAGTAGAATAGTGTTTCCTAATATACAACCTAGACCTCCCCCACTGCAACTTGAGACCATTGCTTCTTGTTCTGTCATCTGCCAACACTGAGAACAGTCCAGCTCTATCCTCTTTGGAATACCCCTTCAGGTAGTTGAAGGCTGCTATCAAATCCCCCCTCACTTTTCTCTTCTGCAGACTAAATAACCCCAGTTTCCTCAGCCTCTCCTCGTAAGTCATGTGCCCCAGCCCCCTAATCATTTTCGTTGCCCTCCACTGGACTCTCTCCAATTTGTCCACATCCCTTCTGTAGTGGGGGGACCAAAACTGGACACAATACTCCAGGCCTCACCAGTGCCGAATAGAGGAGAATAATCACTTCTCTTGATCTGCTGGCAATGCTCCTACTAATACAGCCCAATATCTCGTTGACCTTCTTGGAACCAAGGGCAGACTGCTGACTAATATCCAGCTTCTCATCCACTGTAATCCCCGGGTCCTTTTCTGCAGAACTGCTGCTTAGCCAGTCGGTCCCCAGCCTGCAGCGGTGCATGGGATTCTTCCTAAGTGTAGGTCTCTGCACTTGTCCTTGTTGAACCTCATCAGATTTCTTTTGGCCCAATCCTCCTGTTTGTCTAGGTCACTCTGGACCCTATCCCTACCCTCCAGCATATCTAACTCTCCCCCCAGCTCAATGTCATCTACGAACTTACTGGGGGTGCAGTACCTATCAGCATCTTTAGGAACCTGAATAACTTTAAAAATCTTTCCCTAATTCACTTTTCCACCTGTCTAGTGTCTTGCTCAGCCTACTTACTTTGCCTAGCCACCTGCTTCAGATTTCAAGAAACAGTATACATATCCTCACACTATATAGGAAAAAATATACCCACAAATATCTTTACACTATAATATATCACATTATATGTATACATAACATAAGTGAAAGACTAAATGTGTGAATGAGAATAAAAGCAGATTAAGTATAGGTATGCATAACTATGGGTGATACACATGGGAACAGGTCAGTGGAAAAAGGAGTGGGAGTGTTACGTATTTTATGTGGTATAAGCCATTAGATTCTCAGGTCAGGGAAGAGAAACACAGAAGAATCTCAAAATGTTTGTTCAGAACAAAAGTCATAGTATCCCAAGCCTGGGACGAGAGGAGAATCTGTATAGGGAAAAGAGACAGTGTCTGTGTTCCCACGAGACTATGCCAGAATGTAATCCAGTTGTTTAATATTTAGAATGCATCAGCAACTAGAGAGGCCACAACCTGGTTCAGGCCTATTGTTATTTTTTTTCCCTCTTTTTTAACTGCAACGTGAAAATAATAGTCATCATAAGCCCAAGTCAAAGCCTTTGATATTTCATTATATTTAATTCACTTCCAGGAAAAGTTGACATTTATGCCTCCACCAAATTAACTTAACCCACTTTGTGTCTTTCTACCACTCTTGTCACTTCCGCCTTTTTCCTCCAGGATCTCTATGGCTGAAACTCCCTCCCCAACCTGCCATGTCTGCACCCTTTCCTTCTTCACATCTCTTTTTAATAAGTACATCTTCCAAAACACTTTTTAACCCTAATTCTAACCTCAGAGGAGTGCTAACAAACTGGACACTTTAAAATCTTTACCTAAAACCAAGTGTAATAGAAAATATAGAATTAACAAGATCCATGTTTAAGTTCACTATTTGCTCACTCCTTGTGTTGTTCCTCACTAACAACCCTGCAATTAACATCTCCATTATAGCACAGTCCCGCAATAAAGCTATTCATATTATTAGGGTATAGTTTGAAACACCCACTCCATATGCAAAGAGTACTGATCATACCATGCAGGTTTAAGTCTTTAGTCAGATTTAGGAAAAGATGGAAAAATAATTTCAAGCTAAATTTCACCACAATATAACCAACAGTAAATGAGTGAACTTCTACCCTAGATTTTTTTTTAAGATGATGCTTTTAATTGCATTTCTCCAGTGCTGCAGTTTCTGTTCCGTTTTCTTAATTGTCTGGTAAATGAAACTCACTACCGCAAAACAATATAAAAGCACCTACATTATTAATGATTTTTTAAATTGATGCTTGGGAATAAATCACTGGTTACACATAACAATACGTGCTTCTTTAGAAAGATCTTTCTGTCTGTTTTCCTTAAAGATATAGAAAATCTTTTAAATGTATTTATTACTTAATGATTGGCATAAAGCCACTTATTTGCGCAGCTGGGATAATGTCTGCTCACATAGTCCCAGAGTGAAATATGTTGCAATTGCAACTAATCTATTTTGTCTAAATGTTTGTTCTCAGAGGCCAGTGTCTGTCTGGAAAGTTCCTGTGTGTTAGAATGAACGTTATTTCTTTCAGTGATTTCTATTTATCACTGAGCTGTGGGACACTACTGGCAATTTAGAGAAGAATAATGCCCTGCAGGTTAGAGACCAACAGCAGGAGCTGCTCCCAGAAAGACAAATGTACTAAAGATTTATCTGTTTACCTATGTAATTTTTTCCTCTTTAAGATACCTAGGGATTTTTGTGCATCATTTGCTACTGATTTGTAAGAGGCTGTTGTCTAAAGTGAAGAAACATAGCACTGTAGACTTCTCTCACTAAAGTATTCTTCATTTTCTAGATAGCTAGAAGATAACAGAAATTATTTTGTAGTGAAATATATTTGTGGGACTCTTAATGAAGCTGCTAAAACACTTAATTACCTTGATGAGCCAAAGTACAGTAATGACTTCATTCTGAGTGGAATCCGGGGGATGGGGGAAGAGCCAAAACCAGCTGTTATGATTCCGGTAACTATTCCCAATTATGAAACATAGGTTACACATTTAGATCTTCCTTTAACAGAAAGGAACTATAAAATTGAGAAAACTGATTTCATGTTGAATTAATGTCAATTATTGGTTTAATTTGCTTTTGTACACCATATTGAATGCTCATGAAAATCAGTGGCAAATAATACTCACTATATTTAACATTAAAAAGAAAAATTCTACCTTTTCTTTAAGGAAAAATATTAAAAGTAAATTTTAAGAATCAAAATTCCAGAATATCCTCAAAGATACTGTCTAGATCAAAATAAATAAATAAATGAATAAAAGATTTGAAGAAATAATATAATCTTTTAATTATAAGCTTGTATTTCAAGGTATATATAATAATAGTAATTAAGGGTTATTGTTAGAATATGTTAAACTGGGGTATTTTTAGCCAAAAAATCTTCCCAGCTGATGTCTGTAACCCAAAAATTGCAGCCATGCATATGTTTCACTACAAGCAATGCTGCATGCAGTTTCCTTGGAACAATAACTTGAATACACATTCAATGGGATCTTGGGTTAGACTCTTGATCCTGCTTCTGGCTACTCAAGCAGTGCAAAGCAACTGAAAACTGCTTCAATGGGGTAACAGGATATTCTCCCTACACAAACAAATTTAGGGGTGTATGGAGCCACGGTTGGGTGGTGGCTGGGGATAATATTGTTGCTTATTACTGTTTTTCTAGTATCTCAACGAATCACATGGGACATGCCCTTTCTTCCAAAAGTCTGCTTGTGATAGGAGATGAAGAGCCTTAGATTGTCCCTTCCAAAGTCAGGTGAAAGGCTGGTGAACCACCCATAAAGGAAAGTTTGATCTGAGAGAACCTGAATGAGGTGGTTGGCTAGGGTTGGAGGAAAGGGAGAACTTGTCAGGTTACAGTTATCAGAAGGGGAGGGAGGGAAGAAACTGGCAATATACTATAATTATTGTGGTGGTAACTGGTTAAAGTCATTTACTTTCCAAGGGCTACTCCATGCAAGAAGTAAAAGAGAGCTACATAAATGACTCCGAAAATAAAACCACAAATCTTCCCTTCTGCAGATAGCTGCAGGGAGAGTGGGACCTTACATATTACATGGCCAAATTTTGCTTTTCCTTATATCTGAGTGAACCAATGGAAATCATTTGAGTTGTATGGCTAGAACTGAGGGCTAAATTTGGTCCTAATCTCATATAAGCATCACAAAAAATGATTGCTTAGTTATTTACTTCAAATAGTTTAACCAGAAGTATTTTATTTATCCAAAATCAAAGGCCTTCACCCAGTTAAATCTGTTACATTCTGTATTTGAATAACTGCATCAAGCCATCAAACAACAGATTTATAAAATTATTTCTTTGCATAGCTTGTTACATAATCCATGGACATTAATGTGCTTTATTTTTGTAAAGCAATAACTGAATTGACTTTATATCACTGTATTGTACTGAATGCTTTATGTTTAATTTCTTGTTGTCTAAATAATAGTATACCTTGTAAACTATGAGCTAAGTCTTAAGCAGTATTTCCTTTTCTCAAAGTGTGTGAGTTAGTTATTTATCATGGTAGCTTTAAGCAGATTTGTTCCCTGCAATTTGATTCCCCAGTTGCAAGACCCAATATTTCACATGCAATTTTCTTTCCACTCCCTCCTGTTCCAAATTTCTATGCCATGTGAAAATGGAGGTGGGGAGGAAGAATGTGGTCCAAAAATAGTGTGTGGGTTTACAGACAGAGTTAAGGGAAATAGAAAGTTCCCTATTCATAAGGGAAAGGATGGAATCTTTGATGTGCCCCAACCAGCCCTGTGATACAAGGGTAAGACATCTTAATTTTCCAGAGGACTTTCCTTCTTAAGTAGGACAGGAGGATCTTCTCTGTTCAGTCACTCCTCTTTCATAGCTGAGATTTACAAAAGAAGAGCTGCCCTTTGCTGTCTTTCCCTAGGTTTATCAAGGTGGGGGTTGTTTAGAATGAAATTGATGGGAGGCTTTTTTCATGGGATGTAGGAGGGAGTTTTTGATTGAAGTTAGATTGGAGCAGAGTGTAGTTATTAAGAATTAGATTGATTCTGGGTTGGGAGTGTTTCAAAACTTGATATTTTTGGAGGCGGGAGGAAGTGTCATAAAATGTTCTTTTAGGAAACCAGGTGGTTTAAAAATGAAATTGGAGAAGGTGTTTTTGGAATGAAATTTGTTTTGGGGGGAAGAAGGTATAAATTCTTTATTAGAGAGGGAAGGGAAGAGAACAAAATGCTAATATTCAGAGCAAGAATCAAAATGTTGGGATCCCTTTATCCCTTCCATCCACCTTGCGTCACTGCATCTTATTGCAGATCTATTTAAATACATATAAATGTATGCAGATGTGCACAAATCTGAAATCTACCAGTTTGCACTCTGGGGACATTGGCTGCTACGTATATTTGCTTGTCAGTGGATGAAGTGAAAGGCATGGCATAATCTGGGATAATTTTTTTTATTTCTGACAGTTGTCACAATATAGCTGTGTTTTTACTGAAAAGGATGGCACAGATCATAAAATATCTGGAAATTTTGAAATACATATTGTTGAGGAACAGAGCAATGCTAAGCTATGTATTTCTGAATATAACTTTTACAAATAGTACAAATAGAAGAAATCAAACAAATGTAATAAGTATGTATATAAATGATCAACACTTCTAAGTATCTCTAAGGATTCCATTTAAAAAAAAAAATTCAAGTACAACACCATCCCTCTCCTGGGTAGCTGATTTTTGCTAGTTTCTTAAGTGGCTGCTTAGAGATAAGCTTTAGTTTAGGTTGAGTATCTCGTCCTCAAAAACGTGCGTCATAGAAACATTTTCAGGAAAATATGGGTTGTTTCTCACATATTTCAGGTCAGTTACAATGTTGGTCTATGAGGTCTTGGGTTTAAAAATATGGGTTGGAAGACAGCAAATTTTAGGAAAATATAAAAGTAGAGATTCATACAGGTACATAGGTTTTTCTTCAAGGTCAGAATTGAGGAATATTGGCAGGATAGAATGAGGAAGCTTGCACTGTCACTGACTGTCTGTGATTAGCTTCTTTCTAATGCTGCCAAATATGACATCTTTCGCAGGCTCTACATTTGTCTGTAAAACACTAATTCTCTCTTACTAAATAAAACCATGCATTATGTTTACAAAGTAATACCAGAACACATTTTAAAGGATGTATGCAGTGCGTTTATGTATATTCACATAATGAAATAAGTATTTAAACTATACAGCGATCTAGACTCATTTTGGCTAGCAATCCTGTACATTTAAAAATGTTTACTACAATACACATTGTTTGTAAAAGCAAGTGTGGATATATTACACCTGTTGATGGTTAGATTATTAACACTCAGCTATGGGAGAGATGGATGCAGCTTTCCTCAAATGAGCAATCATTGGGCCCTCGCTCAAAAAGCCATTTCTTGGTGATGAGAATCTCACCAGTTATAGGTCTGCCTCTAAACATTCCTTTTAGGAAGATTATAAAATGTGATGAAATCTGGCATTTATATTTCCATGATAGCTTTTAATATTGCTTTGGATAACATGGGTACTTCTCCTCCTGGCAGTAGACAATAGGTATCATTTGTTGACTCATATATGTAACCTGCCTTCAATACCATTGAACAGAATGTTACGTTAATTTACCCACTGATCCTCTGGGAGAGGTTGTAAGGGAAGAATAAGACAATTTGTCTATATGGAGGGTTCTTAAAACCTCTATTTTGCTGCCCTGCTTATTCAATATATACATGAGACCAGAGAGAGACTGCAAGATAACTTGTTAAATTTTGTCCGTTTATCAATTTTTACTTTCTCCTCCTCCTTCCAGTTCATCTCATCTAATTCATGTGCCTTCATTCGAGTCTTTCATCTTCTTCTTTGAAACGTCAATTGTCCCCGTCCCCCCCTTTTTTTATGACTAGAATCCAAACCAGAAAGTTGAGTCCTCTACCTGGTATCTGGAAGTGGCTACATTACACACACTAATCAAACTACAGTTATGTTCTCTAGTCAGCAGGAGTAAGTGAGGTAAAAGAGAACCACCCTCCCACAGACAAATAAAATCTTTACCCGTGTAAGTTGCCAGATAAGACACTTTTACCCTGAGACCAGCATTTTAAGGTCTGCTGTGAAACAGCAGAGAAGGAAACAGACCAGAAGACAATGGTGCCCAGAAGGCTGCTGTCCATTGGTCTGCCATTTAAAGCACTCTTTAAGGTAAGGGGAAGGTTACCTCTAGGGAAGAGCACAGCAGGGTCAGAAGATGAATCAAAATTTGCTGATTTCATTCTATTTACATAGTTCATAGTGATTCATATAGGTTTACTCTCAAGTTCTGTGTTTCACACAAAAGTGACTATTGAAGCATACATGAAGATCTGAAAGCACATTCCACTTGTTTTAGTTCATGAAACCCACATGAACTGAAACTAGCAGGTTATTCCCAGTACTAGTAATTATCTAGAGCCTTAGCAATCCCAAGTTTAGGTGAAACTTTAGTGTTCTGATGAAAATAAAAGAAGATAAGAATTTTGGGGAGGAGGGAAGGAAATAATCCTGATTAAGGTTCTGCCAAGCAGCATGTTACCAAGAGCTCCTTAGAGATAGGTAAAATTGCAGTGCTTTCACTGTTTTCCAAGAAGAAAGGAAAACTATTAGCCATTCATCATATTCTACAGGAGAATTTGAGCATTATTGTTTGAAAAAAATGTTCATTAATGCTTCCTAACTCTATGAAATTATTTTCCTCAGATATGTTATTTAATTCCAGCACCAGAATTTTTAAAATTACAGAAGAAAGCAGATTAAAAAGTTGATCCAGTTTAATTCCCAAGCAGCTTCAAGGTTGAAAGAATGTATATTGCTCTGAATGTTTTAAAGAATTCACTTTGACCATCTCTGCACTTTTTTCAGTGAACATTTGAGTAATCTTTGTAGAAACTGTATTTCAAAGCCAGGTACATAAAAATTCACAGGAAATGAATTTTATGTTCAGATGTGCAGATATTTGAGTGAGAAATAAATGCTTGTTCACTCATCCTGGCAGGAAAAAGAAATAATACCTCTTTGATACTAGAGTACTGTAGTGATGAAAACTATGTAAGTACCAAGATAGATACTGTGCACCAACTATGTAAGTACCAAGACAGATTTGACAGAATTTTATATCAACTCAAATAACCAATAAAAGAGAGGCAATATCAATCCAATTGAGCAGAAAGCAAAATTAAATAATTGACTATATTACTTGGAATCAGCTTTATCTATGCAGCTCCATCATGAAGGCCCTTAAAATGGCTATAACCAAAATTGAAGAGAAAAAAAACTTTTGAAGTGATAATCAAGATAGCCCAGTACAGACAGGTTGATAAGAAGTGTGAGAGTACTTACATGGGGAGATAGATTCAATGTTTGTAATGGCTCAGCCATTCCCAGTCTTTATTCAAACCTAAATTGATTGTGTCTAATTTGCATATCAATTAGAGTTCAGCAGTTTTGCATTGGAGTCTGTTTTTGAAGCTTTTCTGTTGTAAAATAACCACCCGCAGGTCTGTCATTGAATGACCAGACAGGTTAAAGTGTTCTCCCACTGGCTTTTGAGTGTTATGATTCCTAATGTCAGATTTGTGTCCATTAATTCTTTTGCGTAGAGACTTTCCTGTTTGGCCAATGTACATGGCAGAGGGGCATTGCTGGCACATGATAGCATATATCACATTGGTAGATATGCAGGTGAATGAGCCCCTGATGGTATGGCTGATGTGATTAGATCCTATGATGATGTCACTTGAATAGATATGTGGACAGAGTTGGCATCGGGCTTTGTTGCAAGGATAGGTTCCTGGGTCAGTGTTTTTGTTCAGTGATGTGTGGTTGCTGGTGAATATTTGCTTCAGGTTGGGGGGTTGTCTGTAAGTGAGGACAGGTCTGTCTCCCAAGATCTGTGAGAGTGAGGGATCATCTTTCAGGATAGGTTGTAGATCTTTGATGATGCGCTGGAGAGGTTTTAGTTGGGGGCTGAAGGTGACAGCTAGTGGTATTCTGTTATGGCCCCACAGTATGCCAACATTTTTATGGCTGACTTAGAACAATGGTTCCTTAGCTCTCGTCCCCTAATACCCCTACTCTACTTGCGCTACATTGATGACATCTTCATCATCTGGACCCATGGAAAGGAAGCCCTTGAGGAATTCTATCATGATTTCAGTAATTTCCATCCCACCATTAACCTCAGCCTAGATCAATCCACACAAGCGGTCCATTTCCTGGACACTACTGTGCTAATAAGCGATGGTCACATAAATACCACCCTATACCAGAAACCTACTGACCGCTATACTTACCTTCATGCCTCTAGCCTCCATCCAGGACACACCACAAGATCCATTGTTTACAGCCAAGCTCTAAGATACAACCGCATTTGCTCCAATCCCTCAGACAGAGACAAGCACCTACAAGATCTCTATCAAACATTCTTAAAACTACAATACCCACCTGCTGAAGTGAAAAAACAGATTGACAGAGCCAGACGAGTACCCAGAAGTCACCTCCTACAAGACAAGCCCAACAAAGAAAATAACAGAATACCACTAGCTGTCACCTTCAGCCCCCAACTAAAACCTCTCCAGCGCATCACCAAAGATCTACAACTTATCCTGAAAGATGATCCCTCACTCTCACAGATCTTGGGAGACAGACCTGTCCTCACTTACAGACAACCCCACAACCTGAAGCAAATACTCACCAGCAACCACAAATCACTGAACACTAGATCATCACTGTCCTGGATGTACATTGGCCAAACTGGACAGTCTCTACGCAAAAGAATTAATGGACACAAATCTGACATCAGGAATCATAATACTCAAAAACCAGTGGGAGAACACTTTAACCTGTCTGGTCGTTCAATGACAGACCTGCGGGAGGCTATTTTACAACAGAAAAGCTTCAAAAACAGACTCCAATGCAAAACTGCTGAACTCTAATTGATATGCAAATTAGACACAATCAATTTAGGTTTGAATAAAGACTGGGAATGGCTGAGCCATTACAAACATTGAATCTATCTCCCCATGTAAGTACTCTCACACTTCTTATCAACCTGTCTGTACTGGGCTATCTTGATTATCACTTCAAAAGTTTTTTTCCTCTTACTTAATTGGCCTCTCAGAGTTGGTAAGACAACTCCCACCTGTTCATGCTCTCTGTATGTGTGTGTCCATATATCTCCTCAATATATGTTCCATTCTATGCATCCGGAGAAGTGGGATGTAGCCCACGAAAGCTTATGCTCAAATAAATTTGTTAGTCTCTAAGGTGCCGCAAGTACTCCTGTTCTTTTTGCAGATACAGACTAACACTGCTGCTACCCTGAAACCTGTCAAAATTTAAGAGGTGTATATAAAAATGAGAACCACTTAAATCAAAATAATATTCTAACTCCTTAAAGATTCCTCCATCGTATTAACTTTCTAAATATTCAATAGTGTAAAATATTGGCCTGTAGAATTTCAGGTACAATTTTGTGCCTATATTATTTTCTACCCACAATTTTTCATCCAAAATCTTTGCACACATCTAAACTTGCATTTCTGTACACAAGCTACATGTGACACTCAAAATGCATAGCCAACCAATCAATTTGTGCATTCAGTTGCAATATGCACACACAGACCTGACATTTTGCATGCAAAGCAGCTAGATCATGAAGAATTTCATGTGCAATAACACTGGCAGAAAGCTATACTCAACAGTTCAGTCTTTTTTTTTTTTTTCATGCATTATCTTGAATTTGAACCTGGGTCCTGCTCTCTCTCTTTTCAGGCCACATCCTCTACACTATCTCAAACTCTGCCCTCAATTTTAGAGGACAATTTTAAAAATGTGGACCTTGAGGCCTTTAGGATCACATCAGGAAATAAGTGGATCCTTCAGTTCAAAGCAGCAGTGCATTAGTAAGCTAATATAGCTAGGGAAGAGACAAATGGCAAGACACAGGAGGATTAGTAAAGAAACAATCAAAGGGGGTGTGAAGGAAGAAGAAAAGCAAAGGCAACAATGAGAACCACAAACAAATCTTTTTGCCTGCCTGCATGATGATAGGAGCTTGAATCGTGGGTGACATAAATTTTCCACTTGCTGTAGAAATGTAAACCATGTTCCATTCTATACACATTGACAGTTCATGGAGTTGACTTGCCTCCATTTGCTGTCACCCATCACAATTAACTACAGTAACTGTCACAGACGATTTAGTAGCTGCACGTGTGTGCTCACTTGGTCCTACCTGCAGAGTGCATGGTCCCATATGACTCATTTGATTAACCATCTCAACAACAGACATCTGGACATTGGATATAGAAACATTGTTGTGTGAAAAAACACAGTGCCCCATCCCAAATACAATAGTATTCCAATAATAGATAACTATATATCAAGTGTATTCATTGAATTTACAAGTTTCAGGTTTGCTATAACAACAACAGGCTTTAATCAGTGCCCTACCATTCTACTCTGTACATACATATGGATCGAAAAGACGATCCTTGCCAAAAACAGTATAGCAGTCAGATTCTCAGAGGATGCATTGATATAAACAGTATCATTACAAACTACTAGCAAAGTAAGACTGGTGTGATTAGGCTTCAAACTTGATTGTGCTGGGAAAATATTGCTATATTGATGCACTGAACTGCGTGAATTGTTACCATGTCGGATGCACATGTCAGAACCTGGTTACATTTAACATGGTTCTATGTGTTCAATGACTGTAGCCATAGAGATATTTTCCTTCAGCAGGAAAAAAATTGTAGGTGTAGTATGCTGGCAGCACCATTAAATTTCAACTATTCTATTAGCTAAATAGCTAGGAAATCAAAGGTTATCTAGCATTCGGTGTCTGGCATAGGGAAGTAGATTACAAACTGCCACCAGTGTGTTGGTAGTAGATTAAGAAAAGTTTTCAATTATAAACATTGCCCCCCAAGCCCTGCAAAAGCTGATATGTTGTATTATGAAGCTTTATGGGTTTGAAGGCTTATGGAGCACATTATTGCCTGACCTTGGAATTTTGTAACCATATTAACTGTCTTTCTTTCTTCTTCCCACTCTCTCCCAACTAACTCTGTGGGTGATGACCTCTCATAATCAGGCTTACTTACAAATTGTTCCTGCCATGAACAATTCACTCAGAAGCTGCTCTTTTGAGTTATAAATGAACTTAATGTATGCAATGTTGTTGTTCCAGCTTTGTTGGTCCCAAGATATTAGAGAGACAAGGTGGGTGAGGTAATGTCTTTTATTGGACCAACTTCTGTTGGTAAGAGAGACAAGCTTCCAAGTTTACACGGATCTCTTCTTCAGGTCTGGGAAACTAATTTAGAGTGTCACTGCTAAATACAAGGTGGAACAGATTGTTTAGCATAAGTAGTGAACACATATTTCAAGGGACCATGGAAGATGAATTGCCCCGTTAACATACCTCCAGTCATAGGGAGGAAAGGAGGTGGACGGGGAGCAAAGCAACTGGAGGAAGGGCTGTTGGTAGGTTGTAATAAGCCATAAATCAGTAAATGATTTTTAGTGTCTAGAAAAGTTATGAATTTAAGCTCCCAGGCTTGTCTTTTAAAAGTGTTGTGCAGATTTCCTTTGAGTGTGAGGACTGATAAGTCAGATAAAGTGATCACTTTGTGAAGTGTTTTCCTACAGATGATGTAGGATTTTTGTCTTTTCATGTGAGAGTTCATTGAAGAGCACAGTGATTGTCTAGTTTCACCCACAGAGTTGCTATGGGGACATTTAATGCCCTGGGTGAGGTACATCACATGTGGTCATAAGCATGTGTAGGATCCATGAATCTTGAAAGGCATGTTGTTGGGTGGGGGTGGGGGATGACAATCATTGTAGCAGTGGATATATGTCTTCAGGTTTTGGATCTGTGCTGCTTTGAGTTGATGAGTCCTGGTATGTAGGAGCTTGCTTTTGATGATGAGCTTGGAGAAGCTAGAAGTCACTTGAAGGCCAGAAGAGAGGGTTTAGGAAAGATTTATTTCAGGATGGGGTCCGCATCGATTATGGGTTTTAATTGTTTGATGATACCCTGTATGATTGCAGTGTAGGATGGTAGGTGACAACTAAGGTTGTGCGATCAACAGTGGTTTTATTTCTGTATTGAAGCAGGTTCTCGGGGGGTATTTGAGTGGCCCATTCCATGATGTGATTCATAGATTCATAGATTCTAGGACTGGAAGGGACCTCGAGAGGTCATCGAGTCCAGTCCCTTGCCCTCATGGCAGGACCAAATACTGTCTAGACTATTCCTGATACACATTTATCTAACCTACTCTTAAGTATCGCCAGAGATGGAGATTGCACAACCTCCCTAGGCAATTTATTCCAGTGTTTAACCACCCTGACAGTTAGGAACTTTTTCCTAATGTCCAACCTAAACCTCCCTTGCTGCAGTTTAAGCCCATTGCTTCTTGTTCTATCCTTAGAGGCTAAGGTGAACAAGTTTTCTCCCTCCTCCTTATGACACCCTTTAGATACCTGAAAACTGCTATCATGTCCCCTCTCAGTCTTCTCTTTTCCAATCTAAACAAATCCAATTCTTTCAGACTTCCTTCATAGGTCATGTTCTCAAGACCTTTAATCATTCTTGTTGCTCTTCTCTGGACCCTCTCCAATTTCTCCACATCTTTCTTGAAATGTGGTGCCCAGAAGTGGACACAATACTCCAGTTGAGGCCTGACCAGCGCAGAGTAGAGCGCAAGAATGAATTCTCGTGTCTTGCTCACAACACACCTGTTAATGCATCCCAGAATCATGTTTGCTTTTTTTGCAACAGCATCACACTGTTAACATAAGAACATAAGAATATAAGAAAGGCTGTACCGGGTCAGACCAAAGGTCCATCTAGCCCAGTATCCTGTCTACCGACAGTGGCCAATGCCAGGTGCCCCAGAGGGAGTGAACCTAACAGGCAATGATCAAGTGATCTCTCTCCTGCCATCCATCTCCACCCTCTGACAGACAGAGGCTAGGGACACCATTCCTTACCTGTCCTGGCTAATAGCCATTAATGGACTTAACCACCATGAATTTATCCAGTTCTCTTTTAAACTCTGTTATAGTCCTAGCCTTCACAACCTTCTCAGGTAAGGAGTTCCACAAGTTGACTGTGCGCTGCGTGAAGAACTTCCTTTTATTTGTTTTAAACCTGCTGCCTATTAATTTTATTTGATGACCCCTAGTTCTTGTATTATGGGAATAAGTAAATAACTTTTCCTTATCCACTTTCTCCACATTACTCATGATTTTATATACCTCTACCATATCCCCCCTTAGTCTCCTCTTTTCCAAGCTGAAGAGTCCTAGCCTCTTTAATCTCTCCTCATATGGGACCCGTTCCAAACCCTTAATCATTTTAGTTGCCCTTTTCTGAACCTTTTCTAGTGCCAGTATATTTTTTTTGAGATGAGGAGACCACATCTGTATGCAGTATTTGAGATGAGGGCGTACCATCAATTTATATAAGGGCAATAAGATATTCTCCGTCTTATTCTCTATCCCCTTTTTAATGATTCCTAACATCCTGTTTGCTTTTTTGACCGCCTCTGCACACTGCGTGGACATTTTCAGAGAACTATCCACGATGACTCCAAGATCTTTTTCCTGACTTTTTGTAGCTAAATTAGCCCCCATCATATTGTATGTATAGTTGGGGTTATTTTTTCCAATGTGCATTACTTTACATTTATCTACATTAAATTTCATTTGCCATTTTGTTGCCCAATCACTTAGTTTTGTGAGATCTTTTTGAAGTTGTTCACAGTCTGCTTTGGACTTAACTATCTTTAGCAGTTTAGTATCATCTGCAAACTTTGCCACCTCACTGTTTACCCCTTTCTCCAGATCATTTATGAATAAGTTGAACAGGATTGGTCCGAGGACTGACCCTTGGGGAACACCACTAGTTACCCCTCTCCATTCTGAGAATTTACCATTTATTCCTACCCTTTGTTCCCTCTCTTTTAACCAGTTCTCAATCTATGAAAGGACCTTCCCTTTTATCCCATGGCAGCTTAATTTACATTAGAGCTTTTGGTCAGGGACCTTGTCAAAGGCTTTCTGGAAATCTAAGTACACTATGTTCACTGGATCCTCCTTGTCCACATGTTTGTGGACCCCTTCAAGGAATTCTAATAGATTAGTAAGACACGATTTCCCTTTACAGAAACCATGTTGACTATTGCTCAACAGTTTATGTTTTTCTATGTGTCAGACAATTTTATTCTTAACTATTGTTTCAACTAATTTGCCCAGTACAGATGTTAGACTTACCGGTCTGTAATTGCCGGGATCACCTCTAGAGCCCTTTTTAAATATTGGCGTTACATTAGCTAACTTCCAGTCATTGGGTACAGAAGCCATTTTAAAGGACAGGTTACAAACCTTAGATGACAGTTCCGCAACTTCACATTTGAGTTCTTTCAGAACTCTTGGGTGAATGCCATCTGGTCCCGGTGACTTGTTAATGTTAAGTTTATCAATTAATTCCAAAACCTCCTCTCGTGACACTTCAGTCTGTGACAGTTCTTCAGATTTGTCACCTACAAAAGCCAGCTCAGGTTTGGGAATCTCCCTAACATCCTCAGCCGTGAAGACTGAAGCAAAGAATCCATTTAGTTTCTCCACAATGACTTTATCGTCTTTAAGCGCTCCTTTTGTATCTTGATCATCAAGGGGCCTCACTGGTTGTTTAGCAGGCTTCCTGCTTCTGATGTACTTAAAAAAACATTTTGTTATTGCCTTTGGAGTTTTTGGCTAGCCGTTCTTCAAACTCCTCTTTGGCTTTTCTTATTACATTCTTGCACTTAATTTGGCAGCGTTTATGCTCCTTTCTATTTGCCTCACTAGGATTTGACTTCCACTTTTTAAAGGAAGTCTTTTTATCTCTCAATGCTTCTTTTACATGGTTGTTAAGCCACGGTGGCTCTTTTTTAGTTCTTTTACTGTGTTTCTTAATTTGGGGTATACATTGAAGTTGGGCCTCTATTATGGTGTCTTTAAAAAGCGCCCATGCAGCTTGCAGGGATTTCACTTTAGTCACTGTACCTTTTAACTTCTGTTTAACTAACCCCCTCATTTTTGCATAGTTCCCCCTTTTGAAATTAAATGCCACAGTGTTGGGCTGTTGAGATGTTCTTCCCACCACAGGGATGTTGAACGCTATTGTATTATGGTCACTATTTCCAAGCGGTCCTGCTATAGTTACCTCTTGGACCAGCTCCTGCGCTCCACTCAGGACTAAATCTAGAGTTGCCTCTCCCCTTGTCGGTTCCCATACCAGCTGCTCCATGAAGCAGTCATTTAATGTATCAAGAAATTTTATCTCTGCATTTTGTCCTGAAGTGAAATGTTCCCAGTCAATATGGGGATAATTGAAATCCCCCACTATTATTGAGTTCTTAATTTTGATAGCCTCTCTAATTTCTCTTAGCATTTCATCATCACTATCACCGTCCTGGTCAGGTGGTCAATAATAGATCCCTAATGTTATATTTTTATTAGAGCATGAAATTTCTATCCATAGAGATTCTATGAAACATGCGGGTTTGCTTAAGATTTTTACTTCATTTGATTGTACATTTTCTTTCACATATAGTGCCACTCCCCCCCTCCCCCGCCCGACCTGTTCTGTCCTTCCGATATATTTTGTACCCCGGATAAATATGTTGACTCATATTTAGCTTGTGGTCCACTATAATCCCTAGATCCCTTTCTGCTGTACTCCTTCCTAGACAGTCTCTTCCCATTCTGTATGTGTGAAACTGATTTTTCCTTTCTAAGTGGAGCACTTTGCATTTGTCTTTGTTAAACTTCATCCTGTTTACCTCAGACCATTTCTCCAATTTGTCCAGATCATTTGGAATTATGACCCTTTCCTCCAAAGCAGTTGCAATCCGTCCCAGTTTGGTATCTACTTCTCTGATGGAGTGGCCTTGTTTGGTAAAGGTATTTTGAGTATGTTGAACTGTATATCCCGGACTTTCTCCTCTGAGCATATTCTGTGCTATCTGAGTGCCTGACTGCAGATAAAAGATTTATGGTGTATTTGGGGTAGTTACTGGATCTATGATGGTAAGTATGGTGATTTTGGGGTTTCTTGTATATAGTTGTCTGTATTTTTGATGCTGATCATGATTGTCCAGGAAGTTGATGCTTGTGTAAGCTCGAAAGCTTATCTCTTTCACTAACAGAAGTTGATCCAACAAATGCAATTAATGTAAAATAATCTAAGCCTGATTGTTCACTGCCTTGCATCTTGTGTAGTTATGCACATCTGTGCAAACTAGGTATAAAACACTACCAAATCAGAATTGGGAATATTTTACACAGGTGTGCATTACTACACAAGATGTAAGGCAACAGACAATCGGGCCATACGAGTATCCCTTTCCTGTTATTCACATGGGACAAGTGTCTGCTTAGATCAAAAAGCAAAATGCAATATTCAAACAGATTACATTTACATTTAATAAAAACTGTAGAACTTTTTTATTGAAAAACAATTATAATAAGGGTTTCAAAGTGCTCTGGGAATCTAATGTACGCTCTTGAGAGAAGTTTTCATAGTTGAGTTGCCAGGCATCGCCTAACCTGTTTTACATTAAAATACAGAAAGAGCTTTAGCTAGTGCTTTAAGTGGTCTCTGAAAATACCTTTATGCTTCCATTTTGATTGCCTACTTTCAGATACCATCTTTTAGCTCTTGCCAAATACCACACAATCTACTTATATTATATTTGGAACCGCCTTTGTGAAAGATATTGGGACATCTTTTTTGTCCTGTGGCCATCAAGGTCCAGACTGGAAGCAAAATCATCAGTCCCAAAAGGGAGACCAGTTAGCAACTGAAGCAGCATATAGGAAATAGAGCAACAGGCATAGCAATTACTTGGAATTGTGACCAGGGAAAACTGGATATATGAGAATGTCTGCTGGACAACTAATACATCTAATTGATCTTTCTCTCTCAGTCAGGAAGGAACTTATATTCTAGAGTCCGCATACATACAGTATGTAGACAAATGTGTGCCAATGAGAATGATATTCCACAAATCAGAGCTAAACCTAAACACTGAGGAGTACCTATCACAGCTACTGGCCAGCATGAAGAGACAGAGTCCACTGGTCCCTAAGTATAGTGAAGCAGTACCACTGCATACTTATAATCCAGTATTTGTTGGAACTTGCCTTTAGAAAGCAACTAGGATAACTAAAATAGTTAAATGACCAGTTACTCCCAAATGATAGAGAATGACCATTCAGACCTTCTATATAGTTTCTGGCATGCTTGAGGATGATGAATACTCAACAGGGTCTCCAGGTTTTCTACCAGAATGCTAGTTTAACAGGTGACAACCGTGGCCCCACCCTCCACTGAACTGTAGAGGAAGAGACTAAAAAGACCCTTGGATAGCTCATGCTAGCACGGACATGGTCAGGAGGTTGGGATCAAGTTTACATGGCAACTGACAGCAGAGAAACACAGTGAATCACAGGGAGCCTTTAGAACTCTGGGTGAGGTGAAGGTCTTGGTTGGCACTGATGCTAATTAATAGGTTTTTATTTATATTCTAATTATAAAAAAACAGGTAAAATTCACATGCTCTAAAACATTCTAAATTTGCTTTTCTTGTGCTTTATCTATCTTGATCCTAATTAGCATCACACACTGCATGAGACATTCAGTGTACCAATGATTTCTTCTCTTTGGTCATCCAAGCACAGAAGAGAAACCATACCACATGACATAGGGAATCAGTCACAGATCTCAGAAGCAAATTCCAAATACTGAATATTTGAATGAGTACTTGCTATGAACACATATTGATTAATAGGCCCGAAGAGGTTTGTAAAATCTACTAGATGAACAATAACAATTTCATAAAAACATGTTAATCTGTAGAAAATTTGCAACAGAAAAAGGGGCCACAGTTCTTAAATCACGATAACATCTAGTTGGATCCTATGTTATTACAAGACCCTTCATGTAGAAAGCAACTGGTAGGCAGATCACATGACATAACTCAATTATACAAATCGGATGGCTCCTTAAGCATCAGATACAGTACCAATAATAAACTAAAAGATAATGACAGGTTTCAGAGTAGCAGCCGTGTTAGTCTGTATCCGCAAAAAGAAGAACAGGAGTACTTGTGGCACCTTAGAGACTAACAAATTTATTAGAGCATAAGCTTTCGTGGACTACACTCCTGTTCTTCTTTCTAAAAGATAATGAGAATTCTGATATTCTGTCCCTTTAAAATATTTGATCACTATCCCCTTCACAGTGGAAAGCTTCACTTTTGTGTTGTTTTCATTTTTTCCCTGTAAGAACAATTAAGCAAGAACAGCAGATGGCTGTTTTTCTATTAGCTTCCTCTATGTCTGTCTCTATCTCCTTCTCTAATGGGTCCAAATATAACATTTGGCAACAGAGGATTTCTATCTCACATGTGTCCAGTACTCCCATTGCCTGAGCAAGAAGAAGAAAAAGTAAACAAATACTATAAAAAGAGGGAACAGTTCATCAAGAGGCACATAACCAGACCAAAGGATTAGGCTGCTACCCAGAGCTTCTGCAAACAAAGCAGTGAGGGGAAAGAAAACAGCCATATTGACTGATCATGTGCAAGCAGGCAGAGAAACAGCTTAGCCTCTACTGGGTGTCTATAGCTAGCACAGGGAGTCCACGTGCAGGTAAAGGAAGAATTCTGCATACATTCTGCATACATGCCACCACAAGAGGCAGGTCGAGCACAAATAGTAACTATAAAGAGTTACCTTGCATTAGAGCAGATATCCAGGAGGTGTGAAGTCTAACAAGAGAACAGAGAAATGGCAATTTTTGTCAGCAGTGTTGGTGAGTTTGATGAAAACTGAATCACAGGTGATGTGCCTCAAATGTTTACAGCAATTTATAACAAGCGACACCATTACAGATGGACAGTGAGTTCCAAAGCTTGCTGACTGTGATGGGTCCAAAGGCATAGGGATTGCTGTGTGAGTTATTGTCTCCTACTGTGCTTGGAAGAGTCATATAGCTGCAATTACTACAGAAATGCAGGAACAATTTTCTCCTATTCCACTGATGATAGCAGAATTATATTGGTTCCATCAGTGACATCAAGGAAGTGGAGAGTCAGTAGAACAGTTCATTGCTGCTCTAAGTTAGTTGTCACAGAATTGTCAGTTTGGACAGACATTAAGTGATTCACTGCATGACAAATTAGTGTCTGGTTTATGCAATGACCAGATCAGGTAGGAGCTACTTACTGTACAAACACTTACATTCAAGAAGGCTGTTGAAGTAGTAATGGCCATAGATACCGCAAACAAGGATTCTCTGGAATTTAGTATGAGTTGAGAAGTTCATCTTGTGAATTGGAGAGACAGAAGACCATGGCAACATAAGGAATTTCCATGTGTCCATTGCAGACAAACTACATAGACTGAGAAGGATTGATGGGCATGCCAGGTCACTTGCAGGAAGTACCAAAAGAAAGGACACATTGTCATGACTGTTTCATAGTTTAACAACCAGCAACACAGAGTAACTGTACATCCACCTATGAAGACTAAACCTAAGAAAGGACAGAAGTCGGAAATTCATAATGTGGAAAAAGACAAGAGTTCTGGTGACTCTGATCAAGATTTAGCACTACAAATGTTATCAGAACCTGGAGTCAGCGATGGCATCTGGGTCACACCCTTGATTGAAGGAGATCCTACAAGAGCTTGATATTGGAGGTGTTGTTTCACTGATTTCTGCTCCTATCTATCACCAGACTTTGTCACAAGTTTGTCTGGAAGAAATCTTCACAATTTTGAAGACTTATGCCAAGAAAATGAATTCCCAAAAGCGACACTCTAAATGAAAGTTCAATTTGATGGACAATCTGTTGTTTTGCTCTGTATGTGATTGAAGGAAAGTATCCATCATTATTTGGCAGATCTTGGCTTCAGAAGCTCAAGGTGAATTGGATCAAAATCAAGGCAATCATGAAAATACCTTAACATTATCAGAAAATACTGGGCAGACACTCCAAAGCTTTTGAAAAACAGCTTGAACAGATGAGTAATGTGTCAGTGAAGCTCACTGTTAAGTCTGACAGCAAGCCAAAATATTGCAAGCCCAGAGTTGTGCCTTATGCTCTGAAGCCTCTGGTGGAAGATTATTTGGAAAAAGCTAGTGAACAATGGAGTTTTTGTCACAGGTTTCACATAGTGAGTGGGCTACACTCATCATACCAGTGATCAAGAAGGATAGCGCAAATTGAAATCTGCGGAGATTTTGAAATGACATTGAATCCAGTTTTATGTGCAAACCAGTATTCACTACCTTGTATTGAATATTTGTTTGCTACTCTTAGTGGAGAACAGTGTTTCAGTAAATTGGATTTGCTTAGCACAAACCTACAAATGGAGATTGATCCGGCATCTCACAAATCGTTCATAGTCAATGCAAAAAAAATGCTCATTTTGTTTCAACAGGTATCCTTTTGGTATCACATGAGCACGTGCCATGTTCCAGAAAGCCATGGATGAGATTCTGAAGGGATTGAAAATAATTTAGTATTATTTGGATGACATCATTGTTACAGGAAAGGATCCAGAGGATCATCTTCAAAATTAGGGTGCTGTTTTGCAGTGTTTGGGAGACCATGGACTGAGAGTATGTTGACACAAATGCGAGATTTTCAAACTTTCACAGCTGAATACATTGGACATGTAATGAATGATGGGAACTTAAGGAAATTGCCAGAGAAAGAAGACAGTTCTTCAAGCACCCCCACCAAATGACATGTCACATTTATGTTCATTCAAGGGCTGCTTAACTATTATGGCAAATTTCTGCCTGATCTGGTGACATTATTGGCAGCTTTACATGAACTGTTACAAGCAAAGAAAAAATGGAAATGGAGTAAAGAGTGTGAATAGGCATTTAAAGAAGCAAAGAAACTGCTGACATGAGCAACAGCACTTATACACTTTGATGCTTCACTAAAATGGTCTTGTGATGCTTCACCACAAAGAGTGAGTGCACTTCTTTCCCAAATTTTCCAGATGGCATGGAGAAACCAATTGCCATTGCTCGAAGAACACTCACCATGCCTGAGAAGAACTACGTGTGAATAAAACAAGGAGGTCTCATCATTACAAAGGGGAGGGATAGCTCAGTGGTTTGCGCATTGGCCTGCTAAACCCAGGGTTGTAAGTTCAGTCCTTAAAGGGGGCCATTTGGGGATTTAGTTGGGGATTGGCCCTGCTTTGAGCAGGGGGTTGGATGACCCCCTGAAGTCCCTTCCAACCCTGATATTCTATGATTATCTTCAGAATGTGTGAGATACATACCAATCTGTACAGTAGAAATGTTACCTTCCTGATGGTTAATTTGACTTGTTAATTTCAATTTTTGGACTGAAACATGGAATTCCATCGTTAGCTGCTGCTCAAATGCAGTGATGGGCATTGCTACTTTCAGCTCATTTCTACGCTATTCAACTCTGTAAAGGGACTCAGCATAGCAATGTTGATGGGTCATCGTGCTCGCCATGCCCAAACTCTTCTCAATCCTTCTTCTCCATCACTAGCACAGACATCAGCAAAAGAAACTGCTAAGGCTGATGTGCTTTCTCTAGTGAAAAGAATGGTATTACAAGGTATCGAGCTGGATTATAAGTCTCCCCAGTGTACACAATTAATGTGTCATCATTGTGAATTATCTGTGAATCACAGTTGCATCTTATGGAGACTACTAGTAATCACTCCAAAATCACTTCAATCTCAGGGTTTGGAAGTTATTAATGAAGGTCATTTTAGGATTATATGGATGAGGTCCATCGCCTGGAGTCATGTCTGGTGACTGAGGATCAACAAAGACACTGAGAGGAAGGCAAAGTGCTGTACTATGTGTCAGCACATTCAGCATGATTCCAGCCCAGCTCATCTATACCCTTGATCATGGCCTCAGACTCCTTTGACACATGTTCACACAGATTTTGCTGGACCAAGATTATGTGTTTTTGATCATAGTCAAAACCCATTCCAAATGACCAGAAGTTTTCAGAATGATTTTTACTGTAGCTGAAGAACATTGGACATCTTCACCCCTTGTTTAGCCAATTTGGTTTACTGTTACAGTTGATGACAATGGACTTCAATTCTGTTCTTAGGAATTTCAGAGGTTCCTAGCTTCAAATGGAATTCAGCACATACACTCTGCTCCATGCCATCCTGCTACAAATGAACTAACGGAACATTTTGTACAACCACTTAAGCATGAAACTGGACAAGTACATGCTTGTCTACTGGAACACATCACATGCTACTACCAAGGAGTCACAGGCAACTCTTTTCTCAAAGTGATCTTTGCCTTCTTGTTGGGACGTGTTACGTCCTGATATACTCATGTATAACCAAATCACAATGCAAATTGATTGACAACATGATTGACAAACTTGTCATCGTTCTTTTCAAGTAGAATACTTAGTATTGACTCATAACTATCATTGAGGAGTGAAATGGGTACCTGGAGAACCTGTAAAATGCACAAGACTGGATTAATTGTGCTAAAACTATCCAATGGTACTTTATGGAGATGACATGGACAGGTTGCAGCCTTGAGAAATACCAGAGTCTGGGGATGTTCTAGTAGGACTTAATGTTTCTCTGATTGAACTTCCTTCTGTTACAACTCCTAATTTCAACTACGTGATGGGAGAAACTTTGGTACCAGATTCAGCTAATTCCTTACTACCAACAACTGTTTCTGTTGTTCAGGACACTGCTGCACCACCATCACCACATTATCCCCCAAAAATGTGAAAACCAGTTGTGCACCTGAATTTATAAGTTGTTTAGTTAGTGAGTGACTATTCCAGGGCATAATAATCCCTTGCAATTTGAGAGTCTGTGGTAGCCCATCCACAACTTTTAGTTAGGTCAGCTAGTGTTTTTTGTTAGCTGTGTAAATAGTAATGTGTATATATGTATTTGGGAAGCTTTTTAGGTAGGTGGAGGAATGTGATGTCCTGTCCTTTTAAATATTTGAGCTCTCCCCCATACCCTGCCCCCGGTGCAAAGCCTCACTTTTCTGTTGTTTTCAGTTTTGCTACAAGAACAAAAAAAGCTACCAACACAGCTGTGTTTCTATCAGCTCCCTCTGTGTCTAGTTTCCTTCTCTGTTGGGTCCAAATACAACTAAATTTGGTCACACTTTAATATAAAGTGCAATTTATAAACAGTTTTCAAAGAGTTAAAAAATTAATAGATGTTTTAATAAACAGTTAATAAATTGTTAGAGACTGTTAGGGTCCAATAGGTTGCTTATAAGTGTGACCTATAATCATCTAGAATGCCTTCTAATGGTTTGCTTATAATTATCTATCAAACAAGCTAACTATATGTGCAGCATGCTTATAATATCTATCAATCATATATTAGCCCTTTATTCCACTGAACCGTAATATAAAGTGTGATAGACAAAGGTCTTCAGGGTAAAGCAATAGTTTCCTATGTGTTACACAGAGTGGCCCTCATTAGTATAGTGTTATGTAACTTCCCTATTGACTGTCAGATTCAAAGTAACTGAAGGATGGTTCAAGAGTCTCTGTACCACAGGGAGTCTCACAGGCAGGGCTGGTTCCTATGGGGTGATTGTTCAGGGGGCTCTCTGCACCCACTGTTTGCTGTGGAAAGTCCTTGATAGTCCCACGTAAAGTGATGTGGTAGGTACATTAAGGCAAACCAGGGACAGGCAGCACATAGGAAGGGAGCCACAAGATAGGGTCATTAGATATGCATAATCACCTAACACTCCATTTAAAACAGGTGGGGGTTCTGCTGCTCTATTCCAACAACAGAAAGAAGCAGCAGCTAGGAGGAGACCATGCCACAGCCTCACTTCCTAGCTAGACTTTAGTAAGATTTTAAACAACTCTAGAATTTCACTCCCATAAATACCATTTCTTTGGCTTCAGGCAGGTGAAATGGATTTACTCCAACATAAGCAGCAATAAGTGAGTCCTTTCCCCAAAAGTATTTAACAAATAACTTGGAAAGCAAACAGCTTACTATTGCTTCCTTTTTAAGTATTCTATGTTCACCAGCTCTGTTACTTCAATATTAGAGCTGGTGAACATAGAAAAATAAAACTACAGCTTGAGTTTTCCAACCAGCTTTATCCAGCATGATCTAAGGAATATGAAGGGTAGAGACAGGCTACAGTATGGTTACTGTATACATGCCCACACAAGTCACACTTAAATTCATTGCAATGATATGTGAGCTACAGTATTTTTTGTTTTCTACTGAAAATGTATATTACTTTCATTCTTTAAGGATATATAATTCTGTAAATATATGTACATATTTTCCATTGGAGAAATCCTATGCAACAGTACTATTGATTTATTATATTTATACCCTATATTCTTTTTGTGAATTGGCAACATTTAAAAGGCTCAAAATAAATGCCTGAGAAAATGAATATGCATATAATTAGCAGGCAGTAAAATACTTTTACCTCCTAAAGCACTTGTAGTCACTAAACTCATGACACATAGGGAATGAACAACACAAATAAGTTCTATTGCTCACTGCATTCCTGGCGGTAACAAAAGCTCTTAGTGATAATGAACTTCTTTGGGTGCAATTTGGCATTAGCTAAGGACTTCAATAATTACAGTTCAGAGCAGTTTATCAACATGAGAAAACAATGCAAGTGCTCCACCTGCTCAACAAAGGACAGGAAATATGATCTTTCATTATTTTAAAATATAAGTACATACTAAAGTGACCAAGTATCATAACAATAGAAGACAATAATAATGATGGATGGTGCATTTGTGGAGATTATTGGAACTTGTGTTTGCATTCTGAGGCTTGAGGCCAAAGGGATTCGGACTTTAATCACCTGAAAAGTGCAATATATAGTGGATGGAGTGTCCTGTCAAAATGGAAAATATATTAAAAATAAGAATAAAAGGCCATACCCATGCATTTATTAGATATTATTGGCAAAGGCTGGGCATAGGTCATTGATAATCAAAAAGATCCACTGATGTCCACCAGAGTTTGAAAGCCGTTTTATGCTTTAAACTCATCATTTTTTCATAGCATGCTGGCATTAAGGTCCCATGAAAAGTAAATATCAAAAGGCAAGGCTGTACTGTCCCAAGATGGTAACCCTATTATTTTGTTGGAAGTTATTTTAAAACTGCAAAACTCTGTTTATCAATTAAAAGTTTAGAAAGTCTGGAAGAAAAATTCTTCAGGATAGCATTTATTTATAATGTAAGTCTGCTGAGGTGAGGAAGCGGATTTGCATAGCTAGCTGATAAAATTAAAATCAGGAATAGGTCATAAATCCTATTTTCCTGACACTTACTGGAAAAATAATTGAAAAATGTTTTAAAACAAAAGCATGTTGTGTTATTGCAGACAACGCAGTAGATTGAGTATGAATTATACACCTTAGCATTCCTAGGGTGGTATTCAGGGTATAACATGTAAATATTGTACATTGGTAACACCTAAAGGAATTAGAATCAGTTGCGAGTTCTTGGGGGAAACCTGCTTTTTCCATATTTTGTGAGATTTGCATGAGAGGAAACGAACAAGAGTCATTCCCTAACCTTTTAAAGGATCCAAATGTATGTTTTATACTGACTAGAATTCCCACCACTTTTAGTCATGTCACTTCCTAGCTTTTTGTGAACTTTTGCTCTTGTGTTCATTCAGGTGTAAATGCTGAGCTGCCTAAGACCTCTGGAATGCTTAAAAATAGAAGTGCTTCTAGGGACAAGACTGTCATCTCTATAATAACTATAAACATTTGTATGTTCCCTCTAAAATGGTTGGAGACCTCACCTTTGGGGAGATGTTCATTTAGGCAAGGAGCCAATTCAAACTGAAGATTTTTGTAATAGATGTGCTGAGGGAGATAGAGGAGAAGACAAGAACATGGTTGATAGGAAATTAGCAGCACAATGTATAAATTTGGGGGAAGAAGATTATGAATTATTTCCCTTGCTAGAGTTTGTGGATACCTTTAAGTGGAGAGCTTTACTTGTATCACTTACTTTAGGAAAGAAAAATCTCAAATTTTATATTGTGGGTATTTATAGGATGGTCTAACTCAATAATTAGAGAGAACACTGAATGGGCTATAGATAGGCCTCCAATGTGCCTTTTCTGGAAAAATAGAAAATATACTATTTTTATTTTTGAGTATGGTTATTTGACTAGGCCAGAGTATCTTCCCCTGACCCTTTAGTTTGGGTTCTCTCCAAGGTGAAGGAAGGGAAGTAAGGGCTCTGAAACTTCTGCTTCCTGAAAAGAAACAGACCAATACTGAGTATGAAAACAAGAACAACTGGAGCTGATATGGGCCTTATAAACATCAATTTTGTTGTTGAGTGTTCAGAAAATTAGGTCCACATTTTCAAAGGTTAGTCATCTCCCAAGCACATACATTTTATGTACACCCACTTGCAAATATGAGGCATGTTACTGGGCACATAAATAATCTAATAAATTGATGGAAAATGCATATTTGTGCACAGTAGTGTAGTTTTGTTACATCAAATGAGGTTCACACACATTGTATGCTCATAGAGCAGATGCAGTTTGAAAATTAGGTCCTTGCTGATCTATTCTATGTCTATGCTTTATTTTACTGAAATACTTTTTTGATAGTGCACTACATGCACACTTTGAATATTATGGACATCTAAAGAGTGTGTGTCTGTCTGTCTGTCCTGCATAGATCTCCACACCTAGACCTTGTATACTCTAGAACTTGTTTGAGTATAACTTACGTTGCTCAGGCATGTGAATAATTCACACCACTGAGTGATGTAAGTTATACCAACCTAAGCAGAGGCGTAGACAGGGCTATGTCGGTGGCAGCGCTTCTCCCACCGACATAGCTACCATCTTTCATGGGAGGTGGAGTAATTAAGGTGATGGGTGAGCTCTCTCCTGTCTTCTTAGAGCGTCTTTACCAGAAGTGTTGTGTAGATGTAACTTAACAGTTTTGGCAGTGTCCCCTCTAGTGTTAAAACCACACATCACATCCTGATGACAGGGTTATTTTATTAGCAAGTCTCAGTCTTGTAAGCAAGTTTGTAAGATAAGCAGGGAATTCGTATTTTCCTCTTTCAAAGATATCCCAAGAGGTCTAATTTTGTTACAATAGCCCACTGAGTCTAGTTGTATTTCTTAAATCATATATCAAATGCTACAATCTGCCTCAGCTATGATGATTACAAACAGTTTTCATAATATAAAAAAGCTGTTGTTATTGTAACCTTTGGGCACAGGTAAATAAAGCACATCCAAAGATAAATGACAACAGTTTAATAGAGCTATAATATAGACTAAAGTGTTGGAAATTAATGTGCAAATTGTACAATTATTGAACAATTAACTTTTTGGACTACATTGTGATCTACCCTCAGGGTAAAATAGACCAAAACACCTGTTAAATAGAGTAAAATCCAATTTTAGCAAATGGTCTTTATTTCCTTAATTTACTTAGTTCATGAGAAAAGCTGTGATCAGGAAAAATATTTTACTCCCACAGTGGAATGAACTGCCAATTTGTTTTGTCTCTCCTCAGAGTACTTATTGTACTTCTTATCAAAATAGTGAAATGCATGTACAAATGAACTGTCCAGTTACAGGAACTTTTTACAGACACATTGATATGGCAAAAGGACTCTTCTAAAAAGGGAATTGGAAAGCACCCTTTTTTTTAACTAGGCTAGATTCTAATTTCAGTTAGACCAATGAAATTCAAGATTAATTACAGTGAAATGATTGAAGTTATTCTATGTATACACTGAGGTAACTCAAATCACTGCTAGACCCATTTTGTTTAAAATGCACAGCATGCCATAAAATGTGGAGTATATGGGAGATCACATAAGGACTGATTCCATTTGACTTGTAGATTTGATTCAGCCCACAATATGAGCAAGTTGAATATAGATTCATTCTCAAAACTCTCACATTTTCCAGGACATTTGGGCCCATCTGCAATCAGGCAAAACTCTCACACGGTCACTGTGAATAATCCCTGAGTAAGCCTTGAAGGATTTGGATATATTATGTATTTAAACGTGTAATATTGCATTGTCAAGTCTGTGCATGCTTCCCGCACAAAAAGATTATGAGCTTGTATAATCTTTGGAACATCTACTTGTCCTGCAGTTGTCCAGAAAACCCATGGTTGTGTCCTTAAAAATAATATTGTATTAAGGAGAGAGAGTGAGTGAACACACTTCGGTTTTGAAAATAGTGAAGTATTTCATAGTGTGTTACTCCCTTTGTAGAAAAATTTAGGGAGACCCTGGAAAATACAAACCACCCCAAAAAGCAGGGGGAGTGAAGCCTACTGTGTATGAAAAAAAAACCAGAAATGAACTGATGATGCAAAGGATCTTTGTAAACTCCAAAAAGTTCTGTGGATGAGAAATTATATACAAGTGACAGGCTCTTGAAAGGAAAACTGCCCCAGGGTAAAGTTTCTAAATGACAAAAAGAGAGTAGGTGAATATTATTACATAGCTTTGGGAGCCCACTAGTTACAGGGACATTTGGCAACCATCTATTTAATGGGATAAGGAAGGGATGGGCAGCATGCAAATGAAGTCATAACACCTGGACTCAAACACATAACACAGGGGGTAAAACATAACTAATAAAACAACAGAAATGTAAATTAGTCCCAAATTATTTATCTGTAATAACAATTAAGTTCAATTCAAGTTTTATATTTCCCTACCCACCCACAAAAACTGACAAAATTATTTTTATGTTTTTTCCCCACAAAAAATCAAATGGTATATTAGCAGAATTACATTGTCATACAGAAACAAACACTTATGCTCCCTAGTGATGACAATACTAGGAGACAACAGCATTTTTTATAAAATCCATATCTTTGTTCATAATAATCAGTAATTAGTTCTGGCAATGTCCCTGCTGTTCCCCTGCCAGCTGGAAGGAGTAACAATTATCTAGCTGGCACTTCTTCCCGGACAGTACCTTCGGAGGCTATATACATGAAACAATTTTCATGATGGTTCATTCTTCAGTTCTAAAGAGCTAGGACTGTTTTCCTGGGTTTGCCTCAGGAAATCATTATCTGCCTTCGTCATTTGATTGGGACGCTCTAAGAGGAAAAGCTTGAGTGACACTCATTCAATATTAAAAAGATAAAGTTATGTTTTTACCAGAAAATAAGATAAAAGTTTGGAAGAGAGTTTTTTTTTCCCCCAAGATTACTTAAGGAATTCATAAAAATCTGGAAAGTGATATACAAGAGAAGTGGGGGGAGAGTGGAATCCTCAGAAGTTTTATATTCTAGAACTTGAACTTGGGCTATGAATCTGAATGGTGTGGAAGGAACTGGAGCTTTTGCCAACAAATAAACAGAAAAATAAAATGGCAGAGTTGTACAAGTCAGGAATTCACATTCAGAGTGGCTAGGCAAGGCTTTATTTCTCTTCCTGAAACATTTACACAATGCACCCAACCCTCTTGTGTGTCAAACTTCCCGTGTGTTTATTATGCATAAACTCTGCCCTCAATATCTCTTTATAGCATTGACATTTGACTGATTTCACTAACAAATGTCTGATATGCATACGGAATTCTCCATTTATGTTTTCAGCACTCCTTTTAACCCAACTGAACACATAAAGGAGTGAGGATGCGAGCTACTGATTAACATCTCTTGGACAGAGTATCTGCACAGGTGTATAAGTCTCTAGTCCCCTCTCTATTTTATTACTTGGTTGATTGCACCTCCCTAGGGAGAGGCAGGAAACTTTAAAACACACAAGGTTTTTTCTATAAGGTTATGTTTTATTATTTCTTTGCCAGTAGCATTCACAATGTGCTAGGCAACATACTTTCAGTCAGGTGAATGAAAAATGATTTTTGCAGGAGAAGGGTATACTGGCTTTATGGAACAGTTCAGGCAGGGCAACCCAGGCAATGACCCGGAATGAAAGAAGGCATTAAGTTGATTGCTCGAGATGCAGAAAATGAGGGGACAAGGCTGGCATCTTTGGCAAAACAAAGAGGTGGAACTTAATACCCTAAGAAACAGAGGATATTAAGTAATAGGCCAGAGCAGAGTTGTGATGGGCCTTGAATATGAAGTCAAGTATAGTTATGCAGTAGAAACTAAGAAGCCAGTGGAGAAATTCAAATGGGCCTGCTCCATCCCAGGCCTCCATAGCCCTGTCAGATTAGTGAGGAAACCATCCATAGGCTTCCTTGCAATTCTTCCTGGCCTTTTTGCAACCTGCTCTAGAAGTGATAGGCTCCTGGAAACTTCTCCCCACACTGTGCCTCTGTATATAGACCATGCACAATATTACCCAGAGTGCTTTGTTTTCAGAGTACTGTGCAAGTATTAATTCATAGTTTTTCAATCAATAGAGCATGTTTTTCCCCCACAGTCCCAGACAAGTCAAAATTAGTAGTGGGATTCTCAAAGAGTCGAAGATTCGGTTCATTTTCAGTATCTCTTAAAAGTTTGAAAGCTTATCCATACATACTTAACAAAATCTCTTGGGTCTATAAAATTGAGCCAAAGATTATGTGAGGAAAGGCTTTCCTGTACCTTCACTTACAGTCCTGTCTGTAATCAGGTTGCGGAGACTCTGGTAAACAAATGTTCTCTCCAATTTTTTTCCTCTGGTAGCTGAACAAATGATTGTCAGATCTCAAATTTAAAACTTAAGTTCAATGCAGTACCTCCACCTGTTATCTTACTTTCACCCTCATTCTGTTTTCACCATCATTCACTCATTCCCCCCCTCTCTCTACTTATTCTCTTTCTTCATTCATTCATTATTATTTCTTCTTCAGACCCTCATCCTTCTTTTCATTCTCTTGCCTGCTCTCCCACTCCTCCTCTCCCCATGTCAGATGCGATCACCTTCATTTTCACTGTGTATGTATGTGAAAGAGACAAACTGAATTTTTAATCCAGTTTAATTATCAAATCAGTAAAGAAATGCAACAAGAAAAGTAACACATTAAAAAAAATTCTCCATCCACAGTATAAAAGTGCATTAACAGCCCATTTCACAATATATTTATCAAGATTATGAATTATTGTAAAATATCTAAATTTCAAATACATTTCTAAAACCACTAAAAATGGAAGAAATTAAGAAACTACAAAACTATACCTACTGCTTTTTAGACTAGTTAGTTTTGCCTGACGCAGTGAAAGATAGCAATGCATACTGCACGCCTTCTTCCAAACTGTTATCTAGTAGCAAAGAGGAGTAGAATCCTACTTTTACTCCACAAATATTCTTATACTGCCTTCATCCTCATCATAGTATCTCTACGCATTCCAGTAGTGCATTAAACAATGCACAGTGAGAGAAAAATCAATAGAAAGTACATTAACATTTTTCTTAACCACTTTGAGAAGAGGCTGCAATTTAGGATGGCAATAAAACATGAAAATAAGAGTTTATTTTACTGGATAGAAAAAGAGGAGGAGGACATTGATATCTCAGCAGTTAGATTGGTGGGAACATTAGTAGGTTAAGCCACAGTGAAGATCACTCGGCTACTTTTGGATTAGAGGTTTATATACAGGTCTCTGTGCTAGCCTTTTAGAATCTTCCACCTCACAGTATCAAGAAAATCCTTGAGCTCATGAAAATGACTAACTTCTATAGTAATCATGTATAAAGTCTTCTGATTTGGTGTATCAAAAATAAAGATCACTGAAAATAAGTAAATTATGAGGTTTGTCCTGTAATCTGATCAACAGCAGGAGCCACTGAAAATAAATAAATAATAATAAAAAAAAAAAAACAGAGTTTTTCAGGGGACACTTCTCCAAGAAACAATATTCCAATTATTCTATGGCACAGGAGAGGACAGATTTTACCTTTATCCAAATATTGGATGCACAATGAACAGAATTAATTAGTAAGAAGAACAGTATTATGAAAAAAGAGTTTTGCAAGAAGCCCTGGTAAAATCAAAAGATTACCTTATTTCCTAATCTTCAAAAGTTTCTAAGTAATTAAAACACTTACAAAATGCGGGTAAGGCAAATCCATCAGTTCAGTCAAGTTTTAACAAAAGCAGCACATGACCAAAATATAAACCCCCTCACATAGGAAGGTAAAAGTCAATTGCATCCAAGATAAAAGTTTGTCAAAAATAAAAATGAATTCCTGTGATTATAGCCAGTAACCACAGCATCAAGTTTCAAGTTCTCTTAGCTTTTGACCCCCTTTCACCAGGGACAGCTATCAGAACACTGGGATTCTCTCTAAATAGAATGTAGGGAGTTGCAGAATGGTGAGTGTATGCCACAGAGTGCAAAAAAAAAAAAAAAAAGATTAATATTCATCCTCCAAAAGACAGTTGTGGCAAATACCACCTTCACTTTCATAATTTCCCCTTAAGTTTATCTTAAACTGTTACCCTTTTCTAACGAAGAACGTAACTCCTCAGAAATATTCCCAAATATTTTAAAAGTATTTCAGCTTCAATGTATTATCCCCAGGAAATCTGGGATCAGCAAAAGTTCTCCCAGCCTCTGATGGAGGTGTAGCATTTCCTCCACCGCATTGATCCAAACAAAGATAACCCCTCAAAAATGATCTAGCAGTCTAAGGCCTATATATATTGAGGTCATGAACACTGCACATTGGGAGGTCATCAGCCTATAATGAGACCCTCAAACATTCACAATCTGGATGAAGGAAGGAGAGGCCAAGAGACAAGTTCTCAGTTTATATAGGTGACCCTAAGTGTTACTTGTGTATATTTCTGGCATTTAATGTGAAACATTTAATACTCACCTCCTACCACTGCCACCCAAAAAGAAAACAGTATCCTGGATTTAGCTCATTCTCCCCCAAACTGACCAAAAACATGCATCCTGTAACAGAGGAGTATTAAAGCATCATTACAAGCTATAGTCATGGGGAACTAAAGCAAAACCAGTGTCAAATCAGAGACCCCATATGGAAATTTACTGCCTGCATATTACTTTATTAAGTGATTTCTAAAAACATAAAACCAGTCTGGCCTCACAAAGAAAAAAACAACTGCTGCTGGTGCTTGACCACATATATTGTCTCATGAGAGGTAAAATTCTGCCATGAATCAATTGAGTCACTGATAGCTGGTTAACAGATAATGTGTGAGATTCCAGATGATTTCAACTAGTATCTTCATCAACTGTACAGTTAAAATTATCCTTTAAAACATTATGTGCTGGATAATTTTCTAAATGAGCATCTAGATTTTTAAAAATACATATTGTCTATATCACCAAAGTAGGGGCATAAATATTAAATCAAACTGGTTGGCATTATACAAAATTAGTCAGAATGTTAATAACATACATTTAACATATCTAACAACACATGGATCAATCCTCACATTGTCTGAAAACAAAATAGAAAATCCTACACTTTAATTAGATCCATGACAAAAAATCTCTCTCCCTTCTCTTTAGTTAGGTAATGAATCTGATTTATTTAATTTGTATACATTTCTTGTAAAAAAGAGATATTAACTCTTTTCTTTGACAGTCAAATACAGCCTTTTTATTTGCTTGTATACATGTTAGTGAAGCCGTTTATCCATGTCTGTTACATATTCACCTCTGTGCCTAATTAACAGAGGATGTTAGCCTAGGACTCATTCTTCCAACTCTGAAGGTTTTCAGTTATTTCATGGCTGCCATCTTGACTGACACCAGGGATTGAATTCAGGTCTCTTAGAGCTGAAAGAATGAATCCCTACAGCTTCAGCTCCACTGAGAGGCTCTGTAGCTGGGGACTATTACAAATTCATATCTTCTGTGGATTGGGCACAGAGTGAATTGGGTACTGGTGCATGAATTACATTATCATTTAGGGTACTATACATCATACTATATCACCATACAGGTACTAATTATTAGCTAGATTGGGCAACCCTTATGCATATTGGTGAGCACTTGGCTCACAAGTAGTTCTTTTGACATTATGTGATGTAGTACTAATGCATGGGAGTGAAAGTGGCCCAATATATCCAGTTACATGAAAGGGCATAACAAGGCAGAAAGAAGAAAGAACTTCAAGGACAAAGGAAATAAATAAAGGAGAGTAAAACTGCCTCTTGGCTACTAATCCCCAGAAGAAGACATTCATTTTAAAAAGAGGTTTCCAGAATCTGCGCCTTATTTCTTGCTACACTTATCTACAGAGGGTTTCTTCAGAATATGCTAAACAAGGAACAAAATCAGACTAAGCTCTAAAACTTCTCTTTCATATCATCTTCACATTTTCCTTAGGTTTCATTAAGAAGCAGCAGGCAGACCAGAATTCAGGGGGTCAGTGATATCATCTTTATCATTTCACCCACTCTTGGCCTCAGTTACATGAGAAAGAACTACAGAAATTATCTATGTGAATGTATTTTATATTGAATGTGGTGCTTCCAATTCCATGCACAGGGCCAGGTAAGCAGGCAGAGCTTCAGAGTCTCCTATTCAACTTATTCATAAATGATCTGGAGAAAGGGGTAAACAGTGAGGTGGCAAAGTTTGCAGACAATACTAAACTACTCAAGATAGTTAAGACCAAAGCAGATTGTGAAGATCTCACAAAACTAAGTGATTGGGCAACAAAATGGCAAATGAAATTTAATGTGGACAAATGTAAAGTAATGCATATTGGAAAAAATAACCCCAACTATACATGCAATATGATGGGGGCTAATTTAGCTACAACTAATCAGGAAAGAGATCTTGGAGTCACCGTGGATAGTTCTCTGAAGACGTCCACGCAATGTGCAGCAGCAGTCAAAAAAGCAAACAGAACGTTAGGACTCATTAAAAAAGGGATAGAGAATAAGACGGAGAATATCTTATTGCCCTTATATAAATCCATGGTATGCTCACATCTTGAATACTGCATACAGATGTGGTCTCCTCATCTCAAGAAAAGATTTATTGGCATTAGAAAAGGTTCAGAGAAGGGCAACTAAAATGATTAGGGGTTGGAATGGGTCCCATATGAGGAGAGATTAAAGAGGCTAGGACTTTTCATCTTGGAAAAGAGGAGACTAAGTAGGGATATGATAGAGGTAAAATCATGAGTGGTGTGGAGAATGTGAATAAGGAAAAGTTATTTACTTGTTCCCAAATAAAATTAAAGGGCAGCAGGTTTAAAACAAATAAAAGGAGGCTCTTCTTCACACAGCTCACAGTCAACCTGTGGAACTCCTTGCCTGAGGAGGTTGTGAAGGCTAGGACTATAACAGAGTTTAAAAGAGAACTGGATAAATTCATGGAGGTTAAGTCCATTAATGGCTATTAGCCAGGATGGGTAAGGAATGGTGTCCCTAGCCTCTGTTTGTCAGAGTGTGGAGATAGATGGCAGGAGAGAGATCACTTAATCATTGGGGCACCTGTCATTGGCCACTGTCGGCAGACAGGATACTGGACTGGATGGACCTTTGGTCTGAGCCAGTATGGCCATTCTTATGTTCTTATGTAATGTGTTCAGAATTCCGTTCTGAGGAAGTAAGAATCAGGGTCCTATATCCATGATAGACCTTGCTTATCACAGGTGATACATCTCTTAAGAATATGATTTTTCTTACCTCTTTTTCAGATTATATTTATTATTGATTGTGAATACTACATTTACAACAAATAAACCAATCCAATATCAAAGTCAACAGCTGAAAACAGAATGAGTGTCTCAAAATTTTGGTCTAAAATTTTAAAATAATAACTACATTTCTGCAGCTGGTAAGTGAAGATGGGCTGTTCAAATGTCAGACAATGAGCCAAGAATGAGAGTCCCAATAGAATTGTATGTGCACTACAGCCCTGTCCTACCAGCCTCCTTGTTTCACCTGGCATCCATAGCGCCTCTCTCTCTGGCCTGATCTACAATTAAAAATTAGATTGACCCAGCTACACTGCTTAGACCTGTCAAAAACCTGAGCTCAATAGTTAGCTTGACCTAATCCCTGATGTAGATTTGGCTAGGTTGACATAAAAATTCTCCCACTGATCTAGCTAATGCTTCTTAGAGAGGTGGATTAATGACATCAGCGGAAAAAAACAATTATGTCAATATAGGACGGGTCTGCAAAATGGCACTACAGTGGCACAGTTCTACAATTGTAGCTGTGCCATGGTAGCAGTTGTAGTGTAGATATGGCCTCTGTCTCTTTCTTCTAACCCGAACCATACTTCCATAATTCTAGTGTCATTGTTCAAAACAGCCCTATTAAAAAGTTACAGTTTGGATTAAAAAATATATAGGATTTTGACTTTAGGAATTCGATCAGTACTGTTATCTTAATTCAGTGTCTGAGTTTCTTAAGCTTTCTATCACAGTGTTCCTTTGTCATTTGCAGTAATGGTATATTACTTTTTCATCAATTATTTTTAATTTTATTTTTGCTTCTGTCTAGCTTCCTGCAACATTTAATTTTATTACAAATATATATGTCACTATAGTCTTCCTCACATTATTTGCAGCCTTAATTACACATCAAACATGACAAACCCATTTAGAAATTCTAATAAAAATACTGAATACTGGTCTACATTTTATTGATGAAAAATGGAAAGTTGATCTTTACATTAAGCAGTTCTGCATTTAGCTGAACAGAAATAAATTTTTGGATTTCAAAATGTGCAAAGGTTTTCATAAAAGCTAAATATTACTAAGTTTAAAATTCCAGAGAGGAAAATAAAAACAAACAAAAAAAGCATACAGCAGTGGACTTATCTCATGTGATGAACAGGATGCTACTGATGCACCTTGTTTGTTTTTATTCAAGCTACAGTTTAAAAAAAATCTGATGTTACTCTAACAATAATTATATTGGTATTTTACTCTTGTAGGAATGCTGTGGCAAACCAATCAAAGCATGAAAAGTGTAAAGACAAACAACTTTATATATGAGGGTGCAGTTTAGATACCTATATGTTGTAATATTTGCAAAAAATAATGTCTGCTATTTTTAGAGCCAAACAAGTGAAAATCTCTTTCCTCAGCTAAAGTTCAAAGCAATATTAAAAAAAAAAAACAGTTGCTTGATTCATCAATGTCCCATTCTGATGCTACTATCACTGATGTGGCAGTTTTAGCCATTGATATCAGTGGAAACAAGACTGGATCCAGAGTGCAGCTTATTTGTCATCTACCTCTCTTCAGGTAAGATTCAATCTTGTTCAGAGGGCAGTACAAACCCTATTTTGAGAACTTAATAGTGTCATATTCGCCTTGTGATGGCCCTGTGCACAGAGGGGGGATTTCATTTTAAGAAAGGGATAACCCAAATTCCTGTTGTTACTCAGCTTCAGCTTTCTCACTGACATTTGTGCCTAAATCACTGACCAGACCTTGACAGTCCACAGCACCTTCCTTTCTTAAGCAGCTAATTCATTGCTTACAGCTGTCCCAACCCTGCATTTTGTGGATCCCTACACTGTGGCCACATGTCTGGTTTTCTCCTCCTGATCAGGTTAACCCCTTCTATTCCAATTTCTGTCAGGGTCTAGTAGCCTATATCGCAAGCATAGTTGAATGAGATTCGAGATTTCTGTTTTGCAAAGAAATTTCAACATTTTAAAAAAGTCTCCTGTGACCTAGAAATTCGGGGAGGGGAGGAAATTCAGAAACATCAACACTTTGTGTTTCCTAAACAAAATCTGCTTCCCAGGTTACAGTCATGTGCTGAGTGAAATTGACAGTCTTAGACAGACAATGTGGATGAGGTAATATCTTTTATTGGGCCAACCAACCCACTTTTTCTCTCTAATATCCTGAGACAAACAAGGCTACAATACTGCAACTGACAGTCTTCTCAGTTTCACAAGTGCTAGCAGAAATAAAACTGAAGAATTTCAATTTAATATAGTAGCTGCAGTGCTTCCAAGACTACCAGCTTCCCAGATCCATGGTAAGAAGCCTGGAAGCCTTCAGAACCCAGGCTGGGGGGGTTCCAGGATTCCTGCTGCAGGTTCATTGAGCCAAGCCCCAACTGGCGAGCCCAGAACTTTCAGCTTGATAAATGTCAGGGACTGTGGCTCTTAAATCCTAGCTCATAGGGCTCTACGGGGCTAATAAGCTCCAACCTGCCACCAAGCGATCGTCTAACTGTATGTTGAACTCCAACATACTACTCCAATCCTGGAATTTGATTGGCAGAATGCTGGGGGTCCTAATTGGTTCCCAGATTCTATATAAACCCAGCACAAGAAGAGGAAATTGTCCACCCAACTGGGTTCTCCCTGCTGCAGACTGCTTCCCCTGAGATACCTGCTCCTACTGCCTGCTGCTGATCTGGTAACCTGACTTCACCTGCCTCCTGACACCTGACCTTGGTTATCCATCTGAATCTGACCTCCTGGTATCAAACCTGGCCTGACTTCTGCTCTGACCACTAAGTCGAGCTGCCCACATCCTGGTTATAACAGTAAAAGGAAATCGTGCGGATATAAATTTTAACCAAGTCATTTTTTCCTAGTTCACATACACTGTGCAAAGGATCTGGAGCAAATGGCATTGTTCAATGAATATTGAACACATAACCCTTTTTTTTGGTATTGGAATTTTATTTCTCCTGTTGGCAGACGAAGATTTAGGAGATGTCAAAGCACTAGCTTCAGGTGATGTGAGGGCAGCAGAAAAAGCATCATCAGGACCATCATCATGAGTAATTGGTGCTAAAATAATTCAGTCACACCATAGATCTCATCCTGCTCCCATATAAATCATGACCAAAACTCCCATTCATATCCATGGAAACAAGATTGAGTCCTATATGGCAAGACCAACATGTTTGTGTACACTGTTGACACATAGAGATTGCTTCTTTGCTCTCAAAGAGTGTACAAACTTAAGAAATGACTTTAAGACTTGTATATTTCCCAACCATATTGTATAAAGAAAATTTAGTTATCTATTTATCATTCCATTGTTTGGGAATAGACGACATTTGCAAAAACTCAAATTTAATTTTGTATTTATACTCATGTTTTACTACTCATAACCATAGGTGCTAAATTAGGGGTGCAGGGGATGTTGCTTTACCCCCCTGGCTTGAAGTGGTTTCCATTATATACAGGGTTTACAATTTGGTTCAATGACTTTCCACACCCCCACTACAAAAATTGTTCCAGAACCCCTGCCCATAACAGGTATACTACTAAACATACTGTATTTTTTGTCTATGTACTCAGATGGTAGATTCTATGGACCCTATAGGCCTAAGAGTGTTACAAGAAGCTATTTACAGAGGGCCCAGATGTACCACTCTTATTGAATGGTACATTAATCTGAGATCAGTCCCCTTAAAACTAATGGGTCTACTCATGGAATAAGGTGAAATTGAATGTGATTAAGATTAGCAGAATCTGGCCCCAATAGAAGAGCATGATAAGTGGTAACAACAATGCAGATTTTAAATATACATAATTAATTGCTTGATACTAAGATTTTATCTTTTTTCCAATATTGCACTTACGTTAAGATAATGCATAGTCTTACTGAGTTTCAATTATGCACTTTTTTCTGAACTTTCATATTTAATTAATTTAATTTACTTAACTGCAGGGGAGGGGACACAACAGCCCCACTGAGGTTGCTCTTCTTTCTGAATCTGGCAACTCACTCCCCAGAATGGCTGTTTAAGTTGGGCCACAGTCTTGAGAAATGACACTTATTTGACTGTGGAATGATTCTAGAAATATTGTTACTAATATGTTGCCATAATCTTAAATAATTGGAAATTCTACCCATGTTATGGTAAGTGTAAGAATAATTACCTGATAATCAGTAAGCATGTAACTGTGTAATTACAGTGTAAATACAATCAGATTATATCACAGGATTACTGTTTTATCTGCTTTTAAAACTGTTTGTGTGCCTCTAAACAAACATCCAATGTACAATCTGGTTATAAAATATACATTGCTCTGAAAGTGCTTCCTTGTTTAATCTGATTGGAGCTTGTGCCCTTGTAATGATCCAGTACATTTGTGGCATTTGGCATATTTCACTTCATGGGACGGTATTCTGGCTTCCTGAAATTGTCACATGGGCTAAATATTGCATGGCTCAAGTACAACTCAAAATTATGATAACACAAAGAAGAGGAGAAACCATAGCAATGCCCTCCCAGCTCAGTTATTTAAAAAAACTGCAGAACACGGGGTACTAACTCTTCAGAAAACCCACTAGGGTTATTATTCCAGGCAAATAAGTTGTATTCTTTTAGTCATATTTTAGACTTTTTCATAAAAAGCAAAGTAAGTTTTACATGTGAATATTTTGTTTCAATTTTGTAATTTCAAACAATTCCAACATTCTTTCTGCCATCTTCCCCAAAAAGTTCATCCTATTATCTGAAGATCAATCCAAGTTCTTGTTTTTTCCAGCCAATGTACACCAGTTCTTACATTATCATCATCTGTGAAAAGGATTCTTATCAAGTGAAGCTAGGTTGATTTTAATTCTACAAGAAAAGCATTTGACAGAGACTAAAATAGTTTTACTTAACAGGTGGGAGACTTATAAAGACTGCTTTCTGAGTCATGCTGGTTCATTGTTGGGCATAAAAGTTCAGGACGGTTTTTGTAGCAAAATTATGATAATAAGCAAGCCTATCAATGACTCACAGCTGTGCAATTGTGAAAACCCAGTGGATGAAGCTGTGTGGGATATTTGTTTGGTCCACTTATATTTCAGCACGTGTGAGTATTCATGTCTGATGAAAAGACAAAAACATGGTAAGATGATATAAAACAAAACAGCGGATGACAGAATACACTTTCCATTTCTTCCTTGGACCAACATTAATGTACAAGCAGAGATCTCTTATATATCATGATAAACAAAATTTTAAAGAGAGATTTTAGCTAACCTAGTCTGCAGTCATTTCTTTTTGCAACTGACTGGTTTGTTGGTGTCATCAATGTCATTTCAAATTTATCTGCAGTCAGGATTAAGCATGCTATCTACCATACAAAATTCACATTATCATTTAATTTAATCTATTTATCCATTTGTAAAGTGCCTATCAAAATGGAATCTGGATGCAGGAATACAAACATCAATGCTGTTACAAACAGAATAACCCACATCTCAACAAATCTCTAAAAATCCATGTCTGTTTTCTATGTAAGGGGGGAATTTGTATCTTAAATTATAATTTTGCTAATGCTACGAAATGATGTGAGATTACTTTATTAAAGACTGCAAATATCTAGGATGGAAATATTTTTCTGAGACATCACAATAGAACAAGAAAATGATATAAATCTACACAATGGTTTGAAGAAAATATGAGAATTAAGAAAATTAATAAAAATGATCTCCAGAATATTTGAATGTGATTATTTATGAACAATGATTGTCTTTACCAAAGTGAAACAAACACCAACAAAGAAACACTATGGATTACCCCACTACTTACAGAAGGAGATCCAAGAAGTCATTGATCATGGACTGCATATACACTTCTCAGCTCTCTGATAGGGTGAATTCAATGGATGCACCATACTAAAGTGCAAAGGGGAAACCAACTATCCACAACCACTCTATCCATCCCAGCACCGCAACCCTAATCCCAGCCTGGTGCAGAGGGGAGGCCGGAGGAGGGTTGAGTACAGGGTGGAGAGCAAGGCCACCCCACAGCCACAATGACTTTCCCATATGGCTGGACCCAACTCCCTGGAACATGAGTGATGCTGAGACTCATTCAGAATTCATGATGGAGAGGCGGCTGGACCTAGCCCGAGTGGTACTAAGTTCCCACCTGTACCAGGTCACAGTGCACAGAGTGGGGAGCTCAGCCCAGCCCCATGGGACAGAAACCACTGACACTGTGGGATAACCGCTCCCCTTCCACCCACCCCCTACCGCCCGGCACTTCCCTCTGAGGTGCAGGGCCAGCTCCAGGTTTTTTGCCGCCCCAAGCGGCGAAGAAAAAAAAAGCTAAAAGAAAAACCTGATTGAGCTGCTGCTGAAGTGCCGCCGAAGAGGAAGAGATGGAGCGCTTGAGCTGCCGCCAAATACCCGGACGTGCCACCCCAATAACGGATGGCGTGCCGCCCCTTTATATTGGCCGCCCCAGACACCTGCTTCCTTTGCTGGTGCCTGGAGCTGGCTCTGCTGGGGTGGGATAATTGTATGTTGTTATTGATTTTTTTTATCTTTAGTTTAATTATTTCTAGGGAGCAATTAACCGTGTGACCATTAAAGCTGCCTGCTCTTCAAATTGAAGGGGAGGTAGGGGAAGGGAAATTTTACATCCACGAATAAGCTCAAGTAAATGTATTGTGTCATAGAAATGGATCAGCTAATTTGCAAAGAACAATTTATTCATTGTTTTTTGCCCCCTTTTCAGTTTGCAAGGTATCCATAAATATGCTTTGATTTTTATGAATTTGTTATTTATAATTTATCAATGAATGGTTTGTGCCAATATATGTCAGCCTATTTCAGCCTGTTTGCTGCAACAAAAGCATTCTGAGGAACAAAATTTCACTCTCAGAAATGTCAGAAGAAAGTGAATAAAAGAACCCCTCATAGCAAATAATTTTTTATTTAAACAAATGCCATGTTCTTTGAGCTCTGCTAACACAATACATTTGTAACTTCAAGTTCTACAAATATTAAAGTACTGTATCCTATCCCCTTCTCTACATACAGATGGGCTGCTGCATACCATTCTGTGAATGTGGTGCTTCTAGGAATATTTCTGGTTACTCTTGCCATATGCATGTCCAAGACCAGTAATGAGTCTAAAAGAACCCCACAATTACACACTTTCTTAATAATAAGGTGACAGACTCCTTCTATTCAAAGTAAAGTCACAGCTGCTGCTAGCTCCTCAGATGATTTTCTGTACCCTACCTACATCACCTCTGTTTTTCCTGTGCATGAGGCAACTGTCTTTCATACAGATCTGTAGTTCTTTGAGACTTCCTAGCAACAGCTTAGGATGAAATTCACACCTGTAAAGACAAAACAGGACTCACAAGGCAGGCATCTGATGGCATAGCAATGGTCTCTCTGTGCAGGAGCACATTTCTCCATTAATGATGAGACAGGAAGCTAATGGTCATATGTATATGGATAGAATGTAGCCTAGTGTGCTGAAATTCTCCCAATAGACTTATGTGTATCTTATACCAGAAGTAATAAGGCCTGTGCAGCTCCACAAGGGAGGGTCCTCAAGAATGCCTCAAAGGATGACCCTGTGACTTCTACAATGTGTACGAAACATTTTGGTGAGTATAGGTCTGAAACCAAAATGGAGGAGTCCTAAGAGGCTTTAATTGAGAACTGCTGTTGCAGTTTATATTTCACCATCTTTTCTATTAACATATCCAAAAGGATAGAGTAAATACTGGTTGGCATCTGGAAAGATCTTTAGTACTAAATGGTACTTGCAGATTCACAAGATTTAAGATTGCTGGTAGTTAATTATTTACTGAAGGAAACAATCCCTGTCCATTCTGGGCCAAGGCACTTCCTACTGTTCTTTGCTGATCAAGAAGGCTAAGGGTCCAATATATGGTAGCATTGACTTCCCATGTTTAGAATTGGGCATCAAGTTTATTTAAGGTAAATATGAACCACTTTAACTTGTGTTTTCATTTTATAAACAAGAGGAATCTTAGCTGATCACAGCCCAGCAAAAAAATTGACATTATCTCCTCATGAATGTCATTGAAATACTTATTGATTCTTGCCTTAAATTTGGAAGGTGTTTGCTTGATACTATTGCCAATGATAGTTGCACAGAGACGCCAGCATATAGTGCTTTGGAAACACTAGTGGAGCAGTTACTGGCCCTTTAACTAGTCTGGTCTTGCAAAATTCTATTCATCCGAGCACATTCTATTTTTATTGAAAATAATCATGTATAATATCTGGTATACTTGATGTCTGACTAATTTATTTGTGTAACTATTATGGAAGACCTAACTATTTATTTCTAAGTCTTGTCCTTGAAGTCTTATTCATCCTCACCCAATTCCCAATGTGACATCACTGAATGCACCAGTCTTTCATAGCTTCTTTTCTTCTGTTTATTGTTTTGGTTACTTGTAAGTTCTTTTATCTTTTCATAGAATAGGAATAATGTTCATGGCAATGGAATATATTTTCAATACATTGTTTTTGTATCTCTCACATACTTCAGCTTCATTTCAGCATTTAATCACCCATAAAAGACATTCGCTTTTTATGTGCTCCACAGGCATGAATATTATTCTTTAATTATAATCCTGTACTTCAAATTATTATTGTCCTTGGATCAAACTGTTCATGTAGCATTCATACCTTATTTAAACAGTAACTCAGATGTGGATACAAGTGCTTCAGAAGATAAAATATCAAGGCTAACAATCAAATTAACAATAGAACTAAAATAATAGAAGGAAAGAAGCAGTAACTTAAAATGTAGCTCAAAAGTTGGTCTCTTTCACCAAGCGAAGTTGGTCCAATAAAAAATATTGCCTCACTCACTTTGGCTCTCTAGTAACTTAGCACGTAAGTTGTCTTTTCAGTGCTACTCACTGAAATGGCATATTGTTTTTCAAGTGATCCAGAAACAGCAGGCATATGAGACTAGTTAAAGACTATAAATCAATGCACTAAATAAATTACACCATAGCAGTTTACGCATCCAAAACAGTAATTTATTTTTAAAAGTAACATCATAAAAAAATCAATATACCCCAAACTAAAGTAATATCATTCACTTTAATCATAGTTATGTGTTGTGTTCAGACTGCTTTAAACAAATTAATAAATTATTTTTGAACTTCTGTTTGCCAGTTTCATGAATTTTATTTGAATTCAACTAGTGCAATCTCCACCCACAGTTGATCTGCTTCTATTTCTTATTTCCTAAATCCAGATGACCCATGTAGCAAATTGTATGTTCAAATTTCAGTGTGATGAGGAGCATATAAGTGGATGGATAGATAGATTATACAGGTACAGTAGATAGCCAGAATCAGACCCTTTCACTTTACTAGACTTTTAGTCCTGATGCTAAATAGGAAAAAACAGAGTTCCTCTGTTAAGCATTTAGCATGTAATTTTCTTCAATCACAAACTCAAGCAATATAGTTTTTCTATAAAGAACGCAGTAATGGATTCTATAATGCCAGTGAAGCACAAAACATACAGATGCCGTTAGAAGACATCCAATTTAAGCAGAACTAATAAAGTAGCAATTAGATAGCTTACATCTGCATAAGCTAAAATAGGCGAGAACAGTTAATTACAAAATGTTTTGCTTGCATGTTAAGCAAATTACCTTACTGAATTCTTCCCCTGGAATCCTCTTGTAGGGCATGAGAGGGTGTGTGGGGTAGAGGTGAGGAGAAGAGAGGAGAATTATATTAAATTTGGGTTATGATAACATTTTAAAACTGTTAGAAACCTACTCAGTGATCAAGCTTGCTTAAACAAATAGTGTCCAAGCCAAAAAAAGCTCTAATGCCCCAATATTCTTTAGTTAACGATACTCAAAAGTCTTAACACAAGCAATGTGGACTTAAGCCATACCTGCTACCCACCTTTAATGTGTGACTATGAAGAAAAACATAAAAGTGCTGCATGATGTCACATTCCAATTTCCACTCTCTTTATCCCTGAAACCTAAGCTCATATCATAAAACTCCTGCCTCTTCCTTCCTTCCCTTCCTCCCTACTCAACAAGAGGATGACTTTGAGATTGCACTCTGCTGTTAATTCCATTTGGTAATTACCAATTTCCTGACAGTTTAGTAGATCAGTGGTACAGCTTTCAAGTCAGTTTTTATTAAAAGTGGAATAGTCAAGTGACAATGAGCTCATGGGATGAAGTCCACAAGGTTAGAGGAGTTCTTGGCTATAATTTGAATCTCTATCAAATATATGTTATGCAGTTCGTCTCACTTCTCCCTCTCTCTCTCTTTCCCTCTATTAGATAACAGATTAATATGAATATTGCCCTTTAGGGCCCCAATAATATAAATATTTACTACTAATAATAGTAACCACTTAAAAACACCCCCATGGAATTCAAATGATAGCATGTTCTGTTATTAACTGTGATTACACTATACAGATTATTGTTCTGATCTTATCCTTATGCACCTTCATTCTTACAAGCTATATTAAACATCGGGGTATATTTTGTGCGAGGTAATAAAGAACTAGGATTTTAAAGGGTTAAATATATTGACTGCTTTCAAAATAATTGTGTCAAAATATATCTTTTAAGCGAGTCTAAACAAATAGTAGACCCATGATCATCAATATGTTTTAAATGAAATACATTTATCAGGAGCTACATGAGAAGTCATTAAGTTCATTGGTGATCATTTTTCACAACTGCATCCTCTATATATGGTATAAAAGCCAGTAGAGATTGACAGTCAAAACAGGTCCTCCACAAATAAGAAGAAACCATAACAATGACCCCCAAGATATTTCCAGTTCTGTTTTCCAAATGTTATTTATAGAGTTGATTCATGCCTTTTAAATATGAACTTGCCATAAGAACAAGAGAAGTGCAAAACTCTGGATTATTTTTGTTTTGGAAAGCCTTTCCAATCATATTTTGGTTTTCCCAAACCAAACCTGGGATGGTTCAGATCCAGAACTCATTTTATATGAACACCTGAGGTTCACAAGGATGGAGGTAATATGATGATCATCTCCTATTGTATAACATAGTCTTGGTTCTTGCAGTGACTATCATTAGTTTCCCCAGGCCTCACTCTATCACTGCTGTATTACTTTTTTCCTCTATGCATTTTGTTCTGTTCTATTCCATATCTTTTTGCATCCCCTATTTACTCATTTTTTATGTAACACTTCTTTCCATTTTTCTTTGCTTAATTTTCCCAATTTGATTCTCTTCTTTTAAGTCTCTCTCTCACTCCAATATCTTATTTGCCTCTTTCCCCCCCAATCTTCTCTCACTCTAATATATCTTATTGTCCTGTGTTTTCTCCCACTCTTTTTTCTGTGTCCTCTCAGTTTGTTTTCTCCTCTCTCTAGCTCCTTTTGCTCCTCTTGCTGTCTTTGTGGCCAGACTTCAATTAGAACGCAGCATTTGAAAATCACTCTTCTTTTAGGGTAAAATTCTGCCCTCAAATGAGCATGCACAATTCCCAGTGTAGGTTGCAAGATGGAATCAGACACAGTACACTAACTATAAAGTCTACAGATTGATCTTTTTTTTAACACTAATGGAGGAGCTTTTATACCACCATGTCCCCAGCCATATCAAATAGTCTGCAGTGTTACATAACATCTAAGAAAATCCATATGGGCACTCCTACTTATAAAACATTTCATTTTCCTTTTATCTGACCTAACATAACCCTTTGCTGTATATGGGTCTCTTTCAGACAGCTCATGCCAGCTTGTTTTAAAAGAACCTGGCTTTATTTAAAAAATTAAAACAAAAATTGCCAGCCAACTACCTAAAAGCAGTGAAGCAGATGACTATGGATTTATCTGTAATTCATAATATATTCTCTGAATTGTGTTTCACTGCAATGAATTATGGGACAGATGGTCCTTCAGGGTGCTCCTAGACCTCCCATGATCCATGGAAGTATCTAAGGCAACTTGGGACATCTGCAAATTAACAGGCACATTTACATGTTAACCAGAGCCTCTCTATTGTGAATTACTACCCTGATTCCACTTGGTAGCTTGATTCCCTGGAAAGTTTGTTTGTCCTTTGTTTAGTTTGGAAAAGAGAAGACTGAGAGGGGACATGATAGCAGTTTTCAGGTATATAAAAGGGTGTCATAAGGAGGAGGGAGAGAACTTGTTCACCTTAGCCTCTAAGGATAGAACCAGAAACAATGGGTTTAAACTGCAGCAAGGGAGGTCTAGATTGGACATTAGGAAAAAGTTCCTAACTGTCAGGGTGGTTAAACACTGGAACAAATTGCCTAGGGAGGTTGTGGAATCTCCGTCTCTGGAGATATTTAAGAGTAGGTTAGATAAATGTCTATTAGGGATGGTCTAGGCAGTATTTGGTCCTGCCATGCGGGCAGGGGACTGGACTCGATGACCTCTCGAGGTCCCTTCCAGTCCTATAATCTATGAATCTATGAATCTATGAAAGTCAAGATTGCCTTGCCTTCCTGCTGACAGCTGACCTAACCACTGCCTCCAGAGAAAAGGAGTGGGAGCTTCATTGCAGAAAGAGTGAGAGCATTCTCTCATCGTTGCCACTGTCTCTTATGAGGTAATCACTGAGGTTTTGAGACAACTTGATGCTGGAAAGAGGAGCCTTCCTTATTCCTCCAGATTCCTTTCTCCACTTATCATCATGGCAAATCCCAAAGGGACATGGCAGACTGAGCACCACCCGGATCGATTTCTGGCTAGGTTCTTACAGTGGTTTGTCTGGATATTCAGTTTATGTCCATCGCTGGCAATTTTAATCACACCACCAAAGCTCTTTGCACTCATGTGATTGCCAATCATATAGTGGCATTCATGCTTTGTAATTCATTGGTCTTCCATTCTAATAATATGCCCACACCAAGAAAGCAGCCAAAACTGAACAGCTATGGAGATAGTTGCTGGGTGTGGTTTAGAATATCCTCATTTCTGATCTTATCCTGCCACTTGATATGGAGCAGCTGATGGAGATGAGTAGAATAGAAAATGTAATCCAGTGATCTTCAGCCTTCCTCAGAGCCCAGGTTTCACTTCTGTATCACGGAGTTGGTAGAACCGTGATTCTACAGATCCACAGCTTTGTTGCAAGCTTGATGTCACGGCATCCTAACAGAGGTCACTGAAGGGCCTGAAACATGGCAGCTGATGCTGCTATTTGAGGGTCCACATCTCCCCCACTTGCCTTAGTGGAGCACAGTACAAGGACCTATTTTCCAACTACTCAAAGACCTTAAATATATATTACTGAGCCCCATCCGCCTCCGAGAAAGGCAGATACATTTATTGAAACTAACCTTGGCAGTATTATCTCTTACGGGCTGCTCTGCATTTTAATGTGGTTTTGCAGAAGCCTCATAGCCTGAATTGCTTAACCATTCTAACATTAATTGGCAATTTCCTGTGGTCAGAATAATATACTTAAATGCTGCGTTATGTTTGTACTGAGAGAAAATACAGGGCATTTTGTAGTGGCAATGAGGCAAAATCAGCAGGTGTGATTATCATGATAAGTATACCCCCGAGTGCTTGGAGGCACATGGCTGCATCTGGTACATAGTTATCTCTCCAGGGGTGAGATTATTTCATGATAACTATACCGCCCTAATGGCCTATTGCTTAAGTAGTATTCATGACCCTAACAGAATTCTCCTCGTAATGAACAGACTGGGTATTTTTCCCCCCAGCTGTCTACTCTTATGTTTTTAAAAAATGTTTCTTTGTTCATTTCTATTCATTAAAGAGGTGCATTTATAATGTAAAAGTAGAGAGTGTTATGCGTAGTGGCAGAGCTGTGGATAAACAAAATGAAAGCTTTCTAGTAAGTGAGAATTGTCATTATGATCCAGATTCTCAAGAATATTGCTACTCCTTTGAGCCACACAACTATGGCAGATTATGCTGGCCAGATTCCATCTGAAGTCTCACGCCAGGTTTAAGGAATCTTCAATCTTCAGTGGTATGGAAGTAGCATATGGTCTATCACCCACTGCCATACTATCTGGAGGGGTGCAGCTGGAGAAAAAGGGGAAATTCCAAGACCTACCTATACCCTGCTGATCCCTTCCTGCAGTTTTGGCCCCTTGACACCTTTGGCAGCTGTTGTAACTTAGGGTACATCTATACTTACCCGCTGGTTCGGCGGCAAGCAATCGATCTTCTGGGATTGATTTATCGCGTCTTGTCTAGACGCGATAAATCGATCCCAGAAGTGCTCGCCGTCGACGCCGGTAATCCTGCTCCACGAGAGGAGTAGGTGGAGTCAACGGGGGAGCCTGCCTGCCGCATGTGGACCTGCGGTAAGTACCTTTAAGTTAGAACTAAGATACTTCGACTTCAGCTACGTTATTCATGTAGCTGAAGTTGCATATCTTAGTTCGAACGGGGGGCTTAGTGTCGACCTGCCCTTAGAGAAACCATCAGGCAATTCTAACTCATTATCTGGGATACTAGACCAGCTCTCAGGGGCCCCAGGACTGAGAAGGGCAAAGATGAGCTTCACACCATCCTTGCACTGCCTCTCAAGTGTGATGTCTGCTCCTCAACTATAGCAGAGATCTGCTACTATATTTTTATGTCATGTTCTTAAATCCAAATGATTGTGTATGAGTTAACACTGCACTAAAATCCTAGTATAGAATTTAAAAAATATTAGAGTTGAGGGAAAGAAATTTTATATTTTATTTAATAAATTATTTTGAAACCTTCTTTTAAAAGTTAATGTATTTTTCTAGCCATTTAAGCTAAGCATAGAAACTCAGAAAAAGACAAAATGACAGGCATGTGAGTGTTACCAACTACAATAAGCAAGTTTCTCCTCTTCTTAATGGGGCTGAAGATAACTGTTAATCTCTGCAGGTTCAGCTGATAAATGAAAGTGAGATATGATAAGAAGAAGTTGAACATTTCTAAAGAAATATTTCTTTATTAAGCATGTTCATCTTTAAAAATACTTTTGAACAGTGAAAATTATTATGTTTTCACAAGGTACTAACTATTCAGGTAGTTAAACCAACATTTTATTTTTAAAGTGAGTCACAGGATATTTCTTAATTAATTTCACAATTCCCAAGAGAAATTAAAGGGATTATTCTGTGTGCTGTAATTTCAATCAATTTTACTACATAAAGAAATTTTACCATGATATCTTATCTCTCTCTCTTGTCACATGGTTCAGGGTATGTGAGGAAAGTCAAACATGCCCACCAAAGCCAAACATATTAAACAAAAATTGAAGTATTTGATTGTCTGAGTCCCAAACCTTGATTTGGCCTTAAAAAAGTGGTTTTTCTTTTTGGGAAGAGAGCTTCAGATTTTTATTTTCAGAACATTCAATAAATGATTTTGATTTGAAATTAAACATAGGATACTAACTGAAAACTGTGTTTTAAATAAGTTTTCTTTTGATGAAGACTTTTAAAACAAAAAAAAAGTATGCAAGAGAATTCTGGAATAACAGCAGGCAACAGTGAAAGATCTATGCTCAAGAAGCTTGGCATTATAAAATAAATACACAGTGACAGTAAGCGAGATATAAGATCATTCTTAATTTGTTTGACATTAATGATTAATAAAGAGTTTAAAAAAACAAACATAGGCTTTTTAAATACAATTTATTTTTTCATGCATCCTTCAGATTAGCAGGCAAGTTATTCCAGTCAAAAGGTAAGCAATAAAGAGCAATTTTCCATTTTCTTTTTTAACTTCAGGAACTCCAGCACACCAATCCCCAGAGATCTCAGTGAATAATTTAATTATCTCTGTAAAAGGGAAAAATGTCAAAATCCACAGGCTTTTCCTCTTAGAACATCTAAACAAAATTGTCTTCCTATGCAAGTCAAAGCTCTGCTTCTCAGGCAGCCACTCGACCGTCTGTCTAGCATAGCTGTGTGTCACACACTATAGATGTAGAATAAACTTGAAATTACATTCAACCACACTCCAAATATTGCAAGCTACATCTCGTTAAAAAAACGGTCCATTTTGCTTTTATACCAGTTGTGTGACAGAAGGGGACGGGAGATTCAGTGTTTACCCTGTATCTTTTTCTGAATTTTACTAGTGAAAACTTGTTTTCCCCTAGTAGAACCTGAAACAATGAGTGAAAGGGAAAGGAGTAGAGAATTAAATAAAATTAATTCAACTACATCAGTCATTCTTGCAACCTTAGCTTTCAACAGCATTCAGCAGTAAAGGGGCTGCTTTTGAAGGAAAATTACTGTCTACACATAACTGCAAATGTAAATTAGAAGCACAAAGTATAATTTTGTTTTACAAAACACCTTAAAGGTTAGGATTTTTTCCACCATAATGTTCTTCACACATTGACTATATAGGTTGCTGGAGCAAACATAGGCCCCAATTCAATAAAATGGTCTTATTCAGGAAAGTACTTAAGCATGACCTGTTCCATTGATGTGACCATGATTTCAATGGGACTACTTGTGTTCTTAAAGCTAAGCACCTTTTAAAAGTGTTTGCCTGGACCAGGGGCAAAGACCCAACTGTGGTGCAGGTCTGGGGCTTCAGTAGCTCAGGCAATTTAGCTTACTGAATAAAACTTCTTGTAATTGAACAAGGGAATGTTGACCTTGCCCCTAGGATTCTTTCATGTCCTCAGACCCTCTCATCTCTCCCAAAAGTACAATCCAATCTTTAATTACTACCTGGAAGTCACCAGGAATTGGCAACAAGAAATTCGGTTTTCAATTTCATTTTACGAAGAGGTATTTCTAAGGGTCAAATTCTGCCTTCAGATTCAAACACAGGATCCCATTGACCCTAAAAATCTTTTTCTTTGTGTGTGTGTTTCAGTGAAAAAAAATAAGGAAAGAAACTCTGATAATTGAGAAAACCCTTCCATTGTACAGACTGCACTCATTCAAAGAACAGGTATATTAAATGTGCTCAGTTTATTGTGTTTCTAGGTCTCATAGACCAAATTCAAGAGCATAGTTCACATATAAAGAAAAACATTTTTCTGAATGACATACTACAGGGAATAACCCTTAACTCCTAATAATCTATTAAAATCTTGAAAGATGAACATTTGTTCATATGGTACAATCAAAATTCCCAAGTTATGTTATAAAGTAGTGAGGATAATTGTTAACCTTTTCCACTAAGTTTGGAACTGTTTCCCATACCAGTGGGTAGAACAAAATTAGACAAAGGAACCTAGAGAGGCTTGAAAATAGATAGATAGAGAACACAGAGTTAATTCATCTTGGCAAATCAATCTAAGCCATCCATACTGCATGGCAAAACTTGGAAAGTAGGACTGCCACTAAAAAGACCAAGAGGTGACAATAGACATAAAACTAGATACAAGTTTGCAATGGGATATGATGGCAAGACACGACAGCAGCAACAAAACAAATGAAGCTTTGGGCTATATAAGAAGCATCATGTCATGGAGCAAACAGGTTGTGGCTTGTCACCTTCATATGGTTTTCAGGACTCACTTGTAGTAAGATTTCTATAGATTTTTACTCCCCTTGACAGGAGTCGGATATAAATTAATAAAGGGGAAAAAATCCGTGACTGGCACTTCTAATGGATCCATTCTTGGATATCCAATCCATAGTCAGTTTCTCTTTCACATCTACTTGATATAGTAAAATTTGTGTCTGTCTGTCTGATATACACACCTACCCCACCTTCTTAAATGGAGAATACTGCATAATTACATCATCAGACTTCTTCGCTGGCCCCATGCTCACAGCAATTTGAAGATATTGGCAGTGCTATGGTACAATTTTTGTCTTGTTTTTCCATTAGCCTAATTAGAAATGTCAGGCTCATAATGGAAAGTAAAACCAGTGAGAAATACACCTTGAACCTATCATCAGGTAGGTGGGTGGGTGGAAGGGAGGGAAGGATAGCTCAGTGGTTTGAGCATTAGCCTGCTAAACCCAGGGTTGTGAGTTCAATCCTTGAGGGGGCCACTTGAGGATCTGGGGCAAAATAAGTACTTGGGCCTGCTAGTGAAGGCAGGGGGGCTGGACTCAATGACCTTTCAAGGTCCCTTCCAGTTCTAGGAGATGGGATATCTCCATTAATTTATTTATTTATCATGAAGTTCCTTTTTCTAGTCAAAATGCTCATTGCATCTTGTGACACAGCAGAATGTGTGTATGTGACATCTGGATCATTCCTGCCTTGAATCTTATGCACTCACTTTTACTTTTGGAAAATGAGTGTTAAGTGGGTGTAAAACACTAACATTTCTGAATCTAACTGCCTACACTCACTTTGCACAGGGGCAAATGACTAGATAAGGTGCAAGGCAATGGAAGATCAGGCCCCAAAATCCAAATATAGGACTGTGTGCTACCCTCAATCTTTGAAGAAAGCTTTTATGTACATCAATGGCTGTTCTGTAGGATATGCCCTCTCAAAGGGTCTATTCCTTTATTTTTTCTTGTGTTTTAAAATATTTAAACTATTTACACATCATTAAACAAGATCTTTACAATAAAGTAACAAATGTTCTGGCTTAAACCCATTAAAATATAAACAGAGGAAGAAGTTAAAATTTGAAATTATACCTAGGTTGTAATATCTTTATGACTCTATTATATATCCTCTCATTAGCCTCTCAACAGTTCTCTCTATACACATGAACACAATAGGACTCTGGCCTCTAGGCACTACCAGAGTACAAATAATGAATATAATATTAATAACTCTTTTTGATGTAATTAGGGTTTGCAGAGTCTCAAAACAATGAATGATTTTACATAGCATATGTGCTGCTATATTAAGGATGAATTAAGACTGAAGTGTCAGTCTAGTGCCACAACATTAGTTAAATTTTAATTTCCTCATGATGAAGTATATTGTTCTCAGACTGAAAATGTGGGTTCAAAATCATGAATTTTCCAGTCAACTAAGTACAGATAGAGGAAAAGCTTCATTCTAAATGTCTGAAGAGCAACACTGTTGCAAAACATATACTCATCACAAAGAATGTTGTAACTGATTGTATAGACTTGAGTGTGTACAATCATGCACCACTTCTAATTGTATTACTAATGATCCTGTAAACATAGATTGGTATTTATGCATTTTCTTTTGATTTTAATTGGGTTAATAGACATATTGTTTCCTTACAATAAAATGTCCTTATTGATATGAATGTCACATTTCAAATTAGGACTAGCAATGAAATTATTTTGGCAGTTCTCCAGAATTCTTCAAATGAATTCTTATTTCATATGGAAAGTAATAGGGAAACTTTCAAAATAATATTAAGAGTAAAAAACATTTTTAGAAGAGCAAACATATATTAAGTTCTATATGTGTGGAAAATCTAGCACAGACACTATCTGAGTCTAGTAAAATACAGGTTAAGACAGGGGCATTCCAGAAGACAAGCATTTCTAGGCTGGTGTTGCAAAATTAACATAATCCTGCCAAAAGGATTAGTTAGCTAAATCTATATTTGTGATTTTGGGGATTAGTTGGCCAATAGTGTCAGGGCTTATTCGAACAAGCTTGGAAAACTTCAATTGCAGAAGTTAAAGCAAATTACTGGTAAGCCTATATGCTATGGGTTTCAGATGGACATGTGGACTGGGCTGTGTTCCAAAAAACACTATTTGATTTCAATGTGAGCAGGATCAGAACTTCTGGACAACTACCAACTGCATTTCCCTGGCAATCCTAATTTGAAACATGACATTCATATCAATAAGAAAACTTTATTGTACAAAAAAGGGCCAATTAAGCACAGTAATGTAAAAAGAAACTTCAATATCCCTCAATAGCCTAAAGTTAAATAGGAATCAATACTCTTTTTCTACTAGTTGGCTAATATTATTAAATATTTATTTTATTTTGTAAATCCAGAGAAATGGGTTAAAAAGATGCCCTGTAGCTCCTGTCTGTTTTAGACACTGTATCCATGCTATCCACAGATTATATTCTCCTTTTTCTAGGTTTACCTCATTCTGGAATTTTTCAGGTAGTTCTCCTTAGGAAACTCTCTGGCTCCTCAGGCCTCTGAGAACTTCTTTGTTATCCTGTTAAATGTTTGGTGTGCTGGGAAATGCCTTTGATGCTGCGGCTGCGCTGTAATGTGGGCAGTGAAGACATACCAGGCACTATCTGATTATAAAAGACCTTAGCACCTCTTCTGAAACTGTTGACATTACTTCCCCTGAAAGTTTATCCAATGGCCTCTTGTCCTATCTGTTCTTGAGATATTCCAAATATGTTTGTTCTTGCTAAGCCATTCCTCTTTTCTTGTTTCTGGGGGAGGAGGGGTGGAGTGATTCAGGCAGTAAGAAATTAGCTGGCCAACTCAGACACTTAGTTTGAATTTGTAATCCCTATTACAATCAACTAGGGGAGATTTGTTTTTCCCCACACTCAAAATGCTATTGATCTCAAAGCTCAGCCTTTCCCTTTCCTTAATGCCTGGACATAATATATTGGTTCTACTATTCAACCTCTCTGCAGCTTTTGACACAGGTAACTCAAAGGCGTTACTGATGTGTCCACATAGCTGGAACAGATGGCACTGCACTACAATGGCTCCAATACTTCTCCAAAAGGATGGAAAGGGTGGTGATAGATGAATGCTCCTCTTCACCATCCTTAGCACAGTGGGCCACCATATGCCTATTAGCCAAGTATGCCAATTCCTCCCAAGCCACATTAGTCATGTATGCCAGTTCCTCCTAGTCCACAGCCTGGGCCCTGGTCTTCAAATCTCAGCAAATAAACTTCCATCTATGCCCCTCAGGACAGCTACATTCTTCTGAAACAATGCATCTTAAAAAGCCCTACACAAGGACCTTGAGAAACAGACAAAATGTTCTGACTGCAGAGCACGCAGTGTAGAACAGCTTTCAGAGGAGATTAGATTAATCCATAGTCTAACCACTTGCATGGCATGTTGCAAGACTCTCCGTTTTTGAGAAAACACCAACCACCTCAGCCAGAAGATCCATAACCAGATGAGGAGTTAGAAGAATGGAGAGAGGGAAGGGAGAGAAAGATAGATAGAAAAGGTAATATTTGCTTATTTCTGAACTTTACGTGGGTTTTCCTTTATTAACAGATTCCACAGAAATTAGGCTCATCTTGGTAACAAATTTATTTTCTATGGTGTTGATTAGAGACAGGACTAGTACAACACATGCTGATTTTCCTATATTGGGGCTTTGTAGAAAGACATTGCAAATCTTGATTGGCTAGGTTTTATACCATAAAGAGGTTTCTTGGACTGCACCAATCAGAGTATCAGGTTGCATAGTTAACTTGCACATTCATTATTGAAATAAGAATGTTATAGGTAGCACTGCTCGAAGGACCACACTCATTATTGCAGCAACTCTAAGATACTTTACTAGTAAATGTATGTGCAATAGGTTTTTCTCCTTTACGTAGCTTTTTCTTCTCTCACACTCTCTTTTCCTGTTTTCTGATTAGACCCACCCTTTACATTCCCCGGGAATTTTAAAAATCCCCTTCCTGTTTGCTCAGCCCGGCGTGGCATGCTATCAGCGAATCTTTCCAGGTGACCATGCCTCCACGCGCCATGTGAGCCCCAGCATGGAGCAATGGCGAGTTGCTGGACCTCATCAGTGTTTTGGGGGAGGAAGCTGTACAGTCCCAGCTGCGCTCCAGCCATAGGAATTATGATACCTTCGGGAAGGTATCAAAGGACATGATGAAAAGGGGCCATGACCAGGACGTCCTGCAGTGCAGGATTAAAGTGAAGGAGCTGTGGAGTGCCTACCGCAAAGCCCGCGACACAAACGGCCACTCGAGTGCTCCCCCCATGACCTGCCGATTCTACAAAGAGCTGGATGCAAAACTTGGGGTTAACCCCACCTCCACTCTGAGCACCACCATGGACACTTCAGAGCCGGTGGGGGGGGGAGGAGGAGGAGGAGGAGGAAAACGGGAGTGAGGGTGGTGGGCCGGATGGAGACACCCCGTAATCCCTGGAGGCATGCAGCCAGGAGCTCTTCTCGAGCCAGGAGGAAGGTAGCCAGTCGCAGCAGCCGGTACTTGGTGGAGGACAAACAGAAGAGCAGGTTCCCAGTAAGCATTTTTTTTTTCGAGAAGGAATTTTCTGGGTGCGGGCTCTTTGGGAGAGGAGGGTTAGGCATGCATGCCTAGATGCGGAATAGTGCATTGATGTGGTTTATCACATTGCGGTAATCTCCTCGAATGTCTCATCCAGAACATGTGCAATGTGCTTGCTAACATTCTTCTGAAACAATGCTAATGCCAGGCTAACGTGTCCGCGCCACTGTGCCGCGAGGGGCGGGGTGACCATTGCTGCACACAGGCAAGCTGCATATGGGCCAGGGCAGAAGCCGCATTGCAGTAGAAGACCCTCTCTTGCTTCCCAGGTCACCCTCAGCAGCGAGATATCGTCCAGGACGAACTCCTATGGAAAATGTTGGAAGAGTATTCAGTGTAGGTGACCCCTGAAGCTGTTGGCTCTCCCCAAGGCACAGAAACCCAGAGGACAGTGCAGCCCTGAAACAATCAGTCCCCCTTACTCACCATTTTGAGGCTCCCGTGGGATATGTGTGCTCTGTTTCGGACAGGAAAATTATGCTATTGTGTAGACCTTGTGTGTTTTCAACTCCTTAAGTGCGGGGGGAATCATTACTCTGTCTGGTATAAACAATGCTGCCTCTGTTAAATGTTGCATTTTGCCTATACAGCTGCATCAACCTTGAGACCTCAGCCGTCCCTCTTATAGCCTGCTCAGAGACTGCAAAGACTCAGGAAGAGACCACGAAAAAGCAAAGAAGACATTCTGCAAGAAGTGATGCAGCAATCTATTAAAGAGAATGAGAAAGCAAAGAACTGGAGGGAGAGAGAAAGCAGGATCCACCAGGAAAATGCAGTGCACCAGCGGCAAAGCACGGAGCACCGGCAGCAAAGCACGGATCGGCTCATAAGCATCCTGGAGTGCCAAGCAGACGCTACCCAGGAGCTCATAGCCATGCAGAAGGAGCAGTACCGCAAGCGCAAATGCCACCCACCCTACAGCCCTTGTCCCAAAACTCTTTCCATTGTGCCCCACTGTCACCTCCAACCCACTTTCCCCAACTTCCGTGTTCTTCTTCTTCACACCGCCAGCTGCCTCCAACACCAGTATCTTCACCACCCAGCCCTGAAAACCACAACCCTTACCCTCTGCACTCAACACCCATCATCATGCAGTATAGCTATCCTGAAGTGCGGCACTCACTGCACAGCACACCAGACAGGACATACGCGAATCTGTGATTGTACCATTCCTCACTCCACCCCATGGTTTCTTTTCAATAAATGGATTTCTTGGCTTTGAAAACATTCTTTATTATTGCATAAAGTAAAAGACTCCTTAGCCCAGGAAATAAACAGGCACTGTAAGTCTGCTTGTCTGCTTAGCAGACACTGATTCCTAAAGATTGGAACTACTGCATTTCACTCCCATGCAGGACACCAGATATCACTGCTGGTTTTCAGCTTCAAATTGCTCCCTCAAGGCATCCCTAATCCTTGCAGCCCCGGGCTGGGCCCCTGTAATAGCCCTGCTCTCTGGCTGTGCAAATTCAGCCTCCAGGTGTTCAACCTCGGAGGTCCATGCCTGAGTGAAGCTTTCACCCTTCCCTTCACAAATATTATGGAGGGCACAGCACGCGGATATAACCACGGGGATGCTGTTTTCGACCAAGTCCAGCTTCCCATACAGAGATCGCCAGAGGCCCTTTAAACGGCCAAAGGCACACTCCACAGTCATTCGGCACCGGCTCAGCCTGTAGTTGAACCGTTCTTTGCTGCTGTCAAGGCTCCCTGTGTAGGGTTTCATGAGCCACGGCATTAACGGGTAAGCGGGGTCTCCATTTCGACTTCCCCTACCATGATCTTCCGCTCTGGGAAAAAAGTCCCGGCCTGCATCTTCCTGAACAGCCAAGTGTTCTGAAAGATGAGTGCGTCATGCACCTTTCTGGGCCAGCCAGTGTTAATGTCAATGAAACACCCACGGCGATCCACAATTGCCTGGAGAACCATAGAGAAATACCCCTTCCGATTAACGTACTCAGATCCTAGGTGGGGTGGTGCCAGAATAGGAATCTGTGTCCCATCTATCGCCCCTTCTCAGTTAGGAAACCCCATTTGTGCAAAGCCATCCACTATTTCTTGCACTTTACCCAGAGTCACGGTTCTTCTGAGTAAGATGCGATTAATGGCCCTGCAAACTTGCATCAACACGATTCCAACGGTCGACTTTCCCACTCCAAACTGGTTTGTGACTGACCGGTAGCTGTCTGGAGTTGCCAGCTTCCAGATTGCAATAGCCACCCACTTCTCCACTGGCAGGGCAGCTCTCAATCTCGTGTCCTTGTGCCGCAAGGTGGGGGCGAGCTCCTCACACAGTCCTATGAAAGTAGCTTTTCTCATCCGAAAGTTCTGCAGCCACTGCTCGTCATCCCAGACTTCCATGACAATGTGATCCCACCACTCGGTGCTTGTTTCCCGAGCCCAAAAGTGGCGTTCCACGGTGCTGAGTATGTCCGTGAATGCCACAAGCAATTTCATGTCGTACGCATTACGCGGCTCGATAGCATCGTTGGACTCCTCACTCTCACTGTCACTTTGGATATTAAGGAATAGTTCGACAGCCAAATGTGACGTGCTGGCGAGATAAGTCAGCATACGCCTCAGCAATTCGGACTCCATTTCCCGCAGACAGCAGATCGCGCTGCACAGAAACCGTTGAAAGATGGCGCCAAAGGTGGACGGAAACAAAGGGATTTCTGGGATGCGAAGCGATGCATCACGGGTCGTTGGGACAGGACCCAGAATGCCCCGCACCCACGTCCCCTTCCCACAACCCACGGCGCCAGAATGGAAAGAGGTGCTCTGTGAGATAGCTGCCCATAATGCACCGCTCCCAATGGCGCTGCAAATGCTGCAAATATGGCCACGACAGTGCGCTGGGCAGCTGTACCATAAGGACTGAAGGTAAAAAATCCATTGCAATCAACATACTACACTGAGTATGGTGAGAGACTGTGCCACACACTCTCAAAGAAACTGAGGAACCACCTGATCAGCATCCTATACAGCAGACAGGAGAAGATCAAGAATGAGCTCTCAGAACTGGAGACTCTCATACAATACCAGCCTTCTACACAAACTTCAACGTGGCTGGACTTTACAAAAATGAGACAAGCCATTTACAATGCACATTTCACTTCTCTACAGAGGAAAAAGGACTGTAAGCTATCTAAACTAATACCTGCCACTGGGGGCTATAACAATGGTACCCTCAACTCATCTAACAACATTGTCAATCTTTCCAACCACACACTTAGCCCAGCAGAAGAGTCTGTCCTATCTCGGGGACTCTCTTTCTGTCCCACCATCCCCACGAACATGATACAGTTCTGCGGTGATTTGGAAGCCTACTTTCGTCGTCTCCGACTCAAGGAATATTTTCAACGCACCACTGAACAGTGCACTGACCCACAGGAACCTTCCTACCAACACTACAAGAAGAGGAACTCTGCGTGGACTCCTCCTGATGGTCGAAATGACAGACTGGACCTCTACATAGAGTGTTTCCGCAGACGTGCACAGGCTGAAATTGTGGACAAACAACATCACTTGTCCCATAACCTCAGCCGTATAGAACGCAATGCCATCCACAGCCTCAGAAACAACTCTGACATTATCATCAAAGGGGCTGACAAAGGAGGTGCTGTAGTCATAATGAACAGGTCAGATTATGAACAGGAGGCTGCCAGGCAACTCTCCAAGACCACATTCTACAGGCCACTATCCTCTGATCCTACTGAGGAATACCAAAAGAAACTACACCATCTGCTCAAGAAACTCCCAGCTACAGTACGGGAACAAATCTACATGGACACACCCCCAGAACCCCGACCAGGGGTATTCTATCTACTACCAAAGATCCATAAACCCGGAAACCCTGGACGCCCCATCATCTCAGGCATTGGTACTCTGACAGCAGGATTATCTGGCTATTTGGACACTCTCCTCAGACCCTATGCTACCAGCACTCCCAGCTATCTTCGAGACACCACCGACTTCCTGAGGAAACTACAGTGCATTGACGTTCTTCCTGAAAACACCATCCTGGCCACCATGGATGTAGAAGCACTTTATACCAATATTCCACATGAGGATGGACTACAAGCTGTCAGGAACAGTATCCCTGATGAGGCCACAGCAAGCCTGGTGGCTGAGCTTTGTGACTTTGTCCTCACCCACAACCACTTCAGATTTGGGGACAACTTATACCTTCAAGTCAGTGGCACTGCTATGGGTACCCGCATGGCCCCACAGTATGCCAACATTTTTATGGCTGACTTAGAACAACGCTTCCTCAGCTCTCGTCCCCTAGTGCCCCTCCTCTACTTGCGCTACATTGATGACATCTTCATCATATGGACCCACGGAAAGGAGGCCCTTGAAGAATTCCACCTGGACTTCAACAATTTCCACCCCACCATCAACCTCAGCCTGGACCAGTCCACACAAGAGATCCACTTCCTGGACACTACAGTACAAATAAGTGATGGTCACATAAACACCACCCTATACCGGAAACCTACTGACCGCTATACGTACCTACATGCCTCCAGCTTCCATCCAAGACACATCATACGATCCATTGTCTACAGCCAAGCCCTAAGATACAACCGAATTTGCTCCAACCCCTCAGACAGAGACAAACACCTACAAGATCTTTATCAAGCATTCGTAAAACTACAATACCCACCTGGGGAAGTGAGGAAACAGATTGACAGAGCAAGACGGGTACCCAGAAATCACCTACTACAGGACAGGCCCAACAAGGACAATAACAGAACACCACTGGCCATCACATACAGCCCCCAGCTAAAACCTCTCCAGCGCATTATCCACGACCTACAACCTATCCTGGAAAATGATCCCTCACTCTCACAGACCTTGGGAGGCAGGCCAGTCCTTGCTTACAGACAACCCCCCAACCTGAAGCAAATACTCACCAGCAACTACACACCACACCACAGAAACACCAACCCAGGAACCTATCCCTGTAGCAAACCTCGTTGCCTACTCTGTCCCCATATCTACTCTGGCAACAGCATCAGAGGACCCAACCACATCAGCCACACCATCAGGGGCTCATTCACCTGCACATCCACTAATGTCATATATGCCATCATGTGCCAGCAATGCCCCTCTGCCATGTACATTGGCCAAACCGGACAGTCCCTCCGCAAAAGAATAAATGGACACAAATCGGACATCAGGAATGGTAACATACACAAGCCAGTAAGTGAACACTTCAATCTCCCTGGTCATTCTATCACAGATTTAAAAGTCACTGTCATTGAACAAAAAAACTTCAGAAACAGACTTCAAAGAGAAACAGCAGAACTAAAATTCATTTGCAAATTCAACACCATTAATCTGGGCTTGAATAGGGATTGGGAGTGGCTGGCTCACTACAGAAGCAGCTTTTCCTCTCCTGGAATTGACACCTCCTCATCTATTATTGGGAGTGGACTACATCCACCCTGATTGAATTGGCCTTGTCAACACTGGTTCGCCACTTGTGAAGTAACTCCCTGCTCTCCATGTGTCTGTATATAATGCCTGCATCTGTAGCTTTCACTCTATGCATCCGAAGAAGTGAGGTTTTTACTCACGAAAGCTTATGCCCAAATAAATCTGTTAGTCTTTAAGGTGCCACCAGACTCTTTGTTGTTAGTGTGGACAGACTGCAGCACTTTCCCTACTCAGCTGTATGAAGTCAGGTTTAACTCACAGCGCTGTACATCTGCAAGTGTAGCCAAGGCCTAAAAGAAGCATTCAGCCTCTGCAAAGTTGGTACTTTATTCTGAATTTTCCTGATTGTATAATTGTGGACACTGAATGTTGTCAGAACAAAGGAATAATCTATTGAAAATGACAACTTCTTTTTAATATGTGCAAGCAAATGCTTCCCTTGTCTCTGTCAATTCTTTTACCTCACCCAAAAGATTTTTTGTTACCAAAAGAAGCTGTCTGCTACTAATCTACCTTCTGCAGCAGAAATCCAGTCCCAAAAATGCAATTCTGCTTTCAGTGGTTAAGCCCCCTTCTTCTGGTCACATACATAAAAAGTGAAATTAGCTCTATGAAGAGGCCCCACATAAGTCTCTAAGCGTCACCTAAACCACATGTAAACTGTTAGAAGCACATCCAGCTGCCACCTCTGTGGCTGTGGAAGACATCTTTGCATTAGAACTGATGCACAAATATCCAACTAGGCTACCTCTTCAGCTGTCTTGTCGTAACTTCTGCAAAGCAGTACGACAGCCTCTCCCCTCCATAGCTTGATAGGGAGAAGTCTTCCCCCTCTACTTTGGCTATAATTGCTCTGCATTGTGGGCTGAGTTTGCCCCTTAATTCTAGGATACAGTGACCTTCCATTCCTGGGCCATATGTACTGCAATGAACGGCACCTGAAGTGCCTATGGAAAGTCTGGAAATACTGAGAGACTAACCAGTTTAGAAACTAAAAATATACAATTAGTATTGTTATGATTTTCCAGATTGTCCCAATCATGTGCTGAAATTATATGATACAAGTGATAATAAATAAGCAAAGACTCATCTAGTGGACAGCTTGTAAAGATGATCACCAAGACCATCATCATCTAAGGAATAAAATGTGCCATCTGCTTATCCATTTCACTTATAAGTGAAGTGGTAATCTGTAAATGGAGGAAGAATTGAGTGTAAGAAAGAGAAGCATAAGTACATTGGAACTGAAACTTTTAATAACTGCAGGAGAAAAGAAAAGATGGTTAAATTGTGGAGAGGAAAGAGGAAGGGGAATTTAGTGTGTTAAACTTAAAAAAACCCGAAAGAATAAAAACATTTAATTAAAACAACACATGCCTAGTATTACCGTTACATCCTTTTCCCCTAGCTTTTGTTTGTCTTTGTCCCTTTAGATTGTAAACTCATTGGGACAAGGACTGTAACCTGCTGTGTGTTTGGAAAGCATCTAATATATGTTAGTCACTATGACACACCACATAATAAACAAAATAATAAGATATGTTTGGTTTCATTTGCAATATGCTTTCTAGCAGCATTGGGTCAATATATTTATAGCTGGTAATTAGGCAGGTCAAAAACATTACCTAAATATACCTTTTTTCCCATCTTTAATTAAAATATACTTGCATGCACTGCAGGAACAGCTATCAGCATCAAGTTAAATAGCTCTTTATTTTAACATTTATTAGTAGAAGGTCAGGACAACAGCCCTGCCTGCAACATGAGCATTTTTGGTCCTACCTCTCCCGTAAATGTTTGTTCTCTCTTTCTCTCATTTTTAGTCTGTCTAAGTTGTTTATTTGCCCAAGAACACAGTAGAGGCTGTTGAAAAGAAAATTAACCAACCGCCCTCTTGCTGCGTTTTATGAGACTGTGCAAGTCTTTATCATGATAGGCAGATACAGTGACACATTGTTGGTCAATAATGAGGGATATTAATTATGATTCTCTATCATATTCCTCATTAGCTAAGTAAATTAAAGAAACCTTACTCAGATTTTCTGTTTCTATCTTTGGGGTAAATTAGTGTTGTAGAAGGTTAAGAGACACACACAATACAAGGGCCAAATCTTGGTCTCATTAAAAGTCAACCAGAAATCTTCTAATGGCATCAGTAGGAAAAAGATTTGGCCCAACCATAAATGTACTCTTCAGTTGCATGCAGTGTAATTCTTTTCCCTAAGTCAGTTTAGAAGGGACATGTGTAGTCTTACACTCTTTGACAGGTTATGGTAACAGTATTTACAAAACAAAAGCTTCTGGTTGTAAAAGTTGTGTGGTGTTCTGTTTAAGAGATAGACTTAAAAACAGGACAGTATCAGCTTTCTTTTTCCTGATTTAATGTCATTTGGGAGTTATTCTTAAGGTTTTGTTAAACCGATTCATCAGAAGTAAGAACTGACCCAAATTTAAACTCAAAACCAAATACAAACCAAGAAAAAATTAAAACATTTTCTACCATTCTGATCAGTGTGGATAACAGAGCTGACCAGAAATTGGAAACACTTCCCTGTGAAAAATTTCACATTTTTCAAAACACCTTTGTTCCAAACCAGGGTGAAAATGTCAAAAATGTGAATTTATTTGCAAAAAGGTTTTTTTTTTTATTCCATTTCAGCAGAATTGAAACAGAATTTTTCAGCTTCCTGTCTGCCCGCCTGGAAGCTCATGTCAATTTCATTTGTGAACTTGACAAAAGCCTTACAGCCCACCTGCTAGAGAAGCAGACAGTTGGGGTGCTCATCACAATTGCCAAATTTCATGTGATAAATAAGCACCCTGACTTTCACAATAAGCCAAAAATCAAGCTAATCCCATTTCAAAACAAGGCCAAAACAAGCCCATCCCAAAGAATCCCAACACTCTATGTGACTAGATCCCCCCGGGCATACAGTCTGGGACTGGGGGAGGGGGAGGAGGCAGCTGTGCACACCTAACTCTTTCCCCCGTTGGCCCTGCTTGTCCCCCCTTGCCCCTGCTTGTTGGAAGCTGATCAAAAAGAAGCAACAAGCTACAGCAAGCAACAAGCTACAAGCAAAACACTAGTCAACAAGCAACTCACAAGCCAATTAAGCCAAAAACAAGCCCAATTTCTGCATTTTTTCGTCAGTTTGGCATGTCTGGTGTGGTGCTCATCCTCCCCTGCCCCAGATCTGGCAGTTGGAGAACTGAGTACTCCAGCTCTCTGTCTCTCAGAGCTAGTGGGAGGTGGAGAGGATGAGAGTTAGGACATTTAGCCTCAGTCGCTCTCCTGGAAAACTTGTCAGTTTTACTTGAGGAAAATGAAATTGACAAGAGCCTTCCAGGTGAGCAGCCAGGCAGCCATCATTTTGATTTTCCTGATGGAAAATCAAAAAATATTCCTACAGAACAAATTTACTCATGGGAAATTTTAGTTTTGTGAAAAGGGCATTTTTCATTAGAAAATCATCCTAATGAACAAGTGTCGACCAGCTCGAGTAGATAAGTGAAATCACTCCCCTTTCACTATAAGCAACTCTTGCATTATCTTAAAACTTACAGCACGTGGCCATTATGAAGCTGTTCTGTCAGTCAGTCTTAGGTCCTTCTATGCGCTGCAATTCTGTAGTATCTCAACACCCCTCTGATTTTTACAGATAGGGAACTGAAGCACAGAGAGACCAGGGCACACAGGAAGTCTGTGGTAGTGCAAGGGCTAGAACCTAGGTATCCCAAGTACTCTGGTAGGCTAGGATGCTAACAAATGAATAATCCTTCCACTCTGTTAGGCCCTAGCTACCACTAATCAGATATCGAAAAATGTATTTAAATATAACATGTAATTATTACTTATTAGTCAATATCTGAAGGGCAATGCACCAGTGTGTCTTGATAACAGAAGATTCCTTAGTTGTAATGAAGAGGATTATAGTACCAGCGTGTTCACCTCTTTTCTTTATTAAGAGCACACACAAATGTCAGTCTCATTAAAGTCAACTCTGCACTTTAATCAATCTTCCAAATTGCCAGGCACACTGGATAAAATTCACTATATTGGAATCACCATTAAAATTCCATATGATTCCATACTGCAGACAGGCTATTCTACACTTGTGACATCGCAGTGAACATATTAAATAAAGCCGCAGCTGCTGAAAAGTGTTCTCTCTCTTGACCTCTGTGTCTCTTGATGTAAAGAAGATCAATATATAAAGTATCCATTAATCAGAAATATCACGCAAGGCAAGGCTGATGATAAGAATTTATAAAGTCATTGCGCTCAAGATGTGGTCCATATACTGTTTGAGTTGTTGCTCAGTGAATTTTTTTGAATTTACATATACAGTTTATTGGATTAACTGATCAGATGCTGGAAGCAATAAAATTATAGATTAATTCTGGCAATATTATCCAATAATTTATTTGATAAATATTTTTCTTTCCAATGGTTGGCTGACTCTTTTGCAAGCCTATTTTAGAAGTTTTTGCACTGCACTAGTTCTCTGTGCGGGCTATAGAAAGCTGTCACTCATCTCCACTTCAGTTGTTTTGTTCTTCATTTTAATTGGGATACTATTATTCTCTCCCCTAACCCTTTTCCTTCTTCTTGCTATTGTTCTGCCTTACATATATTGCTTTGTTTTTTTAATTGGCAGATATCTTCACCATCATCATCTAATTACAGTAGATTAAATGTGGATGTATGGAGAGTAGACACTAAATACCAGGTATTATGTTTGAACTGTAAAAATGCCTTGCATGGCACTCACAAGCTGTCTCTTTGGGGATATATGACTGCAAATATTGCAGGAAATTAGAACAGAGCTTTGAACACTTGCAGGTATCAGGGAAGATTTAAATTAATGTCAACGTTTCTTTGAGTTCATAGCCTATATGGAAAAGCACATTTTGGAAATATACATATAAACACATGCATTCTTTTATATATAAATACCTAATATATTTTCTGTGGCAAATGTTATATTTTCTGGCAATTTTGTATGTCTTCTACTGTGATTCCTTAGAGAATATGCAGTTTTTGTCCCATAAGAATATTTGTGCAATACCATTGTTTTCTATTAGTGGTGAGTCAACCAGCCTCTTCAGGGAGGTTCAGATTGATTTTGGACTTAGTCATTCTAATCAATACAATGAACCTTATGAAGAAAACTTCCAGTTGTTCCTTAAAGTAAATAAAAATTCTATAGGTGTTCAACAGCCTGTTAGAAACAGAACATGAGACTGAAGCCAAAGTCACAACGCTCACATAATTAAAAAAAAAAAAATCATTCTTTGTGGGATGGTCTGATTAATCTCATTGTAGCTTGGGTATTTTTTATTATTATTTATTAACTTGGCTCAGCAAAATACTTATTAGGGTATATGGAAAATGTCTTTAAACTTTTTGAAAATCATCATCTAGGGAGCATACTGTAGGTAAATCAACTCAACAATAGCCTAATGTATTGTGCTCTGTAGAGATGAATGTGATGTAGGTGTAGAGAGAATGTGTTACTTTTTCACTGCAGAAACTGTATTTGAAGAAAATGTAATTACTGAATACATAAATATCTAGAACAATACACAACTAAAAGAAAAATGTACTTATCCCACGCCATGACAAGCTTACTGAGGCTTTAAATGAATATATATATTTATAAAAGTACCTTTGACAATTCACAAGATCTGATTATGTGGCAGGATGCTCTGACAAAGGATTTGATTACATGGTGCATTGAGCTGTGTCTAGTAAATAATAACCTTCCCCATTCATGCTTCTACTTGTTATTGTTAGAAAAGTGGCACAATATTAAGAATTAGTAAGTGACATAAACAAATTAATTTCGAATGCAGGACAGAATGTAGAATTATTAAACAGAATAGTAAAAGAACCCAGCATCTCACTTCTGGTGCACCAATGAATTTTATGAATGGTTGCTAAAAATTCCTAGAAAGGAAAAAGTTGATGCTGCTTGAATTGAGTGAATGAGGGGAGGTGGAGGAATTGTTCAATATTATTTGGAAAATATTGCAAATTTTGTTGAATAAAGCATTCAATGAATATTATTTAATCGGTTCTAGTCACGAGTGAGAAGGAGCTTGATGGTCTGGAGCAGGGGTACCCAATGTGTTGCCTGCGGGTGCCATGGCACCCGCCGAAGCATCTAGGTGTGCCCACCTACTGGCCACCGGACAAGCAGCCGCCAAAATGCCGCCGAGAAGTGGCAACATCAAGAAGCGCCGCCACCAAAATGCCGCTGAGAATCAATGGCATTTTGGCAACGACGCCTCTTGATGATGCTACTTCTCAGCGGCATTTCAGTAGCAACGCGTTTTGGCATTGCCGCTTCTTGGCAGCATTTTGGTGGCTGCTTGTCTGGAATTGAATGAATGAATTACTCTTGTTACAGTTGGTATGGCAACACCCATTTTTTCATGTTCTCTGTGTATATATATATCTTCCTACTGTATTTTCCACTGCATGCATCCGATGAAGTGGATTTTAGCCCACGAAAGCTTACGCTCAGATAAATTTGTTAGCCTCTAAGGTGCCACAAGTACTCATCATTCTTTTTGCTGATACGGACTAACACGGCTACCACTCTGAAACTTGTCTTAACAACGTGGTCAAACCTCACCCCTGACTTTAATTATTATTATTGTACATAAAGGGGATAAGAACCCCCATTAAACAACCCTTTCCTGGGGTAGTCCCACAGGAGGCCTTAGCCCATTCCAATGCTTGAAGCTGGCCCCTTGCACTGGCCTGCCTTCTGTCACCCATGCCCTGTTCAAACAGGGCTTACCTGCAGGTAGCATTTGTTCTACCTTGCGTCCTGTACCTCCCCTCACCATTGTGGCAGAAATGTGTTGTGTGAGACCCAAAACATGTTTGCATGCATGCCTGAATGTACAGATGCTGCAAAAGCCCCAGCTATAAAGAAATGTATGCCCGTGAATGTATTGCATACCCACCCGATGCTGCAACAGCAACTGCTGTGATTAGAGGTATGCCATTGAATGTATTGCATGCCCACTCAATTATATTTATATATCTAACAAGGCCAGGCTTCTCTCTGGGTAAGCTTCAGCTGTAACATAAGCATAGCTAAGGAATGTAGCCTTAGCAAGACACCTGTCCCAGGGCTGTCCCCATGTTGGAGGAACTTACAGCTAGCCTGTATCAGCCATGCAATATCCTGCATCTGCTTACAGGGATTAAGGACCCCATCTCCCCGACAAACTGAGACAGTTTCTGGCTGGCCCATATGATACCTCATTGTAGGGGGTTTTTTTGGGAGGGGGGGAAGAGGGGCTAAAACCTCAGAGGAACCACTAGTGCCCAAAATCCCCACCTTTGCCACATAATTTTTGTATGGGATCCTGAACTACCTCTAGTATCTCTCCCCAAAGCAGAACCAAACACTTCTGCAATTGGGAATATTTACCCGTTGTTGATTTAACTCACCCCTGCCCTCGGTGTCTGCCCAGGGCCGGCTCCAAGGTTTTGCTGCCCCAAGCAGCCCCCCCTTCCCCCGCAAAAAAAAAAAAAAAAAAAAAAAAGGCCACAATCGCGATCTGCGGCACTTCAGCGGGAGGTCCTTCGCTCCGAGCGGGAGTGAGGGACCCACTGCCGAATTGCCGTCCCTCTCTGGTGTGGCCGCCCCAAGCACCTGCTTGGTAAGCTGGTGTGGCAGAAACCGCACCCAGTAGCAAAACGGGAGGGTTGTGTTTCGTGTCGTTACAACCTTGAGCCCCCTTTCTCAAGCCTGATAGGCGGCCCTTGGTAATGAAAGTCACTATCCCAGGCTCCCCCAGCCTCTCGACCTTGTTGCAAGGATACTGCCCATCCTATGCAGGTTTTGATTCCTCTCCAGTTCCCTGTCTCATGGACACAAACTGGGAGGGAAAAGCAAAATTCCACCCTCCTGCTGTCTTTCGCCCACAGCAGGTAAAACCAGAAACCCTGTTCCCTAAACCTCTGTGCATCGCACAGCTGCTGTGAGAGGGGGCCGCACTCCCCTGCCCTGTCCTTGTCTGTATACCTAGGGATAGAATCTGGCTCCAAGCTGCCTCGCTACTCATCTGCACCTCCCATTGTGAATTCACTCTGCTATGCATGCCCGGCCCGCCTGAACCAGGGGAAAGGGAGAAGTACGGTAATCCCTCCGCCCCTTCCCCCCGCCCGCTCTCATTGTTCTGTGTCTGCCTGGAGCAGCCTTGGTCTGTGTAAAAAGGAAGGATCCAGGCACATTGCTGCTCCTTTTTCAAACCCTGCATTCCCACTCTGCCCCTTTTGCAGCAGGTTTCATCCTCTCTTCCCCCGCCCCAGCCAAAAAAGCACTGTTCCCTTCACTCAGCAAGACCAGTCAAAAAAGAAAAACACTGCTTAAAGGTGCAGGGCGGTCAATTGCTTATTCACCACTGGAAATTTTACCCTCACCTCAAACCTTCACGGGTATTTGGCCACATTAAAAAAAATAAACAAAACAAAACAATAAATAAATCCCCACCACCCAATTTGACCTGACTGATTTTCATCTTTAAAAAAAATAGCCAATAAGTGGAATAGCAGCAGTGTTTCATGTGAGGAGGATTGACAGATGCATTTGGGAAAACTGGCACAGTTTCTGATTAGACCAACGTTATTGGAATCTTGCCTTCCTAAAATATCTTAATCCACAAGTGGATTTAGTTGAATTGAACAATAAAACCACACATTTTGAATGACTGCAAAAATCTGTTTGGTATAAATACACTACAGTACTCCTAAGTATTATAGAATGGAAACCAATGTAAAATGAAATCCCAAGATTCAGGAAGCTGTCAGATTCAGGTGGAAACTAAATAAATTCACAAAACAATGATCTGACACAGGTGCTCAGATACTACAGTGATAATATAGGCTTGATCCAAAGCCCATAAAAGCTAGTGAAAAGATACCTATTGACTTCAATGGGGTTTGAATCAGGACATGTAAGAAAATAGATATGATAGATGCTATATAAAAACATCTCACCACCAAGCTACCTAAGCACTGACAATTGTGTTCAAAACCGTCGATTCATGCAGATAACACTAACTAGAAACTATTATTTATTATTTGTACTGTGACAGCATACAGAGGGAGCAATCAGGGATCAGACAGTGACAAAAGTTTACAATCTCTTCAAAAGAGTTTACTAGCTAAAATGCAACTTTAGCCGATAATGTTTTTTACTGGATTGACAAAAAATAAAAATGGCAAGCTACCAATAGTTACATATTCTACATTGAGGTAAAGCAACACAGTATTAAAACATAGTAAGGGGGCATTGGTTCAGGCTTCATAAATAAATTCAGAACTACGTAGAAAGTTAGAGGCATAGGTTTTTATGCTCTCTCTCACGAATAATTCTGACTGGATTACAAAATAATAAATAATATTATTCACAAAAATAAAAGACTAGCAGGGTACAAGCAAAAGCTCAATCAATACACCGGACAACTGAGAGGAAATCCACTGAAGTTATATAGCCAACAGGACACTGACAGCTTCTTAGGTTTACCTGGCTGAATATCCTTAGTCTACAGGACAAATTTCATTACCTCTTCCAATTCCCATAGACAAGCATCTTAGAGAACTGTGATTTTCAGCTGCTTGTTGCTGTAGTGTGCAATTTTGTGAGGGTTACTTATGAAAACATACCTTTCAAATGCAAAATTGCATACAATGAAGTGACAATTCATAAGCCGTTTTTACGTAGTGGAGAGGCCACATGTATTACTCTACAGAGGAAACAAGAACACAAATGATTTAAACACTAGGGATACAAGTAATCCTTAGGATACAGCAAAGATTTTAGTAAAATATTTTAGCCAATGAGAACTACAGCTGCCTCAAGCTGCTCAAGAGAATGAAGATTGCCAAACAAGCCTCTCTAGGCTTGCTTAGAAGAGCTTATGAGTTCATTACTATTCTCCAGGTAGAACTGGATGAAAGTGAAAGCTGAACATTGCCAATTCAGTATTTATATAATTGATACATTTGTTTTCTCCGAGAGTGCGACCAGTCAAGAAATCATTTAGGAGTCCATAACAGCAATAGAAATTTAAAGTGGATTTTTTTTTTTTTTTTTTGGTCTTTGAAATTTCTCAGTTGACTTTAACTGAGATCTCCCTATCTCATATGCTTGAGAATATTCAGCATGTATTTTACAAGAGAACTAGAACATAAGATTTTTTCCCATGGCTTCATGGTTCTACTGGGAACTAATTTACTTTTTAAAAACACAGAGAAAAAGGATACCTAGAGTATGAACTGAATTAATAGGTGGATTCTGCTAACTCCAAAATGAGTCCCGCAAGTAAAGTAAGTATTTTGATATTCTGGTTTGTCTTCATTTTCAGAAATCTCCAACATTATGAATGATAGAGGAGATTAGAGAATTTAAAGACAGTGGAAGGGAGAGAGAATATAACAAAGACAAAGAGAAGTAGAAGAGGGAAATGGGTGAAAAATGGAGAGGAGTGGAGGAGAAGAAAGCATTGATACCAGGAGCAGGAGTAGGAAAAGTAAGTAAAATTAGAAGGATAAAAAAGCAGATGAAATGGAGTTAAGGGGGGAAAAGGAAAAACTAAAGGAATAGAGGAAAGACAAAGAAGATTGGCTCAGTTATGAGTATGGGCATATGATGAAAAAAATGAGAAATAGTAAAATTATGAGAAACATACACACAGTGAGAGGGCAAAACCTGGAAAGCAGTATCACCAAACAAGATACAGGGAACAATGGCAGACATTACAATATTCCATGAGTTTGCAACCCAACATGGTCCTAGAAGAGTCCTGTGTAATTTTCTGTTTCATATGTAGAACTTCCAACTTTTAAATTGTGCCACATTCTGGCTTGAGCCATCTTTTAAGAAAATATAGGAAACCTGCCTCTGGAGGCTCTGAATAAAACTCTAGAAAAAATAAGTTATAAAGTGGCCATATTCCACTATCAGAGGAATGGATTAGACTAGTTAATAGGGTTTCATCCTCTTCTCTCCTTATTTATGAAAATGGGGGAAGAGTGTTAAGAAATTAATGAAAAACAGGAATTAAAGAAAAGTAAAAATGTCCTGAGCTAAAGAAAAAAAAATAGTCAGAAAGATGGAGCACACAATAATAAAATTTAAAAAATGAAAAACAACTATTCAGAGCATCCAGAATGAGTACTAGTCTAACTCTGGTCCCATTCATATCAACAGCAAGACCTCCATGGACTTCAATTAGGCCAATGCTGAGTGGTTTTGAAAATCCTACTCTTATCTTTTCTCACACACCAATCCTTTCTATCCCTGTTCATTTTTGTTGCTGGTCCCTGGACTACTTCTAGTTAGTTAATAAACAATTAGTCTGATCTAAAATGTGCCGAGGACTGGGTCAATAGATTACCAATCCCAGGATTGGGAGGCTGCAAAAAGACTCCTCTCCACTTCCTTCTTCTCAGCGCCACTCATTCACTCCCCCATTCTACTATTCCAGAAAAAGAGTGTCAAGTTTTCCCTAATCCATGATGTCATGACACCTTTGTGTACGCAGTCCCAGATCAACACTTTAGTAGGTTAATACATACACGGTAGTTTCTACACATTATAGAAGACTACTGGTCCTAAGAATTCTATTGAGAACTGATTCCACTGGATTTAGACATAGTCATGCCACACTAGTCTCATGTTTAAAAGAGAGAAAATACGTACTTAGTTTGGGCTCCAGAACCACATTAAAAGATATAGAGAAAGGTACCTGCCCCAGTTCTGACAAAGACATCGGGTGGAGGTGTTAATGGCAACTTTTGTACTCAGGTTACCCTTTTCCACCATTTGTAGAAGAGAAATGTAGTTTGGGATTTGAAGCTATAAAGACAGATTAAGACTAGCATCAGACCATAACCCCCAGGTTCTACAGATGCTGGTCTCGCCCTATTTCGTGCAAGAACTATTTAGTTGGGAGTACTTCTCACAATATTTCTGTGTCCATTGCTTCAATAGCCTCTGACTGCATTGTGGCTTTTTTTCCTTTGACCTTTTCTGTATGATTTTGAAAACCTAGAACAGATTTCTCCCTCAGAAAAAAGAAAGAAGTATTTTTTAAAACTATTGCTGTCATATGGAAGTAAAAAAAAGAGTGAATGATACACAAAGACAAAAATGAATATTGAGCAGGGCAATTATTTGAACCTGGGTGTTTCCCTCTTTGTGAGTGCCCTAATCATTAAGCTATAGAATCATTTTCTCTCTTGCCCAATGATTATTCAAGTATTTTATACAAAATGGAACATTATGGGGGTGGGGGATATCTCAGTGCTTTGAGTATTGGCCTGGTAAACCCAGGATCGTGAGTTCAATCCTTGAGGGGGGATCGGGGGTAAAATCACTACTTGGTCCTGCTAGTGAAGGCAGGGGGCTAGATTCAATGACCTTTCAGGATCCCTTCCAGTTCTATGAGATAGGTATATTTCCATATATTTATTAGCTTCAAAAGGAAAAAGTGAGATAGCTCCACCCCAGAGTAGTCTATAGACTAGTAGTTATGCAACTCTTATTGAAGGGGAAGACTCAAGATCAGAGACTCAAACCTGGATCTCCCACATCCTAGGTGAGTGTCCTAACCCCAGGGTTACTGGGTATAAGTGCCAAGGGCCTCCTTCTTCTCCATTTTGTGAATGGCACCTAAATTTCCCTATGGACCTAGTCTAAAAAATTGAAAGAGATGAACTTCCTTCTTTTCTAAGATATATCCAGTATTTATGATAATTGTTGCTGACCACATAAATAATTATCTTGACAAAAAATATGGCAGCAAACAGCCTTTTATCCTCCAGTTTTTTCCCTTCAAAGTGACACAAAGTTCCCTTTGACATATGTTTTTCAGTAGTAAAATCTTCCCTTGGCTTATTCCATAGCACAAATATAAAAACTTCTGTGCTGAAATTAGGCTCCCTCCCACACAGACATTCTCAAAAATAGAAAAACTCTAAAATATTATATTTTATTTAGCTTTATCCAATATTCCTCTAAACAGAATAATAATAATAAATGGAGATATCCTATCTCCTAGAACTGGAAGGGACTTTGAAAGGTCATTGAATCCAGCCCCCTGCCTTCACTAGCAGGACCAAGTACTGATTTTTGCCCCAGATCCCTAAGTGGCCCCCTCAAGGATTGAAATCATAACCCTGGGTTTAGCAGGCCAATGCTCAAACTACTGAACTATCCACTTAACTGGAAAAAGCATAGAATCATACAATTAATGGACAAGGGCCCAGTCTTGCTCCCACCAATTGAAAGAATCTCATCAACTTCTATGGGAACAGGATCAGGCCTCAAGGTACACAGACATATATAGCTAAAAAGATTCCATTGTAAGGAAAATTTTCCTGATATTCATTAAAAATGTCTACTTTATGTTATTCAATCACTCCTAGTTACAGTCCCTTATATTACAGTGTATCAGACGTGTGAGGATGCTGTAACTTAGAACACTGAGCAGCAAAAATTAGAACTGGTCAGAAATGTTTCAACTAAACACTTTGTCATTGAAAAATGCTGATTCATCAAAACCAAAACTTTTCACAGGAATGTATTCATTTTAATTAAACCTTCGTTAGGAAGATTTTTCAGGTCCAGGAAATTTTCTGGTCAAAATAAGAGAAATAGCAAGAGATTCCAGAACAAACAGCTGCCCACCATTTAGGGCACTCATCTGAGAAGTAGGAAATGCAGGTACTCGAACCTGGTGGAGGGATAGCTCAGTAGTTTGAGCATCAGCCTGCTAAAGCCAGGGGGGCATTTAGGGATCTGGGGCAAAAATCTGTCTGGAGATTGGTCCTGCTTTGAGCAGGGGGCTGGACTAGATGACTGCCTGAGGTCCCTTCCAACCCTGATATTCTATGATTCTATTAATCAAAACCATGAACATAAGTATCCCAACCAAGGGCCTTTAGAATCAGTCAGTCTCTCTTTGTCTCTGGTCCACTGACAGTTTAATTATTTATACAAAATGGAACAGCTCCCATGGGATACATTGAGAGAAACTGACTCTGGTGTTAGGGCACTCATCTAAAATGAGAGATAAAAAGGTTCAAGCTCCTATTCTGACTCATTTGGAGCAGGGACTTGAATCTTGTTCTCCCATATCCCAGGAGAGCACCCTAAATAGTTACGCTACTTCCTGTTCCGGGGTGGGCTGGCTCTCTTTATCCCTCTTCCACCACAAAACATGTTGAAAGGTTTCATCCTGACAGGGAACAGGATGAAATTTTGTCCTGGTGAGCTCTTGTAACAATACTGTCTTGCAAATAGGGGAAGTGCTTCCAGAGAGCTTTTCCCTTGCAGACTCTGAGTACCAATGCTTGCTACTTGCAAGTTATAGACATGTTTAAATAAGTGATGGTATTAATCAGAAAATTTAAGCCTACTTATCTTTTACATGCTTACATATTCTGTGGCAGCTGTTGGGGAAGCACTTGAAAGAAAATAAAAAATTCTCCTTTTAACTCAATGACTCTCAGTACAGAGCAAACCACACATGGACTTTTAATGATAATGCTTTCCTACAGTAAAACAGTGTAGTTGGTAAATCCTAGTCTTATTTGGGGTGCATATTTATGATGTACATTTTACAAAATGTACAAACCTCCTGCCAAGCATGACCATGAATCAGAAAGCAAATTAGGGGATGAGGTTTCTGATCTTGCTGCAAATCAGCAGTATTGTAACTTGCCAAGTTCAGCTTCTTCCCTATTTTTTACAGAGGAGACATTTTTTTACTTTGGAAACTAGCACATGAGCTATAAAGCCAAGGCATGCAGAGATTTTCAGTACAGTGTTTTAGCCGTCATTTTCTTTATATTCAACTTTGTTGAGATGCATAGCATATCAAGTGTTCTCTCTGCACCTGAAACAAAGAAAGGTTGTGGGGGATGGGAGGGTGAGGGCTGAAAAATGTAATAACAAAATAGAATCTGACCATTTGCAAAAGTTTTGTAAATATTCCTCTTAGACTTGCAAAGGAAGTTGGGGAAGTAAATACACCATAAATTTGGGAGCACATCATATGTGGGGCTGCTCCATAGCACCTCTGTGGAGCCAAGCATGGTGCAGCAGGCACTAACTGCTTTAGTCCACAAGTTATGGCTACCTACTTAGAGCAGGGTGGCCCAACCTGTAAGCTTGGTGTCAGTCTCTAATCGTTTAACTAAGGATAGCAAAAATCAGAATTTGTCTGCCCATGCCTTTAGCAAACAAACAAACAAACCTCAAAGACAAGAACTTAGTTGCAGCACTTGAAGGCAAGGCCCTGACCTGCCTCTGTCTTTCTGGACTTGCAGGGACTCCTTTTCTATTCAAGTCTCAACCCACACTGCCCTGAGAAGAAGCAGACAAGCCTTCTTAACAGGCCTGCTGGCTCCCACTTGGGCAGTCTCTCCTCCTGGGCATTCTAGGCCTCTGGAGGACTAAGTTTTGCTGTTAGCCTGGTCTGAGTGGGTTTTCCTTGGGCAGGGTATGTCAGAGCATTGATGCCTTCGATGTGTGTGTGGCGGGGGGTGGGGGGGAGAGGATGACAGAGAAGGCCTGAAAGACCCTATTATGGGGCAAATCTGCCCTCTTCTCCATAGTACAAAGTGCCTCATACAATTATGAGCAAGTGTAATACCATTCTTATAGAGAAATAATACCATTCTTATAGAGAAATAGGATTTGGAGGCCATGCAGGCAACATATATCCCCTTGGATGTTTGGGAGCACTGCATGGCAGGCCTGAGGAGGGGCATCTGTTGGATCTACTTCTCTGCTCATCCAGCAACCACAGCTCTCTGCAAGAGGAGTGCAGGCAACATGAGGCTATTGCATTCTTGGGAGAACCATGTGTGATGTTACACTCCATATGTTTTAGTTTTATGGAAATATGCTAATGAGTGTGAATATAATGTAACTGGAATATGCTTTATGCAAAAGGTCTCTTATAAGGTATCATTACAAAGCTTATAATTTACAGAGTGTGTTCATCCTATTTGTATGGATGTATCATTCTTGTATCTGAAGCTAGAAATATGAGGTATTACTCTGAAGTCCTATGGTAACTATGCAAAGTGTAGGCGATTAACGGTGGCTTGGAATCTTGATGGGTCCCATTAACTAGGACAATGGGTTGTAAATGGCTCTGTTTATTTGTAAGTCTTCCTGTATACGTGGGTGCCAGCCAGTGAGTAATGAAGTCTCACAAGTCATGTGAACATGTCACACGATACTTGAATCTATCTTAAGCCTGCTTTTCATTTAGAAGGAAGGGTGGGAACCCAGAGAGAAACAAAGGATTCCCACCTTGTGCCAAAGATATAAAAGGAGGTGGAACAGAACAAAGGAGGCTGCAGTCATGAGAAAACCCCTAGTTACCACCTGAGCTGGAACTAACAAGAACTGTACCAGGGGAAAGGATTGGGCCCAGTCTAGAAAGGAGTCTCATCTGCAAAAGAAGCTTATTGGAACATCTCTGAGGGTGAGATTTTACCTGTATTCAGTTTCTTAATTTATTAGGCTTAGGCTTGTGTGTTTTGTTTTATTTTGCTTGGTAACTTACTTTGTTCTGTCTGTTATTATTTGAAACCACTTAAATACTATTTTTATACTTAATAACATCACTTTTGTTTATTAATTAATCCAGAGTAAGTGATTAATACCTGGGGGAGCAAACAGCTGTGCATCTCTCTCTATCAGTGTTATAGAGGGCGGACAATTTATGAGTTTACCCTGTACAAGCTTTATAAAGAATAAAACGGATTCATTGGGGTTTGGATCCCATTGGAAGCTGGGTGTCTGGGTGCTAGAGATAGGTAACCTGCTGTGTTGTTTTCAGTTAAAGCCTGCAGCTTTGGGGGCATGGTTCAGACCTGGGTCCATGTTGCAGCAGACTAGCGTGTCTGGCTCAACAAGACAGGGTTCTGGAGTCCTAAACCATAAGAGAAAATGGGCTCAGAGGTATTTTCAGCAAATGAGGTGACAGTCCCAAGGGTTCTTTGTGACTGAACTTATCATACCGTAGAATAGCTCTGCAGAAACTCTAAGGAGAAAATTGCTTCCCCCACACTCAGGCCCATGAATAGGAGCTCATTAGCTTGAATAGGAGATCATTAATGCATATGCCACCACTAAGGCTGTGTACTGAATCCCAGGATTTGGGCCTTAGCCTATTAGGCATTGACATCTATGGAGAAACTACTGCTCACATGTTTCATTTCAGATGATTTACTACTGGGCTGAAAATTAAATGTCACAATGATAATTCTAGAAGGGGTTCTAATGTCAGTCATCAAATGGCAGAAGATACAACTTTGAAGCAGTCTGATAGTCTATTGAGAGTCCCCAAACAACAGCATTTTACTATCTGAAACAAATGTTGGGGTAGGAGGCATATTGTGGGTCCTCAGCCCCTCTCAAAATTACTCCCTTCTCTTCATAAAAATAAATTGTAGATATACCAGAAAGAAAACGGTAACTGAAGTTCTTATTCTGCCTTAGCTGTTTTTCACTTTAAAGCAATTAAAATTATATCCCCATTGTGTTAGGCACTGTGTAAACACATGAGAAGTACCCATTACAAAGAGTTTCCCATCCAATTTAGAGCTTACAGTTTAGTTATGTCCAAGATTCCCGTACAATCCTAGAACTGAAAGACTAGAAGAAAACTCAGGAGGTCATAATGTCCAGCCCAATGCACTGAGGCAGGGCCAAAGATACCTAGACCATCCTTGACATGTATTTGCCCATCCTGTTTTTAAAAACTTCCAATGGCAGGAATTCCCTTGGAAGCCTATTCCAGTGCTTAATAGTCATTGTAGTTAGAACTTTTTTCTTAATATCTAACCTAAATCTCCCTTGCTGCAGATTAAGCCCATTAGTGCTTGTCCTATCTTCAGTGACCATGGAGAAAAATTGATAACCATCCTATTTCTAATATTTCTTAACATATTTGAAGACTATGATCAGATCCTACTTCAGTCTTTTTTTCTGAAGACTAAAGGTGCCCAGTATTTTTAACCTTTCCTCAGAGATCAGGTTTACTAATACTTTTTTTTTAAATAATTTTTGTTGCTCTCCTCTGGAAAACTCCCTTATTTACCCACATGTTTCCTAAAACATAGTGCCTAGAATTGGACACAGTACTCCATCAGAGGCCTCATCAGTGACAAGTAGAGTGGGACAACTACCTTCTGTGTCTTATGTACAACACTCATGTCAATACAGCCCAGAATATTCACCTTTTTCACAGCTGAATCACATTGTTGACTCATATTCAATTTGTGATCTTCTATAACCTTGAGATCTTTTTCAGCAGTACTACTGTTGCTGGCCCAGAGGGCCCCGAGGGGGCAACAGGGTTCATTGCCCGGTGTGCACCGCACCAATAGACACACCAGGGTGGAGAAGCAAACCAAATTTATTCGAGATCTCGAAAAGACACTCAGGAGACCAGCATGTCTCAAATCAGAAGCGCAGCAAATACAAGCAAGTTTTCCCTTTTATATTCCAAGCTGTTTTGAGTAAGCCTATTGTTCTGTTTCCCCCCTCCTACCCCTGCTGTCCCGAGCAGTTACAGCAGGTACACATTGTAGCTTGTTAGAAAAGTTCCCGTCCGCATGCTTATCTTCGGCCTTGCAAGCTCTACGTAATAGAACTCTCCCTCCCTCTTTCCCCCCTCTTATCACTACTGTTTCTGCAAGTGTGAGCGAAACTGCAGCTGTCTGCTAAAAAGCTGTCCATTACCTAATTAGTGAGAACTCAACTGACTATAGCTTCAGTTTAGATGGGAAAGATTTCTAGTCTCACTCCATATTGGGACAGAGAAGCATTGGCAGATGAGTAGCCTTGTAGTTGCTCCACTTTTCAATAGGACTACATGTAAATTCCAATTAAAATAGTTTTTGCTAAACATTCTTCCAAGTATTTTACTCCCCAAACATGAAAGCACTCGGCTGGTGTGCAAGAACCAGAATGTGAAATTAATTATTTTATCTTGCCCAAACTCAATGTCATGTAAAAAAATACAGATAGTGGGAAAAAGTGAATTAGATTATAAGTTATTTCAGCTTTATGACTATTAAAAAAAAGATACGGTGATTTCTGTGGTTTTTAAAATGCAGTGTACTTAACCTGAATGTCTCTCTTAAGTTACCATGAAAAGTGATGACATTTTCTATTATTGGATCACGGTAAAACATACTTAAGGATTCTAATACTTAAAAAGGTGTGCAGCATTGATGCCATCTTGCCAATAAGGAAAGTCATAGAGAAGAATATACGGTCATAGGTAATTCTTTCTTTCTAGATTTAGAACAAATTCTGAGTATTACATCTAGGTTGTTGGTGGTGCGTTTTGTTTATGCATCCTCCTTTTACAATGTGCATTAGTTTAAGAAGCTGTTAATCAGAACATTGGAGCGTACAGTGCTAAGTTTACAAAATTGTTAAAAAAACATGATCCCATATAGCACCTCAAGCAAACTATCCTTTGCCCTATTGCCTTTGGAACAGGTGCCGTTCACAGTACATTTCAGCACGAGTCTCAAACACAAGTTACATTCCTGCACTGTTAAACACTGAAGTAATGACTTGCCAATTTGTTGAACATCTGCCATGCTCTTAGCCATGGCTCTAAACCTCCACAATATCCCACACTGTACTTGGGAAGACACGCAGACTTGCTTAGGAAAAATACTCTGTGTGATTCAGAGTCTCTGAGAAAAGTGTGCAGTATGGGTGGAGCTGGCAGCGATGTGTATAGTTAAATTTGCTACCAAAAATATTATGAATACCTGTCCATCATGAAATTTAAACACAAAACAAGTAAATAAACCAATATTCCAGAAATAATAAGATCCAGAAAAATAACCCTGAAAAAAATAAAGGGGAAGAAATGAAACTGTAATAGTTAAATTTTCCATGTCATGGCTACATTCTCTTCTTCTCCATATCATAGTGATGTATTCTCTCACATATTGTTACTACTGTTTCTGTCAAATATGAAATAATGCTGATATATTCATGTAGAGGAGTCTTATAGTTGTATAGTGGATTTTTAGAAATGCTCAGCATTGGACTAATTCAATGCCCATTAAAGTCATTTGGAGTTTTACCATTGACTTCAGTTTGGGCAGTGGTAGGCTAATGTTACATTTATTTGAAAATCCTATCCAGAACTTTCACATTTTTATTTCTGGGCATGGTTTCACTTTTTAATTTTCCCCTTTTGAGCAGCTGTTACAGGACTCGATTAATAAAGAATTAAAAGGGGAGTAATGTAATTACTGTCAATCAACATAGGTTTATGGAAAATAAATCCTGTCAAACTAACCTGATTTTTTAAAAATGAGATTACAAGTTTTGTTCTACATATTGTCTATAAATCTGAGAGTAAGTTAGGGCTCCTGAAAAGGATAGTCTAACAGCAGTGTAGACAGTTGAGCATAGATGATGAAATGTATCCCTGTGCAACAGGCCACAGTAAGATCTATGCTCCACTCAAGTTTCACTGAAGCACTGTTTGGGATTTAAGTGGTTCACAGACCTTGTGTGGCCTTTTACAAAGGGGTGAATTTTATCTATCTAAATACACCTCTACCCCGATATAATGTGACCCGATATAACATGAATTCGGATATAAAGCGGTAAAGCAGTGCTCCGGGGGTGGGCGGGGCTGTGCACTCCGGTGGATCAAAGCAAGTTCAATATAACGCGGTAAGTTTTTTTGGCTCCTGAGGACAGCGTTATATCGGGGTAGAGGTGTATTTGGTGTGATTAAGAGTATCAGAATCTGGCCCATTTTAAACTAGTGCTCTTTCAGATTTTCTACATAGATCTTCAGATTTACCTTAGTCCTGGCCTATAGCAATGCACTTTCAATAGGTTCTCTTAAGTAAGGATGGCCAGCCATAACACATTTTGTCAAATTGTATGGTGTTTGTGACATGGTTTTGACTAGACTGTCAAATTCATCTTCACTTGTGAGCTAAACAAGGATTTCTAAGTTTCTGGACTACCGTCATCCCCTTCCCCACAGTTTGCTTTTCTAATAATTTACTGGATTGTACATAGGCTTGGAAGAATTAGATGGGGAGGGGGAAGGCAATTTTGACAGATAATATTGCTGTCTATTTTTAAGCTTTTTTATTTTCATCTACTTATATTTTCACATTGTTTAATGATAGTAGATATTGAGATTCAAAAAGGTAATGCTTTATAAACCATGAAAACACAGATTGCCAACATCATATCCTAATACACAAAGTAAATATTTTTAAATCAAATTCTTCCTGTTTTTACTATTCATTCACTAGTTCAGTTGTAAGAAGCCTTATTGAAAAGTCTAGCTCACTAGATTTTTGGCACTACTAAGTTTTCAAGCATCATTTTTCTTACTTTGCCTATCTGTAAATTTTTATTATCATCGATGGAAATATTTTTATTAGTTTGTATGTGTGCAGTGAAAACGACATTTACCAATACAAATTTAATCCTTCCAAGTCTAATTACACACACACCATCCACCTCCCTACTCCCACAATCGTAGTAGGAATGTGTGATTTCTGTGTTATTCTAAAAAAGCATAAGTCCAATAAACAGAATGAGAAATATTAGAAGTATGAGAGAACTGAAAAAAGAGCTACAAATAAATCTCAAAGAACAGTTATAAAAATACTTTAACTTCCCCATAGATTGATAACCAGTCTAATAGAAATGACCTTAAGGGACATTTGCAAATACTTCTACTCTTCATTATCTATACTTGTTGAGAAATTTAAAGTGCATCTGTACCCTAAAGAGTGACTTTGGAAAAATGTCACAGTGCTGTTTCCATTTGTCTCATAAATTGCATGACAAATTGGATCAGTTTACTAAAAAAGAACTGTTTCTTCTTCCGCAAACACAGCCTAAGGTCTGAAAATCAAGGGATCCAACTCTCCATTGCCTTGCCCAATGTGTGGTCATCTACACCTCTGTAAAGTGAGTGTCAAAAGAGAGAAAGGTATAGAGGGAAATTGTCCAGATTTATACTGTGCCTTCTAAATGGATTGGTTCTATTTTCCCCAGATAGCTTATCTTTTCCTAACTGAACATGTTAGCCCAATCTTGCTTTGAAACCTCTGCATAATGTAAATGCTAACTGGACAGAACACTATGGAACCAGTGCACTCATCCTTAGGTTCCTAACAGTAGAGTTAAAATATTTTTATATATATTCCTTAACCTCAACTTCTTTTTCCTATACACAATGCTATCCTTTCTCTTTAAGCGAGATGTGTGTGTGTGTGTGTGTGTGTGTGAGAGAGAGACAGACACACACACACAGACATACACACACACACATATCTGTCTTAGAGAGAAAGGGTAGCACTGTGTATAGGGAAAAATGCTGCAGTTAAGGCACTTGTCAGGTATGTGGGACTCCTAGATTCTGTTGCTGGATTTTTCACAAACTTTCTCTGTGACAAAGGGCAAGCCACCATGCCTCAGTTCTCCATCCACCAAATGGAAATTCTCTCTTACCTTACAGGGTTGTTATGAATTTTATATATTCATTAATGTATATGAGGTGCTCTGATACTATGTATATGAGGTGCTCTGATACTATACTCATGGCTGCCATTGAGGAGAAAAGCAACTATACATATACAATACAGTTTCTGAAAAGCTAGAATAGTCTTATGCCCGTGGATGCTCAAATTTCCACTTGAGCTTGGTTTTCAAATATCACAGAACCGCTGATAATGTAGTTACCATCCACATTTGGTAAAGGGATCATTTGTCTTTGATTTCCATTCAAAGCATCCTTCGAATATTGTGAAGCAAATTCTTATTAAAGTGATAAAATGAGCAGATGGCAAAACAAATGGGCTGATTTTCAAGTGCTGAGTACCCCAAAGATCATTTGAAATCAATGGGAACTCTGGGTGCTCAGCACCTCAAAAATCAGGCCCATTGACTGGTAGCACTGTATTTCACATTTGGAAAATAACTAAGTATTTCAGTATGCAAAACTTCTAAAAATCAAGCCTAAACTATTATCTTTAGGGGCTAAGGAACATCTAAACTTAAACATTTACAGAGTCTACAATTGATTGGAAATTTAGTATTTGAGACATTGCACTATATGTACTGGGCATTGACAATGCATTGTTGTCATTTACATAGTTTTGTTGTTAGCAGCAAGAGAATTGAGATGTCTTGACAGGCCTGATGTACTTGAGAACAGAACAGGGACACTGGTCTAAAACAGCAGGGAATTGTCTGTCTTTTATACTTTCATGTGAATGCTTCTTAAATTCATGTCTCTTCTTGCAAGCTGCCAGTAAGAATTCTGCACTTCTAATAGTTGGAAAAGTCACAGTATATTCTCTTTAAATATCAGCAATCTTTTCTGATTGAGCGTTTTAAATACTACTTGTTCTCAGGTCACGACGGCACTTCTGGTTAACATTTTACATTTTGATATGGCTTTATTCTGGCATTTAGCACAGCTCAAGAATGCTGCACTTGTCAAAACAATAAAAGTCTGCAGCATACATGATTTTTTTAAAGCGGCTAAGTATTGTTAGCATCAACAGGAAAGTGAGTTACAGTGAAGCGTAAAATATAAGTATAATGTTTGCTGTTTATAGATAGCTGGAAGAAGTCATCTTAATTTACTACAGTAGTAGAACATAAAATGACAACGCTTTTCTTAAAATGAGGAAACATATTTCCAAATAGGGGATGGGCTGCAGTGGTAATATTTTAATCACAAATACCACTTAAACAGTGTGATTGCAGATAAATATATGTCTTTTACCATTTGAGTTACTGATTGCACTTTTTTGGTAGGATACGGTAGTGAGAGCAGATGATCTGTTTATGCCCATTGTTCTTCACAGTTACTAAGGTAAAGGTTACTATGAGAAAGTAAGTGGGCTATCTTTTGTCTATAATTGATATTTAATGGGTAATATTGAGGAAGCATAATGATTGGCTGACAAGGATTCCAATCCATCTAACCCTTACTAAAAAATCATTGAAGTTGTAGCCAAATTATTCTCCATTATAGCTATGTGCACATAGAAAATAAATAGAACAAAGAAATAGGGGGGAGAAAAATATTTCAAGTGCATTTGTGGTTAGAAACACACCACAGAGGGGAACAGAAAAAACAGAGCCAAGGTGCTAGAGCAATTTGTAGAGTAGGGGTGCTGAAAACCATTTATCCAAACTGTAAACCCTGTATATAATGGAAAACACTTCAAGCCAGAGGGTGTGGCAGCACCCCCAGCACTCCTATTTCCAGCACCTATGGATAGAGGCTGAGGTCTGTACTTAAAACATCCACACATCCCTATATACAAATATTTAGATGCACAAATCCACATTTGCACATATTCTCCTCCCACTCACACCATTGACCTGCACTGAGTACTTGTGTATGCAAATACCTATTAGGGTTCACAAAATTAATCAATTTGTATATACATTTTGACTTGTGCAAGAGTCCATCCTTTCTAAATAGAAGCATCTTTGAATCACAGTTGCCCAAACAACTAACAAAAATAAGCTTTTACTACTGTTAGTGCTGCAGATATCTTGCAGCTATAAATTAAAATGATAAAGCGAGATTAGCTCTGCTCTGTCTTGATGATCATCAGCAATATTATCTATTCTAGTTTCAGAATCATTGTTACTGGTGATGATGTCAAAGGTGGAAAAATCACAGTTTATCCCAAAGTGAATGCTTGGAACTAGAAGTTAGAAATAATTTTTGATCTGTAAATTAAGGTAATCTGATGTGGAAAATATTGACTGAGGAAAAACATGGCACTTCAGTTTCAGGTTTTACAGCTTTAGGGTATAATTTAAATTTGATTTTCCCCCAAATTGGCCTCAGATCCTGCAATAGCACTACTCATGAGTACAGAAGTTAAGTGTGTGTGGAAGGGTTTGTAGGATCAGGGCCTTTGTTTTAACTTAACTTTAGTTTACCAGACACTGTGCATAAACCACAGGATTTAGGATGCTGCGTGACCCACAACAGTTTATGGCATATCATCTGCTTGAACTGGAACCACCCTGACTTTAACAGCGTCTTATCTGAAATGCTCATGATGGGAACAGCCAGGTTTGCCAGTGTGAAATCCTGGCCACATTAAAGTCAATAGGACTTTTGCTACTGATTCAATGAGCTAGGATTTCACGCCAATATTTAATACAGCTGATTTTTTTTCTGTTGAAGAAGGAAAGAGAACAGTTCTAAGTTTTAAAACTCAGCTCTGCCGGAGAAAATAGAAAGTCTTAAACACACACATTTTTGTTCAGGAAACTACATCTTCTCCACGGGTAATCTCAAATTCAAAGAGTCAGTGGACTGTTTGAGAGTGAACTCAGAGCAACTCAGGTTAAAGCACCAGTATATGCTGGAAGGTGCTGTGGACCTCAGATCCTGTTGGATTATATGGTCCTATAGACATGTTCTACTTGAGTTAATGAGAATTTAAAATACAGTATAAATAAAAACTCTTCAAATTATTTATATAGGGATTTTGAAGCATGGTCTAGGCACTAGAGTATAAGACTGGGAATGAAAAGATCTGGGTTCTGTTTTTGACTCTGCTAGAGATTAGCCCTGTGGCTTTGGGCAAATTACTTAATCTCTCGCTGTACCTGTGAAAATCAGGAAAATTATACTTCTCTGTTTCACACATGGTCTTGTGAGGTCTAATTCAAAGCTGTTTAGAAAGGAATGTTCTATAGAAATAAAAGGTGTTATATTATTTTACTGATATATTTAATGTGTTCAATTCAAACTATTTTAATGCAGTCACTTAAATGTAAGTACTACATATAGCATCATTTATTGCTTTTTGTTCCAGATCAAGCATTGTGTATATAATAGCTAAAATTAAGAAAGGGCTTTAAATTAATATTATAGATGGCACTACATATTAAGATTGCCTGACACTCCCCATTATAAGATCTTAATTTCAGTTTCTTACAACTCTGCTAAAGTTTAAAAATTTGCACTTACATTTTTCATGTTAGATGTTTGCCTCAGGTTGAATGCTTTTGGAAAATGTCAGCCAAAATGGCTCAGCTGTTTCTGAGAACAAAGTTAGGGGAAAATGTGTTTTTCACATAAAAAAAAAAAAGACAACTTCTGAAGGCTTTTTCCTTCGACACCTAGTGCGTCTATGCTTTGAAGCATTTGGATTGAAATTTGGCAGAAAGGTGACATTTGTGTCAGGGATATGCCTTTTGCCATCCCTAGGAAAACCTGCCCAAATTTTGCCAGGTTATAAGCCTTTAATATAAGTCCAGTTTGCAAATGTAGTAGGGGCTTGCAAGAGCTGAACAGCTCAAATCATTGAAGAGTCCATCCTCACTGAGCATGCTCGAGCCTCTTAGAGCTCTTAGTGATGGCCAAACGGCATGTGTGCCATCCCCACAGAGCAACTGACCATGTTCCAGCCCAGGATTACTGTGGCTGGGCAAGAAAATTGGAAGTGACAGCGGGCAAGGAACAGGAAGTCAGGAGGGGTGAGACTAGGACTTGCTGGAGAAGGACATTGGAATCAGAAGCCTGAGAAGTGGAGCCCAGGACTGGTTAGGTGAGAAGACAATTGTGGGGTAGACAGAGGATCAGGACAGCGAGAGGTAGGATGGAGATGGGACAGAAGGACTCCAAGCTTGGAGGCAATGGGCAGAAGAGTCCATACCCAGAGTCCAGACCACACTCCCCTCCAGAGCCTGGAATGGAACCCAGTATCTCTGAGGTTCACCAATCCACTGCTGTCAGCAAATATCTGTGAAACCCATGAAAGTGTCTCATTCCCATCTAGGGCTGTCCACATAGTGGTTAATCTCTTATTACTGCTATCAGTTTTTGTTAGCTCAAGTGGCAGAGGTCTGTGTGGTTGACCTAAAAGTTCCAATCCTACCGATGACTCATATGGTGTCAATGTGATGCCACATGATGAAATTTCTGTTTTCCCCCCACTGTTTGCCCTTTTTTAAAGAACTAAGAAATTACTCCTCACCTCCCTTCCCCCAAAATAAAAGAGTACAAAGAATGAAGGGTACAAAGTCAAGCAATTAAATGTCAGAAAATACCAGAATTAAGTTTGTCTGTGCCACCTTAATTCAGTCCCCTGGTGCAAATGCATTATGCTGCAGTTTTTAATTGATTGCATACTGCCTTATTCAGAGTACCATACAGGATGGATGGTGCTCAATTAATGAGCAACTATTCAATATTTTGTTTTCACTTCATTGTTCAATGAATGGCCCGAGGCCTTATTTACTGTAGACTATTCAAACCCTGCTCTGATCACAGAGCTATTGATTTCTTCATAGCTTTTTTTTTTGTGTATAATTAAATATAAGTGTAATAAAACACTCATTGGGCTGCAGATACTCAGAGACACAAGCAGCTGGAGGTACTTGGCTCTCGCTTTCTCAAGACAGGTGTACATTTGCCTAATTCTTCAGGTCCTGTTTTGCATAATTACTTAACCGGTCATGTACATTTACATTTAAAGCTTTATCTTAAACCATATAAAGATATAAGATTTAAGAATGTAGGGCCAAATCCTCAGCTGGTGTAAATTGGCATAGCTCCAATGGCTGAGGATCTGGTCCTTTATTTTTGGAATTATAATTTATGTAGGAATATTTTAGGTGCTAATGATACATGGGTACTAAAAATACCTCACTGGACAGATAAAATAGACAGACTAGTAGGATGCTAATGTATGATGATGGGTTATAATTTTCTATCTCCTAAAGAGAATTCTACTAAAAACAAGATCTCAGAATCAGTCAAACACCATTTACTTTGCTGTATGATATTTCTGGAATTATCAGTGTTAGGGGACAAATATGCCTATTAATGGAACTACGGTTTGGCCTTCACTGGATGTAGAATGTTTTACCTTGTCATTCCCATTACCCCTATGGCTCGTGATACATCCAGGTAGGAAAGTTTCAGGGGGGAGAAGGTGATATAGCCCTGAAGTCTTGTTTGACACATTTGTTTAAATGGCTAAGTCCATTTCTAGCTGCTTTTGATTGGTACAATCACCAGCTTTTCTTTTTCTAACTTGACTAAGTGGATTTTTGAAAATGTTAAGGTAAATTGTTATCAATTCCAGTGCTTCTCAAAGCCAGTCTGCCGCTGGTTCAGGGAAAGCCCCTGGTGGTCCAGGCTGGTTTGTGTACCTGCTGCGTCCGCAGGTTCGGCCCGCATTGCTTCCTACAGCCCCCATTGGCCTGGAGCGGCGAACCGCGACCAGTGGGAGCCGCGATCGGCTGAACCTGCGGACGCGGCAGGTACACAAACTGGCCCGGACCACCAGGGGCTTTCCCTGCACAAGCAGCAGCCTGACTTTGAGAGGCACTGATCTAGTCAATGCATTTGAGTTCAGTTCCAAACTAAATCTCTGTGGTAGGGTAGTGATACAGTGAAGAACTGCCCTGGGATATATAAGTGTGCAGTTCTCCTTGACTTTGGTGAGAGCTGCACATGTCACCCAAGGGCAGAATGACACAGGCTTACTGGTTCTCATTTTAAACAAGAATTTGTATAGTAAGTAATATTTATATGAGAGTGTTGAAAAATATCTCTCTTATCTGTGTTTTGAAGATACATTCTGGTTATTTAAAATCAATTTTCAGTTTAGGTATTATTTGGATATTACCAAGATTTTCTCTATTTCATGAAGCGATCACTGAATATTCAATTATTCTTGTATAGTATAATATATTACAGGTATGTCACTTGTTATTCCCAAAGAGGTTAAACTACTATTTTATTCAGTTTTAACTCAATAAAAATGGCAGGGAAGCTACCTTTCTGACTCAGTTTGTTAGAGGCAAAGAAATAGATTTCAGAATATAACTTATAAAAGGAAAGGTTTTGATTAAATTTCAGTATGTTAGAAAATAGTTAGAATCGTATAGGCAAACACTTCTACATCATAGGCAGAAAAAGAAAATCAACCAACTCCTCCCAAAAAAACCTTGGGTTTTAAGAAGAAGTGAGTGAGATGGTAGAATAAAATATTAATGTAGCAGAGTTTCCTCTTTCTATGGTGGTCTTCTGCAGCAATTCCAGTGGACATCAATAAGCAATGCTCATAAGACTGGCTAACCACAGAACTACAGCATATTCTTTATTCTCTCTTGCTTTAAAGGCTCTCTTACTTGCTTGAGTTCTTTTCTATTTTCAGTAGTATTATAAAAGTGAATCCTATCAATTATGTATCTCTAAGCAGCTTTTGCACATCTTTAACTGTTTTCTCCTGGGGTAAAGCAGAGGTATATCAAGTACCTATCAGGAAGGGTCAGCATCTCCATCACTTATAACTTTTTTGTGAAGAAAGGTGTTCACTATAATCAAACTTACTGTGCGATTGTTCAGTCAAGATTATTTTTTAAATTAAAAATTACCATCATATGTTAACATGTACTTTGAGCCATCTAGTATCTAATACTGGGACTTGCTTTAAAGAATATGGCCGCAAGGTCCCTTATTCTTATCTCTCAGTGGCCTCAGTATGAGTCTCCAATCTCTAATGTCTATTTTTATTTCTTTTTAAAAAATAAATATTTGGATTAAGTCAAAATAGAATAATTTTTGTTTAAGATACAGTATATGTGCCATTTTTTAGCCCATCCTTATGTATAAGAAAAAGAAATATACACAATAGATCTCCTCTCAAGGCCCTGGGTGATATCAGCTATTGTAGACTTCCAGATTCCTTATGTGGCCCCACCATAGATGGAAAACAAAACAGGAATAGCCCCATCTCGTTGTCAAGCCTGCCCCTGGCCCATCTCCTCCTGCCTCTTGTGCACTGATGTGTAGGAAGCCAACACCGAGGAAGGCTTTGTGGTGCGCAGCAGGTGAACACACCCTTCCTGGCCCTAAGCAGTTATTTTATCCCTCACCCGATATACCCAGCAGAAGCAGATGTGTTCCAGTGCTTGGGAAATCTCTGAAGCCTTAAAGGTCGAGGGAGATTTTGTCCCTTAGTGCACAGAAATGTGTGAGTGTCAATTCTACTAAATGTATGCATCAGCTCTAGAGCACAAACAATTGTACGTGTAAGTGACTTGTGCCATAAAATGGAGGCCAAGTTGAAATCCTTCTGAAAACTTGGTACAAAAAGACTAAACTAGTGATTGTAACTCATTTATTTAGTAATTCTGATTTAAATTAAGTCATTGCTATCTGGTTAGAAGAGACCAAATAATCTTTCTCTGTAACAGATGCATTTTATTTCTCTCATTTAATTTTAAACAGCCATGCTGCCCACCTGAGATTAGAATCTCACAGCTCAGAGATTTTTGCAACACCAATCCCTGGAGGAAAGATTCCTCTCTCCCATGTGAGGAAATTCCCTGTGGCTATGTCACATTCTTTAAAAAATATCATTCTATCATTCTCAAATGCCTCTTTGACCATCAGTAACATTCAAAGAGGATTTAAAAAAAAAACATTTTTTTAAACTTGCAGATGCAGCTTTTACTATACCTTGAAAAAATGGAGGAAATTCCTGATAGAAGCACCTCTTTTGGATAACTGTAGAAGTGCATTTGACTGATTGTTTTGATGGGCATTCAATATTTTAGTTTGAGGATACATTAACTCTCTCTCTCTCTCTGAAGTGATAGCTAAAACTCCCATTTTGTTGATGCATCATACATCCTCTTTTCAAGGGACACATAGTGCTCCCAGTTCAGTGCACCACAATTTATCAATGAATGATTGAACAGGGGCTGCTAACAGGGAGTTTCGCAAGGGAGTTCTCCAGGTGAAGGAGGAGCAATACAGCAACCTTTTGGGGTAAGTGACTGTCTGTAGTGTGTGTTTGTTTGAGTTTGAGGGGTACTTGCTGTGTGCTGAGCTTGTGTTTGTCAGTCGGTTTGTTTGTTTTGGTTGTTTGAAGGACCGTGTGCTGTGGCTGGCCGTTGGAAGCTGTGAGCTTCAAAGGAAGGTTTGAAAGCTAGAAGCCTCTGGTAAGTGGCTGAGCCTTAATCAGTGGGCGGGGCATTCATACAGGCCAGGGCTTTATAAAGCAGCGCACAAGCGACCAGGGGCTGCTAACAGGGAGTTTTGCAAGGGAGTTAGGAAGGGGGCAAAGGTCCCTTGCCGGTTCCATCTGTTTGCTCTTGATTCCCCTTAATACCTATAAAGCAACTACATTCTAACTGTTTGCTTAAACAACCTTTTCAGCTGACAGGGGGCTGCAGACGGGAGTTTGACAGAGGGAGGCTTACGATGGTTAGGAAGACCCGCAACACCTGTGCCAGCACTGCTACTGTCTCCTCCACCTGTACCTGTAGCCAGACAGAGTGCCTAAGCATGGATGCCTCTACCCAGATCCTGGTGTGGTTTTGCAAAGACTGTAACTTGCAATTTCCACTTACTGATATCCAGGCTGGGGGGACCATCCAATGTGAAAGGTGCCTGCTGGTGGAATCTCTCAGGCAGCAGGTGGGAGAGCTACAGGAGGAGGTGGCTAGGTTGAGGAGCATCCGTATCCACGAGCAATTCCTCGACAGTGTCCAGGTGGAGACAGCTGAGGTAGCTGTCCCAGTACACAGGACTGCTGATACACCACTGGTGGAGGAGGAGATGGCTCAGGGTGGACGCTGGCAGCTGGTTACTTCTGGCAGCAGGCAGTGCTCCACCCTTGCTCCGAACCCTCCTGCCGTGGTTATAGGTAACCGTTATGCTCTTCTTGATACAGGAAAGAAGGAATCACTCCCTACAGTAAAGGAGGAGAAGCCTCGTACCCCTAAGGCTGGGGAGTCTGCTGCCACCACTGCGAATAGGAAACGTAGGGTAGTGGTGGTCGGAGACTCTCTGCTGAGGGGGACGGAGGCGCCCATCTGTCGCCCTGACATTTCATCTCGGGAGGTATGCTGCCTGCCGGGGGCCCGTATCCGAGACGTTACGGAGGCATTGTCGAGGATTATCCGGCCCTCTGACTACTACCCCATGCTACTCATCCATGTGGGCACAAATGATACTGCGCGGTGTGACACTGAGAGGATCAAGAGTGACTACAGGGCTCTGGGAGCACGGGTGAAGGAGTTTGGAGCGCAGGTGGTATTCTCTTCAATTCTTCCTGTCAAAGGTAGGGGCCCGGGCAGAGACAGATGCATCATGGAGGTGAATGCCTGGCTGCGAAGATGGTGTCGCCAGGAGGGCTTTGGCTTCCTAGACCACGGGATGCTATTCGAGGAAGGACTGCTAGGCAGAGATGGCGTTCACCTTTCGAGGAGAGGGAAGACCCTATTCGGACACAGACTGGCTAACCTAGTGAGGAGGGCTTTAAACTAGGTTCGACGGGGACAGGTGAGCAAAGCCCACAGGTAAGTGGGGAACATGGAGACCAGGGAAATGAGTCGGAAACAAGAGGGAGTGTGGGCTATATTGGCAGAGAGAAAGGAGAGTCAGGAAAAAACTGGGAGGAAAGATCAAACCAGTATCTTAGATGCATATATACAAATGCGAGAAGTATGGGGAATAAGCAGGAAGAACTGGAAGTGCTAATAAATAAATACAACTATGACATTGTTGGCATCACTGAAACTTGGTGGGATAATACACATGATTGGAATGTTGGTGTGGATGGGTACAGCTTGCTCAGGAAGGATAGACAGGGGAAAAAGGGAGGAGGTGTTGCCTTATATATTAAAAATGTACACCCTTGGACTGAGGTAGAGATGGACATAGGAGACGGAAGTGTTGAGAGTCTCTGGGTTAGGCTTAAAGGGGCAAAAAACAAGGAGGATGTCATGCTAGGCGTCTACTACAGGCCACCTAACCAGGTGGAAGAGGTGGATGAGGCTTTTTTCAAGCAACTAACAAAATCATCCAAAGCCCAAGATTTGGTGGTGATGGGGGACTTCAACTATCCGGATATATGTTGGGAAAATAACACAGCGGGGAACAGACTATCCAACAAATTCTTGGACTGCATTGGAGACAACTTTTTATTTCAGAAGGTTGAAAAAGCTACTAGGGGGGAAGCTGTTCTAGACTTGATTTTAACAAATAGGGAGGAACTCGTTGAGAATGTGAAAGTAGAAGGCAGCCTGGGTGAAAGTGATCATGAAATCATAGACTTTGCAATTCTAAGGAAGGGTAGAAGGGAGAACAGCAAAATAGAGACAATGGATTTCAGGAAGGCAGATTTTGGGAAGCTCAGAGAGCTGATAGGTAAGGTCCCATGGGAATCAAGACTGAGGGGAAAAACAACTGAGGAGAGTTGGCAGTTTTTCAAAGGGACACTATTAAGGGCCCAAAAGCAAGCTATTCCGCTGGTTAGGAAAGATAGAAAATGTGGCAAAAGACCACCTTGGCTTAACCACGAGATCTTGCACGATCTAAAAAATAAAAAGGAGTCATATAAAAAATGGAAACTAGGACAGATTACAAAGGATGAATATAGGCAAACAACACAGGAATGCAGGGGCAAGATTAGAAAGGCAAAGGCACAAAATGAGCTCAAACTAGCTACGGGAATAAAAGGAAACAAGAAGACTTTTTATCAATACATTAGAAGCAAGAGGAAGACCAAAGACAGGGTAGGCCCACTGCTTAGTGAAGAGGGAGAAACAGTAACAGGAAACTTGGAAATGGCAGAGATGCTTAATGACTTCTTTGTTTCGGTCTTCACCGAGAAGTCTGAAGCAATGCCTAACATAGTGAATGCTAATGGGAAGGGGGTAGGTTTAGCGGATAAAATAAAAAAAGAACAAGTTAAACATCACTTAGAAAAGTTAGATGCCTGCAAGTCACCCGGGCCTGATGAAATGCATCCTAGAATACTCAAGGAGCTAATAGAGGAGGTATCTGAGCCTCTAGCTATTATCTTTGGAAAGTCATGGGAGACGGGAGAGATTCCAGAAGACTGGAAAAGGGCAAATATAGTGCCCATCTATAAAAAGGGAAATAAAAACAACCCAGGTAACTACAGACCAGTTAGTTTAACTTCTGTGCCAGGGAAGATAATGGAGCAAGTAATTAAGGAAATCATCTGCCAACACTTGGAAGGTGGTAAGGTGATAGGGAATAGCCAGCATGGATTTGTGAAGAACAAATCATGTCAAACCAATCTGATAGCTTTCTTTGATAGGATAACGAGCCTTGTGGATAAGGGTGAAGCGGTGGATGTGGTATACCTAGACTTTAGTAAGGCATTTGATACGGTCTCGCATGATATTCTTATCGATAAACTAGGCAAATACAAATTAGATGGGGCTACTATAAGGTGGGTGCATAACTGGCTGGATAATCGTACTCAGAGAGTTGTTATTAATGGTTCCCAATCCTGCTGGAAAGGCGTAACGAGTGGGGTACCGCAGGGGTCTGTTTTGGGACCGGCTCTGTTCAATATCTTCATCAACGACTTAGATATTGGCATAGAAAGTACGCTTATTAAGTTTGCGGATGATACCAAACTGGGAGGGATTGCAACTACTTTGGAGGACAGGGTCATAATTCAAAATGATCTGGACAAATTGGAGAAATGGTCTGAGTTAAACAGGATGAAGTTTAACAAAGACAAATGCAAAGTGCTCCACTTAGGAAGGAAAAATCAATTTCACACATACAGAATGGGAAGAGACTGTCTAGGAAGGAGTACGGCAGAAAGGGATCTAGGGGTTATAGTGGACCACAAGCTAAATATGAGTCAACAGTGTGATGCTGTTGCAAAAAAAGCAAACATGATTCTGGGATGCATTAACAGGTGTGTTGTGAGCAAGACACGAGAAGTCATTCTTCCGCTCTACTCTGCTCTGGTTAGGCCTCAGCTGGAGTATTGTGTCCAGTTCTGGGCGCCGCATTTTAAAAAAGATGTGGAGAAACTGGAAAGGGTCCAAAGAAGAGCAACAAGAATGATTAAAGGTCTTGAGAACATGACCTATGAAGGAAGGCTGAAAGAATTGGGTTTGTTTAGTTTGGAAAAGAGAAGACTGAGAGGGGACATGATAGCAGTTTTCAGGTATATAAAAGGGTGTCATAAGGAGGAGGGAGAGAACTTGTTCACCTTAGCCTCTAAGGATAGAACCAGAAACAATGGGTTTAAACTGCAGCAAGGGAGGTCTAGATTGGACATTAGGAAAAAGTTCCTAACTGTCAGGGTGGTTAAACACTGGAACAAATTGCCTAGGGAGGTTGTGGAATCTCCGTCTCTGGAGATATTTAAGAGTAGGTTAGATAAATGTCTATTAGGGATGGTCTAGGCAGTATTTGGTCCTGCCATGCGGGCAGGGGACTGGACTCGATGACCTCTTGAGGTCCCTTCCAGTCCTATAATCTATGAATCTATGAATCTATGAGCTAGTTTTAGACATGTAGGAGCTGATTTTTAGAGGCATCAAACAACTGCCCCAATGTATGAACTTTAGTTGGAATTGTTTACTCAGCCCTTTGGAAAATCAGATCTTTAGATTAGTTTCACCTCTGAACTATTTCAAATAAATTGTTCTACATTAAAACTGCCAAAAGTTAGTAAATATGAAAGTGTGGGGGAGGAAGGGGGCGGGGGAGGTAACCATTTTCATTCCACACAGCAGTTCTGAGGTTCTCAATCAGAGGAGACTCCTACTGAACCATTGGTATGAAGATTGAAAGTGTTATGTTTTTCCCCATAGATCATATTTACTGGCTTTCATCAGCTCTCATATAGAACAGTTCAAATGAAACAAATTAGTTCCAAACCCAAATAAATAAGTGTATTTTTATAGCTTGCTTATGGATATGTGCTAAACTGGGAGAACTATTCGTCCCTTGGTTCCAAAACAGAGAAAGAGACCAGATATATCTTCCAGGTGAAATTTAGAATCTATGTATTACTAATAGAACTGTACATAATGAATCTATGTATTGCACCATGGTATCTGGGAACTAGTAGAAAGCCATCAACAGAAGAGAGGCAGCAATGATGGCTTAGGAAGACTCTCTAACAGTATTTCATGTGGGATCTAGGAGTGTGGCATGCCTGAGATAAAACTTATTTTCTTCATGACTACATCTTAGGATACTGGCAGTTTATTCAAGGAACATTTATTATGCTTCCATGTTCAACAACTAACCTGCTTCAGAATGTGCTTTCTCTCTCTCTCTCTCTTTCCTTTTTATAGTTAAGTCTGCAACCCAACTCCATACAAACTTTATTGTACATTGGAGGCAACATAGAAATGAGCAGTTTGAGTGCATCTATACACAATTTGTACTGAAGTAGAAGGTTCAGTTTGTCCATAGCCTAAATACATCAGAGCCACTATGAACATTCCCAATGTCTACTGTTACTAAATAAAAGTAAAGCACAAATACATGCACAATGATACCCTTTCACAGTTTGTCTGTAGGTAGACATTTATAAGCAATTAGTGCTGCCTTCAACCCCCCCTTTCATCTTTTTCCAAGGACATACATAGTTGATATATATTTGTATTCTTTGAGTTAACTGACCCTCTTCAGCCATGCCACAAAAAGTAGCCCTGCTTTAACTCAAGTCATGCAGTGACTTCCATTAGTATTCCCATAACCATGTCCCCAATGATGCAGGCACAATGGCTCAGACTCTGGAGGAGTGGGGGAGAGAAATACACACATAGGAAGCTATCACTTTAACGGTGTGTAGCATATGCCTCCAACAATGCTGGCTCAGTCAAAAGAATAGTGTGGTGCCATGAAATGGGATGGTGGTCCTGCTCCTCCCACATCTATGGTGTTTCTAGCATTGTTGTCAATGCTATAGTTTTCTAATCTTACAAACACAGGCTCATAGCATGCTTAGCTCATGCGCAGTGATAAAGGGGGCTAGAGGGTGAGAGAGAAAGCAGGCTCCTTGTGCCTCTTCTCTTCCCCTTTACCCACTTGTTCAGTGCTAAGTACAATCTAGAATAGGCAGAGTGTTAAAGCCAGGGTTTTATTTGTTGTATGAGTTTCAAGTTACTCTTAATGGTACTTTAAAGAAAGTTTCATAAGCTTTGGGATCGCCTGGTGGGATGTGTTACTCCTCACTTATTATTCCCACCTCACAAACCATTGCTGTTCAGTAAGAGGGGAACAGTGTGCTAAATGACATTGTTATTACCTCAGAGCAGTATCTCTCACATGCAGTATTTCACCTCTGTTTCATCTGATCCAGATAAAACCAAGAAATCCTCCTCTTTTAGGATTTACAGGACTGTAGGTCAAATCATATATTTTTAAATCCAGATGGAGTTGCTCTCCCCTCTTCACTGGGAAAAAAATGCTTCACTTGGTTGTATAATTTATTTCAGACAAATTATTGAAGGCATTGCTTGGGTAGTGACAGTGAACCTTTTACTTCAGTTTAGCATAAAAATAGAAGTGATTTGGCTTTTAGGTTTTACTTGTATTTCCAGTCAAATTATCAGGCTCTGAAAACATGTCAGCCTTGATATAGCACTTCTGACAGATGAATGGTCTTTTCAGAGAACCACTATGCAATCACTCCAACTTCCTTTACTCCCCTGGTTCCCCAAGGGTGGCACACACTCAAACAGAGAAATAATATTCATAAAACATGCAATAGGACTGAAGCTGCAAAAATCTGAGGTTTCTAGATCTGACATATTAATGCTTTACTATGCCTTTTTTATGCTTCCTATTACTGATCTGACTTACTTTATTAACATAACTTAAATGAAATTTTGAATGGACATATTTGCAGTAGTTCTCCAGAGCAAGCAACACAAAATCTGTCAAGTCATTTTGTAAATAGGCCACAGTTACATTTTGCACTTATTCCATATTCATACTCCTTTAAGAGACTTTACAGATGGCAAACTACATGCAGACTGGTGAGAAAACGCTGGAATTATCACTTGAAATATTCCCGTAGCCGGGCATCCTCACAGACACCTATACATATTCATAAGCCTTTGGGAATTTGTACTCAGCATTTACTGTATCTTTCACACACACACCAACCTGCACAGAGAATGGATTGTCATCCATTTCAGTTATGAAATGAACAGTTTTGGTGATTAAATTTTTTTTTTGTCTTCAGCACGTTCAAATTAAGTACTTAACAAAAATACTTACATTTCAATACAACACTTCTGTAAGCATTATCTCCCCTTCTAAAGATACATTCACCATTTTGATATCTTGCAAGTTTGTACAAATGGAAATAGCCATGCATTTAAATGGAAGAAATGGCTGCATGAGAGAGAGAAAAATCTGATACTATTTCCACCCCCTCTCCCAGTAAAATGTTATTGACAAAAATGACTCAAAAGAAATAACAACATGGTAGGAAGTAGGAAAATATGAATACTCTGAGTTCTATTGTGCTGGAAATATACAGTGTGCACCCTGTATTTTGTGATGTCCTATGTGCACTACTGTATAGAAGGTTCTGATTTAAAATCGGTATTCCATTTCATTGAATTTATTCAGCCTACTCAAATTTGCCATGGGTTGCAAGCAATGATGCTTGTCAAAGACAGTCTAGGAAACATCAATTTTCTGTCTCCCTTTTCTTGAATTTTTTTGGAAAATTTAAGTGTATATATGGGTGGTAAAAGTTTGGCAATTTGACACTTCTCACTTATCTTCCTCTCAGATTTTGTTTTTAAACATGAGAGCAAATTTAGTGCACAGGAAAAGGAAGGACTAATGCCACTTCCTAGGATTTAGGCAAATTGCAAAGGTTTGCAAATTTCATGAACATAGTTCTGCCAAAGTAAAATTAATCTTGACTTTCAGTGTCATGTTCTTCCACACTTGAGCCTTAAACCTTAGCATACTTGAGCCTTTTACCTTAGTTACACCAAGTTAGGTGTGGGGTTTCTTATGGTGAAGATCACAGAGTTTGCTTCCCTTGTGATTTAGCATATGCCTATACCACAATTATGGGACATGATTGTAGCCTATGTAGATAAACTAGCTTTAATCTAGCTAGATTAGTTACTAGAGCTGTGAAGGCACAGGAGCACAGCATTCAGAGAACTCTAGCTACCCAATTAATTACCCAGGGTCCCAGGTGGGTTTCTACAGGTGAAGCCAGTGCTCCTGAGGTTTAACAGTTCCTATATCTGAGCTAGTGAGATTAAAACAATTCAAATGATTGCAGTGTAGACATATGCTGAGGCTCAGTTTGTGCAAGCATTTACACACAAGTAATTTTATCCATGTGAACTTTCACAGTAGCATTGTTTACTTGAGTAAATGTACATGCATGTGCAAGGGGCTGCAGGAATAGGGCCTTATGAAGAATGTATAAACCCATCTTTTTTAAAAATTCCATTACACTACAACACAATTTGTGGCCTAAAGTCTATGCTTGTTGACTTCTTGATTAAGTGTTTATTAAGCAGAGCATCATCTGGAGCATGAATCTACTAGCACATTGCCTTGTTCAGCAGCTTTAGTCTTCTAATTGATATACACTTATGCTTCTGAAATGTAAGGTTTAAAACTGCCAGTTGGGCTCATTTATTATAGAGTACCAACAGCCTGACTGACTAAGGACTTTTCAACAATATTTTTTCCAATATCCTATTGATTTTTCAATAATTATAGAGTTAACGGAACCAACATAGGAATATTACAAGATGTTTGTCTAACAAATCACAGTCTATTTGCCAATATGTAACATCACCAGTAAATATGGTCTGCTTTTAGTGACCTGCAGAAATATACAATCTCCTGTGCATAAAGGTTTAGTCTGTTTAGCAGTGAAAAATACTGTAATAATAATAATTAACCTGAACTTCTACAGTTTCATCCAGGGACCACAGAATGCTTTCCAAATATTAAGGGCTAAATGGTGGGAAGGGTAGGATGAGCCAAAGTCCAGGAGTGAGGACATTGACTCAATGGGAACTCCCAAAGCGCTGTGGGTGTCATAGATACAATGCATTCAGGAACACCATGACATCATAGCCAGAGACACTCTGCTACACCCTTTATAATGATGTGTCATGGTTTCCCCTGGCTGTTTAGCCAGTTACATTGAGAGGAGAGAGGGAGGGATGGCAGGGCTACAGCAGTATTAGAGCGGTTTAATTCTTATCTCTTGGAGAGATTCCCAGCGTAGTTTGGGTCGTCCTTTCATTTCAAAGGCTCTTTCAAACTCCCTTCCTGTCGCTGCTATTATTTAAACTTGACAGTGCTTAGGCAGCTGGTGTACTGTAATCACTGCTTTTCACAGTCACCAGTATTGTCTCATTGTTTCTTTGTGCTCCTTCTGTTTGTTGTACCATCCTAATATGTCTTGTCTTAAATTTACCTTCTCAGGCCAGGAACTGTCATTTTTGTTTTGTTTTTTTAACAGTGCCTTGCACAATGGGGTCCTGAGCTGGGACTAGAGTCCATAGGTAGTATCACAACATAAATACATAATGTGTGAGTCTGTTAGCAGGGTTAATAAGGAGGCATAAGCTGCAGTATTCTCAATATGCTGACTAGCTATCTATTACACACACACAAAAATACATAAAATTTGTTAAGCTTGCAATGTCAAGGACTCCAAAGTTAATAAATTCCATGGTTAAGGATTCCTGTACAACCTTAACTTTACCCCCTATTCATATGAATTGTAGTACAGTTTTAATTACATGATTACATACTTTTTATTTTATTTTTTTACATCAGCCTCATTCAGTGCACAGAACGTTCTCAATGGGAGCTATTTAGAAAATCTGGTCCCATTTGTGGCTTCTGAGCACTTTTGAAAATCTGGCCTATCTGACTATTTCTATTAATACAGGAATGTGTGTATGTGTATATTTCAGAACACAATGAGAAGACCAAACCACACTCCAAAGTGAATTGTGGAGATCAGAGCTATGGAAGCGGTAGACAATGAGAGGAGATTCAATACTAATAAACCTTAAGTTCTACAGCCCAGAAATGGACACAAATAGTATAGCTACTACACAAAATATGGGGGGTGGGGGAGAAGTCACCAAGTAACACCACCATCATATAACACAAGACCAGAAGGGACCTCTTGGGTCATCGATTCCAGTGCCCTGCTAACACAGGCAACCCTGACATATATTCCCATTCATAAGTGGATCAAGATCCATTAAAACTTGTTAGGCTGTTTGTCCCCACTATTCCTATTGGAATTCTGTTCCAGAACCTCACTCCTCTGTTGATTAGAAACCTCCTTCAAATTTCTAGCCTGAATTTATTTATGGCTAATGTATATCCATTTGAAATGTGTTTCCTGGTCTCCTTAATACTGTCCTAATAAAAGGTTTGCATGTAAGTATATCTATAGAACAGATAGAATTAGGGCTAGGGAAACTGAAAGGAGAGATGTTTCACAAGTTTTAACTAATACATTTTGAGAACTTCCAGTTTCTGGAACTGTTTCTCCCCCTTAACAGAATGCATTTACTTTCCCCTAATAATAACCTTTATAACCTCAAATTCAGAAAGCCATTCAAATTGAAAGGGAACAATATTCTGACAAACAAAACATCTATCAGTTGACAATTGGAAGTATCCTTGGCTAATTTTAATAATATTTATGCTCCTTCCAATTTCGAAACATCAAAGGTCTCAAATGCTTTTAGATAGAAGCAATATATGAACCATACATTTTTAATGAGCTAAATTATAGGTACAAAGCGGCTTGCTATCCCTCCTAAAGTCCATTATGTGCACTCCATTCACAGTATGCTGTTATCACAGACAATCAGAGCAGACAAAAACAGATTTAGCAAAACACTTTACATTGAACCTATTTTTCTCTGGATATAATGGAAAGAAGTTGCTTATTATGGACAACCTATGGGCTTTTAGAAGCATTACCACTGCACAGAATATGCATTTGTGTGTGGGGGAGATGGGGAAAGAGGATTGTGGAGAGAGATGGAAAGTGCTTTGATAATAGAGCTGGTACGTAGATTGTATTTCATGAAAAATAGTTTTCCCTAACTGGTACAACTTATTATTTGCTAATCAATATTCCAAAAAGCAAAGGTTTTGTATTTTTGGAAACCCTCTTCACAACAAGTGCCTGATCAGAATTTTCAGCCAATAGCAATTAGAATTACCTTACTTTATGTCCTTCACTCATAAACCTGCCATGTTCTCTGCCATGTTCTCTAGAAGGAATGTAACTAAGCACATTAGACCACATTTAAAAAAAAATGGCCTCAACTTTCAACCCATAGTTTTGTGACTGTGATCAGTAACTGGCACAAACTATACCATTTAAACATCAACCTGATTGCACCGAAAAATCAGGTACTTAAATTCTTTTCATAATCTGGGTCCTCAGTTAATTGTAATTATGGTTTTACAGAATGGATTGCAGGTTTAGAAATAGAGGTCAAAGTGAGACCCCTCTTGAAAAAATGCAGCGCATATTATAAAACTAAAGACTTGCCAAGCAGTATTTTGTCTAGTAAACTCTAAATTTTACAGCAGATTATCACATGATCTGAATCCTTGGTATATATGCTCTGCCCTCTGTATAAGAGGGTACTGGAAATAAGAATGAGTATAGATATGTTTGTGATATGTAACTAGGTAGGCACCGTCAAGCTAGCTTTGAAGAAATAAGGCAGAAGATTCTTCTGTTTGGTCAGGAAGGAATGCTGCAATTAGTTTGTTTATAGTGGTGGGGGCTACCACACACACAGTGGAACCCACTTAGTGAATTTGGTTCAAAATAATTCTGCTTACAATTTAGGCTGGACAATCATTTTCAATTGGGGAAAGAAAATAATTTCAGCCAATCACTGATTTTCTTCAGTCGACCCTGAAACTGTTTATTTGGTAAACTTCTAGTCATGTCCCTGACAAAGCTTATGGAATCAGTTAGACACTGTCATATAGTATTGTGTCCACTGATAACAAATGAACTTTGTGCTCCACTGGTATTGGTCACTTCTCACACTGTTCTTAATTATTGACTAGCTCTTGGTGCCTTTATTATTTATTTATTTGCAGAATAAATAAATGGAATGATTCATCTCTTCTCTGAAAAACAAGGTAAGGGACAGTGATTTTGACTGAGTTTTGCTATGTGCCAAAGCACATATCTGGGGGTGTGAGGCCAGGTGAATTGAAATCAAAGGAAATTTTTCACATGAACCTCTGTTAAGCAGCCCACTGTGTTTTGCACTACTTGAGTTGTGATTAAGTAGAGGATTAGAGTCAGGGATGTGAGTTTGTACTAGGAGGGGGATGGTGCGGTTTCACTACATATTAGTCCTTTAAAGCTCCTCTGCACTGTTTCATAATGGGCACAATTCATCTTCTGTTTAAGTTAATGGGAGTTTAAATATTTACTTGAATGGGAACAGAAACAGATCCACAGACTTGCATTATAACAAACTGTCTTCTAAAATTGGTGTTATTGCGCATGATGGAAGATTTTTAACTATTCCTCTTTACTTCAGTAGAATGTGGCCTGGGAGGCACAAAAATAATCTAGTCATGGTTCAGAGGTACCCAGGATTTGCTATACACTTCCATTGTCCCTGTATTGTTAGAAACAAACTTTCACATTGGATTATTAGAGCAGACTGGTCCATTAAACCATTCACTATGATGTAACAAACTAGCATCTTATTTTCATATCAGCTAGGAACAGGAGCGAGCGCTGCCAGCTTTTTTGCCTCCCTAGGTGGTGGAAGGTCCCGCCCACAAAATGCCGCCCCCGACAGAGGTGGTGGAAGGTCTCCCCCCTCCCCCTCATACCAATGACGACCGGGGCGGCCGAAGATCCAGATGCCGCGGTCGCCGCCCCCCAAATGTTAGTGCCCTAGGCGACCGCCTAGGTCGCCTAATGGGTTGCGCTGGCCCTGGCTAGAAATACATTATAGAACTTCAGATCAAATTAAATTATTTCATCAAGTGACACCTTAAAATATGTAATTTCACATTATTTTTATTATCAGAGATTCTTCAGTCTAAGACTTTTCTATGATTAAATGAGAAGTTTACAGGCTAGAGCATATTTAGTGCTTTGCTCTTTCCGTAACATCCTTTCTAAATAAGAACATCTGTTACTCAGTCACTTTCAACTTACAGAGTGAGCTGCTGTAATAAAAATTGCCAAATGTCAGGCTCCCTCAAGAATGCAGATACACTTATGAGTATCAACTAATGTTCCCAATCACCAGATCTCTAGGCTACAGGAATACCAGCCTCCCCCTGAATCTACCTCCGGGAGCTTTTTTTCATCACCTCCTGTAGAGCTGTATAGTACAACCATTAATAGCCATCTCCTCAAATCAACTGAATGTCTACAAACAGTATTAAAAATCTAAAATTCTCTCCTACATGCCTAAAAGTCAAACAATAGCTATGAAATTATGCGGTTAGCTTTACTGTCTACCATAGTGAGGCTGTGTTTTCCCCCCACTGAAAAATGTGCCATTTTCATGAAGCAAAATTGCAAATTTCACACTGCAACATTAAACCACACATTTTACTGGCTACTATTAACCAAATAATTCCTTGTAAGTAGCTAGAAAAGTTTTCTCTTGCACCTGAAGAAATAAATACATTTATATTACCTTGTGGGCACTGTATTTGAAACATGCCAAGAAATACATGATTAATATGTGTAGAAACCATTCAGTAATGTGAAATTTCAGTGATATTTCCAGAATTTCCACTGTAGGAGAGTCATTTTAGGTTTGCTTCCAGAAAACAATTTAGAGCTACCCAGAGTTCTGAGGGAATGAAGGGGGCCAAGTATCTTCATTATGGTGATAACATCCAGACCTATGTCTCTCTTTTGTCTGGCCCAGTAGGTGCTGCTGCGTGCTTTGGCTTCTTGTTGAGATAGAGAAATTGGAGTGTGGATAAGAGCTAGGTATCCAAGGCTCAATTCAGAAAGACAGAAGTAACACTGGTTGGTTGGGAAAAACAACCACAAAATGTGGCAGGGATTATATATGCCCCTCTAATTAATGGTGCATTTCTGATGTAGATGACATGCTCAAGTCTTGAGGGGGGGAGGTGGCTTGTTAGATCTGTAGAGATCATTAAGCTGGAACCCACCACTTGAAATTGACAGGGAGCTACAGTGGGGCATTTTCAGTCAGGTGTCAATGCCTTTGGAATTCAAACTCTCCCTTCAGTAAGAAATACCCCAAATCTATTGACTGGGAGTTTTAGGCTGACAGAAAATTTCTGAGCTTCTGCATTCCACCTATTAATTTTCAGCGGGGTTTAATAGTGATAGGCTGCTGGATTTGTTTTAATTTTGTTACTTTTTTTGTATGGTGTTTAGTTGTCCAGGGGAGAGAAGAACTGGACCATACAGTATCTCTGACCCAACACCATAATAATTCCTGCATTATGTGACTTATGTAGCAACAAATAGTCATTGCTGTAAGGATGAGTCATCTTTCTCAGACAACAGCTATGTTAGTGTAGTCAAAACAGACATCAAGGATAAAATGGTTATAACAGTGATTTTCTCAGTTCTGTGTGGCATATTATATGTTGGAGTACCAGAAAGAACTAGCAAATAATCACTTCTTTACATATTATCTCACAGCAGTCACAGCTTTTCATTATTAGATGTTTTACAAATCAAAGACATTTAAGGTGATACAATAATACATGTGGATATTCAAAGGCCAAATGGTTAAGATGCTGTGCTGGAAAACGTCTGCCATCATCAACGTCCATATCACTCATTAGGGATTTTTAATTTATATAAGTTTCAGAGTAACAGCCGTGTTAGTCTGTATCCGCAAAAAGAAGAACAGGAGTACTTGTGGCACCTTAGAGACTAACAAATTTATTAGAGCATAAGCTTTCGTGGACTACAGCCCACTTCTTCGGATGCATATAGAATGGAACATATATTGAGGAGATATATATACACACACATACAGAGAGCATAAACAGGTGGGAGTTGTCTTACTAACTCTGAGAGGCCAATTAATTAAGAGAAAAAAAAAAAAAAAAACTTTTGAAGTGATAATCAAGCTAGCCGAGTACAGACAGTGTGATAAGAAGTGTGAGAATACTTACAAGGGGAGATAGTCAACGTTTGTAATGGCTCAGCCATTCCCAGTCCTTATTCAAACCGGAGTTAATTGTGTCTAGTTTGCATATCAATTCTAGCTCTGCAGTCTCTCTTTGGAGTCTGTTTTTGAAGTTTTTCTGTTGTAATATAGCCACCCGCAGGTCTGTCACTGAATGACCAGACAGGTTAAAGTGTTCTCCCACTGGTTTTTGAGTATTTTGATTCCTGATGTCAGATTTGTGTCCATTAATTCTTTTGCGTAGAGACTGTCCGGTTTGGCCAATGTACATGGCAGAGGGGCATTGCTGGCACATGATGGCATAGATCACATTGGTAGATGTGCAGGTGAACGAGCCCCTGATGGTATGGCTGATGTGATTAGGTCCTATGATGATGTCACTTGAATAGATATGTGGACAGAGTTGGCATCGGGGTTTGTTACAAGGATAGGTTCCTGGGTTAGTGGTTTTGTTCAGTGATGTGTGGTTGCTGGTGAGTATTTGCTTTAGGTTGGGGGGTTGTCTGTAAGCGAGGACAGGTCTGTCTCCCAAGATCTGTGAGAGTAAAGGATCATCTTTCAGGATAGGTTGTAGATCTCTGATGATGCGCTGGAGAGGTTTTAGTTGGGGGCTGAAGGTGACAGCTAGTGGTGTTCTGTTATTTTCTTTGTTGGGCCTGTCTTGTAGGAGGTGACTTCTGGGTACTCGTCTAATCCCACACTACATTACACACACCCTCCCCACCCAACCTCTTATTTCCCAAAGACAATTAGTGCAGTCTGATTTTAAAGTCTGTGAATATATATTCCTTTAGTCTGCTTTGCAGTGCCATTACCCCACCACAGCAACATGTGCTTTGGGTGTTAACAGGGGAAAAAATTACTATACTTTTGCACTCTTCTTTTTAGGGAAGTGGTGACAATCCTGGCCTCCACACCCTGAAAAAGATTTAGTGTTGCCATCAGTGTTAATGTCAACATTCACAGCAGTGCTATGGAATACCAGGGGGTGCTTCACAGTACTCTCCACCCGTGCATTAGCATGATGCTAGCCCTCCCCATTGTACAGGAGTAGTTCACTGTGAATCCTCTCCATGAGGTTGAGCAATTTAATGAGACCAGAAGCAAAGCTGGTGTGTATGCTGGTCTTCTGACTAAAGAAATTATTCCTGACAACACCCTGAATGAATGATATTCATATTCATATGTTAAATATTGTGTCTCAAGAGGTAAGTTTGCACTTCCTAGTAAAGTCAGGGATACAACTGATGAGTTCATTAACTGTAGATTTATGCAGCTTACTGCCAGTGAAAAGAATCATAGAATATCAGGGTTGGAAGGGACCTCAGGAGATCATCTAGTCCAACCCCCTGCTCAAAGCAGGACCAATCCCCAGACATTTTTTTATCCCAGTTCCCTAAATGGCCCCCTCAAGGATTGAATGTCTAACCCTAGGTTTAGCAGGTCAGTGCTCAAAGGCACCTCTGAGCTATCCCTCCCCCTCCTATTAAACATTAAAGCCTGTATTAGGGCTGTCATTCAGTCCTCTTATAGGCAACAAACTGTATACTGTGATCATTTCATTTGATTATTGCTATCTGTATTCACAAGCCATTGATTAGTGTGATTTTAAGATGGCATTGAACTATTTTCATTAAAACAGTTACTTTGTCAGTGCCCCTTGAGATCTGAATGGTGATGGATGATACTGAGCACTCATGGGAAAAGCCGGAAGTTATGTAAGAACATTTAACTGAGAGTCAAAGTGCCCAGCATTACCTGCCCAGTCTGACCATCCCTCATCTTCACTATTCACAGTGGTGTGTTTGGGATGCTATGAGACCCAAATGCAAAGGATGCAGCTGTGAAAACTATTCAGGGAGGGTTTTTTTGGGAGGAGGGGCAGTAATTAAGCGTCATATTGTCCCTGGGTAAAATTTTCAAAAGCACCTCAGTCTGACTTTCAAATGTGATTTAGGAGCCTAAGTCTCACTGCAAGTCAATTAAACTTGTTTCTTAGGTACTTAATGAGACTTAGGCTTCTAAGTCACACTTTAAAGTCAGACTGAGGTGCTTTTGAAATTTTTAGATCAATGTCTCATATGGGGTAAGTTCATCCGATTACTTGCTCTGTTTGTTCATCCTGCCCAACCCGGCCTTCTGTTCTTTGGGTATTACTGGAACAACAGTGGATTGTTAGAGGAGAGGATACAATTTAAAGATGCCTGTTTAGGACCAGCAAAGACTCTAAAACTGAATCTAAGTGACTGGGGAGAGAGACATTTTTTAAATGGGGACCAGAAGGATATGGTCAAAATGTTACTGAAATAGAATCTTTGACACTTTGGAGAAACATCCAGCTTTTCAAATGTAAATGTCTTCAGTTAATAGCTTGTAAGGGAGCAAGAGAAGATTGAAAAAGCTGAACATAATGCCGAGCTATGTTCACGTCATACACACAGAGAAGTTAGATAAAAACCATAAAAGTACACTTGCTGGTACAGAAGCTGGTGTCATCAATACTGAATGATAACACACAAGAACCAAAAACAGATACATAAAGCAGGCTGCCCCTAAAACAGAGAGGCACAACTCACCTATTTTACTGTAGGCTGGCTCTCTGAAGACTGCTACTAGACCCAAATCACACACTTCCCTACAGAGCCAACTAGCCTGCAAGCAGGACTAGGACAATCCACAAACATTTTAGAGTAATAGCTTACCATCTTAACAGTTTCCAATATACAACACTCAGGAAGGATGGCATTTGTGTTTGTACATTTAGCATATGTCTACACTGCAATTAGACTCCTGCAGCTAGCCCATGCCAGCTGATGTGGGCTCACGGGGCTTGGGCTAAAGAGCTGTTTAACAGCAGTTTAGACCTTCGGACTTGGGCTGCAGCCCAGGCTCTAGGACCCTGTGAGTTGGAAGAGTCCCAGAGCTCATGCTGCAGCCAAAGCCTGAATGTCTACACTGCAGTTAAACAGCCCCTTAGCCCAACCCCCACAAGCCTGAGTCAGCTGGCACTGGCCAGCTGTGGGTTTTTAATTGCAGTGTAGACATACCCTAATTGTACAAACACAAATACCATCCCTCCTGAGTGCTGACATATCCGAAGTGGCAGATCTCCATTCAAAACCAAAATGAGACAAAGAACACATGGCTCAGGAAGAGGAGGAAACTATTGGAGTGCCTGGTATGGAGAGCTGAACACGACAGTGAGAGGGTGGAAAATTAAATTCAGGATGCCTTCTCCAGGGAATTAAAGACTCAATCATTTAAACAAACACAACCCCTTTCTGGCTCAACTCTGGTCTACCACGCATGTAGATATGTTGTTCCCTTCTCTACCAAAGTGATATACACACACAATCTTTTTATCTAGTCTATGGTCAAATTTGATTTAAGCACCAAGGTTGAAGGAGTACAGCCCCCACTGAGACAGTGGCATTCATAGTTGTGGTTGAAGAGAGGTTACATAAAATGGCAATAGTTCTGCCACATGTGCACAAAAGTGGAATGGCAGAGGAAAGAATAAGGGAGGAGTGTTTTTACTGCTTCTGTTCATTACAGCAATGTGTATGGTATAAAGGGTAATAGTGAGATAGAAACCGTCATGGAAATGGAACAACTTTTAAATTACATCCACTATACATAATATTTTACATGGTACTATATTAGATGCATGCCTCCCGCTAACAGGTGTTTGCTTACATAGGGCTTAATTCTGCTCCTATCAAAGACAACTGAAGGTTTGCCACTGACTTCAGTAAGAGCAGAATAAAGTCTCAGGTTTGTGAAAATAGAGGAGGACGTGTTGACTCTAGAATTAATGATGTGCCTTATGATCAAATTCAGCTAAGAGGTACATGGACAGAATGTGTGCTTTACCAGTGGCTTGTTATTAAACCGCAACAATTTAACAAGACAATGGGCCTGATAAGGATCCTTTAAAATCAGTGATATTTTTGCTATTTATTTTAATGGCATCAGCAATAGGCCCAGAACAATTAAAATGCACACAAACAAGACTGATAGAAAAACTATGATAAAATGAGATAATCCAATTAAATTTCATAAAAATGTATTGTAACAAACATATTGTACACAACACAATATTTTGCAAACACAAAGCAATAATGTTGTTAAATAAAACCATTGGATTTCCTAAAGAAGCTAAGTTACAAATCTGTGGCATGCAACAGTTCAGTGCACTTCATTAATCAACACATAGATAAGAGAAGCAAACCAATTAATTATGCACCTAATTCAGAATAGCTCACAAAACAATACTTTCTGTCCAGTACATCTTTGAATTTTGCTATTTGGTGTCTACAAAGCTGTAAATTAATTTTAAATGAAGAAATTTTCCCTTTTCCCCGCACCCCCGAAAAAAACAACAAAAAAAGAGCTCATCTACTCTGACATGAACTGAAACACGTATGTTTGTTCATATATCATTATTTAAAATGTTCTGGTTTTACTCTGATTACATCCAATTTAAAACAATTCTTTCACTTAAAAAGAAATTAAAAAAGAGTAGATTGCTCAATGGGATATAAAAATGATTTCACTCAAGTTTGATAACACATCAGGCTGAAAGTCAACAATCTCCCTTACTAACAATTATTCTAAACAGCGCATGTCAAGTATTTTAGACATTATTGGAAATAGCTGTCACAGAAAACGTAAAAGGACTCTGCATACATTGTATGTGGCCTTATTGCCTGAATGTGAGAATTTGCACACTGACACAAAATTGCTACCCTGTCAGCACGTAAAAGGACAGATCATTTCATCTCTTTAGTGATGAAGTTTCAAATCCACAAAGCAGAAGCTATCAGTCCTTTGAGATGATTATGATGCCTCGAACCTGACAGCTTGCGTTGACAGCTTTCACAAATTCTGACAATCAGATTGTTCCTGCATCTAACAGAAGAAGGCAAGTATGCACAAAACAGAAATGGATAAAGATAAACAGGAGGATAGTGTGATCTTTATGTTCATTGTAATTGTTAAAAGTAATACCATGGAAAATTATGGATTTTGATTTTAACTCGCTTCATGATATACACAGATGAGGGCACCAATAACCCATATGGGTGCAAAGCTTGCCAAGAAAGGACTATCAAGATAAACAGATGGCTGTACCATTGCCATATGGTTCTTCAGAAATTGGATCATATTATGTCATTTTGCCATAAGATAGATCTAATGTTATTTCTGGGCCAATACTTTAAGCAGTGTAAATAAGGAATGCACAACTATCTCCAATTAGCCATGTAATATAAATATAAAAGAATAATAAATGTTTTATGGGAAATTTTGTAGACTGACATTACTGCAATTTAGATATCAATTTATTGAAAAAGTATGTGCCTCGCCTCCATGCTTTTTTCTTACTCTTTACTCAATTAACTGCATTCAATAAAATGTTGGTATGTGGGGTGAGTTTAATTTCAGAGCTTTTCCTCATGCACAGAGAGAAGAGCACCTCTAAGCTATTCACAGTAGCTTTGGAATTTGTGGTTCTAAACAGGGAGGGGAAATCAGGGAAACAAATGAAAGGCTACTCAAGGATATTTCACTTTCTATTTGACAGTCACACTGCAGTAATCAGAGCGATAGAGAGCTGACCATGTCCATTGGCACAAATGACAACAATCCTCCATAACTTCCTCCACTGCTAATTACATAATCCTCACTTTCCTCTTGATTAATTATTATTACTGTGAGTCATTGTAAAATTCTATTTCTGTCTTTTTTTTTTTTCTGTTCACTTACAGTGCAGATTAGATTCGCTAGGATAGCTATACAACAACTATTGGTCACAGTCTTTTAACTCTCGGTTCAGGAGAGGAGAAGTGGGAGGATGAGGAGGAAAGGCAGAAAATGAGAAGTGGAATCAGGAGGAAAGATGTAGGAGCGTTAAAGTGATTCAGTATTATGGTTTGCCTTACAATTGCAGCCAACCCGCTCAATAGATGTTTGGCTTGTAGATATTCTGAAATGCAGATATGTGGTTCTAGGCTTGCTACATTTTACCTTCTACTTGCTAGAACATCCAAAAGACCAAAAATTGACTGGCTGATGTGTAGAGCTGTGCAGGAACCTGATTTTTTTTTTTTTTCAGGGGAAATTTCATTATTTAAGATATTTTTCTGTTCTGGAGCTGAATGAAACCAAAAGATTTTAAAATTGTCCACAAACTAGACTTTAAAAAAATTATTGCTGGTTGATTGAAATGTTTTGTTTTGACAATACATTTAAACCTTTCATTTTATTAATATAAAATTTTAAGACTGGACATTTAAAATGATTTCAAAATGGAAAATTGAAATATTGCTTTTTATGGAAACATCTTCTCAATTTTTCATTCAAAATGAATGTAGGTAGTGACATGCTTCTGCAAAATGTTTAGGTTTCAACAGACTGGAATTTTCAAATGGAAAAACATTCCATCAGAAAATTTCCTACCACATCTACTGATGTTCATGTGCACTAATACCTGCTGTGCTGTGTGCTAATGTCCTCTGCTGAATGTAGTCTAACCTTCTCAGAATGCACTTTCCATTTTTCTTGCACTTTAATGATAGGAAAAATTAAAAACCCTAGCATTAATACTGTTTGTGTGTTGGACCACTATATTTTTGGAGTAAGTGGTAATGAGTTATTTTACCCAGGATGCAAGTTTGTAAATTATTGCCAATGATAACCAAAAGATTTCAGATCCCAGTTAGGCACCTCAAATAAGGAGGCCAGATTTTCAGAAGTGCTCAGAAACAAGTAGATTCCTGACCAAATAGTTCCAGTTGTAGCAAAGTATGAAAAAGATGCACAAATATGATTCTGATGACTTCCTCCACTGCCAAGTGCAAGTACTGTTTTATATTCTGGAGTATTGTAGCACCACACTTCACCTTTCTTTTTTTTCCCCTCACCTCCCTTAATATTTAGTTCCTTGACTTCTCTTTGTTGCAAAATATATCTTTTCTAGTATCTTCTCAGATCTAGATGCTGGGATACATTATATTCAGGGGAATTCATGTGGCAAAGACCTGTTAATCAGGTCAGCTGTTTCTACAAATTCTGTAACTACTTTACTGAATTTTTGTATTAATTATTATTATTATTAGTAGTAGTAGTAGTAGTAGTATTTGTATTGCAGTAGAGCCTATGAACCCTATCCACAGACCAGGATGCCATAATGACAGGTGCTTACCAAGACAGAACAAAAAAACCCTGAAGAACTTATGTAGATATTATAAGGTAGTCAACAGTTCCTCCCATGATTGCTTAATTCATGCCAGGACATGTACAGACATCTTTTTGGATAGTAAGCAGCATACACTTTTTTTAAAGTCAGTCTAGAGCCAGAGAGACCCATAGGGTTTATTATGTCCAGAAATCTGAATCATCTTAATATTTATTTCAGCCAAATCCTGTCTTTTCTCCACCATGAGAGACACTACTGCACTATCTACTGTTTTATAATCTTTATTTTCAATGCTACATAGCAAAATACATGAAAAATTTTGGGGACAGATTCAGCACTCAGTTGCACAAAGGTAAATATAGAGCAAATCTGTTCAACTCAGTAGAGGCAGTCTAGTTCTAGTTTTCATAATCAAAAGCAGATTTTATTAGTGCACAACAGAAACCAAAAGATTTAAAAGGATAAGCAAAATATGCACTTGTCTAAATAGATACTAAGGATAATGCAAGTCTATGCCTTAACTTAAGAAGTATTGTGCAACATCCCTGAAAATTTCACACAAGAGAACAAAGTTTCTTTCCAGTGTAAAAGCTTTGTCAAGTTCTTGACTATGATTCACAAGTCCTAAGGATATGAAACTGTTCCCTTTCTAGGGAATATAGTTATTCATATTTCCCAAAAGCCCACAACACCTTTGTAATTAAGGCATCAGCCTATATATATAACATCACTTTTTGAAGGTGGAACAAAATGTATGTTTTTTTGTTTTAAAAGTTTGAATACAGTCTGAAGCTTTTATGATTCTTTGTCCTTTTAACTACCCATTTGTGATAGGAAGGCCTATCTACTTAGCATTTGGGGAGGAGGTTAGAAAGTGTATTTTAGTTTTAGTCTTCTTTGATTTGTTTGGGGAAGGAGACCTCAATACAAAACAAATTTTCTTATCTGCAATCCTGTTTCTTGTTTAAGGACCCCTTAGTGTGGGAACTCCAGGCTTAGCCCCCTCACAAATGCTGGGGATGGTTTGCAATCACTGATTAGTTCTTTTCCCATTTAGGAATTTCCTTTACGTGTGTGTGTGTATCTCAGTGAGTGAATGTGATAGAGTTGGGATGCAAATGGGACTTAAGTATTCTTTTTCTTCCTAAATCATTGCATCTTTCTTAACATATCCCCAAATCATAAAAAGAACTATGTTGTTCCATTTTTCTAATAAGGGGCTAACTGGTGCAGCAAAACTGAAGTTATAAGGAAACTTTAGACTCCCCCATCTAAAAAGGAGCTCCTGTAGGGATTGAAAATTGGTTTAGATTTGTTTGCTTTTCATTATTTTCTTCTCTTACTTGAAATGGTGGTTGTAACCTCTATGTCTGCACCCAAGGAAGGAATGAAAATTGGAGTTATTTCCTAGCTACACCTAACCATTAGAACTTGACTAGCCCAGCTGTGGCTAACTGAAAGTCTGAGTTGAGGCAATACTAATCAGCTGAACCTGAGGTAGCATGGGGCTTCTAAAAGTTGTTTTTTTGTTTTGTTTTGTTTTAAAAAGCATGCATAGTCAGGGTTTTCAGGGAGGGAGAAAGGATATAGCACTAGAAAGATATTTTTAAGTGTGGCTATGAAAAGCCTTGTCCAAAGTTCCAATAATTAAAAGAAAATATTTGCATGTGTCTTTTGATGTTGGGTTTTATTTTCATCTTTGGTGGATGTTAGTAAGTTTTAGTTAATATCTGATTTCTATTCGATTTGAAGCACTTTTGTGTTTTTAGCCAACTACATGGTCTGTGATATATCCTTCCTTCCTTCCATAAAAGGGTCTTTTTTCTCCTCTTTTTTGTCTAGCTTTAAGATTTTTACCAGTTTCTAAACAATACCTTTAAAGATGGGTCTTTGTGAATCTAATTATATAATTTCCCCCAAAATTTTAGAGTACACATTCATGTATCTGTCAGTGAACTTATTTGTCTCTATGGCTCATTATTGGTTACATTAATAATTAATATATTAGGTAGCATCTGGAAGATGTAACTTGCACATTCTCTATTGAAAAGTTTTGAAACTACTGAGACTGTGTTTAAAATCCCAACAACTATTGAAGCTATTGCTGTTAAAGAAAAAAGTTCTATAGAATTAAAACAGAAAATGATCTATCCAGATTTTTTATTTAAAATCATTCTAGGAAATTTAACAGAGAATGATATCCTTCCTACAGGATTCTATAATGTTTTAAAAAGCATAGAAATAGAATTTATTTTTCTCTGATATGCTGAACAATTACTTTCTTATCTTCTTTCAAATCCCTCCATAAGACACACCTTTTCCATCATGACTACAGAAACCAATCTGCTGATCATGGCCAGCAGCTGACACATTGTGATGTTCATCTTTCCCCTCTCCCAATCTCTAATCCCAGTTAAAAATGGACAAAATCGAGATGATAGAAGACTATATATATAATGAACAAAGCTGGGCCAATTCTCCACCCTACTCATTTTCTGTATGTGGTATCCTTAATCTGTATGCTTCATCTGTTTGTCATAAGCTCTTTGGGACACAGATTGTCTCTCTTCTGTGTTCGTACAGCACTCAACAAAATGGGGCTGGAGACCTTTGGGTACTATCAAAATATAAATATTTACCACTACTACTAATGCATTCTGCAGATTTATAGAGATTTGGTGTAGAATCAGTTTCATTCTTATTTAAATTGTACCAGTCTTTTATTTTACAAGAGAGGAGGTGGTTAGGCTGAAAATTGGATAGTAAGTAGGAGATAATACAAATGCAAATGGGATGTTTTTCTGCATACTTTTCTGCTCAGACTGTAGTGGTTTAACTATTACTCCTGGCCAGACTACATCTTCCACAGTGTACCAGTCTTCCTGAGTCTCTGTATCATCGTAGATGCAGTCCAGCTGGACAAACCAATCCATAGAGGGTCCTGGAGCACCCAAACTACAACTCCCATGATGCATTATGGCATCGCATAGTTAACAAAATTATTCCTATTGATTTTTTTTCAGCTGTTGGATATTTGTTTATTTTAATGAAGTCAAAATCTTTTTGAAAAATATTTTGTTTTCCATTAAAAAAAATTTCCATTCCTAAACTGTTTTGATGGAAAATTTTCAACCAGTCCTACCAGTGAGCATAGCTTGATCATACCAGGATGTCTGATCTAAACACAGTTTTCCCTAATATTTACTAGTCACTATGGGAAATATTCACAAGCAAGTTGGAATGCCACAAGATTTCTCATTTGGTCTCTGAAACCTACCCTTACCTTCTGTCATTGATTTTCCAACTTTCAACTGTGCCAATACACTAAATATTTTTGTCTGGAGGAGATTATGCTGAGTAGGCTTGGTGCATGAGATTTTCAAAAATGCTCATTGTTAACTCAGCTCTGCTCCCACTGAGGTCTATGGGAATAATTTTGACAGAGGCCACCACTATGTGTTTTTACAATCTATTCCTCCACCACTGTGTACCCTTAGGATCACCACTCATGATTTAAACCAGAACTGCATCTTCTTAACTTACACCCTAACACTGATGGATGGACTCTCACAAGTTACATCCTCCCTGGGGGTCTAGTTAAAATGAGGTGGTGAACTGTAGTCACAGCTTAGATTCTGTGAACTAAATTTTATTCAGGCTGTCCCATTAGGCAAAGGATTTTCTTTACTCAGTCTGAGAGAAAGCACTTTTTTGTTCAACTTTCAAGAAGAATTACTAACTACTGTAAAGTAGACACAGTTTACTAGACAAGGTGTGAAGGCATAAGTCTCCAGCTCCAAAGCTTGGAATAAAACCAGCATAGTTTTCAAAAAAATATCACCAACAGCGGGAACCTTATCTGACTCTGTAAACTGTTAACATGACCAGGCACTGCAAGCCAGCTCAGGAATACCATGGCTGACAACGCCTTCCTCCAATCCTATATTAATACAGTATTGTGTTTTTACTGATTAGATTTGTCTGGAGTCCTCCCAGTTTCTTAAGGAAAGTTTATGATATGTTTTTATGTCTAAAAGTGATGGCAGAAATAAGTAGAAGTAAGCTAAAATAATATAAAGCTACTTGTAATAAAAAAAAAAAACACAGTTCATATTTAAGCTGCAGACTGCGAACTGGAAGCAGATAGATTTGGATTCCATTCCTGGCTCTGCCACAAACTGCTTTGCATAGATGCTACAATCTTCAAAAAAATTGGCAATGACCAAGAGTTAGAATAAGAAACAGCTAACCAAAAACCAACCTAAGCTTAGAAGTCTTAGCAAGCAAGAAAGCAAACAGTTGTATGTCAGTCATCTTGAAACTCCTGCCTGATTTCTAAAGCTTCCTCCTATTTGAAAAGGAATATTTCATATTAACAGTAATATTCTGGAGCTGTTTGAAAGCATTTTGTATTGAGCTTTAGTTGTTTTTAGGCACACAAGTTCTTAAGGATACTTTTGGATCGAAAGCGCTTCATAAAATACACTCTCTGTGTATATTCACATATTGTGTATGAAAAACACATGTGACTCAACTAGAAGTAATATTTCCTGAGGTAAAGTTGGCCAGTCCCTATTATGCTCTTTGTCACACACTCCCTGATTCTGTAATATCAATCAAAACTGTGTCAGAGGGGCATGTGATTGCTGATATTGTCTCTGCTATTGCTACTGCTGCTGTCAGCCTGTAGCCAATGTTACCAGGGTACTGTCTCTCAAAATTACATCTGTAAAGCTAAAGTAGATCCTGTCATGTGGTAAAAGGGGTAGGTATTTAGCAACTATAATCATTAAAACATTTCCTATCTTCTAGCAAATTCCGTCCATTATACTCAATTTGTGTTTATTATAGCAGAGGAAATGAAAAAGCAACTTTTATGTTCCCAAAGTCAGTACAAAATTTTGGCAAAGCTTCCTTAATGTACATGGGTCCAATCCTACACAGCTTTCTACCTGTCACTATTCATGTATCATTAAGTAATGGCTTGTCCCTCTGGTTATCTGGTAGTTTATCATACATTATTGCACCATGCCTGATATTAATTTGACCACATTTCTTGTTTATACTGCATGCTTTGATTAACAATACCACACATTCTTTACAGGGAAGACACACATCTTTAAACCATATTTATTATCAACATTTTTAAACTTTCAGTTCTATTCACATGAACAAGTAAGTTGTATATAAAGAAGCAGAGATATCAAGAATAATGTGTGATACACAAATCTGTGTAACTGAAGCTAAGTTCTGTCACTCTGCCTTCCATATACTCCATCTTTAAATGTAGGTTAGTTCCTATCTGCTGCAGGGCCAGTTGTGAGGCAGTTTCCCTTTAGGGTTCCAGTTCAGATTAAAGGGTGATTCACTGTGCTCTCTCTCTCTTAGCCCTGGTCTACACTACGAGTTTAGGTCGAATTTAGATCGATTTAACCCTGCACCCATCCATACAACAAAGCCATTTTTGTTGACTTAAAGGGCTCTTAAAATCGATTTCTGTACTCCGCCCCAATGAGAGGATTAGCTCTGAAATCAACCCTGCTGGGTCAAATTTGGGGTAGTGTGGATACAATTTGACGGTATTGGCCTCCGGGAGCTATCCCAAAGTGCTCCATTGTGACCACTCTGGACAGCACTCTCAACTCAGATGCACTGGCCAGGTAGACAGGAAAAGCCCCACAAACTTTTTGAATTTCATTTCCTGGTTTGACCAGCGTAGCGAGCTGATCAGCACAAGTGACCATGGAGTCCCAGAATCGCAAAAGAGCTCCAGCATGGACCGAACGGGAGGTACTGCATCTGATAGCTGTATGAGGAGATGAATCCGTGCTATCTGAACTCTATTCCAAAAGACGAAATGCCAGAATATTTGAAAAAATCTCCAAGGGCATAAAGGACAGAGGTTATAACAGGGACCTGCAGCAGTGCCACGTGAAGCCTAGGCTACCTTGGCAGTTACCCCCCCCCCCCATTTGTGTGATGAATTAATAAAGAATGCATGAATTTGAAACAACAATGACTTTATTGCCTCTGCAAGCGGAGATCAAAGGGGGGAGGGGCGGGCAGTTGGGAAGTAGAGTGAACCAAAAGGGTGGGTTTTCATCAAGGAGAAACAAACATTACTTTCACACTATAGCCTGGCCAGTCATGAAACTGGTTTTCAAAGCTTCTCTGCTGCACAGCACGTCTCTTCTAACCACCCTGGTGTCTGGCTGCACATAATCAGTGGCCAGGCGATTTGCCTCAACCTCCCACCCCGCCATAAACGTCTCCCCCTTACTCTCACAGGTATTGTGGAGCACACAGCAAGCAGTAATACAGATGGGAATATTGGTTTCACTGAGGTCTAGCTGAGTCAGTAAACTGAGCCAGCGAGCTTTTAAACATCCAAAGGCACATTCTACCACCATTATGAACTTGCTCAGCCTATGGTTGAACTGCTCCTTACTACTTTCCAGGCTTCATGAGCCATGGGAGCAAGGGGTAGGTACCACCGCACGGTGCTGCTAACTAAGAGAGCAGCCTGAGGCAGAAACCTCCAACTGACATGATATTCCAGGCAGGACTGAATCTCCATTAGACAAAACTTAAAGAAGAGAATGACCTGGAGTCATTCCCATTTTTGTCCAGGCACCCCGTCCTACCTCACCGAGGCTGGCCAGGAGCACCCATGTCTGCCCAGGTGCCCCCGACCAACTTAACCGAGGCTGGCCAGGAGCACCCACGGGATGATGATGATGGCTAGCAGTTGTATTGTACCGTCTGCCGTCCGCTAGGCAAGGCAAGGCAAGGGGATGCTGCTGTGTAGCACTGCAGTACCGCATCTGCCGGCAGCACCCAGGAGACACACGGTGACAGTGAGCTGAGCGGGCTCCATGCTTGCTGTGGTATGTCGTCTGCACGGGTAACCCAGGAAAAAAGGTGAGAAACAATTTTTTGCCATTGCTTTCAAAGGGGGGGGAGGGGCTGACAAGTACCCAGAATCCCCTGCGACAATGTTTTTGCCTCATCAGTCATTGGGAGCTCAACCCAGAATTCCAATGGGTGGCGGAGACTGTGGGAACTGTGGGATAGCTACCACAGTGCAATGCTCCGAAAGTTGATGCTAGCCTCAGTACTGTGGACGCACACCGCTGACTTAATGCACTTAATGGGGACACACACAATCGACTGTATCAAATGGATTTCTAAAAAATCGACTTCTGTTAAATCAACCTAATTTCGTAGTGTAGACATAGCCATAGATACATTGTATTTTTTTTTATTAATGTGGAATAAGTCATTCAGATGGAGAGAGACAAGTTCTGCTTTTTGTGTATGGGAAAAATATAACAAATAGTATTGCAAGGTGTGCATGACTGTTTGCATACCATATATTGGTCGCTATAGCTCTATTGGAATGATGATTTCAATAACTCACTCTGGGCAGATACCCACTGGAAACAAATTGTCCAAATTAACTGAGAGCTTGTGGAAATATATGGCATTTTAACATTTAAAACAATTACCTACAGAAGAATAAGTATTGTGTCATATTTGGGCCCTGGTCCATCAGTGAACTACATGCAATTGGACCAATGCACTCTCAATAAGTTCACTGAAAGATTGGTCTCTTGATTTCCAACTTGATACTTCCAAACAGCACAGAGAGTTTGCTTTCATCTCCTCCATTCCATAAATTTGGACCTAAATCTAATTTTGTTAAGCTCACAAGAATGCAAAAATTTGTAGCACTGTTAAACTATAGAAGCACTGAGAACTCATGACTATGTATTCCTAACTAAAACAATTTCCTACTCAGTTGTGGAACACGGTGGAGTACGTGACAGATGCTCAAAGTTGGCAGAGAATGGCAAAAAGTGGCTTGAGCACTAAGCTGGTGAGAAACAATTAATTCTCTCTGTCTCTGTCTCAAACAATTGTGTTGGACTCTTCAGAATCCTGGTGGTTTTTGAGTAGTTAGCAAATACAGAATTACACACCTATTGGCCAGATTTTTACAGTTGTACTTTTTCTGCTGCCACTGTTGTTCCATCTGCGACATGAGTTGTTTTAGATAGAATATGTTAGGAGGAGGAACATAAGACAATGGGAATTTTATGATTATCTCCTTTTCATATAGTTTTTTTTAATTTCTTCTTTATCCAATTGAGCCAGTAAGATGACACTTGGTATAAATTCAGACAGATCTTTTCAGGGTAATTTAGGTAGGTAGGAAGGAAAAACTATGATCGTTGCTCCGAATGCTGTGCCTTTGTGTCATACCTGTGGGGTACAAGCACACTACAAGTTCAGTTGAGGCAACCAAGACTTGAATCACAAAGAAAACCAATATGCAATTAAAAATAGTAGAAATTTCTCCAATCTATTTTGTATTGCTTGGAAGTCTGAATTCAGTCTCACATATTTAGAATTATATATTAATTTTCCTTCATTAATATAGCATTTTAAATATTTAGTGGCAATTCTTTCAAACCAGGTAGAGGAGGAGGAACGTGCACAAATTCTGCTACTTCTTAATGGGATTTTTCTATGTGCATTCTGTATAATGCTAATACTTTGAAAATCTATCCTAAGTAATCCATGTAATCTTCCCTCACCAAAATGGAATATCTGGTTACAGATAAACAAACTCTTTAGTTTGGATAAATAGAGCCTTCTTGAAAACTGTGGATTCAAAGAAACCAAACTAAAAGATTGGCTTTATAAAGGGTTGATATAGTACCTTTGTAAATGACAAGGAATGCTGAGTGTGCACCATAATTTGCAGTCACTTCACAGTTTATTTTTTCACTATTCAATGGACAAATTCATTAGAAAACAGGTTTGTTCACCAGCTCAGAGTTAAATCCTGGCTTTTTTGTTTGTTTGTCTTTTTGTCGCACATTAAAGCCTTCCCCTAAAACTGACATTCACAAAATGTGTACACCGGCAGAGTCATGTTCCTTAGCCCTGGAACTGAAAAAAAATACCATCTTGTTTTAGGCTGCTGTGAACCATAATTTTGTGCAGCATTTGGATACTATGGTGAGTAGGTGCTTTATTAAAGTGATAGAGACAGAATTTTGAGAGGAGATATGCCTCACGGAAGCTAGGGAGCTCTGTGTGGTGTGACCTTCCCTTTACAACTGGTGCAGCTGCATCTTCTGGTGCCAGGGACCAACTATTTCCTTACCCCTCCCTCTTTGGTTTTGGAGAGGCTAGTGCCTGCAAAAGCATTGTTCCAGAGAAGCCCTGGTGGTTGGGAGAGAAAGTAAATTCTGCAATTGTAGGTAGGCCTGGAGGAAAGGGTAGGAAGGCTCTTTCTTTGCACCTTCTGTTTTGGGCACCCACACGGAGTCCACTGCAATTTGGACCTGATTTTGCTTAAATTAATTCTTACTATATTTCAGTCTGTTGTTTTTCTAGAGAAACTATAGAGAAACTATGATATTTTATTTTTCTTATATTATGATTTTGACTTTCTGAGAGCCTTTTGTTGTATTTAGCTAGGTGCAGATAGCTACCCCAGTTTCTATTTATAAGCTTGTTGTTAGGTGGTTGCTGTAGCTTTGAGTTCAAGAACTACAATTCCCAATTCGCACTGGCAGAGGAGGGGGGAAGAAAGGAGAAGGAAAGGAAAACTGCCCTGTGTCAAAACGTGAGGGGAATAAACCTTAACTTCGTTCTCAAGTTCTCTGAGTGTTCCTCAAAGGAGTTCAGGTGCCAAAGTTTTTCTTCCAGAACATGACCTATGCCCGCAGAGCCTCACATTCCACCCCAACCACCCTGTGTACATCATTACAGAGAATTTTAAACTCATCTTCAATGAGACATCTAACATGTATTGGAATGAATGTTGGGAGTGTATATACTTGTGATTTCAAACTAAGAAAGAGCAATGTAAGACTAAGAATAAAAACTATCTTCAATGCAGGTAGAACTCTAAAACTGGCATATACAGTCTTAATACACTGGTCTACAATTTTTGAGAAGTCGTCTGCTTCAGAGATAAAATGTGCTATTTATTATGTATTTTGATGTGCGGAATTCAAATATGACAATTAAAACAACTGATTGGCTACTGTTTCTAAGATATTTAAGTTTTTACATTTTATGTCTATGTATATTGTGTAGATAGTAGAGTTTTAATCATAAATTGTAAACCTAGGTCTTTTCATGTGTTTATGGTTGCTTTACATGCTAATATTTCACCTGTCCTGTTTATGTAACACTTTAAAAATCAGTAAAAGGGTTATATAAATAAAATTTATTATGAAACAAAAGGCAAAAAATTATTATGTACATAGTTTACTCCTTTATCTTAGCTTCACTTAACCTTGGAAATTTTCCACGGAGGTACTTGAAAGCTGCTTGTGTTTTGTCAATGGCCTTGACAGAGTTCTTCATCAGACCCAGCTTGATGTGTAAGGCTGGTAACAAAATCTTCCTTGATTCAACAAGTGGTGGATGCTGAACACTTTTCCTCTCAGGCTCCAATGACTGTCGGAGTAGCCAATCTTTCTTGATGTAGTGGGAATCTCTTGCACGACTATCCCATTCACAGAGAAAACAGCAGTACTTTGTGTATCCAACCTGCAGACCAAGCAAGAGAGCAACAACCTTCAAATCGCCACAAAGCTGCCACTGATGTTGGTCATAGTTTATGCACCTCAAAAGTTGTTTCATGTTGTCATAGGTTTCCTTCATATGGACTGCATGACCAACTGGAATTGATGGCAAAACATTGCCATTATGCAGTAAAACAGCTTGAAGACTTGTCTTCGATGAATCAATGAACAGTCTCCACTCATCTGGATCGTGAACGATGTTGAGGGCTGCCATTACACCATCGATGTTGTTGTAGGCTACAAGATCACCTTCCATGAAGAAGAATGGGACAAGATCCTTTTGACGGTCACGGAACATGGAAACCCTAACATCACCTGCCAGGAGATTCCACTGCTGTAGTCTGGAGCCCAACAGCTCTGCCTTACTCTTGGGTAGTTCCAAATCCCTGACAAGGTCATTCAGTTCACCTTGTGTTATGAGGTGTGGTTCAGAGGAGGAGGATGGGAGAAAATGTGGGTCCTGTGACATTAATGGCTCAGGACCAGAAGTTTCATCCTCTTCTTCTTCCTCATCTGACTCAAGTGAGAATGATTCTAGTGCATCAGGAACCGGCAGTCCTTCTCCGTGGGGTACTGGGTGTATAGCTGATGGAATGTTTGGATAATGCACAATCCACTTTTTCCTCTTTGACACACCTTTCCCAACTGGAGGCACCATGCTGAAGTAACAATTGCTGGTATGATCTGTTGGCTCTCTCCAAATCATTGGCACTGCAAAAGGCATAGATTTCCTTTTCCTGTTCAACCACTGGCGAAGATTTGTTGCACAAGTGTTGCAGCATATGTGTGGGGCCCACCTCTTGTCCTGATCTCCAATTTTGCAGCCAAAATAAAGGTGATAGGCTTTCTTAACCATAGTGGTTATACTGCGCTTTTGTGATGCAAAAGTCACTTCACCACAAACATAGCAGAAGTTATCTGCACTGTTCACATAAGTACGAGGCATCTCTGCTCACTTTTGCTAAACAGAAATGTGTCCCTTTGCAAAATCAAACACTGACAAATAAGAGAGCACGACACTGTATGATTTCTAGAGCTGATATAGGGCAATTTGTTCAGCAGAGTGATGTAAGCTTCGTTATGATTGCATCATCCATGACTTCTAGGAATAACATGATGCAATTCATATCATGTATGATGCAATACCAGCTTCAGATTGCATCATTCATTGTTTTGCCTAAAAAGCAAGTACTGTCCAAACCCAGTCATAGATTTATTCATAGATCCAGTCAAAGATGTATTTTAGTCATTTCTGGTTTAAATTGAGATCCCTTCCCTTTATAACTCACTTATCCTTCGCCATTCCCAAGTCAAGTGTCATATATACTGACCCAATAGCATATCTTGAAAACTAGAACCAATCAACAATTTTAAGCATAATTTTCGTTCTCGGTGACCCAGAATTAGTAAAGTTTGACTACATTTATTTCAGAAGCATTTTGGCTGTAGAGCAGTGATATTAATGATTAGGAAGCACTTTTGATTAGTAAATTTCCTACATGAAAATTCTTCAGGGTGTAATGAAAGTTGAATTTCCGAACACACTGCAGGAATTCTCTCTTAGCTGATCCATCTCATAGCTTTTCAGAGGTTTATGTGATGCTCTGCACATGCAGGCTTATAACAAGGAAGCTAACTCTTTAAGAGCTGGGATTAGCCAACCCTGATTACAGAATGACCCACACTTGGGAGAGATCATGGTGATTGCCCTATAAAGAGCAGCAGGAAGCTGCTATAAAGTGGGGGAATGTTCAGTGAATAGAGACCGCTAGGAGTGGGTGGACTGTAATACAGAGTCAGGACTGAGGCTGCAGCCTGATAGGGCTGGGTCATGCCTGCCAAAGCAGGCAGCCCTGGGAGGAGAAAGAAAACTTTGTTGTTCTGGACTTTTGGATGGGCTTGAAAACTTTATTTTGAATGCTTGTTAATTTAATAAAACACAACCCAAGAAGGGACAGGATTAGACAAAAGTGTTTTTATGAGTTTCTTGAACACTCCAAGAGAGGGAACTGAGGCAGAGTGTCTGTATTGTCACCCTAAGCCATGAGGAACATTCAGGAGGCAGCCAAGCTATTACTTTGACTCCTTGAAACCTGTTGATATGAGATACTGAAACAAAGATGACTACTCATCCCAGAAGGCACCTGTTTTTGATCTTGTATACAATTTATCAGAAGCTTTGATGAGTGATATTTCAGGTTGATGATGAGGTAGATGCAAGAATATAATGTATGTCCTTGGGCAGTTTAATGTCTCATAACCGTACACATGAGAAATCTAGAATGCCATGAATGTAACATTATATAGATGATGCAGCAAATCTAAACAAAACACAGGTGTTCTGTAGGGATGCATGGGAGAGGAAAGACTGTCCGTTTAGACTTTCTCTATCAGGGAGAGGAGAAGAATTCTGGAAAAAAGGTGATTGAGGAGCTAAAGAAAAGCTGAAGAAAGATTTAAGAAAAGATACAAGAACGGATTAAATATGACTTTTTTCATAAAGCCTAAAAAGTTAGTGTAGTTTCTTACATTTGAGATTTTATTTTAAAATTAAGATTTTCCAAAGTTTATATCCTGAAATTTGGAAAAATTGTTTTTGCAACAGTCTAAAATCAGGCCAACATTTTCAGACTGGGATCCCTAAAATTTGGAATCTAACAAATGTGGCCTACTTTCAGTGGATGCACCTCTGAAAAGTGGGGCATTGGTCTTTTAAATATTATCCCATTTGAATTGAAAGAGAAGAAGTAAAACATTAAATTAGTTAATATTCTCCATGAAAATCAGATAAGCCTCTTTCTCGTTAGAACTTCTGTTAATAATTCAGGAGACAGACTAGATCACACCTTGATGTGCTATAACTATGGTATCCCCACCCCCTCCATCACTGATAATAGTAAAAGGACCAATAAGGGGACAAGATACATTCAAATCTTGGGGGGGGGGGAAAGGCTTTTGTTTGTGCTCTTTGTTTGGGAGTGCGTTCGCTCGTGGGACTGAGAGGGACCAGACATCAATCCAGGTTCTCCACATCTTTCTAAACAAGTCTCTCCTATTTCAAACTTGTAAGTAAATAGCCAGCCAAGGCGTGTTAGTTTTCCTTTGTTTTCTCAACTTGTAAACGTACCTTTTACTTGAGTGTTTATCTTTGTTTGCTGTACTTTGAACCTGAGACTAGAGGGGAGTCCTCTGAGCTCTTTAAGTTTGATTACCCTGTAAGGTTAATTTCCATACTGATTTTACAGAGATGATTTTTACCTTTTTCTTTAATTAAAAGCCTTCTTTTTAAGAACCTGATTGATTTTTCCTTGTTTTTAGATCCAACGGGGTTGGATCTGTATTCACCAGGAGTTGGTGAAAGATTTCTCAAGGCTTCCCAGGGAAGGGAACTAGCCTTGGGATGGTGGCAGCGGACCAGAGCTAAGCTGGTAGTTAAGCTTAGAAGTTTTCATGCAGGCCCCTACATTTGTACCCTAAAGTTCAAAGTGGGGATACAGCCTTGACAATGGCCAGAATTTTAAAGGCAGTTAGATGTCTAAAGATTCAGAAAGGCACTTAACTCCTATTGATTTCAATTGATAGGAGTTCGGCCTTTTTGAAAATCTGTTACGTGTTTCTTTGCATCTTTAATACTAAATACCTTTAAAAATGCAACCAATTGTCCAAAAAGCATAAGTAATCAAACAGCTTAATAGGTGAAAAGTAAACTAGATATCTAATTTTATTTAGTATTAATAATCCAAGGTGTTGTTAGTATCACAAGTAGAGAAATATGTTTAAATGTATCGTTTTCATTGTGATATTGTCCTTTTAATAAATATATTCATAAGTAGAAGGATGTGAATAAAAAATATGGAATCAACCTTTAAGTTTCACTTCAATCAACTTTATTTTCCACCCAAAAGAACATCTGACTAATGACAGCCCATATTTACATTCACTGTAACACATCCACAGAAATCAACAAACCCTTTAAAAAATTCACAACAGTGTTTGTTGAAGTGTGACAAAAATGAAACTTAGATGAATTAATTCTGAAATGGTAAATGCTCTTTGCATCCCCGATTAGCAGAATAAAGATGTTATTCTTTTTTTTTATATATTCCTAGGGCTACATTTCCAACAAGATTATATGAGTTGCTTGCGCAAAAAGTTCACATGAGCATTATTATAATTGACAAAGGGGAGTTGAGGGTAAAGTGATCCCAAGCATACTTTGGTAGCTTTTCAGGGAGCATAATTAACTAATGGAAGCTAGAATGGAGGGAGACCTATTAAGGTAACTCTGCACCTCTGTTCAGAGTTGAATTTTGTGAAACTTCTAAATGAAATAAAACCATTCTTATTTTATCTCTAGCAATAGGTGACATTAGGATTGCCACTTCTGATGTACAAAACACCAGAACATCAGGGATGATATAGACCCCATAAAGATGGATAGCTGGCAGTGTGTGCTAAACACCTTTACAGATTTCCCAGGACAGCTATCTCAAAAAAGGGAAAATCTTGGGAAAACCTGGACAGATGGCAACCCTAGGTAACCCTGCTTTTCTTTGAGGGACTCAGCCTCTGAGCTATACAGTAAGTGACTTGATTTTTTTTTTTAATTTGGTGCACCATAACTAAGATACAGAATCTGGCACCATATCAATACCACAGATATGCACATGGATTCTCTACCTGCATATTTTTTTTTTTTTTTTTTTTTTGTAAATCGGCCACAGCTCCTAGTCACATTTTTCATACAGGAACGTCTCACTGGGGCAGCACTTGCTTAGATCCAGTATACAATAGTGCATTTTCTTGCACCTCAAAGTTTCTCCTTGGTTCTTATCCTTTTAGCATTAGGCATAGATTTTTTTCAAATGTGCAAAAGAGGTTTAGGAACACAAGTCTCACTGAAAGTCAATGAACTTGTGCTCGTAAATCACTCAGATTCATTTGAAAATCCCAGGCCAAATCCTGAGATTAGGTGTAGGCAATCTATCCAACACTGTAGAAGCAGGTCTATAAGTATCAGAACTTCAAAATAAGAGTTTCAAGACCAAACCATATGCTCAGTTATAGTTACTTTCAATTCACATTTAAAAACCTATAGTGAAAATGTGACCTGAAAAATATTTGGCAAATTCCAGTCTATATTTAATGGAAATAGAGATTCTCTAAAATCTGGCCCTGGAACACCAGTGCATAGAATTTTTTCACTGACTTCAATGAGATCTACAGAAGTGCAGGGGCTGCAAAATTAGTCCTCTAGCTAGTGAGAGGGTCATGCAAGACATCTTTAAGGTTAAAGGCAGCATTCAGAATGGTTTTAAATAATTAATCTTGCCAAGAGATAATCTAGAAAAATGGATTCTTACTGCAGGTTTTTTTTTTTTTCTTTTCTTGGAAGTGGGGAGAGCAGCATTTGTAGTCTGGGAGAGATTCCAAAACCCCTACTCTACTGAGTAGCATCTTACTCTGCAAGTGTCCTACTCCCCACTGATTTCAGTGAAGCTACTCACAGAGGTCTTGATCTTGATCCTAGGGTTGCTGCTGTCTACACCCCACAATGTTCTACATGACACTACAGTGTACATCCTTTCCCCAGCACTCCACGCTGTGAGACAACAAGAAGAACTGTAGCTATACATATACCAACCTGTGAAAACCACATGTCAGTGGGTGTGTCTGTAGACACAACAAACTACACTGAGCTGCTGTTTATATTCATGGAAATAAATGTTTCCTGTTTTCTTTTTTTTCCCCTCTTTGGATTATGAAAAGTTGTAGGTGTTCGTTTGCACTTTGATTTTGTTAACTGCTGATTTGCACACAAAGTTCTATTTTTGGAAAGTCAGAGTAGAATTATTAGTTCACATCAAGCACTTCAGAATACATAGAAGGCAAAGACCCAACCAGATTTATAAACGTACACCAAATATTACAGAATTCATAGCGATGTATGTTGCAAAGTAAACAAGACAGATATTATTTAATGAAATCAACAGAAAACTCTTTTGTTGCTGAGTGTTAATCTGCTCCTTTAAAACCTCCCTCAACAACATAGCTTCACAGTTGACTATTTCAACAATCCTTGTATCAGTCTGTTCAAATTCAGCAGATGGACAGTCAGTCTTACTCCTCCATCCTGGTGGTAACTTGCATTGACCAAACTTCATAGTGTAGACATAGCTTTGGATTCAATGTTTCAATGTCCAGCATTTGTGTGTCCTGCTGTCTATTAGAATCCACAGCCCTGAGTTAAGCACCCAGGCATCCTGTATAATGCATGGGGAGAGTTAGGCACCTAGGAATGGGATCCACAGAAGCTGGCAAGGTGAATGGCAATTCTCTTAAGCCAGGCAATATGAAATGCCGAGGAAAGGGGTAGGACCTAACTCCAGTTCTGAAGGAGACACCTCACTCTGCTTGGGATTCACAGTTGTGAACTCTCTCATTGAAATAGAGACTTGAAATTGGGTTGCCTTTATGTAAGGGGAGTATCTTAACATTGGGTGATAGAGTCATTCTCACTGTCTCTGCGTCTCACTGTCTCTGTGGCCCAATAAACTTTTTAAATATGTATACACAGTGGAAAAGCTTCAACAGGAGAGACTGAGACCGACCCATATCAGAATATCCCATAGGCCAATAGATAGGGCACTTTTCTGAGAGGTGGGAACCAGGGGTTCAAATTCTTTCTTCAGATCAGACAAAGGTGGGAATTGAATGTAGGTCTCCTACATCTTCATGAGTGCCCTAAATATCAAGCTACAAGTTATAAGGGAGGGTGTGGAAACAACCACCTCATCTTGTCATGTTTTGTATGGAGCCCAATCTGTTAGGCAGCCTCTGAGGCTATCGGATTTGTCCCACAAGGATATGGAAGGGGTGGTCAAGGACCCAACCGTGCATTGGGCATGAGCTAGGCATCCAGATGCCTGGACTGAGTCATGTGTGTAGATACCTAGCAGCAGATTTTAGGCACCTACAGAACTTCATCACCAAAGATATAGGTGCCTAGGGAGTTTAGGTGCCACCATGCTTAAGCAGAAGCTGAGGACAGGTTTTGAGGATCTAATTTTTTTATTTAGGTTTCTAAATCCTTTTGTGGATCTAGCCTTTACTTCACAAGAAGGCACACTGGGACTATTTGTAGAGTAGGGTACTGCTCAGTGTAAGCAAGAACTGGCAGAATCTCATAATTAATGAATATAACAGAGGATATTATGTTAGTCAACATTTGCCAACCATTAGACACAATTGCCTTAGAAATCTCCTATTCTAAGTACAGTATAGTCCCAGATACCACTATGTGTTAGAAAATACTTGACTCTTTAACAGTTACTACAGAATATGCATATAGTGAAAGGGTTTAAAAGAAAATAAATAGCCAATAATTATTCTGTGTGTTCCTGTCACAAGGGGGCTATGTGAACATTTAAATAATGTTGCTGTAAAATAAAGCACAGATGGATCATCCCCAAGATTAGCACACAAGATAAGAATTGTTATATGGAAAGCAAGGCATCATATTTTGTTTCCTTCTTGAAGATCTGTTTCATTTCTTATTGAGAGGAAATATGTCTAAAAGGGAAAAGAAATAAAAAGAAGAATGTAACTGGAAAAAACTTTGTAATGCACTGAAGTCAATAGAATTATACTGGGCTGGATCCAAGGCATATTTATTACAAAAATCTATACGTTTCTTTAGGAAATGGGGTGTTTGAATCAAACATTCAGAAAGTTTTTCCTCCTTTTAAGCATCTGATATATAATCCTTCCTCCTCCTCTCCACTGTCAACATAAATTCTAAGAAACCTTTACCTGGAAAATATCATGTTTGACAAAAATGAGAAAATACTAGATAAAGCAACAGTCTTGATTGTAGATACAACTTTTATGTGCATTCAGGCACATTTCATGCTCTTGGAATATTTTAACACAAATACTTTAAAGGCATCTCAGTAGGAAAACAATATCTGCAGCTGTAAGAGGTAGGTAAAAGATGGGAGTGTCCAATTCAAAGAGGCATTCAAAATTTTGATAGCTGATCCATGATCTACCCATCAAGGCTCCAATGCATCAACACACTCAAGCACATGTTTCAGACCATCTATATTCAATGAAGTACTGAAGCACAAGGTCTCCCCATGAATGGCAACCTGAGGTGACATTATGTTTGTGCCAGACTGTAAGAGCCAAGGAGTATGATATACTTCCCTGCCCCTTTCTAGGTCTTTCTTGAGTTCACTCACTGCTAACCACAGATCCACAGCAGTGCTGAGATGAACAGCACCCCACTCCATTTATACTGAGTATGGTCATATCCATATGAAGAGTCCTCTCCCCGATGTCCCAGTTCTAGGAAGTTAGGATTCTAATTTGTAGATATCCGGATTGTATATTGCTAAGAGCTTTGGGCCAAGAGTGACCAAAGGTAAATTTAAATTGCACGCCAAGAGAAATCTTTTAACATTAGGTCTGACTATGGAATAATCTCCCAAAGAAGTCCTATCAGATGAATCATATAAATTATTTTGGACAACGTACTGGAGGATATACATACTGCATATTTGCATGTGCCTTGGAAATCAACTAGATTACCTAACAGTTGTTTTCCATCTCTAACTTCTAAGATACATAAGAGCTTCTCAGAACTTAAGTCAATATAAATACAGCCCACAAAAAATATGTACAATAGCAAAAGAAATGTCCAACATACAGTATATAGTATTCTGATAAATGTTACCCAATTGCTGCCAAAATTCATCAATACATACTGGTAATTCATCCACCGTGGCATAGGATGAACAAAGGAATACAAATATACAATAAATTGACTGGTGCACATATAAAGATAGGGAGTGAAAAATAAAACAAAATAGAGAAGTCATTCAATCTCCAAATATACAGCTTGAAAAGACAGAGCCTTAAGCACATTTTAAATCAAATACCAGATTTCTGTATTCAATAACACTGATTTATGTTTGTCATTTGGTTGGTAGCACAGCCCCTCCCCATCTGTGGTTTCACTGGGGACCTGTGCTCTCCATATTAAGTAACAAAATATTTACAAAAAACATAATCAAAACAATATACATGACTCTCAAACAGGAAATCACTCCCACTTCAAACAATTTTGAGGAACAGGTGCTGCAGGCATTGAGAGCACTCTTCCAATAAATCATGTATTGGCTGCCAAGTAACTAGTACACTGTCCATATAACAAAGATGAATGATGACCCATGCCAAGTTTATAAAAAATGTTTTTAGAAGCATCCTTAAATAAAAGACATGGCAAACGTAAATGTAGTACATAAATAACTCTGGGAGCACATTGGTGAAGTGTGCCCACAAGTGATATGCTGACACTGATGAAAGTAAACATGAAATATTGGACAAAGAATATGATGGGGAAGGTTGCTTCTTTCTGCCTTGACACTCTGGTCCAAAGTATTCCCTCTGTTGCTCACTTAATTCACTTCAGCTCAGTGCTATATAGATTATGAAAGGTCACTGTCTTTTCAGGGTGTAGGTGTGTGTATACAATACCTAGCCCAATGGGACCTTGATTCTTGATTAGGATCTCTATCACTATACCACTATCACAATATGAAGTTCTGTAAAGTCCATAGGCCTGTTTTGATCTCTATTATACCTGTGTTAATCATGAGAACTCCACTGAATCCAGTGAAGTTACAGCATTATAAAACTGATATAAGACAGACCAGAAGAATTTGGGTCAGGCAAAGAAAATGCAAAAGGGGGAAAATGCAAAAGAATTATTTGGTCAATAGTCAAGCGGGGGAAGGTGGGGAGGAAAAAGAAGGAGTTGAAACATATCAAATCTTGTAACTTGGCCACATTTTTACTGGTTTCCCAATTTCCTCTCTTGCAATTCATATTGCTAAGTATGACTATATTAAAAATGAGACGTGCTATATAGTTATTTTTTAGTTCCTTGTAGTTCAGTTCAGGGTTTGGCCATAAATGGTTCACTAAATCGCAACTTCAGAAAGCATGGGGACAACCTATCCTAGATCTATCTATGTCTTTAAAAATATTTTGACATATACAGTCTATATAGCTGATATGGCATCAAAAGTGTCAGCAGCCAATTTCTTCGGTTGTTCATGGTGAGTAGGAGGGACCATCGTTTTAGTTCCCATTGTATAACATTCTTCAAAAAGTGTTATGTTTTAGTGCAACACAGAGAACCTGCATTCTTGCTTCTGGGAGAAGGCTTTGTTTTCTAACTTTTATCTTCTCAATGACGGATATATTTCCATCAGCTTTCAGCCTGTTGTCTGTACCATTGCTTACAAGAGGCCATTTCATGAAATTTTATATCTTAGTCAAGTTTTATGATGATTATAATAAGATCAAAGGAAGAGACATCTGGATTCTGGCATCAACATGTTTCACTCAAAGGTTTTTGTTTCAGCTGCAATTCCACCTGCCATACCCCCTGCTTCTTTCATTTCTCTTCCATGATGAGCCATACTGGTTTCTGAGCTCCCAAGTTATTCCACCCATCTACAGAAAAGAATGTCATTTTTGACCTTATCTTCTGGTAATAACACAAAGTTATATTAGGATATTCTTTACCTTTAGGAAAAAACACCCACTTTTTATTTTCAGTGCCTAGAGAGACTCAGATTCTATTTTATTCCAATCCAGACATTTATACCACACTCATCACAGTGATAGTGTAAGATTGGAAGAAAATGTTGTTTTATAGTGTACAATTACAGTTGAAGACTTATCCACTCTTTAGTAGAGACATCTCAATTGCTCTCAAAGTTAAGAGAGAGTGGGCCTGGCTCATCATTATATTGTTCCAGATTTACACCACTGTAACTCCATTGATTGCAGTGAAATCGAACAAGTAAAAAAAAATGTAGTAAAGCAGTAGTGAATCGGATCAAATGTTGTCTTTACAAAAACATAAACAAAAACCCTATAAATATTGGTCCTGAGTCTCCATTGCCCTATACCTTGTGTTGTTATTTGCAGCAGTGCAAAGTGGACATCAGACACTACCAAATCAGAATGATGACATTTAAACCCACTTTACACTTGCAGGGCATCAATCAGGTCTTTGATTTTCCAATGTAACAGTGAGGTGCTGGAAGTGGATGAGAAGACTCATGTTAATATTTTGAATATTCTGTCGTCATAATGAAGGGAATGCTGGGTTCATATGCCTGTCTGATGGGCTTCCCCTTAAAATGCTAATCATTCCTACTGGCCCTTGCTGGGGCTCATAAAAACCTTTGCCCCAATTTCCACTTGAAATTACAGATGCGCTATTCCCATGTGCATTTTATTTTATAATTTAAACATTTTGAAGTTTTTTGCTAAGTGGTATCACATTCTGTCTTGGCTATGGTTATGAGAAAGCATATTGTTGAAGCGGAAAACAAATTAGCAGATTCCCCCCACCTTTACCTCTTTTCCGTGCAAGGACATGTGACCTGGGATGTGGTGGATTTTTTTCCTGGCAGCCCAATTTTTAAAATGTTTACACACAACTGCTAGTAGCTATGAAAATGTAACACCTCTTGTGTATGTGTACTGCAGCTTTACATTTCCAACAACAACAGCAATTTTGTTTTCAGAATCGCAGTGACCTATGGAGAGAAGTATCAGAGGGGTAGTGTTAGTCTGTATCCACAAAAACTACAAGGAGTCCGGTGGCACTTTAAAGACTAACAGATTTATTTGGGCATAAGCTTTCATGGGTAAAAAACCCACTTATTCTCCATGCAGCTGGAAAAGTGTATTTTTTTACCCACGAAAGCTTATGTCCAAATAAATCAGTTAGTCTTTAAGATGCCACTGGACTCCTCGTTGTTTTTATGGAGAGAAGATACACACACTTCTCTGTAAGATTTTATATTTATTATTTTTTGTTTTCCATAATCTAAAATGAAAGTAATTCAGAGTGAAAGACCATGGTGCTCTTCGAGTATTTTAAAAAAAAAAAGTTGTTGGCCCTTTGGCCTGGCTTGTTACCTAATATTAGAGACCTTGCAGGGTTGTTTCTTTTAGGAGAAGAAATCACTTATACAAGTCAGGTATATTCCTAGTGAAAACTTGATTATTTGGATTATACACAAAATGCTGTTTCTCTGAAATCCCCCCAATGCCATGCCTGCAAGCTGTGTGCTCAAGAAGCTCCATTTCTCTGCTTCTTCTTAGGATCCCCCTCACAACTGCATCTCGCCTCTAACATTGACAGCTTGCAAACTCAAATTTCTAGACCTTGCATTTGCCACCACACAAAGCCCTCAGATCATGTTGTTTAACTCTGACTTGTTCTGCACCCCATTGCCTTGGCCAGTCCCCTCCATTGTTTCCAGATGTCTAATATATTAAAGTCCTTAACTCCACCTTCCACTGACCCCAAAAGAGTGCTTGGCTCAACCACTGGCTCTAAGAAGATCTATAGTAATTATTGGCTCAAAGATGCATGTGATGGCAGCCATTGGCATCTTCCAGAATAACTATTATATATAAAATAAGACACCACATGGTAGGACTTTTCAAATAAGCCTTTTAAGCGGTTTGCAAAACTTATAAAAAACCCTCCCTTTTTAATGCATACACTATATTTTGCACAAAGGGCACATTAGCTATTTAGTTATTTAAATGACTTATGTCTGACTTATCTGGCCAGCTTTTAAATATTTACAGATTTATCCTCCCCACATCTCTGAGTGCTAGGGACATTTTATTTCCATTTCACAAATGGACAGCTGAGGCACAGAGGTTAAACGTCTTGTCCAAATTCACCCAGGAAATCTGTTGCACAGCCAGAGAATGAACTCCCTTCTTGAGTCCCAGCCTCATGCCTTGGTCCATCTTTCCTCCACAATTATTTGCTTTATGCACAAAAGCCAGTTTGTCTGAGCCACTTTTGGATACTTGTAGTTTAGGAGGCTTCTCTGAAAATTTGTCAGCTTAGTATCAGTGATGGGGTAGTCTGCCCCTTAAGGGTAGTGGTGCCTAAGCGTCAACAACTCTGCATCATGTAGCACAGCCCGTCAAGATTTTGAAAGGTCCGGTATATATTTTATAGAGAAACACACACACACACGCGCCTAGGAATAAGGAGAAAAGCCAAGGACTCCTATCTTAAGGAGAGAGATAACTGCTTCAATTACCCAGCTCCCAGAGGAGGGCTGGGGCTCTTGCATTAAGGAGAGAGAGAGAGAGAGACCATTTACTAGAACCATAGAGGGCAGGAAGGCCAATGAGAGGTCATCTAATCCAGCCCTTGGCGCTGAGGCAGGACCAAGTAAATTTACACCATCCCTGACCAGTAGGCTTACAGTTTCATGTGCCAGTTCCTTTAATGTTATTGAATTGAGACTTTTCACCCCTGCCTTTCCCTCTCAATTTAGTCCCATTAAGCTATTTGAATTGGACTTCCACCTCAGATGTGTTATTTTCATATCTTCATTCCCATTTTCCACCCTGCCATTGCACTTCATTCTCTTATTAAAAACTGAGGAAAAGGCTCAGGCAAAGTATTAGGCTATATGTAGATTACTTTTAATCTCCACGCCATTGTCAGTGATCCCAATTCTTTTCTTTATAGGGCTAAATAACCTTTTACTATTGGTTTTTATTTCGTTTGGAAGGTCTAACTCTCACTTTTGGCATTTCTCACTTTTCCCCTACATTTTATGATCTCCAAGAGATAGCCTTCCTTGCAGCTAAATCTCTTCCTTGTGGGCTCTCTCTTAACTTCTTTGAGATGCTTGCTCATTCAGTTTGGTCTGCAATCCTTCCCTATGATTTCTGCCCCTGTTTAGGATGCAAGCTTCAGATTAAGTCAAAGTTGCAGAAATTAAGTAATGCCAGGCCTCCTCTACGTTCAGATCCTGGAGTTCTTCACTCCAGTCCACTTCTGTAACTAATTCCCTTAGTTTTTTTGAAGTTTGGCCTTTTGAAATCAGGGATCCTAGTTGCAGACTGATTTTTATTTATCCTTCCATTTAGTTTAAACTGAATTAATTTGTGATCACTCAAACCCAGGTTGCCTTCTACAACCAGTTCCCTTCTATGAGGTCCTTGCTACTTACCTATAGTAAATCTAAAATGACATCACCTCTTGTTGTTTTTCTTCTTCACCAAATAGTCAGCAATCTATCAGTTATCACATCCAGGAATATCTTTGGATCTTACAGTTATTAGAAGCACTTGGCCTCCAATCTAGATCTGGGAAATTTAAGTCTCCCCTAATCACACAAATCCCATTAGTATTTATTCCATTAAAGCCATCGCTATCCATACCCAAATTGGATCCTGGTGATCTGTAGCAAACCCCAACCACTGTTGCAGTGGAATCTTTCTTCCCTAAAGTGATTTTGGCCCTGACAGGTTCCATTTTAGCTATTCCATTACTTCTAATTTCTTTACAGTCTACCTCATAATTCATATGCAATGCTACTCCACCATCTTTTCTTTTATTCCTGTCTTTCCTGACCAGCACTTATTCTTCACTACGTGTATTCCAGTCATGAGTCTTATTCCACCATATTTCCATTATCCCTATAATATCTTGTTTCACTTCCTGAATCAGGATTTGTAGTTCCTTGTAAACCTGCGGGACTCACCCCTGTAGCACCTCCTGCTGGTCGTCTCCGGAAATTAGCTCTCCAGCTGTTGGAGCGCCCTCTGCAGGCCAGTGTCCTGCTACCACTTGGCCCCCATGTCCCTCCTAGACCTGGTGCCCTGTTGTCTCGGTTGTTGCCCCCTGGCAATAACCCCTCACAGCTTTGGGTCTCCCCCTCCCAGGGGAACCCCCACCCACTATCCCCACTTCGCCTCAGTCTTGGCTACTGCCCAGTCTCCATCTAGCCTCTGTTCACTGGGGCAGACTGAAGTATAAGCCACTCATCACAGGCAAAGGGGTTTGGACCTGCTGCCTCTGGCTACCCTCTGGCTACCCATGGGCTGCCTCCTGCAACCTAAGTGCCCCTTTGGCCTTACCCTAGACCTGCAGCCTGGGTCTTTCCTAGGCTGGAGCTCCCCAACTCCCTTGGCCTTTCCCCAGCCCTGCTCCACTCTAGGCACTTGGTTAAGCTCCCTGCAGTTAGGCCCTTCTCTCCCTGAACGCAGAGAGAGACTGCTAAGCTCCTGGCTCCCAGCCTTTTTATACAGGCTAGCTGTGACCTGATTGGGGTGTGGCCCACCTGCGGCTGCTTCCCCAATCAGCCAAGGCTTGCTGCTTTCCTAGCAGCAGCCCTCTCGCAGCCTCAGCCCTCTCCTAGGGCTGATTTCAAGCCCTTCAGGGCAGGAGCAGGTGACCACCCCACTACATTCCTCCATTTTGTTACCCAGACTCCTTATATTGGTTCTTCCTGCTTGGTTTCACCCAGATTCCTCACCCAGTGCAGTTATTTTACTGCCAATATTACTTACCTGACTAATGGTCATTAGTATTGGCACGGTCTTTCTTCTTGTTGTCCATTCTCGTATCCTCTGTTGTTCCTTTCTCCATTGCTATATCCTCTTACTTGGTTTTCTTCCTTCTCACTATTAGAATCAGGCATGGAGATTACATGAGCATCTCACAGTTGTCTCCCTGAATTTAGCTTTAAAGCTCTTTTAATCAGTTGTGCCAACCTCCATGCCAGGTGTCTATTTCCCTCCCTGCTCAGGTGGAGTCCATCCCATGAGACCACTCATCTACCTCTGAATGCCTTGCAGTGATCAAATATCCCAAAGCCCTCATTATAGCAGCATTGCCTGATCATCATCAATTTTGTCTTGGTTTTGCACTCCTCCTCTAGGGACAGGTAGAATCACACTGAAAATCACCTGGGCATCTATTTTGTTAAGCATCTTTCCCAGTCTGGCGTAGTCTTCCTTGATGCATTCCAATGAGAATTGAGTAGTATCATTTGTTCCCACATGAAGGACAATCAGTGCATTCTTTCCTGCTCCAATTAGGATCCTTTTCAGCCTAAGATTCACACCCCGTGGCAGACAATACACTCTTCTGTTATCTGGATCAGCTCTGGTTACAGGCCTGTCTGTTCTCTTTAGTAGGGAGTCCCCAATCACATAGACTTGCCTCTTCATCAGGTTGGTGTCATCTACACATTTTATAAGTACATTCTTCATTCCATTCTTCAAGTCATTAATGAAAATATTCACTAGTACTGGACCCAGGACATATCCCTGCAGTGCTCCACTAAGTATGCCTTCCCACTGTGACAGCAAACCATTGATAACTCCTCTTTTAGTATGGTCTTTCAACCAGTTATGCACCCACCTTATAGCAATGTCATCTAGACTACATTTAATTTATGTATACTCTGTTCCAGGAGAGAAGTTGGGGAGTCATAGTTTGGGAGAGAAAGGGACTGGCTAATTTACAATCCAGCTCTCACAACTCCTATTTTCAGACAGTGACCATTATAGAGTACCATTCCACTTCAGGAAGACAGCTGCTGGTCCTCTGAACAGGGGTGAGAGTTGACCAGGACTTGTAGGGACCCAGTGTAGGGTGAACTTAGGCAACTAACAAGATGAGTTGCACTTTGTGCAAAGACTTAATTAATCAGACACCATGTATTGAACAAATTTATCTGGGTAACTGATTGAAAGAGGCTGAAGGGGTACTGAATGTAATGCACCTGCTGGGGCATAAGGGTGTGTGCTGGAGTGCAGCACTCCATCACAGTATCTATTTTTCACTACCTTGCTCTCTCCTCAGCAGTAGACATGAAGAATAGACTGCCTTTAGATGTGAAAGGGTACTGTGTCTCACTTAAAGATTCTTTTACAGATGCACCTATGTCTTCTGTTCTAATTACTTCATATTTGGAGTATAGGGGCACAGTCTCTCCTTTTCCCCCCACCTATAATCTTATTTTTGTGACTGTTTTATTTTAACAGTGATATTACATAAGTCATATAGTAAGAATACATGAAAGGAGCAAAAGCAAGCCCTTTTACGCCATCTGTCATTATGCAGACTTCAAAAAGCATTTTTAAGTCTCAATAATATGTCACAGCTCACATCACATTATTTGGAGCCACACAATGCCACATGTTGACAGAAGCAGACATAACAAGACACAGTGCATCAAATCGTTTTACTCTTGCATTTGAGGTGCAAAGACAAATGCTGTCAAAAAGGCTTGTAGGGTTGCTTTATACACCCAATCACCAAAAAGCAGTGCACCCTGCTGCAGTGTTATGCCTTAAATGCTTCTGTAGAACACTAATGATGCTCCACTCCATTACCAGTTGTATCCATACAAGTTATGCAGTTATGCCAGTGTAAATCCACTGTAACAGAATAGAGAACCAGACCCAGGGCATCTGAGGGCAACTAATTTCACATCTGAGCACCCAAAACCCTTTTAGGTGCCCACAGTAAGCATCTACTGCATTAACTGCCCAAATGCAGAACAAGGTACTATTGTACACCCAAGGACAGCATATAAAAACTTAGATATCCTTCATTATTGTTTCCTTGTGTGAGACACTGATTAAAAAGTGGAACTTTTAAATAGCTTTAAACTAAAAGAAAGTTCAAAAATTGTACATTGATTCCATTTTTGACCACTGTTGAGGTTTTCTGAAAGCTTAGAAAGCTGTGGCACTTTTAACAACTAAGCTTTACTTTTTGTCATCTACTTCAATTGTTCTTTTTCAGGGCTCTTTTTGTATGAATAAGAAATATTATTTGAGAGTTAAAATTCCTTGTGTACTTCTGGTGTCTTCTCATAAATAAAAACTGAAAGAGATAAGCCTCAGTGATCCTTAGTTCTTGGGCCTTTGAGAACCAAAGGCCATGGCAAGTGGAGAAAGTGGGTAGGCCTGGGAGAATCTCATCATTCAGGTTCAGAGCTCTTGGTTCATCTAATAGCAGCTGATGAGAATGAGATAGTGAGTCTGAGGATATCTTCACTCAAAGGTTTGCTCAGCTCTGCTCCTACAATGCATTTTTTCAGTTCACTGTCAATTCTAAAGATTTGGGTCAAATCTAATCCAATCCCCCTTTCCTGTATTTAAATTCCCTTCCTAATGTGGAGCAGCATAATGGACTTGGGTATCCTATTCTCCCAGGTGAGTGCCCTATCTACTAGGCTATAAGCTATTCTGGGGTGGGCTTCCCAGTCTCTCTTGAAACTGTTCTACTTTGTATAAATAATTAAATAATAATTGGAGCAGTTCTTAAATTTGGTCTTCCACATGTCAGGTGAGCACTGAGACTATCACCTACTGGTTAAAAGGACTCACCTGGGAGGTGGTGAGACCAAGTTCAAATTCCCACTCTTTAGCAGATGGGGAACTGAACTCACAAGGCCCACATCCCAGGTGAGTTCCCTAGACAAAGTGTTGAAGGTGATGAGAAGGGCATTACCTCCTCCACCTCCAGCCATTTTGTGAATGCCCTCCACCCCCAGTTTGTTTGTTTTGCCCAAAGTTATGAGAATTAGGTCATGAGAATTCTGTCAAATTCATTAACACTTCCAGGACAACCAAAAACTGACTAGTTCAGTGAATAAATTATGTCTGAAAAATTTTGCCTAGTTCTAGGTGGGAGATTTGGGCATATGGATTAGCAGCTGAGAGAGGGGTTGAGAAGGTTCAAACGGAAGATAAGGGACTTAGGAGACATCTTCACATTTGTGCACTTATGAAAATCTCCCCTTCAGTGAGAGAGGGATCCACTGAGAAACCAAAAATATACCCACTTCAGCCACACCCCCTCCTCAACAGCCCTAGAGAAAAGAGAAGTTGGTCTTAAGCAAGTTAACAGATCTAGACTCTGGAGTCCAGGGTGTGGGACAACAAATTCCAAAACCCAGGACCATTCACAAAGAACATCCTAACAATTCCTTCTCATTTACTCAAAGCTCCAGCTTGAGTACTCTACTGCTCTCAACTCTGGCAGTATGTCAAAGGGAGAGATATGAACTCTCAGGTAACGAGATCCCAGGCCACTTAGGTTAAAGCCAACACATGGAATTTTACCCTGAAGTTTATTAAAAGCTAGTGTAGAATATGAAGTACTGATCCAATGTGCTTCCAGCATGCAACTCCACAATAAGGAAGGTGCAGCATTCTAGACTATCTTAAGCGTCTGAGTGATACCAAATTGCAGTCCCCCAGTAAGCATATTACAGTGATCTAAACTGAGGTGACAAATGACAACTGAGGCAATGTTCGCAGGAAAGCAAGATGTGTGACCTGTTCTAAGTGCAGATGGAAAAAGGTGCTTGTGGCTGCAGCCACTATTTGGACATCCAGGAGTAGCCCAGGACCTAACAGCATCCCCAAGTGTTAATCTTGCCTTAGAAATGGTGTTTGCATTCCATCACTAAGGGGCACCAGTATACATTTGTCAGGTTTTTTTGGTAGCTTCCCTAGCCCACCAACATTCTTGGTCTTGTCTACATTAAATCAAAGCCGGCTCCTATCCAAACCTGAAGTTCATCTAGACATCTATCATCACTACAAGCACTTTTTTAGTATTTAAGAGTCAAGCTGTTACTTCCCTGATTCAAAGCAGAATTTTTAAGCCCAGATGACCTGAAATTTGGCAGAGCAAGGACTTGAATTTAGGTCTCCCACATCACAAGTACGTACAATAACTATGACGCTACTGGGTATGACCAGAAAATACACACAACTGAAAAAGTTTCTCTAGAAAGATCCCTGGAACAAAAAGCTTCTTAATAAAATGGTCATCAAAACAGACATCTTCACAAAGCATTTGGACTTCAGCTCTACTCAAGCAGCAAAGAGTCCTGTGGCACCTTATAGACTAACCAACGTATTGGAGCATGAGCTTTCATGGGTGAATACCCACTTTGTCGGATGCGTGTAGTGGAAATTTCCAGAGGCAGGAATAAATATGCAAGCAAGAGTGAGTCAGGCTAGAGATAACGAGGTTAGTACAATCAGGGAGGATGAGGCCCTTTAGCAGTTGAGGTATGAACACCAAGGGAGGAGAAACTGCTTTTGTAGTTGGCTAGCCATTCAGTCTTTGTTTAATCCTGAGCTGATGGTGTCAAATTTGCAGATGAACTGAAGGTCAGCAGTTTCTCTTTGAAGTCTGGTCCTGAAGTTTTTTTGCTGTAAGATGGCTACCTTTAAATCTGCTATTGTGTGTCCAGGGAGATTGAAGTGTTCTCCTACAAGTTTTTGTATATTGCCACACCTAATATCTGATTTGTGTCCATTTATCCTTTTATGTAGAGACTGTCCAGTTTGGCTGATGTACATAGCAGAGGGGCATTGCTGGCATATGATGGTGTATATTACATTGGTGGACTTGCAGGTGAATGAACCAGTGATGGTGTGGCTGATCTGGTTAGGTCCTGGGATGGTGTCGCTGGTATAGATATGTGGGCAGAGTTGGCATCAAGGTTTGTTGCATGGATTGGTTCCTGAGTTAGAGTTACTATGGTGCGGTGTGTAGTTACTGGTGAGAATATCCTTCAGGTTGACGGGTTGTCTGTGGGTGAGGACTGGCCTGCCACCCAAGGCCTGTGAAAGTGAGGGATCATTGTCCAGGATGGGTTGTAGATCATTGATGATGCGTTGGAGAGGTTTTAGCTGGGGACTGTATGTGATGACCAGTGAGTTCTGTTGGTTTCTTTCTTGGGCTTGTCTTGTAGTAGGAGGCTTCTGGGTACACCTCTGGCTCTGTTGATCTGTTTCCTTATTTCCTCGTGTGGGTATCATAGTTTTGAGAATGCTTGGTGAAGATTTTGTAGGTGTTGGTCTCGGTCTGAGGGGTTGGAGTAGATGCAGTTGTACCTCAGTGCTTGGCTGTAGACAATGGATCGTGTGGTGTGTCTGGGATGGAAGCTGTAGGCATGAAGGTAGGCATAGCTGTCGGTGGGTTTTCGATATAGGATGGTGTTAATGTGACCATCACTTATTTGCACCATGGGTGTCTAGGAAGTGGACCTCCCGTGTAGATTGGTCCAGGCTGAGGTTGATGATGGGGTGGAAGCTGTTGAAATCATGGTGGAATTTTTCCAGAGTCTCCTTCCCATGGGTCCAGATGATGAAGATGTCATCAATGTAGCATAGGTAGAGAAGGGGCGTGAGTGGACGAGAGCTGAGGAAGCGTTGTTCCAGGTCAGCCATAAAAATGTTGGCATATTGTGGGGCCATGCGGGTGCCCATAGCGGTGCCACTGGTCTGGAGGTATATATTGTCAAATTTGAAATAGTTGTGTGTGAGGATAAAGTCACAGAGCTCAGCAACCGGTTGTGCTGTGGCATCATCAGAGATACTGTTCCTGACAGCTTGTATTCCATCTGTGTGAGGGATGTTTGTGTAGAGAGCCTCTACATCCATGGTGGCTAGGATGGTGTTTTCTGGAATGTCACCAATGCATTGTAGTTTTCTCAGGAAATCAGTCGTGTTACGGAGATAGCTGGGAGTGCTGGTGGTGTAGGGTCTGAGTCGAGAGTCCACATATCCAGACAGTCCTTCAGTGAGTGCCAATGCCCGAGATGATGGGGCATCCAGGATTTCCAGGTTTGTGGATCTTGGGTAGTAGATAGAATAACCCTGGTCGGGGCTCTAAGGGTATGTTGATTTGTTCCTGTGTTAGTGTGGGGAGTGTCCTGAGTAGATGGTGCAGTTTCTTAGTGTATTCCTCAGTGGGATTGAGGGAAGTGGCCTGTAGAATTTGGTATTAGAGAGTTGTTTGGCAGCCTGCTTCTGGTGCATGATGACAACAGCACCTCCTTTATCAGCCTCTTTGATTATAATATCAGGCTGGTTTCTGAGGCTGTGGATGTCATTGCGTTCTACATGACTGAGGTTATGAGGCAAACAATGTTGTTTTTCCACAATTTCTGCCTGTGCACGTCGGCAGAAGCATTCTATGTATAGGTCCAGACTGTCATTTCGACCTTCAGGAGGAGTCCATGTGGAGTTGTTCTTCTTGTACTGTTGGTGGGAGGGTATCTGTGTATCAGTGCGCTGTTCAGTGTTATCTTGAAAATATTCTTTGAATCTGAGATGGTGAAAGTAGGCTTCCAGATCACCGCAGAACTGTATCATGTTTGTGGGGGTGGCAGGGCAGAAAGAGAGTCCCCGAGATAGGACAGACTCTTCTGCCGGGTTGAGTGTGTAGTTGGATAGATTGATGATATTGCTGGGTGGGTTAGGTGTACCACTGTTGTGGCCCCATGTGGCAGGTAGGATTTTAGACAGCTTACAGTCCTTTTTCCTTTGTAGAGAGGTGAAGTGTGTAATGTAGATCTCCTGTCTTATTTTAATGAAGTCTGTTTGTATGGAAGTCTGATTATTTATGAGAGTCTCCAGGTTGGAGAGCTCTTTTTTGATGTTTTCCTGTTTCCTGTAGCTCTACTCACGACGCTATATTCTGAAATTCTTACTAATTCCAGAATGGCACCAGTGAAGATACTGAATACAGAACAAAATGAAAGCAAAGTATTTAGTGATCTGATATTTAGAAGGTGTCTCAGTTATCTCTAACAGATTTTTCATCCTTTCTTTATAGCCCTTATTCCCACTCAAATTCTTTTAAGAGGATAAAAACTTAATAGGTTGAGGAAGAACAGCAAATCAGTAGGCTCCTCAGGTCTTGATTATTCGGGAGGGAACATGCTTTAGCATTTTTGCCATTAAACCAAAAATAAAAACCGGATTCTAAAATTACAAGAGCTTGAACCAAGGAACTTTCTACAGGGCCTATCAAAATCTCAGACCTTTTCAAGGTTCTCATAAGTTACAATTACAGCGGCTGAAGTCTTGCATTTGGAGATTAAAAGGATTGCAAAGACCAACCAAAATTGCCTTTTTAATTATATTTCCTAAGCACTGACTTCTACTTTACTTTCCATAAATCTCAAGATTTTAAACTTAAAAGACAGACATTCATTCTTAACTTAATTATTTGATAAGATTAGAAATACATTATTAATCAGAATCTCAGAGAAATCTCCATTTTATACATCTAAAAAATAATTCTCCTCTACTTGTCGATGAAAAGCAGAGGAATGCTAGCAGCCTACAAGTACATCATATTTGACAAGGAAAATCCATTCTGAGCGGTGGTTTTCCATGTTTGGTGCATTTTTTGCAGGAGTTTGCTACAATTCTTCATTTGCCTCTCATTCACCCTAAAATACTATGTTGAGGTGGCTTTGCCTCACAGAGAAGGCCTATATGAAAAAGGGAAGAACTAATTAATACTGCTTCTTCAGTTTGCAACAAAGTCATTGGAGATCATGATATCGATTATTCTACCCTTCCCTGAGCATGCTGCATCCATAGAATACACAGTCCTTGCTCTTACTTCATCCCCATATCTAACAGTGGAATAATAGTATATTTTTCAAATATATTTAATCTATCCATCTCAAATATGTTACTCTGGGCTTCCCAACCCATTCCTGACAACAATTCCCCCTCAGACTCCCCTATTCTGAAGTTACATCAATGGTCAATCTGTGGGGCCATAGCCTACCACTACATTTAAATCCAACAATCTTTAGGGATTCCTGGGTTAGATGACCCCCATGGTGTAGGCTCTTACTAGCTATTCACAGAGTATTCCAGATGTAGAGTACAATAGGACTGGAAACTGGAGGAAGAAAACTGGTGCCAGAGAAAGGAGTAGGAGAAGATGGAATAAACATTTAAAAAAAAAAAAAGCAAATTGAAAAACTCATCTTTATGAATAAGAGTTCAATAGTTGTGCTGCTGAAATTAATCTGTTTCAGCCCCTGGTAGTGACTTTCAGAAACAAGCTGGACTTTCCATTTTTTAGGTTAAGCATCACAAAGTAGCTAGCCCAGTATTAAGGATTGTAAGCCAAATAAGTGTGTGTCTTATATATAAAAACATTGCCCCGGTTGTCATTTTTATTATATTTACTTAAGTTTGTTAATTTATAACTCAGGAGAAGATCCACCCTGACAAATCCAGAAAGTTAGCTACTCAGAAGCTTAAACTCTGATGGAGGCTGAAAAGAGTAGATTTGGTCCATGCCTATTCCACCCACTATAATTTGTGTGTCTACCAACTTTTTTTGGTCAGGAAAGTTGGTAAGTAGTGGTAGTTTGTAAGGGCAGCATTTATAATATAGATACAGTTATGGGGAATTGATTGACACCATTGACTGATTGGATAATAAGCTATCACATGGTAATTGTTATCCTGGGATTAATCCCAACCAACAGCCTAAAGTTGAAAAAACACTAGATTGTTTTTCCATTTTCCTGAAGTATCCAACCCCTTTTTTCTTGGGATGTATTGTCCTCAAAGGGAGCTCCTATTATAAGAATAGTGCTTGGTAGATGTGAATTTTGTAAGACAAGATTTGTGGGTGCAGAGACATATAAATTGAACTCATGCCTTTACAATAGCTGCACAAGCAGGTGGATTCATCCATAGGAAAGCACAGATGTTGGTACCTCTGCTACCCTATGTTAAAATTCAGCTGAGGTTCTATGGAGTGAAGGTACAGAAATATGTTTTTCTTGATGGGCTGGTCCCATCCCTCAGAGCCAGGGTGTGCACTAGCTGGCTCTGGGCATCCCAGTGGTACATGTATATTGCAGTACTGCCCCTTTAAAATTAGTCCCGTGTAATCACCATAGAGCCCTGCATTGTGAAGGATGTCACATGATGCAGGCACACTCAGCATCTGCATGCTCAGTCTGTAGAAGCCAATTTGTTATGTATCTAATAAAGAGTGGTGTGATTTAGACTTTATATCCCTAGATTCATTCTGGATTCCTGAAGTACAAGGGCTGCAGCATTTTCCAGAGACAACACACTCGACTCCCTGGCCATGCTGGAAATCAGGACATGTGGTTAGAAGTAACCACGTTCTGCATGAAGGAAGAAATGGCTGTTTTCCTTTAGGAGCACAGTGGATCAGTAAATGGTGCCAACTGTTTGACACAGTGGTGCTGGAACAATTTGTGTAGTGGGGGTGCTGAGAACCACTGAACCAAACTGTTAACCCTGTATATAATGGAAACCACTTCAAGGCAGGGGGTAACACCTACAGCACCTATGCAGAGAAGACAATCAGCAGAAACAAAACAGAAGGTACACAGCACTTTGACATAGTGAGTACACAGAAATGAAGCCACATGTGAAGCATTTAAACTAGGACATCACATTAAACATATCCAAATATGCAGGTTTGAAAACCACCCCCTACGTTCATCTGTCCTTGGTAATGTTGCTGAGAATTGGGAACAATCCTTCCACATCTATATGAAAGCTCAGGTACAGATATAATAATAATGACTTAAAAGCAGTTATTTTTACTATACACAGTGGAAGAAGAGACTCTGGAAGTTTATAAAACATTCTTACAGCAGAGATGCTTTTACTTTTTGTGTGGTCTTAACAATGCCTAGGAAAGTGTGTTTGAATGATATCCCTTCTGGTCTCACCCACACCTAGGGGGAAGAGCAGACAGACAAGTATGTCACAGAGCTGAGGCAAGAAACTGAGTTTGGATTTACTGAAAATGACATACTCAGATGCGTTCAATGTCACTGATAAAGGACGAAAGGAAAGGTTGAGAAATCTTGATTCGGACTTGCAAAAAGCAGTAGGGGCTCTGAAGATTTCTGTAAGCCATGAAAACACAAACAATCATGTCTGGGACACATATTGACAAGTTCATACAGGCTGTTACACAAAAGATTACTCAGAGCAGCATGTGCAGGGCCCAACCACCTGAGAGCCAGAGCAAAGCAGGCATACCAATTACTCAGACAAGACCTGTGCACATACTGGTAAGACAAACCCACCAGGGTCTGCCCAGACTTTGAAGTAACAAACATGGAAAATTAAAGCACTATTCTGTGTACAGAACAACACACTTACTAAAAAGGTAAAGCCACAAATCTCTAGCTAAACTAGAGTGTGAGCAATCTCTTCTTGTAGATAACAGTATCACAGGGTAATAGACATTGCACAGAGCATTCAGAAGAACCTTGGTAGTCTACACTTATATAAAGAATGTACCTAAAAAGTTCAAGCTTGATACTGGAACTAGAGCTAATGTGTTACCAATTCACTTTTTGAAAAGGATATAACCAGGTCCCATCCAGATAACCGTCTGATGTTTTGCTTATAGCAGATGAACTTTCTAAAATGGACTTTGAAGGAGAACTCACACTAACAGCAGCAAGGACAAGGACAGTCTTCAGTTCTTCATCATTATCTACAACCATTATCTCCATTATCTACACTGGCCTAGGAAGTTTGCACACAGCTAAGCCTAATATGCAAAATAGGTTTGCTGCATATCAAGGCACTCAGCAGTAAAGAAGAATTGATTGCATAATACCCAGACGTTTTCAGGAGACTAGCAGTGTTCCATGAAAAGCATCACATATATACATACTCAGTCACCCCTGTCATCTATGGCTGCAGAAATATAACCTTTGTAGTGACAGACCCAGAGATGCACTCAGACATTTAGAAAAGGAAAAGGTTGATAGCCAAAGTGAATGCATCCAATCTATGGGTTAACAGCTGAGTCATAACTGAAGAAAAGCAGCAAGATATGGATTTGTTTGCCTGCCAGGGATATTATTAAGGCTAATCTGAAGCAGCATTACTCTAGCACCAGTACTCATTGGGGCAGTTCCTCATCTGATGCCCAATGCCAACTAGCTGATAAAAGCATATTCACTATAATCGATTAAAAAGATGGATATTGGCAAGTAACATTACATAAGGAATCAAATGAACTGTGCACTTTCAATACTCCTTGGGGCAGAATCAAGTTTCTCTGTCTACCTTTTGGATTAAAGTCAACTGGAGAAGTGTTTCAACAAAAGAATTAGTGAAACATTTGGAGATATTGCAGGTGTCTGTATAATAGCATTTGGTATGATAGCACCAACTAAGGAAGGATATGATCAAATACTGAAGAAAGTGATGACAAGGGCTCAAGCACAGAATACCAACTTCAACCCAGATAAAATCCAATTCATGGTAAAACACCAAAATACACAAACTAGTCTCATCACAGGGAATCTGGCCAGATGACAGTAAGGTTGAAGTCATAGCTAATATGAAACCTCTGCAGGACCTAAGGCATTGCAAAAGATCCTGGGGATTACATTCCTAGTGCAGTACTGCCCAGATGAAGAAACTTTGACTGCTCCACTGAGACAATTGCTACTCAAGAGACTCAAGAGCATAGCTTGGCAGTGGTCGTGGGAACATGACAGTATTCTGTAACACATCAGTAGTCAGCTTCTATGATTGCAACAAGCTGGTCACCCTTCAAGCATATGCATCCAAAGATTGTTTAGGAGCTTGTCTACTGCAAGGCAGAGGCCGTGTTTCCATATGCCAGAACTCATGATGCAAAACTACTTGCTATTGTGTTTGCCACAAAGAAATTTCTTTGGTAAATGTGAGTACAGGTTGAGGAAATTTTATACAGAAACTATATGCAGAAACAGACAGAGCCAATGGTAAAGATTAATACTTAACTGGTTGGAGCTCAATCTCCAACCTGCACAGAGTAGATTACCCAGCAAGCAGTCAGCAGTGCTGCAATAGTCTTCTCATGCCTCAGGCCTGGTAAAAAGGGCATTGTGGGTTTGAGATTTTATTTACCGGGAGGAATTTTAAGAATGAAGAAAGCATCACAAGGAAAATACTCTAGAAATTACAACAGGGCCGGGGTTTCAGGCGGATTGCATTGCTGTCTCCCAGGATTTTTAAACAGCTTGAACATGCCAATGCTAGAGATCAGGTAAATATCACAAGAAAAAAAAATAATAATTTGGTCTCGCTATCTGCTGACAGAAGATCACAAAGTCCATCCTCATTTTAATCACTTAGCCCAAAATCCTCAAAAGGTATTTAGGCTCCTAACTTGCATTGAAATCAGTGGGAGCTGAGTGCCTAAACAGCACTGAGGATCTGGGCCTTGGTGAAGTTTAAACAAATTCTTTTAGCTCTGCAAGGGGGAAAATAAGAGAACAGCCTGGCTCAAGAGAATGTTATGTGCTATTTTAACCATCGAGAGAGTAAACCTCAGAAATGTGTTAATTTCCAAACTAATGGGCTCATCATTTATGCTGCTAACACACACAGTAATATACTGTCTGTGTGACTGATTTTCAAATAGATCGAGTTCATGAGAAAAGTCTCTCAAATAGGAGACAGTTTCATACAAGAAATGAACATAGCTGAAATGCTCTTTATTCTGTTGGCTGCCATTTCCACTTTTGTTTATGTTACTATGTGTGACAGTGGATGGTTACTCTAATTCTACAATGATCTTTTATTGGATTATTGGTTCTACAGAAATACTTTTATAAAGAGGGGCCCAAACTAAAGCTCTGGTTCCAAAAAAAAAAAAAAAATCAGACCTCTCTCAAAACATGCATTTAATATTTAAATGTATTGAGGACATCATGTAGATTAATTTATAAAATGTACAAAAATATGTACATTAAATTTAATGGAAAATTAAACATTTCATTGAAATCTTTTTCTCCCTTCCCATTTTAAGCAGCAAGAAAACCAGACATGTTGAAGCTACCTTTCAATGGAGAATTCTGGGATAATTTATGGATTTCCTTGTGATGTCAGTGGAATCATACCTTGTACATTCTGTCCTACTGTTGGCTTATAATTTCCCATTTGTAAATACATGTCAAGTGATCCCAGAAACAGACAGCTGATTTTTTGCAATATGCCTTCATGTGCTTGAGCTCTTTGCACATACCACTTTGGGCTAACATGTTTCAACTGATTATGATTTTTTTTTTAAATGGAAAAAAAAAAATCAGTCTGTTCACAGATAATTCACAAACTGGGTCTGAAATTCCACAGCCGAATTATCCCCTATGAATAGCTTACCCAGTTCTGCATAGGACCTAGGGTGGGAGGTGGGGGGAGGAGGGGGTTGATATTTTTTATAAATTTGTGGGCGGCAGGGATTAGTGAACAATATAAAGTATGTAGCAAACAAGACAACTAACATTTGCTATATTTTGGACCCTGAAAGAAAGTGTAATATCTGCTGATATTCAGTGTATTCTAGTATTTACCTCACCCAACTTGAGCAGCAGCACCCCATATAACTTAAGAAAGATGCAGTGTTGTAGCTGTGTTGGTCCCAGGTTATCAGAGAGACAAGCTGGGTGAGGTAATTTTTATGGACCAACTTCTGTCTTACCGATGGAAGTTGGTCCAGTAAAAGATATTGTCCTCAACCACCTTGTCTCTCTAGAGAAAGCTAGTTGGTATCGGTTTGCATGATGTTGGACATCAAAGGGAAAGGGATGGGCACTGAGTTTTTGGCCACATATGCCTCTGAATTGTAATCAGCACTTATGGGGATGAAATATCCCCTAACTAAACATATCTAACTGTGGAATCGTACTATGTTTTCAATTACATTTCATCCATCCATCTCAAATACGCTGCTCTGGGCTCCCCTAGCCATTCTGGACATTTATGCAACACTTCCCCATAAGCTCTCCTAGTCTGAAGTCATGTCATGTGTCAAATCTGTGGGCCATAGCCTATCACTACATTTAAATCCAACCACTTTTAGAGCTTCCTTTTTAGATGTCCCCCACAGTGTAAGCTCTTACTAGCTATTCCCAGAGTATTACAGACAGTACAATAGAACTGGGAACTGGAGGGAGAAAATTTTTGATGCCAGAGAAAACACTAGGAGAAGATGGAATTAACATCAAAAGCTTCATGAAAGCTTTGGATATTATTACATCCACACTTGTGAAGTTTTCCCCTTCCCACCTGCTACTAATACCCAGTAGCATATATCCAAGCTGGCTTTACAGTGATGACCAATTTTCAACTTCTATGGAATGATTGCTTATTTGTCCACTTCTCACATATCGCTTCACTACATTCCCCATAAATATCGCTATTATTGATATATCCCATCCCTCTCATAAGTAACTGGCATAACATCAACCGGCTTCTCTTGAATTGCTTCTAACTTATCTGCTTCATATAAAATAAAACCTCATTTCCTACTGGCATAGAATTTTCTGTCACTTTAAAATTCTTTGTTGACTTTAAATCAGCTTTCCCTGTGTATATATGAAATTGGCAAGCAAGAGAGCAACTTACTTCTCAGGTAGACTTATTTCCAAGCTCATCCATCTCTGGGTTTACATGTACTTGATTGATAGAAATTATTGTGAATCACGATTCTGAGTATTTGAACTTAGTGTCCTCTATAGCACCTTGTAAGAGAAGCTAACATTTCTCCTAGCTCCCAGATGAACAAAGAACGTGTAAAATTTCAGTCTTACTGTGTCTCTTCATGTCTTACTTTTGTGTTGCAAATGAAAATAAAATGGCTGTTTTACCCCTTTTTTCCCCCCCATTTATGTTGGAAGGGGAGATAAAGAAGCAGAATAGAGGCAGGAGATTACCACAGCAACAAAATGGAAAATGGAATAGGGGAACAAAGGAGCAGGGCATAGGGGGAACAGACACCCCACTTGTAAAATCACCAGCAAAGCCCTGAAAAATATTGTTCACTTTAGGGGCCTAGTCTTTCAAGGTGCTGAGCAAAATGATACCCCACAAAATTCTACAGGAGAAAGAGGCACTCAGCAGCTCACAGATCTGAGTCTCTAAAGAAAGCAGAGCAAAAACTATGCATACATGGTACAAGAGTAGCTGAATAGAGACAGAGGTAGTGGCAAATTATAGCCATCATTAGTAATTATGGGGTAATGGCAGGTGCATAGGAACAAGAGCCCAATTCAAAACCCATTAAGTTAATTTCCCTACTTTGATGGGCAGAAGGACTCCCATTGACTTCAGTGGGCATTGGATCAGGCCCAGATTGCTCAGATACTACCCTGATGAAGACAGAATAAATAGTAGAGCTCTATGAAAAAATATAAACAAATTTCTGCCAAAAAAATCCACAGGAAGTTTTCCAACCAGTTCTAATAAGTAGGTAAGTGCTGCTATAATGGCAACAACAGCATTTGCACTAAGCACTACATCTTCTCCGGTTCCTTCAATTAATCAGAGCTACTGACATTCAATTTTCCCATAAGAGCACAATTTTCCCTTCAATAGGTCAACAGCTGCAGCTCTGCCTCTTTTAATAACTCTGTGGTGTGTGTTGCTACATAGCGAAAAGATCTTAAATTGCTTATTAAGGCCACTGTTATCACTAACATCTATTTATGTAGGTGTACATCACTATACATCTTTTAGAACTCTGAGAAAGACTCTAGCTCTATATGGTTTCCTACTACAGACTGTACAGTAAATTTTATATCAGCATAGACCGATGCAGACCAATGAGAAACCCAAGAAGAAGCAGTTGCAATATTGTACACACAAAAGTTTAACCGTGTGAAATATCAGTTAAAGCCCTGGAATTTATTTTCTAAACAAATATGAAGCTTCCTGGGAAGCCACTGGTGATAGCAGATGGGAGCTGATAATTTCTGGGACCAATTAACTTCTGCCAGTGGAACCTAAGCTACCAGGAGATACAGCAGTGCCAGCAGCCTACAAACCCTAGTTGGACACAAGGTCTTAGATAGCACCCCCCTCCAAATCCCCACCACAGAAAGTGGGAGAAGGCACAGGAAGCATGGGGAAGGAGAGGGGGATGGCAAGGGCCAAGGCCCTCAGGAGATTTTCTGATTCAGCACAATGCATTTCCTGGGCAGGCTCCCTAGCATGGGATGCTATGCAGACCTAATAGAATGTTGAAAGGCTTCCTCCAGAACAACCACCAGTGAAAGAAAGTAGGGCTGCTCCAGTTTTCCTTTGTTAGTTCATAGGACCGTAATTTGCATAGCCTTATGATCATTGCTGTTCAGTAATGTTCCTCTACAGTGAAGTGAGCCTGTGGCCTGTAGTTCTTGAAGATGAAGAGCTCTCTGCTCCCATTTGTTAGTGAACAGGAGAAGTACAGTTCCAGCAAACCTGATTTGCATAAGCTTTCTGCCCTGGATTCTAGTGATACTTTAGGAGTCACAAAATCTCAGAATTGGTTGTGTAGTGGAACTGATCTGTACTAGGAGAAAAGGGTTTTTACCCCATGGCAAGGATTTTTCCCCAAAGGTCATCTCTGCTATTAGTTCCTTTCCACTGAAGATCCTTTTAGTGAGGTGGCTTCTTGTCTCTTGAGCACCCCTCTCCATGTTGCTCCATGGCACCCTGCCTCTGAGGCCATGCCAGTGGTGCTACTGCACCCCCAGGCTTGAAATAGTAATAAACACTAAATACATGGTTTCTATCATGAGCAGCCCCCTAAGAAAATTGTTCCAGCACCCATGGGTAATGCTGTCTCTTTAGAGCCCTTTAAAGGTAATTCAAAGAATTCCCAAAAGGGATCCTATTTATTGAGGCCTCTGGTGCATACTGGCCCTCCAGAGACCAACCCCAGTTCAGGGTCTCTCTCCTATTAATCCAACACAAAATATTTCAAAACAAAACACCAGCCCATGCAGACTTCTCTCCAGTTTCAACTGAACACAGTCCCCTACTCCCTAAGGGTCTGCGGTAAGTACCTCTCCTGTTTCTTGGACAGGGTCCCTCTCAGTGTTTGGAGAGTTTCCTCCTGCTTCTTGTGGTCTCTATTTACCCCTCCCTGTTGCTTCCTGCTGCCTTATAACCTGAGATCACTTGATCCCCCTCAGGTGGGCTCATCATGTAATCAGGGCTTGCTTAGCCCCAGACTCTCCAGCCCAAGGGAAAGCCACCCTGTTTGTTTTAATCCCATACTGTTTTGAGGATTCTTCAATGGCAGGTGACACAGAGGCAGCTCCTTCTCAGTGGAGTGGAACACAGAGAGTGCTCTTCAGTGAAGCTGCAGAGTTCACCAACAGAGCTGAGTGAATTTCTCTGAGGTACTTTCTACCCAGCCACTAAAAGCTGAACTCATGATAGCTGGATTATGTGGTAGAGCCTCAGGACAGGACCAGGTAGCACTTCCCAAGGGACCAGAGACAAGCCTTCCTGAATGCACCTCAGGATGCTGGGAATATGCTACCACTGATACCAAACCATGAACAGGGCTTAGTGTATGAAGAAGTGACATGAACTTATTCGATGCTCATATGGGCATGTTGGGGACTGAATTAAAGGACTACTGCAAGTGTTACCAGGGGAGAGTGTTTTCCCAAGTTAACTCTGTTCCTGTTCTTTCCCAAGATTTTCTTGTTTCATACACAGACCCATTGCTTGCAAGAGAGACCCCTAACTATTTTAACTCATCCCATTCCTCCCACCAATGCCTGGCAGAAGTGTTTCACTTATAGAATTACTTATACCTTGAAGGATCTCAAAGCACATTATATACTACAGCAACAGTACATATGATCTCTTGCCCACATCCAAAAGTGATATGCAAATATTTCTGGGGTAGAACACAGCTATTTAAGAGTATCAGGAATACTACAAAAAGATTAGGACTGAAAATGAAAAATATAGTTCTGCATCTAATTTAAAATGGAGAAGAAATTTGGGCATACTGTTATATCCTCCTCTATTCATATATATGGAAGAGATCTCACACCTTGCATAATCCCATTGAAGTCATTGTGATAAAGGGTATTAGTACATAACCCTCAGGAATATTACATCAGCACATATCTGTGAGGAAATGAATTTTACTTTAAGCAAGGTAATACTGATTACCCGAGGTTATACAAACCACACAATTTAAAAATGATTATTTATTCTCTTTTAGTGCACTAACTTCAGTCATGTCGGTGTAACACCAATTTGAATGCATAAAACCATCCCTACTGAATAACAGTTTTGCATAGGATTCACAATGCTTTCTCATTCTGCTTTCATCATCAGTCACAGTTTCTGGTAGTTTGTTTGGTGTCTTTGGGGACTCTTTTGTATGGAACATGAGTCTAAATGAACTCCATTTACAGTGGCAGACAAGAGTTCTTAATTCATCTGAGCTCCCTGAAATGCAAATGTATTGAGCTTCAGTTAGTCATAAAACTGAGCAAATACTACCATGGAAAATAATTTTATAAGTGAATTTAAATATTAATGTTCAGTGTCTTATTAAATTCTGAGAATTAAATAAAAATGAGTGATATTTCCCAAACACTGTTTGCAGAAGAGTGCTTAAAAGCAAACACCTTTTTTTTCTGCATAAAAGGAAAAGATCCACACACATCAGCCAAAGGAAAAAAATGGTTCACTACAGATTGTCAAATTATGGAGTGTTCTATAAGAATACTAATATGATGTAAATCAGAAGCTCCAGAGGGGAAGAGATCTATTGGTGAAAATGGAAGAGGACCACCAAAGAGAGTTTAATTTGCTTAAGCTATCTATCCATAATTTCTCTAGTGACACTTCAAAAGTAATCATGGCTATACATAAACTTGGATTTTGGGTGGTAGGAGGCTCCCAAAGAAAAGAAAGAGCTCTAATCTTTTGGAAATGCACTATTTAGCACATAGCCAAGACTGTACTCAAGGATCCTAAGTAGGCTTATTTCCTTTCCTCTGGGGACTCTGTGGCAAGATACAATGCAGACTGAAGGCTCTGCAGCAAGGGACTATTCAAAGGGCAGCAGCAGAATTAAGCAGACTCTGGTGAGGCCCTGCTTATCATAAGAATGGCATATTGGATCAGACCAATGGTCTATGTAGTCCAATATCCTGCCTCTGACAGTGTCCAGTGCTAGATATTTCAGAAGGAATAAACAGAACAGGGTAATTTCAAGTGATCCATCCCCTGTTATCCACTCCCAGTTTCTGGGAAATGTAGGTTTAGGGACACCCAGAAGATGGAGTTGCATCTGTGACTATCTTGGCTAATAGCCATTGATGGACATATCCTCCATGAACTTATCTAATTCATTTTTGAACCCAGTTATACTTCTGGCCTTCACAACACTCCCATGACAATGAATTCCACAGATTTGGTTTTAAATCTACTCTCTTATTTTCATTGGTGACTCCTGGCTCTTGTGTGATGTGAAGGGGTAAATAACTTTTCCCTAGTCACTTTCTCCATACCATTCATGATTTTATAGACCTCTATCAGACCTCCTCATAGTTATCTCTTTCTCTTCTCGCCTCATAGAGGTATTGCATAACCCTAGTTATTTTCATTGCCCCTCTCTGCACCTTTTCGGATTCTAATATATTTTTAAATGGAGCAACCAGAACTGCATGCAGTATTCAAGATGGGGGCTTTCTGAAAATCCAAGTACACTATATCAACTGAAAAAAGCAGTGTTTCATTTTCTACCCTCCAGTCACCTAGTACAGAGACTAATTTAAACAACAGATTACGTGCCACAATTAGTAGTTCTGTAATTTGATATTTGAGTTCCTTCAGAACTTTTGGTTGAATACCATCTGCTTCTGATGACTTTTTACTGTTTAAGTTATCAATTTGTTCCAAAACCTCCTTTATTGGACACCTCAGGCTAGGACAGTCCCTCAAATTTGTCACTTACCGAGATTCTCAGGTGTGAGGATTTCCCCCATATCCTCTCTAATATAGACTGATGCAAAGATTTCATTTAGATTCTCTGAAATGGCCTTGTGTTTCTTGAATGCTCCTGTAGTCCCCGATTGTCCAGTAGTCCCATTGACTGTTTGGTAGCCTTCCTGATTCTAATGTACTGAAAAGAAAAGAAAAAAAGTGTTAATTTGTGTGTCCTTAGCTAGTTGCTTTTAAAATTTTCTTGGCTTGCCTTACTGTACTTTTATTCTTGACTTGCCAAAGTTATGCTCCTTTATTTTCCTCACTAGAATGTCACTTCCAATTTTTAAAGGATGCTTTTTGCCTCTAGCCGCCTATATTGCTCTGCTGGTTAACCAGGGTGGTATTTTTTTATTGGTCTGCTAATTGTTGGATTTTGTTTTTTGTTTTGGATACACATTTAGTTTGAGCCTGCATATGGTGTGTTTAAATAGTCTTTATACAGTGTGTAGGAATTTTCCCCTTCTGACTGTTCATTTTAAGTTCTGTTTAACTAGCTTCCTCATTTTTGCATAGTTCCCCTTTTTGAAGTTTATGCTACTGTGGTGAAAAGAACAGGAGTACTTGTGGCACCTTAGAGACTAACAAATTTATTAGAGCATAAGCTTTCGTGGACTACAGCCCACTTCTTCGGATGCATATAGAATGGAACATATATTGAGGAGATATATATACACACATACAGAGAGCATGAACAGGTGGGAGTTGTCTTACCAACTCTGAGAGGCCAATTAAGTAAGAGAAAAAAAACTTTTGAAGTGATAATCAAGCTAGCCCAGTACGACAGGTTGATAAGAAGTGTGAGAATACTTACAAGGGGAGATAGATTCAATGTTTGTAATGGCTCAGCCATTCCCAATCCTTATTCAATCCTTTGTTGATTGTGTCTAGTTTGCATATCAATTCTAGCTCAGCAGTCTCTCGTTGGAATCTGTTTTTGAAGTTTTTCTGTTGTAATATAGCCACCCGCAGGTCTGTCACCGAATGACCAGACAGGTTAAAGTGTTCTCCCACTGGTTTTTGAGTATTATGATTCCTGATGTCAGATTTGTGTCCATTAATTCTTTTGCGTAGAGACTGTCCGGTTTGGCCAATGTACATGGCAGAGGGGCATTGCTGGCACATGATGGCATATATCACATTGGTAGATGTGCAGGTGAACGAGCCCCTGATGGTATGGCTGATGTGATTAGGTCCTATGATGATGTCACTTGAATAGATATGTGGACAGAGTTGGCATCGGGGTTTGTTACAAGGATAGGTTCCTGGGTTAGTGGTTTTGTTCAGTGATGTGTGGTTGCTGGTGAGTATTTGCTTTAGGTTGGGGGGTTGTCTGTAAGCGAGGACAGGTCTGTCTCCCAAGATCTGTGAGAGTAAAGGATCATCTTTCAGGATAGGAGGTAGATCTCTGATGATGCGCTGGAGAGGTTTTAGTTGGGGGCTGAAGGTGACAGCTAGTGGTGGTCTGTTATTTTCTTTGTTGGGCCTGTCTTGTAGGAGGTGACTTCTGGGTACTCGTCTGGCTCTGTCAATCTGTTTTTTCACTTCAGCAGGTGGGTATTGTAGTTTTAAGAATGCTCGATAGAGATCTTGTAGGTGCTTGTCTCTATCTGAGGGATTGGAGCAAATGCGGTTATATCTTAGAGCTTGGCTGTAGACAATGGATCGTGTGGTGTGTCCTGGATGGAAGCTGGAGGCATGTAGGTAAGTGTAGCGGTCAGTAGGTTTCCGGTATAGGGTGGTATTTATGTGACCATCGTTTATTAGCACAGTAGTGTCCAGGAAATGGACCGCTTGTGTGGATTGATCTAGGCTGAGGTTGATGGTGGGATGGAAATTATTGAAATCATGGTGAAATTCCTCAAGGGCTTCTTTTCCATGGGTCCAGATGATGAAGATGTCATCAATGTAGCACAAGTAGAGTAGGGGCGATAGGGGACGAGAGCTAAGGAAGGGTTGTTCTAAGTCAGCCATAAAATTGTTGGCATATTGTGGGGCCATGCGGGTACCCATAGCAGTGCCGCTGACTTGAAGGTATATATTGTCCCCAAATGTGAAATAGTTGTGGGTGCTACTGTGGTGGTTTCTTTGGCATTTTCCCTCATAAAGATGTTGAACATAGCTGAACCACTCAGTAACAGCAACCACAATGTAATAGATTTGTCTCCTGGAATGGATCCTATGGTCCCTTAGGACTAAATCAAGAATTTCCTCTCCCCTGTGGGTTCCAGAACAGGCTGCTCCAAGAAGCAATCATTTATTATGTCTAGAAATTTTCTCTCTCATGCTTTCCAGAGGCACATACCCAGCCAATATAAGGATAGTTGAAATCCCCCATTATTGTGTTTTCTGCCTCTCTCTCATCTCCCTGAGATTTCCCAGTCACCGTTGTCATTCTGATCAGGTGGTTGGTAGTATATTCCTACTTCTATACTCTTATTGTTCAAGCATGGAATTTCTATCCATAGAGATTCTATGGTACAGTTTGATTCATTTAAGATTTTTACGTTATTTAACTCATGGGATTTTTTTCCATATCATGCCCATCTCACACCAGCACGACCCTACTCTGTCATTCTCATATATTGTGTACCTTAAAAATAATTAATTAATTATTTGAGATATCTTATCTCCTAGAACTGGAAGGGACCTTGAAAGGTTATAGAGTCCAGCCCCCTGCCTTTACTAGCAGGACCAAGTACTGATTTTTGCCCTAGATCCCTAAGTGGCCCCCTCAAGGATTGAACTCGCAACCCTGATCAAACCACTGAGCTATCCCTCCCCCCTTGGTATTACTATGTCCTATTGATTAACCTCATTCCACCAAGTTTCCATGATGCCTAGCACATCAATACCATCATTTAATATAAGGCCCTCTAGTTCACCAATCTTAGTATTTAGACTTCTAGTATATTAATAAATCTGAATCACAAGGTGGTGGTGGGACCAGGCAAGCAGCTCATTTGAGATTGTAGATAGACCTACAAAAAGAGACTTTTAGACACTGCTACTCATTGATTCAGCCATTGCAGCTCCTCACCTGCTCACAGAGTTGCAATATGTCTGCTTTGTGACTCGATCTCCAGCCAAGTCTCACTGTGAGTTCCCCTTCCGGGGCAGTCTTTCAAAGTTTTGCTGCATAAACACCATCAGACAATCCTCACACACACTGCCCTGACTAGGTCACTCCAGCAGTGACTCAGACAATCTTCCCATTCACTGCCCCTGGCAATACCACTCTCCAGTGGATGGCATAGGAAGCCAGACCCATCCTCTGCTCTAGACAGTAGTCCAGGGCCCTATAGTGAGCAGTTAAGGGCTGGATCTTCACCAACCTTACTGCTTTCTTTACTGGAATACTTCCTACCCAGGCCTCTTCAAGCTTCTTTTTTCTCAGCCTTCTGAGTCAGCCTCATCTCTTTTAGGTCTACTACGTAAACCCTTCCCCTGGGTTCTAATCCCTTTTCTCCAGAGTTCCTATCTCCCCTACCTTAAGGACAGGGAATGCAGGCTTCCTCATTGCCACCTCCTGGCCTTATAAACGCTGTGCCTGTTCCCTCACAGTTGAGCTTCCTTCTGATTAGCATTCTCCAGTTATCCTGTATCTCCTCCATTTTCATCTTAATTGGCTGATTGGGCCCAACTGGCCTAATTCAATTCTTTCAGGGCCAGTGTGGGGAAGACACCCCATCACAGGTAGACATACATCTCTTTGAATGAATTAGGCTCCATTTCCTGCCTACACTTCCACTGGCAAAGAATTTTAGTAGCATGAAAATTCTGTTTTCATTTCACTTACATAATACAAGTCTAAATCTACCATCACCATTCCACCCTTTATAAAACTAATGAATTCAATCCATAGTTGATAAATTTAAGTATCACAGCACTGTTTATCTATGATATACCTGTTATTCAGGCAGCACACAGTGTGTGCAAAACAACTCAGCCACCTGGATTTGCAGCAGGCTATAATACAACACTGGTCTCAGAAAAGCCACTGTAGAGTATAATATAGTGCAAAAAAAACCAGAAAAATGATAGGCAGAACTCTGACTTCCCCCCAGGTGCCAGTGGTGCACTTTGGTGACAAGCAGCATGGTTATGTGTCCCTGGGCTATAGACATCTTTTCCCATCATGTTTTTGCATATCTATATCTGAGCTGCTGAGTTACACTGAGAAATGGTCCCTAATTCCCCTTATTCACCCATAAAAGAAGAGGCAGTGGAAGCAATCTAAAATGAGGCCATCCACTCTGGAAGACCATTAAGACTTTAATTCAATAAGGTACCAAGAGATTTAAGCATATGCCTAACTTTAAGATCACAAGTAGCCCCATTGAAGTAATTGTTTAGGTTGTGATTTAGCAAAATACTAATTTATCTAAGAGCTTGTCTCCATGAACAGTTAAACTGGAATGTGAGGCTACTCCACACTAACTTGCCACAGACTAACTGTCAATATGGACCCTGCTGACACACATTAACATTTGGTTAGTTCTTTGAAAAAATATAAATCTCAGAAGAAATAAATATGTTATTTTATCATTACAAAAACCAGCTGCATGAATTTAAGTATTTCTGGTTTGTAGATTTTCAATTATTTAAATCAAATTGGCATCATTGTTTAGAGATCTGAATAACTAGATAACCAATTAATAAAACAATTTACTACAATAAAATATTACCTGCAGCAACACTGATTCATATTCTTCTTTAAGAAAAAAAAGAAAAGCTATTTACCGTTTTCCAATAAAATCTGTTCCCATCTGTGCAGCTATATCTGATTTCACAATACTGATCTGATGTATGATTTAAGTGCCATGTGTTTCATAGTTCATAATTGTTTATTATAAACAAAACAAACTACTATAATTTGATGCAGTTTAACATTTATGAGAAATGAACATTTTGAATGCAAAGCAGTTCTGAATATGCTGATATTGCTTAATTCAGATTTCTGTCACATAGCAGATTTAAATGTATTTAGAGCTACTGTATAGCAGAGGTAATCCAATAACTTCAGAAGTTTCAACCAAGGAATACCCACCATATGCAAAAGGAAAATGCAAATCAAACATAAAAATGAACAGGTAGGGGAGGGATAGCTCTGTGGTTTGAGCATTGACTTGCTAAACCCAACGTTGTGAGTTCAATCCTCGAGAGGGCCACTTAGGGAGCTGGGGCAAAATCAGTACTTGATTCTGCTAGTGAAGGCAGGGGGCTGGACTTGATGACCTTTCAAGGTCCATTCTAGGAGATAGGATATCTTTATTTATAACAGGTATTGGACAATGTGGTTTATAGTGGAATTATTTATGGAGGTAGAAATCACAAAGAACAATTCATTTAGAAAAACAGGGCTTGCACTAGAAATCCCTATTATATTCAACCATCTACACTTTAGACTGTGAGAAGAGATGGAAATTGTAAAACAACCATAAAAACCTGCATCAAAAATTAATTACATTACAACCACCAAGAGTAGACAGGTTTGTTTTCACAGAGAGCCAGAGTTTTAAATATTTAAGATAATTAAGGACCTCAGTATCAAGGAAAGTGATGTGCAAGTACATGGGGCAAAGAAAGGTGAAGAAGCCCCTGAACATCCATTCATAATGCTGTTCACCTGATTTCAAGTGGACTGGATTATTATAACTATTGTCTATTGATTTTATGGATATATGAAAAGTTTCCTAGTTTTAAAAGCCAGGGATAAATAACTAAATCTTGTATTTCCTGTTAAGAAGTATTTCTAAACCTGTCATCTATTAATAGATGTTACTAGGGATTGATTAAGGTAACGGGGCCCTAGACACCCCACCCATGTTTTGTGATCACATTCCCATACTCTGGCCACACCCTTGAAACACCAAGGCACTCTCATTCAGGTGAGAATGGTACAGGCTACCCACATGAGAACTCTCTTCAAGGTTGGTGGTGGAGGCCTTTGGGCAGGCTGGGCTTCCCTACACCCTCAGCTACTGTTCCTTGTTTTCAGGCAAGGAAGTCCGTTCTGAAGGAGAGAGAATTCAGCCTCCATCCACTCCTTTCTGTGTGGGCAGCGCCTGCCAATACCACCTCAGGAGAAACACGACAGACTGGCTACAGGGAGGGCGCTTCAAATGGAGAGTCTGTTATTATGGTGTTAGGATTGTGTCATCCCCATTCCGGAGCAGCAAGTTTCAGAGTCAACAACCCAGTAAGCTGAATGGGGCAGTTCCCCTCTCTCAGAGTGGGTGTTTCAGGCTCTGAGCACACTTGGGCAGATGTCACGGAATTGGTTTATCTTCTGTTCACATTTTCAATATTTTTCTTCATAAAGATCTATGAGGTCTAAAGCCACATTTAAAAAAAAATAATAAAGCTGAGATTCTGACCTCATTGCATCCCTCTGGGAGCCAGGTCCTTAGCCATGGACCTACAGTGCTTATACCTTAATCCAGCCTTGAGTATTAGGTCAACTTAGTTTCATTTTTTTCATATTTACAAGGTAAGTCCTTTCTATTTCAGTCTGCTATTGTCTGGGTATTCAAGGATTTTCTTTTTGTTAAATGGGACTTTTCTTCAAAAGACTCATTCAAAAACTTTCTAATAATTATAAACATGTTTTATTTCCTACCTCACATTGGTTTCTGATGACACTTAGATAGTTTGAAATGGAAGCCTTATTTCTTTATCAAATTCCACCACAATCCTACATTTCACATGTACAGTGGTTTGCTATTGAAGGATCTTATTTATGCTGGACTCCAGGCACTGATATTTCCCTCCAGAATGAGCACTGAAACATTTGTTTAGGGTGAAAGGTAAATTCAGAAAGCTAGATTTACTAAACTTGATGAAAGAAACTGTAAATCAATTTTTCACCCCAGAGAAGATTCACACCATGTGAGTACAGACAGTGGCATAGCCACCTGCCCTTCCTCTGAGTTTCTGCCAAGTAGGAATAGTTTTATATTGCTGCATGGTTAGGACTCCCATTCCAGGCAGAAGCACCTACATTAGTGGGAGGTCTGGCTCAAGTCCTCCAGCAGAGGAGGGTTGAGTTTGCTTGCTGACAGACAATCCACTGTTGGAGACACAAACCAGACATACAGCAAAAGGCACCCTGGAACCATGGTCTGAATCTGGCCAAAGAATTTCATGGGCTTTGAATGCAGATGTAAGGAAAGACAGGTCAAAGTTGGGGCTTATTAGTTTTGCCCTGTTCCTTTGCTTTTATTGTGACTTATATCTTTTGAAAATATTCCATAGTTCCTTTAGAGACTATGCTATTGAGGGAAGGTGCATATTTTTTATTCGTAGCACCTATGTAATATAAACGTACCCTTAGACTAGCAGATCACTTGAGCTCAGTGATTCTGGGTTGCAGTGTGCTATGCCAATTGGGTGTCCGGTGCCACTGACAGCCTGGACAGTAGGTGGCTGAAGGACTGGCTAGAACAACACGAATGGCATGTTGTGATCAGCACTCTCTCTGTAAGGGCTGACGAACCGATCGATCAAGGTGACAAGATTACTATAGGGGAAAAGAATAGATATCCTGTATGGTTCTTTGGTGTATATTTGTGTCCTGCCAGTATGTCTATAAGCTCTTCCAAAATAGGCACAGGCCTTAGTAACCCTGGAACACTATACAGTAACAGATCAACCATGATTTTTTTTATTTTTATTTCCTGAATTGCTCTACTATATAAATTCATTAGATAACTGTGGTGAAGAAATAAATTTAACATTGCTAGTTGATCAGTTTTTGATACTCTTGATTCAGAAGTTCCTATTAAAGACATAGAAGCTGAATTGAGGGAATTAACTGTTTCAAAAACAAGTACATATTCAGTTATGAATATTTAAAGGTTAAGTTGTATCTCACCCTTTCACTGGTGCACAATAAGGGAGAGCCCAGGTAGACTTCTTGGCTCAAAGCAAAAATCAGATAACTTCAACTTGAGAAAAAGGAATAGCCCTGGTCTGCGGAGTTGATCTGGCATATAGAGGCATAGAGAGGATGGGGTATAGCAATGTGCACACTCCTGTGTGCTGTGGAGCTCTGCACTGCCTCCTAGGGCAACATAGCTTCCCGCCATTCACAGGAAGGCTGTGCCTTTAAGGCCCAATTGAAGCCTACATTAGCATCAAAAATATTAATGCCAGTTGCTTTTCATGCATGTCCTCTCCTTTAAAGTTGTTTCTAATAGGATTGTCCCTCTTTAAATTCTGTTGAGATCTGCCTGTTTCCTGTAACACAACTACCATAACAGTTTCCAAATACGGGAAAATGCATTCTGAGAAAGTTTACTTTGTCCAGCTCACTTAGTTTTAATCTTGTTCATTTGTCACTGACATCATCACCTGCTGAGCTAAAATGTTTTTCAGACTCAAACTGGAGGATGGGCAACCAAGATTAATGGCCCTCGAATCACATGTTAGGAAATTATTTCCTTTGACTGGCACTGAATCCTCATTTATTCTATTGTTGGACTATGCTGGGGAACCGTATTTTAAAAGCATTGCACACTTTCCCCAGACAATGTTTCACTTTCAAATTAACTGACCCCCAAAAGTTGTCAGATTCATCACTTGTAGACACCATCCCCTGACCTGTCATCCAGCGTGGTCAGAACTATTGTACATTAAATATTTTCCTGCTCGATTTCTGTGTATAAAAGCAGCAGCAGCAGGAGAAAAGAGATTTCTTAAAATACAGATCAAGAGCCATTTATTTTGTTCAGAGATTTCTGTACACACTGTGTACCAAAATGGTGGGCAGAGCTAAACAATAGCAGACAGAGAGAGAAGTTAATAGCTGTAAGCAGGGCCGGTGCTTCCACTAGGCGACCGCCTAGGGTCGCCTAGGGTGGCGGATTTGGGGACGGCATTTTGCCGTCCTCGGCGGAAATTCAGTGGCGGGTCCTTCACTCGCTCTGGGACCCGCCGCCGAAGTGCCCCGAAGACGCGGAGCGGAAGGACCCCCCGCTGCCGAATGCTCAGAGGAGCGCTGCCGCCTAGGGCGACAAAAACCCTGGTGCCCCTCCTGGCTGTAAGTTGCAGGGGAGAAGGCCTTCACATAAATTGTGTTTTTTTTTTTTTAAACTGCTTCACTGCTGATCAGGTAAAGAGGTGTGCCAGCCAACACTGCTAGATGTACAAAGTTTGTCCTTGCATTCCATTCGGACCTATTAATATACCACAGCAGGACAGATAGTGGAGCAGATGATCAGCAGTGAAGTGCTTCATAGTAAAATTGTTTTCAAATCATCAGTTCATAATTGATGGTAGTCTTCCCTATGACTGTCAGTGTTGGTATTAGGAAGAAGTCTGACTTTGAAGATAGGGTAAAGCAGACAACAGCAAATCCAATGTAGATTTTTGTCCATTTTCATGGCTGACAGCTTTTCAGTCACACAGATAAGCAACGTTTTCCTTATAAAATTGATTTTTGATTAAATATGTTCAAAGACAAGTTACATAGCATCTTCTGCTAGATGTTGTTGGCAACAAGAAGGCCAGATTCAAATAGTTACTAGTCCTTCTTAAAATTAACAAATATCATCAGCTCGAGCCCCTCCTCTCCCCAACAGAATTTCTGGGCTCAATAAGTACCACCCATGGGCACCTTTAATAGGCACTACATTTCCCTTCACAAGCGGAGTCTGCCTATGAAACAAGGAGAACTTGATTAGGGGAAAATTGAAAACAGCATCAATTTGGGAAAACATAGCAATGGTATGTCTACATGGATGATAAATAAAGTCCCCCCCCCACACAGTAACTTTGGCTGTAGCCAACAGGCAATTGTCCATTTACCACATCACGGTCCTTGTCACCAATCCCAAATCCAAGTCATGGTTTGATGTCAGTGGGCAGCATAGCCACAGAGTTCTGAGGTGCACTTAAGAAGGCCTGTCTCCAGTCTCCTAGAAATTGCTGCCTGGTCCTGTTCTGAGGCTCCAACACCTAACCCAGCAATAGTTTTATTTATTTTAGCTTTTGTAATAGTTGGGTAGGAGGGGCCTCAGAGTTCACTCATCTCAGCTGCTGTCCTCTGTGACTTCAGCAAAGAGCCCTCTATTTTGTACCCCATTGCGGAACCACCTTTGGAAAAACCCTCCCAATAGTGCAGGTTCTTCAATGCAAAGGAACCAGTAACATATCAGCTATTGTGTGTTCAACTTTATTTAGTGGCTGGATAGGAGGAGTCTCACCAGAGTTGGCTGAGCTTTTCTGGTGTCCTCTGTAGCTTCACAGAAAAGCCCTTTCTGTGTTTCACCCATTGAAAGAACTGCTTCTGTGTAGTCTCCCATTGAGAAATCCTCCCACAAGTACAGGACTTTCAATGGAAAGGAACCAGTTTATAGACAACCTTTGAAAAGAATCCTTACTACAAGGTAGGAGGCCTTTTTTTCTTTTCTTAGTTCATTTCTGCTGCCCAACCAAGTCTGAGTTCATGTACAATTATGGTGACTTCCAAAGTGTCATTGGATGAATTCCAGGTAGATAGCTTATGCAAACCAAGCTTTCTCTGTGCCCATGCTTCCCTCCACCACCACCCCTTCAACAAATGGGAGCAGAGAGCTCCTTATCCTCAAGAACTTCAGGCCATAGGATTTATATAAACATAGAGCAAACTAAAACAGATTACAGTAGGAGTAGTAAATGCAGTGTGGTTTTTACAAATGACCTCAATTCTTGTACTCCAACCCTCAAAAAATCTTTCCCTGAAGAGAGAAGAAAAAAAAGACTAGGAACTGAGGTTCATTTGCGATATAAAACACTTGCTATCACAAAGTTTGCATATGAACAATTGTGTGGAAATCTGAGAGAATCATAGAAGATTAGGGTTGGAAGAGACATCAGGAGGTCATCTAGTCCAATCCCCTGCTCAAAGCAGGACCAACACCAACTAAATCATCCCAGCCAGGGCTTTGTCAAGCCGGTCCTTAAAAACCTCTAAGGATGGAGATTCCACCACCTCCCTAGGTAACCCATTCCAGTGCTTCACCACCCTCCTAGTGAAATAGTGTTTCCTCATATCCAACCTAGACTTCCCCCACTGCAACTTGAGACCATTGCTTCTAGTTCTGTCATCTGCCACCACTGAGAACAGGCGAGCTCTATGCTCTTTGGAACCCCCTTTCAGGTAGTTGAAGGCTATCAAATCCCCCCTCACTCTTCTCTTCTGCAGACTAAACAAGCCCAGTTCCCTTAGCCTCTCCTCATAAGCATAGGCGCGGACTCTGTGGGTGCTCTGGGTTTGGAGCACCCACGGGGAAAAGTTGGTGGGTGCTCTGCACCCACCGGCAGACAAGCTCCTCTCCCCTCCCTGACCCACCTCAGCTCAGCTCATCTCCGCCTCCACCTCCTCCCCAGAGCGTGCCGCGTCCCAGCTTCTCCTCCCAGTGCTTGCTGCCACGAAACAGCTGTTTCTCAGCACAACAAGCTGTGGGAGGGAGAGGGGAGGAGCAGGAAAGTGGTGCACTCAGTGAAGGAGGCGGGGAAGAGATGGGGCTGGGGCGGGGATTTGGGGAAGAGGTCCAATAGGGGCAGGAAGGGGGCAGAGTTGGGACAGGGACTTTGGGGAAGGGGTTGGAATGGGGGTGGGGCAGGTGCAGGAGAGGTAGGGGTTGGGGTGGGGTCGGGACTGGGAGTGGGGGGGGTCAAGCACCCACCGGCACCAGGAGAAGTTGGCGCCTATGCTTGTAAGTCATGTGCTGCAAAGCCTTGATCATTTTCATTGCCCTCCGCTGGACACTCTCTAATTTGTCCATATCCTTTCTGTAGTGGGGGGCCCAAAATTGGATGAAATACTCCAGATGTGGCCTCACCAGTGCTGAATAGAGGGGAATAGTCACTTCCCTTGATCTGCTGGCAATGCTCCTGCTAATGCAGTCCAATATGCCGTTAGCCTTCTTGGCAACAAGGACACACTGCTGACTCATATCCAGCTTCTCATCCACTGTAATCCCTGGGTCCTTTTCTGCAGAACTACCGCTTAGCCAGCCAGTCAGTCCCCAGCCTGTAGCGATGCATGGGAGTCTTCCGACGTAAGTGGAGGACTCTGCACTTGTCCTTGTTGAACCTCATCAGATTTCCTTTGGCCCAATCCTCCAATTTGTCTAGATCACTCTGTATCCTATCCCTACCCTCCAGCATATCTACCTTTCCCCGCAGCTTAGTGTCTTCTGCGAACTTGCTGATGGTGCAATCCATCCCATCATCCAGATCATTAATAAAGATTTGAACAAAACCGGCCCCAGGACCGACCCCTGGGGCACTCTGCTTGATACCGGCTGCCAACTAGACATCGAGACGTTGATCACTACCCATTGAGCCCGACAATCTAGTCAGCTTTCTATCCACCTTATAGTCTTTTCATCCAATCCATACTTTTTTAACTTGCTGTCAAGAATACTGTGGGAGACAGTATCAAAAGCTTTGCTAAAGTCAAGATATATCACATCCACCGCTTTCCCCATATCCACAGAGCCAGTTATCTCATCATAGAAGACAATCAGGTTGGTCAGGCATGACTTGCCTTTGGTGAATCGATATTGTTTGTTCCTGATCACCTTCCTCTCCTCCAAGTGCTTCAAAATGGTTGCCTTGAGCCTAGGCGCTGACTTCCCCTCTTTCCGGTGGGTGCTCAACCCCTCTCTGCCCCCGGCCCCGCCCCACTCCACCCCTTCCATGAGGCCCGACTCCTGCCCCGCCCCTTCTAACCCCTTCCCCAAAGTCCCCGCTGCAATACTACCCCCTCCCTGCCTCTATTCCAACTCCTTGCCCAAATCCCCGCCCCGGCCCCACCTCTTCCCTGCCTCCTCCACTGAGCATGCCATGTTCCTGCTCCTTCCCCTCCCTCCCAGAGTGTGCTTATGCCACCAAACTGCTGTTTGGCGGTGGCCAGGTGGGAAGCGCTGGGAGGTAGGCAGAGGAGTGGGCACACAGTGCACTCAGGGAAGGAGGAGGTGGGGCGGGGGGTGAGGGGAGCTTGGCTGCTGGTGGGTGCAGAGCACCCACTAATTTTTCCCTGTGGCTGCTTCAGCCCCAGGGCTCCTGCAGAGTCGACACCTTTGTCCTTGAGGACCTGCTCCATGATTTTTCCAGGGACTGAGGTGAGGCTGATCAGTCTGTAGTTCCCGAGTCCATATCAATCAGATTTTGTCCTTCAAAGAATTTACTTTGTTCCTTAAGACAGCTTACTTTTTTATATGAACTACTTAAATATTCATTGGGCCCCAGAGGGAATGACTTTATAGTGACTAGGGCAGTCAGCTGGGAGAGACAGGTTCCAGTCCCTGATCCAATGACAATTTAGGTATTTCATGCAAAGTGGAACAGCTTCAACAGGAGAGATTAAGGCCAGAATACCCTACAGCCCAGTGGTTAGGGCACTTAGCTAGGATGTGAGTCCTGGGTTCAAGTCTCTGCTTCATGTCAAGCAGAGTAGGGATCCAGATCTTCCACATGCTGAGTGCTCTACCACTAAGCTGCAGGGGTGGAGGGGAAGTATAGTGGCACCATCACTTCCTCCTCCAGTGTTTTGCAAGAAAGGGCTGACCTGACTTAGGTACCTAACCACTGAACAGTGTTCATGGCTGTGAATCCGAAGTAGATAGAGGTGCCTAACTCCCTTTCAGATGCAGGATTTAAGGGCAATCTGTGCACCTAACACAGGGCTGTGCATGCCATTAAGTGCCAAGGCACCTATAAATTAGATGTTACAAGTGCAAATCCCCTTTGTGGATTTAGCCCTTTATGTTTACAAGGGGAGCTGGATAGTTGTGGCAATCCAGGGAAGGAATTACAACCTAAAGGCTCACTATTTCCTTCCCTGGTTCTCTCCTCACTCCAGAAGGAAAGAAATCTGCTGCTGCTGTAGCCCAGCAGCAGGTTGCAGCACCTCCTGTGGCAGCTCAGCTGTTCTAGCCAGTGCATTGGGTGGTAGAGACAAGACCACTCACTAACCACTCACCTGTGTGAGGATTGGAAGGGAGCCCTGGGACTCAGTGGTGCAATGCGTGTAAATCAGCATACAACCCTATATGGATGTACCAATGTTTAATAAACCTTGCAAATGCCTACCACATCTTTCCAAATTGTGCAACATCTACTAAACTGGTGCATTTGGTAGCATGGGTTCTTTATACTGAGCAAGAAATAATCTCTTGGTTTCAGTCATTGTCCTTAAACAAGTTTTTAATGGAATTTCAGGTCTAACTCAGTTCAGTATTTGCTTTCATTTTCTCCATTATTTTTCAGTAGATAGATAAGTGTGATCACGATGGCTGTTTCAGAGCTAACTTCATTGATGGTAATCAAAAACTGTTTAAAGAAATCAAAAACATGTTTGTCTGATTCACTGAGCAGAACTGAAAACTGTTCCTCTCATTGTTAATATATATTATATTGTCAATAAATACTTAGAGATTTTTTTAAAACATCAGTAGGGCAGTTGAGGGATTTATACCTAAAAGATCACATCTGCATTAAAAAAGTGAGAAAAAATTAACTTCTTTGGACATGCATAAAATTACAGTATATTTCACTGGCATTATTTGGTTTTGTCATATTTTGCTTTCCTGTTTTTTAAGAGATTATTTTTAAACATACATAACTTTTTATTTAAAAATATTTAAATCTTTCTATACTTTTAGTTGTTTTCTCCTAGTTGTTTACATAGCCTTTTTATTGCCATGTAATTGTGCATGTATCTCTTGGGCATCATGTATGACAAATTATTCATGTTTCTGTACTTTAATAATGAGATGTCAGCACATAATCCTTCCAGTGGAGAGGACTGTCAGCAGTGATTCAATCCCTTGTGAGATGACCTCCCTGGCATTTAAATCTGGCCTTCACAAGTGCACATGTTATTTTAGAAGCTCTTTTATTCTGAGGTTTCTTAGTTTAATACCCATTTTATTCTTTTCTAAGATGAGTCATGTATATGCATAATTCAAAATGCAAAACCTACTGAGGAACAGTATATATATATATATATATATATATATATATATATATATATATATATATAAACTAGTTATTAGCCTCCATTTATTTTTAATACTTATTGTGAAAATGTATGATTTTAATCATATTGCCACCATAAAAACCCAGAGTGAGTTGCTGGGTTGTTAATTCTCAGTTACTGAGTGGTGGCAGAATTCTAGCCACTGGGATTTTTAAGACAGTTCTCTTTATTCTGTTTAAAACAATAATGTATCCATCACATTTTATATTTTATATCCATCAGAAGCTTTCTTGACATTGTTACAGCTGCAGAAAAACATCTGGGAGACTCTTCTGCAGCTGTAGCAATAAAATTCCTCATGATCTGAATCCAGAAATGAGTTCTGGACTTAATTGTCTTTGTGATCACATGCCACGAGGGGTAGTATTTGATTTTGCACAGGTACAATATATGACATCAGAGAAAGAAGAATCAACATTTTCAAACAATTCTGTGCATGTACGTACAGTAGAACTTGTAGGTGCATGGTCTGCTGTCTACTGGGCTGCGTCTGTTCTCAAAGCTCTTTGGGAGCCAGCGCAGCCTGAAAATTAGGGCGAAATGTGAACTAGACATAGATTTTGGCTATGGACATAGCAATAGGATTTTGTAAAGGGTCTTGTGTGTGATATCAAGTTATACTGCCCACTCCTTCCCCCTTTTCCAGGGCAGAGTGTCACTACTTAATAGGGAAGAAACAAATGGGTTATTAAAAATACTTTGATCAACCAGATGCATAAGCAAGTTTCCTTTAAGGGTATTTTTCCCTTAATTTTTTATGTTTTCCAGTGTAAAATCCCTGATTTGGGGAGCTCATCAAAATATGTTTTTAATCATTTAAATAATTTTTGGGAATCATAACCAAGCATGGCTTTACAGACTATCCGTCATTCCAGGGAAATAATGGATACTCAGTCCTGAATGGACATCTACTGCCCTGCACCACAGTGCTAAATATCCTGTTCCCTGCATGCAATCCATAAATAGATTTGACTTTTTTTGAATTGGCTTAAATCTCTTATTACAAACATTCCTTAACTTTGCTGCACATAAAGTATTGTGTGAGTCAAACAACACTCAGCTGATTCAGCCAATTATAAAGGATAAGAGCAGGCTCTGTCTGTCCTCAGTGGTGACTCATCACACCAACTGACATGATGGCACCCAATAAGGCAGCTGTAGTGTTCAGTGATCACTCAGTGATTAAAAGAACAGGAGTACTTGTGGCACCTTAGAGACTAAGAAATTTCTTTTCACACATACAGAGAGCAAGAACAGGTGGGAGTTGTCTTACCAACTCTGAGAGGCCAATTAAGTAAGAGAAAAAAAACTTTTGAAGTGATAATCAAGATAGCCCAGTACAGACAGTTTGATAAGAAGTGTGAGAATACTTACAAGTATGTGTGTATTATATCTCCTCAATATTTATTCCACTCTATATGCATCCGAAGAAGTGGGCTGTAGTCCACGAAAGCTTATGCTTTAATAAATTTATTAGTCTCTAAGGTGCCACAAGTACTCCTGTTCTTTTTGCGGATACAGACTAACACGGCTGCTACTCTGAAATCAGTGACTAAAGTGCTTTCAAGAGCTCTGCTTTATAATGTGTCCATTTCCAGCTAGCCATGCATAGCAAACACTTCACCATACCCTGCCAGATTCTGTCTGGGAAGCTCAGGGCCCAAAACTACATCTTCCCTTCCAAGCCAAAACTTAATAACACTAAGGAAATCCTCACAATTACAAATACTTATAACCAACCTAATAACTACACTTACTATGTTCTATTAGTCCTGTGCTTGGACCTACAGGGTTTCCCTGGACCATAAGCACTACCAGTGACGGGAGATGGCAAGTCCATTTGTTCTGGTTATTCCACATCCTGGGGCTTTCTTGTCACAACCTGCTGTGGTTGTTGCCTGTCTAAGGCCCTCTCAGACAAAACAGCAGACTCACAGTGCCTCTTATTTCTCTCCTTTCTGGGATATGGAAAAGTCTTGCCTATTGCTGCACAGGATATGTTCGGCAGGGGTGACAAACTGATATGACCACACGTTAATCTCTTGTGAAATACTGCTGTTTGCAACCATTATTTCCCATCATAAAGGCACAGCCCCATTTTCATGAAGTGGTAGCATTTCCCATGACCCAATATCATATTGAATTTTTGTTTTGCTTTATCTGTCTCTTTATACATCTGCAAGCCCCCAGTAAAGTGACCAGATGTCCTGATTTTATAGGGACAATCCTTCTATTCAGGGTTTTGTCTTATAGAGGTGCCTATTACCCCCCACCCCGTCCCGATTTTTCACACTTGCTATCTGGTCACACTAGCCCCAAGTGACTCTCACATCAGTTTCTTATACTGTAGGTATTGTTGGTTTAGGTTTTCTGTTGAATAAAATGTTTAAGAGGTGACAACCCATGCTTCATTGGTGCCAGTCTGTAATTTCACAGTGCTAAATATGTCTTTCTCAGGAGATGTTTTATTATTCTGACAGTTTTCCACCAACCCATGGGATTGGGGATAATAGGGACCAACAGTTACATGTCTAAACCCGTACTCCACCATGAACTGCTTGTACTCGGCCTACTAAACTGTGGTCCATTGTCAGACATTACTGAGCTGTAATCTGAGCTGACACTCCCTACTATTTCCTCTCAGCAGTAGAATAACAAGGGGGAAAACAGAATAAAACAATGAAATGGAAACATCTTTGACTGTAGTAACCCATTCCTCCTAGTATCAGAGGGGTAGCTGTGTTAGTCTGGTTCTGTAAAAAGTGACAAAGAGTCCTGTGGCACCTTATAGACTAACAGAAGTATTGGAGCATAAGCTTTCGTGGGTGAATACCCACTTCATCAGACCATTCCTCCTAGGTGTTGTATAATGTAGATGGGGAAAATGATCTTGTCAAGCTTTTCACCATGTGCGGTATTAGTTTTTGGTATCTTAGAGACAAGTTATTTTTAAACTTTATGACCAAATTTATTAAAGAGTTAAGTTGCCTCCTGTGCTCTCAGGATTTGGAAACAGCAATGATGGGATCAGAGGAGCTGGGTTCTTGCTTTGGTCAGCATAATGTAAAGCTTTTACAGATTGATGGAATGAAGGAGAAAAGCAAGATTCTCCTCTCCTTTCTGCTTCTGGAAGATGGTTAAATGGCATATCCAATTAAAGTAAAGACACATCATTCCTGGAGGAAAGGGAGAATTTTAAGGCTCTGAGACTATATGGGTAAATGTGAAGTCAATGAACATTGCAGGATGTATAAATTAAAGTAGACCAGTTGAGGATCTGGCGTAAGATGTTGCTTTCAAAAATCAAGCCCTATTCCACTGAAATAGCAACTTTTGAAAAGAACAGAAAAAAAGCAGAGTGGGCAACTCTAGCAGTAATTTTTTTTTTATTTTAAAACTAGAAACTGAAAGTGGTTACTAAAATTAACTTCAAAGGTCATCAACCTCAATTCTATGCTAAAGTATAAACTGAGTACATAGTTTAATACCATTATAAAAAAACATGCTTTGCAAAAGAATGACTTTGGTGGAGTATATGAATCAGAATGGAAAACCTTTGGGAGATGATCTAATGGTAGCAATTATACAAGATGTAACAGGATAAAAGTTCAACGGCATAAATATTGATGGCAATTAGCTAAGAATTAAATGCACAGTTAAAAAGGTAAATGCCATATGAGAATTAAATACTTCAGCAGAAATCTTGTTTGGAAAATGCAATGGGAGATTATTCTGCAAAGTGGTGCAATATCATAAATGCATCATTACTAAAGGACTTTGATTAGATGGAAGATATTTCTCAAGAACAAAGAAGCCTTGAGTAAGGATACAAATATGAGAGAAACCAGGATTCTAATGGATTAAGGAGACAAAAAATGAAAAAGAAATAGGTAAATTAGATAAAACTATAAATATGTGGAAAAATATGGGGAGAAGGAAGGGAGTAAGAAGATAATTATGAGAATTATGAAGCTATATTGTCAAGCTGTCCTGCAGTGACTCAAGAGTATGAATACCAACTGCAGGGCAGGTCATTAAGAAGCAGGGAACAAACCCCCCAAATTGATTGTGAGCTTTATACTTGATTTTCGCCAATCATTTGTCAAGTATAAACTCCTTAAGCACTATAACTGCCTTTATCATGGAGTCACAGACAGTACACTTGGGTATTCCAGTCTATCTATCCTCCCAAGTAAGCTTGCCTTTGTGACAGATGGTCTCTTAGACCAAAAACTACAGCAATATTCATGTTTCTCCCAGTCCCAAAAAACCAGTCACTTACCCCAGGTCAATTGCACCTTAGATCTCACACCAAAAACAATGCTTGTAGCCAATCCTTTCATAAACTATCTAAAGATTTCTTAACTAAGAAAAATAAATAAGAGTTATTTACACAATACTAGCACACAGGTGAGCCAGGCTGGTACCAGTTATGTATTTGTCAGTGTTCAGTTGAGACCTAGGGGCGTTGGCATGTGGTGGCACTTGGTCTGCCAGTGTAGCACATATTTTGAAGGAAACATGTCTCAGGGAGTGCTAATAACGAACATAGTATTTCAGTCATAAAATATGAAATTAAAATTAAAACAAGGCATATGTATGGACATAGCAGGCCATTGATTCAAAGGATTACTTTGCATGAGTAATGCTTTCTGAATCTTGTCCTAAATTAATTGATTATATTAAACAATGTCTAATTTCAATTAGTCATTCAAATTGATATCAATACTACTGCTATTAAACCATTATTGATACATAATGCGCTTAAGCTGATCATGCTGCTGCAGTCAATTTATTGATCCTGATTCTCCACTGCTTTGCACTCATGCTAAGTGAGTATACTACAACATTACCAAATCAGAAAAGGAGTATTTATCAATTACTTAGCACTCACTTTGCATTAGCATAAATAACTATACAAGGTGCAAGACAATGGTGAATAAAGATCTACTGGGTTTATTTTCCCTCTTGTATGATTTACCAAGTTTTTGTCATAAGCAAAGGAAGCTTTCACTGGAAACATGTTTTTCCTCCATTGACATGGATGGTTTTAACAGTAAACCAGTGACAGGGAGTGGTGGAATCAAAGGATAAGCTTGTCTCTCTCTGTCACTGGAGAATCTTTGTATTCAGCATCTTTCAAACACCCTGAGCGGAAAGAGTGGGAAAAGGAGGGTGGTTGTGCAAGTAATGTGAAGAAAATGCAACATATAGGACCAAGAACAAGTGAAAAAAACTTTTCCTGTTTACATTTAGATTTTGTAGCTTGTGTTGTTTTGCATGATAGACTTGATTCAATTCATTTTCTTTTTAAAGAAGAAAAGTGGTTTCAGGGAAATGGGCCCCCAGCACAAGAGCTATTTTCAGTGCAGCATTTCTATTGCTTTTAAGGCCCCTTTATGTTGCCAAGGCCTCAGTGTGATTGAGACTCAGGACTCGAGTGTCTCTGTAAATGTACTGTATCTCACATAATTTAAACAATATGGTACTGCTGTCAAAAATGTGCTCAAATAAGATTCTGAGAAACAGGGTCAAATATTTTACTAATTTCAAATATAGCACATACACTCCATACCCTGCATCCAATAAATTTGAAATTCTATCAAAACCAGAATCAAGTTTTTCTGGCAAGATTTTTAAACCCAGGCTGTTTAATATTAATAATCTTGTTATCCTCCAGATGTTTAGTGATTTTTTCTCTTAATAGTAATTCAGTAATTTTATGGAGAATGGAAGTTAGGTCTAAGGAATGCTAATGCCTGTATCACTGTCTTATTTTGAACCTCCCAACCTTCATTTGGTCATTTACAAATAATGGGGCACATGGGCTCAACCTGTACTTCTTTTGCAGGTATAACTTTGTTCCCACAGTTAATAGGGAAACAACCAGAATTTACTGAGGTATGGGACCTACATTTAAACTCCTAAGTAGTCCCACTGAAATCAATTGATCCATTTCCTTCAATGGGGATACTCTTGTTCATGACATTAAACACGCCTAAGTATTTGCAAGTTTGAGGATTTAGAAATGTAAGCCCAGATTCACAAAGAGTTTTAGGTGTTGAAAAACCAGCACACTAAGCAGGAAGCCACTTAAGCTAGCCAATGGGAGATACCAAAAGGACTGTGTGTGCTAAGCCCTGCCCCTCTCATGCAGATAGGCACCTAAATCCAAGACGCAGGGAGTGGTCATTTCTGCTTAATGATCCACAAACAGGAACCAGTATCCTGGAGTCAGGTGTTTTAGCACCTAAACAGTTTCTTGTTTAATAATTTAGGAACCTGTCTCTTGCCACACAAAATGGCCAAAAGATGTGGAGGTGTCTTCTACCTTATACTCCAGTGATTAGAGCACTCATTTTGGATGTGAGAGACCCAGGTTCAATTCCTACCCTCTGCCTGAAGGGGAGAAAGGAGACTCCTGGTCATATCCTACCTCTCAGGAGAGCTTAGTGGTTAGAGCATTATGTGATATTCTGATGTGGAGTCCCCTCACACTCTCCTGTTGAAGCTGATGCACTGTGGGTAAATAATGAAAGAGTGACTGGAGTAGGGGGATTGGAACCCAGGTCTCCCATCCCTCAAGCACCAGGCTATAGAGTCATTCTCTCTCTGGCCTGGTGTCTATTTAAGGATTTATCCACAGTGGTACAAACTGACACCTACCATGTTAGAGAGCACTTTTATAAATGTAAGCTAAATTGCCAACTACAGGATTTACAAAAATTGAAAGTATAATTCTTGTTACTAGAGCAACTGATAGGTGACTTATCAAACAATGATTTATTTGAAAACTTTCGTACATGGTCTGTTGTTGAATGCCCAAATCCTCTTTAAGATTCAGTAGATCAATAATAAATAATGGAGTCTGTGTGCAAAATTCCTCCACACTGCTTTGAAAGTTTACCCAAAAGATTTTAAATGAATAACAATGAAATTTAACAAGTACCGATTCAAGCTTTTGTTGCTTTCTCTGCTAATAGATGCAGCAGCACAACTGTATCATATATTCAAAATTGAGAAATGTATAAGCAAACATGCCTTAAAAGTTATCTTAAAGACAATAAGAAAAGTTTCCAAAAAGTAGTTAAAGAGTAAAGATATTTTAATTAGTCAACTTAATCCCCAGATTCTCACTGAGATGACATGAATGCCATTGATCAAAGGAAGATAATTCTTTGAGAATAGCATTTGAGAAACCAGGAGTTCACATTATCTTCTCTCGTGTAAACCTAAGTAACAGATAAAAGGTGTTGGTGCAATTAATGTTCTCTTTCATGAGCAAACATAGAAAAGAATATTTAGTTAATAAATAGCTTAAATATCAAATCTAATTTAATCTTTCAATGCAACAGACAACAAAATGAAGACACCTGAATGAAGCTGAAGATATATCTACACTGGCAGAGTTACAGCATCGGCAGTTACAGCACCACTCAGAGAATGCTGAAGGGAAACAAATTATGTCTGCCAATTTATCTATTTGTGTGTTCACAGTCAGCTGCCTGTGCAATAGCATGTTCACACTTGTGGGGGTATTCGGAGTGGTGCACTCTAGGCAGCTATCCCACAGAGCATCTCTTCCTCTTCTGCCGCTAAGAGTTGTGGGAAGGCAGAGAGGGTCACGGGACACCCTGGGTCCTGTCCCAATGCCCTGTGATGCATTGCCTCACACCCCAGCAATCCCTGTGCTTCCGTCCGCATTTGGTGCCATCTTTAAACGGTTTGTGTACTGCGCGCTCTGCCTCTTCGTTCTGAAGGAATGGATCCTGCACTGTTGACCGATATGCTGCTCACTCTCAATAACACATCACAAGTGGCAGTGGACTTATTCCTTAAACTATAAAGGCAAAAACAGTTCGACATTTATCTTGCCATGCGTAGTAGCTATGACACGAGATTGCTTGTGGCATTCACGGAGGTGCTGACCACAGTGGAACGCTGCTTTTGGTCTCAGGAAACAAGCACTGAGTGGTGGGATCACATTGTCATCACGTCTGGGATGACGAGCAGTAGCTGCAGAACTTTCAGATGAGGAAAGCCACATTCATGGGACTGTGTGATGAGCTCGCCCCAGCCCTGCGGCGCACGGACATGAGAATGAGAACTGCTCTGCCGTTGAAGAAGCAGACTGCTCCCGATCAGTCACTAACTAGTTCGGAGTGGGAAAGTTGACCATTGGACTTGTGTTGATGGAAGTGTGCAGGGCTATTAATTGCATTCTGCTCCGAAAGACCGTGACTCTGGGCAATGTGTGTGACATTGTGGATGACTTAGCACAAATGGGCCCCCGGCGCTGCCTATATGGGAGGCTGGACATGGTCGATGACAATATTCCTATGCTTATAGCCGCATGCTATACGCGCCATAATATTTGTGAAATGAAGGGTGAAAGCTTCACTCAGTGGTCTCTGAATTTGCAAATTCATCAACTTTTAAAAATCTTGTGGGAAAGGTTCAATTTGGATGAAATTCTGACAGAACCGTTTGAAACCCTGCCTGCCAGCTCCTCCTTGCTTGGTTTCATAGAATCATAGGACTGGAAGGGTCCATGAGAGGTCATCTAGTTCAGTCCCCTGGACTCATGGCAGGACTAAGTATTATCTAGACCATTCCTGGAAGGTGTTTGTCTAACCTGTTGTTAAAAATCTCCAATGATGGAGATTCCACAGTCTCCCTAGGCAATTTATTCCAGTGCTTAACCACCCTGACAGTTAGGAAGTTTTTCCTAATGTCCAACCCAAATTTCCCTTGCTGCAATTTAAGCCCATTTCTTCTTGTCCTATCCTCAGAGGTTAAGAAGAACTATTCCTCTCCTTCCTCCTTGTAACAACCTTTTATGTACTTGAAAACTGTTATCATGTCCCCTCTGGGTCTTTTCTTTTCCAGACTAAACAAAACCAATTTTTTCAATCTTCCCTCATAGGTCATGTTTTCTAGACCTTTAATCCTTTTTGTTGTTCTCTGGACTTTCTCCAATTTGTCCTCGTCTTTTCTGAAATGTGGCACCCAAAACTGGACACAATTCTCCAGTTGAGGCCTAATCAGCTCGGAGTAGAGCGGAAACATTACTTCTCTTGTCTTGATTACAATACTCTTGCTAATACATCCCAGAATGATGTTTGCTTTTTCGCAACAGTGTTACACTGTTGACTCATATTTAGCTTGTGATCCACTATGACCCCCATATCCCTTTCTGCAGTACCCCTTCCTAAGCAGTCATTTCCCATTTTGTATGTGTGCAACTGATTGTTCCTTCTTAAATGGAGTACTTTGCATTTGTCCTTATTGAACATTTGTCCAATTGTCCATTTCATCCTATTTACTTCAGACCATTTCTCCAGTTTATCCAGATCATTTTGAATTTTAATCCTATCCTCCAAAGTACTTGCAACACCTCCCAGTTTGGTATCATCCACAAACTTTATAAGTGTACTGTCTATGCCATTATCTAAATCATTGATGAAGATATTGAACAGAACCGGACCCAGAAATGATCCCTGCGGGACCCTACTCATTATGCCCTTCCAGCATGACTGTAAACCACTGATAATTACTCTCTGGGAACAGTTTTTCAACAAGTTTTGCACCCACTTTATAGTAGCTCAATCTAGGTTGCATTTCGCTAGTTTGTTTATGAGACGGTCATGTGAGACAATACGAAAAGCTTTTCTAAAGTCAAGATATACCACCTCACTGCTTCCCCCCTATCCACAAGGCTTGTTACCCTGTCAAAGAAAGCTATCAGGTTGGTTTGACACAATTTGTTCTTGACAAATCCATACTGACTGTTACTTATCACCTTATTATCTTCTAAATGTTTGCAAATTGATTGCTTAATTATTTGCTCCCTTATCTTTCCAGGTACAGAAGTTAAGCTGACTGGTCTGTAATTCCTCGGGTTGTCCTTATTTCCCTTTTTATAGATTGGAACAATATTTGCCCTTTTCCAGTCTTCTCCCATTTTCCATGACTTTTCAAAGGTAATCGCTAATGGCTCAGATATCTACTCAATCAGCTCCTTGAGTATTCTAGGATGCATTTAATCAGGCCCTGGTGACTTAAACACATCTAATTTGTCTAAGTAATTTGTAACTTGTTCTGTTCCTATTTTAGCTTCTGATCCTACCTCATTTTGCTGATAAGCTGCCCAGCCTGACACCTCTATAGCTGCCTGGCAGGCTGCTGGGGACTCCAGGCTTCCAGAGTCCCTGATTCTGCTGTAGCCTGGCAGAAGGTCAAGCTGGGATTGCAGGGAGCATATTTTGTTTCAGAAACACCAAATTTCAGAGTTTCCAATTTTTGAGGCTATGGCCTTTTGTCCCAACTCATGATGGAAAAAAATTCCAAAAATTCATATTTTCACAGAACTGAGATTTGGTTTCCTGGCCATCTGTAGTTAGAGAGTCTATATTTCACTAGATTGCCAGGGAATAAGAGAAACAGCCACAAAGGGGAAGGCAAATGTCTTTTTTCCATCACTGCTCACTACACAGGATGATCAGGAGATAGACTCCCACCTTTAAAGCAATTCCTTTCAGGTAATAAAGATGACACTGTCAGAGACTGACACGACAAAAGGGGAGATGTCAGAACAAAGTGATAATTTAAATTGTAATAGCTCACCAGAACTGGATGGTAAGACTGGGATGAATGAAGTAACTGTTAATAAAAATAGTTAATTTATCATTAAAATCTATATTGGAGGACTGGACAGTAGCCAGTATTGTGGTTCTCTTTACAAATGCGAGCCTATGAATAGCAGACTTCATTACAAGGTAAATTAGAAACAAACAAACAAACAAAAACCACCTCAGTGGTTGAGCATAATATAGTGTTAAATCAGCGTGGATATACAAAGAGAAATTGTGCTTCTCCAACCTAATAAAACTCTTCAAGAAATTCAGATACCAAATAGATAAACTGGCAGATACAATATACTGGATATTCACAAATGCCTGTCATGAAGTCTCTCAGATGAGGCAATTAAGAAACCTAAATAGTTGCAGGGTGTAAGTAAAGTTCTATCATGGATTGGAAACTAGTTAAGATATAGGAAACAAAGAATAAAAATACACAGTTTCAACACACCAGGAAATTAATAATGGGTGTCCCAATGGCTCAGTGTTATTTAATATAAGGGGCCAGATCTTTGGGCCAGAAAGTGGTTCTCAATCTATTTACCACTGTGGGCTGCATATACATCTACATAATATATATCCTACTTGTACATCTAAAAAAAAAAGTTTAGTATTTGTTATATGACAGCAATGTAATTCAAACCAATATAGTGCCTTTCATTTCAACATTGGCAAATGTCTACCAAGAGCATTTTAAATTAGCAAAATGAGTCAAAACATTAACTGTTAAAATTAATTTGGTCCCATGCTTACATTAGTGGGAGGTCTGGCAACTTCCTTTGCTCGAAGCAGTAATTGCTTCACAGTCAGGTTGAAGATGGGTGACAGCGAATCACAGCTAGGCATGAAGGTTTGCATCAGTCAAGCATGCACAATATCGAGACTTAATTCAGCACACGTCTGAGAATGTACATTCACAAATGTAAGTTGGTCCAAACAGAGACTCAAACTCTTTTGGCACTCAAAAGACACATATTTTTCCAACAACACATTTCCATAATTCCTGAATAGAAGTTGCATGCTGTGCTGCATAAATTGCTTCCTGTCCCTGCAAATCTGACAGCTCCTCTTCTAGTCCCTGCCTGGAACATTAAATGTTGCAGCAAGATCTTTAAATTTTAAAATAGGGAAGGTGTAAGGACCCCATAGAAAAGCACCAGCAGACTCTACTTTCACGAAATCTCCAAAATGTGATGAAAATTTTTCTATTTGCTGCTGTACCAAAGCAACAAATATTTCTCTTTTGTTACTTTCCAGAGCACCCTCACGTGCTTTGTTTAACATCAGGAAATGTATGAGATCTCCTTTAATTTGAGCAATGTCTATTTCAAGCTTGATCTTAAAACTGGCAACAGCGCACATTTACTCATCAATTATTTTTCTTTCAGACTGTAACTGTACATTCAGCTTGGTTAGATGTTCAGTGAGATCGGCAAAGAATGCCAAGTCTTTCTTCCAATTGCCATCTTTTAATTCGGGATATTTATCCTCCTCTTCGATTTCAGAAAGAAACCACACAATTTCTAGAAGTAATGCAGCAAATCTCTAAAGAACCTTATATTGACTTACCCATCTTACTTCTGTGTGTAACAGTTTATTGCCATATGAAGACTCAATTACTTAGAACATAAGAACATAAGAACGGACATACTGGGTCAGACCAAAGGTCCATCTAGCCCAGTATCCTGTCTACTGACAGTGGCCAATGCCAGGTGCCCCAGAGGGAGTGTACGTATGATCAAGTGATCTCTCTCCTGCCATCCATCTCCACCCTCTGACAAACAGGCTAGGGACACCATTCCTTACCCACCCTGGCTAATAGCCATTAATGGACTTAACCTCCATGAATGTATCCAGTTCTCTTTTAAATGCGGTTATAGTCCTAGCCTTCACAACCTCCTCAGGCAAGGAGTTCCACAAGTTGACTGTGCGCTGTGTGAAGAAGAACTTCCTTTTATTTGTTTTAAACCTGCTGCCCATTAATTTCATTTGGTGGCCCCTAATTCTTGTATTATGGGAATAAGTAAATAACTTTTCCTTATCAACTTTCTCCACATCACTCATGATTTTATATACCTCTATCATATCCCCCCTTAGTCTCCTCTTTTCCAAGCTGAAAAGTCGTAGCCTCTTTAATCTCGCCTCATCTTGCAGCAAAGAAAGAAAATGGCAAGGTAGTATAGGTATGTCATGAATGTAGTTTATTACTTTAACAACTATGTACATTATTCCCTTCATGAGGCCTTCTCCTAACTTGCTGCATAGAGCCTGTTGATGCACAATACAGTGAAATGCCAACAAATTTGCCTGATCCTTTGTCATTTCGGCAACTAGTCCCCGATGTTTACCAGTCAAACCCGGACTCCATCTGTAGTAACAGAAACAACTGAATTTAGCAGAACATTCATTTCATTGCAGGCTTTGCAAACAGCAATGTACATATCTCCCCATGAATTTGATCATGTAGTGACTGGAGTAAAAGCAAGTCTTCTGTAATTTCAAAGTTGACAGTATCAATGCATTGAATCCAAATGCAAAGTCGTGCTATGTCTCCTATGTCTGTTGGTTCGTCAACTGCTAAACTTAAAACTGCGAGCATAGGCGATCTTTGGTTTAACTTGTATAGCCATTTTTTCTGAAAGTTCTGAGATCTGCCGACATATTGTTCCATTGCTTAACAGCAGATTTTTTATGCTTCTTATGACTTCATTTTTGTTTTTCAAATCATTAAAGAGATACTCCACGGATTCTACAAAGCATTGTTTTATTAGCTCCTCGCCACTAAATGGTTGCCTGTGTTTGGAAAGAATCCACGAAATTTTGTAAGATGCAAGTGTCACAGCATCTGCTCAAGTAAACATGGTACACAATACTTTCTGCTCATTGTTTAGCGATTTCTCAAGATGACTAATTTTCAACTTTCTATCTTCTGATTTTTCTGAGTATCTACTTTGAAAGTCTTGATGTTTTGTCTCAATGTTTTACATTGTACATTTTGCATGCAGTGAGGGCTGTGCATCATAAGCAAAATGGCTTCCCATCTTTTCTATAACTGCAGACATTTTTTTCCAATCATCTTTTACCTTCCTTCCTTCTACTGCCAAACTCTGATGCTTCTTTCTTTCATGCTCCTTTTTGATTTCATCAGTTGCTGAAGCTACCAATGGTTACATATCTCCGTGAACAATAAGGTGATCCATTTTCTCTCATGTGCCCTACTTAATTGCTGACATAACACTGATGTGACATTCAACTATACTTAACTGCTTGAATTCACCACTCAACAAACCTCACAGCAATCTTTAAATTTTTTTAGAAGGATGTCATGTGGGCCACAGTCGTGTGCTGATTGGGCCATAAGCAGCCCACGGGCCTCAGACTGAGAACAACTCAGTACCTAAAGCTGCTCTAACGTGGCAGCTGCGGATCTTCCTTTCACAGGGAATCCCCTGCTTGGCTACATACTTTCTTTATAGGGCCATTTGGGGGCAAGGGTGAAAGGGAAGTAGCTGAAGCATATTGCACTCCAACAATCCTTGGCCAGTACAATGGTTCCTAAGCAATCATTCCAGAAGTCATAAATCAGAACAGCTATGTGGTTCCTCTAACTTTGGCAAGCAGCCAGTTCAGTTCCTCTCCAACCTCCAGAACTGGGAGAAGCAGAAATTTGTCTTAGTTTGGCTCAGGCTGGAGCCTGGACTCTAGGACTTTGCAAGGTGGGATGGTCCTGGGCTCCAGCCTGAGCCCAAACATCTACATCACAATTAAACAGCCCCTTAGCCCAAACACCGCAAGGCTGAATCAGCTGTCATAGGCCAGCTGTGGGTTTTTAATTGCAGTGTAGATACACACTTAGAGAGGACTGAGCCCATTGTGTACGGGTTATTCTTAGCCTTGGTCTACACTACGAGTTTAAGTCAAATTTAGCAACATTAGATCGATTTTACCCTGCTCCCATCCACACGACGAAGCCATTTCTGTCGACTTAAAGGGCTCTTAAAATAGATTTCGGCACTCTTACCTGACAAGGGGATTAGTGCTGAAATCAACCTTGCCGGATTGAATTTGGGGTAGTGTGAACACGATTTGATGGTATTGGCCTCTGGGAGCTATCCCAGAGTGCTCCATTGTGACAGTACTCTCAACACCGATGCACTGGCCAGGTAGACAGGAAAAGCCCTGCAAACTTTTGAATTTAATTTCCTGTTTGCCCAGCGTGGAGAGCTGATCAACAAAGGTGACCATGCAGAGCTCCTCAGCAGAGGTGACCATGGAGTCCCAGAATCGCAAAAGAGCTCCAGCATGGACCGAACAGGAGGTACTGGATCTGATCACTGTATGGGGAGAAGAATCTGTGCTATCAGAACTCTGTTCTAAAAGATGAAATGCAGAATATTTGAAAAAAATCTCAAAGGGCATGAAGGACAGAGGCCAAAACAGGGACCTGCAGCAGTGCCGCGTGAAACTTAAGGAGCTGAGGCAAGCCTACCAAAAAAACAGAGAGGCAAACGGCCGCTCCAGGGCAGAGTCCCAGACATGCCGCTTCTATGATGAACTGCATGCCATTCTAAGGGGTACCCCTACAACTACCCCACCCCTGTGCTTTGACTCCGTCAATGGACTCTCGTGCAACAGGAATGCAGATTTAGGGAACGAGAAAGAGGAGGAGGAGGAGGATGTTGAAGTTAGCGCACAGCAAGGAAGCGGGGAAAATGTTTTCCCCGAGATCCAAGAACTGTTTAGCACCCTCCTAACCCACCCAAGGCGGCTCACGGACCTTGAAGGCAGCGAAGGCACCTCTGGTGAGAGTACCTTTGTAAATATTGTACCATGGTTTAAAAGCAAGCGTGTTTAATGATGATTTTCCCTGAAGACTTGGGTTGCATTTGCGGCCAGTACAGCTGCTGGAAAAGTCTGTTAATGTGTATGGGGATGGAGCGGAAATCTCCAGGGACAGCTCAGTGAAGCTCTCCTGGATGTACTCCCAAAGCCTTTGCAAAAGGTTTCTGGGGAGGGCAGCCGTATTCCGTTCTCCATTACCACATGAGAGCAGTAGCACTTAGTCTGGAATCATTGCATAACAAAGCATGGCAACCTATGGTCCCGGTGTTTGCTGGCATTCAAGCAACATCCGTTCTTTATCTCTTTGTATTATCCTCAGGAGAGTGATATCATTCATGGTCACCTGGTTGAAATAGGGGAATTTTATTAAGGGGACATTCAGAGGTGGCCATTCCTGCTGGGATGTTCGCCTCTGGCTGAACAGAAATCATCCCCGCTGTGCGCCATGCGGTGGGGGGAGGGGTGAAGCGGTCATCCCCTAAAATAGGGTGTGGTGGAGGGTTTTAGTTGGGTTTGTGCTGCACGTTAACCCAAAAAACGCTGCCCCTCCTTTTAAATGGCCAACCCATTTTAAATGGCCAACCCAACGGGGTTGGAACATGAGGGCGCTGCTGTTTGAAACCATTCCCACATGTTATGAAGGTTAAAAAAGCCAAAAGACTGTGGCTTACCATGGCTGCCTGCAAGCTGAATTCTGTTGCCTGCCGGCCCTGCATGTGTGATCTCTCACACCAAACTGGCAGGCCCTCAATATAAGACTCAAAATGCAACCTTGTAAAGAAAGCACACGTGCTATTTAATTTTAGGTGCTATGTAATGTTAACAGCTTGGTTCACCATGGAAGAGTCTACCCATTGTTCTCTAAAATGTGTCTTTTTAAATACAACTCTCCCTTTTTTTTCCCTTCCACAGCTGCAAATGTTTCAATGCTCGCTCTATCGTCTCCATCCCAGAGGCTAGCGAAGATTAGAAGGCAAAAAAACTCGCGATGACATGTTCTCTGAGCTCATGCAGTCCTCCCACCCTGAAAGAGCCCAGCAGAATGCGTGGAGACAGACAATGTCAGAGTGCAGGAAAGCACAAAATGAACGCGAGGACAGGAGGGACCAGCGAGAGGACAGGAGGGACCAGCGAGAGGAGATATGGCGTCAGCGTGATGAAAGGAGGCAGGAAGCAATGCTCAGGCTACTTGAGGATCAAACTCATATTCTCCAGCGTATTGTTGAGCAGGACAGGCAGCAGGAGTAACACAGACCGCCGCTGCAGCCCCTGTGTGACCAACCGCCCTCCTCCCCAAGTTCCATAGCCTCTTCACCGAGACACCCAAGAACGTGGGGGTGGGGGCCTCTGGCCACCCAACCACTCCACCCCAGAGGACTGCCCAAGCAACAGAAAGCTGGCATTCAATAAGTTTTGAAGTGCAGTGTAGCCTTGTCCTTCCCTCTCCCACTCCTCCCCCACCCCTCCTGGGCTACCTTGGCAGTTATCCCCCCATTTGTGTGACAAAGTAATAAAGAATGCATGAATTTTGAACAACAATGACTTTATTGCCTCTGCAAGCGGTGATCAAAGGGGGGAGGGGAGGGCAGTTTATTTACATGGAAGTAAAGTGACAGGTCTGGGATGATTCCCAGTGGCTGCGAAACTTTCGCATGCGTAAGGGAACTTTCATGGAACTTTGTGATTTGCTTTCCCCTGCCGTGAAGTGCAAGTGGAGTGGAGGAAGTCAGTGCCTGTGCCTACCGATATAACTCAAGGACCATGCTAAGATCATGCCAGTAAACAAGAGACGTGTGGGATCAGAAATGAGTGAACCAAAATTGGTGTGTTGGAAATTAAGCCTAATTGGTGGACAAAATAATGAGGGGATGGACTATTCTGCACATCACTCCCTTTTGGAGTCCTTTAAAGACTTTGGAAGAAAAGTTGTCCACTAGAGCGAGCTATGCCAGCACAGCTGCCACCTCCACCACTTCCGGGAAACCCAGACTTCCTTCATCCTAATCCTGAGAGATGTCCTGACCAGATTGGGCCAGAGAGAGGGAACCAGATGACATCAGCACTTCCAGCTAAATCCCAAATACCACCTGGGTTGTGTAACTTTGTCTCACCTCTGACACCCCATGTATTCTTTTCCTTCTCCAGCTTATTTCTTCTCTTTTCTATCTCGCTCCTTTTGCCTTCTAAATAATACAGTCATGGCTGGCTAAGGCTGGGTCTACACTACCCGCCTGAATCGGCGGGTAGAAATCAACCTCTCAGGGATCGATTTATCACATCCCGTCGGGACGTGGCAATCAATCCCCGAATTGACGCTCTTACTCCACCAGCGGAGGTGGGAGTAAGCGCCATCGACGGGAAGCCGCAGAGGTCGATTTTGCCACCGTCCTCACAGCGGGGTAAGTCGGCTGCGATAGGTCGAATTCAGCTACGCTATTCACGTAGCTGAATTTGCGTATCTTAAATCGACTCCCCCCTGTAGTGTAGATGTAGCCTTGAAAGACTCTTATGTTTTTCAACACTGTTGCGAGCCTGTGACCAAAAAGCAGTAAAGCAATTGCTAAATGCAATGTCCTAAATAGTCTGACTGATAAGACTGAGAGCTGTGAATGTGTTTTTCCAGCAGTGAGCTTGAAGGTGAGAATCAACACCAGAGACAGAAGCTGCATTTTCTATCTTTGCTATTCTTTTCTATCCCTCTGTGTGTGTTTGTCTTGTCTTTTTAGGGAACAGGATCTGACTTTAACAACAGCAGCAGCAATAACAGCAGCTCCACCCCATCTCAACTAATTTATTTTCTTTCTCCCCAAAAGGACAGCAGTTACCATCTTTAATATCATCTAAAAGACTGTCAATGTTCCCCCCACCTTCAAAAAACTCCCTCCTGCTGAAGGGAAAGGGAACAATAGATATTGTTAAAATGAAAGCTTTATTTCATACTTTAACTGCTTTTCATTCTTTTCTGTGTCTTTAACAAAGGTTAAAAGGATTCTTAATGGTGTGTTTGTCCTGGCACTAAGCAGACTGAGGTCTCTGTACACCAAATCCCAAACTTTGTTTAAAACTGCTTGATGTTGGACAGTGACCTGGTTATGTTAACATCTCTGACTGTTTAGGCCAATATATCCCATCTAAATAAATACAACACCATGCACTGAATAACGAGGCAGAAGTGCAAGGAAAAAAGGAAGCATGTGATCATGTAATTAAAGACTGTATCATAATGCAACTGTAAAGGGAAAAATGCACCATCAACATTAATTCTGGCATTTCCTAACTCTTTGAGTGCTTGACTCTGGAACTAGTGCACATGACTCCCAGCCCCTAGGGTGACCAGACAGCAAGTGTGAAAAATCGGGATGGGGGTGGGGGGTAATAGGAGCCTATATATGAAAAAGACCCAAACATCAGGACTGTCCCTATAAAATCGGGACATCTGGTCACCCTACCAGCCCCTTACTTCTCTGACCGGGCTCCTGAGTGTAGGCTGGGAGTCTTCTAGCTTACACCCACATCTGGGTCTCAGCTCTTAAGGAGGTATGGTAGCGGGACCCAGGCCCTCTCGCTCCACAGGATCCCAGCCCAGGGACCTGTGAGAAGCAGCTCTGTCAGGGTCCTCCTAGGAGAGTGTCTAAGTCCACTGCTAGGCTACTTCCCACCTATGTCCTTCAGTTTGGGGTGTGGTTTTGATAGTTCAAACTGTCTATAGTGTCCTGCCTGGAGTAGTGCCCCATTGTGGACCTTTTGCAGTGTGCTGCAGCAGCCTCAGGTTCCTCTGGGTGGGGCTGATGTAAGGTTGGAGGGGCCTAGTCCCACAAGATCCTTACAATCAAATAGTAAAGTTCACTCTCTCCTGGGTACTCCCCAATCCACTTAGCGGTCTCTCTCAGTCAGGGACACCATGCTTCTCACCCAGTGGCTGTCAGGATGTCATGATGCTCCCCGCACATAGAGAGGCTGCAATACCTCGTGCCTCTTCACCAGTCAGCTCTGAACTGACCCAAGTTTGCTCCTTTTCTTCCCCCTCCTGGCTGGGCATTGTCTGCAGCTACAGCAGGGCAGGGCTAGCTGCGCCCATAGGCTCTTTTTAACCCCTTTTCTGCTGATAGGAGGTTTCTCTGTTCCATCACAGTCCCTTTACTGTAGTTTTTACACAACACATAATTAACCTGTTGTAACCACAAAATATTGTCAAGACAAAAAAACTTCAGGATTCATAAAAGAATTAGAAATACCTATGACTAGTAAGATTATCCATAGTTACCCTAGTAAAGATACAAACATACATGGGTTATCAATTCTCATGTTTTATAACATAAGCTATGTACTGAGCATCTAGGGTTAGAGAGAAATGTCCCTTCCATTATGAGGGTCTTATATCCTCCATTGAAGTGTCTCATCAGGTACTGTCCACTATCCCAGATAGAATATCATGTTAGCTAGATCATTAGTGTGATTCATTATGGCAGTCCCATGTTCTTATGTCTGTGTGCCATCTAGCCAAAGCAGACATGCAGTGCTGCTATTACCTTAAATGGAAGTTTGTGGAAATCCAGACCTTTATTTAGTAATAATTGTATCTCAAAGGAGACTGGCCAGGAAAGAAAGAGTGCATGGTAGGCTTTTGATTAATAACTCATACAAAGGCCTTGTAAGCCTTTATCCACTGCATTTGGCAGCTATGCATCATTATGCCAAAACTGTTAAAATATGACAAGCACATACTACTCTATACTTGGCACTACCCTGGACATAGGATATGGGAATTTAAAGATACAAGAGTATTATCTCAGAATCTGTTGAAAAAAGTAAAGCCTGGATAATTACAGGAAATATATTTAGAAAATAACAAAGTAAGCTAAAAAAATCCAGATACCATTTTTTGTTAAATGAGAGAGAACCAAGCTTATTGATTCAATTGTATACAGAGAGATCAATAAAGATTTTCCAGAGTCAACCTCAAGCACTGTCAAGCAATTTAAAAAATTAATCGCAATTAATTGCATAATTAATCGCACTGTTAAACAATAATAAAATACCATTTATTTAAATATTTTTGTTTTCTACATGTTCAAATATATTGATTTCAATTACAACACAGAATAGAAAGTGTACAGCAGTTGATCTCTACCTGTTGAGCCCAACAATCTAGCAAGCTTTCTATCTACCTTGTAGTCTTTTCATCCATACTTTTTTAACTGCTGGCAAGAATACTGTGGGAGACCATATCAAAAGCTTTGCTAAAGTCAAGATATATCACATCCACCGCTTTCCTCATATCCACAGAGCCAGTTATCTCATCATAGAAGGCAATCAGGTTGGTCAGGCATGACTTACCCTTGGTGAATCCATGTTGACTGTTCCGAGGCAAAAAAGCATTGAGTACTTCAGCTTTTTCCACAACATCTCTCACTATGTTGCCTCCCCGATTCAGTAAGGGTCCCATACTTTCCCTGACCTTCTTCTTGTTGCTAACATACCTGTAGAAACCCTTCTAGTAACCCTTTATATCCCTTGCTAACTGCAACTCCAATTGTGCTTTGGCTTTCCTAATTATACCCCTACATGCTCTAGTAATATTTTTATACTCCTACCTAGTCATCTGTCCAAATTTCCACTTCTTGTAAGCTTCCTTTTTGAGTTTAAGCTCACCGAAGATTTCACTGTTAAGCCAAGCTGGTCGCATGCCATCTTTGCTATTCTTTCTGCACTTTGGGATGGTTTGTTCCCGCACTCTCAGTGAGGCTTCTTTAAAATACAGCTAGCTCTCCTGGACTCCTTGCCCCCTCATGTTAGCATCCCGGAGGATCCTGCCCATCAGTTCTCTAAAGGAGTTAAAGTCTGCTTTTCTGAAGTCCAGGATCCATATTTTGCTACTCTCCTTTCTTCCTTTTGTGAGGATCCTGAACTCAACTATCTCATGGTCACTGCTGACTAGGTTGCCACCCACTTCTACTTCCTCTATAATTCTTCCCTGATTGTAAGAAGCAGGTCAAGAGAAGCACGGTCCCTAATCGGTTCCTCCAGCACTTGTACCAGGAAGTTGTCCCCAACACTCTCCAAAAACTTCCTGGATTGTCTGTGTATTGCTGTATTGCTCTCCCAGCAGATGTCAGGGTTATTGAAGTCCCACATTAGAACAAGGGCCTGTGATCTGGAAACTTCAGCTAGTTGTCCGAAGAAAGCCTCATCTACTTCATCCTTCTGATCTGGTGGTCTATAGCACATGCCCACCACGACATCACCCTTGTTGCTCTTGTCTCTAAACTTCACCCAAAGACTCTCAAAAGGCTTTTCTCCAGTTTCAAACTGGAGCTCTGAGCAATCATACTGCTCTCTTACATACAATGCAACTCCTCCACCTTTCCTCCCATACCTGTGCTTCCTAAACAGTTTATACCCATCCATGACAGTGCTCCAGTCATGTGAACTGTTACCAGATTTGCCCATTACTTTGGGGTATGCTCATTTATTCGGGTTACTCTTCTGGGGAAGGGGATTCTGTAATTCTATCAATGTACTGTTTGTGTCACTTGTGTTTTCATATGGAGCTCTACTTCTCCCTGCTGCAAGTCCCCTCCCAATGGAGCTACCATGCAGGACCTAGGTTCCCTAGGGCTGGGTTTCTTCAGCCCCAAAACCGGATGAACACACACACACACACACACACACACACACATACATTAACAGAGCATGTCTGAGCGGACCGGGTCAATCAGCACTGTCAAGCTGATCCCTTATATGTCTCTGGACTCACTGGCCTGGATGAAGCAGCACTTTGAAGCTGCCTCTCCTTATATGCCCCTGGGCTCCATGGACTGGGTCAAGCAGCACTTTCAAGCTGTTACCCTTATGCGTCCCAGATTCAGCACGTCCCTATCCCCACTCTCACATCACAATTGTACTGGCAGTAACCTACTTGATGAGCAAACCCCACAGTATTTTGGGTGCTGCAGAGATCTTTAGCTTAGGTAAAAGAAGCGTTGCTGTAGAGTGAATGGGGGAAGCTAAAAACACAGAAGAGTAAAGTTCAGCAAGAGAGAGAGAAGCAACCAACTTAACCATAAAAGTTATGTATTGAATAATAGTGATAACTACACAAGGAGGGCTAAACCAACATAACATTCATTATTAAAGGTTAATACCTAAGGTAGAAAGGAAAACAGAGAGAGAAAGAGGGGGGATCTCACCCACTCCATGAGGCTTGAACTGGTTGGGGTTCCCAGGTGATGGTGGTAGCGGAGGGTCCTAAGTGCTGGAGACAGGCAGAGTCCCCAGCACGATCAGTCAGGAGAAGACGGAGTTCCAGTGGAACTGATGCACAGTTTGGATCTAAGCATCAGAACCCTGACTAGAGGGTAAGTAGGGATTTTTGTAGAGAAAATACAATTGTTCAAGGGAGAACAATAGATTTGTTTATAGTTAAGCTGATGACAAGGGTTTTCTTTAGACCAGACAATAAGAGCTGATCACTCTTGGCTATGGGTAGTGTTTTCTTCCAGGGAGCTCACAATGCAACTAGGCTGCTTCAGTATTTGGATATCAATTAAGGATTCATTACTAGAATTGGTCTGATAATTGCTGAGCTGGGTGTGTGCAAACATAGGTTCATTTGCATCTGGAGCAGAGATTCCCAGGATGCAGTGCTTCCCTGCTTTTTCTGGTCCCAGAATTTAGTGTGGTTCTCTGCTCTCCATTCTGTATGTGAATTGAGATGTCTTCCTGCCCCATCTTTCATGCAGATGAGGCATGGGGAGTTGTCTCTGCTCTCTATTCTGTATGCTAATGGAGATGTCTTAATCTTGTCATTCTTGTCAGGAGGAGTCTAGGTGTGTCTCCCAATGCCCTTCACTACTCTCTTCAAGTTTTTTTTCCTCTGATGGGTTTTGGTTTAAGCAGAGTCGGGGGGAGGCGGGGTGTCTTTCATGAGTCAGGCTGGATACTGCACCCTGGTTCCCCAAGAACACAGAGGTGTCTGGTATCAGAACTGCCCCACCAAGTTTCTGTTATTCCAATCACGTTATAGTTCCTTTATTGTGCCAGGACTTCCAATTCTTCCTGGATGTTTCCCAGGCTTCTTGCTTTGGTGTACATGCACCTTAGATAACCAGCCGATTGCCCTACTTTGTCAGTATGAATCAGGAGGCTTCCCATCTTGTACCCTCATCCTTGTCTTTCCTTCCGGTATCCCACTCCCCCACTTACCTCTGGGCTTAGGTCACAATCCTCCGGCGAACCTAGTTTAAAGCCCTCCTCACTAGGTTAGCAAGCCTGCCTGAGAAGATACTCTTCCCTCTCTTTGTTAGGTGGATCCCATCTCTTCCTAGCAATCCTTCTTCCTGGAACAACATCCCATGGTCGAAGAATCCAAAGCCCTCTCTCTGACACCAACTGTGTAACTACACATTCACCTCCACAATTCGACGATCCCTACCTGGGCCTTTCCTTCAACAAGGAGGATGGACGAGAACACAACTTATACCTCAAACTCCTTTATCCTTCTTCCCAGAGCCACGTAGTCTGCAGTGATCTACTCAAGGTCATTCTTGGCAGTACTGTTGGTGCCCATGTGGAGAAGTAGGAGGGGGTAATGGTCTGAGGGCTTGATCAGTCTCGGCAAACACTCCATCACATCCTGGATTCTAGTTCCAGGCAAGCAGCACACTTCTCGAGTCTCCCGGTCTGGTCGGCAGATGGACAATTGGCTGGCTCCCAAAAATCTGATTCAACGGGTGTTCATTAGGCCTTATGAGATCCTCCTTAATTAGTTAAAGATTTGCCAGATGTTGAGGTATTTACTACTGTGAGTTTTCAGCCTTTGCACAGTTTTCTATGGGAGACATCAGCAGAATCATCCAAAAACATTATTTACTGCTAAATAACTCAACCAAGCACAGAAGCCAAATATTCTGAATAAGACTGTAAAAAGAATGCAAGTTGAACAGGTATCTGCAATATAGACCCCAATACCTGGACTCTCTTTTTAACATTGTACCCTGTTTCAAAAGTGTTTAGAGTAAGATATGGGATTTATTTTACATTAGATTCAGAGTTTACAGTCACAGCAAGATTACTGCGTTATTAGCATGTTTAATTAGAATGTTCATATTGACTTCCATGAGGTTTGGATCAAGATCTTACTCACTTCAAAATATATTCCTTACATGAAAGTTTCTCTTTGACTTCTCCTACTTGGGCTCTTCTCTCACTTATTTGATTACATTCTACATTGTTCTTTAATACCATAAAGATGGATTTAATGCACATATGCAAGATCTAGTGCTGACAGTCTGATTTACTATTACCACTATTACTATTTACTATCATAATTGAAATGAACACACTCTAAAAAATTGTCACTTAAAAGGTAACTTGTGAAGTAACATCTACCGTACTAGTAAATATTTTTTTTGGATCATCTGCTGGGTTGGTATTTGAGTATTGTAATGTCATTTCTTCCCAATATTCATCATGCATACAGATGGACCAAGTGTTTTGGTGCAGAGATTGAATGTCCCCCTTTTTTTTAAAAAAAAAAATGGCTCTGTCCTGCCATATAGTACATATGTAACTCTCCTCTGCAAAACATTTTACCATTGATAAAATTCTCTAGTGCCCATCTATGAATTTATTCTTCCTTTGATATTCAAATAGTAACTAGATATTTTAAGGCCCTTTATTTATAGGTACCTACTTTGAGTGTTTTCATAGGGATCTGAATTTCCAGAAAGCACTGAGGGACAGACTGTAAAGATATTTAGGCATCTAAAGATTCAGCTAGATGCTTAATGGGATTTTCAAAAGCACCTTTGTGCCTAACTCCCATTAACTGAAATTTATGGGAGTTAATGCTTATGCATTTTTGATAATCTCCAAATCTGAATCCTTAGGTACGTACATTTCTTTATACATCTGGCCATCAGCACCCACCCTTCAAAAATCAGGCCCTTTTCAGGTGTCTCAAGTTGACCACCCAAAATCGCTAGACACTTGTACAAATTTAAGCTTTCTTCCTCTCATTGGGGTGGGACAGGAGCAGTCTAGTTTCTCCTTGCTGTGTTAGCTACCAATGGCTGCAGAAAGAACGCAAATGCATATTATCTTTTTGATTATCAATTTGTCATATGCTTCTTAGCCTTCTGTAACACTTACATTGTGCTTGAGGATTAAGGCCATTTTCTAATAACCATAATTAGTCATAATTATCCTGACTGGGGCTATTAGTTAATGATATCTCATGTTAGCATTCTTAATACATCTAATTAATGCAATTATGTCCACTTACAAAACATAGCTGTATGTTATACACCTAATTCTTAATGACTTATTAAGAACTATTGGGTTAATGAAACTAATCCAAGTATAATTTTACACCACCTCTCAAAGTACCATAAACTGTGACAATATCTTACAGCTCCCACAGTCAGCATGGGAAGAGAGCATAGCTTTATACTTCTATCCTCAATTTATTGTGAGACAGGGAATTTCAGAAAAAATCCCAAATTGGGACCCTTTTAATCTTTCTTCCTTCTTTTCTATTCTTTTTATTGCCCCTGTTCTGCCAATTAGCTCAAATCTCACTGTCAGCCTATCACCAGTGTGCAATTTTCAGTCATTCTTATAGTTCCTTTTCTTGAAAGAGGCCAGTACTCCCAAAGATGATGAAAAAGAAGAAGGCAGCTCTGGCTAATCTCAAAAGTAGGTCACAATTAAGAAATAATACCTATCTCACCCATGACCTCCAAACAACTCCATATTCTGAGAAATTCACATTTCCTTTTATTAAATTAGCACAAAGCATCTTGTCAAGCCTTTCACTAAATGTTCAGGTCAATTATACTTGTAGACACAGAAAAACACCACCTGTCTGAGAATATTTCTGTATATCAAGTTCAAAGACCTCATGTTGTTTATATGCAGGTAGAAATGATGAATGTTCTTCTTCAAAACACACAAATATACTTTCCATTACAAAAAAATAAATAGCACTCAGCCCTGAAGGGAAGTTCTCTAATAACTCCATTGCTTAATACATAAGACAGAGATATAAAATCAATCCACATGACATATAGGACTCAAACCATACCATCTTCTTTAAAAGCAAAACTTTTTAAAAAATGTAATATTTAGAGTCCTTGCTGCTCCAAAGCCTCCTGAGAGCTTTTGAGCTTTGACAGTTTTTAGTTTAGTTTAGTTTAATGGAGATATCCCATCTCCTAGAACTGGAAGGGACCTTGAAAGGTCATTGAGTCCAGCCCCCTGCCTTCACTAGCAGGACCAAGTACTGATTTTGCCCCAGATCCCCAAGTGGCCCCCTCAAGGATTGAACTCACAACCCTGGGTTTAGCAGGCCAATGCTCAAACCACTGAGCTATCCCTCCCCCCCCCTAAATGAGCTTTACAAGTTTTTGGATTGTTGTGCTTTTTCTTGTTTGTTTCCCCAATATCCTTCTGTTGCGTCTCCTTTCCTTGTTTACAAAATGAAAGAAGACAGGCACGTACATAGGAAATATGCACTGGCAAACAAACAAATTATGGGGAATTTTATTTATTAAGTGGACTACACCTTTAAAAAAGAAGTCAGGTGCATACACAAATGTTTAAGATGACTTTTTTCTGAAATCTACTTTATCAACTTGTCTGTGAGAAGTCCATGTTTCCTTTTAAGTGGAAAAAGAGAATGATCCCTGAACCATAAAAATACTGAATTAAGATAGGGTAATGTTGACTGCTTCTGAAAAATCTAACTCACTTCACACTGAAGTCAGTGGCAAAACTCCCATTGACTTCAATGGGCGCAGAGCTAGTGCTGAGTGTTTTTGAAAATCTCATGCTAGATGGATCTCTCATAACAAGAAATTAATAGAATGAAGTAAACTTTTTTTCCTAGTGACAATCTTTTTCATGAAATAGTAATTTTTAAATGTATTTATTGTCAAATAATTCGACTCCTTGTTACGTGTGAGCAGTCAAAATTCAAGATTATTTTGCTGGGCATAGAGGTGATATAGCACATTTTTGTTCCTTGACTGTATAAGTATAACTTTTGAATCAAGTTTTCAGTGAAAATACCTGCAATTAGTGCTGGTCAAATAATAATTTAAAAAAACCCACACCCATAACCCTAAAGAAATTGACAGTATTTGAACAGCTGTAGACCCTGTAGACCCTGCCTAAAAATCTGTCAATCAAATTTTACATAAATATCAGCAATATGCATTGCTACAATGTATTTAATAGATAGTAATAGACCAGTTCTACTTACAAGTGCTAATTCAAAATTTGCTCTCTGCCAATATTTAGCAAAATGTCACTTTAAGATGCTGCTTCTAGGAATACCAGGAATTAGAATGCATATATTATAATACGTTAGAATATTAACAAATCAATTAACAAACAGGGCTGCAAATGGTGAAGAAAATTAATTAAAGTACAAATCAGTATTCAAGGAATTTTTTTGTAGCATTGCCCAGCTCCAAATATAAACAGTTTTTAAAGATTTCCTCAATAAAGAACTACAATATTAAGGATAAATATAGTTATGTTGAGCTAGATTCTGATACTGACTCTAGAAGAAAAGTAGAAACCAGGAAGCATAGAAGTGCACTCTGACAAATGTGGACATCTCAGCAACCTGATATTGGGCAAGCAATTTTATTCATTTTTATACTCTAAAAACCTACAACAATCCAGAATATTGGCCATCTATTGTGGTCTATTAATTTCTATCCTCTACAGATGGACAGCACAAAGTTTTACTAACATTCTATTTTGAGACCTAAAGTGGCATTTAGGCCTCATGGTGCCCCCTTGCATGGGACAAATTTCATCCACTTGTCAATCATTATGTCAAGGGTAAAATTTTCAAAGCAAGTTAGTATCCCAAGCCTTATTTTTTTAAACTTACTTAAGCATTTAAGAGTCTCATTGAAAATCAGTGGGAACTAAGCACCTATGTCACTTTTGAAAATGAGACTTCAGCTCTTAACTCAAGCATTTTTGAAAATTTTACATGAGTTCTTTCAAGTATACTGATTCCACAGATAAAATCTGAGAATGCAAAAGAACTAAACACTGCAGCCTGTGGTTTTTTAACTTTCCATGATTGATGAAATATTAAAAAATATATATAAAGTCTTGACTTCTCTCTGAGGCTAACCTTCCGATTTATATAGATCAGTTATATTCCTCCCTAAACCAAGACTGACTATCTGAAGACATTGCTATGCCAGAGCTGGGCAGGAAACTGATTTTCCATCCTGAGAGAAGTTTTGAGATTTTGAAAAAAATTCTAATCTCAAATTGGGATTAAAAAAAAAAGTCAAAATCCCAAATTTTTGAAAATCAAAAATACAGAAACATTTTGAATCGGGTTAATTTAAACATGTTGTTTCAACGTTAACTTTTATTTTTAATTTTATTTTTAAATCAGCAAAGCCTTTTTTAAAACCAAATAAGATGTTCAAAATTCTGTTGGAAACTTGAGAACCATTTGATAGAGAAGACAATCAGGGTAGGTCTACACTAGGATGAAAAAAACCCCACAGAACTGAGTCTCAGAACCTGGGATAGCTGACTTGGGCTCATGGTGCTCAGGCTGCAAGGCTCAAAATTGCAATTCAGGCTCGGAATGGAGCCCAGGCTTTGAGAACCACAAGGGTCCCAAAGCCTGGGCTCCAACCCAAGCCCAAACGTCTACACTGCAGTTTTTAGCCCTGCAGCCCAACTCTCATGAGCCTGAGTCAGCTGACCCGAGCCAGCCACGGGTTTTCTCTATCAAATGATAAAGGAAATTGACATGGTTCTCAAGCTTCCAGCGGAATTTGAACATCTAATTTGGCTTTAAAAAAAGTTTGGCTGATTTTAAAAGAAAAGAAGACTTCTTCATTTCTGATCTAAGTTTGTCCCAAGTATGTCTATTATTATCCTTTTTCAGTTGTATAATAGATTTGTTCTTTCTATCCCTCTTTAAGAACTTTCTTACTAAATCATGTTACATTATTTTCTTTTAAATGCTCTTTGTAATTGGTGCAAATGGATTGCAAATAACAGTTCAAGTTTTACAAGAACCTTCAAGAGCCCAATTTTCATTAGATATGAAATCTCACTAGATAAGGAAGCATTATCTCCATATTATACTAAGGAGTATACTATTATCTAGGGAGATATTTTTGTAACTTAGTTGCACTATCTTCTATATTTGTTTTATTTTAGAATCATAGGGACAGAGCTTGCAGGTCTCAAATTCAGTGTGTGTTTTGTCTAAGTAGGGCTGGAGCCACAAAGGGACGTAGGCATTGCAGTGTCTAACATTTGGGTGCCCCGCCATCATGTGTGAAATCCTCTGCCCTGAATTAGCTACCGAGGTTCCCTGTACAATGCATGAGGAGAGCTTGGTGCCTAAGAAAGGAACTCACAAAAGCCAGCAAGCTTTGTGGGGAACTATCTAAATTAGCCAGTAGAAAATGCTAAGAAGAGTAGGGTCCCTCTCCATTCTGGATTCAGAGCTGTTAACCCTCTCCTGGAGTTAGGTGCCTAATCCAGTCAGCCCTTTCTCGTGAAAAAGGAGAGGAGATAGAGATAGAGAGAAAGAGAGAGCTTAGGTGTGAGTTAGGGTGCCAAGCTGCTCGGCAGTGACAGGCTTTAGCTGTTTTGCACATAACCACAGACAGAAATATAAGTGCCTGGGGCCTTTGAAAGTGCAAACCTCGGCACTTTTAGTCACCTACAGAGTCAGGCAGCAGCCGAGAAAAGATTTTGGGCATCTCTTTGGCCCCTGAATGTTGGGTTGGTGCCTAACAGACATTTTAATTGCCTAAGTGCCTTTGTGTACCTAGCCCCAGTCTTGCAAGCCATCTGTGTGCAACTGCAGCGAAGGTGCAGAAGAATTGCTGTACTGAACCACAAGTGAAAACTGCAGGAACTGGCCCTCTAATGTTATCAATAAAAAAAGAGCAACTAAGTCTCATGGGAAAATTCCCATGGATTTCAGTGAGACTCAGGTTTGCCCCAAATTTAACTAGTGACTTATTTTTTTCTTCTAGGTAATTTCTGAAGATGTTAAATTAAAGAGAAAAACACACTAACTACTGCAGGATCCAATAAGATATTTTACCCTGTACGACTGTTGGCCTATTTCTCCAGCCCATGAAGGACTAACACCTTTGCCAAGTCTCTTTCAGGTCTTTCCCTGAGGGAACAGTTTAGTAATTCAAATAAAACTCCCCAAATAACACAAAACAAAGCTATTCCCCTGACCAACACAGGTTGTGGGGGCTCAGAGGCCTTCCACTCTGTGCCTCTTGCTTCTCCAGGGCCAGTTACAGCAACCAACTTCCTATGCAGAGCTCCTCACTCCAACTGAGCTCCTTTTGTAGGGACCACATTAATCCCCCTGTGATGGGTTGCCCCCAGGTGCCAACTGGAACTGGGGTACCACTGACTCCCCCATGACCCACCAGCCAGGGCTCCCTTTACACTGTACTGCTGTGACCAGCCTGCCAAACCCTCCCCCAGGCTCCATCCTGCACTCTTACCAGCACATATTTAGGTAGGGACACACTCAACTGCAGTTACATTCACACAGATTCTTTAACTAGCCCCAGGAGCGGCGCCAGGGTTTTTGGCGCCCTAGGCGGGGGTCCTTTCACGCTCCCGATTGTCATCGGCAATTCTGCGGCGGGGGGGTCCTTCCGCGCTCCCGGTCTTTGGGACACTTTGGCGGTGGGTCCCGGAGCGAGTGAAGTACCCGCCACAGAATTGCCGCTGAAGACCCGGAGTGCGGAAGGACCCCCCACTGCCGAATTGCCGCCAATAGCGGCAAAATGCTGCCCCCCCCCAAATCCTTGCATCCTAGGCAACCGCCTAGGTCGCCTAAATGGAAGCGCCAGCCCTGACCAGCCCCTGCCTGGGATGGCACATCTAGGGCACCTCCCAGTTCCTCAGACACCATCCCCACCTCTGGAGGGTAAACCCAAAATTATATCATTTTGTACAGAAAACTGTACAGCATAAACTCATGAAATTCTCCCCCTCCCTCAATGTGGAGAGGAAATATACAACAGCTTTTTGCCCCAAGTTATGATTTCCACACACACTGGTTTTAGACAAAGCAAAACAAAGTTTATTAACAACAAAAGATAGATTTTAAGTGATTATAAGGGATAGCAAACAGATCAAAGCAGATTACCTAGCAAATAAATAAAACATGCAAACCAATCTTAATATACTACATAGACCGGATATGAATAGCAAATTCTCACTCTAAATGATGATGCAAGCAGTCTGCAGGCTCTTAAGGGGCAAGCTGCACTAACTTACAGCTTGGAATCCCAAAGTAATTCATTCACAGGCTAAAAATCCCTTTAGCCTGGATCCAGCATTTCCCCCAGGTGAGTCTTTGTTCCTCAGGTGTTTCCAGGAGTCTCTTTGGGCAGGGAGTCGGTGAAGAACCACGATGATATCACTCCCCTGCTTTTGCATATGGCGGGAACCCTTTGTCTCAAAGCTTGGCTCCTATGCCAGTCAATGGAAAAACACTGGTATTCCAAGATGGAGTCCACCACCAGGTGACCCTATCACATGTCCCTGTAGTGTTTCAGCAGCCATGAGTCAGAGGCTGTTTGTAGCATCTTCAGGAAGGCTCCCTGGTGGGAGATAAGCTGCTTCTAAGGCCTGTTGTTCTCCCTAATGGTTCATTAACTTGAATGGGCCCTTCCCAGCCAGCCATCTAGACTGAATGCATTCTGCATAGCGGGCATTTCCCATGTGTAAACACATTTGTAATACATAAATAGACAATATTCCTAATTTCAGATATAAAAATGATACATGCATACAAGTAGGATAAACATAATCATATATTTTTCAATGATATCTTACATGACCTATCTTGCACAAAATACATAATAGTTGTGATGGTGCCCCCCATAAGGCTTTATGGAATATGTTTATGACATAATATATATGACATAACTAGAATATGTTTTATGCTACATATACCATGTAACATATCTCTGTAAAGGTTATGATCTACTGAATCTATTAATTCTATTTGTATGCATGTATCATTTTTGTACTTGAAGTTAGGAATATTGTCTGTATACTTGCTTGATTTTAACTAGCCTAGTAGAGCATTTGATCAGCTTCTTGAGAAAAGTGCAAATTAAGTGTCCAGTCAAAAACCACTTAAGCCAACAATGAACTTGAAGATGCCAATCCACATCTGAGCTTTCACTGGAATGTGGCTTGGCTGGTAAAAACTGAGTTATGCATGGACATGTGGCTTGCCCATGTGACTCCAAAACTCCATCTTGGAGCTGGACTTTGCATAGGTGGGAGGAGGGGGTCTCCACCCACAAGAGAAAGTCTATTTAAACCCCTGGGAGACCCCTCCATTTTGTCTTCAGCTAGCTAAAGAGATAGCCTCTCCACCCCCGAGGATACCTGAAAGAGATTGGAACAAAGGACAGTAACTACAGGGAGTGTGAGTGATTGCTGGACCCAGACTTGAAGGAGACTAGTCTGTAAAAGGAAGCTTAGTGGAACTGATGAGGTTATATCTGCATTCAGTTTTCTTAGACATAGACTTGTGTGTTCTATTTTATTTTACTTGGTAATTCACTTTGTTCCGTTGTTACTACTTGGAACCACTTAGATCCTACTTTCTGTATTTAATAACATCACTTTTTACTTATTAATTAACCCAGAGTATGTGTAGGGGGGGGGGAGAACAGCTGTGCATATCTCTCTATCAGTGTTATGGAAGGTGAACAATTTATGCATTTACCCTGTATAAGCTTTATACAGGGTAAAACTGATTTATTTATGGATTGGACCCCACTGGGAGTCGAGCATCTGAGTGTTAAAGACAAGAACACTTCTGTAAGCTGCTTTCAGTTAAGTCTGCAGCTTTGGGGCACATGGTTCAGATCCTGGGTCTGTGTTGGAGCAGACTGGTGTGTCTGGCTCAACAAGACAGGGTGCTGGAGTCTTAAGCTGCCAGGGCAGGAAAGCAGGGGCAGAAGTAGTCTTGGCACATCAGTTGGCAGTTCCCAAGCGGGTTTCTGTGATCCAACCCGTCACAATAGTTATGCCATAATCAGATCATAATATCTTTATGAAGACTATGGGGTGCAGTGTCACACTCTCCCACCCCCAAATTGCATCTCATAATCCAACAGGAGTGGCTGGCTGATTGGCTACAGGGATCTTAAAGGAGTAGCCCACCTTGTTACACATCCCAAGCACATTCTGTCATTTAAAACCATCCTTCATTTACTGTCCAATATTGAGAGAATTCAGGCCCCAATTCAGAATGGCACAGTGGTGTGGGAGCGTTTAAGAAAGGGGTTGGGAAGGGAAGAAGTCAGGAGACGAAGCTCAAAGTTGGATTATATTTTACCTATCTCTGTAATGGGCTGAAGGAAAGCTCCATGCCTACACAGTGACATTTTGAGGTATTCAACATCTGAATCCCAATCAACAAAGAAGTAGAACACTATTTGGGCTGTCTGATAGAAACAGTGTTAATAAATCATTGGTGCTTTATGTATGTGATGATGTTATGCTCTCAGGAGGGAATTCACGGTGATACAGAGACAGGCACAAGATCTATGTACCACCTAAGTCTCACTTATGCCCTCTAGTGTAAAGGTCTTATCTTTGCTAACAATGAATGTCCACATTGAAAAGGTAATTGTAAGAGAGTATAAATTGGAATAACTTACATGCTAAAGAACCTGAAGAATAGTTCAACTGTTTTGTACATTTGTTCACAGACTCCAAAGTCAGAAGGGACCACTATAATCATCTATTCTGACCTCCTGTATAGCATAGGCCACAGAACTTCTCCAAAATAATTCCTAGAGCAAAATCCCTACTGACTGAACAGTAAGATGTCCCCTGAAAGAAGATGCAGAGAATAATACATTGTAGTGTGGAATCACCTGATTTCCTATGAACTCTCATATATTCCAAAGGGGTTTCAGCTTAAAGGTCTCCCCTGTATCATTTTGCCTTTTTGTGTGTGTGTGTCTGTGTGTGTTAATTACTGATGAAGTAAGCAGCTTTACTTGCAATTCACTCAGGCATTCTTGAGCTTGAGCATCCCTTTCAGGTCACATAACTGTCTGAATTTCTAATTGTTGGGAAATTGGAAAAAAAGGAGGTTTTCCTGTGTTACTTAGAAATGTATTTTCTCTGAGCTACTTATAGAATTCAGGCCTAAGGGTAAAATTCACCCCTTTTTGGAGGACAAGCCCAAGGCCATTGCACCATATAAAGCTCCCTATAGCCCTATTTTTGACATCTTAAGTGGGACTTCATACAATGCATAGCCTTGCATTAGTCCTCTACAGATGTGAATTTTACCCCGCAAGAGACTGTGCAATAATTGTCAGTTTAATAAAGGGAATTTACAAACAATTCAGATAATGTGATGTTCAACACTTTAAAATATTGTCCTAATCATTATTAATTCCTTTGGTATTTATGGTAATAGTAATTATGATGAACTCATTTAGCACTAATGTGCTTCGGGAACTCAGCATCAATTTGTAAGAGTATATTAAAATATTACCTAAGAATGTTATACCTTTCATTTTTAAAACGCTTGCAACCATTTCTTAAAAGACATCCCAAATATAGAGTGGTTTATAACTGTGGGGCTTTTTTTCCTTTCCTTTTTAAAAATAAACCTGTAGTTTTTGCCAAGGTTTATGATGATAAAAACTAACAAGGTTGAAGTGTGTATGCTGAGGTTCATGGGGGGAAAACCATCTACTTTTCTTAGGCATTTCTTTAAATCATTTTATTTTTAGCTTTAATACTAGTGACTAGTTACTCCTTCTGATGGCAGATTAATGAAAGAATGAAAAGAGCAATGGAAATCATGGGTTGGGAATCATTAACCAAAATAGTGAGAGAATCATTGAATAGTGGATGGTGTCTGACCTAGTTCTTGAAAGCACTCTGTTCCTTCTGACATAAAGAAATACAGAATTCACCAGATGGCGAAACAAAAAAACAGATCGATCACATCTGCTTCAGATACTGATCATCTGTCCAAGACACCAGGGTATATCGAGCAGCAGATGTCAGCAGCAACCACAATCTTTGCATTGCCAAATTGAAATTAAAACTGAGAACAATCAACTTTAAACAGAAAGCAGCAAAGAAAAATCAACAGAACAGAGAACAAAATAGTACTGTGAGAAATTCCAGCTTGAACCAACAAACAGATTTGAAGACTGCCAGAGGCAGAGGAAGGTAAGGCACTGACTGGACCTGAAGAAAAATGGGCAGTGCTCAGAGACAATGTGACTCAAGCTGCAGCAGTTGCAATTAGTTATCAGCATAGACAGAGCAAAAATTGGATAGGACAAAAGATGTGGCATCTTACTGAGGAAAAGAAAGGACTGAAAGGAAAACTCCTGAATGCTAAGACCAATGAAATATTGGAAATAGTAAAGGAATACAAGAAAGCAGACAAAACAATGAAAAGCAGTACAAGGAAAGATAAACTGAGATATACTGAAAAGCTAGCAGCTGAAGCTGCTGCTATGATAGGAAAGCAAGAGTTATTCACCAAGTGACAAACTCTGTGTGGAAACTTCAAATCAGGAAATGGACCAATAAAAAGCAAAGATGGAAAAATGCTTAGAAGTGAGGTAGAACAGAATAACAGATGAGCAGAGAATTTCAAAGGAGTCTTCAATAGGCCCAGCCTACCTCAGTATCAGAGTTCAATGAAACATGTGAATCTGATCAACTTGATATTAACATTGGCCAATAGAGATATCAGAAGTACAGGCTGCAATCGAGAAGCTGAAAAACAAAGAGGCAGGAGATAAAATTGCAGTGGAAATGCTAAAAGCAGTTACCATTACCACCTGCTCGAGGAGCCGGAGCCTTACTGTGGGTGGGGGCAGAGAAGTTGGTGTGGTATGCTATCCACAAAACTCTCAACCAGGGGAAGCTGTGGAGACTGAGTGATGTATAGCAGCCCTTCCTTTCTCCCTGCTTGCAGGAGACGGGGGTGAGGGATGTATAGGGCTGCCACAAGCGTGTCATGGCTCATGGGGGAGGGTGTCAGGGCCCATCTGCTGATAGAGTCATTTCAGGGACATCATCAGGTCCTGGTTCCCTCCATCGTGGCAGAGGTTGGGGCAGCTTCCTCCTCCTCTGCCACCACAGCAGTGATTGGTTCTGCTGGTGAAAGGAGATGCACAGGAATAGCCAGGGGCCAACCCCTCTCATGCCCTGGAAGGCCCCAGTCCAGCCTTCATGGAGACACTGAGTAGTGGCCTCTGAGATGGGCAAGGTTTCCTTTGAGCAGATTTGCCAGGGAATTGTGGGATATTCAGTTTCCAAAGGACTTTGGAGTGGATGAGGACCGCTGGCAAAGCAATGATACTGAGGAGGGGAGCTGGAAGAGAGAGAGAACTCCCCTTCTCAATCCCAGATTGAGGAGCAGATTAGAACAGGGAGATCTCAGCAGACAGGAACCAGAACTTCAGCTGCAACCATTCACCTCGTGGCTTAGCAGACAACAGATTTCAGGAGCTCACCCCAGTCATCAGCAAAGATTCACAGTTGATTCCCAACCATCTCAATTGCGGAACCTCAGCTTCGGACAGCCATAGGACTAGTTGAGAATGTGGTAATCCCAAGGATATTCAAGGCCTATAAATCCTGCCTTACTGAGTTCATGTAGCCCATTCTTAAGCATCAGATGGTAAGATATGTGGCAGCTTGGGTGAGCTGTGGGTTAGCTCTGGTAGGGATGGTCCAGAGGCAATAGGCATAGGAGTGAGGACGGTAGACATCCTTATGGGATTTTTAAATGCTCTACCCAGGATGGAGAGATGGAGGCCATTCATTGAGGCCTTCTTTGACTCTTTCAGGATAAGTGAGCTGGTGCCTCAGGCAGCCACGACACGACAGGTCCAGGCAGGCATTTGAATGATCAGAAGTACAGTTGCCACCTGGCGCAATGGTACTGCACTTAAGGTACTCTAAAACAGACCAACTTAGGAAAAGGTTCTTGGTGGTCTTATGGGAATGTGCTGATGAACCCATGTGCCTCCATAAGGGCAGTCAGAGCTGCCCAAGGTATATGGAATATGGAACCAGGCCTGCTGTTTATACAATGGGATGATAACAGTGTGTGGCAGTATTGAAAAAAGCTTTGGCCTACTGCAGTCTCAACCCAGCTAACTTTGGTACCCATTCTTTCAAGACTGGGGCAGCAACATTGGCAGCATCAGTATGGGAAGGTTTGGACTCTTGCAAGATTCAGGCTCCTGGGCAACAGAAATTGAAGTGTTACACGATTTAAATCCACCTTGGGGAAAGGTTATTGGGACTGACAGTAAGTGTAAGTCTGATTCTGCTTTGAAGGGATATTCAAAGAATGGCTGATTTTGGATTTGTAGGCACTCTATAGAGCCCTAAAAGAAGCTGGTCAGGGTTTGAAGGCCAAATCTGTATGCATGCAGTGATTCAGCAGACATTCAGCTGGAGAGGCACGCTGTGAAAGCAGCTCTTGGTATGGCAGACGTGGCATGAGCTGACCCCTGCACTCATTAATGTTGTTGATGTTGGGTTGATTAAGCTATTAATTATGATGGGTCATCAACTAGGCAACAGGCAACTGAGTTTCAAGGCTGACACCATTTGCCTTTAATGGTATGGCAGCTGGGGCATGAGCTGGTCCCAGCATTCACTGAGGGCTGAGCTACAGCCAGCTGATGTCCTGATGATTCACCTGAGCAAAAGTAATCTTGTTGACTGCAGAACGATGTGGAGCTGATTATATTGCCTTGGCCTCTCCTTCAATTACTTTGGTTGGAGAAGTTCACAAGATGCGTTTTACAGAAGGCCATCGAGCCAGCCTGCATCGACAGGGAAAGCAAAACGTGAACTGTGAGATAGCCAAGATAATTTGACCGGGGGGTGGAGAGGGCAGGCAGCAGTGCTAACACATGGAGATATCCGATAAAAGCTCTTTAAGGAGGTTGGAGTTCTACTGTCAGATGTTGGTGCTGACATTTGGCTCTATGACATTAAGTATCAGGTCAAGCAGAAGATGGGTGGCCAGACATGGTGGAAGTGGAATGTGTCCATGCTAATCTCCGGTGCTCCCAGTGGCCTGTGTCAAGTGCAGATAATGCTAAAATGGTTATCTTCGAGAGGTATATGAGACTCGGGATTGTGCAGTTGGACCCTGAGTTCATGGTGAGGGAGAATGAACTTGAGGTCTTTGCGGACTGAGTTCCCCCCCTCACTCAGCCATGTCACTGCACCCACCCCACCTTACATAGGTGGACTCCATGGGATAGAGCAGAGAGTGTCTACCCAAAATTATTGTGCAGTTTGTGGTATAATCCCTGTAACCTGCACTAGAACCAGTTAAATGCCTGGTATGTGAGAGCTTGGGGAAAGCAATGTATCACCCCTTTCCAATGTATAATTAAAAAAAGTTATGGCTTGCAATTTAAACCCCTCCCATGTGTCTGTCAATCATTCACCTGCTTGTCCTGGTAAATTTTTTAGTCACCTTAGGAAGGGAACAAACCCTAGATGTTGAACAATTCACTGTAGAAGAACCTAAACTAAAATTCTAGAACTCAGAATCCCTGGGTTTTATCTTGCTACAGATCAGCATAGTATCTGAGTGCCTTCCACCTAAAATTAACAGCAACAGCAGAATCTGAATAATTAATGTAGATTTTTTTATCTGCATACTTTCTCCACACTGCTCTGCTTGGGATATCTAGCATCTAGCATCCTTCTCTGTCTATCCCAATGTAGCTGGCAGTCTCTTGCTATTTTCAAAGCTCTTACACTTTGTAAGAGCCTAGAGTGTTGAGTAATAGCCACACCTGTACAGACAGCCAGTGTAAAACCTATGTTCTAGTAAAGTTCCACTTAAACCCACATGCTGTAAGTAAGTGGTACATGGGCTTTCTGCATAGGTGTGGATTTCACCCTGTGAGAGGTGATAGAAAAAAATAGGAGATATTGATTCAAATTCAAGAATGAATTTTGATTTCCCCATTTTATGACCTCACCACCACCCTTTCATAGCCCCTGGTGTAGGTTGCATGACTGGGGGGAAAGGGATATAGCTGGAAATTCACTTACTGCACTGATCCCTGGGTGATTGAATGGCTCCTTTGAGCCATGGACAGCAAAGTATATCTCAAAGCAACCCCAGTGTTCTATTATGTTGGTACTAGTAGCAAGCTGCAGCAAAGGTGTCTTAAAGTCACCTTTGCCACCCCTTCCCATTCATTTCTTCATCTCTGTACCTTCAGCTGAAGAGCTGTATTCCCTGACTGAAAATAAATGACTTTAAAAAATATACGAGGAGAAGAAATGGGAGATATGAAAAAATAACATGCTTTATATATCTCTAATATATTCTATATAGTGTACATATTAGGAGAGGTTAAAATAATTTCTAATAGAGGAAAACCTTATATTGATCAGTGTATTGTGTTTTGCTAGTGAAATCTTCAATTACGATCTTTAATCTTCATTAGTCTGCTATCTAAAAAGAATCATGCAAAACAAGCAAGCAAAAAATGGTAGATTATCCTTGTGGGAGACAATGTTTGAAATGTTCAGTCTGTTTCCTATATGTTTGTGGCCGAACTATAAAGAAATATTTTCAGTAAAAGGGAAGACCTTGCCCAAGGCAAAAGATATGAATGATTTCCTACCTGTGATTTTTTTTTTTTTTTTTTTTGTATCAGTAACTCTACCATGATGGCAAATGACTTGCTTTTTCCAGCAGATTCTTAAAGTATTCCTGGAAGGTATTGTGCTGCAAAGACAAAAAAATTACCTTCCCAGTTGCTATTGACACTTGACATTATTCTAGACATTATACGTGCAGTACATACATTGGACCAAATTCTTCTTTGATGTAAATCCAGTGAAGTTGGTGGAGTCACTCCGAGGATGAAATTTTCCCATTACCTCTATATTGAGCCAAAAATCTCAATTTACTCAAGTAAATCATTCTGTTAAATACTTAGGCCTGAACCTGTCCTGAATAAATCCTTGATTAATTTTTTTTTTTACAAATTCTCAAACCATATTTTATTTTATCCCCTATTGCCCAAATAACAGGAAACAGCAAAACTGACTGTACAGAGTGCTGTCAAATGCAAAATAATAAATAAACTGGGATAAAAACTCAGTTAATTGTAGGTTTTATTTGGATCTTTAAATTGATGATGTTTCTTTAATATTATATAGTAGAACTAAGTACGTGGATCTACATGGCCACGCAAGATGAGGAATAGGGCACAGAGATGGAAAACTAAACTGTAATTACCAAGGTTTTTTTTTTCTACTGTACTTTTCTTTATCATGCTTCTATTTTGCTTTCTGAACGTCAGTTAAGAAAGAAGCTATTAACTGTTTCAATAGGCTGTTTATTATGTCTGTGGAGGCCAAGACTTTTGCATCTGTTACTCCCAACCTGACTTTTAAATTGTTTTCTTCTAGCTATTTCATCTGTACTGATATTTTTTTCCTTCAGCTTTTTACTCTGTTTTAGTGTAATTTGATTAGCTTTCAGTTTCAACACCCATTTATCTACAGCATTTTGGACTCCTTTTTGTTTAAAATAACAAAAGTCTAAAGTGGCTTAGACAGTACATTTTGCATTTCATTTTAATGTTCTTCAACAGCCTATCAAACTTTTGAATTTGCTTTGAAAGTATACTCAAATTACCATTTGTATTTACCACTTCACTGTGTTGGTAATAATCAGGAGAATGAAATGGTAAATACAAGGTAATGCATCTTTTATAGTTGGATAATGCTATCAATAAGGAACAAAAATACCCTGTTCTCTTTTTTAAAAAATAGTTTTCAAAATGCATCTGTCTTACAATAGACATCATACTTCACCAACCATGTAAAATTTATTTCTGTTGTCATGATTTAGTTTGTTGAAATATGGTTTTTAGGAGCCCATACGTTACTTATTCTTCCTGTAGGAGATTATCTGTTCTATACCCAATAGATTGCACTGGAAAGCAATTTAAATGGCAGGAATACAAAGAAAACTTTTGGTCATTACTCTTGTTGAAGCTGCTAAATATTGTCACCATAAAACTAGTTGGAAAAAAATATCAGTGTGGGGAAAACTACATTGTGCAAATGGATTAAAATTCTTTAAGGATTTCTGAAATTAGAGCTGTCAAAAAACAATGTCTAGGGCCAAATTCTGTTCTAGAAGCACAGACATATTACAAGAGGGCCATGAGGTGCCAACAGAGATCAATGCTAGGCAATTGTTCAAACAGATAGCCAGAGGCAATCTCTGCCCTGAAGAGGCCCCAAGATTTCAAAGACTTTGGCCTTGGCTCCACTGAAAACTTACATCTATATGAATCAGGGATGTGAAGAACACATAGTTGTCAGCGTAGATACAGCTATGTCAATGGAAGAGGGCTTCTGTTGACATAGCTAACTTTGTTGAAAGAGATGGTGAATGTACACCAACATAAACTGCCCTTCTGTCAGTCTACACTGTCTACACAATAGGGGACATGATGACATTATGCCAGTTTAGTCTCCATCGTGTAGACATACCCTTCCATAGTCTTAACTTTATGTGTTAATTTCAGTGGGACTACTCGCAGAGCATAAAATTATGCATGTTTGTAAATCTTTGCAAAAGTGGGGCCTCAGGACTCAGCCCCGATCTTGCAAATGACTTTTTGCCACACAGAGGCTCAGTGAAGTCAATGGGGTTTCTCATGGATGCAATCATCCTCTCATACGTGGTCAATGGTAGGATCAGAGCCTACAGACAAAGGGTGAGGGAAAAGGCAGGATTTTTCTCCATTTCACAGATGGGGAACTGAGGCAGAGAGAAATTAAATGATTTAGCCCCATCACAGAACAAAATATGGAGTAGGAATGGAAAAGAATTTAGATTATCTAGCCCATTTCCCTGACAATGCAGGATTGTTTATCGACTTTTAAAACAGCCCAAGTGATGAAACTGTCCTTCCTTTCTCAGGAGATTATTTCACAGCCTCAAATCTTCTAGTAAGGAGGCTTTTCTTGATATTCAGCAAAAAGTTTCTCTTTTTAATATCATTGAGTTATATGTCTTTATACTAGCCTATACAATTCCTTTACCTCTTTGGTGTTTAAATCTTTGAAGTATTTGTAAGATCTTACCAATTCTTTCTTCAACCATTCTCTCACTGCATATCTTTGTTTAGAATTACTTCCCCCTGTATGCTTTATCTGCATTTTCCAATACACAGCTGATTGTTATTTTCAACCCACATTTCTAATTTCTCAAGACCCCTCCTATAATTCTTCCTCATTTAGCATTACCTTCCCCCAACTACATTTTTAGTAGAGATATTCAATTTATTCAGAACAAAGTTGGAGCTCTGAGCTACCCCTCCAGATGTATCACCCAAAGTTGAAACTTTGCATAGAGAAGAACGGCATTTCTTGTCAATCCCCTTGTTAGTGTTCTTATTTAGGGATTCAAAAAGGTAGAGTTTCTGCAGAGGGCAGGAAAGGGCTTATTAATTTTAAAATTTTGAGTATGTTTCCATTTAATTTTACATCGCTAATTGTGCACCATAAGAAGGCATTCACATCGTGCAAAATGAATGTAAGGTGCAATCAAATCTGAATGGGAATATTAACACCCACTTTGCACTGGTATAAATTACTACATGGGAGCAGGGCAATGGACACTGGTGTCTACAGTCTGTTAGGCTCTAAGTACTTTCTCTGGTGTGTATGTGTGTGATTCACGTACGGGATCAATGGTAATTAGCTCTCCTCCATTTTCTCTAAATCACTACAACATTTTGTTTTTCCAATCTTTCCTCAGAGCGGCGATGCAACCTTCTATTTTCTCAGCTTTAAGGGACCCAGTGGAGGCAGCTTAGCTGAAGCGGGGAAAAGAGAATGATGTTACTGCAGAAATGCAAGCATCCTAACCTCCCACTCTCAACTCGTGGCACTAGAGGCTACATTCGCTGATGAATTGCAAGTGGCTTCCTCTCTCTACATTGCTGTTGAAAATTCAGCCACTGAGAATTGGTGACATGAGACAGCAGTCAGCCCAGTTGTAGTTAATTCAAGAGTCAGGTGCAGTAGACCTGTTTCTCAAGGACTGGTCTATGGATTAGCGGTGGTCCCTGAGATTTCTCTGACACAGTTTAGGAAGGCAGCAAGCCAGTACCTGGTATCAAAAAGGTTGAGAAACACTACAGTAGACATCATCCTACAAGGTAGTATGTAAGAGTCTGCTGTATAGAAGACCTTAAACATAGCCTGCTTCTGCTGGGAGTTCCAAAGGATGTAGGACAGGCTTAGCAGCTAAACCCTGGATTTGGGGGATCTCAATCACTATTTGTTAATTTTTACTTTTGTCAATAAAGCTTTAGTGTTATTCACCTTTAAACTCAGTTTGTTCTAATCATCTGTTTGCAAGCCTATTCCAGTCACTTGACTGATGACAAAGTGTTGACTGTGGAACAGTTTATTTTCTAAAAATAGCATGTTCCAAAGTGTTCTTTTTGGGAACTAATGATTTTTAGCCCACCAGATGAGGAAAAAAGATAAAAGAACACCTCTCTGCAAAGGAGTTTATTACATACATCTTCAATATTTGTTTTGAAATATTAGATTTGATACAAAGTCCTCTATGAGGCTTTGTTGCTGCTGATCAAGAGAAATCCTTCTCTATTAAAGTATAGGTAAAAATAAATGAAAGCTTGGGGCTGTCTGTTGTATACCAAGAAAAAAAAATAGATTGCAGCTAAAATGAAGAATTCCAATTTGAATTGAGGGGGAAAACAAGTTCTTCTAACTTTCTTAATCTTATGAGGATCCAGGGAAATCAGATATGAAAATGCCACTAGCTGAAGTCTCCAACTAAGGTAATCGCATCAACTCTCAACTAGAGAAGGCTTAAAACTCTCTGAATGGTACTGTCTTCTTTCCAAGTTATAGCTGAGCACAGTCAATGATACAAAAAAGGGGGGCAGACTTGCATACAGCTAGTCTTATAGGACTTTGCAGATCCTTTGCCAATCCACAAGCCTGAGAGGAAGCAATGAATGAACCAATGAAAATTTAGTCCAGCAGGCCAGCCAAGGACTAGATCTCAGTGTGCAGCTAATTTAAGGCCAGAGATGACACATAAGCAAAACAGGTCTGTTGCTCTATCAGATATTATGAATAATTTGAGTCTATGATTTGGAATGGATAGTTTTTGTTTGTTTGCATTTGTTTTTTAAATATAGGAGGAAGCTATGTTAACTGTGCATGCATTGTGGGGAACTGATTCCCAACTGGTTTATGGCCTAGTTAACCTCCACTAAGATATATACATGTTAATCTAAGTGCTCAAAATAACTAATAATTTTGGCCACCCAATGTGAGCACCACAAAGGGGCCTGATTTTCAGCAGGGGGTTGATCAGCACTTTCTTAAAATTGGGCTCCATTGAAGTGTTTGAATTTAGGCACCTAAAGATCACTGGTTACTTTTAAAAAATATTAACCATATGCCATGTTCTCAGGCTAAAGTGTCTGTGATGTTGCATTCTATATGATTTTATGAAAGTATGCTGATGAATGTGAATACAATGTAACTAAAATATGCTTCATGCAAAAGGTCTCTTGTAAGGTATCATTACAAAGCTTATAATCTACTGAGTGTGATCATCCTAGTTGTATAAATGCATCACTCTTGTATCTGAAACTAGAAATATGAAATATAACTCTGGGGTCCCATTGTAGTTATGCAAAGTGTGGGCCATTAATGGTGGTTTGGAATTTTGATGGCTCCCATTAACCAGGACAATTGACTGTAGATGGCTCTGTTTTACTTGTAAGTCTTCCTGTATAACTGTATGTTGGCAAGTGAGTAATGAAGTCTTACAATGACATGTGACCATGTCACCTGAACTGGAATCCATCTTTAACCTGGTGTTTTTCCATTGAGAAGCAGGGATGGAAACCAGAGAGGGACAAAGGATTCCCGCCTTATGCAAAAGATATATAAGTGGGTGGAACAGAACAAAGGGAGCTGCAATCATGAGAAATCCCTTAGCTACCACCTGATCTGGAACAAGGTCTGTACCAGGGGAAAGTATTGTGCCCAGACTAGGAAATTAAAATTAAAAAAAAGGTGTCCAGTCTGTGAAAGAAACTTATTGAAACATCTCTGAGGGTGAGATTTTATCTGCATTCAGTTTTATTACTGTATTAGGCTTAGACTTGCATGTTTTATTTTATTTTACTTGGTAATTCACTTTGTTCTGTCTGTTACTACTTGGGACCACTTAAATCCTACTTTTTGTATTTAATAAAATCACTTTTTACTTATTAATTAACCCAGAGTATGTATTAATGCGGGGGGGGGGAGGGCGGGGAACAGCTGTGCATCTCTCTCTATCAGTGTTGTAGAGGTAGAACAATTTATGAGTTTATCCTGTATAAGCTTTATACAGGGGAAAATGGATTTATTGGGGGTTTAGACCCCACTGGGAGTTGGGGATCTGAGTGTTAAAGACAGAAACACTTCTTAACTGAAAGCAGCTTAAGTCTGCAGCTTTGGGGCACGTGGTTCAGACATGGGTCTGGTTTGCAGCAGGCTAGCAGGTCTGGTTCAAACCAGGCAGGGCACTGAAGTCCCAAGCTCCCAAGGCAGGAAAGAAGGGGCAGAAATAGTATTGGCACATAAGTTGGCAGTTCCCAAGGGGGTTTCTGTGATCCAACCCATCACAGTGTCACCTTTACAAGCCCACCACCTCTGTGCTTTTCACAAATTCAGAGATGAGAAGCTGGATAGCTATCTATCTATATATAGCTGATGATAGGTGATGTTAGGAAGGACTAGATCTTATGTTCCAAGTAATAAAGAGCCCTGAAATGTGCACAGTTGCTGCCCTGGGTTATGAGGAAAACATAAGAAAACTTTTTGTGTTCTCTGCACCCTCTCTCAGGCACCCATGGAGAAGTTGAGCACAATCTAGTGCTTTTTAAAATTCTCATTTGATCACTCATCTCACACCCAGAGCAAAGGTTAAAAACACCCATGCAAAAATGTGGTGTTAAGGAGCTGCTGACACAGTCATGGCTATAGTAGAACTAATCTGTGCCACTGATCAAGTTTATTGGGAAATGTGACTATTCATTAGCTAATCTAGTGGTAATTGTTTTTTACCCACAAGAAAACAGCAGTTAGTTTTAGTGCCATATTGACAAAATACAAAAGAAAACCATGCGGTGGGGAACAGGGGTTTGTTGGACACTGTCAGTAAGATTAAATTTGGGCACATGGACCAATACTAGGATTTCAGAAACACTAGGCCAGTGTTTTTTGCAACAGTGTTACACTGTTGACTCATATTTAGCTTGTGATCTATTATGACCCGCAGGATCCCTTTCTGTAGTACTCCTTCCTAGTCTGTCATTTCCCATTTTACATGCATGCAATTGATGGTTCCTTCCTAAGTGCAGTACTTTGCATTTGTCCTTTTTAAATTTCATCCTATTGACTTCAGACCATTTCTTCAATTTGTCCAGATCATTTTGAATTTTAATCCTATCCTCCAAAGCACTTGCAACCCCTCCCAGCTTGGTATCCTCTGTAAACTTTATAAGTGTACTTTCTCTGCCATTATCTAAATCATTGATGAAGCTATTGAACAGAACCGGACCCAGAGCTGATCCCTGCAGGACCCCACTTGTTATGTCCTTCCAGCTTGATTGTGAACCATTGATAACTACTCTCCGGGAATGGTTTTCTAACCAGTTATGCACCCACCTTGTAGTAGCTCCATATAGGTTTATTTCTCTACTTTGTTTATGAAAAAGCCATGTGAGACAGTCTCAAAACCCTTACTAAAGTCAAGATATACAACTTCTATTGCTTCCCCTCATCCAAAAGGTTTGTTACCATTTCAAAGAAAGCTATTAATTTGGCTTGACATGATTTGTTCTTGACAAATCCATGCTGACTGTTACTTATCACCCTATTATCTTCTAGGTGTTTGCAAATTGATTGCTTAATTATCTTTATGGGTACTGAAGTTAAGATGACTGGTCTGTAATTCTCCAGGTTGTTCTTATTTCCTTTTTTTATAGATGGGCACTATATTTGCCCTTCTCCAATCCTCTGGAATCTTTCATGTCTTCCATGGCTTTTTGAAGATAATCGATAATGGCTCAGATATCCCCTCCTTGAGCATCAAACTTGTCTAAGTAATTTTTAGCTTGTTCTTTCTCAGGAGGAGCAATAAAGTTGGAATCTTGGCCTTGTCCCCAAGAAGGACCCTACTATTTGTGTAAACATTAAGGAATAGGATTGTGAGACTTTAGGAAAATCAATCCCTGTTTGCCACAGTTTCTCTATCTCTAATACAAGGATAATAATCTAATCTGTTCAATACACCAGATAGGTCTCTCCTTACTACTGCCAAATACTGCCAGTGATGACAGTAAAAAGCACAGAAAGAGCAACAGAGCTACAGACATATCAGCAGCAGTTAGCTATATCAGCTGCTGCTCCTGCATGTACTGCTGAGTAATTGATGCAGTGACACACCACACTAAGGCTGGGTCTACACTACCCGCCTGAATCGGCGGGTAGAAATCGACCTTTCGGGGATAGATTTATCACGTCGGGACGCGACAATCGATCCCCGAATCGACGCTCTTACTCCACCAGCGGAGGTGGGAGTAAGCGCCGTCGACGGGAAGCCGCAGAGGTCGATTTTGCCGCCGTCCTCACAGTGGGGTAAGTCGGCTGCGATACGTCGAATTCAGCTACGCTATTCAAGTAGCTGAATTTGCGTATCTTAAATCGACCCCCACCTCCCCCCGTAGTGTAGATGTAGCCTAAGAAAAAGCTGGTTTCTCTCCCCCTATAGCCACGTCTTGTTGACCACCAAGTTCAGCATTCTCATCTAGTTTCAAAGGAACTGACATAGAAGAAGAATGTGTTTTCCTATCCAAATCCTTAATCAGCAAGAGAAGCCTCATCCTTGAGCTGACAAGTGGACAACTTGCACTCTGGGCTATGGCAGTTGGAAAAAATTTGAACAGAACTTTTTTCCATCAGAACTGTTGTTTAGCCAAAACCAAAACGATTTGCAGAAACATACTGCTTTTTACAGAAATTTCCTCTGGAAGGTTTCTCTGGTCCAGCATGGAATAGGGATAGGGCAGAATGAGAACCTCCCAGCACAGGTCAATGGCCTGATGGAAAGGGTGCTCACTTGAAATGCGGGAGACTGGTTCAAGTGCCTGTTCTGAATCAGGCAGAGCAGAGACTTCTTGAACCTGGGGTGAATGGATCTCATTTTTTCATGAAATACTTCAAAATGTCTCAAAATGAGATTTCATTATTCATGAAATGGTAGTGTAACCCTTCTGTCAGGTTGCTGCTGGCTTTACAAGGGTCATGTTCAGTATCTAGGGGTTCCTTTTCAACAATACAACACAAAACTGGCTCGAGTCCCCACCCAGTGACCTGGCACAATTATACACCACCCTCTGGCACCTCTAAGAGGCAATACTTCCTCTCTCGCAAGCATAAAGTCTGAGTGTAGCAAAAACTTTTAATAAAAGGAGGGAAGTAACTCAGCATTAATTTGGGAAAACACCACAACTAGGGTTCATAAATATAAACCATGAGCAAAAGACCCACCCCCAAGTAAGTTGGGCAGCATCCTTTTCCCCTCAGGTTCTTAAGTCCAGGTGTTCTGTCCCATGTAGTGGCACCAAGACCACTTAGAGAAATTGAAGCTGCTCTACAGCCTTAGCTAATGGCCAGTTGGTTTTTATCTCATGTGATAGAGGCTCATGCACTAAGATGCATAGGCCCCAGGTTCGATCCCGCCCACTGACGACAGGGGTCTCTCAGTGTTACATGAAGAAACGCTTTCCCCCCCTCTTTTGTTGAAGTAAAACCCCTTTTTGCTACTGTTCCTGACTTACTTTACTTGGAGAGAACAGGAGTACTTGTGGCACCTTAGAGACTAACAAATTTATTAGAGCATAAGCTTTCATGGGCTACAACCCACTTCTTCAGATGCATATAGAGTGAAACATATATTGAGGAGATATATATACACACATACAGAGAGCATGAACAGGTGGGAGTTGTCTTACCAACTCTGAGAGGCCAATTAAGTAAGAGGAAAAAAACTTTTGAAGTGATAATCAAGATAGCTCAGTACAGACAGTTTGATAAGAAGCAAGTGTGAGAATACTTACAAGGGGAGATAGATTCAATGTTTGTAATGGCTCAGCCATTCCCAGTCCTTATTTAATCCTGAGTTGATTGTGTCTAGTTTGCATATCAATTCCAGCTCAGCAGTCTCTCGTTGGAGTCTGTTTTTGAAGTTTTTCTGTTTTAAGATAGCCACCCGCAGGTCTGTCATAGAATGACCAGACAGGTTAAAGTGTTCTCCCACTGGTTTTTGAGTATTATGATTCCTGATGTCAGATTTGTGTCCATTAATTGTTTTGCGTAGAGACTGTCCGGGTTGGCCAATGTACATGGCAGAGGGGCATTGCTGGCACATGATGGCATATATCACATTGGTAGATGTGCAGGTGAACGAGCCCCTGATGGTATGGCTGATGTGATTAGGCCCTATGATGATGTCACTTGAATAGATATGTGGACAGAGTTGGCATCAGGCTTTGTTACAAGGATAGGTTCCTGGGTCAGTGTTTTTGTTCAGTGATGTGTGGTTACTGGTGAGTATTTGCTTCAGGTTGTGGGGTTGTCTGTAAGCGAGGACAGGTCTGTCTCCCAAGATCTGTGAGAGTAAAGGATCATCTTTCAGGATAGGTTGTAGATCTCTGATGATGCGCTGGAGAGGTTTTAGTTGGGGGCTGAAGGTGACAGCTAGTGGTGTTCTGTTATTTTCTTTGTTGGGCCTGTAGGAGGTGACTTCTGGGTACTCGCCTGGCTCTGTCAATCTGTTTTTTCACTTCAGCAGGTGGGTATTGTAGTTTTAAGAATGCTTGATAGAGATCTTGTAGGTGCTTGTCTCTATCTGAGGGATTAGAGCAAATGCGGTTATATCTTAGAGCTTGGCTGTAGACAATGGACCGTGTGGTGGATGGAAGCTGGAGGCATGTAGGTAAGTGTAGCGGTCAGTAGGTTTCCGGTATAGGGTGGTATTGATGTGACCATCGCTTATTAGCACAGTAGTGTCCAGGAAATGGACCGCTTGTGTGGATTGATCTAGGCTGAGGTTGATGGTGGGATGGAAATTATTGAAATCATGGTGGAATTCCTCAAGGGCTTCTTTTCCATGGGTCCAGATGATGAAGATGTCATCAATGTAGCGCAAGTAGAGTAGGGGCGTTAGGGGACGAGAGCTAAGGAAGCGTTGTTCTAAGTCAGCCATAAAAATGTTGGCATACTGTGGGGCCATGCGGGTACCCATAGCAGTGCCGCTGACTTGAAGGTATATATTGTCCCCAAATGTGAAATAGTTGTGGGTGAGGACAAAGTCACAGACTTCATCCACCAGGTTAGCTGTGACATTATTGGAGATACTGTTCCTGATAGCTTGTAGTCCATCTTTGTGTGGAATATTGGTGTAGAGGGCTTCTACGTCCATAGTTGCCAGGATGGTGTTTTCTGGAAGTTCACCGATGGATTGTAGTTTCCTCAGGAAGTCAGTGGTGTCTCGAAGATAGCTAGGAGTGCTGGTAGCATAGGGTCTGAGGAGAGAGTCCACATAACCGGACAAGTCTGATGTTAGGGTGCCAATGCCTGAGATGATGGGGCGTCCAGGATTTCCAGGTTTATGGATCTTGGGTAGCAAATAGAATGTCCCTGGTCGGGGTTCTAGGCATGTGTCTGTACAGATTTGTTCCTGTGCTTTGTCAGGGAGTTTTTTTAGCAGATGGTGTAGTTTCTTTAGGTAATCCTCAGTGGGATCAGAGGATAATGGCCTGTAGAATGTGGTGTTAGAGAGCTGTCTAGCAGCCTCTTGGTCATATTCCAATTTATTCATGATGACGACAGCACCTCCTTTGTCAGCCTTTTTGAAAATGATGTCAGGGTTGTTTCTGAGGCTGTAGATGGCATTGTGTTCAGCATGGCTGAGGTTATGGGGCAAGTGATGTTGCTTTTCCACAATTTCAGCCTTTGCACGTTGACGGAAGCAATCTTTGTAGAAATCCAGTCTGTTGTTTCGACCATCCGGAGGAGTCCACGCAGAATCCTTTTTTTTTTGTAGTGCTGGTAGGGGGGATTCTGTGGGTTAGTATGCTGTTCAGAGGTATGTTGGAAATATTCTTTGAGTCAGAGACGTCGAAAGTAGGATTCTAGGTCACCGCAGAACTGTATCATGTTTGTGGGTCTGGAGGGACAAAAGGAGAGGCCCCGAGATAGGACAGACTCTTCTGCTGGGCTAAGAGTATAGCTGGAAAGATTAACAATATTGCTGGGTGGGTTAAGGGAACTACTATTGTGACTCCTTGTGGCATGTAGCAGTTTAGATAGTTTAGTGTCCTTTTTCCTTTGTAGAGAGGCAAAGTTTGTCTTGTAAATAGCTTGTCTAGTTTTTGTAAACTCTATCCATGAGGAAGTTTGTGTGGAAGGTTGGTTTCTTATGAGAGTATCCAGTTTTGAGAGCTCATTCTTAATCTTTCCCTGTTTGCTGTATAGGATGCTGATCAGGTGGTTTCGCAGTTTCTTTGAGAGTGTGTGACACAGTCTCTCAGCATAGTCTCTGTGATATGTAGATTGTAATGATTTTTTTACCTTTAGTCCTTTTGGTACGATGTCCATCTGCTTGCATTTGGAAAGGAAGATGATGTCTGTCTGTATCTGTACAAGTTTTTTCATGAAGTTGATGGATTTCCACTCCTAACATCCACACTTTAACCTATCTGGTCATTCTATGACAGACCTGCGGGTGGCTATCTTAAAACAGAAAAACTTCAAAAACAGACTCCAACGAGAGACTGCTGAGCTGGAATTGATATGCAAACTAGACACAATCAACTCAGGATTAAATAAGGACTGGGAATGGCTGAGCCATTACAAACATTGAATCTATCTCCCCTTGTAAGTATTCTCACACTTGCTTCTTATCAAACTGTCTGTACTGAGCTATCTTGATTATCACTTCAAAAGTTTTTTTCCTCTTACTTAATTGGCCCCTCAGAGTTGGTAAGACAACTCCCACCTGTTCATGCTCTCTGTATGTGTGTATATATATCTCCTCAATATATGTTTCACTCTATATGCATCCGAAGAAGTGGGTTGTAGCCCACGAAAGCTTATGCTCTAATAAATTTGTTAGTCTCTAAGGTGCCACAAGTACTCCTGTTCTTTTTGAGCATACAGACTAACATGGCTGCTACCCTGAAACCTTTACTTGGAGAGAATTGCCTCTTACCCCACAACAGAAGGGAAAGATCTCAGATATTTCCCAGGTGCTTACGTTCCCTTTATAATATGATCTTATATTAGTAAAACATGTAAGGCTTATTTAAAATAAGCTACTGGAAAAGGAAAGAGAAGAAGCGCCAAACAGTTCCCCTGCTGAAAGTCAGAGGGAATTAAATTAAGGCAATAAACTCCATGAAAACAATTCTCTCAGGTCAAAGGGGATATTCACAAGGCAGAGGCTAATCAGGCCTAAACTTCATAACAGACACACTAATGACCTGGTTTTCATGGAGCTAGGACTCTGCAGCTCCTACTGAAGTCTATATTACTGGCATAGACACAGCATAACAAGCATACACAGGTTTTTTGCCCTGTGTCTAGTGTACACTGGAATGCAAAGGGCAAATATAAAACATTGTAAAATAATATTATGAAGCATAACTCACTCCCAATCTGTTTTGATTACAACATTTTGTTGTAATTGAACATTTGTTGAACAAATATTTTTTATCAAACAGAGAAAGTCAAAATTATGTGTGTGGGCTCAGCCAATCAACGATCCAAAATCAACGCCATGTGATTTACGAGTGAACAGGCTAAATTCCACAAATAAATTATTTGCTGTAAACAGTTTGCCCAGCCTTTGCTCTGTATATTCATTTCATTTTTTTTCTATTCATTGCCATGACACAGTAAATTCAGCAAGACATTTTTCATATTCATGGCATTTTGCAAAGAAAATAATTAAATGGAAATATTTAATATGGATTCATTTTGATTAAAGAATATGTATACAATTTTATTACTTATACAGAGAAGCCTGGCTTAGCTTATTGGGTACTTTTAAGCAGAAACTTGGTTAAAATAAATGAAAGGCAATATTCAGATCAATTACATTGTTTAAGCTGTTTTGTTACAATTATTTTAAGCAGCTAAGAATCTATTAAACCAAAATTCTGAGTTTCATCGGATTAATCTACAGAGATATGAATTCTTCCAAACTTAAGCTGCTGAAGAACACAGAAGTGCTTCAGGATAAATATTCCCATCTTGGCTCATATAGGAAAAATGACATTTCAAACAAGCCTACCTACATTCCCCCAAGTTCATAGCCATTTACCTGTATTTTATCTGCACATGCTAGATAAATTTACATAAGCGCTTTCATTTGGAAAATAATAATTCTAGTTAAAACAGAACCACATAAAGCAAATAATATTTAACATTATCTATCAACTATTTGTGGCGCTGTAACATCCTGAGGCTCTAACCTGGATTAGAATCTCATTGTGCTAGTTGCTGTACTGTACACAAATTGAAAGACATAGCCCTGTCCCACCGAGCTGACAATCTATTTTAAGACAAGGCACACCAACTGAGTGACAAACAAGAAGAAAAGGAGAGGGGAGATAGAAGAAATAAATATACGCTAAGTTCACGTGTTACAGAACCTGGCTATTGAAGACAATGGGAGCCTTCCAATTACACATGACACAGCACTGTGAAACCTCTGTAGCAAAATATAGCTGGGGCACAATATTTGCTTGTGATACTCCTCCAATTGAACAAAGGTGCCAATTGTTTTTAAGAGGGCAATTTGTTTTTACATGTGTACCTACATGTGCATAATATAGCTACCATATTATCCTAACTATAATATCTAATATATAGCAACTGATACTGAAGGAAGCAGTTTATAAATTGAGCCAAATGAAATATAACCTCTACAAAGGGAGCACAAAAGAAGTGGAGAGGATGGAAGGTGCCATTTACTCCCTTTTATCAGTGGACCATATCACTGCTCCACAGGGCTGCTACTTTCTCCCCTCATGCAGGTAGCCGGGGAGGGGCAGGGAGTGGGCAAACCCTTAACTGTCCCCTCAATACACTAGGCAGTATAGTTATGTCAGAGAGCCTACATTGTGTTATGTATAGACTGGTTACAGTTTACTCTCTCCTGGAGCAGCAGGGAGTCTGAATCACAATCTTCCTCCCATTCTCTCTCCTGGGCTGTTCCAGAGGCAGCATAGCAAAACACTTCTCTGTGGTATGGGCTAGTTTACAAACTGACTCTAGTCATTTATCAACCACTGAAATGTAGCTGACTTTCTGAGCAGGGCCCATAGATCTGGTTAAAAAGCGTTTGAGTTAGGGTTACCATACGTCCTCTTTTTCCCAGACATGTCCGGCTTTTCGGCAGTCAAACCCCCGTCCGGGGGGAATTGCCAAAAAGCCGAACATGTCCGGGAAAATAGCGGCTCTGCTACTCCCCTGACTCTTCGGCTCTGTTTAAGAGCCGAGCTGCCCGAGCGCTATGGGCTTCAGGCAGCCCCCTTGCCTCCGGACCCCAGCTGCCGGCCGGGCACTTCCCCTCCCGGGCTCCGGCGGCGCAGGGTCCGGAGGCACGGGGGCTGCCCGAAGCCAGTAGCGCTGGGGCAGCTCGGCTCTTAAACAGAGCCGAAGAGTCAGGGGAGGAGCAGACCCTGCGCCCCCGGCTGGGCGCTTCCCCTCCCGGGCTCCAGCTGCACTGGGGAAGCGCCGGCCGGGGGCGCAGGGTCTGGGGGCTGCCTGGCAAACCGTGAAGCTGGTAGCGCTCGGGCAGCCCTTTCCGCGTGGCTGGGAGTGGGAGGGAGGAGGGGGCGGAGTTAGGGTGGGGAAGGGGCGGAGTTGGGGCGGGGCTAGGGTGGGGAAATGTGCGGGGCCAGGGCCCATGGAGGGTCCTCTTTTTTTATTTATTAGATATGGTAACCCTATTTGAGTAATTGTCACCATTACATGGTGAACTGAGCCTGAGACCGCTTTTAGTTCTCTCTTGAATGAATGCTTTAGGTGACAGGCTGGTGTCCTGTACCTCACTCTGGGTGTAACCAAATAGTCCAACCACTCTGGGGTGGGATCTCTGCAGTGCAACCCTCTGGCTCTCAACTATGTTAAGGATACAGACCCAACTTGACTTTTGCATCTGTGACAGCATAAATTTGCAGTGACACAGAAATAGTGACTTCAAAACCAGATATTATTAATTCCTCAAAACGAACAAAGTATTGCCAAGTAGTGGGCAAAAAACAATACAAGGGCCATGCATGTGGGTGTTTCTTACAGCTCACACTTTGCTTGCAAGACGTTTTAAGTACCACCCAGCCCAACCAACCTCCAACTCTAGTTGGGAGAAGATTGACTGAATCACAACATCTGTGTTTCACAGTCAGTCTGAGTGTCAGTCTCAGGCTGCTGACAACCCTTTCGCTCCCTTCCTTTCTTCAGGCTAGCATTTGATCTAGATTCAGCCTGGGAAAGCTAAAATTTGCCAGCCTAGCTGGGACCAGGCAAGGGATACTCCTCAATTGATAGCTCCCCACATTGTCTTATCTTTGCCATTGTTTCATTTCCTGTTGACTTCCCCTTTTACAGCCTCATGTGATTTAATTCTTGGCAGTCAGACACAATAATGTCACCCAGATTAACTGAGGTGCATATGATATTTATAAGAAATAATACCAATTTCCCAGTTCTCTACCATTCTGCATTAATATCTGCTGAACAGGGTCAATCACATCAAACAGCCTTTATGAGGAAAGTGACAAGTGACATTTCCTCTGAAAGTAATATTACTTCTGAACAGAGTCTTTAGTCAGTAAAATCTAAAAGCAACAAGACTGCAGATTGTTTTCTGTAGCTTATGAAACAGGGATACTAATACAGAAGAGTTCAGATTTTCATATTGTGAAGTATCCTTACAGACACCTCCAATTCAAATACTAACTTACTTTAAGTTATCCCATTGCTACTAAAAAATCTTTGAAAGGGTACCAAATAGCATTAATTTCTGGCAAGCATTTTTCTCAAGGAGAGATGCTGTCAAAATACATTACGAAGCCAGAGGGGAAAAAAATATTGTAGGATCAGCATAAGAAAAAATACACAAAGGAGATACTTTCTAAAAAAAAAACAAAGAAAACCCCCACAAACAAACCCACAAACCACCTGAACATTTAACCGGTTTTAAAGCAAGAAAAAAGTTATTTGGGGAACAAACAACATTACCAGTTTCTTCCCTACTAAAAGCCTTCAAATTGATCTGACAAACTCTTACTCAAGCAAGTACTCCTAGTGAATCATCGAATTACTTGAAATTCGAAAGGCTGCTCATCCGAATGGTGGTTTGAAGGATCAAGCCCCTTCTTTCTTTTTCTCCTGTACAGAAATGTAATTCATAGAGTTTCATATATAATGGATCTATTAGTGTGTCTAGGAGAAACCCAGATTTTCAGGGCTTTGTATGGGCTTGTCCACACGGGATGGAGTAGGGGAAGGGGAGGAATAGATTGCACTAACCCAAGTCAATGAATATTGAAAATGCCTGCAAACACCTGATGCAAACTTTCAACATGCACTAATTCCCTATTTGCTGAAAATTCTGTACTCCACTTTTAAAGTGGAGTAAGTTCACTGATAACTGAGCTAGTGCGGACTACTGTATGTGTGGACTGTCGTGGGGTAGGTACACCCCATCACGGGGTGTTGGGTCACGTAGGGTTAGATGAAAGGGTGGAGGTGATTCTGCAGCAGGTCAGGTCATACACCGATGACCCTTAGTGTAATATAGGATAGTATTACTTAGTGAATAGACTCAGTGAGCGGCCCTTCCCGTCAAGGTAGCATGGCTCAATGGCCGGAGTCAGTGACAGGCCCTTCCCATCAGGGCAGTGTGGCCCAATTGCCGGAGTCAGTGAAGTAGTCCACTTCTGAGAGATTGCACGATTGGTTGGCCCATTGAGGGAGTGGACCACCACTCAGGGGTGTGTGGCATCCTGGGTAAGGGGACTCAGGCCCTCCCTGCTCCTCCAAGCCCCAGCCCAGGGCCCTGTGATGGTGGGGGTGCTCACCACCGAGTCAGTGGGGATCCTCCCAAAACATGCATCGCTGACCAGTCCCCCGGTTCACGTACTGGAGAAAAGTTCGAGTCCCCTGGGCTGCTTCATACCCTTTCCCCATCATCAAAACTCCCTAGGTCCTGGGTCTCTGGGATCCTCAAATGGCTGGGCTCCCACTGGGGCTGTCCTTTCTTGGGGCTCATCGGGAAGCCTGTAGTCTCCAGTCAGGAACTTTATGAGCCATAGTCCCGTAGTTGGGGTTTGCAGCAACTCCGTGCAGTAGCCTGCATCCTTCCCCAGCAGCAGCCTCTCCAGACTGAGCTGGGCTGCTACCTTTTATATCAGGGATCAGCAACCTTCGGCACGTGGCCCGCCAGGGTATGCCCTCTGGTGGGCCGGGCCAGTTTGTTTACCTGCCGTGTCTGCAGGTTCGGCCGATTGCAGCTCCCACTGGCCGCGGTTCGCCGTTCCAGGTCAATGGGGGCTGCGTGAAGCAGCAGCCAGCACATCCCTTGCCCCGCACCTCTTCCAGCAGCCCCCATTGGCCTGGAGAAGCGAACCATGGCCAGTGGGAGCCGCGATTGGCTGAACCTGCGGATGGGGCAGGTAAACAAACCGTCCCGGCCCGCCAGGGTAAGCTCCCTGGCGGGCCGCGGGCCAAAGGTTGCCGATGCCTGTTTTATATGCTGCCTCCAGGTTGAGCATGCCCAGCAGGGTGGAGAGGCAGGGCTTCCTCAGCCTGAAAACCAGAGTTAACCCTTTCGGTGCTGGTGTGGGGTAGGTACACCCCATCACATGAACTTAATACTTCTATGCACTAGTTTGGCCAGTATAGGCGTATTTGTTCCTGAGTTTAAGTACATTATAGTAATATTACTCCAGCAGTGTTACACCATGCCTCATGCAACCACTTGGAGCCATGCAGAGATCCTTGATCTCCTCAGTCTCCTCACCATCTGGGAGAAGTGACGGTGCAGGCAACTCTTGTGACCAACCACCACAATAAGAAATTTTACAGGACTAGGCAGATATCCTAGAAGCATCACATCCAGGATGATGATGAGTGCTGTATAAAGAGCAAAGAGCTCAGGAAAATTTACAAGAAAGCCAGGAGGGCTATAGACAAATCTGGCATTTGACCTATCTATTTTATGAGAAGTTGGACAGGTAGTTAAGCACTGGAAGAAATTGCCTATGGAGGTTGTGGAATCTCTGTCATTGTCGGTTTTTAAGAACAAGTTAGACAAACATCTGTCAGGAATGGTCTAGTTATTATGTTGTCCTGCCTTGAGTGCAGGGGACTGGATTAGATGACCTACTGAGGTCCCTTCCAGTCTTACAAGTCTATGATTCTATGAATTTTTGATGGCATGCCATTATAGAACACAGTGCCTTTGGATATTACAGGGTAATGGGAACACCAACAGATGCTCCCTGATGTAGCGCCACAGCCTTGCTCCCACAGACCACTCCCCTCCACGGCCCTAGCATAGAGCAGCAAGAGTACATGGAAGCCAAGCTCATTCAAGGCATCCAAAGCAACTGGCAACTTTGAACTCTGACAAAACAAAAGAAGGAGTAAAAGCAGAGACAAGACCTACACCCCTCTATGAAATCACTTAGAAAAGTTAGATGCCTGAAAGTCACCAGGGCCTGATGAAATGCATCCTAGAATACTCAAGGAGCTAATAGAGGAGGTATCTGAGCCTCTAGCTATTATCTTTGGAAAATCATGGGAGACGGGAGAGATTCCAGAAGACTGGAAAAGGGCAAATATAGTGCCCATCTATAAAAAGGGACATAAAAACAACCCAGGAAACTACAGACCAGTTAGTTTAATTTCTGTGCCAGGGAAGATAATGGAGCAAGTAATTAAGGAAATCATCTGCAAACATTTGGAAGGTGGTAAGGTGATAGGGAATAGCCAGCATGGATTTGTAAAGAACAACTCATGCCAAACCAATCTGATAGCTTTCTTTGATAGGATAACGAGTCTTGTGGATAAGGGAGAAGCTGTGGATATGGTATACCTAGACTTTAGTAAGGCATTTGATATGGTTTTGCATGATATTCTTATCGATAAACTAGGCAAATACAATTTAGATGGGGCTACTATAAGGTGGGTGCTAACTGGCTGGATAACCGTACTCAGAGAGTTGTTATTAATGGTTCCCAATCCTGCTGGAAAGGCATAACGAGTAGGGTTCCGCAGGGGTCTGTTTTGGGACCGGCTCTGTTCAATATCTCCATTAACGACTTAGATATTGGCATAGAAAGTACGCTTATTACGTTTGCGGATGATACCAAACTGGGAGGGATTGCAACTGCTTTGGAGGACAGGGTCATAATTCAAAATGATCTGGACAAATTGGAGAAATGGTCTGAGTTAAACAGGATGAAGTTTAACAAAGACAAATGCAAAGTGCTCCACTTAGGAAGAAAAAATCAGTTTCACACGTACAGAATGGGAAGAGACTGTCTAGGAAGGAGTACGGCAGAAAGGGATCTAGGGGTTATAGTGGACCACAAGCTAAATATGAGTCAACAGTGTGATGCTGTTGCAAAAAAAGCAAACATGATTCTGGGATGTATTAACAGGTGTGTTGTGAGCAAGACACGAGAAGTCATTCTGCTGCTCTACTCTGCTCTGGTTAGGCCTCAGCTGGAGTATTGTGTCCAGTTTTGGGCACCACATTTCAAGAAAGATGTGGAGAAATTGGAAAGGGTCCAGAGAAGAGCAACAAGAATGATTAAAGGTCTTGAGAACATGACCTATGAAGGAAGGCTGAAAGAATTGGGTTTGTTTAGTTTGGAAAAGAGAAGACTGAGAGGGGACATGATAGCAGTTTTCAGGTATCTAAAAGGGTGTCATAAGGAGGAGGGAGAAAACTTGTTCACCTTAGCCTCTAAGGATATAACAAGAAGCAATGGGCTTAAACTGCAGCAAGGGAGGTTTAGGTTGGACATTAGGAAAAAGTTCCTAACCGTCAGGGTAGTTAAACACTGGAATAAATTGCCTAGGGAGGTTGTGGAATCTCCATCTCTGGAGATATTTAAGAGTAGGTTAGATAAATGTCTATCAGGGATGGTCTAGAGAGTATTTGGTCCTGCCATGCAGGCAGGGGACTGGACTCGATGACCTCTTGAGGTCCCTTTCAGTCCTAGAATCTATGAATCTATGAATAGGAGCCTGCCCACCCTTACTGTTGTGTGCTGTCCCCTCCACCACCACACCGGGTGAATGTCATAATGTTTCCACTTTAAAACTGTGTTTCGTGTTCTTTTAACCACTATAACCAAAGTTTGTAATATTTTCAAAGTTTTGTGGGGGTTTTATTATAATTTGTGGGCATAATTTGTGCAAACAATTAAAAAATCCGAAAGCATCTGCAATGCATGATACACACAAGTCCCATCAACTTTTAACAAAATCGCAGTGTCATAGGTTTTTACAGAGGTATAAAAGCACACACAGAGCATAAAATAAAGAATCCACAACATGCCACTTCTAACACGAATATCAGTGCCAAGGCTCAAAATGCAGTCCTCCCCAGGATGATGGCTGGGTATACAGCTGCACATTTTCAGAGACCTGCCTCAAAATAAGAACAAAAGGTATCCCTGACAGAATTTCCCTGCTAGTTTACACTTTGCAGCTTATTCCTTGCTGGCTGCTCATACTACTGAGCATGTCTCTGCAACTCAGTCTTACACCCATTATTAAGACATCCTTCCTTACTCTCACAAATATTGTGCAAAATACAACAAGAAGCTATAACCCTAGGTAAGTAACATTCTGTAGCCGCTAATCTAAGCCATAAAATTGGACCACCTCACTTTCAGATGACCAAATTCCCACTCCATTGTCATTCTGCAACTGCTGAGGCAATAGTTAAACAATCTTTTCTTCTGTCCATGTTCCCTGTAAATGGTTTCATTAGCCAGGGAAGTACAGAATTAGCCAGTGTCTCCCAGGACTGCCAAAGCAACCTCTACACCATAATGAATCATAAAGGCAAATTCTCCATTGTTCATTAAAGTAAACAGGTGAGAGTTCTGAAAGATCCTAGCATTGTGAACCTTTCCAGACCAATCAACCAAGTCATAGATCAAATGGCAAATGAGAAGCACATGGGTCCAATCAGTTGCCCCAGTACAATTTGAGAATTCCATGTGTGCAAACCCATTAGTACTCTTCTGAGCACTACCAAGCTTTATAACCCAGTGCAATAGTACCTTCTACAGAGCAGTACACACCTGAATGACAGTTGTCCCAGCATTTAATCTTCCCATGCTGAATTGGTTGCTATGGGTAAGTAACAGTCAGGGATGGCCAGGTTTTTTATATGGTGACAGCAACCTGTTGCTCAACGGGTATAGAAGTCCACCTACTGGCACACTGCTGCAGCAACTCCAAGGCAAGTTCAGCACACATATTAAAAAAAAAGTTGCCTTCACCGTCTAAAATTCTGTCATCATGTGGTCATCCCAGGTCTTCAGAACAATCCTTTCCTATCCATCAATGCTGGTTTCCTGAGACCAGAAAAGCCACTGCGTGAAGCTGCTCCAGGAACCATTCAAGCAGCTGTTACTCAGTATTAGCCTCCCATTCCTTGTCATCTTCCTCCTACTGTTGGAGGAGCTGCTGTGGTAGTTGCATCAGCTGCTCAGTAGTGTAAAGGTTGAAATCCAAAGCCCAAGCCACCCAATACCAATAGCTCAAATAAAGCCCCATTTGTCTCTGTGTATATGTGGTTGCCATCATTGTGGTGCTAGCTAACAGTAATTCAAAACATGGGAGTAATCTACCCAGAAACAGAAACCATGGGACAGAGGGAGTGGAATCACTGGACTTTTGGAGTTTGATCCCAAGTCTCAGAATCCATTGGCTTTCAATATATATCCCAGAATAATATGTAGTGGTTAAAGTCCCACAATGCACACAGCAAAGCAAAGGACCACGAAATACCAGACCAGAATACCACATGCTTAGTGTGCACTAAGCCCTGGCCATGTGTACACAATGATGCACAGGTATCTTGTGAGCATTACTGAGACTTATTTACTAGGCACCAACAAGTGCATGTCAACTCAATGTGTATTAACCTCCCTCTTTCCCCAGGTAGACAAGCCCTTACTCTGTCTTAAAAAAATGTGATTTAAAAAGAGATGAGGAACATGCGACCTATGCCTGGCAGATATTTTTTTTACAGTCTTTTTAAGAGACTGACATTGGTTTGAGTGAGGTGGGTTTTTTTTTTTTAATTTAGCGGAAAGGATTCATATCTCTTTATCTAGGTTGACTGATTTTGGATAGTATTTCTGTTCCAACTTAATTTTTAATGTCATTCTTCTGCAGGTGATTAATCCATCATGAGGATTAATTACTTCAGCTATTTTGAAGAAAACAAATTAGAAGAAAGAGTTGGCTGAAGCCAATAAGGACTTGCTTTGTGAGTTAATTGTAGAGAGATCATATGAAGGGTTTCTGAGGGACTATTTGACTCCTGCATGCTCATATCCATGTCTGCAGTTCTCACTATACAGGATATTCCAGCTTGGATCATTCCCCAGACTTCCTTACCTTTGAAATGGAGAGGATCCACTGGCAGAGAAAGGGGGGCTCAACATCTCTGCTGTATTGCCTTCCCTCTCCCATCATCTTCCTCAGTGTCAGTATTCAGTTTATCCAGGGTCCAAAGTGCAAGGGCAGGGAGTAGTCTGGGTAGGCTGCAGTCAGGGATGTACACCCCCCCACCAGATCATGTAACATAAGCAGAAGAAATAGAGCCTGGGGCTGATTTACTTTTTCTGCAAATCTCCACTAAGTGTCCTTGGGTCAGCCAGAGGCAGGAGGCATATATGGTAGCATGGTTCCAAAAAAGGTGAAGGAACACTCAGGACTCAAACTGGAGCAGAGACACAGAATCTCTTCTCTGATGGCTTTGGCCTCTTGTGGATTCACAAATGGTCCTCCCCAGCCTTAAATGAAGTGGAACCAAACTCCCTCCCTCTGACAGGACACCATATCACCCCCTTGAGAGGATCTTCACGTGATTCTCTGAGTCTCTTTCCATGTGTTTTACACAACAGGATGAATTCTTTGTTTTCAAGTAATTGTAATTTTACAGCCAGAATCTCCTGCCCCAGAACCCTCTGGAGAGGTGACTCCAAATAGATACTGTCATGCACAACAGCAGGCAGGTGGCACTGCCCTTCCCTGCCCACCAGGGCCGGCTCTAGGCACCAGCAAAGCAAGCAGTTGCTTGGGGCGGCAGATTTGCAAGGGGCGCAAGAATCCAGCATGGGAGCTAAGAACCAACAGGGGCCACTGGGAGCTCTAGTTCCTTGGTTAGCTCCCTGCCTATAGACCCAGCCCTCAAGCAGGGAAAGAACTACATTTCCCAGCATTCCCTTGGCCACTAGCAATAGGAAGGGGTGTGGGAAAGGCATATGGAACTGAAATCTGCAGCTTGCTGTGAATGGTAGGAACAGAGCCAGCTCTAGGTTTTTTGCTGCCCCCCCTGCCTTGGGCTCCCCGCCGCCCACACCCCCTGCTGCCCCAGCCCTGGGCTCTTCCTCCCCCCACACACCCCCTGCCGCCCCAGCTCTGGCCCCCACCTGCACTCCCCTGCTGCCCCAGCCCTGGGCTCTCCCCCCACTCGCAATTCCTGCTCCCCCAGCCCTGGGCTCTTCCCCAAAGAAGGAATTCGGGGGACTAAATGGACGGTGCACCTCTCTATCTGAAGCCTAACAAGGGAGGTATGTGGATCCCACTAGAATTTAAAATGAAAAGTAAGGGAGCGGAGGCTCTGGACCTGGGCAGCTTTAGATACGGTACCGGGCACTTAGGAGGATTTCCACTTCTGAGCCATGGAAGCAGAAATTGACTTTTCCTCTCCAGATATAGCTAATATTCAGAAAGGGAATCTAGCACTTGCCTTCCTGATTTGAACACCTTCAAAATTCAGGAGTGCTCAAGCTCAATTTGGGCAGCTGTTACTTCATTTCCCCCAAATCAAATATACTGATCCCCTGTAACTTGCTGTAGAAAAAGTAGAATAAATTGAGCAAGAAATGCTTCCCAGTGGTTATTAGGACTGGAATTGCTATTTTCAACAGTCATTGCTTTTTTTTTTTTAAGTTTTAATTTTATTTGTTTAAAAGAAAGACCGTGATAGTGCATTCCCCATAGAAACAAAGAATGGAACAAAAGAATAATAAAGGCACCTCAACTTTTCCTCATTTATGTAGGACAGTCTTATAATGTGCATCCAGATATCCTCTAATCACACAAGCTGAAAATTGTTCCACTTTACTGCAGTTCTGTAACTATATGGGAACCAATCCTGTCTGTGTTCCATGCACATCCAAAATTCCTGCTGAATGACCCGCCCTGGGAGCGAGTTACCAGTGACCGAGGGCTTGGGCAGCAGGAGGGTGCAGTTGGGAGGGGGAGAGCCCAGGGCTGGGGTGGGGGGCAGCCAAAAATTTTTTTGCTTGGGGCAGCAAAAACCCTAGAGCCAGCCCTGCTGCCCACCAGGAGGAATCTACTTGTTTCTAATCCTCTCCACTCACAGAGGAAGTGAGGCAACAGGACCCTTAAAAGCCTGGATGCAGATCTGTAGATTCCATAACAGAACTCCACCACCACTTACCATTCCTCCATTAAAAAAACAACAACCAACTTTAGCCTTCTCTATCTATCTTGTTTATTTTAATTAAAACATAGCCTGCACCAAAGTTATTGGCAGTAGCAAAACTAATCTGATGCATGTTTGCAGAAAATAAGAACAATTATTGCAAAATAATCATTATAAAACACTTCAGCAACCAAAACATTCTCTGTATAACTAAGACGTTTTAAAGAAACTCAGAGCAATATAAGGTAAATGTACTGTAACTGAAGCAGAAAGAGCTACATGACCTCTCATTATTGCCATTAAGTTAGTAATAAAATTGATTTGGATTGCCAGCTTGCTTTACTAAGCAGCCTAATATAATCTGAAAAGTGTGTTCCTGACCCACTCTAAGCTTTTCATTGCAAACATTCACATTGTTATTCATCGTACTGACTTATTGTGCATATACAGGATCCACACTGACCACATGGACTGTCATGGTGAATTTCTATTCTATGAAAAAAGAACAGGAGTACTTGTGGCACCTTAGAGACTAACACATTTATTAGAGCATAAGCTTTTGTGGACTACAGCCCACTTCTTCGGATGCATCCAAAGAAGTGGGCTGTAGTCCACGAAAGCTTATGCTCTAATAAATTTGTTAGTCTCTAAGGTGCCACAAGTACTCCTGTTCTTTTTGCGGATACAGACGCACGGCTGCTACTCTGAAACCTGTCATTATTCTATTCTATGAGTAGGCCACAAGAAACCAATGCTTTAAATAGGCCTTTCTAAAAGAGATTTTGAAGGCTGTTAAATAAATACACTTTTAAAAGTCCACTATTGCAAAATTTACATCACAGTGATTTTCTGACAGAAAATGCTGTTTTCACATCCAAATAAATAAAATAAAAATAAACATTTTTCACTAAAACGTTTCAATTTTGATGAAAATTTGAATTTTCCATTGAGAAAATGAAATATATTTTGGATCAGTTTGACCTATGTTGGAATATTTTGTTTTATTGAATTGATCTGAGATGCTTCACATCAGTTCAAACACACTTTCAAGTGCATTCTCTTTAGCACTTTGCCTTATAGGGGTCCAGTCAGTAAACCTGAACCCCTCATTATCTCCTGTGGACCACCTGGCTGTACTACCTCTCCCATGATGAACCCAGTCATATGACTCCCCAATGACCCAAGCTGCTCAGACAGCTGGATCCACATTGCATTGTGGGAGATGTAGTCCTCTAGGAAGCCCCACCTACAAGAGACTTGGGAGCATAAATTACAACTCCCATAAAGGCAAGAGAAATGCAAAAGTGTAATGTGGATCTTACTCCCAAAACAAAACAAAACCAACACAAAACTGTGACACTGGCTGACCAGGTCAGAGACTCAATGTGCATTCCATACTCAAAGGAAAAGCCCATGTGGGTAGAGACACTGTCTGCTTGCTTTTTGTGTGAAGATACTATAAATATGGATTCAAAGAAAGACCCTGTGTCTTCGAACTGTTTGGATTCTAACAGGACAGAATAACTGAACGAGAAGACAGAGATCCACAGAGTTTTCTAGGTAGCTCTGATAAACTTTTGGGAACCAGGCAAACTACATCTCCACTACCATTTGGAATTACAAACCGTGACTCACCTATCCATATATTTTACCTGCTTTAACCTCTCAATAGCTCTCATTCTTTTTTCTTAGGCTATGTCTACACTACAAAATTAGGTCGATTTTATAGAAGTCAATTTTTAGAAATTGATTTTATACAGTCAATTGCATATTGAGCATTAAGTCGGTGGAATGCATCCTCACTACTGTGGCTAGCATCAACTTACAGAGCATTGCACTGTGGGTAGCTATCCCACAGTTCCCGCAGTCCCTGCTGCCGATTGGAATTCTGGGTTAAGCTCCCAATGCCTGATAGGGCAAAAACATTGTTGTGGGTGGTTTGGGTACATGTTGTCAGTCACCCCTCCCTCCATGAAAGCAACGGCAGACAATCGTTTCATGCCTTTTTTCCTGGGTTACCTGTGCAGACACCATACCACGGCAAGCAGGGAGCCTGCCTGACGTTTGGACGTGACTCTGTAGGAGACAATGATTGCAGGCCACCAGGAGAAGCCCTTGATCTTCCCCCACACAAGCTCCCCAATTCCAAAATCTTTCATATCCTGGTATTCCACCTTTTACCCTGCAACTCTGCTCTCCTGCTCCCCAGCGATGAGCTTGGGGGATCCGCTCTGGTCCTCCTGGGTGCTGCTGGCAGACGTGGTACTGTTGCTCTGGGAGGACTTCTTGGAATCCTCCTCAGTGAGGTCGATCAGGGGCACCTGGACAGACATGGCCATCCTCCTCTTAGAGCACCGAATGGGAACCAGAGACTCCAGGTCACTCTCTTCTTTAAGTTTTGTCTCATGGAGATTCAGTCCTGCCTGGAATATCATGCGAGCTGGAGGCTTCTGCCTCAGGCTGCTTTCCCAGCCAGCAGCACTGCGCGGTCACACCTATCTCTTGCTCCCGTGGCTCATGAAGCCTGGACTGTAGTAAGGAGCAGTTCAACTATAGGCTGAGCAAGTGCAGAACGGTGGTAAAATGTTCCTTTGGATGTTAAAAAGCTTGCTGGCACTGTTTGCTGCCTAGGTCAGACCTCAGCGCAGCCAACATTCCCATTGTTATTGCTGCTTGCTGTGTGCTCCATAATATCTGTGAGAGTAAGGGGAGACGTTTATGGCGGGGTGGGAGCCTGGCGTCCGATTTTGAGCAGCCAGACACCAGGGAGATTAGAAGAGTACAGCAAGGCATGCTGCACATCAGAGAAGCTTTGAAAACCAGTTTCATGACTGGCCAGGCTTTGGTGTGACAGTTGTGTGTGTTTCTCCTTTATGCAACCCCACCCTCTTTGTTGATTTTAATTCCCTGTAAGCCAACCACCCTCCCACTTCAAAATAAAGTAACCATTGTTTTGAAACCATGCATTCTTTCTTTATTAATTAAAAAAATGAGATAACGGTCAAGATAGCCTGGGTGGGGTGGGGGAGGAGGGAAGGACAAGGCCACATTGCTTATTGTAGCCACACTAAAAATCAAACTGTTTGAATGACAGCCTTCTGTTGCTTGGGCCATCCTCTGGAGTGGAGTGGCTGGGTGCCTGGAGCCTCCCCCACCCCGCATTCTTGGGCGTCTGGGTGAGGAGGCTATGGAACATGGGGAGGAGGGTAGGCAATTATACAGTGGATGCAGCGGGGGTCTCTGCTCTTGTTGGCTTTCCTGCAACTCCAACAGATGCTTCATCATGTCTGTTTGCTCCCCCATTAGCCTCAGCATCACATCCTGCCTCCGCTCTTCACGCTCACTTAATTCTTTCCTTGCCTCTACCACTGAATGCCTCCATTCAGTAAGCTGTGTCCTATCAGTGTGGGCGGACTGCATGAGCTCGGAAAACATATAATCGCAAGTGCGTTTTTTTTGCCTTCTAATCTGAGATAACCTCAGGGATGGAGATGATAGGGGGAGCATAGAAACATTCTACAAATCTGGGGGGACTGCATGGTCACCTGTGCTGCTGAGTGCTGCTGAGTTCGCTACGCTGACCAAACAGGAAATGAAAATCAAAAGTTCCTAGGGCTTTTCCTGTGTACCTGACTAGTGCATGGGAGTTCAAAGTGCTATCCAGAACAGTCACAATTGAGCATTCTGGGATAGGTCCCGGAGGCCAATACTATCGATGTGCGTCTGCACCACCCCAAATTCGACCCACCATGGTCGATTTTAGCGCTACTCCCCTCGTCGGGGAGGAGTACAGAAGTCAATTTTAAGAGCCCTTTAGGTCGACAGAATGGGGTTGGTTGTATGGATGCAGTCATTTTTAAATCGACCTAACATGGCTAAATTCGACCTAACCCCGTACTGTAGACTAGGGCTTAGCTAATAAACCTATAGTTAGTTTACTATAGAATTATTAGTTTTTGTCATAGGCTTTTATATTGTGCTCATTATTATAATATCTGAGTGGTTCACACATTAATACATTTATTTCACAACACCCTGTGCAGAGAGGTGGCATTATCATCCCCATTTTACACATGGGGAACTGAAGTACAATCAAAAGTCTCCACTAATTTTGGGTGCCTAGTTTGAGATGCCTAAGTAACTGATTTTTCAGAGTGCTCAGTATTCTATGGCTCTTTATATACTTAAAGCACAGCTCCATTGACTTCAATTTCAGCTGTCTCTGTCCAGCACTTCTGCAAATCAGACCCCCGCAACTCAAATTGGGCACCCAGAGAATGAGTAACACAGCTAGTGACCACCTCTGAAAAGGTTGATGTAATGACTTGCCCAGCATCATACAGGAACTCTGTGGCAGAGGCAGGGATAGAATCCAATTCTCCTGGGAACCATTTACCTGTGATCACGTAATTAAAGACTGTACCATAATGCATATGCACAAGAGGGATGAATTAAGATTACATAATTTTTTTCAAAGAAGTCAGTGGCAAGGAAATTTTTAAACACTTCGGGTAAAACCTGGTCATACTAAGGTCAGTGAAAGTTTTGCCATGAATTGTAACAGAATCAGAATATTACTCTGTTACTTTAAAATGCCGTTTCTGATTTTCCCAGAAAATGCCTACCCTAAAATGAGTAATAGCATGTGACTTTTCATGGAAGTGGAGAGGAGCTGCTTAGTTCCAGGGATATTAGTAGTGAGTAAGGGAAAAAAATTCAGTTTTATAACAAAAAGTTAGCTTCAGCGTTACACATTGAGGCTACTACCATTCCAGAATAAACACATGTCCAAAAATCAGACTTGGTGTGAGTTGGTATAACTTTATTAGCTTTCCCTAGTTAGGAATCTGGCCCACAATCTCTCTCCATTTGCACTACAAAAAAGAACTCAGCCTGCAGTGTGGATTTTTCTTGTGCGCTTTAAAGTCAGGACAACCAATAAACCTGACTGTCAAAGTCACCCAGATCCTATAATTGACTTTATACACATCTACAAATTACTTTTCTTTCCAGCATGGCATATAATACTAATAGTTCTAATCTCCAGGCAAATAAGTATATATCAGAAACAGCCTGTTTCCTAAGGAAATCTGCCTTAATCTATGTAAGGTGATATGTGTGTACCCTCAAACTAACCTCTCCTTCTCAGCTTTCTTTTGTCAGAACAGGTTATTGACATTGTAGGAGATTGGCAATATTCAGAGAATATACAGTAATGTTTACTTTAAAAAATGAAACTGTTCAATCAAAGAGAGCAGATAGCTAGGACTTGCATCTAAGCCAAAGTCATCTCAATGGGAACTTTCCCGCAGTGCAATGCTCCATATTCTAAATTGTTACCATGCTGTGCCTGTCTTCTTATTTTTAGCTAACAGATGCAGCTCATTGCTTGGAATACGATTTACAGATTTTTATAATAGATGTATGAATTATTAATCTGCCTTTCAATTGTAACTTTGTGTGTTGTAATTCAGTAAATAATGATCAGCAAGAAATCAACAACAAGCTATGGTATGTTTTTGAAAAACCAAACAGCCATGACAGTAACATTAGTAGCAGTAACAATAATATGTGCCCATATGGTGTCGGCCTAAAGACAAATGCATAGTCACTTTCTCTTTCGGGAGCAAGTTGTTTTACTCAATGGAAATATGCCTGGTCCAAAACTATCAAACTCTGGTGTCTCTAAATCTTTCACGTGTCAGAATAATGTTGAACAATTTGTATGTAATGTTTTTGGTGGTGTTGTTTTGTGGGTATGTTTTTTTATTTTATTCTGTTTTGTTTTAGAAATGGCAAACAGTAATTTCATGTGATCTTTAGAAGAGATTTAGATGGAAAAAGGCAGTTTAGAAAAAATATTTTTAGTTCTTTGTATTCACTAGTAGGTAACAACAATCAAACTGTCAAAAACAACTCAAGTAGAATATATATATATTCTGCAAGCAGCTTTCAGATAACATTATTTTGATAGAATATTACTGTTAGACATCATCATCAAAGTTTGCTTTTGAGATGCTATAAAGAATCACTCTGGTTAAGGCCCTGTTCCAATGCCCAATTCAGGCAATGGAAGGACTCCCTTTGACTTCAGTAGGCTCTGAATCAGGTTCTTAGGTAGATAGTAGATCTAGTGGTTAAAGCAGATGATTGTCAGATAATCTGAGCTCTATTCCTATCTTTCCCACTGACTCGACTGTATACATTTTTGGATTATTTTAGTTTACCTCTTTGTCCCTCAGTTTACCAATAATACCTGATACCTACCTGACAGCAGTGGTGGGAGAAGGGAAAGGCAGATGTTCCTTTAAAAAAATATTTGGGCAAGCATTAAATCATGTTGTGGGATTTTGGAAGAGGGAGAAGCCCCTAATAAATACAAATAACTTAAATAATACTTATTTAATACTTCAAAAATACTTAAATAATATTTTTTTCAGAATATCTAAGGGGTGGGATGTTCTTAAAATGGAAAAAACATGGATTATGAGAGACAAAGAGATGATAGTAGCCAGATCTGAAAAACTATTTCTCAAAAAAGAATAAAAGAGTAAGAAAGAAGACCAGGGAAATATTTTATAAAAATGTTTTTTTCTGTAAACCATTTACAGTCTTTACTGTAAAATATTAAGTCTGTTATAGTTTTGAATTAGAACATTTGATGGTTAACCTTCTGCTTCTATGTGCGTTCGTGCTCTCAGAATAATCGTGGTGCTGTATTGTAATTTGAAAGAAAACAATGTGTCCTTGTATTTGCTCAAACTTTAACAAAAATATATAACATTAAAAAAATCTTACAGCAAGTTTACTGTCCATGGAAACAAAGTACTAGTAGCACTAGTTTTACCTATTAAAACACTAGAGTATTCCTCAATAATCTTCTAAAACACATTAGGGACACAACTTGTGGTATGTTTATAACTGTTGAGCTATATGTAGCATAGGCAGATAACTGGCAAATCCATCACACAACTCTGCCAGTACACCTGAGTCCTGACCCATAGCACCTTAACTACTGTAGACCAGAGCCTATTGTGCTGAATTGCACAGTGGTTTTGTGATAGAGACTAAGATGTGACCACTGAACTTGTGACCTATAAATACCCCCCCATTAAAATCAAGCTTTTTGTAGGTGAAAGTATAGTAAAGAGAAAATTGTTACATTTGACTATGGTCTTATTGCAGTCAGTCTCTGAATAGCTATTCTATAAAGGAATGAAAGGTTGTAAACTTATGATTTCTTTATCAGCAGGACAGCAATAGTCTTGGTAACAAAATGGTATGACAGTATTATAGTAGAAGCTTTTGTAAATTAAGTTTTATAAGATATTACATCTCAAGCACTAAGCTGTAGTGGCCCTATAGCCCTTACAAAGCATCTCACCCTTTATTAGTCTTAGTGTTTCTGATGTTAATCACATTTACTGGTCAGATATGATTTTGAGTGACCCTGAAAATATTTCAATATTTAGAGAACTAAAGCTTATATCTACCCAGGGGGAAATGTATACCTGTTCTTGAGATTCTGTCTTCAGGCAAGGACTTTCAAAGCTAGGCATCCTGTTTTGCATTTTATTCATTTCACACCAACTGCATCTGATAATCTCTTCCATTATTTGGGGTTAGGAGTGCTTGAACACTCCCAGGAGGTTAGACTTCAGATGTGCATGCATGAGTTTGGGCTGAAAGTTTGCATATAGTACTATCTGGGAACTTATCTGAATTTCAGTCTGCTAGGTAGATTCAGAACAAGATGAAGATTTTCTCCATTATACTTTCCTGCTTTCTCTAGCACACTTTCACATAATTTTGATATTGTCATTAAATACTATCAGTGATACACTGTAGGTATTGTATAAATTAAATACGATACTCATGGAAGATGACATATTGAAAGTCTTGGGAATTAAAGAGTCCCATAACCTTGTCTTAGCTGTGCATAGCACAGTCCCCAAGAGCAAGTTAGAGCAGCCCTGAGTCTGCTCTAAATTAAGGGAGGCTGAAACATCTCCAAAGGGTATATCTACACTGCAGTTGGAAGCATGCCTCTCAGTCAGGGTAGACAGACTTGCACTAGCTTTGCTCCAGTTATCTTGCTAAAAACAATTCCAAGTCCACCCCACCACTTGAGCCCATGTGGCTAGCTCAAACTGCCACCCATACAGTAACATGCACACTTCTTCAGTGTGCTTGTGTGAGCAGAGCTAGCACGAGCGTGTCTATATAGCCTGGGAGGCACACTCCAAACTGCAGTGTAACAATACCCCAAGAACCTCAAGAAGCCTTTCTGATAACCAGACATCACTGGAGCACATCGGTGCTGTGACCACATCCACTCCCTTTACTGGTCCATGCTACACCCCTTGCCAGAGATTGCAGGGGGAGCAGGGTAATGATGTAGCACTGACTACACCAGTTCTATGCACTGGATGATTCTCTCTTTGCAATAGGAATCCTCAATTGGGCAGTTAGGTTAGTTTATAGTTTGCTCTGTGGCACTGGAGTGGCAAAACACAGATTTACCAGAGGTCAATGTCTGGCCCCAATTCTCTATTTATTCACCAGACGTGCATAACATGCCCCACAAAGGTTCCTCAACCTGATTCCTGGAGACCAACTTTAGGGGTGAAATTACACACTGGGCCAAAAGGTGCTACACTTCCCTTTATGTCATAGGGTTAGTGCTGAACTAAATGAGTAGTGCTATTTAGGGAGGATAGGATCCACTCAACAGGCCCCATCACTTGTGCTCTTATGTTTTGGCTGTAGCTTTAAGCTGTTCCCCATGGCAGAAATCCCAGAGAATGGCAGCAGCAATACTGCCTTCCCTACATCAGCATGAATCCTTCAAGGGCACAGAACCACAGACTGACACCTCCATGGGCCAGCTTCAGTGATCATTAGATTTTACTGAAGTATATTACCCGTCATGAGATGTGGAAAATAATGATGGAGAGAGTAAATTCTACTAGGAGAAATCAGAATACAATATTTAGAAATCAAAATCCAAGAAGAATTAGTTTTAGCTGCTCTTCAAACAAACCAAAATATTCTAGGTTTCATTTATTAATATATAAACACCATATATGTGCAATAATGGTCCAGCCTAATTTTATTCCCATCATAAACTCTTGCAGTAGAAGAACTGCACGTTGCCACAGCCATTCCCAGCATTAAGATTTATGGCAAACTCTCATGAGATGTTGCATAAAATCTTGGGATTGACATGACATTAACTGTATAGAGCTTTTGTTTAAAAAAGTACTTAGTCAAAAGGAAAAAGAGTATTTAAAACCAAGGCACAGAAAATGGTATTACTGTTGCACTGCAGCTTTTATTGGCGCATTCAAGAGACTTCAGATAGAACAAAGCAGAGCTGGTTCATGATGCATAGCTACTCTGTTCCTTCCCTTTCCTCTGAGAAAAACTTAGCTCACAGAATAAAAACACAGAGCAACCAAACACCTACCAAATATTGCTTTGTAGACCAGCTTTTTTTTCTTGATTGTCCACAATATTTCACCTATCAATATCTTGCATTTCTTTAGAGGATAAAAAGAAACAATCCAGACAGTGTTTTTTCCCCCAAAGTAAAAACAGAAACCGCACTATGCCATTATAGCAACCAGAGTTCTATTTATTCATTTCACACTTGGTTTCCGGAGGAGACTGGTTGTTTGTTTCGGTCCCTGGAGGAAGTGCCTGGTATGAGGTTTGAAATATCAGGGATAATTAAGACAAACTGTGCTTTTTACCCCATCCAAAAGAAATCTTTATCTTAAAATAATTCCCAACTGAAGACTCTGAACAAAAAGACAGCCCAGTACTGTTGAGACAGCTTACAATGCTAAATCTATCATCAGCATTAGCATGGCTCTGAACTGGAGCATCTTACAATTTCATTGCAGTCCAGCAGGTACAGTTCTATCAGTGGGCACAACTACAGATAAAATGCTGAACAGTCAAATATGAAAGAGCCAGTGTAGAGATCAAATAGAAGATGCACAGTAAGTATGTCTGTGTCTCAGAAACAATCCTGGTTAGAAGCTACAAATGTATTATTGTAGGACAAAGTTTAGAGCTCAGCAGATTGCATGCTGATAAGCATTCAGTATCATTTTTCATTTACCCACAGTATTTAAGAAGCCTAGGAATTGATGACCTCTTAAAATTTGTGTTAATCATTGTGGATTCAGTACATTCAGCTTCCCATTGCTCAGTAATGTGTGAACCTTTCCACAAAGCATTGGGGAAAATTATCTGCTGGTTTAAAGTGGGATAGCTCCATTGAAGTCAGAGAATTTGGTCCCTTTCCCCCGCTACACACTAGAAACCAGGAGGATGCCAGCTTTCACTTCTATACTCTGTTCATCAATCCATCTCTGAATCTTCAACCAGCTTTCATTCTTTTTAAAACAATCTGACACAAATATATTTCATTCGTTCCCCTCCAATGTGGAATTTCCTCCCAAAACCACACAGCTTGAAGTCTAAACTGGCTGTGCTGAGTCCTGCACCATTAACAGATCTAAGGCCCTATATCTTGCAACCCTTCAGGAATAGAAAGGTAATTTTCATATTGCTGGAAATGGGCTTTCTAGAGGCACAAATAATAGTTAGGCTTTTCATTTGTAAATGTTGATTTTACCTTATACACACAAACTCATGAAAAAGTATTTCCAGCAATAATAATCTAAATGTACAGATAGGCAAAGAAAGAAAAATACTGCTTGATTTAAGGATATTTACTTTTTTATGTTTTGACATGTGATGTTGACAATTTGTGTTTTAATGGCTATAAAGTTATAATTTTTTAATCTTGGTGTCTACAAACAGATATTTTAGCCCAGTTTCAGATTTATCTACAACAGTATTTGTGATAATGTTTATCTTTCCCTGAGGCCTGTATTGTTGGACTAATCGTAACCTGGTTGTAGAGGCAGAGGGACACAAATGTTAATAATAACAATGCTTAAGATTTCTAAACGATTTCTAAAGTAGTTTTTTTTTTGTGTAATAGCAGACAATTTTTTATAACCTTGAGAAATTTGTTGTATATCAGACAACTACCCTTGCTCATTCTTTGTTCATCTTCTATAAAAATGACTTTCATGGACTCTGGTATACACAGAATGGGATGCTATAAATATATATCTATGAGGGTCAAAAATGTGTACGACTGTATTCTATTATTTGAGCAGGAGCATGCGTTCATGTAATAATCACTAGGTCTGATTCTCTGATGCCCTGAGCCTTATTTAGTCATTTACTCCAGTACAGAGTGACTGAAAGGGATGCGTAAAATTCTACTATGTTATTATGGTGGCATTTTACATACATCTTGCACTGGTGTAAATGATTTCTTAAGGTGAGGGAGATGTATCTGGTCCTCTTTCATAGAAGATACACTCAAGCATGCAGAATTAAGATTACATGAGAATTTTATGACTTTTGAATGTTTAACCATGCAATCAAAACATTTTCTTAATGTAAGGGTTTTTTTTATGGAATAAGTCAATTAAATAAATGACTACCGTTTACTATGACTTTTCAGGGTAGGTTCAAAATATCACACTGCAGTTGATGATGAGCATTTATTTCAAGAAATATGGGCATCTATTTGGAGTTTGGGTTTTTTTGCAAGTATACAAGGATGCCTGGTGTGTTTGGTGATCACTTAGAGACAGAGTCTGTCACCATTGCCTTGGGAAAAGGGAAACACTTAGTGTTTTTGTGCCTCAGTTCCTTCTGTAAAATGGGGATAATAGCACTGCCCTACCTCACAAGGTTTTTGTGAGGATAAATACATTAAAGATTTGGAGGTGCTCACTTATTACAGTAATGGGGGCCATCTAAATACCTAACAGAGAGAGAGAGAGAGAGAGAGAGAGAATATAATAGTAGAATCTGACCTTAAATGCTCTTAAATTTCTTGAGGCTTTGCAATATTTATCCACTATTTTTCATACTAAGGAGCACTTTGAATTCATGTCACGTTTAAGAAATTGAACACAATAGCTCTACTAATTAATATTAACTTAGCTTCTTGAAACATGCACAGGGACATTAGTGGGGAAAGTGGTAAACCCACATACATCACTGTCGCTGCCATAGAATGGCCCAGATTGTGACAGATTTTTGCATTGTTAGAAAATAACTAGGAGTAAAAAATCCAGTGTATGAACTACATAGGAGCAGTTGCAGAAGCAGCCAAAGCAGGGACTACTGAATTGGTGGGAGGGGGTAAGATGGAATCCAATTGGGGCTCCAATACCTTCCCCCCACTCCTCCCACAGACCTGGACTGTGCAGGGGAGACTCCACACTCTGTGGGGAAACCAGGATCCAAGCGGTGCCTCCTCTGCCCAATCCCCACCATCTCGCCTTTGGGAAAAAAACTGCAGAGTGTAATCAGCCAGAGACTAGTAGGGGCACAAACAGCCAAAGCAGGGGCTTCTGGACATTCACAGAACTTCTTACAATGCTTGGACCGGACTTTCTCTGACCTATACTGATTGGCTGTTTGCTCCAACCCTCTCCCTTCCTCCCTCCCTCCCTTTCCCCCAGGTCGCTTCACCACAGCTTCAACCCTCCATGCCTGCCGCTCTTACCCTCTTCTCCTCTTCTGTCTGCTTCAACCCTCCTACCCTTCCCTTTCCGTTTAGTTTATTCCCTCCTAACTAAACTTACAAAAATAAATTGTGGCACAATCATGACATTTGTTGCCATTAAATGGCTGACTCTGCTTATGTGTTATCCCTTTTTCTCTCTACTGTATTGGTTTTGTCTGTTTAGATTACAAGCACTTTGAGGATGGTGGGCAGGGAAGGAGGGTGACTGTACCGTATGCTGTGTTTATATCGTAGCTAGCACATTTGGGCCCCATTCTTGGTTGATCCTTAGACACTACTTTAATAAACATGATCATTAATAAATAATGTGATTATTTCTTTCATGTCTGACCATATTCATTTTTGCATGTGTAAGGATCGACAAATGGTGCTGCAAAGAGAGATAATCTGGAACCAGGTTCTGCATGAAGAATCAGGATACCTATTCTCATCTGAGATATAAAGTCTGGCTGTACTGTTCATGTCAGCTTTAGTAATAAATAACCTTTCCAGAAATATGAAGAAAAAAAAAAGCGTTAGTACAGTGCTGGGAATTGCAAGCAGTGGAACTATGACAAGGTCTTTCCCCCTTGTTTGTTGCATACTGCACACAATTGCCAGTGGTGAGTACAATGAAAAAAATATTGCACATACAAAATAGCAATAAAACAAAGTTAGATATTCACAAGCATTTTTATAGTAGAAAAGCCTTATGCTGTTTTCATGCAAAAAATTGTGCATTTCATTCTGAAATACTCTAGAAATACTCCACCCACAAACATATTTGGCACAGCTATGTGCAAGCAATAGTTATGGACATTTTCAGAATTAGACAAGAGAAAGAAGTCTTAAATCTGAGCAGTGTGCAGCCATTCAGATTCTGTCTGTGCTGTCCTCCTATACTCCAGAAGATATCAGCCAACTTGTACCTGACACCGACAAATGGAATACTAATAAGGACTCTCTGTGACATCCGGAGGTCATTTGCTAATTCCACAAGGTGTATGTTGATATTAGCCAGGCAATTCCATTGATCTGCCTGATGAAAAAAACAAGGAAACTGACAAGAAAGGTCTTAGACTCACATAAAAGTGCTTTGATGCACTGAAGAGTAATGGCCACATCAGAGAAAAAAACAGTATTACATTCTGGCTATGCAGGTGGAACACAGATTCAAAACCAGAACAGGTTCTTTCCTTATAGAGAGACAAGTAAACCAGTAGATGGAAAGACTAATTAACAGGGTGTTTGGATGCATTTGGAATGGCCATGATCCAAATAACATTGTTTTTCACAGAGCACAACAGCAGTAGGAGGAAAACAGCCATTCAGAAGGCGAGAGGTCTCTGTGGGGCAGCCTGCAACACATTGAACTAGTTAGCATCACTCCCATGTTTCAGGAGGTTTCAGATGAAGCTAGGACTGCACAGATATTTCCAGGATACTATTGTTGTTTGCTAGTTCAGACCCTTTAATGTCTTGACTGTTTGAGATGGATCTATAGCCAGTCCTGTTTCATATAGCTCAGCCTCGAAAAATTCTCATGAACATTTACAGGCCAAGATACAAAAAACAACTCAGTCACTTTTTGCCATGGTTTAATTACAAACGTACAAATGAGGCTGGAGCTGCACCAATTTTTACCAGGAGAAAACATAGCTCCAAATATATTCTTGGACAAAAACTATGTTCACATGGAGTTAAGGTTGAAAGTATGTATTAGTAGTTAGGTTAAAATACATTACAGGGATGTTACAATTTTCCCCAAATTCAGGAAATTCAGAATCAAGGTTAAACTTAAAAGAAATCCTAAGGTAAGAACTGCAGTTAAGACCCCCAAACTATCTTAACTTTTTTCCTGTAGTGACACAAAACAATAATTATTAATGAGGCATTTTAGTGTTTGTAGTTGTATTTTGTGGGATTTCCATATGCAATTCCCACTAGTCCAAACTGATTTATCTTCTAAGAGATTAATTTAGCAATGTAAAACACTACTGTGGAGAAATGTTCGGTTCCAAATTGCCTACAATATCTTTTGAGAAACAAAGTTAACAATGTTTAAGATTACTTAAATGCCTGCTTTTAACATAATATTTTAAAGTGGTTTTGCCTTTACAGTCATTTGTGTCTTGTGAACTAACAAAGAGATGTTATACACCATCATGATGCCAATGAGAAATGTCACTGTGAGAATAAAGGACAAAAACAAGTTTTGCAAACTTCACCTATATGAAACAAACAGGTATTGACTTCCTCTTTGAGGGAATATTAAGACCTCTTGAATCTCCAAGCAAATTTGTCACAACATTAGTTACAGCTCTCATCACTGGTAAGCAAATCCTGACAGCAATTCATTATCTGCTTGATATGTTCTACGTGCATACGTTTGCACTTTTTTTTTATTAGGAAAGATGAGGCATGTCAGCTTTGAATTGGCCTCCAGTTGTCTTCGTAGGGGAAATAATTTTGATATTGGAAAGAAGTAGCCAAATGTCTCATTCCAGAAGACAAGGTAGCTAAAAGCACAATAGAAGGTTAAAGAGGATTTGCATACTGAAGAGGTTAGCAGTATGACATACTGACCTTGCACATTAGTTATTAGACTATTTATGGTATTACAGTCAATGAAAATGAGGAGGGGGGAAAAGGCATCCTATTAAACTAAACATTCCCATGGCTTACATATTTAAATTAATTCTTAATGAAACACCAGCTCTTTCGAGGAAATTTATTTTAGAAACCTCAAGACTGGAATTATCCTGAGCAGATGAAATCAGACCCCAGCACAGCATTTTGAATTTATTCTGGATTCAAATGGTCGTTAGTATGTGCAAATCATTGAAGTGCCAGTCAGTGCCTGAGAAACCTAAGGCTTTCTTCAATATTTTATAGGAAAGATTTTGATCTATGATTTATCAGATAGCACTAAGGGCAGAGGGTTTTTTGGGTTTGTTTCTTTTTTCATTCAAAATTAATCATTCTCCTGGTAAATAGATTTTTATACCAATCCCCATTTTTTCCTATTGAAAAAGTCTGCTTTGGGATATGCCTGTCAAGTTGAGTGACCAGCCATAGAAGTGATAAAAAATGCAGGTTCTCTTCAAGCTATACAAAATATTACAATGTGGCACAAGCAGTTGGACATTTTCTGATTTGTAGGTGCTGTTGAACACAGGGACTAGTAAGTCCCTTATCTTACTTCTCCCCTTTTTTATCTCCAACTTGCCACTATATGTTGCTTTTTTATCCTTCTTTTCTGCCAGGGTGTAGATTATTTAGGCAACAATTTGGTGGGCCCAAGAGCATCTGCAGCAAGCTCTTTAGATCATGTTATCTCTAGAACAGCTTTTCTAGTCTTTGGTGTTTTCACATCTGGAGATTTATAACAAGTCATCCCAGTATTTTTCCTTCTACAGCCATGTCTGACTGGAAAGCATTAGCAGAAGCAAAATGTGCTTCTATTGCTACTTGCTTGAAAAGCAAATAGGAAAAAAAGCAATATCTGAGTTTCAGGTTTTATAACAAGCCTCATGAGTTGGTGCTACTGTTTATTTCTGCAAACAAGTCTGAATGAAAATGCGCTAGCAGGCATATAAAGCTGCTGCTGCTACTTAGCTGAATACCAAATATTTTGAAAAAAGTATTACATGACTTTTTTTTAGATTTGATAAGAAATCATGCCAGTTGGTGAGACTTTTTACTTTCCCAAACTAGGGTCAATGAAACGATGCCAACTAACACCCTGAACTGTGCTGGTGCTGTTACTTGGCTGAAATGGAATAAGAGACTTATCTCCTCCTACTGATGTTTCTAGAATAGCCTCTAAACTACTTTGGCATTTCTAAGGATACCTTGCTATTGAGCAGGGAAAGCCTAAATGTGCTTTGATTAACCAATACTAATATGAGCCAACAGTGTACCCTTGTTGCCAAGAAGGCTAACGGCACTGTGGGCTGTATGAGTAGGAGCATTGCTAGCAGATTGAGGGACGTGATCATTCCCCTCTATTCGGCATTGGTGAGGCCTCATCTGGAGTACTGTGTCCAGTTTTGGGCCCCACACTCCAAGAATGATGTGGAAAAATTGGAAAGAGTCCAGTAGAGGGCAACAAAAATGATTAGAGGGCTGGAGCACATGACTTACGAGGAGAGGCTGAGGGAACTGGGATTATTTAATCTGCAGAAGAGAAGAATGAGCTCTGTGAACAATGTAGGGAATGGGTTGGGACTGGATTTTTTTTTTTTTTAAATACAATGTTCTTCTACCTCAGCTTGGGTTCCACTCATCTAGACCAGACCAAGGACAGAAAATTCGAAAGACAAATGAGAGATCTGGCCAAGAAAGAGCAGGTGAGAGCGCAAACCAAGCTCTCAGAATCCCTTCCCGTCACTTTTCCTGAACCAATGGGGCTCAGCTAAAACTCCTTGTCCTAGCACAACAGTTCAGATGGCAACCTCTTACCAGGGAAAGAAGAAAAAAAGAGGATAAAACATTCTAGAGCCGTCTCTCTCAGCATAAACAGCCTGCTGTACCGGGAAGATGTTCCAAGCAGTGTTCCAAATTTCTAGATATTTTTCTACACCCACTGAAAGAGAGGACAGCCACTGGAGTTGGGTACCATTTGCAATTCCTCTAACAGCTGACCTTGTAGTGATATTAGCATTTAGTTAGGTAAATTCAAACAAAAGGCTTGGGTTGGAAATTTATTTGTACATATCCAGGTATAGACCAAACACCGGCAATGTAGATTCTCTAGGGCAGATCTGATCTGATGATCTGCTCCCTTTGCACCACTCAGGCAGCACAAAAGGAGTGGAAACCTCCTGTAAGCCCTCTATAGGGGATGACTCTGACAGGGTGAAGTTACAAGCAGACATCAAAGAGACCAGCTCTTACACCACCTTCTTCCATAGCTCCTGATGAAGGGGAGAACTGCATGAGGTGCGTAGTCAGAGTGCAATGTTCTCAACTGCCATGAGATCCCCTACAAGACCATCCACAGATGGAACAATTTATAACACCCCCAGAATGTTCTAGCTTGTGCTAGGACCAAAACAGAGAATCAAGGAAATGTAACCAGTTCCGTGACAGTCCCTCTGCTCTGCAGCACCCAGCCTACTCTGGTTACAGGAGAGAATCTGCCCCTGTTTGGTGATCTCTCTGTGACACTGCACCCCATATTCTTCATAGAGATATTATTATGATATTATTATGGCATAATTCTGATGCATTTTATAAAAAATAGGTCATATGAGATATCATTGAAAAGGTTATGATTTACTGAATATCATTATTCTATTTGTATGCATGTATCATTTTTGTATCTGAAGTTAGGAATATTGACTATATTTTAGGGCTGTCAAGTGATTAAAAAAATTAATTGCGATTAATCACACTGTTAAACAATAATAGAATGCCATTTATTTAAATATTTTTGGATGTTTTCTACATTTTTGAATATATTGATTTCAGTTACAACACAGAATACAATGTGTACAGTGCTCACTTTATATTTATTTTTTATTACAAACATTTACACTGTAAAAAAGCAACTTCAATTCACCTCATTGGAGCACTGTAGTGCAATCTCTTTATCATGAAAGTTGAACTTATCATAGAATATCAGGGTTTGACAGGACCTCAGGTGGTCATCTAGCCCAACCCCCTGCTCAAAGCAGGACCAATCCCCAACTAAATCATCCCAGCCAGGGCTATGTCAAGCCTGACCTTAAAAATCTCTAAGGAGATTCCACCACCTCCCTAGGTAGCCCATTCCAGTGCTTCACCACCCTCCTACTGAAAAAGTTTTTCCCGTTGAGCCCGACACTTTCCTTGACTTTCTTCTTGTTGCTAACATACCTGAAGAAACCCTTCTTGTTACTCTTAACATCTCTTGCTAGCTGCAACTCCAGTTGTGATTTGGCCTTCCTGATTTCACTCCTGCATGCCTGAGCAATATTTGTATACTCTTCCCTGGTCATTTGTCCAATCCTCCACTTCTTATAAGCTTCTTTTTTGTGTTTTTAAGATCAGCAAGGATTTCACTGTTAAGCCACAAATGTAGGCTTATGTAAAAAAGAATAACTGCATTTAACAATAAAACAATGTAAAACTTTAGAGCCTACAAGTCCACCCAGTCCTACTTCTTGTTCAGCCAATTGCTCAGACAAACAAGCATTCAGTGTTGGGGGAGGATAGGGGAGGGAGGGAAGTAAGCAATAACTTGTGCAGGAGGAGGGTGAGGAAGGAGTCTTGCTGCTGCTTCTGGAAGGGTGGTTTCAGGTACTGGCCTCGTGAGGCTTGCCTCCTTTTACTGGGGTAGGTGGGCTCCCTTCAGCTGAGTGAGCTCTTGTTTGCAAAGGAGGGTGGATTTTACCTCAGAGACTCGTCATCCTGCAGGGAAGGAGAGGCTAGTGCAGGGAGGCGGAGCTCACTAGGCCATGTTCTCTATGGGGGTACCCCTGGCGCAAGCGGCTGGCTTGGGGCAATGGGGCATGATGCAGCGGGGTTGGTTCTGGGAGTGAGGGGCCGGCCGGGTATAATAGGGCCCACCATGGGCAGTGCAGAGCTTGGAGGAGAAAGAGGGAAACGGGGCGGTGGGGGGGGGTTAACCCCAGGACTGGCTCCAGGTTTTCTGCTGCCCCAAGGGGGAAGAAAAAAAAAAAGCAGATCGGCAGCACTTCGGCAGCAGCTCAGTTGTGCCGCTCCATTCTTCAGCGGCAGTTCGGCGGCGAGTCCTTCATTCCCTCTCTTCCTCTTCAGCGGCACTTCAGTGGCATCCCAAAGAGAAAGAGAGAGACTGAGGGACCCACCGCCGAATTCCCGCCGAAGACCTGGACGGGCCACCCCAATAGCGGATGGAGTGCCTCCCCTTTGTATTGGCCGCCCCAGCACCTGCTTCCTTAGCTGGTGCCTGGAGCTGGCCCTGGTTAGCCCCAGCCCCAGGATGCATGGGGAGTGTGACTCAGGTGATTCCTGCAAGGCGGGGAGGGGGTCGGCTCCAGGGAGCCCCAGGCCATCCTGTTTTTACTTTAAAAACGTGGGGATAAGGCCTATGTGACTTTCTGTAGCTGCATCTCTTCCTGCCGTCTGGTGGCAGCTTGTGTTACTGTGCATGACCAGACAGGTTCTTTGGAGCAGCTCATGCTGCCGTCCCGCCCAGACTGTCTGCGATTAATGCAGGTTAAAAAAATTGTGCTGTGCGTTAAATCACACCACTTAGCAGTTAATTGATAGGCCTACTATATATCTCTATTACAAATGTGTTTACACCTGGGGAACGCCCACTAGGAACGCCCACTCTCAGTCTAGATGACTGGCTGGGAAGGGCCTATTCAGGTTAATGAGCCATTAGAAAAAAACAACTGGCCTTAGAAAAAAACTTATCTCCCACCAGGAAACCTTCCTGAGGACACTACAGACAGTCTCTTAATTATGGCCGCTGGAACACTTTTGGGACATGTGACCAGGCCACTGGACTCCATCTTGGGATACCAGTGTTTTCCCACTGGCTGGTGTGGGAACCAAGCTTTGAACCAAAGGGTTCCCACCATATGCAAAAAATATATAAGGCAGGGGAGTGACATCATCATGTTTCTTCACTGATTCCCCGCCCAAAGGAACAGAGAGACAGAACTGGGGGAAGTGCTGGACCCAGGCTAAAAGGATTTTTAGCCTGTGAATGAAACACCTGGAGATTTTAAGCTGTAAGTTAGTGGCAGCTTGACCCTTAAGAATCTGCAGCTTGCTGGTATCATCACTTAGGATGAGGAATCTGCTATTCATATCCAATCTCTTTAGTATATTAAGCTTAGTTTATGTGTTTTGTTAATTTGCTAGGTTATCTGCTTTGGTTTCTTTACTATGCCTTATAATCACTTAAAATCTTGTTTTTACTTTGTCTAAAACCAGTGTGTGTGGAAATCATAACTCGGGGCAGAAAGCTGTTGTATATTTCCTCTCCACATTGAGGGAGGAGGCAAATTTCATGAGCTTACACTGTACAGTTCCCTGTGCAGTGCAAGATGGTATAATTTTGGGTTTACACTCCAGAGGGGGGTGCATGCCTGAGTAGCTGGGAAGTTCCATAGCTGAAGCCTCCCCATGCAGAGCTGATCACAGTGTCTATAAATAACTGCCGCTGGGTGTGTCTCTACCCATATGCGTGCTGGTAAAAGTGCAAGCTGGAGCCTGGCAAAGGGCTTGGCAGGCTGGTCACAGCAGTACAATGTAAAGAGCGCCCAGGCTGGTGGATCGGGGGTATAAGTGTTACCCTAGTTCCAGGTGGCACCCTGGGGGGAACCTATCACACTTTTCTCTTGCTACTGCTCTGTTGTATAGATTTTTACTCTTCAGTGTTGTCAACTTGCTGCCAAAATCAGTAGGCACCTACATGCTACCAGTAGCAACACCAGTGTCCCAACTGTTCCCACCAGCCACCCTGTTATAAGCTCATTTGCCAGCATAACAAATCCAGACCTCCTTCTAATCAAAATCTGTGAACTATGTGATTCATAACTGTTTTGTTCCTATTATAACAAACTAAAGTTAACTTAGACTCCTGCTTAAACATTAGATGGCATTAAACTAGCTGCAGACTAAGTGTAATATACATCTTTTTGTAGTTGTAGAAATGACACCAAAATATAGCATATACACTTATCTTTAAAAACAGTTAAACATGATCAAATTTGTGGTCAGCCTAGTTAACCATACATGCCCATGCCATCCCATCAACACTGGCATATTAGTCCTGGTCCTTCAAATACTAATTGGAAAATATACACCAGAATGCTGGGTGCTGTAATAAAGTTCTGCTTGTCATTTACATTTTTGCGGTTGATTTTATTAGAGGCTAGATACAAATATGGTAAATCAAAGTTTTCATATATACTTGACATATTGGTATTACTTTTTGTGCAAGGTGTTATATGTATATATGTTCTTTATTTTGCACCATGTGGTTTTACACACCAGTTATGGAGACCAGTTCCTGGTTTGTAGGAATTTAATATCTATCTTATCGTAGGAGAGTACAAAGGGTAGTTAGAGGGTAAAAGGACAACAGTTAATGATCAGGATATGACTGAGCATACTCTGATATGTGTTTCTGTAATGTTCATGCTGACTTTGTGCAAAGCTGGTTTTGTGGGATATGTATTTTTATAATGCTCCTCCTAGCTTTTGCACTTATTAAGTTATGTTCCTTTGGTTCACATAGAACTGTCTTCCACTTAGTCCCAAAACCCTTTTTGCTCTTTTCAATTATTTTTCAATGAAATACTTGGATGTAAATGACAGGAAAATATTTTATGAAATGCAAAAGACATTTTGCACCAGCTAACTACAGAAGATATTTCACAAAATCCCCAAATGTACTAGTATTTCTCTACTGTGGAGGGGTGGGGGTCACACATCAATGCTGGGAGATACGTATCAGCTTTATCCTATTGTTATATATTTCTATTGTCTATAAGAACTTGTGAAAATGTGTTTGGATTAGATTGAAATGATGACCCTTCACAAGAGCTTGATCAACAAATCCAGAACAAAATATATTAACAAAATCCAGAATTGCACTAAAAAGGAATGCTTCAATTATCCCTAATTAGAAGCAAGATGAATAAATTCTCAAAATTCTGCAATGTTACCTCAGTCTGACTCTCACTGACTCAACTCCATTCCTTGACACAGGTAGCATAAAAACATTTGTTTACACATACACGTACAAGAGGACTAAAAAGGGAACTATAGGAGAAAGTTAACATCTATTTCTTACCTAAAACATACATTTGTAATGGCTCCCCATCGGTTATATGTACACTGCTGCTGCAAAGATTCTAACAGGCCTCATAGGAACCTTAGAGCCTGAAGGAGCTTCTAAAGCTGCACCTGCTCATGCCTTTGATTATGTGTCACCAACAGTCCCAGTGCCTTTAGGCTGAGTCTTTCTGATTGCCTGAGCTGCACCCGGAAGCTCTTTGGTTAGAGTGAAATCTGTGATGTAGGGCTTGGTTGGTATTAGTTTTCTTATCCTCTTACTTGAGTTATCCTTTAACAGATTCATCCTTATGATGGTTCCCTGTCCCTTCTTATTCTCTTTCCTCTCCTGCACATCTATTATAATATTAGCTTCATCGTTATGATTCTGCTGATTATTATTTAATCACCAATTATATACTAAGCCCTATAACACAGAAAAATACAGGGTAAAACTTTCGAGTGTGTATAGCTCCACAAAAGGCACTCAAGCACCTAACCCCAGATTTAGCACATAAATCCCAGTTTTAGGCCTCATTGCAATTCACAGAATCCCTGCTCAGCTGCTGCTTAACGTATATTTCTGCATCCAAGCATGTGCACTGTTGCCTCACTCTCTAGACATCCAGAAAACCATCCCATGCCCCCAAACTAACTGCAATCCATTAACCCAGGGAAGATAAGCACCCAAAGCATCGTGCCTATGCGGCCTAATCTATTAGGTGCACTGCCTAGTTCAGCAGAAAACAACCAAAGAGGGGCTGGGGTGTAGAGAAAAACCTCCTTATAAACTTTAGTCTAGTGTTTAGGGTATTCACTGAAGTATAGTCATTCTAACTCTTTCTCTGGCCCAATTAATCTTAATTATTCAATTAGGCATTTAAAATTGAAAAGCTTCACCAGGAGAGATTGAGGAAGGCCCATAGCAGAATATCCTATAGCTGAGTGGTTAGAACACTCATTTGAGAGGTGGCTGATTACTGTTCAAATCCCTTCTTCTCATGAGGCAGGACTTAAATAAGAGGTCTACTACATTCCTATTGAGAATCCTAACCACTAGGATAAAGGTTGTAAGGGAGTGCGTCTTCACTCCCTGGCTGTTTTGTGTAGAACTAGGTGGCCTCTGAGCATGCCTACTAGATTGGGCTCCACAGGCAAGATAGGCAGGCAAACATCTATCCTACCCATAGTTTGTGGATGGGGGCTTAGGACACACCCTTCTCATTTGCATCTCCCACTGGCTAGTTTAGGCTGAAAGCCATCTAGCCTCCTTGCTTTTGTGAATAACAGTCTAAGCACCTATCTCTCCCCATTCATCATATTGAGAGCCTATGCACCCAACTCAGGCTTTGTGGATAACAGTGTTGCTACTGTGATTTTCTAGACACCTGAAAGTTAGGCAGTATGACTCTCTGTGTTGCAGTACCTAAGTCCCTTTGAAGACCCAGGCCTAAATGCTGTAGGCAAAGTCAATGTGACTAAACCTTGGGACTTAGGTTCCCAAGTCACTTTGTTGCTTTTGAAGATTTTTATCCACAGTCCCTTCCCAGAGCAATTTGTATTCTAAGGCCTATGCTTCCCTCCATGTCTTCCTGAGAAGGGGAGCCTGCACCTGCAGGAGACAATTTAGTGAGTTACACAAGAGAAACTGATTGTCAGATACATTCAGCTGGCCACTAGATTTCAATGAAGGTTCTCATCTGAATATTCATTTTGCCAGAGAATGTATCTGACCTTCACTCCCCCACATCCTGTGATGCACTGATTTCCTTTCCACTAACAATTTTGTTGACAACAGCTGCTTTTTGCAGATGTAAAAATTACTTGATTAGAGATAGATGAATAATTTTGAATGAGTCAATTATTAAATTAATTTTGTGTCTTTCTTTTCAGAAATCATCTATGAACAGATGAGATTTTCTTGCATTTGTTATGCCAAATTATTCATGGAATAATTTCTGCAAATATTTTTTTGTCTGTAGCTTGTTCATGAGCAGTTTTTTGTGAGTATTTAGAATTCTAAATTTGAAATTACAGTTACTTGAGCAGACACAAAGGTCATATTGTATGTTTCAGTTCCATGATTGGATAAGCATAACTCTTAGAATCAAGTTTCAGAGGGGTAGCCATGTTGGTCTGTATCAGCAAAAACAACAGGGAGTCCTTGTGGCACCTTAGAGACTAACAAATTTATTTGGGCATAAGCTTTCGTGGGCTATAACCCACTTCATTAGTGGGTTATAGCCCACAAAAGCTTATGCCCAAATAAATTTGTTAGTCTCTAAGATGCCACAAGGACTCCTCTTAGAATCAAGTTTCCAGTGTGCATACTTGTGATTGAGTTTGTGATCAGATTGAATTTGTGGTCAAATTCACCAGTAGACTCTGACTTCTTTGCACTATACTAGTGATGCAAAGCTGTTGTAAACCCAGTTTAATTTACCAGTTAAGCCAATCTAGGACTACTGAATGGCACTGGATTGTTGAGAGACAATCAAGGCATTCTGGTGAGTGAAATTCATTTACCATAAATATTCCGCAGTCTTTACTGTTTCTGGGAGTGATTGTGCTAGTAGACTTGTTCATTATAATATACACAAAACCAAAAAGGACACCAACACAAAGTGAATTTGTTTAAAAATTGAATATTCATAGGTTCTTTTTGCAATTTTGCTCAGCTCTACTTCTGTTGATGCTACTTGAACAGCCAAATCGGTAGTTTTGATGTGCCTTATGAGTTCCTTGAAAATGAGGTTTAGACTTTCATAGAGACTATTGTGATGTGAAAAATTCAAATAAATCTATATTAATGATGGCTCCAAAAATAGTTGAATAGCCTATATCTACAGACATTGACTCTTTCATATAACTCTAACTTCATTCTAAACTAGTATCTGACCCACATGAGTCCTACAGCCTATCTAAGGATCCATCCTACAAACATTTATTAGCAAGCAATGTATTTAGTACCATCAGTAATTCCGCTAGCACAATGCTTGACAGTAAGTGCTTGCGAAATAGGCCTACAGGCCCCAAACCTGCAAATGCTTATTCCTAACTTACTGATATATATATAGTAGGTGCACTGATTTCAGTTAAACACATGCACAAATGTGTGCATGATCAGGGCCTCGAATTCTAGTCTCTTCAGGGCAGAGCTGTTGTGTAGCATTGTCTATAAATTATCACATATCTTTTAACCACTCTTTAAATAATGAATAAATTATAATAGATTTAAATAAATTACACTGTGGCCTTTGAGTGCACAGTGCATTTAAAATATTCATATTTTCCAGAAGGCTTTTCTTAACCCATCACTTTGCAAACTTTACTGAATGGAACCCACAAACAACATAAAAATTCAACTTTTTTCATGAATCATTGCTGATTTTTTAAATTATTGTTTTATTAAAGTACCATTTTGTATATTACAAAGCAAAAAAGCAGCAGTGCTCTAGGAGGAAAACAGTCTTTCATGTATGAGAACAATTGTTCATAACATTGGATAGCTGGCTGATAAATACTCAAGTTACGTTAAATATGCTCATCCAGATGCTTCAGTCACAGATAGAAAGCTGTAGCCTTCAAATAAATAAGTGATGGTCCTAATGAATACTTGGTGACAGCTAGAGTTACTGACTGCTAAAAAATTTTATGGTTTCAGGAAACACTGTAAGTATATAATAGCAGTAATTCATGTTCAAACAGACATGAATGTGTTATCCTAATACCAGTTACAGTACAGTATATATTTATATGCCACTGTCTACTGCTCAAACTACAATTAATGGGGTACTTTAAAGGACAAAGGAAGGAAAGCTAAGGAAATATGTAATCAAGGCACTAATACAGAAACAAAAAAAAATTATCAAACAACAATTCAATGTTTAGGGTGTGACTATGAAAAAGTTTGCAGACAATACCTTTTTCATTGGAAAAGTAGGACAGTATCTTTGCTTAGAACTACAGAACAAAAGCAAGAAATAAGCAGGAAAGTACAGATTCATTCAATACTGGCCCAGTAATTCAGTGGGTAATGTAATATTCTGCTGAGCGGGATACATAGGTTTGAGGTTCACACAGTGAATCTGCAGGGCTTAGAAGCATTAAAGAGGATGTGGATATCAAGCACCATCATTGCTTTGGAGGAGAATAGCCTTTTTAGGAATGAGATAGATTATTGTGCTACAAATGTGGGGTGTGCAGAGATAATGGAAGTTAACAGGGATAAATGGCAGCCCAATGGAGAAGATATGATAATTAGATGAAGTGAATATCTTTTTCTACACACTATGATCAGGGTCAACAAAAATAATTAGAAGCCCACATTTAAATGATGGAGGGTCTATAACCATGTGAAATTAGTCACTTTTGCTTTACAGGTTTTCATGTAGACATTTTTCTTTGTCTTTGTCTATTATGTTTTGTGTGCCAAATCCTATATTTCACTTCAGTTTCAAGTGAAACCCAAATGAATGCAAAATATCAGATGAAACACTGTTGAAAATTTCAAGTCTCTTCTGGTTTTATTTTGAGAAAGACAAAGAATATTTTCCCCTTTATTTTATATGGCCCCATCTTTGACATGAAACCATAAACCATGCTGTGTTCACTCAGAACTGAGCCTAGGTTCCCTCAAAGGGCTGTGATCCTTGAAAATCTTTAAACAGATATAGTTGGAGGTTTGAGTTTGTAAAGAAACCCTAAAGAAAGCACGTGTGAAGCTTGATCGTGCTCCATCTGAAGTCAATGGCAACATTCCCAGTGAGAGTTTCAGAAAGCAGGGGAGGAAGAGGTGTTGTGGTGGTGTGGATACATTCAACAAAGAAAGCGTAGGTTTCCATATCTTATTTGTACATTAAAACAAAAAACTCTTTATAAAATTATATTACCACAGATTACACCAAAGTGTCGATGCACTTTGATCTCCTGTTTTCAGTTCTTGTCTATTCAACTGTTCCACTTTGTGACTGGTAACTGATACTCCTCTACCACTAATCCTTTCCACTATGAATGACATCGTTATGATATATTGTAACCTAAACTGTATCCTTATATTTGCATACCATCTGTCTTCCAGAGTTTAGTCCTTGGCCCTCTTCCTCATATATCTCATCTCCTTTCAACACTTCATTTCTGCATTCCACCTTAAATATCACTTTCATGCAGATGGTACCAAGATTAATATTCTCTTCACTGTTTGGTTCTTCACTCATTTTCTAGTTGTCTCAATCATATCAGTTCCCTTTTCCTCCATACTTTCTTCAGCTCAGTGTGCTTGTCAGGCACTAGGTGGACAGATTAAATAATAGGACTACACATTTACTAATTATGCATATGGCAAGAAGGCATCATTAGAATGGTTTTAAGAGATGAGATTAAAATTCAAAATAAAGAATTTATCCTTTTTCTGCCCATGGAATAGCCACAGACAGATAATGAATTCCTTGCATTAATCAATCATTTGATTAATTCTCTCTCAATTTTTAACTCTATGAATAGATTGCAAAGAGTTCTCTGCAATTTTAGATATATGTAATCATTTCTCTTTGAGAGGTGTTGGTCAGTTGTGATTGGGCAAATAATTCATATGGTGTCATTTCACTTTCCCAATTGGATGATTGTACAAGCAAATACTAATTTTCCTCCCAGCACTTAAGCACTTGACTCTGCCAACATTCATGCCAGTAAAACTTGATGACTGAGATGTTCCTGTCACATGACTCCAAATGCAGTGTGGCATGGCTCAAATGAATTTATGGTATGGAAGAAGAAATCAGCATTAGGTCCGTTCTTGTTTTAGAAAATATAATGATGACTATTACATAGAAACCAGGGTAGGAGGGCCTCAGTAATGTTCCTTATGACCAGGGCTGGCTCTAGGATTTTTGCCACCCCAAGCAAAAAAAATGTTGGCCCCCTCCCCTTTTTTTCGAGCCTCCCTGCCCTGGCCCCACCCCAACTCCACCCCTTCCGAACCCCTTCCCCAAATCCCCAGTGCCGCATTCCCCCCCCCCATTGCTTCCTGCGGGCCCCCCGCGATTTCCCACCCTAGCTCACCTCCACTCCGCCTGCTCCCCCGGGTGCACCACCGCTCGGCTTCTCCCCCCTCCCTCTCAGGGGGAGGGGGGGGAGAAGCGGCGCAGTGGCGCATTTAGGGGAGTAGGCGGAGCGGAGGTGAGCGGCGCAGGAAGTAAGGGGGGGTAGAGGAACGGCTCCCCGCTCCAGCTCACCTCTGCTCCACCACCCCCGCCTCCCCCAAGCGCCCCCCCCCATTCGGCTTCTCCTCTTTCCCTCCTTCCCAGCCTTGCTGCGCAAAACAGCTGTTTCGCACGCAGCAAGCCTGGGAGGGTGGGGGGAGAAGCGGAGCGGCGGCGCGTTCAGGGGAGCAGGCAGAGGTGGAGTGGAGACGAGCTGGGGTGGCAGGGGCACTTTTTCCCCATGCCCCGGAGTCGGCACCTATGACGGCCGGTGCCAGAATGCCGCCCTAGAAATGTGCCGCCCCAAGCACCTGCTTGTTTTGCTGGTGCCTGGAGCCGGCCCCCAACTCTATATGCTTTTTTAAAAAAAGAACAGCTTTGGCTTTACTATTCATTTTTTTCCCCATCTACTTCTTCTTGTGTCTCAGCCTTTCATTTGAGTTTGTTTCTGCAACACACTCTTTTAGCTCTGTTGCAGCACCCAGTCAAGCACCCCCCCTCAGCCACTCACTAGACTGCTCCAGCTACTGGATCCCTGAAGTTTTATATCTCCACAACCTGCCCTAATATTGAGGTCCCTAGGTCTGTGGCCTAAGAACATGCTACTGGAAGTGCCTGCAGACGGTCAACATAAACAAACGATCTTGCAGCCCATCAGATTACCCTGACAGGCTGTGTACCCATGCATCACAGGTTTCCCACCACTGCTTTAGAGTAATTCTTGCTCTCTTTCCTTAGCCCAATGACTATTCATTGTCATTAGGGATTATGAATTGCCACTATGAATGACAAGTGCCCCAATTTCAATTCCCTAATACAGTGACTAGGTAATTATCACAAAAAGTGTAACACCTTCAACAGGAGAGATTGAGGTTTGCCTGCACCAGAGTATCCTTTAGCCCAGCAACTAGGGTGCTGTCTTATAATACAGGAAGAGACATTAACTTGCCTCCCACATCCTATGTAAGAGCCCTAATCACTGGGCTAAAGTTATAAGGAGCACTTCCTTTTCTGGCCATATTGTGGTTCCAGGCTGAAAAATCAAAATGGTTCAGAAACATCAAAATGACTCATTTGAATCCAACATAAATGAAACATTTGATTTTTTCAGTTCAGTCAAAATGATTCAGTGAACTTGACATGAATTTGTGCACAGCTTTGGGTCAAGTGAAAGTGCATTTTTTTTGGTGACATTTTGCTCAGCTCTACTCCAAACTAAAATCTGTTTTTCCTTCCCGCTGCTTCTCTCCCCCTCTTTGGATTAAAAAAGAAAAAAGTCACATGGTGCACTCTGTTGCATCCAGAAAATATACACACAGACTGAGAGGATGTCCCTGCCCTGAAGAACATGCAGTCTAAAGCATTCTTCCCAATCAATGGGACCATCCACAAGCTTGGCACTAGCTGATTGGGATTTAAATTGATTAAATTAAATTATTGAAATGACAAAGGATAGGAGAAAGTATTATTATTAGAGCTAGCCAGAAAATGGAAATCCCTTCTAGCAAATAAATGAATAAATAAAATAAATGGCATTGTTGTGTCTTAAATCAAAGTCAAATAGTGATTTTTTTCCTGGGAAGGGATTTAAAAAAAAATAAGCAATCCATTTGGGGAGAACCAGAACAGAGCTTTTTTGGCTTGCTGGCAGCCTGCTGGGAGGGCTCGGGTCAATTTTACTTTACAAGGCTACTGGAAAGGCTGAGAGCTGGGATCACTGGCTCCTCGGGTGCTGGGGTAAGCAAAGAGAAGGAGAGCTCCTGCTCTCTGCTTCTCTGACATCCCGGAGGTGAGGGAAGCTAAAGTGAAACTGACAGGAGACTTTCAGGCTGGGAGCAGGGGAGAGATGATTTTGGTTTTCCAAATGGGAAATTGAAATTTTTCAGATTTGAAATTTTCCTGTGACAAATTTTGTTTTTACCAAAAGGGCATTTTCTGTTCGAAAAATCATTTTGGTGGAGAATTCCCAACCAGCTGTAATTATTATCCCTCTTTTACAGATGGAGAATGGAGGCAGAGAATGACTACCTGATCTGCCCATCTGCCTTAATTCTCTTTCTTTCCTGCCTTCTTTCAACTTCCTTCATCTCCTTCAAATCCTTCCTTAAGGCCCACTTGTACCATGATGCCTACAAGAAACCATCAACAAATATAACAGGTAGGTAGGTGGCCAGCATGGACTTCTGATATTTATCCTATATATTTGGCCTAGATAAATGCAAGTTCTATTACTGTTTCCCTCTTCCCTCCTCCTCCCCAGTTCCTTCTGTTGTTTATCACATCTATTTGTTTAAACTAGATTAAGTTCTTTGGAGAATACACCATCTTTTATTTTCCATTTGTATAGTACCTAGTACAATGGGTTCTGACTCTGTGGGAGGCCTCTAGGTCTATCAGAATAAATAGATATAAAGTCATGAAGAAATTCATGTGGTCCCCTGCCATTCCTTCCATTTTCTAAACTCTTCCTCATATACTAGTCTCCTTTCTTCAGTTTCTTCCTCCTTTTTGTATTCATCAGCCTCTTGACTACTTCCTTCTTTATTTTATTCATGTTAACCTTATTTACTAATCTTCTTTTGCTCTTCCCCTTCAGTTCACAGTTTCCCTGTATAACAGAGTTCTTTTTCTATTACTTAGCCCTTATCTATTACTTCATGCTTCTATGGTCCATTCTGGGTCTCTACAACATTTCTTTATTCTCTAATGCCATTGGGGCATCCTAGCAAGAAAAACACATCAGACCTAAGTCAAGCTGATGTTCTAAGGACCCTTCCTGGGTGTATTTATTTTTGCTTAGTTTTCTTTAATGTCCTGAACAAATTTAAGTAAACAGATCTGTGTGGGTATAGCTGAGGGGCCTGATATAATTACCTGACTTAATACTGGGGTTCAAGCTTGATGGCATTGGAGTTCTTCTAAAGAAGCAGCACTCAGTCTTAAAGACAGTTTTCTAAAATTGCATGTTAGTCTGATGCCCTGAGCATATTGCACCAAGGGCACCTTGTTGGCTAACCTTAAGGAATTAAAGTGATGTTCTCAGACATGATTAGAGTTGCATGGCCTTGGGGCTTCCTAAGGCTAAAATGGCTGCAGAAAAAATAAATAAAAGCTATTTTTCTGTTGGACAAATTAATGCTCTCAAAACCACAGACTTATACATGGACCTTGAATGATAGCAAGAGAAATTCTTTAATACTGGATGCTCTTGGAACCATATATCTTGTATAATGATGCCCCAAAGACATGTAAGTATATTATGTGCTAGACATTTATGACATAAAGTAAGAAAAAGAGCTTTTGTATATTTAGATGAGCTATAGATATAACTTCTAAAACTGAAGTGTTCATTTTACATTTTTAAAAGATAACAGTTATTGCTCACTGTTCCCTTTATCTCTAGATTATTTTTTAAAATAATAACCATTCCTTTTATTCTTATCCATCATAGCTTTGAAGATAGAAGACATCATCTAAAGTCTGACCTTTGGGAGTTTAGGGGGTATAAGGTATGGTGAGTTGTATTGCTGTACCCTGGTTCATCAAGAGTAGGAAACATGTCATGGAAACTTTACGAAGGAATACATAATGCTCATTGAATCTGAGAGTCTCTTGGCAAACAGAAGTTGTTTCCCCAGTGTACTAGTTTGTTGTGATTTGGGTTAAAGATTTGTGCTTCTTTACCCCAGACCAGTAAATATTAGAAATACTGCATTGGTAGCATGCTTAGCATTTTGTTTTGCTCTACAGACCAATTGAAAATTTTAATTCATTTATGAAAACATCAGCCAATTTTCTATTACAATTTTCTTTGTGCCTGAGGCATTCATGACAAATATAGGGTGCCTCCAGTACACAGCAGACATGGACTCTGACCAGTCCATCCAAATAGAATGGTGAAATGGCTTTACCTGAAATATGACCTCTAAAAAGCAGAACTTTCAAAAGGACACAGGATTGCTGAAATGTCTTACCTGTAATTATTGTGTGGTACAAAATCCTTTCATGCCTGATTCTGGCCTCAAGTTGGTTTTACACCGGCATAACCTCATTGACTTCAGTGGAGTAATTCCTTATTTGCATGGGTGTAAATAAGAGAAGAGTAAAGCCCTTCTGTATATAAGCAGCAAGGCAGATGTTACTACTTGTTCTAACACAATGGACATGGCTCATATGTACTTCTATATTTGTTTAACAGTCATAACAACTCCAGTTCAATTATAAAATGACTTCAGTGAGTTTATTGCATTCCATTGGATAGTAGCTGATCGTGAGGTCCCACAGAATTAATTGACATCTTTTATTAAGTATATGTAAGCAGTACTGGTGGGTTTCTAATCTTCTGTAATCTTTTATGTAACCAGCTATGAAGATTCATCTAGCTGTCTGGAAAATGAATCAGGAAAATGTCTCTAAAACCAATAGAGAGAGATGATGGGAAAAAATTATTATGCAAAAGCAGACTTTTGTCTTGGGATACATATATCATACTTAAATTATTGTCTGAATACTGTTAAAAAGAATTCACACATTACATAACATGTATAAAATTAAACACACTCTTTAACTTGTAAGCTCCTTACGGCAAGAAAATGTTTTGTACATTGATTAGCCTGTTTTGGGGATTCAGTAGAATCACAAGGGGGTCTAATCAGTTCCCTGTCAAATAATTATAACATACTATCTAATATTTTGAACCACCTATGCTATAAAGTGTCATTCATAAATCATATAGCAAATCATGTACATTCCATGTATTACGACATTTTCTGAAATACTTAAATATCAGATATGTGCATTGTACAGCAAAGCTCACATGAAAAGTACATTCTGTAGATTACACCGCAGTCTGTCATCAGTCACATAAAATACATGTTCTGAGCCTCTGAATTTAAGGTTTATAAATGTAACAAATAGAGGGACTATTCTGCTCATTATAGCCCCTTTTATTAGATGTTTGTTTCATTATCTGACAACGAAAGAAAGAAGATTGGTAGAGCTGTTTGGGGAAGCCTGTGTCATGTCTGCATGTACTGTGCGAGGATCAAGCCAGTGCTATTAGTTCCACAGCTTAATGAGCACAAAATTCACCCAAAATTGTATAAAGCACAAGTCTATGAGTTTAGTCTTTTTGCTATTAATTGATATGAGCCATGACAAAAAGTCAGTATTCCCACAGCAGCATGTAAGTGTATTAGAGTTGAAAACATCTGTGCTCTACATTTTGTTCCTATACATTAGAGCCATGTGAGCTAGAAAATACACTTGAGGAGAAACCTCTGAATCTAGCAGGGCAGGGGTTTAATTAAAGACAGTGGTTTTGCATAGTTATTCACTTCCTTTCATTGGGGAGGGATAGCTCAGTGGTTTGAGCATTAGCCTGCTAAACCCAGGGTTATAAATTCAATCCTTGAGGGGGCCACTTAGGGATCTGGGGCAAAATCGGTTCTTGGTCCTGCTAATGAAGGCAGGGGGCTGGACTTGATGACCTTTTAAGGTCCCTTCCAGTTCTAGGAGATGGGATATCTCCATTTAAAAAAAAAATAGTTGTTCCCATCTCTTCATTGAACTCTTTTCCCCTCCCATCAGTTCACTTTTCCTTCTCAAGCCATTGCTTTTACTTTTTATTTCTGACCCCATCTTTATTTTTATCTATTTAACTATGTTTATTTATTTAAAAAAAAAACAAATGGTGTCCGGCTTTACTCACAAAAGTGCCTTTAACACATTTTAAAAGCACCAGTCATAGATCAAAGAAAAATCCAGCAGCCAGTATACTATATATCAGAATAAACCAGTCAAATAAATCCAAACAGAAAAGGTGACAGCACATCCCCCCACCTTACCCAGAAGCCAAACCTGTGACATCACCCATTCCCTGGCTTAAAGCCCCGCACAAAAAGCATTGCAGCATGGCCTGAAACAAAGGCCAACAGGTCTGGGCTACTATAGAAAGAGCAAATTCCAAAGTCAGAGGCCTTCACAAGTGCTGTCAAATGGAGGGGAGCTCATCAATATATGGTGTTTCATCAAAGCTGAAACATTTTACAGAGACTTATTTGTTTAGACAAAGTTTTCAGTGGGGAGGTTTATGAGGTCCAGGGCTCAGAGAGAGAGAGAGAGTGAGAAAGAGAGAGAGAGAACCAAATCAAAAGTTAGAGCTCTTTGTTTCAGAAACAGCCATTTTGAAACAATTCAATTTTGGGAAGACTTTCCAAAGGTATTGCTTTTATTCCAATGTAGATCAAAAACAACTTTTGAAAAGTTGAAAGTTCTCACAAAACAGAATTGTTATCCAATGGCCAGCTCCACTGAGGAGGGCTCAACTCAAGCATCTCCACAGATCACAGCTGCCATACTGTTGTACAAAAAAAGGAGGTCTCTCATGCTGCTTGGTCCGAAACCCCTTAGGGCTTTATAGGTTAAAACAAACTCCTTAAACTCTATCCAGAAATGAACAGGTAGTCATAGGGCATCAGTATTCTTTGCTTATGGCAAGATGCCACACTTAACAAGTTGGCTGCTGTTACATTAGCTTCAGTTTTCAAGAAGATTTCACCTTCCCCTTCATTTATCTTCTTCTTTCTTGTCTGTGTCTCCCTGTTCCTTCCCTCTTTAATTGTTTGTTCTCCACTCTCTACTTTCTCACCACCTTCCCCTTAATGTTTCCACCATTTTTTTCTCTTACTCTCTTCTTCTGCATTTTTACAGCCCTGATGTCTCTTTACCTCTTTCTAGCTACTAGTTCCCTATGTTTTTTGTTTGTTTTTTTGCAATCCCCAAATCTCTATTTTACTGCCCTTTGAAATTCTTATCTCTTCCTGCAGAATAAGAGAGGTTCATGTGAACAGACCCAGAGATTATATGCAAATTGTTAGTACAGAAATTACTGCTGCTTGTAGCTGCAGAATTTACGATATCTTCTGCTTAAAAGAAAAATTACTTATTTCTCTAGGACTATATTATATAATATATAAAGGTCTGAGCTAATGCTAAGAAACTAATGAACAAATCTGTCAAATAATTTGGGCAATTCTTTTGGGGAAGTTCCATGGACTGTGCTATACAGGTTAGATTAGATGATCACAATGCTCTTTTCTGGCCTTGGAATCTATTAATGGTGTATGTGACCATTTTAATTCATTTCCCTCCAAATATGTAGTCAAGAGAAATTTTGCTGTCACAGAAAGTTAGTAAGAAAGCTCATGAAGACTACCACAAAAGTGTGCTGGAAGCATTCACACTGACATTGTGAAATCTCTTTGTGGAGTGTGGGTTGGAAGGAAAGGACGCTGTCTCTGGAAGATAAGCAGAAAAGATGAGGATATTTTTATAGAAAGCAGCAGCAACAAAAAGGCTATGCTAGTTTGTGTTCAGATGTTGAACCACCACTGCCGCCATGAGGAGAAGATAGTTACATGGCCCTGGAAACATGGTTGAGTGCATGGAGTTTTGCTAGTTAATAAGGCAGGAAGTTCAGTGCCTTATGGCCCAAGCCCTCTGCCACCACCTGGAATGATACTTTCAGAGGTGTATGCCAGCTTGCATCCTGAGGCATCTCTACAAACGTCTCGGCATCTCTACAAACATGAGCTCCCATATAGTAGCAATAAATTAAAAGATGGGGCAGGAGAGAAAAGTAAGCAGATGTGGTAACGGAGTAGCTCCCAGCTACCAGTAATACCAGGTAAGGGCAGCTACTCAGCACTGTGGCTGTTCTTTTAACCACAGGGAGGTACATCAGCTGCATACAGGAACCTTGAAGAGTGTTTGCAGCTGCTTGATAATGCTACTGCACCACTATTTCAGATAGCAGTGATCAAGAGAACAGTGAATGGAAATTGTTCATGCTGATATGCTCAACAGCATGTGAAGAAATGCTAGGAACATGGTTGTGGAAATCATAATGATGAACATAACTTTTTGTTTAACTTTTTAATCACATCCACACAAGAATGATGGGTTTTTGTTTTGTTTTGATTTAATATATTTTTTAGCTTTTAAATTGAAAGAAAAAGATTACACAAATAATCAAGTACCCCTAAGTAATAATAATACTATATTTCTTTGTGTGTGTGTCATTGGAGAGTCACACATGCAGGCATCCAGTTACATTCATGATGTCATGTGTATTCATCTGGAGCTTTATCCCTGTGTTTATTGACATTTATTTCAATATATTCTGGTAGCTTCAAATGTATTTTTGTCTATGGATATATAAAACATACAGCTTGAATGTATTTCAGTGTGCATCAGAGCTTTACAGACTGAGTGGGAGATCTCCAGAAATGTGTGTCAAAACTATGTATGATGCATAAGAGTGTGATTATTTTAAACACCTATAAATGGATTTCTAAACCAAATTTCTTCAAAACGAACACATATATATTTATTCCATTGAGGACTAAGGAGGTCCTGTTCCTCTATACATATACATATCAGTAACTTTAGGCACATAGTCATCCCATTGAAATTAATTGTTTGCAAGATTGGGACCAAAGGCATTGTGTATATTCAAAATTCAACAAAAATGCACGTATTCAATATCAGTGGGAATCGTACTCCTGAGGGCCAAGTTTTTAAAGCTATTTAGGCATCTAAAGTTGCAGGTAAGTGCATTGTGGGTGTCATGGAGTGTGGGGGAGTCAGGGCTCTGCCCCACCTCCCCCACTTCTTGTGATTCACCATGACTCTCAGCCAGCCAGTAAAACAGAAGGTTTATTAGACAACAGGAATACAGTCCAAAACAGAGCTTGTAGATACAGAAAAGAGGACCCCTCAGTCAGGTCCATCTTGGAAAGTAGGGAGCCCAGACCCCGGTGCTGCACCTCCCTCTGTTTCTCCAGCCAGCTCCAAACTGAAACCCCCTCCAGCAGTCTCCCCCGGCTCCTCCTCCAGCCTTTGTCCAGTTTCCCGGGAAGATGGTGTCACCCGGCCCCAACTCCGTCCTGGGCTCAGGTTATGTGCTCAATTATCATCCCTCAAGTGAAGTAGTGAAGTCACACCCTGATATCCCACCACCATCAGCATTAATGCAGGCAGTAAACTAGGGAGACTCCTTTGCAACATTACCAGATTAATACTTCCTACTCTGTCACAGTGGGATTTTCAAAAACATCTAATACCCACTGAAAACTTTAAAAATCTGGCCCTGACTGCCTAAATCACTTTTGAAAATGAGATTTAATCTCCTAAATCACTTAGTCATTTTTGAAAATTTTATCCAAATGAAGTGTCCCTACAGGGTTTTGCACTGATTTAACTAAATCAGTTTTTAAACTTTCAATATAAACAAGGCCTATGTATACTGAAACATTGATGTTTAAAATTATGGTTTGGTTGGTTGGTTTTATTTGATTGTTTGAGGTATGTAAAGACATTTTCCAAACTGAAACACACATTTTTGTCCTATTCAAATTACTAAAAAAGAGCCATATATTACCAAACTTTCCACAACATTCAACTTTGGACTGTGAAAAAGCCAGTGAAATTTCACTCCAAAGAATTATAACTTTCTGAAAAATATAAGCACCTTAAAACAGACATCCAATGAAAGTGGCTTCTAAAGCATAACTATAATTTGCCCACAGAAAAGCTATAAAAAAGCCAAATAAATGTATGTTAGTATTAGTTTATTCAATTGTGTTGAAATATTTACCGATGTGTTTATTAGTATAGCTATATTAATAGATATGCTTATTCCTATAATTGATCTTTATAAAAAAATATACTGCCACATGAGGTATAAAATGGGTAGTTTCATTAAACACTTCCCTAGTACGTTTTCTTTCAAAAAAATCTAAATACATAAAACTGACAGTGCAGGAAGAAATAATGAATATATGCAGCATCTTCATCTCTATGCAGATGAAGTGCAAGCTCTTGTCCTTGATTTAATATTCACAGAAAACCAACCAACTTAAAGAGTAATATGAAAAAATATTTGTCAGCACTTTTAGTCTAATCGTGTATTTCAATATAGCCGTGTACTGTTTAATGAGAATCCCTTCAAAATAAATCAAAGTACTGGTGTACTTTTAGAAGGAGTAACTCATCAAAGAATGTTCAAAATAATTCCTAACAACAGATAGACCTTCAAAGAACCATGAGATGTGAACATAAGAAGCTTTATCTAGTATTTCTATTTAATAATACATTTACAATTAGTGACATGTACACAGTTGATATTAGGTTGAAGTAAGAGTTCAGGTTCTGAAATCTGTAACAAAAAGCAGGTTTTCATATGCTACTCAATAGAAACAGCTTGTGGTAAACAAAGTGTCCAAGGTTATTTATCTTATTTTCTTCATTTATTTGTAATTTTGTTTCTATATTTATGAAGCAGCCCAATTCTCAGTAAATAAAAATGAATTGAAAACAAATACTTCAAGATTCAACTGGGAATTGTGTGTTATCTTCATCTCCCAACTTTGTTCTCATCTTTATTTGTCTTTGGGGGGTTGCTGCTTACTTATTTTCTTTAATATATGCATTGACTAGTGCAATTTTTCTCCTTCTCACATGCAGTAAGAAATTTCCTGTTTTGATAATAAGTGAACAGACACCCAACCTCATATCCCCACAAGCTTATTTCTGACATTTTTTAATATGACAATGATTTATCAATGACTTCCACAGTTGCCCTGTGCCTCCCTTTGGGGTGTTTTAAATGGTTTTACAATAAATATGTTTAGTGACTATCTAATTTGACATATATTTTGACAAAGTCAATCATTATGTGTGTTTAATACACCTTATCATAAGAAAGGAAGCCTACTAACTGGCAAAACTGCTGATTTTGTGAAAACTACAGTGTCAACCCTTTCTGGGGGAAGATAGAATAGTAAATAAAGGTTAAACAGATCAGCAGCTATTGAATTATATCTTTAAAAATGTTAAAATTATTCTCTGTGTCATAAAAGAACAATTTCTTATATTTCTTGCGGCACCTCTCTCTTATAGACTAAAGTTCCTGATATTACACACAATGTGCATTTTTAATTTAGTTGGAAGAAGAAATCAAACTTAAATGTAGTACTGAGAATATGCTGCTGTATATGCAAATATAGCATGAAAAATGAATGAAGAATGCATTGGATACTTAGTATATCAAAAATATTAAGTACAAATAAAATATTTATAGAGTGTAGCTGTGTTTTCAATATATCTGGTAAGGTGTTACCTACTCACTTCATGCTCCACTGATCTGAATTTTAACTGGGAATTTTTAGTGTTGGGCTTAAATATTATCATTTAATGAGACTTTAAGAACTAATTTACATAATCCTCAAGCAAAATATTGTTCTATATTCAAAAGAGCAATCAGTATTCCTTTTCAAAGCTCATATTAATTCAATTTCAAAAAGAGGATGTTTATGACACCAAGATAAGAAAATACAAATACAGTTGTTAATCACTTTGTAATTACAAAAAGTCTTTTCTTAAAGTCATAGCACAAATACCTTGCAGGTGTTTGTTTCACATTCATCTACTGACTTTAATGTCCCTTGTTTAACCTCTAAAGGAAAATTATATATATATAAAAAAAATCTACAACAAATATACTTTAGATAATTGAAGAGAACTTAGTAACAACTAAGCCTGTGTACTGTTACAGACATTTGACTACAAGTAGTATTTGTTTCTTCCTAAATGTATCCTATATTGGGACATATGATGATTTCCTGCTTCAGGGATCTGTAGTATACATGGCAACACATATGGCCGTCATTCAGCAATGAGCTCTGTATAGAAAGGCCACTGTGCCCACATATAGTCCCATTGAGTATGTGCACGGGTGCATGCAATCGTGGTATTTATGCATATAAATTAGGCACGCACAATTGCTTATTCTTAAGTTTGTAAATCTGACATAAATTGTATAATTGTGCACCTACATGTGATTTGAACATGTGGGATTTTTTGTGTGTGTATGTGTGTTTCACTGAAACTTCCAATATGGGTTCTGATTCTATCTCTGCCAGCCTCATTTTGCCATCCTACTCATGTTGAATACCATTTTACTCCACATGTAGACATACTAGGCTAGACTGAATCTGTAGCTTTAGCCTGATTAAGGGGCAGTACAAAACTGTTCTGCACTAGCAGCAGCTCTGTATGGGAACTGTGACTCTCAGTCAATTTCCTTCCCCGTTCACCCCTTGCTCTAGGGGACAGTAAGTTGCAGCAGCCCTTAGAAGCTTACTTCTCCCTTCACACCTGGACAGCTTCTCAAGTCAATGAGTAGGCATGAGTGAAGCCAAAGGTCTAAGCACTCTCTACCTCCTCCCGTCCCACCAGGAGGAAATTTTCAGAGATCAGAGACTATACTCTGCAACAGATCCTAAGCCAAGATATGCACAGAACAAGTAAAAGAATGGGTGTCAGCTGACTAAGTCAAGGACACAATCTAGCTAACTGAAATCAATGGAATTAATTGTGGAGTAAAGAACTATTCGACTTGAGTAAAGGTGTCAGATATTAAGCTATAATAATGTGTTACAAAATGAAACTGGAAGCCTAGTCTCATCCTGATTTTAAAAAGAGTGGCTAGATTCAATTATATTTTTGCTCAAGAAAGTATGATTACTTTGAAACAGAGTGGAAAATAATTGAATTGTATATTTATTGAAAAAGCTGCTAGTTATACCTCTCATCCTTTATCATTTTCCCACATTAAAATTGTTTTTATCACACAAATTGTATCTCTTAATCTGAAATTGACATGTGTTCAAGTAGCACACTTAACTCCATACATTGTTAACCTTTCATGAGAAAAAAGTGGAGTTTTAATATATGATGCATTATCATCCTTTAAAAATCAGTCAACTTTAATAATACTTGTATTTATTTAAGTACATTAGTCATGTTTGAAATATTAAATGTTATCTACAATGGACAAGGAGGAATATATGCTTTTTTAAAAAAAAAAAAATCTCAGTTCTTTGTCAGTATAGCTAAAAACAGCTGGAGGTCATTGAGTCAGATTGTCACAGATTCAAGTAATACTTGTTTAACATGTTAAAGGACAAGAATTCTCAAAGCCTGGAGTGGTGGATCAGTCAGTGATGGGAAACATAGCCTACTGATGAAGTTTAACATCATATTAGATGTTTGCTTTAGGACCTAAAGATGCAATCATTATGGATTGTCAAATAATATATCATGCACTGTAATGCCAAACCAGAGCCTCTTATTACTTCCACTTGGATGTACTAGAAGCAGACCTGAGGCCCCTGCTTTATTTGTATTTCTCTAATTAAAAAAAATAATATATACATCTTGGGCTATACTTGATTTTAAAAAATGCTATTAATGAGCTTTATGTCTTTTGAAGATATTACACATGAAGTGTACTAAGTTAAATTTACAATATATGTGGGATATGTTACACAGTTGTAGCCCCTTGAGTTCTATTTACTAAAGAGTTATGCACTAATTGCATGACTTTTCTAATAGGGGGTGTTAAGGCTGGATCCCCACTTTGAACTTTAGGGTACAAATGTAGGGGCCTGCATGAAAACTTCTAAGCTTAACTACCAGCTTAGCTCTGGTTTTGCTGCCACCATTTTAATGGATTCCATTCCTGGGAAACCTTGAAAAAACCTTTACCAAATCCCTGGTGAAAACAGATCCAAACCCCTTGGATCTTAAAACAAGGGGAAATTAACCATTCCACTCCTTCCTCCCACCAACTCCTGGTGAATTAGTTCCAACCCCCCTGGGATCTACAACAGGGAGAAATTAACCATCCCCCCTCCTTCCTCCCACCAACTCCTGGTGAATCAAGATTCAAACCCCTTGGATCTTAAAACAAGGAAAAATTAATTAGGTTCTTAAAAAGAAGGCTTTTAATTAAAGAAAAAGGTAAAAATTATCTCTGTAAAATCAGTATGGAAATTAACCTTACAGGGTAATTAAACTTAAAGAGCTCAGAGGACTCCCCTCTAGTCTTAGGTTCAAAGTACAGCAAACAAAGATAAACACTCTAGTAAAAGGTACATTTACAAGTTGAGAAAAACAAAGGAAAACTAACACGCCTTGCCTGGCTATTTACTTACAAGTTTGAAATAGGAGAGACTTGTTTAGAAAGATGTGGAGAACCTGGATTGATGTCTGGTCCCTCTCAGTCCCAAGAACGAACACACTCCCAAACAAAGAACACAAACAAAAGCCTTCCCCCCCCAAGATTTGAAAGTATCTTGTCCCCTTATTGGTCCTTTAGGTCAGATGCCAGCCAGGTTACCTGAGCTTCTTAACCCTTTACAGGGAAAAGGATTTTGGAGTCTCTGGCCAGGAGGGGTTTTATAGTACTGTACACAGGACAGCTGTTACCCTTCCCTTTATAGTTATGACACGCCCCCCAAATCACAGATAGTGTTGGACATTCGGTTTCACACTGGCTGTGATTTCTTCCTGGAGTTTTAGGAGAAAACAGAGTTAATAAGACACATGTACCTTTAGACATACTACTGATTATATAAAAACTAACAATATGTTTTATTTTAAGAACAATTGTTAATTAGTTAACTTTGGGAAACTTTTTTGGGAGAGTGCATTAGCCACTTTGTTAGAAGCTTTCGAAATGTGTTGTATTTTAAAATTAAAATTTTGGAGAGCTAAACTTCACCAAAGAAGTTTTTTGTTATTTTTTTTGGCGGTATGAAGCCACTGTAGCGCAGCATGGTTTGTTTGTAGTTGGAAACGCCGTCCCCAAACATATGGGCGTAGCTTTTTTAGCGCGTACACAATGGCATAGCATTTCTTTTTGCTGATTGACCAATGGCTTTCCCTCTTAGACAGTTTTTTACTGAGAAATACGACAGGATGGAATTTTTGATTCGGTTCTTTCTGCATTAAAACTGCTTTTACGCCTTGCTCGGACGCATTTGTGGTTACTAGGAACGGTTTGTTAAAGTTTGGGGCCCTTAGCACAGGGTCAGACATGAGTGTTGCCTTAAGCTGGTTAAAGGCCTTTTGACACTTATCAGTTCACTGAACTGCATTTGGCTGGTTTTTTTTGGTTAGGTTTGTCAGCGGGGCGGCGATTTGGCTGTAGTGGGGTACAAATTGCCTATAATATTTAGCCAAGCCTAAGAAGGATTGGACCTGTTTTTTAGACTTTGGAACCGGCCACTTTTGGATAGCATCCACTTTGGCCTGTAGGGGATTTATAGTTTTTTGACCCACCTGGTGCCCCAGGTAAGTTACTTTGTTTTGGCCTATTTGACACTTTTTAGCCTTAACAGTTAGTTCTGCCTGCTGGATGCGCTTGAAAACTTTTTTCAGGTGCTTTATGTGCTTTGCCCATGAATTAGAAAAAATGGCCACATTATCGAGGTAGGCAACTGCAGATTCTCCCAATCCCGCTAGGAGACCATTTACAAGTTTTTGGAAGGTGGCGGGTGCATTTTGCAACCCAAAAGGGAGTACATTGAATTCATACACCCCTGCCTGGGTGACGAAGGCTGACCTTTTTTTAGCGGGTTCATTTAGTGGTACTTGCCAGTACCCCTTGGTTAAGTTTAAAGTAGAGATGAATTGGGCATGTCCCAATTTCTCGAATAGCTCATTTGTGCGTGGCATTGGATAGTTGTCAGGACGAGTTACAGCATTTAGCTTACGGTAGTTAACGCAAAAGCGTATTTCCCCATCTGGTTTGGGAACTAGAACCACTGGAGATGCCCATGCACTCTTAGAGGGGCGGATTATACCCATCTGTAGCATGTCCTGGATCTCCCTTTGTATAGCAGTTTTGGCATGAGGTGACTCCCGGTAGGGTGGGGTTCTAATAGGGTGAGCATTACCTGTGTCAATGGAGTGGTATGCCCGTTCGGTTCATCCTGGAGTGGCTGAGAAAATTGGTGCAAAGCTTGTGCACAGCTCCTTGATCTGCTGTCGCTGCAGACGTTCAAGGGTCGTGGAGAGGTTCACCTCTTCCACGCCACCATCCTTTTTTTCTTCGTAGTAGACACCTTCAGGCCACTCCGCGTTATTTGTTTCCTGGGCTGTAAACTGGCAAACGTTTAATTCTCTGGAATAAAAGGGCTTAAGAGAATTAACATGGTATACCTTAGGCTTTATGTTGGAGGTGGGGGTGGCTATGAGATAGTTAACAGCTCCTAGGCGCTCCTGGACCGTGAATGGTCCTTCCCACGACGCTTCCATTTTATGGGCCTGGAGCGCCTTTAAGACCATGACTTGGTCTTCTACTTTGAAGGACCGTTCTTTGGAATGTTTATCATACCAGGCCTTTTGCTCTTCCTGAGCATTCTTTAGGTTTTCTTTAGCAAGGGCTAAAGAGTGTCGGAGGGTGCTTTGTAGGTTGCTTACAAAGTCTAGAATGTTAGTTCCTGGAGAAGGCGTAAACCCCTCCCATTGCTGCTTCACCAACTGTAATGGCCCCTTAACCTCACGGCCATACACAAGTTTAAATGGTGAAAACCCTAAACTGGGATGTGGTACAGCACTGTAGGCAAAAAGCAACTGCTGCAACACGAGGTCCCAATTATTGGAGTGTTCATTTACAAATTTACGTATCATGGCCCCCAAAGTTCCATTAAACCTCTCCACCAGGCCATTGGTTTCATGGTGGTAAGGGGTGGCAACCAAGTGATTCACCCCATGAGCTTCCCACAGGTTTTCCATGGTTCCTGCCAGGAAGTTAGTTCCCAAATCTGTAAGGATGTCGGAGGGCCAACCTACCCTGGCAAAAATGTCTGTTAATGCCTGACACACACTTTTAGCCCTGGTGTTGCTTAAGGGTTCTGCTTCCGGCCATCGGGTAGCAAAATTCATGAAAGTCAGTACGTACTGCTTTCCTCTGGGTGTCTTCTTTGGGAAAGGACCCAGAATATCCACAGCTACGCGCTGAAATGGGACCTCAATTATGGGTAGTGGCTGGAGAGGGGCTTTAACCTGGTCTTGTGGCTTTCCCACTCGTTGGCACACCTCACAAGACCGGACATATTTAGCAACGTCCTTGCCCATTCCCTCCCAGTGGAAGGACTTCCCCAACCGGTCCTTGGTTCTGTTCACCCCAGAATGGCCACTGGGATGATAATGGGCTAAGCTCAAGAGCTTTACCCGATACTTAGTGGGAACTACCAACTGTCTTTGAGGATGCCAGTCTTCCTGGTGCCCACCAGAAAGAGTCTCCTTGTATAAAAGTCCTTGTTCTACAACAAACTGGGATCGGTTAGAAGAGCTGAGAAGCGGTGGGGTGCTCCGCGCCGCCGCCCAAGCTTTCTGAAGGCTGTCATCTGCTTCCTGCTTGGCCTGGAACTGTTCCCTTGATGCTGGAGACATCAGTTTCTCCTTGGACTGTGGACTGGGGTTTGGTCCCTCTGGAAGCGATGCAGGTGCTGGGGCTGTTTCCATTGACTGTGAACCGCTGTCCGCTGGTGCACTATGTGGTATCTCAGGCTCTGGCTGAGCCTCTTGGGTAGGGTTATCTGCTGCTTCCGCCAGGTCAGGCTCACTGGTGCCATCTGGCATTGGAGTTGTAGACGGGTTTGCAAGCGCTGGACTCACTGCTGGCAATGGTTCTGGTGCTGGTTGCGTTGCCAGTTCCGGTTCTGGGACTGGCTTTGGCTGGGTCTTTGGGATTGGGTCCACAACGGCTGTTGCAGTCGTTGGCAGGGGATCCGGTTCCACCACCTTTGTCTGGGTCTCTGGTAACCCAGACGGGGCCCTGGTGGACGGCTTAGGAACAGGGATGGGGGTGAAAGCTTGCTTAGCCTTTGCTAGTTTCAGTTCATGTTTTCTTTCTTTTTTTCTCTTCTCCATCTCTTTTTTTTTCAGCTCCATCTCCCTTTTGTGGGCCTTTTCTTTGGCTTTTTTTTTTTCTCTCTGCTGTGTCTTGAGTTTTGTTAATTGAAGCAGTCTTTGATGTTTTCTTTTATTTTCTTCTGCTTCTAGTTTGGCCAGTTCTATTTTTTTAGCTACTTCTTTGGTAGTCATTTTCCTGTTTTCTTGTGCTGGGTCACCCCCTCTGCAGTTGACTGAAACTGGGAAGCTCTCAGGTCTGGCTGCTGCTGAGTTAACAGAGACTTTCTAACTAGCTACTCCCGAGGATGTAAAAAGAAAAAAAAAAACAATTCAGCTTGTAAAGTCCTTTTACCAGTTAAGTTTGCTAATTGAACCCTTCTCTTAACAAAGGACCTGTTAAAAAAACGTAACACCTCTGCCTTCAGGCAAGGAGAGACAAGATATGCATCTATCTACTTCCAGCTCTGCTTTCCAAGCAGCTAGAAAGAAAAAAAATATCTCACTGGCTTTTGGGTTTAAAATGATCCCACCGCTAATCCACCATGTCAAGGCTGGATCCCCACTTTGAACTTTAGGATACAAATGTAAGGGCCTGCATGAAAACTTCTAAGCTTAACTACCAGCTTAGCTCTGGTTTTGCTGCCACCATTTCAATGGATTCCATTCCTGGGAAACCTTGAAAAAACCTTCACCAAATCCCTGGTGAAAACAGATCCAAACCCCTTGGATCTTAAAACAAGGGGAAATTAATCATTCCCCTCCTTCCTCCCACCAACTCCTGGTGAATCAGTTCCAACCCCCCTGGGATCTACAACAGGGAGAAATTAACCATCCCCCCTCCTTCCTCCCACCAACTCCTGGTGAATCAAGATCCAAACCCCTTGGATCTTAAAACAAGGAAAAATTAATTAGGTTCTTAAAAAGAAGGCTTTTAATTAAAGAAAAAGGTAAAAATTATCTCTGTAAAATCAGTATGGAAATTAACCTTACAGGGTAATCAAACTTAAAGAGCTCAGAGGACTCCCCTCTAGTCTCAGGTTCAAAGTACAGCAAACAAAGATAAACACTCTAGTAAAAGGTACATTTACAAGTTGAGAAAAACAAAGGAAAACTAACACGCCTTGCCTGGCTATTTACTTACAAGTTTGAAATAGGAGAGACTTGTTTAGAAAGATGTGAAGAACCTGGATTGATGTCTGGTCCCTCTCAGTCCCGAGAACGAACACACTCCCAAACAAAGAACACAAACAAAAGTCTTCCCCCCCCCCCAAGATTTGAAAGTATCTTGTCCCCTTATTGGTCCTTTAGGTCAGATGCCAGCCAGGTTACCTGAGCTTCTTAACCCTTTATAGGGAAAAGGATTTTGGAGTCTCTGGCCAGGAGGGGTTTTATAGTACTGTACACAGGACAGCTGTTACCCTTCCCTTTATAGTTATGACAGGGGGTGTTCACTGAAAGCCCTGAAGATACCAGAGATGACTAAATTCTTTAGGTTTAATATTCAGAGAAGCCAGTATCCCAAAGCACAACTAAATGTGTTATGCGATAGAGGGGCATATGCCCTAGAGGGGAACAGTCAGCAAAAAGTAGCTCCAGATTTCCTCCCCTGTCCTACATCAGAAAATGTCTCCACATAATTGGCAATGGGAAAAAAAGAATAGAAATCCCAGATAGTTAGTCCAAATTAAACTCTGGCCATTTGCTATACATTGATTCACAAATAAATATTTAGCATGTTTCACACAACAAATACATGTAAAGATTAATGTTGTATATTGTCATATATTCCATATTCCATTGGCTCCATTAACATGGCTATTTTTGTCCATCTTGTATGAATCCAACTGATCTCTTTTATGATGTGTTCACACTGTGTTCTGATGGATAATTTGGTCCAGAATAAATTGCAAGTAGATGGTGAAGGGAGAAAAAAAACTACACAGTTTTTTAGGCTAGGAAGATAAAAGGAAAAACGGGATAATGGTTGTCCTCGCTCAGATTTGTTTTTTTTAAATCACCTGCTAGCAATAGCAAGACAGTAGCCTACCGTAGGTGCTAATTAACAAGAGAAGTACTTTGACAATAACAGAAATGTTGATAGCTGTCTGTGGAAATGTGAGCATAAACTGAGATGACAGAACTGAGTGGGCATGGACCACCTGTTTCATGTGTTTCAGTGTGTCATGGGAGAGGATATATTAACCTGATTTTTAAAAAAAGAGTTTTTCTAACTATGTTGAAGTCATCTTTCTTTAAGTTGCTTGTTAATGCTGTCCTACACACAAAGAATACAACATTGTGATTGAACCTGTGATCCTGTTCAATTTTTGTTATGTATTTGAATTTGAGATAGATAACATTATTGTTTTCGACAAGGTAGTGAATTATTCTTTTTTTTTTTTTTTTTTTTTGGTGTGATGTGTGTGTGCACAGACACAATCATAGAAACGCAGGACTGGAAGGGACCTAGAGAGGTCAGCTAGTGCAGCCTCCATGCTGAGGCAGGACCAAGTAAACCTAGACCATTGCTGACAGGTGTTTGTCCAACCTGTTCTTAAAAACTTCCAGTCATGGGGATTCATCAACCTACCTTAGAGGCTTATTCCACTACCTTAGTATCTTAATATCTAACCTAAAATTCCTTTGCTCAAGATTAGCCCATTACTTCTTGTCCTAACGTCTGAGAACATGGACATGGAAAATAATTGCTCACTCTCATCTTTATAACAATGTTCTTTTTATAAAATATTTGAAAACTGTTACTAGTTCCCCCCTCAGTCTTCATTTCTTAAGACTAAACATACACAAGTTTTTTACTCTTTCCTCATAGGTCAGGTTTTCTAAACCTTTTATCATCTGTGTTGTTCTTCTCTGGACTCTCTCCAACTTGTCCACTTCTTTCTTGTAGAGTGGCAACCAAAACTGGACACAATACTCCAACTGAGGCCTCACTGGTGCTTAGTAGGGAGGGACAATTATTTACCATAGCACTCCTGTTAATGCACCCGGAATGATTTTAGCTGTTTTCACAGCTGCTTCACACTGTTGGCTCATATTCAATTTATGATCCACTGCAACTCCCATATCCTTTTCAATGGTACTACTGCATAGCTAGTTATTCCCCATTTTGTGTTTGGGCTTTGATTTTTTTCTTACTAACTGCAGTATTTTTCATTTGTCTTCATTTAATTGAATTTCATTTTGTTGCTTTCAGACCTATTCGCCAATATGTCAAGATCATTTTGAATTCTAATCTTGTTCTTCCAGAGTGCATGAAATCCCTACCAGTTTGGTATCATCTTCAAATTTATAAGCATAAGCTCCACGTCATTATTTAAGTCATTGATTAAAATATGAAATAGTATCAGGACAGATGTCCATGTAGAACACACCACTTTTTTATGGCTTTCCCCCAATGGTTACTTCTAATGATGTTAAATTCTCTCCTCTCCTGAATGTACCAAGAAGAATAATGTCCCTAACTTGACAAGAAGATTAAGGGTTGGTTCTTTTCCAGATCTTTTTTAATAGCGAGTTTGAGTTCTCTTATGTGACATCATACTTGCATGAACTAACTGTACAGAAGGAAATCTTAATTTTATTGGAATAACAGATAAAGTACAAAGCTCATGTTTAGAACTTTATTCTAATTCTATGCTGATATATTGGACTTTATGTTGTGAATTAGACCAGTGTTCCATCTAATCTACTATCCATTGTCTGACAGTAGACTATATCAGATGCTTCAGCGGCGATGCAGGAAACTCCATCATATACAATTATGCAATACCCAGGCTATAGGGGAAGTTTCTTCCTTACCCTGTCAACTAATAGTTAACAAATGCCCTGAAAGTTTATATTTCACCTATTTTTCCTATGTAATATCAATTGCATGTTTTTATGCTCCATGTAATTCTTATTTTTTAAACATTATATTAAGCTCTTGGCCTCAGTGATATCTTGTGACATTGAGTTCCACTGGTTAATAATGTGTTATGGAATAAAGTATTTATTTTTGGCAATTTAAAGTGTGTCCTGTTTCAATGGATGTTCCCTTGAACTATTATGTGAAAGGGTAAATAGGACCACTTTCTCTACTTCTCTTCATCATTCTTATTTGTATCCTGTCTAAAGAAAATCTGAATCATTATGATCTCCTTTCACATGGAAGTTTTGCTATGCCTCTAATAATTTGAGATCAGTCTCTGAACCCCCTCTAGTTCTCCCACATTATTTTACATAGGGAGATCCCAGCTTCATTAGCAATAAGGGATACAAAAGGCAGTTAGAGATTAAGAAAGATCTTTATTGAGTATACAAAGATGGCAGTGTTACATGCTCAGATGCCTTTTACATGGCAGCACCCTAGCCACCAGCTTGCAATCCTGAAAGCAGATCCTCTTCCTCCTTGCCCAGTCATCATACTACAGCCAGGACTGATCAGAGTCCCAGGACATCACTGACATTTTAACTAACATATCATCTAGTCTTGCTCAGAGCATGTCTTTAACATGGTTAAAACACTGGTAGCTGCTGCCAACTCATCTAGGGCTCCTTCATTGCTACCACCAGTGGATGCAAGGACCTCTTGTACATCCAGTGCTGTCACAGTCACTAAACCAGCAGTGCATATATAAGAAAAATGCATGTCAGTCAAACGTAAATAGCTCCCGCCTGGTTTAAAAAACAACTTGGAAAGTCAACCAGGCTGACGTTAGAGTGCATATCAACACAAGCATCCAGCCAAGTGGCAAAAACTGTTGTTTTGCTTCATCTATGAACTTAGCAAAATAGTTATACATAGTGATTGCCAAATTTCACTCCACTACACACACTTCCTATTAGGTAAATTAATGTAAAGTATTTTTAGAGTCATATGGCCATATGTTTTCAATCCTTTTATATTTACATGAGCATCTCTCCTGGGTAGTGTCATCACACTGTGTCCAATTTCTCTGTTGATATAGCTGTTTTTCTAGTACTTGACGTCTCTCCATTTTGATCTCTTTAGCTATATCTATATATAATATGAAAATATGTTTCAGTGATCTTTCAAGTAATTAATACCTCTGTGTCTGTAGGGTAGAAAACAAAAGTAAGATGGGTCTGCCTGTCAATGAATCACTTCAGTTTCTAGTTTAGTTAATGGCAAATTTATTTACATATATACATACTATATATTGACCTCCAGGAAGATTTCCCATCAAACTAAATCTAGTGATTCTTCTAAAATAATTGACTGCAAATAGCAGTGCTCTTAATGGGACTACCAGATTTTCTATTGTAGTAACAACAGCTTGCATTCTGACAATCTGAGTGGTGAGAGTACTAGATCTTGGGCTTTGGGACTACAGGGAGAATCTTCTTCAGCAACACACACAGCGCTAAATATCACTACCACCAATTTTGAAGCAAAAATGCATATTTTTTCCAAATCACCAAAAGCCATAGAGAATATCCTAGTATGTAGGAGAACTTAGAATGGCATATTAATAAAACTGAAGAGGTAAGATTGCACTAAACCCAGGCACTTAGTCTGTCATTCATTTTCCAATTAAGTATGTATCATGGCAGACAAAAATGAACACGTGCAGGTATAAGGCTGTTTGACCCACAACACTTATGTGTAACACTATTACAAAAAGTTTAAAGATAGATGAACCTTTAGGAAAGCCTCAAGCAAGCCCAAAACCCATAATTAGGGTCTTGCAGTCCAAGTGAGTGATATAATCAGGCCTTTCAGAGTTCTGTCATAAGGCAAACAAGCAAGCTGAAGTTTCTAGAGCCAGGACTTCAAATGAAGATTCCAAAAGTTTCAGCCTGGCTTTCATGTGGACTTAATTAAAAGGATGCTTTCTGTGCAAACAAAAGTTGAATCTGTGTCTTTTAGTGTAAGATCAGAGAGATCTGGGTTTTTACAACTATTATTGTCCTTTCACTAAAAAAGATGTTGTTAGTAACAGCTAGCTCAAGATTTTTGGAGCATGCTACTTTTTTTGTTGTGCTGGGTTAATTCAGAATAGCTGTTCTAACCACACTTCCCCTCCCTCCACTCCCCCTCAACATTCCTCTATATTAAGGCCATATAGAAGTTGTATTTTGAGTCTAAGTCGCTCCCTGCCAAACACACTCTTCATGAAGTTTATACACTACTTCTCAGGATAAAAGACAGGAAAAATTCATTATAGATCTGTGGCTGATATGCTCAGTGAGATGAAAGTGGAATTTTTCCAGATTGTTTTGTCGATTAAAATTGTTTATTGGTATAGATTGAATATATTCTGTCTTTTCATCAAAAAATCTGGTTTAGGTTATGCATGTTCTATTACTGTGTTTAAGGAACTGTGTGTGCAGATCAGAAGCCATATCAAACCCCTTAATTCTGCATTTGGAAAAATATGAGTGACATTAAAAAGATAATGCAGTAACGCTTTTATAAAAATACAGTACATAAAACACATTAATAAACCATTATAATGGGTTATTAAAGTCAAAACTTGAATTTGAACTAGTCCCCAATTCCAATTTGAATATGTATTATGGGGATGACATGAAGATTGGGTATCTCCAATAATTGCAAAATGAAATTAAAAATGCCAAGTAAATAATGAAGTTGGAAATATAACCTGAGATTAATTTTCTGTTTTCCCCTCCTTGTAATTAAGATTTGGTATTTGAGAGAGCTACTACTATAAAGTAGCAACAGGCAATGGTCATTTTCTTAAGTTCATACTGTAGGAAATACCATTTTCCTTTAATAGAATATGTTGAATACTGTATTTCTGTTAAAGTTCTATGTAAATATAAAAGGCCCGGTTTTCTGTTATTCCTGTTCCTGGGACAGCAGTGGAGGGAACATGAGGGTATGAAAGAGGATGAGGTTGGCGTTAAGCCACCTGCACAGTTTCCATATTTCTGGGGCAGCCAGGGACCTGCCTACCTCAGGTGAAAGTTAGAGCAGCCTTAGGGTTACTTTAACTTATACTCTGCTTCGTGTGTTTCTTTGTGCATCTTGGGATGCAGAGAATACCCAGTGTGCAGTGTGTCCCAGTCATACCACCTTCTCATCCTTGGTCTGCCTGATCCCTAATCCTCCTTGCTCCCAGTGTGACCCCTACGCTGAAGACTAGAAGCAGGTCTGGCTCAGAGCCTTTATGCCTCCTGTGCATCAATGAAGGAGTTCCTTTGGAGGAAGGGACCATTTGCATACTCTTTAAGGCCTTTTTGCCCCTTCCCCTGCCCCAGAGTGGCATAAAGGAGCTTTAAGGTGAAAGAGAGAATGAGGCCTAGACTGTATTGTCAATTTGGCCCCCAAAAAACTGTGGGATCTTGATCAAGCTCTCTTGTAACTGAAGTCAGGCTCAACATATTATTATAAAATATCATATGGGCCTTGTCTAAAAGCTTTTCCACTTAAACTATTTTGGCACATAAATAGGCTTTTCCGGGGAGCACCCTTTGCACGGCTGCACTGCCTGCCACTGTATCCCAATTGTTTACCTCAAATTAAACATTAAACACAATTGCATTTAACTCCTGTAGTGTTATTACAAGTGTGCACTCACCAGAGGTGCTTTTCCCACCATCACAGTCCTGCACCAGTGGATCCTGGGAGGGGATTGGCTCCAGAGTTAGGAAAAGGCCCTGGCTGTCAGGGAGAATGGATCCTCCACTTGTCTGCTGCACATTCTCCTCCTCCTCCTTTTCCTCATCAACAATGTCCTCCTCGTTGTTGCCTTTGGCCGCCTGGATCCCCCGGGAGGTATCCACAGAGAGTGTTGGGGTACAGGTGGAATCACATGCAGATGCTCATAGAAGCGGCATGTCTATGGCTCAGCACCAGAGCGACTATTCACCTCCCTTGTCTTCTGGTACACTTGCCTGAGCTCCTTTATTTTCACACGGCACTGCTGTGCGTCTCTGGTGTAGCCTTTTTCTCCCATGCTCTGTGCGATTTTGGCAGATGTCAGCATTTCTTCTGCTGGTTCGGTGCTCTGCCTTCACAGACCCTTCTCCCCACACAGAAATCAGATCCTGTGTCTCCTACATGCTCCACGCTGGAGCACATTTGCGTACCTGGTCAGCTGTGGTGGTCAGCTCTCCACGCTGATCAAACAGGAAAAGAAATTCAAAAGTTTCCAGTGCTTTTCCTGTTTACCTGGCTGAAGTGAAGTAGAGTTGAAAATGCTGTCCAGAGCGGACACATTGGAGCACTCTGGAACATCTCCCGGAGGCCAACAAGACAAAATACTCTGTGCTGTGTCTACACTACCCCTAATTACACCTGGGAAGGTTGATCTAGCACTACTCCTCTCATTGAGATGGAGCACAGGCATCTATTTTAAAAGCCCTTTAGGTCGTCGGGAAGGGTTCTGTAATGTAGAAAAGCACATTATAAATTCTACCCAATGCAGGGAATGTCAATCTAATGACGTAGTGTAGACCAGCCCTAGGATTCTTACTAGCATAACTATATAATTTAAAACAACACCTCTGAAACCAACATAGTTATGCTAGTAAAATTTTTAACTGTAGATTAGCCCCAATTTTATATTTATAGACAAACATGGCAACAGATAAATTCAAACTGATGCTATGGTCAATAGAAAAATCTTACAAAGACGGGACTATCTTCTTCTTCCTATAGAGAAAGAAAGCCAAACCCCATGATGAATTCCTACTTCTTTCATCCCAGGAAACAGAACACAAAGACCGGGTCGAGCCACTAGTGATGATAAAAAAGAAGTTGAAGTCAAATCTTCATTCATTCGTCATATGATATTCCACTCTGTGTTCAAATTCTCTATTCTATCCTAATCACATGGCAGCCCCATTGCTGGCAGTGCCTCACTTCACTCAACTGTTGGTGTTTTATAGGCCAGGCTTCTGAAAAATTACGTAGAGGTTGAGTAGAATCTAGAAGTCGCAGTTGTCGATTTTAAAGAATCAAGACTGTGTACTTTTTCAGTTGTCTTAACAAACACTTCTTGTCTTCTTCACTTAAGGATTCAATATAAATGCCTTCATTAGTCAACTTCCGGACTGAAGTCTTTGCTTCTTCCAGTACTTTTTCAATGGCTAGATCTCTGATTGATCCAAATGTAGCTACTATTGCTGGACAAAGATCTCCTACTGTTGTAGCAGATGCCTGGATTTCATTGTTTAATTACCCAAGTGGTTTCAACAGTAGACTTACAAGACAGAGAATGGCAATAGTCTTCTCTGAATGTAGTAGCAAAAGTAATCCACCAGCCTCACTATTTAGATCCATCCCATCTTGGTAGATACTTTCCAAAGCCAGTAAAAACGGCTGGAGTAATTTTAAGATAACAGTCAAGGATCGCTCATGAGAAAGCCAGCGGTTTTCCCAGGTTGGACTAATTTGAACTTCAGTCCCAGTGTGTCTTCTATATTTTCCAAGATATTCAGTCTTTTTGGACTCTTGCTGAAAAAATAATATAATGAAGACATTAAATTTATAGCTTTTTAAATGTCTTTTGAAGATTCTGCAGCTCGTACTAGTTCTAGTTGGAGTAGATGGCCTCTGCAGTGTGTATAGGAGAGATTAAGGTTACACTTTTCTCTGAGAAAAGCTTGTACTCCACCATGTCTTCCAGAGAAGTTTGCAAGATCCATCAAATGCACAAGCAGCCATCTGTTTGGGGTCCAACTGACAAGCATTTAACTCTTCTAAGATGTGGGTTGTCACAGATGGAGCCGATGTGTCTTCTATAACTTGAACATCTAGAAATGCATCTACTGGCCTACCCCTGACATCAAGATAACGTACACAATAACTTAATACTTGATGCCCATTTGCATCGGTGCATTCATCAGCCATGTATGCAAATTTTTCGAATGTGGTGAGAGAGTTCTTCACTTTTTCAACTGTTGAGTCTTTCACTGTTGCACCACATGTGTCTAGCCAGTCAGTTGAGTTTCTTGCAGAAAGATAGTGAGCATTTGCTGGTCTTGTTCAGAACCAGTGTTCAACTTCAGGATGAACAAGTGACAATGCACTTAACATTGGCCTCCAGTTTGTAGTGTGTGGTATCTCTTGCTTAAATAGAAAGTAGGATGCCACAGCCATGTTTGTTCGCATGAACTATGTTGTGTCTCCAGCATTCTTAATGCCCTCATTAAGTACTTCTAAAATTGGCTTTGAACATGGGCTTATAAGGCTTTCTGCATGTTGATACACTCCAGAGGCCTGGTGTTTTGCAGCCTTGTTATGTAGTTTGTCAGCATTGGCTTTGCTGATCGGTTTGACAAACCAAGCTCCTACACTTTTACCAATTATAGCATTGAGAATCTTTCCTTCTTCGTAAGCTTTTTTGCAAGAGGTGCACCAGTAGCCATCTTTTGTAACTTCAATAAATAGGAACACTTTGACCGACAAACATCAGGAACTGCCTTGAGGTTTTGGAGACACTGTTTCTTCAGTAGGTAGCTTTATTTGTGCTTCGGGCTGGTCGGATGTAGATATACTTCTTGAACCTTCAGATGACATATTGATATATTCTTGGTTCTTGACGTGTTCTTCACCTTGGTTAGTTTTTGAGGCCTTTGAGTGGAAAAATTATTGTATTGTTTTTTGTCTTTTCATTTTCACTTTGACCTGCAACATATAAAAGAGTTATGAAGGAAGTAAATGTTTTGTTAGGATAATGCAAATTTAACATAAGGATAATGCAAGTTACACCAAAACACATAACAGGTCTAGATTTCTAAAAAAATATAATTAAAAAAAATGTATTTAATTTAAATTGACTTTTGAAAAGTAAGCCCTCATGGGATAAGAGGGAAGTCCTCTTATGGATCAGTAACTGGTTAAAAGATAGGAAACAAAGGGTAGGAATAAATTATCAGTTTTCAGAATGGAGAGATAAATAGTGGTATCTCTGAGGGGTCAGTACTGGGATCATTACTGTTCAACATATTCATAAATGATCTGGAAAAATGGGTAAACAGTGAGGTGGCAAAATTTGCAGATGATACAAAACTATTCAAGCTAGTTAAGTACCAGGCAGACTGCGAAGAGTTACAAACGGATCTCACAAAACTGGGTGACTGGGCAACAAAATGGCAGATGAAATTCAATGTTGATAAATGCAAAGTAATGTACATTGGAAAACAATCTTAACTATACATACAGAATGATGGAGTCTGAATTAGCTGTTAACACTCAAGAAAGAGATCTTGGAATCATTGTAGATAGTTCTCTGAAAACATCCGCTTAATGTGCAGCGGCAGTCAAAAAAAGCAAACAAAATGTTGGGAATCATTAAGAAAGGGATAGATAATAAGACAGAAAATATCATATTGCCTCTATGTAAATCCATGGTACGGGCACACCTTGAATACTGTGTGCAGATCTGGTCACCCCATCCAAAAAAGATATATTGGAATTGGAAAAGGTACAGAGATGGGCAACTAAAATAATTAGGGGTATGAAACAAGAGGAGAGATTAAAATGACTGGGAATTTTCAGCTTAGAAAAGAGATGACTAAGGGGGAATATGATAGAAGTCTATAAAATCTTGACTGGTGTGAAGAAAGTGAATAAGGAAATGTTATTTAATCCTTCACATAAAACAAGAACTAGCAGTCACCCAATGAAATTAATAGGCAGCAGGTTTTAAAAAAAAAACAAAAGGAAGTACTTCTTCACACAACATAAGTCAACCCATGGAACTCTTTGCCAGGGGATGCTGTGAAGACCAAAACTATAACAGGATTAAAAAAAAGAACTAGATAAATTCCTGGAGAATAGGGCCATCAGTGACTATTAGCCAGGATGGGGAGGGATGCAACACCATGCTCTGAGTGTCCCTAGCCTGTTTGCCAGAAGCTGGGAATGGGCAACAGGAGATGGATCACTTGATTCCCTGTTCTGTTCATTCCCTCTGAAGCACCTGGCCTTGACCACTGTCAAAAGACAGGATACTGGGCTATGTGGACCATTGGTCTGACCCAGTATGACCAGTATTATGTAAAAATTAATTATAATAATAAAAATGTTTAGTACAGAAACTCCCCAACATAATGACCACTCAAGATAGCAACAATGTGAGATAACAACCTTGGCAAATAATGCATTTTAAAAATCTTGGCCTACTAGGAAATATATTTATATAAGTTTCCATTCCCAGTCACAAATTGAGCATTCTGGAGCAAAGTCACTAAAATATAGTCCAACAAACAAATGTTTATTTAACGTGCCCCTCACTTTTCCCTCCACCGCACCCCACTCACTGGTGTTTTCCTTGGTCAGTGGAGACTCAGAGTTCAGAGGTGCTTTTACGTAAGAACACCTCCCAGGTGGGGGGCAAGAAGGCACCTTGCTCATTCCTCCAGCTGCTCACTGTTCGCTCTGGCCACTGCTGTTTGTTGTGCCACCGTTCACTCCTCCACTCTGTTGCCAATGGCCCTGCGCAGTCGCCTTCTGCTGCCACCTGCCACTGTGGCCTCTGCGAGTTGGTCTCTTGAGGTTCCACCAGCTCTCAGTGATTTCAGCTGAGCTCTTGGGGGGGGGAGGGGGACCTCGCTGCTAGTGCAGTCTGGGCCGTCTCTTCCTCAGAAACATTGTACCCACAGCAGGACTAAGCACTTAGACCTGATTATCAGTGATTTCAGCTGCAGTGGTCACTTAACAGAACAAAAGACTATCTATGGAGCCTAATCAGCTCTTTCTTTAAACAGTGGAGGTGGACAGGTCCCCACCCTCTCTCTTGATGCCCTCAATCATCACAGGCTAAATTCAGTTCTACTGCCCTTTACTCATACAATAAGAACAACAACATTTCATCCCCCTCTCCCCCTCCGCCCCCTCATTCAAGTGATTTGTAACCCAACCCCAACCAAAATCTATCACCTGGGCAACACAGCTCTGTTTGCTGGCTACCTAGGTAGATTAGGTGTGAATATAAATACAATCTGGTCCTGAAGCCTTTCCCTCCAGCCCCAGGTCATCACTAGCTGTCAGGGAGAGCTCATTTAGACTTTGCTTACAAATCACCATGTGAAATTATTAGGTTGGCCAACATCACCAAAATGAATGCACTGACATTGTCATAAAAAACAAGAGCTGTATAAGGAAGCTAGTCTATGTTCATACTTTTCAAATCTATGATACTTTTTCAGATACATGTATTTTATCATATACTGTATATGCTTTTAAAGTGTGTATTAATGTTTCAATTTCAATTCAAATTTCCAAACAGTCACTAAATTAGCATGTAACTAGTTCACAAAACTGGGGGGGTGTTGGGAAAATTCAGGAGGGGTGTAGGGAAATCACTGTGCACAACCCAAAGGGGAGCACCAGAAGCCACTCTTTTCAGAGTAGTAGCCGTGTTAGTCTGTAGCCGCAAAAAGAACAGGAGTACTTGTGGCACCTTAGAGACTAACAAATTTATTTGAGCATAAGCTTTTGTGGGCTACAGTCCACTTCATCGGATGCATCGGAAGCCACTCTGTCTCTCAGAAGCTGCCATGCACTTAGAGATTGTATACCAAGTAATATACCACTTTGGGGATGCCGCTTATTGCCCCCTGTGTAGCTGGCCAATATATTGAAATAAGGAGAAGTTTTGACTGTGTACACTGCCAGTCACTCCACAACATACTTGGGGTACCATGGATCAGATTTAGATGTTGCAATGCTGAGCCTAAATCCAAGTTTTAAGCACCTAATTACCTTTGTGGATCTGGGACCACATGCTGCAAGGGAAGAAGGAAGGGAGCAGCCACTGTACTCCTTACATAGCAGGGATTGCATTTCTGTTTGGCCCTTATAAAGATCAAGCAAGGTGGAGGCAGAAGGGAAAGCTTCTTATACCCACCCTTCAGAACATCATGTAAGGGCCATGAAAGATCTGGCTTATAGCTAGGTATCCAAACTCTATCATTTGAACCCCCAAATCTGTACCCACAATTCCCATTGATATAAGAAAAGGCATCCTTCATTAGATAAAAAATAAAGTATTTCAGGTAAATGAAATTCTTCCTCCTCATTGGTTTTTGTCCAGTTGATTTATGTATGCAGATTTTATTTATATATTTTCATTTTTAATAAACATTTATCAGAAATGTTACAGAGTCTGAGAAGCAGCAATTCAAGATTAGTTTCTAATTTCAACCTGCTCTAGATTTTTTTAAGTAATGAAGACTGTCTTCTCTTACAATATGTCAACAGGAATTTTTATTCATATTATAATTTTGGCATTTCCAATTTAGAATTTTCTTCATGTCTCCATGTTTGCATTTTAATTGGGTTAGGCTATCCAGCGGATTAGCACAAAAATGTCAGCTTGTACTTCTCTTAACCCTTTTATTTAATAACTGTGAATGTACAGACAACTTCAGAATTAAACATTGAGCTATTCTTTCAGCGCAGAGCCAGGACAGTTAGATTAAATGTATGGCAATTAAAATGTTTGACAAATACAAGAGAAGTATTTGTACACAAGCACATTTTAAAATATGGTCAAACAATTTAGTGGTTATTCAAAACCCCCAATTTAATGAGAAAATGTTGACAAAATGAACTGAAAGTTTATGTTTCTACAAAGTACAGAACAGATTGGTGCTGTCACTTACTGTGAAAAGCAACTTTCCATGGATTTGACTTTAGTAAAACAGTATTTCAGTTGTATGAGACTAACCTCTCTTGTGCAGGAGTTCTATCCAGCAACGTTTTACTTTCCCTCCTTGAACACCTGCTTATAAAGCAAATCTCTGAAGTACAGTCAAAGGGGAGAGAGATTCCTCAAGACATAGTGGAACAAAAAAACCCATTCATTTTGCAGAAACTATAGTTGATTTGTTCTTGACAAAGCAGAGAGGATGTGAATTTAGATTTAAAGAGAAAACAAATCATCATGTTAGACTACATACACTAGAACTTTATATGAGAAACTCAGTAAAATATTTACTGAGCATCATTTCACTGCCTTCTGTTAATTGGGGCCCAATCCATTATTCCTCATATAGGTAATATGCCAACTGAAGTCACTGGGGTTCAGCCTTCTCACCTATCCTTAGTTTCCTTGAAAGTACACCGGCCTTTTAAGAGCATGGACTACCTGCCTAAGCCATTATCTTATGTGTGATTAGCAAAGCTATGGCTCCTTGTTTTTAAATCCATAAATCATTTTCCTGCCTTTGCCTCTCATTTGTGCTATGCTGGCACCAAAATGACATCCTATCAAAAGCTTAACATTTCTCACATTCCAAGACCATTAGTGCTTGTGTCAGATTAAAATCTGGTGCCAGATTTAGAATTATTTTGAACCATTTTATGAATTCATTGTGGCATGAAATAAATTATATTAAAAACGAAATGAAAGCATGCTATGTTTCATACTCTCTAATGCCTTTTGAACATGTTCACAAATACATTTTCCCATTCTTCTTGCATACTTCAACAGCTTAGAAATTAACCTTACAGAAAGCCTATGAGGTAAAATATATGAATGTTAAGAATACCCTAAATACATATTTACATAAGCTGTTAAAGCTTCAGAAGAGCTGTCAGGCAAATTCTATTCACGCAAATATCTCACCCCCTGTCCATGCTGCATTCATTCATAGGAGGCAAATTCTCAGACAGAAAGGACTCCAGATCGTGTGAGAGACACTGACGCAGTGAGCACAGGGGGGTTGGACCAATTTGGGGATCTAGTCAGTATCTTTCTTTAATTTGAACCTTTTAACCTTAATATCGGCATTTAATCATAATCTTTTAAATTGATATTTTAAAAGGTACCGATTATATGATTAATATTAGCATTATTTATATTGCAAAAGTACTCAGAGGTCCTAGTCAGGACTGGAGCCTCATGTACACACTGGAAGACAATCTCTGCCCTTGTTTGACCATATTTTAAAATATGCTTGAGCACAAACACTCCTTTTGTATTTGTCAAATACATTCACTTGTCATGCATGTAATCTAACTGCACAGAGAGAGTTTACAATCTAATTTAAATCAAGAGGCAACAAGGGAGTGTAACAAATTGTAGGAAAGAAGGCAGGAGGAGCTATGAGGACTACAGTAATAAGGTGTACTTACACAGGCTTGCTAGCTATGTGCCCAACCTGATTCCAAATTGTTTGCCCAATTCAACTATGTACATAAATATCAGCAATGCTCACTGGCCCACTACCTTGCGATTTTCAGTGGATAATTTCCTGCAGGCATCACAGTAGGAATAACAAAAAGAATGAGGAGTCCTTGTGGCACCTTAGAGACTAACAAATATATTTGGTCATATGCTTTTGTGGGCTAAAGCCCACTTCATCAGATACATGCAGTGGAAAATACAGTAGGAAGATATATATACACAGAGAACATGAAAAAATGGGTGTTGCCATACCAACTCTAATGAGACTAATCAATTAAGGTGGGCCATTATCAGCAGGAGAAAAAAAAAAACTTTTGTAGTGATAATCAGGATGGCCCATTTCATACAGTTGACAAGAAGGTCTGAGTAACCGTAGGGGGAAAATTAGCCTGGGGAAATAGTTTTTACTTTGTGTAATGACCCATCCACTCCCAGTCCTTATTCAAGCATAATTTAATGGTGTCCAGTTTGCAAATTAATTCCAGTTCTGCAGTTTCTTGTTGGAGTCTGTTTTTGAAGTTTTGTTGTTGAAGAATTGCGACTTTTAGGTCTGTAATTGAATGACCAGGGAGGTAGAAGTGTTCTCCTACTGGTTTTTGAATGTTATAATTCTTGATGTCTGATGTGTGTCCATTTATTCTTTTGCATAGAGACTGTCTGGTGTGGCCAATATACATGGCAGAGGGGCATTGCTGGCACATGATGGCATATATCACAATGGTAGATGTGCAGGTGAACGAGCCTCTGATGGTGTGGCTGACGTGATTAGGTCCTATGATGGTGTCCCTTGAATAGATATGTGGAAAGAGTTGGCAACAGGCTTTGTTGCAAGGATAGGTTCCTGGGTTAGTGTTTTTGTTACGTAGTGTGTGGTTGCTGGTGAGTATTTATTTCAGGTTGGGGGGCTGTCTGTAAGCGAGGACTAGCCTGTCTCCCAAGATCTGTGAGAGTGAGGGATCGTCCTTTAGGATAGGATGTAGATCCTTGATGATGCGCTGGAGAGGTTTTAGTTGGGGGCTGAAGGTAACGGCTAGTGGCGTTCTCTTACTTTCTTTGTTGGGCCTGTCCTGTAGTAGGTGACTTCTGGGTATTCTTCTGGTTCTGTCAATCTGTTTCTTCACTTCAGCAGGTGGGTATTATAGTTTTAAGAACACTTGATAGAGATCTTGTAGGTTTTTGTCTCTGTAGCAAATGCGGTTGTATCTTAGAGCTTGGCTGTGGACAATGGATAGTGTGATGTGGTCTGGATGAAAGCTGGAGGCATGTAGGTAAGTATAGCAGTCAGATATAGGGTGGTGTTCACATTACTCTCTTTAAACCCGCCTCCTTGAAGTCCACTACTCACATTGTTTCACCCCCAGCCTTGTGGCAATCAGGGCAGAAAAGGAATACAAGAATATAGTACTCCTGTGGCAGTGCCCTTCAAGGTCATGGTAGTGGCTTCACTGGAGCTTCATTGCAAACAAGTGGGACCAATGCTTAGAAGAGCTGAAGCTGCCGCAGAGGCAGAGTTTCTGCATGGATGACCTGGATTTCCTTCAGATCTGCTGGGATCTATTCAGATCCCAGGGAATCCACAGGATGTGGATGCCAGTTTCACGGCATGGTCAGAAGAGAGAAATGAGGGCAGGAAAAGTATTAGGAGAACCTCACTGAGATTTCCTCCATTTTTGTCTCTTTCCCTTGAGTTCTCACACAGGACTCAACAGGAGTTGATCACACATATTTCCTCTACCTTAAAGTAAGAAATATGTACTAATTCACTATTAAAAGGTTGTTCAGACTGAAAATGAACCAGAAATCCAGAGATAAAGCTAACTTATCCTTAATGTAACTCTACTGGATGTTAACTTGCATAACACGGTTTAAGTGTTCCAAAATCTATTGAGTGAACAACAGATTTTTTGGATCTCTAGGATTTCCTCCCTTCTCCTTCCACCCCATCCACTGCCCAAAATAGGACAAAAATAAAATACATCTGACCTGGATTGAAATTTGTTGGTATTTTTTGCAAATTGAAAAGTCAACAAAAAATTGTTTCTCATCTACTTAGATATATCTTTTTTTCTCCCAGGCTTTAACATTTTTAAAGTGAAAGCAAAGGAAATGAATGGCTACATTCACAGAACCAGAGAAGTGTGAGCAGGAGCACCATCCCCACTTATGTCCAAAAACTGTCTCATTAGGACACTCATCTGGGAGAGACAGGTTTGAACGGGGGACTCCACCATCTTACACAAGTGTCCTAATCACTATGCTATAGAATCATTTTCTCACAAAGTGAAATGGGGAAGAGGAGAAATCTCTCAGCTAAGAATACCCAATAGCCTGATGGTTATGGTACTCACTTGGCAGAAGAGTGACCTGGGTTCAGGTCCCCTTGCTCAGAGGAGGGCTTCAAACTGGGGTCTTCCCCATCATCCCAGGTGAGTGCTCTAACCACTAGACTTTTGCAGATAAGGCAGGGGACACCACTACCAGCAGTTGTTTTGTAAATAGCACCTAATTCTCCATGTCCATCTAGCCCTTCAATTTTCTTTTCTGACCATAAGCATATCATATCATGTGAATAGAGATAAAGATTAACGGAATCAGCTTTAAACTCTTCTAACTCACACTCCCTAGTAAAAATACTTTAGTGACAAACTTGGATGTAATTCAGGTATGGCAAAACCTACTGAAAATATAAAGTCACTTTTAAAGTGCCTTATTGTTTATTCTGAATCAAGTTAACCAGAAATAAGGCAGTTGCAATTTCAGCATAAGTAAAAGTTAGTATGGTTGGATAATGATTATAAAATATCAAACCAGCCTGTTCTCTTTTGATCTCTAATTTCATTGCAAACATCATCTCATAAAACTTCCAGGACTTCAAGCATTTTTTAGAGTCTAGCTGTGACGAGTACACACTTAGATTTGAATTGTGTTTGCTATGGGCAAGTCTCATAGTAGTGGACTAGCATAACTATGCTAAAATTCCTGATGACATTAAAATAATATGATAATTATTTTAAAGGGTAATTGTGTTACTGAAAAATATGTAGACTGTTAATTTAATATTGTGACTTAATATGTGTTTGTAGGGGACAAAAGACTGATCTGCTTTCAAATAATCAGAAACAAATGTGGTAAATAAATTTGTGACACCATCAGTGGCATGGAAGTGTGATTATTTTTATGAGAAGATTTCTGTGATATGAATTGTGAAATAACATTTCTTGTCCTTTACAACTTGTTTTAGCAGTTCCTAGTCAGCAATTGCTGAGACAGATTTAGTTTCCTGAAGTTAAAAAGGAAGATTGCTTTTTTGTTTCTGAGTGATAACAATTTCATTACAACCTTTGGATGTAAGACTTATGTTACTTTTAGTTGAGCTGGAATATTTTATTGAAAATAAGTGATAGACAAGCTGAAATATCATTTGGGAAATGAAAACAGCAAAGGAAGTTCAAGAGTAATAAAGGTTCTAAAAGTGAGACACAGGGACTATGACAGCAAACAACGCTGAATTGCAAACAGTTTTGAATAAAAAGTATCAGCATTGTGTATTCTGCAGTCGAATATCAAAGAAAAATCTTGGGTATTAAGATAGCTATCTGATGTATGACTTTGCTTGACTACTGAATTAGAAGAAAAAAATGGATGTTTTTTAGAATGAGCAGAAGCAACTGTCCTATGATATTTGAGTTTATTGATCGTCATTCTTTTTATAGAACACTGCACTACAGTACAATGAATGAGTGCCTTTGATGGGGATTCATTGGTAATAGTTTACTAGCAACAAATATTTAGTGATTCTAGTGTTCTTTTGCACTCCCAACTCATTTAGCCATTTCTGTGAGGGGTTCTTAATTCAGCATAGTTCCCAAAAGGATGCTGTAATTATTCTACATTTATATTATCAGTACTATATGTTATTCATCAGATTCCAGGCATGGTCCTTCCCATTACCAATCGTTCTTGGGTTTGAAAAGTACTCTGAGGTCAATAAGCCCTACATTGTGTCAATGAGGCATTCTAGTACATATTTGATGGGTAGATTAAGTACTGTTTGTCATCATTTTGTGGTAGAATGTGCAGTCTGAGTTCTGAATGTTTAAATTCCCCAATTCCTTCTGAAGCAGCCATTCCCACTGGGAATGAGGCTGTAATATTTGTTTTTATTCAAGTGTTAAAACTAGAGGTATAATATCAGAACTCCTGTAAAGTATGCAGACAAGATGAGGTTATCTTCACCCAGAGCCATAATCATTCAGTTAGAGGGGCAAATACAGCACTGATAATGATTAGGACATTATCAAATGCACAGTCCATTTTGGTCAAATTCACAGTCAAACGATACATTTCATGATTTCAGCTATTTAAATCTGAAATTTCACAGTGTTCAAATTGCAAGGGTCCTGACCCAAAAAGGAGTTGTGCGGGGGGGTCGAAAACTTATTGTAGGCAGGGTTGTGATACTGCTGCCCTTATTTCTGTGCTGCTACTGGTGGTGGCTCTGCCTTCAGAGCTGAGCAGCTGGAGAGCGGTGGCTGCTGGCTGGGAGCAGCACAGAATTACCGCCAGTAGCAGCACAGAATTAAGGATGGTATGGTATAGTATTGTCACCCTCCTGCGCTGCTGCCTGCAGAGCTGGGCCCTCAGTCAGAAGCTGCCACTCTCCGGCTGCCCAGCTCTGAAGGGAGCAGCACAGAAGAAAGGATGATATGGTATGGTATTGCCACCCTTACTTCTGCTAGCAGGGGTGCTGCCTTCAGAGCTTGGTGTTCAGTCAACAGCTGCTGCTCTCCAGCCCCCAAGCTCTGAAGGCAGCACAGAAGTAAGGGTGGCAATGCTATGACTCCCCTAAAATAACCTTGTGGCCCTCCTGCAACTCCCTTTTGGTTAGGACCCCTAATTTGGTCTCTCCTATAAAAGCTGTATAGCATAGGGTAAAAGCACACTAAACACCAAATTTCACAGGGGGGTGGAGGGGGAGAGCAGATTTCACAGTCGTTGATGCATTTTTCATGGCTGTGAATTTGGCAGGGGCCTAATAATGATGAAATAGTCCAGGGTGTAGTGGGCTGAGTGGATGGAAAAGAGAGTCAGGTTTCAGGAGGGATGTAATTTGGGGCAAGGAATGCAAGCTGGGGACCGGGTGTCATCACACAAATTAGAGCACCTCAGCACATAACACTGGACTCTCAGCACGTGCAATAAAGATCTTTTCCGTACAACTCTACCTTATATTACTTATCACTATTGAAACACATGGAACACTTGGTGCTGGTTCAGAGGGCTGGCCAGTCACATGGAGACATTTTTCCAATATGACTTTTCCATGTAAGCAATTATTGTAGTTATCACAAGGAAGTTATGGGCTCACAAAAGGGAAGGGAGGTAATCTGTGTAATTGGGGATAGCAGGGGTTTATATTTTCTTCAACCATTCAGTCTAGAAAGTTGGAGTGAAATCCTCCTCTTAGTGAAATCAATGGCAAAGCTCCCATTGACTTCAGTCGGAGAAGGATTTCACCCTTACACTTTTTCTCTTAAATGAAATCTGAGATTCTCATGTCATCACTTTTGGCTGGGAGCTGGGGCTTTAAGAAAAACACCATATGTATGACGTGCGATAAAACTCCAAGTATTGAAACTCTAATTTCACAGATTCACAGTTTACAGTCAGAAAAGATCATTAAATAATCTAATCTGTCCTTCCTTTGATCATAGGTCACTTAATCTCACCCAGTTACCCCCATATTGAGCCCAATAACGTGTTTGACTAAAGTATGTACTGTGTTTGGCTAAACCATATTTTTCAGATAGGCATCCAATGATCATTTGAAGACAACAAAAAGAATCCACTATTTCTCTTGGTAGTTTATTCCAATGGTTTTATCACCCTCACTTATAATATTTGCCATATTTTTAATCTGAATGCGCTTGGCTTCAGATTCCAGCCATTGGTTCTTGTTATGCCTTTCTATGCTACATCAAAGTCTTTTCTCCCCATGAAGATCAGAGGAGCATTTATTGTCTTTGGGCATTTTGCTTCCTTAGAGCAATGCTTAACTGGATGTCTGCCAAAATCAAGTTAAAACACTAGTGTAACAAGTTTAATTCCACTTCCCATCTCTTTTCCAGTGGAGATAAAATATGCCACAGATTCCTGAAATTCTTATAACACTATTCCCTCCATAATTTTTCAGGGTGTAAATTTGTTTATTACAGAGTCTTGAAGTCTGACCCACCCTAAACTTTTTTCCAATATGCTGTCATGACGACTTCCAATTCTTCTATAGCACTGTTCGAAACTATTTTTGGACCATTACTGTACATTTTATTTATAAAGAGCAGTAGAAATTATTTCTTTTCAGGAATAATACCTGATTCTGACAGCTAATATGCTTTAATATTAAACAGTCTCTTGAGCCAGTAAAGAGATTTAATCTGTATAAATAATGGATCAAACAAAGAACATATAAACCAATTCAACACATGCTAATGCACAAATAACTATGGAAGCCATGTACCTGCTGGAACTCTGCTCAGAGCAATGTCAGTGGTAGGATATTAAGTTGTTCCACAGTACAGTATATCTGACATGTTACCAGTAGGGAGGGTTGTATCAGTTTGGAACAAATGAGTCAATCCAAACTCAAACCCTATATATATATATATATATATATATATAATAATTTATTTTCACTTACTGTTTTTCCTTTTTTACACATGTCCATTTCCTGAATCCTGCCAGCATCACAAGTGGAAGTACCAAATTAATGTAGTGTATTAATATTAAAGTGTTATAGGAACATACATTGTGGTTTTGCTTCTAAAAAAGCCAGTTTTGTCAGTGTTTTTAGATTCAGCTTTGTTGCCAAGCTTTTTCTTTTCCTATCTTTTCATTTCCACCAGAAATAATTAACCTGAGTGTGGTGACAGATTTGAGAAATGCTAAAGTTATTAGTGACCATCACAATTCCATAAGAAATGCAAAAGATCACATTCAGTAAGAAATTTCAATCAAAATAGAAAGGGTAAGATGCGAAGTCTGATTTGGGGGTATTTTATCATACAGTTAAATAGATGAATAAACTAGATATATGGGCAAAGTGGAAGAACAATAGCATAACCTTGCTGAAGATTCTGCCAAAATCTTACTAACTCTGATCTTAGAACACATTGGAAAGTTGAAACTTAGAAATAAATGTGACTGATCTGCTTACGTATGCTATGTAATACGTGCATTTGTTTGCTACTCCTTGTTCTGCAATATATACCATTCAGATACCCAAAGAAAACATTTTAAAAAAAATGTTAGTTATTTGATATGCAGGATTATAATCAGAGTGCTCACTATAGTTTAATGTTGAAAGGTTATAGATCTTAGTATGAAAGTCATTGGTTGCTAACAAGCAACACAGTTGCATCAAGTATATATCTATCTTGAGAAGCAATATCTCTGTTTTTTGGGAACTTCACCTCTCTCTACATGAAGGACAAGTAATCTGACTTGCTGCAGGAAACTCCTCAGGAGTGGAGGGGAGGGGATGGAATTCACTCCAGCAACCCATGGATGGCTTGCAAAGCTACAATGGTCTGTTCCTCAATGACTATACTAACCTATGGACTGGGATAGTGACTGCTGCCTCTCAGAGGGGTATTTTGATCAACTAGATCAGTGCTTTCATTAGTTCTGAGGCCCACATCTCCTACCTAACCTTACCTTTCCTGGAATATTCAAAACTGATCTAGAGCTCCCTTCCCTTGTCAGTGCAGGCTCCTCCGCATATCGCTTCCCCCACACAACCCCTCTTGCTACTACACAATGAGCCTCTGCCCTGAAGTGAATTTCACCTTTTGAGAGTTTGATCTTAGAAACGGTTCCTGGCCTGCCTTGATTAATTGCTTTATAAATGTCCATTAGCATTTCAGAATCCACCAAATTGGAAGTGGCTTTATAGCTTGCCCACACCTATATAAAGAACTGGTTTTGTTCAGTATACAGTTTGAGTGCTTACCAGTTTTTATTGCTTATGATAAAAAAAAACCTCCAAGTTCTTTGATTCCATAATAACAAGGTACAGTGGATGTAACATGTAGCAGCTAGAATATTTTTCATTTGTGAGCAACAAGAAAAATATATAAAAATGCAGTCATTTTAGAAGTTGCTAATTTTTATTAATTCTCAAAGAAACCCTCAAGCTAATCTATGAAAACATACAGCAGAGAAAGATGTAAATTGTTGGTTAAATATAGATGCATAAATTGTATTAACCATGATTATACAGATAATCATAAAAAGAAGAACAGGAGTACTTGTGGCACCTTAGAGACTAACAAATTTATTAGAGCATAAGCTTTCGTGGACTACAGCCCACTTCTTCGGATGCATATAGAATGGAGTTATTCTATATGCATCCGAAGAAGTGGGCTGTAGTCCACGAAAGCTTATGCTCTAATAAATTTGTTAGTCTCTAAGGTGCCACAAGTACTCCTGTTCTTCTTTTTGCGGATACAGACTAACACGGCTGTTACTCTGAAACCAGATAATCATAATGATTTCAATTCAAAGGGGAAGGGCATCTTGTGTTTCCAGAGCTATTTATTTTGTAAGTGGTGCTATCTTTGGTAGACTAAAGTCAGCTTTCACCATATCATCATTTGGCTTGGAAAAATTAGATTTTCATTGGAAATTGTCATTTTCATCACCAGATACACACAAACCAATGCACAAATATTTCCATCTATAATAAAGATAGGCAACGTAAGAAAAATGCTGGTTGAGAATATATTTGAGTTTAAGAATATTTACTTTGTATATTTTGACATGTGATGTTGATAATTTGTATTTTAACAGTTATACATCTTTTAACTTTTTGAATCTTGTCATTAAATAGTTGTCTGACCCTCCATAATTTCCCACAACTGAAATGTTAAAAATCAATAAAAGTAAAAAAGCTTTGCACTAAACATTGCTATTATAAATTAAAATGATAAAACCCATGAATTCTGCAAGCCTAATTATCATTAAATCTTTTTCACAGATCATTTGGTGTGGGTTTACATGTCAATCAGCTTTGATCATTACATTTTATGACCAACATTTCTGAGTCCTATCAATGTACTTAAAACAGACTGACCTGTCAAAGGAAGTATATAAATGATTGCAAAGCAAATGAGGTTGGATTTCAAGTATAATGAGACCACTAAAACTTTGTATTTATTTTTTTGTTTGGTTTAGCAAGTTGTTAATTAGAAAAATATTCTCTATTTTGTGTAAGCTATAGAAAAGAGAACTTGTTTACAAAAACTTCAAATACTGCACCATCTGTCTACAAGTTAAGTTTAGTTGGCTTTCAAAAGGACAACTTTAGATATCAGACTTTTTTTTTTCAATTCTAACCAGAATGTTTCCAGAGAGTTATATCGTACACTGGCTCCAACAGTCACACTCATACACAATGCGAAATGTTTCTAACATGCATCTACTTGCAAAACAGTTGTGTACACATGCTGTCTTTATGCTACTTTGATGAGATATACAACCAGGTCATGCCGATCAAGGTCATGCTGATTGCTCCAGTTTGGTCATTGTTTTCCAGTTTTAGTTTAGTATAACTGTAGTTGGCAAAACATTGCAAAAGGATATTTGCAAACATTCATATTTTATATTCCATTCAACAGTAGTCATAGCCTCCTTTTATTTGCTATTTGCAAACATTTCGGTAAGTGAGGTTTTGTTCCCATTAATGTTCTGGGAAAGCTCATATTTGCATGAATAGTGGTGTTTGTCAAAAGACATATATTCATGTCAGTGTGATGGTTTGGACCCCTTGGGAAGTCACCTGATGTGCTGAGATACCACTGAGTCTACCTGTTCTGCCAGCTTGGGCCTCGTTTTACCTGTCTTGCTGAGCCAAGCTCTTGAAACCTTCTCTAACACACACACAGGCAGGGCCACATCCAGCTGATCAACTCTGGGAAGACTCAGCCTAAGGGACTTGCTCCCTTAAGATGTGCACCTCCCTTGGAGTACAGGCCCAAAGATATATTATATTCACCTCTTCCCTCAATGTGGAAGAGGGTATGCACAATTTCTCACCCTCCCCCCCCCCACCCCCCAGTTAGAAATCACATAAACTGGGTTATATTATAAATCAGAAATATTTTTTTTTTACTATAACAGGTGAATTTTAAGTAGTTAAGGTGGTAGTAGACAGAACAAAGCAGATTCGTAAGAAAATAAAACAGAGTTCACAAATTAAACTTAATACACTAAAGAAACTGGTTACATGTAAATTCTCACCCTAGATGTGGTTTTAATAATCTTCTTCACAGGCCAGACACCCTTCCATTTTGGGTCCAGTTCTTTCCCCCAGTTCAGTCTTAGTTGCTTCCAGCAGTCATCTTGGGTGGGGTAGCAGGGGAGAACTGATGACCAGGATTACCTCACTCCCCACACTTAAATAGGATTTGCATAAGGCGGGAGTCCTTGTTTCCCTAGTTTAACTCTCCTTCCCTTACAGTGGGAAGTTATCTGTAATTACAAATGAAAGTTACAATGAAGTCCCAGGTAATGTTTTAGTATCAGGTGACAAGACCACTTGACTCTGTAGGTTACAGTGACCATGAGTCAGTGGCAGCAGTATGGAGTGCCCACAGGAAGGCCAAACCTTTTCACAGTCCATTGTCCTCGTTGATGGGTCATCAGCCCTGTCTGGCTTTTCTATTGTTGTACCTGAATTGTCAGCAGTGGGCGTCACCCAAAGTAGCATAGTTGAAATACAGATACATAGTCAATATTCCTCATTTCAGATACAGAAATGATACATGCATACAAATAGGATAATTACATTCAGTAAATTATAACCTTTCCAATGATATCTCACATTAGCCATCTTGCATAAAGTACACCTCAGTTATGTCATGTTTATATCATAAACATATTTTCATAAAGAATATGGAACGACACATCATAGTCAGGTACTAGGAAAAGAGTTTGTTTACCAAGTCAGGGAGCAGAAATAATACCATGTGACTTCAGTGACCAACTCCACAGCTCAGCTAGTGAATACTGAATGAATACTCACATTCATGAGCTGCTCATAGGTTGAAGTTTGTTCACATTTGTACATTACCAAGTACAATGAGGCTGCAATGTCAGCTGGGGACTTTAGGCACTACCCCATCACCACTACTAAAGGCTTTGTATACACTAGGAAAGTTTCACAAGTTTTCCTCCAGATCTACTATAGGTATTAGCAGTGTTGTGATACCTCATGTAAATAGGCTGCTGGCCAAATTAATCCTATTCTGAGCAGTATTATGGTGCTTAAAATGGTGACTGGGTGGAAACCCTGCCTGCAAGAGATATTCTAATATTACTAATATGGATGCAACTGAATCAGTGTTAGTAAAAGGGAGAAATATTTTAAACATTTCCCTACTGTAGAGATGGCAAAAATGTTTCTCAAAGTCAGTGAGTGAGCAACTAATAACTGGAAAGAAAGGGCTAATTCTGTTTACTAAATTGTTCAAAGCAAATTGTTCAAATAGCTCCAGGTGATCATAAAGGCCTCCGTTCAGTAGGATTCTTGAGCAGATTGCTTATTTTAAAATCATCTATACCCCCCATCTGACCTGAGCCCAACTGGCCAGCTAGCAGGTGATGTTCTCCCCTCCCCAGTTATTCTCCACTGTCCCACGGGGGAAGATTTTTAAGGAGCTACTACCCCTCCCTCTGCCGCAATCCAGAGAAAGGTCTTTGAGGTTGCCCAGATGTGCGGGAGGGGTGCATCTTCACAGCCAAGATAACAGTTCCAATAGCAGGTTCTTCCTGTGCACAGGATATAGGTAATTGGAAATGTGACCCATAGCCCCTAAAACTCCATGTGTAAGAGGAGAGTTTGAAGAGGGGGGAAAAGGTTCTGTTATTTCTGAAGTTGCCACTATGGTTTAGATTATGCTTGTAACCTCCTGTAGCCCAACTAAGATACTACAACACTTCATGCATGTAGCCCTTTCTATATGATATTTCAGCTATCATGAATTGGATTACTGTAAAGTTAATGTAATCAGGGATGCAGTGGTATTATATTTCATACAGGACAGTGAATAAATCGTGCCATAAAATGTTTGTGATATCAAGTGCTATTAGAGAAATGTTTCAATGTATTTTTGCAGACAGTGACCCAAAGCCCACTGTGACTGTAGTACTCAATGAAGCTGATGGAATAAATTTAGATGTGGTCACCTCAGTCTCACTATTAATAGGGGACATTAGTTCAGAAGATCCTTCTCATTCGTCTAAAAATGGCACTTTGATCAAAGACAGCATCTGCAGTGCACCGTTTAACATTCAACTCTCAGGCCAGATCCTCACCTATTTGGTGGCACTCCAATTTATACCAGATGAGAATTGGCTCTTTCTACTCCACAAGTCACTGGCTACAAACTCGATAGAAATGAAAGCATTTAAAATACAAAGTTACATATTGTCTAAAGCAAATATATACAGGAATGTTTAGTGAGAATGTGAAAATAAAAATAAAAGTAATTTTAAAAAGGAGCTAATATTTGCCCTCTTGCATTTCTAGAACAAAATCCTTTCCTGGATAAAAGTGCAATTAATAATTGATCAGCTCAAGAAATTGCTGCCTTTTATGTTTGATCCAAAAGCAACAAGCAGCTGCTGGCATGCTGCCTGATAAACCATGTACAGTGTTCTGATCTAGTGACTCTTTGTCTGCCTATTCAGACCCAAGAAGGAATTGTTCTGATTTTCTCCCACTTACATATGGGATTTTATTAGATTCAAAAATTGTGTCTCTCAGAAGTGAGGACATTCAGAATTAGATTTTCTTCTAGTTTTCACTCAAGGTTGACAACACAATATATTATTAATATACTAAATACATGATATCCTACCATTTCACATTTCATCTGTGTTTCTCTTGTAAGCAGCAGTTGGGAGAAAGGCTGCAAAAGGTATTTGTCATCCAATCAAGCAGAAATTCTAAAGCACCTTAGGCAGCTAGCTAGCTGGTGAGAAGGAGGGGAAAGTAATAAGGGCCTGCCACTCATCTGCTGTGTTTGTCTCTCCAGTGATCAAAAACACAGCTACTGCAGGGCTAATAACTAACTTCTGTGGAAGGTAAAGCAGGCCAGACAACATATTACAATATTTACAAATACAACTATATTGTCCCCATCTTGAGTCCAAGTACTCCTAAACACTAGAATAAAATCAATATAATGTTCTGAGACCATGGCTTTGGTCTTTATTCTGTATATGAAGAACTCAAGTCGAAGTTTGTAACTGCACATGCCAGCACCAAACCTAGTAAATGAAAAGCAAATATAATGACCATGGTTTAAATTTAAATAAATTAATAGAGATATCCTATCTCCTAGAAATGGAAGGGACCTTGAAAGGTCATTAAGTCCAGCCCCCTGCCTTCAGTAGCAGGACCAAGTACTGATTTTACCCCAGATCCCTAAGTAGCCCCCTCAAGGATTGAACTCACAACCCTGGGTTTAGTAGGCCAATGCTCAAACCACTGAGCTATCCCTCCCCCCAGAAGTTTGCATGTGTGGTATGGAGAGAAAGGGGCAAGGAAAGGGCTGAGGCAATATTTGCTGTCATTAGGCAGAAGCTTTTTGTCTTTATTGGGTGGTGTGCTTAGGTATTAATGCTTTGTGTTTGCTTCTGGGGTGCGTGTGTGTCGGGGGGGAGGGGCATTAAAATTCCTAGTAGTAATTTAAAAAAAATGGCATGGATTTGTTATTTTGTACCCATCATGCTGTCCTCTGGTGCTTTTACACAGAATGGCAAAGAATATCAGATATGGATTTTCCCCTTGAAATACAATACATAACAAAGAGTATGGATAAACAACTAACTGATGTTATATGGTACACCTGCATTCCTCCCATATCAATATTGTGCTACTACAAGTTTCAGGTGTAACCAAATACAATATGATCCAGTCTGTGTTTTGGGAATGTGTCCATTCAAAGCTTTTCAGTGCATGTTTCTTAATTTCTGGATTGAAGAGTGAGTTTAAGTACTGACTAAAAGGGCTGGCTTGACAGCCCTGGAGAGACTACCCCCTACCCCACATTCACACACAGAAAAGTGTTAATGTCAATGCTGATTTCTGTACACTAATGCACCAGGATAGGTCAATCCTCATGACCATTCAGTTCTTGGCCTCTTTGTTGAAACTACCAACTTGCCAATTAGTTCCAGATGTTCTTGTTAGGTCTATGAATTATTTTCCAGTATGAGTGGCACAGATACATCAACCCATTTCACATAGGCAACCAAAAAGCTATTGGACTGTAACAATTTTAACTCACTTCCAGCCATGGAAATGGCAATAAACATGAAAAACTTTAAATCGCACACAGAAGTTGGTGCATTTATAGTTCATTTTAGTGTTAGATATACTATAAGTTACAGTGGCAGCACATATTTTATATATGGAATATTTCTGACAACTTAATATCTCTAAAACTAAAATGACCTTTAAGTGGACTCTGTCTGTCTATATAACAAGAGTGATATTGGCATGATATGATAATAGAATGAGATTCAAATGCATATTTTAGTGCTCCAATGGACTGGATAAAGGCTTGTCCCTTGCCATTTTACTGGCACGTTACACACAGTATCTGGGGCACAAAAATTTAACTTGTAGGCCTGGAGATGCTCACATAGGCTAGGTCTACACTGGGGAGGGATTGATTTAAGATATGCAAATTAAACTACGTGAATAGCGTAGCTGAATTCAACGTATCCAATCCGACTTACCCTGCTGTGAGGACAGTGGCAAATCGACCGCTGTCGCTCCCCCGTTGATGACACTTACTCCTACCTGGTCTGGTGGAGTACGCACATGGATTCGGGGATCGATTGTCACATCCCGACAAGACGCGATAATTCGATCCCCGAGAGATCGATTTCTACCCGCCGATCCAGGCGGGTAGTGAAGACAAGCCCATATACTCCCTTTAACATCAGTGGGAAGTAAGCGTGGGCATCACAGAGCAGGACCATAGAATCATAGAAGATTAGGGTTGGAAGAGACCTCAGGAGGTCATTTAGTCCAATCTCCTGCTCTACGCAGGACCAACACCAACTAAATCATCCCAGCCAGGGCTTTGTCAAGCTGGGCCTTAAAAACTTCTAAAGATGGAGATTCCACACCGCCCTAGGTAACCCATTCTTGTGCTTCACCACCCTCCTAGTGAAATAGTGTTTCCTAATATCCAACCTAGACATCCCCCACTGCAACTTGAGACCATTGCTCCCTGCTCTGTCATCTGCCAACACTGAGAACAGCCAAGCTCCATCCTCTCTGGAACCCCCTCCCCCTTCAGGTAGTTGAAGGCTGCTATCAAATCCCCCCTCACTCTTCTCTTCTACAGACTAAACAAGCCTGATTCCCTCAGCCTCTCCTCGTAAGTCACGTGCCTTAGCTCCCTGATCATTTTCATTGCCCTCCAATGGACTCTCTCCAATTTGTTCACATCCTTTCTGTAGTGGAGGGCCCAAAACTGGACTCAATACTCCAGGTGTGGCTTCACTAGTGCCAAACAGAGGGGAATAATCACTTCCCTCGATCTGCTGGCAATGCTCCTACTGATGCAGCGCAATATGCCATTAGCTTTCTTGGCAACAAGGGCGCACTGCTGACTCATATCCAGCTTTTCACCCACTGTAATCCCCAGGTCCTTTTCTGCAGAACTGCTGCTTAGCCAGTCAGTCCCCAGCCTGTAGTGGTGCATGGGATTCTTCCATCCTAAGTGCAGGGCTCTGCACTTGTCCTTGTTGAACCTCATCAGATTTCTTTTGGCCCAATCCTCCTATTTGTCTAGGTCACTCTGGACCCTATCCCTACCATCCAGCATATCTACCTCTCCCCACAGCTTAGTGTCATCCGCGAACTTGATGAGGGTGCAATCTATCCCATCTTCCAGATGATTAATAAAGATGTTGAACAAAACCGGCCCCAGGACCAACCCCTATCGGATCTGGACTTTAAAATTGCAAGACTGACTTTCATGGATTATAAGGAAGTACATGAATTACATCTATGGAGTTGAAATATTTCATTAAGAAATAGAATACCAATGCAGTGGGTTGACTAAAGCATTATTTGGGGGGACTCTCAAGGTTGCTAAGGGTGTCTTGGATTTAAATATTCCATTTGCTATCTGGCTGAGATAACAGTAGGAATAAAGCCAATGTGAATAATCTGATTATTATCTCTTTGCTGTTGTGTAAATCATGGAAACAGATAAAGATACCAAAAATTGTATGTACATAAAATGAAAGGTGGCATGGAAGAGGAAATAAGGTTCTAAGCATACCAAGATGTACTGTTCAACGTTCCCCGTGCTGCACAGGTGGTGTACCAATAAAGCTTTAAGTATCACTTTTTACAATTTTATTTACAAATACTTCCATGTGCCAATTCATACCACCCTTTAAGGCCTGAAAAATAAACCTGAAGATCCTAACATTCTTAAAACAAATAGTGTAGAGCCAGACACCTCTGTTTACTAATGACATAGAGCTTCAATTGTGGTAAAGCAGCCCAGAAAGGAGAGCTCACCTGCATCCTTAATTATACAGTAGTTTGTGCAGAAGCCTAGAAGTATTCTTTGGCATAACTGAAAGAACTATTATTAAGCCATCCAATTAACTAGGATTTACTAGCTAAACTCATTGAAACTCCACTGAGTTATGAGTATAAATTTACAAACTAAATACCAATCTAGATAGTTAGACTAGGCCTTGGACTGAATATTGGCTTTAAAAGATTAAAACCACTTCATCTATCAATGTACCAGAGTTCAAAAAACCAGTGATGCACAAGCTGTTTAGCTACCTCTGAAAATAAGGATGTTAGTACATTCCATCTGTGAGGTGGGTATTATATATAAAAATTGTTCCAATGTGCATCATTGTACAGGGGAGCTTGGACCACTTGCTGAACCTATTCTGACAAAAAAAAAGTGTTAATAAAAGTTTCATTTAACCTCAGAAGTCTTTTCCTTTCTGCTGTGATGTTAGTGACTTCTTTACCCTGCATGGAATCTATTACAGTTTGTCTCTCACTGTGAGGCAGGAAACATCACCAGAATGGTACACGATGGAAAAGGAACAAAATAAAAAATAATAATAATAAAAAAAACCTTTATTAACCTGGGCAACTTGTTAAAAACTTCAGGAACTTTTTTTCTTTTAATGAAAACTTTGAATGACTTTTGAAGGAGGTCTGCTTTCTCCTGAAGTCCAACCAGCTGGCTGCCCAACGTGAGAATAGGTTGTGTTAAGGTAGAGGGAAACAATACTAATATGAGTTTTGTGAATGTTAATGGTCTTTTTTCCTGAAGACAATTTAGGTTTAGTTTCCTACTCTATCTGGATTCCAGTAGGAATTCTGTTTGCACAGAATGGGCCTGAACTGCAAGAACTAAATGGCTGCTCCTACTCCTATTTTAATCAGTGGAAAAACTCAACTTGATTTCAGTTACTGCAGGATCAGCCCCTAATTTAGCTATGTGAATTATAGGAATGTCAAAAATACCCTCTTACCACTTTTATTGGTGGTGGTTCTTTGAACAGCAGGAAATGAGAGAAGTCCAAAATGATTGCATGCAGGGGAGGGGGGTTCTCTCCCACCTTTGGTTCTCTGCTTGGCCACAAACTGGGCAAAGAGGGATGGGGCACACTGATTGGCTGCTGTGCCCACCCCCACTTGGCTATTTAAATTAATCCGGATTTTTCAATAGCCTCTTACTCTCCCGTTGGGTTTCCCATCCTCCTTCTCCTTAATGGTAGGTTGGAAACCATGCCATTTAGGATGCTGTGTGTCTGACCAATCATGAGTTTTAGGGGCCAGGAAGGAAGTTTTTCCCACTGGGCCGGACTGACTTGTAGTCCAGTAGAGGGGTTTTTTTTTGCCTTCTTCACACCCTCCTAGAGGTACAGTTGGGTTACAAATAATAGGATTTGAGGTTCAGCAAATGTTATGATTAGTGACTTGTTGCAACTTGTGGCTAGTTTGGAGAAAGGCAAAAAAGGCTAGCTCACAGAGGTAAAATGGCACCTAGCATTGTACAGTTGGACCTTGCACTCATAATGGGAGATGAGCTGAACTAACTAAGGACTGAAGTTCCCCTCAACCATACTTGTGGCTCTGTCACCTGCACTGGAACTAACTAAATGCCTGGTGCATGAGAGCTGGTGTGGGGGAAGTGGGGAACAGGAGTACACTTTCCCCAAGGTATAATTAATAAAGTTGCAGCTTGACCTTTAAACCTTTCCATGTGTCTATCAATCATTTGCCTGCTTGTCCTGGTCAACAGGCCTGTGTTTGTAAGTGAATAAAGTGTTTCTCACAATTTATATGTGTGTGTGTGTGTGTGTGTGTGTGTGTGTATACACACACACATATATTTCTGCTGAAGTTTTATACAAAATCCAACCAATTAAACAGAAAGACTACCAGTCCAAGTATGTCATTTTGGTTTTTCACACTGATCACCGGCTTTGGGGGGGGTGGGGAGAAGGGGTGTGTGTGTGTGTGTGTGTGTGTGTGTGTGTGTGTGTGTGTGTGTGAGACAGAGAGAGAGAGACAAATATTCCAGTGAGCTCTACAGTCCCTAGTTTTCTACAATACCAAACTTGGCTCTCAAATATAATTTAAGAGATAAAAGTCATAAATGGAAAATTGGCTAGAATCACTGTTCTGTAACAGGTTCCTCTGGTTTCTCAGCCATGACTCACTTATACGGGTACATTACGACTACCTCTGCTGCTGCAGCTCCTATATCAAGTGTCACCAGGGTGCTATTCATAAACAGAAAAGTCTCTTGAACATCGTAGTGCAAGATCTGGCTATGAGTTTCAGAAAAGAAAACATACCAGTCCACTCCAAGGATCCACAATCATTCCTCACCCCCACCCCAGCACTAATGACTGACAAAACCAAGGCCCACCTCCGAGAAATAGGAATAAAAAGGAATTGCAGACATTGCATATAAATTATGATAAAGTTATATCTACAAATCAATAACCAATAAATAAATAAATAAACCCCAACTTCCTATTGCCTATATTGTGTCCCGCTGAACACTTCACTCTGACAATAATACTAGTCCCCCAGGGGTCTGTACTGGGATCAGACCCATTCAACATATTCATAAATGATCTGGAAAAAGGAGTAAGTAGTTAAGTCCCAGGCAGACTGCGAAGAGCTACAAAAGGATCTCTCAAAACTGGATGACTAGGCAACAAAATGGCAGAGAAAATTAATATTGATAAATGCAAAGTAATGCACATTTGAAAACATAATCCCAACTATACATATAAAATGATGGGGTCTATACAGGGGCGGCCAGAACGGCAAAGCAAAAAAACCCCCACGATACTCCCTGCACGGGGAGAGGGAGGGAGCAGGGGGTGAGAGAGAGAGAGAAAGAAGGGGGTGGCCAGGGCTTCAGCAGGGCGCTACCACGCGGCCCCAACCACTGTGCCACCTGCCGGGAAGGCTCTGCACTGCTCCGGTCGGCTGGGAGGGAAGGACGCGGGCTGCCCTGCCAGGCTTGCTGCAAGGTGCTCCCGTCCTCCGGAACGGAACACCACAAAAAAAGAGTGGCCGTGCCGCCCTAGGATTGGGTGGAATGCCCCCTCCTACAAGCTGCCGCCCCAAGCATCCGCTTGCTCGGCTAGTGCCTGGAGCTGGCCCTGGGTCTATATTAGCTGTTACCATTCAAGAGAGATCTTGGAGTCATTGTGGATAGTTCTCTGAAAACATTCACTCAATGTGCAGTCAAACAGAATTATGGGAATCCTTACATATAATAGGATTTGAGGTTCAGCAAATGTTATGATTAGTGACTTGTTGCAACTTGTGGCTAGTTTGGAGAAAGGCAAAAAAGGCTAGCTCACAGAGGTAAAATGGCACCTAGCATTGTACAGTTGGACCTTGCACTCATAATGGGAGATGAGCTGAAGTAACTAAGGACTGAAGTTCCCCTCAACCACACTTGTGGCTCTGTCACCTGCACTGGAACCAACTAAATGCCTGGTGCATGAGAGCTGGTGTGGGGGAATCATTAAGAAAGGGATAGATAATAAGACAAAAAATATCATATTGCCTCTATATAAATCCATGGCATGCCCACATCGTGAATACTGCATGCAGATGTGATTGTCCCATTTCAAAAAAAGATATATTGGAATCGGGAAAAGGTTCAGAAAAGGGCAACAAAAATTATTAGGGGTATGGAATGGCATCCATATGAGGAGAGATTAATAAGGTATTTTCAGCTTGCAAAAGAGACGACTACGGGGGGATATGATTGAAGTCAATAAAATCATGACTGATGTGGAGAAAGTAAATAAGGAAGTGTTATTTACTCCTTCTAATAACATAAGAACTAGGAGTAACCAAATGAAAATAATAGGCAACAGATTTAAAACAAACAAAAGGAAGTATTTCTTCACACAATGCACAGTCAACCTGTGAAACTCTTTGCCAAAGGATGTTGTGAAGGTCAAGACTATAACAGGGTTCAAAAGAGAACTAGATACATTCATGGAGGATAGGTCCATTAATGACTATTAGCCAGGATGGGCAGAGAAGTTGTCCCTAGCCTCTGTTTGCCAGAAACTGGGGATAGATGACAGGAAATGGATCACTTGATGATTACCTGTTCTGTTCATGCCTTCTGGGGCACCTGGCATTTGCAGAAGACAGGATACTGGGCTAGATGGATCTTTGGTCTGACCCAGTATGGCTATTCTTATGTAACCTAAGTAGGTATTATTGAAACCTAGTGGTGATTTGCATGTTCTTATGTTCTTAGTCTTTATAGATTCATACATTTTAAAACCCAGAAGGGACCAATATGTTCATCCCAGCTGACATCTGCATAACACAGGCCATACAATTTCACCCAGTGATTTCTGCATCAAGTACATAACTTCTATCTGAGCTATAACATTCTTTAGAAAGGTAGCCAGTCTTGATGCCCCATTCTTCTCCTTCACACACTCCCTTAACCATGAATTTTATCATGCTGCTACCTGTGTGGACCACCCCATTTCCACCCCACACTCTCCTACTTAAAGTTCTTGTTAAATGTCAATCTCTCCCCTCCATGAGACACAAATTGTAAGTTTACATTTTACTACATTAAATCATCCTCACCTTTGGAACATATACTGTACATCTTCACCTTTGGATTAACCAATATATCCCATTTTCTGTATTTTTTTAGACGCTCTGGGACTATTTCAAAGAAGTGTTCACTAACCACATGACTAAGGGTGGCATAATTTTGCCCATAATTCTTGTTCTAGGTTGTCTTAGACAGCTATCTTTGTGGCTTTAAAGGCTAAAAATTTAGGGCCTGATCCAAAGCCCACAGAAGTCCATGGGAAACTGTTGAATTCAATGGCCACAGGATCTGACCCTCCCCCCCTTTTTTTAAAAAAAGTAAAGTTTTCATTCTGCAGGATCAGAATCTATTCTGAGGGGCAGATAAAAAGATCTAATGAGTCAGATTCAGCCTAAATTAGGGCAGATGTGTGATTCGCTAGTACTAGCAAAACTCCATGCTAATGATGCTGTGTCCATTTGTATTAGCAGAGAATTTGTTTAAAAGAACATATTATTCTGGAAGCAAAAATTTTGGTTCAAAAAGGATAAAGGTTTGTTAGTCAAATTATTTCTCCAATGCAGAAAATAAAAATCAAGGCTGCTAGACACCCCTTAACCAGACCTTAATGTCCACACAACCGACAGTGACACTCTACAGTGTCACAGAGAACTTCCTTCTGCCATCAGCTGAAAAAGGAAGCAGTTCACACACGGCATATTAATCTCCCTCACAGTGTAATGCAAAATCTTATTCATGACCTCAGCAACAGAGTGTTAACGTATGTGTGCAGTGAGTCAGGTTTCTAGTTGGGGTAGGGAGGAATCATTAGGTCAAAACGGAAGTTTTGCATTATACTGTATTTACCTTTTAGTTCTCTAACAAGTACTGGCCAGCATTTGCCAATCAAGGAGATATGGACTTTAAAATAGAAGTGTGAGCAGCCTGAGAGTGAGAGATGAGTTAGAGTATGATTGCATAATGGTTAGAGGGAGTGATAGCAGATAAGACTGTTTTCCACTAGGCCACCACAGTGTACAGAAAGCATTTCTGGTCCTTCTAGTCTACACAACATGATACAAGGGAACAACCCCACCCTTTTTGGCAGCTTTAGTAGAGTGATTGCTTTTTTCTGGTATCTTTCTGGGGCCACAAGGCCTGGCCACTATCTCCTAAAATCCTGGAATGTCATTGGTGAGAGTGGATGTAACCCAACAAACACTACAGCAGGGCACAGAACAGAACCAATCCCTGCTGCTGTTACCACAAACACTATTTATTTAGCTGTGTTTATGAAACACTCAACTGTAACAAGGTACTTTAAGTTTTAAATCCTGCACATTTATAGTTGTGCCAGCAGATACTTAAAGTTAGGATTTTTGAATATTCACTGATTTTTAGTCCAAGTCATTTAGAGAAGCTTCGGACCAGATCCTCAGGTGGTATAAATAAATGATAATTCTGTTGATGTTAATGGAGCTATGCCAATTACAACAGCTGAGAATAACTAATCAAAAAGGCTGATGAAAAATGGCTTTTTGACCAGAGTGAAAATGTTTGCAAAAAATTGTCAGAATTTATTAAATATAAATAACTAAAAAAAAACAAATATTTGCAAACTTTTAGTGAAAAAAAACCACCATCAGTTTTTGAAGCCATGTTACCAAAAACTGATTTTTATAAAAACATTTTTTTCAAAAAGACAAGCATGTTTAATTCTCATGAAAAACTGATTTGAGAAATTAAAAAAAAAAAAAAAAAAAAAAAAACCTTTTCAAAAGTTTCCTACAAGAACTAAATTGGCTTTATTTTACCCTCTAGAGCTATGAATTACTTTTTGAAATTAAAATGCAATCTCAGAGCATGGTTAATATGCCAGAAATAAAATATTTTAATACAAGAATCCTTTAGCCTTTCATTCCAAAGATTCTTGTAACCCTTTGAGACAGATCTTTAGCTGGTGTGAGATGTAATAGATCCATTAAAGCCAATAGAGCTAGGACAGTTTACACCAGCTGAGACTCTGCCCTTCTTTATTCTGCACTATGGATACATCTCTGCAGAACAACATAACATTTCTAGTTTTGCCCCACCTTTGAAACCTCTTCAAAACCCTCCTTTACGCACATGGCACATAACTTCTCTGATGTCTCACTTCCTAATTTAGGGCCTGATCCAAAGCTCCACCTTGAAGATAGGGGTTTTTGTTTTTCTTGAAAATCATCAAACTCTGCAGCTGCTTACAATTCCTTTGCAGGTGTCACTAATAGATAATTATTCCCTAGGGGGGTTGGCTGTAATTGCACAGCCTCATTTATCACATACAATTACATATATTGTACATTAAGCGTGGATGGTTTGTTTCTAGTAGATGACAAGTAACACTCTCATAATACTAAAAGGAATTTCTACAGGCAGACCTGGATTATAGTCTAGGAGCATAATGTAGTGACGTCTCATTCTGTGGGCAAGTTAGTAACAGAAGAGTAAGGGAGGTGTCATTTAGATAGACATTTGATAAGATGTTTTAAAAAGATACAGGCATGTCAAACATGCATCTCTCAAAGTTAAATTGTGGCCCTTGACTCTTCATATGGTGTTATAGTCAGTACATGATACCCAACTAATTTTTTTAATGTTACAGATTACTATAAATTGAAGGAGTGCTTCCAACTGGTTTGCCATCATCAGTAAAAAAAAGAAGTGGTTTAGTGGTATTGATCAACTTTGTTTATTATGTGAAAAGGGGTGTAATGAGGCAACTGGTTAAGATATCAGCATCCAGAAGTTACTGGAATCCATCCTCAAATGACATGTACACAATTAGGCATAATCACAAAGTAATTTATTACAAAAACCTTGTTTTTACTTTGATCTTGATCATTCTTAGGCATCAGTGGGGAGATGAAGAGTACCAAATAAAAGCTGAATCTTGGGAGAATATCATCGCAGATGGCCTGGTTAAATACAATGCCTGGTGGCACCTACATGCTATGTCAGGGACCCACAGCTGAACCCAGACACATTGCCCTTATTTGATTCAGCTAATGAACCTGGCCTCCTAATTGGCTGAAAACTCCAGCAAGCACTCCTAAATCTCTGCAGCAGGCCTATATGGCTACCCAATAACATTCCACAGCTGCAGCTTTGTTTCTGATCCTGCTTCCTGCTTGAAGCAACTTCTTTGCTCTGGGCCCTCACTCCTGATCCCTGCTATGTTCCTGGCTCTCAGTTCCAGCTCCTGGCAATACACAGGCTCTTACCCTTGGCTCCGTTTCATTCCCTGGACTTGGAATTCTGCTTCTGACCATGGCTCCAAGCCTCAGCTCCAACTGATTCTCTGGACTTGTAAACTCTGCTCCTGATATGGGCTCTAGCCACTAGGCCCTAATCACCTCTTCTCCAGCCTCCCATCCTGACTGTTGGCAAGACTGCCCATGGGTCAGTCCTTAACACTAAGGCACATACCCATCAACTGAATTTGGCAAGGTTGGAAAGGAAGTACAAATGCAACAGGAAAAAGTTAAAGATGTCAGGATAATCGCCAGCTGAGGGGGAGTCTCCTCTTATACTAGATCTCCTGGCGCGCATTTAGAGAATACCTGCTGCTTCTTCAGTAAGCCGGAAGCCCAAAGGCATCAATTAAGCACAGTTTTAAAATGAGAGACAGGTGATCAACTTGTATAAAGCTGTTTCCCTGCAATGTTCTCGCCAAAAGTAAGTTGAGTGAGTGCATTGACCCAGAAGATGCCCACACATTACACTATGCATCACAGAGGGCTACACCAGGAATGTGACTAATGTGTTCTGGTGAAAAGTAAAAGCAACAGAAACAAATACTGATTTTACTACTGCAAACTGTGTGACTCAGCTGGAGTTCAAAAATTACCTTGCAGAGGCTCTGATAGACATGAAAGAAATGGTGATGGCCAATGCAGAGGCTATGTACAGGGAAATATGTGCTTTGAATGGAATTGAAAAACAAATGTTTAGCAGAAATGCTTAGCATCTGATTGAAGATGAACTGTGGGATATGGATGCAGTTTTTAGCAATTTGATCTGCAGAAATGAATCATAATGCATATCTTTAAACTGCAAAAGACATGATGCTATCAAATGCAGAAGAAAGTGCTGATGTCAATAGTAACATGAAGACTGTTTGCAGCTGCTAAGTTTTTATGGAAAAGCATTTTGTCATATAGTATGCGGGAGTTTTAGGGATACAAAGCCAAAAACATGTGACTGGTACTTCTTGAAGCAGTGCATTGATGGTCTCAGTGACTTCAGCACCAGCAAGTATTACAGTAAACAAAAGGTGCACAAGGCTGCCATTTTTATTGTAAAGCCTCATGTATGAGTGCTTGAGTGAAAGGCAGGTTTCCAACATGCACACACACCAATTGTGAGGCATATACATAATCTACCACTACTAGTGGCTATTGGAATGACCAAGTATCTTATTGGAAGACATTTGATTCAGCTTCTGTAGACTCCCTTCTCCCTTTGAAGGTGTTCGGAAAGGCTGAGACAGTAACTGATGAAGTCATAAATGCACTAGAGGCATTGATATGCAGACTTTCACTTGAAGTCACTCTGCAAGTGTTGGTCATTGATGGATATTTTTCAAGACGCAGACAAATAGATTAAAATTGCCACCACCAAGGGATGCATTTATACCTGTTATCAAGAAGGCAAATTATTAAGCAATGGAATAGCTCTGAAATGATTGAGTACACCCAAAGCTACCCTCTCTTGGAGGATGGATTGTTCACACCAGTAGTGTGAGTAATACCATCTGGTCCCGAATCAATTCTTCAGCTAGTCAAATACTTATGTGCAGAGACCAGAACCTCACAACTTTACAAGTGGTTGGCCAACAGCCTGCCTTGTACAGAGATGTGTGATTGCAGTACAGATGAGGACCAGTGTGACAACCTGCATAGCAGTGTCCCCTTGATGGAGACAATGTTGATGACTTTGCTGAAAAATGGTTTCAGTCCTACATGTCCAGGACAACTTCCTTAGGATTACCAAAGATCAATGTCTTTTTTATAGAAGCAATGCATCACTGTGTTAAACTATAATTTAAATAATGCTATTTTTAACAGTTTTCTCAAATATGTATCTATATAATTGTTCTAGGTTTGTCACAGAATCGTAGAAATATAGGTTATCTCATCGAGACCCCTGCACTGGGTTAGGATTAACTACTATCTAAACCATCCCTGACAGGTATTTTTAAAAGCTTCCACTGAAGGAGATTCCATAACCTCCCAAGATAATTTGTTCCAGTGCTTCAAGGATGAAAAGACAGGAGGTTAGAACCTTGCTAGTGCACACTCAGCTAGAAGGCCTCTGGCCCCAACTCCCACACAGGCCCCAAACACAATCCCTAAATGCCCACACTGTAAACATTAAGCAGGCCAAAAGAAAAACCAAACAGACAAACACAAGCTCGCTCACCTCAAGAATTAGTGCTCAGCCCTTCAGCAGGGGATCTTCCTTTCCCAGTCTCATACTCCCCTTTGTGCTGTCCTCTGTTGGCTCAACTATCCTTACAGTTGAGAAGTTTTTCCTAATGTCTAACCTATGTCTACCTTGCTAAAATTTAAGCCCTTTACTTCTTGTCCTGTCCTCAGCGGATAAGGAGAACAATTTATCACCCTCCTATATAACAACCTTTTATGTACTTGAAAACTTGTGCCCCCCCCCCCCAGTCTTCTCTTCTCTAAACTAAACAAACCCAATTGTTGTGAATCTTTCCCCATATGTCATGTTTTCTAGACCTTTCATCATTTTTATTGCTCTCCTGTGGACTTAGGTACCATGTTTGGTACCATTGTGTTTGTGGGACAAAGGGCTTTCAAACGATACTCAACTTAACCCATTTCTGATGGCCTTGGATTATCAAAATTTCCACCAACCAGAGGACCTAGATCTGGTCTCCCTGCCATGCTGCAGATGGTGAAAATTGAAATCCTGATTCTGTGGAGTTTTACAACTCCATGATACCTCCCTTATTTTACTATCATTAACTTGTCCATGGAATCACACATGCTCCCAGACTATTATGTTCCAGTGTTTATACTAAACCAGTCTCAGTCTATTCTCTGAATTCTTTTCAAAAAGAAGAGACAAGTTAGTTATTTTAAAAAGGGGATTTGAGACAATGGTCAAATTCTTCTCTTCTCACTCATTGTAGTCAATGGGGCTGATCACATGGGACTAAATGGAGTCTTTGCTTCAAGCTCTGCCTATGGGGTAGCATGTAGCTCCATGAAAGGAATCAAGTCTCAGACAGTTGCAATTCCTTCCCTGATACACTTTGTAGTAAATTACTTTCCTTGGAAGCAAGAGGGCATCTTAATTCCTACCTCTCTCCAGCTAAATTCTGTTGGCTGATGCCTTGAAGCAAGGAGGCATTGCTAAGGATCCTTTCACTTCCCACCTCAATCTCTGTTCCTGAGCAGAGAGTAGCAGCTCCAGGGAACCTGTTCTTCTCCCCTTCCCCCCATGCCAGACGCAAAATCCCAGTAGGCCATATACAGGGTTGAAGCGACTTGTATCTCCTTACTCCTGTGTGGCTTTATAAGTTCAAGTGACAGTCTTGTCACTAAGATGAGCAGTAGTTGCCCCAGTTTTGTCATCATGGCTCTCTTTGCCATGAACAAGGAGAAAAAAATAGATTTCAAAGTAAAAGCACTACACTAAAAAATAAATTCTGTTTACAGCTTGCCTTTAAATCTTTTTCTATTGAAAAATGGAAAGTGCTGACGGAGAATTTGTCAGTTTTCTGATGAAAGAATCAAAATTTAAAATAGTGACTTGAAACATTTTTCAACAACATTTTTTTATTTCAAACTGAAAATTCAAAGTAAAATACCATTTTGAAGTGCCAAATATTGTTTTTGATCAACATTTCAAAGCTTTTCATTTAAATATTTCAGATTCAAAGCTTGAATTTTTCTCAGTTTGTGAAAATTTTCTATAAAGTTTGCTTTTTGTTCCATTTTAGAATGGAAAGTAATTTTAAGGTGTCAGTATTTCCCATGAAAGGAAAATGCCAAAAAAAGTTTTGAATGGTAAATTGATCATCAATCATAAACAATTAGGGTGTCTTAAGATATCCGATGCAACTGTATGGAAACTTTTGATAAACATTGCTTTTTAATGGTTATCATTGTAACTAGTAACAGGAAAACTTTAAAAAGTTTAGCGAGAACATTAGTGTTCAGAAAAAAAATGTATGGATTCAGTTGAGAAGCAACCAGTTGTCCAACTTCTTTGGTTAAGAAATCAGGCTACAGAATAAAATATAGCTATTTTTACCAGATTTCCATTACTTCTTGTTTTCAGATGGGTCACATTTTAAGGTTCTAAGAACACATCATATTTTTAAACAAAGGTTCTATGGATCATCCCATTTCCACAATACTTGTCATTAATCCCAGTCAAAACCAAGAAGGACAGAGGTGAGAGAAAGTTATAACAAACCAAAAGTTTGTTCTTTTCAAATCTCAAATATTTGGTTGAATTTTTGGCAGAGATTCTTGGTGTATCTGATTTTATTTGAACTGGCTTACTCATATCTAATATGAGTTAATAACCTGAGTTTTATACACCAAAAACAAGTCACTAGTTTTAATGTCCTATAAGCCTGTGTTTGCTTAGATTATCACTTTATTTGGAAGACAATGTTGTACCTTCCCCATGAAAACAGGTCTGAACAAGTCCAGATTCTACTGCAACTTCAGGTCAAGATGCAATTATCCTAACACAAAACTCATATTGATTTCAGAGGATGTTCTACTTAAGAACTAGCCGAAGACTACACTGTTTACTTCTATATTCTACTACTTTTTGTCTATACAAAAGACAGCAAGATTTTTTCCTGTCATTTTAAATATACATTTTAATCTCATGTACATCTATTGCTAGTGGTGCAGAAATACAAGACAGTGGGGATGGAGGCATGGAAGTAGGTAAAGTAAGGGATGGAAAGAAAATACAAAAAACGATTATTATAAGGTTATCCAACTATTGCCTTCTGTTTCACAGTGTCTCATATGAAACATATGTAAATTTAAGGAAACTAAGAGGCAAATTAAAGAACAAATAGGCAAATGTATCAATGAGATGAAGCCCATGACAAGATAGTGGGTCTTCTAGTACCCCAAGAAGAGAATGAGAAATCTGCTGAGAAGCTAAATGATTTATTGGCATTGGTCTTCACCAGAGGATACCATCCTCAGACTACTCTTCACAAGTAATGGAAGTAAACTTCTACATAGATAAAGGGATCAAAAAGAGGTGATGGAACAACTTGAGAAATATAATTGCAAACCAATCATAATGTTCAGATGGTGTCATTTGAGTAGCTAGTCGGAGGTACAGAATGAAGTAGCTAACACAGTAAAAATAAATGTGCCTTTAATTATCCTTCCAAAGAACTACACTATTGAAGAATGGCCAACAATGAGCATTTTTAACAAAAATGCTAATGATCCCAAGCACTATAGAGCAAGCCATGTGTCATTTCTGGGTAATTATATTAGAGGCGCAGTAATTTGTATTATTGGTTGGAAGTCATATTACAGATTGCCAAATGTTCTAAATCAGCAAATAAAGCTAGCAGGAAAATGGGGAACAATTTTGCAAAATATTTTATGAAGACATTGTCCCCTTTCTTAGTCAAAAGTGTAGAAATTCCAAAGTTTTTGACCATCTCTATTAGTGAGTAAGTGAAAAGACATGGTTAAACAGATACCGGTACTGCATCACACAATACGTTTTGTTTGATTATACTGTACTGATTCATAGAATTCTAGAGTATGTGTGAAAACTGAAACCAACCTTATAGAGGCACTCCTACATCTGTTCAATGTTTTGTAAAACTAAGGATATCTTTGTAATAAGACACTTCACTTATACCTCTCTACTATTAAAACTTTTCTGAGGAGAAGAGATGAGGTTGGTGGAATCTTTACAGAGATCAGTGTTGTGCATTAGTAAAATGACACTCACTGAGCTTCTACTGTAGCTGAAAAAGTTATTGTAGTCTGAGTAACGTAAGATGATGTAAGAGCCATCTAATATTTTTGATACTGGATCATGTTTTCTTGTTTGATTGAGAAGGCATATTGTGTAGTGCAACTATGCACCAAGGCAATTATTTATCAGACTGTCAAAGGTAGTGAACAAGCTTTTGCTTGTATACGCAACAGCTTCCTTAAGTACAACCACATTTTTCCCTACAAAATCTAACTGCCTAGACATACAATTAAACAGAACTTGTAAGTCTATAAGTGTGCTATCTGGCAACTTGAGTTTCCAGAGACACTGGGAAAAGGGTTTTTTTTAAGGTTCTGTAATCTGTTAGAATTGCTTACAAAAAATGTTGGATAAAAGAATTGAAGAGCATTAATTTATTTTGATTTTCAAAGTCCATTCACAAAAGGAAACATTATAAACAAAGGGCTACATTTCTTTCATAATTTGAAATTTGAGAGAGGAAGCAAAGTCCAGAAGGGATAATAATGGGGTATCAGCACTACAAAACAAGTAAGTTTTGCTGTGATTCACTGTGGTACAAAAGAGCACGGTGAAGCCTATTAAGATTGATCTGCACTTACAGGAATAGATATGTCAGCCAGTATTGGTCTCCCAAACCCACCACAGGAGTGACCTAACAAGGAACTCTGCACAAAACCTTTCACATCACACAGGCATTGATTCAATGAGATGATGCTTTCTATCACACATAGTCCTAGTGTTTATGTGGTGAAGGTTTATTTATGTACAATGTCCCTGCAAGAGAGAATTTCCCAGTTTCTGAGGAGATTATGTAATTTCAACAGCATTTGAATGTCAGCTAGTTCTCTCAACAGCTGTCAGTTGCCATTTTCAGACATTAACTGATCTGATACTTATGAGACCTAAATACAAATCAGTTATCCTTATCCTGGAACAAGAAAACCATTTTGCTGACCTGCAGCTACTTTGAACCACAGTCATTCAACCAGGAGCACTCTACAGCAGGTTAGGAAGGCATGCTAAGAGGAATGTTTATATCCAACCCCTCCCCCCCCCCCCCCCCAAAAAAAAAAATATGGAACGGTTTTCATAGTGGAGGATCAAGTGTTAAAACTGAGCTTTTTTGCTGTATGGGTATCTCATCAGCTATAAGCTCCGGAAATGTGCGAACATTACATTTCTAGACTATGGGGTGAATTATTGCTTAGATCCACTTCTAGTGCTTTCCTGTAACATATATGGGGCTAGTATGGTAATGGAGTTATTGCATACAGAAAGAGCTTGTAGTACAATTCCTTCCCCGCATTGCTCCTGGAACAACTGAGCTACACACACTCATTTTACAGGGCAGGTTATATAGCCACAATCCAGCCTGTAGGGCTGAATTCTGAGAGGAGCTGAGAACCTATAACTTTTTTCAGTGGGACAGGCAGATGCTTAGCACTTCTCAGGATCAAACCTTTTGTATTGAATGCTCAAGTAGCATGAGTGATGCGGGTGTTTGTGTGTGACACTAGATATGATCTCTCTCCCACCCCGAGGCAAAACAGTGCCATTTCCAGGGGGGGGATTTTGGAAGGGGTGCACAAAATGTATTTTAGGTAAGTTTAATAACTGCTGTCAATATATTTTCCAGTTAAATCCTTTAGGGCTTTTTTGGCTACATTAATATAAAACATTAAAACTACTATTGGTTGGGTACTATTTTTTTATCTGAGTAAGGCCTGCCAGATCAAGCTAATAGATACAGAAATTAAATGCATTATTTGCAACATGTTAAAAATGTCACAATATTCAGTATGAAAACGGTGATGCAGACCTTTTACCTGTGACCACCTTGTATTGAAGAGCAGTTTGCCTGGTAAGAAATCTGCTATTTTTGTCTCTCCAAAAATTTCAGGCCAACCCACAAATGGCTAGAACCACAAAGGGATTTAACTGCCACTTAACTATCACCTTTGGCATAAATGCAAAATGTAAAAGTTCAAAACCGCCACTAAGGTGCCAACTAACTTTGTAGGCATCCAAAGCACTTATACACCTACATTTTCACTGCTAAAGTCCACTAGATGCCTAAAATCTGTTGGTGAGCATGCCATAGCCACCTAAGTCTAAGCATTGAGGTGCCTAGCTCATGTCTGAGCTCTGGCAGGATACTCAAACTAGGTACTTTTAGACCAATAGTTAGAGCACTCGTCCAGGATGTGGAAGACCTAGGTTCAGTTCCTCGCTCTGCCTGATGTAGAACAGAGACTTGACCAGGGGTCCACCTGTTTCCCAAAGAGGAAAGGAGAGGAACAGGATATAATGAGAGATGCCTGACCCAGAATAACCCATAGCCCAATACGTAGGGGACTTTTAAGAGGGAGGGAGGGCCAGCCAAATTCAAATTTGTTCTCCCGATCAGGCAGAGAGGGGAATTAAACCTGGGTGAGTGCTCTACCCACTGGGCTAAAGGTTGTAAGAGGGATTGGGGGTGAGATGGGTTGGATCACAGAAAACCCCTTGGGAACGGCCAACTGATGTGTTGAGACTACCTCGGCCCCTGCTTTCTTTGAGCAAGACACGCCAACCTGCTGCAAACCCAGACCCAGGTCTGAACCACATCCCCTAACAGCTGCAGGCTTAACTGAAAGTGGCTTAAGAAGTGTTCCTGTCTTTAACACTCAGATGCCCAACTCCCAATGGGGTCCAAACCCCAAATAAATCTGTTTTACCCTGTATAAGCTTTAAACACATAAATTGTTTGCCCTCTATAACACTGATAGAGAGGTATGCACAGCTGTTTGCTCTCCCCCCTCCCCAGGTATTAATACATACTCTGGGTTAATTAAGAAGTAAAAAGTGATTTTATGAAATACAGAAAGTAATAGCAGACAGAACAAAGTGAATCACCAAGCAAAATAAAACAAAAAACGCAAGTCTATGCCTAATACAGTAAGAAAACTGAATACAGATAAAACCTCACCCTCAGAGGTGTTCCAGTAAGCTTCCTTTTACAGACTAGTCTCCTTCTAGTCTGGGTCCAGCAATCACTCACACCTCCTGTGGTGACTGGCCTTTGTTCCAGTTTCGTTCAGGTATCCCTGGGGGTGGAGAGGCTAATCACTTGAGCCAGCTGAAGACCAAATGGAGGGGTCTCCCAGGGGTTTAAATAGACCTTCTCTTGTGAGTGAGAGACCCTCTCCTCTCTCCTATGCAATGTCCAGCTCCAAGATGGAGTTTTGGAGTCACATGTCCATGCATGACTCTGAACTTACAGGTAGCAGCCATGGTTCACATACTGCCTTGAACATCCTCAAGTACACTTCTTATGTGGATTGGAACCTTCCAAGATCCATTGTCCATTAAGTGCTTCTTGATTCAGCACTTAACTTGCACATTCCTTTCTCAAGAAGCTCACCAAATGCTTTACTAAGGCTACTTAGAAATCCACAAGTACACAGCCAATATTCATAACTTTGAACACAAAAATGATACATGCATACAAATAGGAGGAATAGATTCAGCAGATCATAACCTTTACAGAGATATGTTATATGACATATGTAGCATAAAACATATTCCAGTTATGTCATATATACATGTATAAGCATATTTCTATAAAGCCTTATGGGGTGCAACGTCACAAGGGGCTCTTCATTTTTTGAGAGAAAGGGCTTAGGCACCTGACTCACAGGCACCGTGAATACCGAGCAGAGAGAGATGCCCTCTTCTGGCGCAGACTTGGGTGCCCTTTTAAAAGAAAGCCAAAACCCTGTCATCAGTATTTCCTGTTGGCTAGCTTAGGTAGCTTGCTTTTCAGCACACTGGCTTTTATGAATCCTTTTTTACGTTCCTAACTCCCCATATATTCTACAGGGAGCCTAGGCTCCGAATTCCAGGCTGTGAATTCAATTAGGCAGCAGGGTGCCTACAACTATCCCTATGTTGTAGAGTCTAGCCCAGAATGTTTGGAGATTTTACATAAATATGATTTGTCAGTTTTACCACTAGCAAAATTTTTCTCTTTGTGCATCCTTATGATACAACCTAAAATATAATGTATATTTAGTAGGCCAAGTTGTCCCTAGGAGCTGATTATTTTGTTATCTTCTCTGCAGGGATAAAGTGCTAGCTGTAAATACAATAATTTACTCTCCATACAATTTTTTCCTTTTTCTCTTTTACCACTACCTAATGAAGGTCTCACAGCTCAGATATTGCCTATTTTCTTTTATCTACAGTAGTATACATTTTATTAGTTTCATTTTTTAGGTAACAGTTTTATACCTTAAATATTACTTCAGGATGGTTCCAGCAGAGTAAAAGTATGTAGCCCCAGTTTCTTTTTAGCTATAGGACCATCTGCAATTGTTAGGAGAGCTGTCAATCTCTAAATACATTCGAGTTCTTTGGAGGAAAGCACAGGCCAGAGGAGAAAACTCAGAATGGAATACTTCTGAAGTGGATTATAGAGAAGGCTGAGTGCTAGTCAAAGGTACAGTTCTGACAGGGTCTGATTAACATTCTCCTATAAAAGAAGGACTAGAGAGTAAGCCATTAATTTTATGGCTATGTTTTTTCCTCTGGCTTGGTTTCTCATAAGTTGGACTTCCTTCCAGGCTAATTAACCACTAAACATTTTACAAGCAATCCAAGTACGGAAGCAGTAAAAGATGAATTGCACTTATGAAGTAATTGACAGAGGGTATATTGGGCTTTTTAAGCAATGATATTCTGCATTTTAACAGGAAGAAAGGATCCTTTGTACTGCAGTTTGATAGGTCATTAGTAAATTCTCAGAACTCAGCACCTGATAATAATGACTCAAGGCTAAAGTGAATTTGCTGAGAATGTAGTAGGGAACCCCACCACAAGACATCTCCTGAGAAAACACTTAATATTTGTGCCTTGGCATTATCAAAATATCCTCTTATCTCAGATGAATTCCCTGGCTAGTTCCTTTTCTTTTGACAGCAAAGTCAGAGCTGACAAACCAAGGCAGTTCTCAAGGAAATTCAATTACTGAAATGTCTGACAGCTTGCTTTGCTGCTTCTAACTAAAGTTTTGAAAGTTACATACTGCATGTATAATATGGTTTTCACTACAAAGAAATTTATTTGCATTTTTAGGGGGGAAATCATTTTAAAGCTGTAGGTTTCTAATGATAAAAGGTGAGAAATGAAATATTGAAGTTCCTATTTTGCAACGAAATAAAATAAGTCAAGTGGCTGCCACATGAAACTAGGAAAACACTGTTATCTTAAAAGCATGATTTACTTGCCTTCACATATAAGCAGGGGGCAATGTCATTCATTCTGAAATGTTACTTGACAAATATTACTCTCTAATTAGTGCAGACCATCCAGGATGCAAAGAATTGTAACTTTTCAGTGAGGAGAAACAACTTATGTTAGTCCTGCCTCTATCGTACCTAGAAAACAACATTTTTGCAATTTTTAGAAATGAGAAAACTAGGAAAAATCATTGGCAAACATGTTTCCTAACTCCAACTCTAAAGTCAGTCTGACCATGTTCACAGCCTCGTTCATTCACTTTTCTGCCCTGATGATTTCTTCAGACAATTTTTTTTCAGTTTGTCCAAAACCAGAAAAATATTTCCAGTGTCTCATGCGCTCATCAGAAGTGTCCACCTCAAAGTCTTCTCAAACTAAAGAATACAGAGCAAATACAGAAATATGGGTTTGTTTGCACATAATTTTCAGAAGAGACATCAGCACCTCTGCTTCCTTCTAGATATTCCTCCCCACCCCCAAGTATGGAAAGGGCACATATTCCCTGATCTTCCAAGAAGCCCTGCCTCCAGCCATGGCTACAACATGGCCACCGCAAAGAACACTGTTTTCATGGTTCTCCGAAGAGAGACCACCTTGGAAGAACCAAGCCCACCCTCTTCGTGGAATTGTGACCTTGAGCCCTGCACACAGGGCCAGCAGCATGGGCTTGCCAGATGGTTCCCCAATACCACTTTCTCCCTTCAGTAACTGCATACCAAATCCCATAGAAATTGTACCAGAGAAATCTGGACCAGGGTAACCCTCACCCAACTTGCCTGATTCTGTGGGATTAATTGTGCAGTATAAATTACATCTCACCTTAAGGACAGAAGTATCTGGCCCCTTATAATGACAAATAATGATCAAATTCAGGGAAACTATACATTTGCAGAAAGTTTGCCAACTGCTATAAAATGAATAAGTTATTCATAAATCATAATTGTTATCGTAAAGGAGATGCCAGTGTTTGAGTAACTTCCTGTGTTGTTAAATAGTTAACAAAACACCAAGCACATATGAAAGAAAACAGTTCTGAAGCAGTAACTACAAAATATAAAATTAAGACCCAATCATGTGGTATTTTTGACTAAGTGCATATTGCGGGACCAAAGCTTAATTTCATGCAACAATTTAAATAAATCTTAAATTATGAATTACATTTTGATAATATTAAGACAAATATTGTAAAATAAACAGATCATGGCTAAGATATAGGCTAGTGATTTTTCCCCCTGATTTCTGTTTAACTTATTTATTAGCATGCTAGAAATCTGCTACTAAGTATTCAGGCATTTGTAAAATTTGGGCTAGTTACTTTTACTGTTCAGTGTATGTTAGTTCTCCCCTTTTGGCAATTACTTGCGTAATATTTTCAGGCAATGAACACTCACTGCAAATATATTCATTCATAAATTGATTATGAGTATTAATATAAAAAAATCATACAATTACTATGAAATATTAAATGGTTTCCCCCTGCTCTTTCTTTCAATATGATGACTTATATGAAGCTTAGTGCATGCTGACATGGGTCACCTTGACTGTGATTAGTAAGTATGATGCATCATTGCAAAGATACATGAGCACAGGTCTTTTCAGCTGAACTAGTTTAAAGATTCAGGGCCTGATTCAACACTGCATTACTCCAGTTTTATGCCAGTGCAATTCTATGGATACAAACAGATACACTGGCATAAAACTGGAGTAATGCAGTTATAAATCAGGCCCTTAGTTTTAAGCAGACCCAGTTTTCAAAAACTAAAGTGGTCATCTTTTTTCAGTATTTTTTTTAAAAAGCCTCTAAAGCTTTGTTTAAATTATTTACACAACAAATGTGATCCAAATTCAGGTTTATAGTTATTGCTTTGCTTAGGTGTCTGGTTACTTGCTGCCCAGTACATCCTTAACCTGTTAATTGTTAATGTAGGTCAGCTAAAGTTATCCAACTCGTTAAGCTAGGTCATTTTTTTTTTTTGTATTTCATTGTAACACATGACCAACTTTGTCAAAAACCAATACTAACCAAAGCCCAATAAATAGAGACATTTAAATAGTGATATTTTAAAAATATTCAGTACCTGGTGGTTACATAAGCAGTATTGCTAATGCTACCCCCAAGAGTTCAAAAATCATGAGTCAAGCCCCTCTCCCAAACCATGGCATTTTAAAAGAAATGTATATTCAGTGTTTGTTTTATTTGCCTTTTGATTTTTCAAGTCTTTAGGCTGCACCCACGTCATATGTCCAAGTTTTTCCACACAGCCATTAGGGCAAAACACTTTATATTAAAAATTAAAAACAGATTCTCATGTAATCCAATGATTTCGGGAGCTGGAGCTTAAAAAAATTTCATGAACTATCGGAGACTCTCAATCTAATTATGAAAGCTGGCAACATGTCTATGGATCATGCGACAAGAAACAACTAAAATAGGAAGTGTTTTGAAGATCACAGATAACATTTGTCCTGTTTATGAAACGCCAAAATGTAAATGGTGCTTTACAAACATAAAATGCATAGTCCCCATTTACAGACATTTACCATCTAAGGGCCCAACACTGCAACTCTGCCGGACGTGTATGTTCCTATTGAAATCAATGAATGAAGCTTCTTTGGTGAGTTAGAAAACAGGACTCCTTGTGTAAGTAAGGGTAGCTGGATTGTTTTTTAATAATGCAGACAGACAAATGCTAAACACAGACAAACAGAATAATCATAGGACATTAGCAAGGAGAAAAACCTAGAGACTGATCAAAAAAGCATGGACTTTCTCACAAAGAAAGACACAAAGGAAGAAGGTAGAGAGAAGACAAAATCAAGGGTGTCAGTAGACACTACTCATTAGATTCTGCCCAGGTGAGCGAATGGACAAGGGCTAAAATTCTTAAAAGCACCTTAGTGATTTGGGAGCCAAAGTTCCATTTTCTAAAGTAATTTTTGGTTTTCAAGGAGATTTAGGCATTTATGTGGTTATGTCTCTTTAGAAAATGGAGACTAGGGTTTCCCTGCTATTATTAGTATCCTGTTACCCTTCCTTGGGAAAAGATTCCCCCAGCAGGAAAAGATTAGCAGCTCCCTACCAGTGGAGCCCGTCCTCACTGCACACTCCAGTAGCCAGGAAAAGGCTCTGCTAGCTCCGCACTGCACTATGTCATATAGCTATACTTACACTACACACCATCGCCAGTGGTGTGTCGTGTATATGTAGCCTATATTATACGATTTGGACACCCAAGCTAGTAATATAATTTTAAGTTTTCTTCTCAGAAGCTAGGTGTGGTGAAGTCTCTGGGGATTTGGCTAGTTTATACTAATTCAATATATTGTTTGGGGGGTTGTACCAACAATTGTAATGTATTGTTACACACAATCAGTGTGTTTGCATATAACAGGAATTACATAAATTGTGGTTTAAGGATTTAAGGTTCAGAGAAAAGGATTTGGTTATGTAAATTGACATCTAGATGTCTTGGGGTCATTACAAAATGTATTTTGGGTTTTGTAGCACCTTCATTCTTTGAAAATGCTATACATAAGAGTATTCTCTGATCTGCTCTGTAATCCTGCCTAACCCTTACAGATTTATTGAAGTAATTAGTTTTACAATTAAATAAAAAAAATAAACGTATGTTTGGGGAGTTTAGGCTAGCAAATTACATAAATAGAAAAAGAAAGGATTTAAAATGGATTTAGTTAACCCCTTGGCATGAATAATTGGATTTTCCTGATGCGAACTCCTCTGCTGATAATGGACATGCCAAGAAGCACCAGAGCAAAAGGATTAAAAACTAGATTAACATATAAAAGAATAAACACAAATATAAACATATATTTACTCTTAAATTTTCTTGGCTCAAAAGAATACCAACTTGGCCTCTGATGAGGTCCATTTCGACAGTTTTGTTTATATTTAGAAGATTAAATTCAAAAACCTACATCAAATATTTTAGAAATCTAAAACTGGATGGAGTATGTTAATTGCCTTTATTAATAATTTTAATCACAGCAGAGTTGTTAGTATTAATTAACATTGTTTCCTTCTGATCCCATAAATTCCCCCAAATGATTATGAGAGCAACAGCTGGTAAAATTCACAAGAGGAGATGAGACCAGAATTAGTCTAGGTATTGATTAGAATGTGAAAGTCAGAAATTAGTGAACTGTTTCCCTTGGTAGCAGCCAGTAAAACCACAGCATAGAAAGGTATCAGTGAGAAGGTTGGTGTTCAGAAGTGATGTAGATAAACTTTGATAGAAATCCAGGCAAGTACAATTTTCAGAAATAACTACTGATTTTCTCTTTAACTGTTGGAAAAGGAACTTGACACCCCCTAAACCTTGATTTTCTATAGGTACTCTGAATCCACCATTCTCATGGAGTTCAGTTATATTTATAGTTGTTCCAAACATCTGAAAATCCAGTTGAATATCTCATGGTGGATATACAAAAGTTAAGGCATCCATAATTCATGGACATTTTTGGAACTGTTGGTCAGCACACATGACAGAGTTTGATCAGCCTAACAGAGAAAGAAGGCCATATTTAATGCAAAAATTCAAAATCAAGGAAAGTAACTGGCATGCAGGAGATATAGGTAAATACACACATCAGCATGCCCCAAGTATAGAGACTGGCATATTAGTCAGGCTAAACCAGCCCTTAATGCACCGTGAGCCACATTTTCCCTCTGTTATGCACACTGAGTATTACCTAACTACCTCAGTAGTTCTTTGAAATCAATAAGACAGGACCCCCTGTCAGGAGTCATGCCTAGTGGCCAGAAGAGGAATCAGCACCGGAGTCAGAATCAAAATGCCAGAACCCAGGGTTAACACAGAGAGCTAGAAATTGGGTCAGAACTAGATTACCTGGAGTCAGGGAAGGCAGGAGCAAGAATAGGACACAGCTGGAACAAAGCCAGGTGCAGGGCAGGGTCAAGTGCTTGGAATGGGGCACACACAGAAAGATAGAGGATCCACAGGTATGTGTATTGGACAGCCATCACTCCTCTGCCATTGCTGAGTTTAGGGGCTAGCCACTTGACTGCCTTGGTCAATCAGGTGGTTCTGCTATCTGAACTCTTTGGCTGCCTGGCAATTGGGTAGGCACAGCTGCAGGCCCTCAGCCTGACAGCCCCTAACAAGGGGCAACATGTAACTGCCCTGCCTTGGCAACAAATCAGAGAAGGAATTGTGACTCTCATATCTTAACTATGGGCCAGATAATGACATTCTGACTTATGTTAATTAGCAGCTTACTCCGCTAGCAGTCCCATTTGCTTAATTGGGACTATTCAAGTAATTTGATACTACTCAAAGCAAGAGGATGGATAGTTTTATGGTTAAGGTGCAGTCTGTGACTCAGAAGATAGAGGTTCATTTCTTGGTTTTGGCACGGATTCTTTGTGACCTTGGGCAGGTCACCTGATCTCTCAGTTCCTCACATCTGCAATATGGAAATAATGTTTCCCTTCCTCATAAGAGTGTTGGCAAGATAAAGGGGCATATTGTCACTTGATGTAAATCAGAGTAGTGCTCATGTAGCCATGCCAAGGAACTTCAGCTTAAGATCTGGCCCATCTTCAAGGTTGTGAGAAGCTACGGTGATGGTGCAGAGAGATAGTACTGCTTCATGGCAATTCTCTTTTTAAAAATGCCTATGATCTGCAATATTAATTTTCCCTGCATATTGTAGACTTTTTTTGACCTGGCTTTGCTTCTTGGAAGTATGGATCCCACAGTTTTCACAACATTGGCACCAAGCACCTGATCAGTATTTAAAATTACCATAATAAGCAGATGTTTGCCAATAAAGCAGGGTGTTTCTTCCTGGCATGTACAAGGCTCCATAAGAGCACTTTTCAATATTTGAGTATCTTGGCTGTAAACACAAACCTCATCTCTTTTAAAGAAAGGTCACAATTTTACATTCACAGCTGTACATATAGTTTTAATACTTCCAAAGAGGTTCACGAATTTGCATTGATATGGAGTGGGAAAACTACAAATATGAGAAAGGGAACTGAAATTAATAGCAGGGGAAGCTCCAGATCTGGAATTAATGTTTTAAGTACTTTAAAGTGTGAGTAAATCTGCAGGTAAATCCTTCATGTAAGGGGAGGAAATGCCACCTTAGAGACATACCCTGGGCCAGGGTGCCAGGTTCCTCTGCTGGAGGGACTGCAGAAGAGCTTCAGGCTACCTGGGGAGGATGATGAATCGCTGGTTCCTTCCCCAACCCAGCTTATGATTGGCAGTGTTCTGAGCAAGGAGCCTCTGCAAAAAGAAAGGTGTGGTCACCAGGGTTTGGTTGGTTGGTTTGATTTGAGGAATCTGGATAGCTTCCAGAGATGGAAGCAGAGAGAGGCCTCATTGGAAACCATGTGAAAATTGGGGCTGCTGGGGCATTGAACAGTGGAATGGCAGCTAGGGTTTGAGGCACCTGGTACAACAGCTGGAGCCAGTCAAGAGGGCATTAAGGGTTTGACCCAGAGGCAGATGTTGCCTAACAGGAGGGCCAGAATGAAAAGTGAAGACCAGGTGCCACTGCATAGAGTGCAAAAACTATCCTCAGGGAATGTTACACCAACAGCATCACAGCGGCACATCCAGGTCCAAGACGATGATAATGACTACAGACTTGTACATTTGTTGTAGCTGTAAAGTTTATTGCACTTTAGGGACTGCTGCATTGAACCCAAGTCATTTCCTCACAGTACTTACACCGGGATGTATTCTTTAATTCCTAAAGACATGGTTTGGGTGTAAATAAATTGTATATATATTTAAGTGAACTGCAATAATATTGTATTAGAAGGGTAACTGAGAGACTGAGGTAAACATTCAGGAACTTCTGAGCTCAATGCTCCCTTTGTGGTGCAAGCCCTGCTCATGTGGGGCCAGGAGGGAAAGTACAGGTGGGCAGGTACTGGGGTGAAGTGAATTGGGGTGGGGACTCAGATCCTTTCAGCACTTGGTTGAGATGGGGTACTGTATACATAGAGAAATTCCCATGCCATGATGTGACAAATCCCCTGCTCATATTAAATATGCATCCACTAGACTGCTGTGAGGGAGCCCCACCATTGGGCCCCAGGTGTTTTAAGCTGCTGAAACCTTAAGGGAGCCGAGCCACTGCCCCAGTCTTGGGGGTTCCAAGACACACTCTTGACAAACATACTTTCGGTCTAACATCCCCTCCTGAGAGCTGGAACATGCTGTCCAGTTACCTAGCCCTTGGGCTTATGATGACTCCCCTATAGCTTAAACACACTCTCTTCCGGAACTTCATTCCAAAGTGTGAGTCTTATGGCTTACAGTTTAACTGTCAAGAGTCACGTGATAAGTCTAGAGCATATAGCTCACTTAGACACTTTGCCCAGAAGTCTAACACATTATTGCTATTTTATATAATAGATAAAGCACAAGATAGTACATATAATTTAGAAAACAATCACCATCATAACCATAATGCCTCTCATTAGCTCACTCATCCCTCTGTGTTCATGAAGGCAGACAGGTCAAAAGACAATAGGAAAGTAAAGACCTCTATATGGAAGTCAAAAGACAATAGGAAAGTAAAGACCAGCCTTACAATGGAAATGGATTTTGAAGCTTGGTAAAGACACATACAGAGAGTTCATAATTTCACACATAATTCATAAATTGTTCAGACAGATTCTCCAAGTCATCACACATTCATCTTTTCTCCATGAGTGAACTCTGTAATGGAACTTTGTCAAGGAGACATTTTCCTTGGGCCACATGGCTCCTTTAACGCTTTTTCCTCGGCTAACTAAACACATTGATTATAATTCTCTAAAGCCCAAGTGTCGTAGAGAATGTACTCTGTGCCTTCCCTGATCTTCCCAAGAGATAAGCCTGAATGGACACATAATGCTAAAACTAGCATTCCATGGCTGCAAATAAGTGGAAATTACCTCTCTGGAAGGGTGTGCAGTCTCCCTACAGACTGCTGTGGGAAGCAGCTGGAAAGAAATTTGGGCTGGAGAGAACTCAGAGAGGATAATAGCACTGATAATCTTATCTTTGAGATTCTCTTTAAAAAGTGAAAAAGAAAGAGCATAGAGTGGGTGTAACTAGTGATTATTCTTGGATATTTGTTCTGTTATGGGACTACAGACTCTTTATTAAGGGGTCTCAAAAGATATCCAGATCACAAACCTGTCCATGAAATCACTGTTCCACTGCTATGTCCCCAGTCCTCAAAGTCTGAAATGTGTCTCAAGCCTACTACTCCAAAGGCGACATCAGGCATTTAATAAAAACAACAAGGAGTCTGGTGGCACCTTAAAGACTAACAGATTTATTTGGGCATAAGCTTTTGTGGGTAAAAATCTCACTTCAGATGCATAGAGTGAAAGTTACAGATGCAGACATTATATACTGACACATGGAGAGCAGGGAGTTACTTCGCAAGTGGAGAACCAGTGTTGACAGGGCCAATTCAATCAGGGTGGATGTAGTCCACTCCCAATAATAGATGAGGAGGTGTCAATTCCAGGAGAGGAAAAGCTGCTTCTGTAATGAGCCAGCCACTCCCAGTCCCTATTCAAGCCCAGATTAATGGTGTTAAATTTGCAAATGAATTTTAGTTCTGCTGTTTCTTCCTGGACACTACAGTCCAAATAAGTGATGGTCACATAAATACCACCCTATACCGGAAACCTACTGACCGCTATACATACCTACATGCCTCCAGCTTCCATCCAAGACACATCACACAATCCATTGTCTACAGCCAAGCCAAATCTTTATCAAGCATTCGTAAAACTACAATACCCACCTGGGGAAGTGAGGAAACAGATTGACAGAGCAAGATGGGTACCCGGAAATCACCTACTACAGAACAGGCCCAACAAAGACAATAACAGAACACCACTAGCCATCACATACAGCCACCAGCTAAAACCTCTCCAGTGCATTATCCACGATCTACAACCTATCCTGGAAAATGATCCTTCACTCTCACAGACCTTGGGAGGCAGGCCAGTCCTCGCTTACAGACAACCCCCCAACCTGAAGCAAATACTCACCAGCAACTACACACCACACCACAGAAACACCAACCCAGGACCCAATCCCTGTAGCAAACCTCGTTGCCTACTCTGTCCCCATATCTACTCTGGTGACACCATCAGAGGACCCAACCACATCAGCCACACCATCAAGGGCTCATTCACCTGCACATGCACTAATGTTATATATGCCATCATGTGCCAGCAATGCCCCTCTGCCATGTACATTGGCCAAACCAGACAGACCCTCCACAAAAGAATAAATGGACACAAATTGAACATCAGGAATGGCAACATACATAAGCCAGTAAGTGAACACTTCAATCTCCCTGGTCATTCTATTACAGATTTAAAAGTCACTATCATTGAACAAAAAAACTTCAGAAACAGACTTCAAAGAGAAACAGCAGAACTAAAATTCATTTGCAAATTTAACACCATTAATCTGGGCTTGAATAGGGACTGGGAGTGGCTGGCTCATTACAGAAGCAGCTTTTCCTCTCCTGGAATTGATGCCTCCTCATCTATTATTGGGAGTGGACTACATCCACCCTGATTGAATTGGCCCAGTCAACACTGGTTCTCCACTTGCAAAGTAACTCCCTGCTCTCCATGTGTCAGTATATAATGCCTGCATCTGTAACTTTCACTCTATGCATCCAAAGAAGTGAGGTTTGTACCCACGAAAGTTTATGCCCAAATAAATCTGTTAATCTTTAAGGTGCCACCAGACTCCTTGTTGTTTTTGTAGATACAGACTAACACAGCTACCCCCCTGATATCAGGCATTTAATGAACTTTAACAGACCCCAGAAGTCATGAACTTTCCCCCACAAATAAATCCAATCACTAGAGTTTCCAGTTCCCTCCCTTTCCTTTAATTTTTCTGTGATAGCAAATGTGGTCAGTAGTTTTTGACAAACAAACACATTGACAGGTTCTACTTAGTTTCTGCTCCACTCCTGCCTCGCTTAGTGAGGAAAAATGTTCATAATTCAAAGCATCTTTATTTAAAGGCTTCCATTTAAGCATTTCCTTAAAGACAAATGAATTATACAGATGTTACTTTGTGGAAAGAACTCCCATTTAACTCAATGGGAGTAGCTACTGAATAGAGTCCTTAATTAGTGCTTTGGCAGAACAATTTGGCTCCAGCACCTCATCCCCCATTGGCATTACTGAGACCCCCTCATGTGATTGCATCAACCTAGGGCGGGCTTTGCTCAATAATATTTCAATAACAACCATGCATTCACCATTTATTTGATAATTATTATTATATTCTGTTGCTAGATTTATTAACAGATATTTATAGAGCATGGTGCTTTACAGAAATTAATAAATTAGCATGATCCTTGACTCAGAGAGCTTTTAGTCAAAATTAGACATTCAGAGTGTGTAGAAGGCAGTGGAAAGAGGCAGGGAAAGAAGTGGTGAATGTTAGAAATAAAAAGAATGTGGATTACATTATACATTGAGTGTACTGTTTATGTTCTGACAGTGATAAGCAGTGACTGAGGTTGGGTAAATGTGGAGGAGCAGACTTCTTCAATATGGTGAACCCTTACGGAAGGATGGATTTCTTCACTGCAGAGTTAATGTGAGTTCATACTCGTATGTTGGCCCTAACCCAGCTCCAATCTGCTCACCTAAGCACGGTGTTGCTTTACACCTAAGCTAGCTGGCCCATTAGGGACTATAGGCTAAAGCCCAAGTGCTACTTACACTTACTTACTGCAGCATCAAGAACCATGGAATGCGCTCCCAAAAGTCCTAGCACCTCACATGGTGCAACACAGTGGGCACAGCTGAATATGTTTTGCATTGCGGCTGCTCATACCTTGGTGTAACTCTGCAATCTTACTCTGAAGAAAATAATCTCTTTCTACTAAACTGGGCTGGTTATGGAATTCACTCTCTAACCCACAGTCACTCTCTGGTGCTTGAGTGAAATTCTCTATAGTTGCTTTCCTAGTCCCAGGTATTCAAAGATTCCAATCCATTGGTTCCATATAAACACAGAATCAGTGGCCTTTCCGCTCTGCTCAGCCAAATCACAGTGAGCATGTAGTCTCCCTCTATGATGCAAGAGTTCTAAGAAGCCCCCCTTCCTGGTGACACCACCCATGCCCCCCATCCAAATTCAGCTGTAACATTGGGGTTAAGTAGAGTGGCATTGTATGGCACATCTCACTGGGTTAATTTCACCATTTACGATTAACTCAGGCCCTAGGGTTGCACTCATATGTATAATCTAGTCAATATCTATAGTAATCATTTTTATCAATATTAAAGGATATGTGAAGCCATAAATAGTTGTAACTGTTACAAATAAGAAAGGGAACTCTTCCTGCCAATGAATAGCACCTTGCTTTTTGAGCAGCTCCATCAAAGTTAATATGACTATATGAGAGGCAAGGTACCACTCAATTTGAGGAAGCATCTCCCAACATTACCCGTCCTAGAATACAAAACTCTTATTAGAGAGTCTTTCATTTTCATTTTGGACAACTAGTCCCATAAATAGTGTTACATTTCAGAATAACGGTAGTAGTAGGTAGTGCCATATTGCCTATGACTGAGACTTCTGTCCATCACTCACATTGTTCAGGGCCAGATTGTGAGTGGGCATTGCCTGGCTGCACAAGGGCTCTGGAGTGCAAAGAGACTGTTTGCTTTTGCTCCTTCCATGGGGCAAGAAGCTAAAAAAGGCTGGAGAAGAAGTCATGCTCCCTAGCCACCATTACACAAGCCTGTGGAGTGTGGCAAGCACACAAGAAGGAGTCATCTGCTCCATCCTAACATCCCCTGTCCTCCTCCTATGGAGGCAAAGAGATATGCTTTTTTCATATGGACAGCTACAGCAAAAAGGCCATCAGTGCCCCAGCTCCCAAGTTCAGGATTCCTATCCCTTGATCAATTTCAAATGATGCGTATAATTCTAATACAGTTAAACTGTCACTTACCCCTCATTGTCAAATAATGAACTCTGACAAACAATTGTGTCTCAGGTCTCAAAAATACCAAAAGAAATACAGAACAAATTAGTGACAATATGGATAACTCATATAATAAATCCAAACAAATCAGAGTTCCCGTCCTATCCACTCTTCAGCTTAGCTAGCAATATCTGATATTACTCATCGTTGAGCTAAATCAAGTACAATACTCATTTAGAAGGTAGCAGAAGACAACATCAGTTTCCTCAGGTATTAGAAAAGGATCCATATTAATAGAATCTATTAAAATTCATATTAACAGATTTCTTTTACCACCTTGTCAGATTTTCTGCTTTTATTCCATTCCCACAGAGCTAATATTTGATAGGAATTCTGCCCCATATATCTGGCTAAGTGGATATAAATTTCCTCCTCTGGTAAAACTTTAGAATCATAGAATCATAGAAGATTAGTGTTGGAAGATACCTCAGAAGGTCATCTAGTCCAATCCTCTGCTCAAAGCAGGCCCAACACTAACTATGGTAAATCATCCCAGCCAAGGCTTTGTCAAGCCGGGCCTTAAAAACCTCTAAGGATAGAGATTCTACCGCCTCCCTAGGTAATCCATTCCAGTGCTTCACCACCCTCCTAGTGAAATAGTATCCAACCTAGACCTCCCGCACTGAAACTTGAGACCATTGCTTCTTGTTCTGTCATCTGCCAACACTGAGAACAGCCAAGCTCCATTCTCTTTGGAACCCCCCTTCAGGTAACTGAAGGCTGCTATCAAATCCCCCCTCACTCTTCTCTTTTGCAGACTAAATAAGCCCAGTTCTCTCAGCCTCTCCTCATAAGTCATGTGCCCCAGCCACCTGATCATTTTCATTGCCCTGCGTTGGACTTTCTCCAATTTGTCCACATCCCTTCTGTAGTGGGGGGCCCAAAACTGGACGCAATACTCCAGATGTGGCCTCACCAGAGTCAAATAGAGGGGAATAAGCACTTCCCTCAGTCTGCTGGCAATGCTCCTACTAGTGCAGCTCAATATGCCGTTTGCCTTCTTGGCAACAAGGGCACACTGCTGACTCATATCCAGCTTCTCATCTACTGTAATCTCCAGGTCTCTTTCTGCAGAACTGCTGCTTAGCCAGTCGGTCCCGAGCCTGTAGTGGTGGATGGGATTCTTCCTTCCTAAGAGCAGGACTCTGCACTTGTCCTTGTTGAACCCCATCAGATTTCTTTTGGCCCAATCCTCCAATTTGTCTAGGTCACTCTGGACCCTATCCCTACCATCCAGCATATCTACCTCTCCCCCCAGCTTAGTGTCTGCGAACTTGCTGAGGGTGCAATCTATCCCATCATCCAGATCATTAATAAAGATGTTGAACAAAACCAGCCCCAGGATCTACCCCTGGGGTACTCCGCTTGATACTGGCTGCCAGCTAGACATCGAGCCGTTGATCACTACCCATTGAGCCTGACAATCTAAATATATATGTTTCCTGATTCTCATGTTCAGTATTCTAGCAGATTCACCCACAAGGGATTCTTCACAACGGCATTTTATGATATAGTCTTCATAGTTTCTATTTGAGAAGTGATCCTGATCCTACATCACTTGATTTGTTGTGGGTGATAAAAAGAAAAACCCAACAGCACATTGTAAAGACAATGGGCCTGCTTCTCCATAGGACTGAACCTCATGTAGTGAGTTATACTTGTGCACAGTGAAACATTCTGTTGGTTCACAATTTCACTCTCAAATTGTACTCAGTTTTCACGGGTGTAAATGACTACATAAGATGCAAGGCAATGGAAAAATGAGGCCTAAGGAAAACATCTTTCTGAAATCCAGGCCATGAAGGTTTTTTTTTTCTTCACACATCAGTGTATAAAGCCCCATTCATCGTTTGTCATCTGTTTAGACAATTACAATAGAAAATAAAGGGCTGAGTAAAGCAGGTAAGAAATTTTCCAACAAAACAAACATTTCTTTAGAAACGGCCAGTCCATTGAACCCAAAACTTGTCACAAAAAGGAGTTGGGTACAATTAACTTTTGCTGAATCACAGGCAGGGCTCTGCGGAGCAAGCTGGTCTGGGAGCCTGGAAGCCCTGGGGTCTCTGTCCTAGGGGAAGTCTGCATGGCAAGCCCAGCACCCTGGACGCTCCAGCTGTTTGAAATTGACATTCTTGTTTCACTCCACAGCTGCCAGTCCAAGGAGCATATTTTTTTCAGAAACACCATGGGTCAGTGTTGCAAAACGTCATTTTTTCAGGATTTCTGGTTTGAGAGAAATTTTGGGGGGAAAATTGTTCCATTTTCAATCAAATTTCAAAATGCCAAAATTTCTCATGAACCAGAAATCCCAATTTTTGGCATACACTAGGGCTAAAGGTGAATAATTATATTTCTTGTTTTGTTAAGTATATATGTAAGATTGAGGCCTTTAAACACGTATACACACACGTATCTTTACATACACGAGTAGTCTGATGGAGATCAAAAGGACTTGTTCATGTAAAGTTACTTGTGCATACATGTCTGCAGGATCAGGGCCTAAATGTGGTAACATAGAGCACCATCAATTCCTTTTTTCTTACTTGTTTAATTATTCAAGTCTGAAACATTCCCTTTCTTTTCGTCTCAAGTATTATTACTTTTTTATAACCCCTCTCTTTCAGAGTTTCGCTCTGTTGCCATCTTATATGAACTATTCTTCATGACTTAGTGTTTTATGGTCCCTGAGCCCTTGTCTTTCATCCCTAAAATCATTGAATCCTGTTAGTCTGAAGGGACCTCTAGTAGGTCATTCAATCTATCCCCACGTCATGTTTCTTCTTTTCATTTGTTTTGTCCCAAATCATCCCTCACAGCTGAGTTTCCAGTTCACCTTGAATATCTCTAGTGATAATGATTCCAGAAAACCCCTTTGCAGCTTGCTTAATTGCCTAGCACTTCTCATCGTTATAAAGTTTTCCATAATATTTAACCTACGTTTTCCTTGCAGCAGTTTAAATATGTTATTCCTTCTTCTGTCCTGGTTGACTAATGAGAATAATTTCCCTTGTCCCTTTACATATTTGTAGACAGTCATCATGCTTCCTTTGAGCCTTCTTTTCTTTAGATTGAACATGCCCGTTTCTCATATTAACATTTTATTTTCCTCCTAGGTCTTATTTTTCAACTTTCTTTCTTTCTTTCTTTAATTTTATGTCCCTTTGCTTGAATGATAAAAGGAGCAGACAACCCCCCCGGAAAGGTATAACGAAGCTTTTCGGGGAAAAAAGCAAAAATAAAAATTATGTTAATTTACACTCAAAAAGAAAAGAGAGTACAAAGAATAAAAACAAAAAAGACCTGCAAATCACAGGGGGGAGGGGTGCTAAGGTGTGTGCACATTGGGGTTTTGCGTATGTATGTGTTTGAATGTTCATGTCCTTTAGAAAATACTATTGCTGAATATCAAGAGCTAAAGGGAAAGTAGAGAGATTTCAAACAAAACTGTAAACTCAAACAATCCCTTGTCTATTAAAATATTTTGTCCTTGTCTCTGTGGTAGGTCTCTCTTGTTTTTTAAGCTAGAATTTCAATGCTCTTCTTCACCACTCTTCTAAACACAACAAAAAGACTATTAAAATGTAGTGAAAAACACAGAAGTCAAACAAGTGAAAGATGGGGAGGGAGCAAAACAAACCTATAATAAATAAAAACTAAATTAATCAGGGGACAAAAAGGTGCGAGAGTCTGGATTAGCTATTGAGCTACTTCATCTGGAACAGTTTAGTTAAATTTAAAATCTATTCAGAAACATCCCAAAATATTATTACTTGCCATTTTTATGCTAGATTTTATGCTAGATACTTCTCCTGTGGGATGAGTGAGGATATAGGGTCATTGCTACTGGAATCACAAGGACATACTAATTTGTTATAATATCCTAGTACCTTTCCTATCAATTAAGAACATAAGAACGGCCATACTGGGTCAGACCAAAGATCCGTCTAGCCCAGTACCCTGTCTTCCGACAGTGGCCAATGCCAGGTGCCCCAGAGAGAATGAACAGAACAAGTAATCATCAAGTGATCCATTCCCTGTCACTCATTCCCAGCTTCTGGCAAACAGAGGCTAGGGACACCATCCCTGCCCATCTGGGCTAATAGCCATTGATGGAGCTATCCTCCATGAATTTATCTAGTTCTTTTTGGAACCCTGTTATAGTCTTGGCCTTCACAACATCCTCTGGCAAAGAGTTCCACAGGTGGACTGTGCATAGTGTGAAAAAAATACTTCCTTTTGTTTGTTTTAAACCTGCTGCCTATCAATTTCATTTGGTGACCCATAGTTCTTGTGTTATGACAAGGAGGAAATAACACTTCCTTATTTACTTTCTCCACTCCAGTCATGATTTTATAGATCTCTATCATATCCCCACTTAGTTGTCTCTTTTCCAGTCTTATTAATCTCTCCTCATATGGAAAAGTCTGAAAAGTCCCAGGCTTATTAATCTCCCCTCATATGGACGCCGTTTCATACCCCTAATAATTTTTGTTGCCATTTTCTGAATCTTTTCCAATTCCAATGTATCTTTTTTGAGATGGGGCGACAACATCTGCATGCAGTATTCAAGCACCATGGAGTTATATCTATTATCTTTTATTTTTTATCTATCCCTTTCTTATTGATTCCCAACATTCTGTTTACTTTTCTTGACTGCCAGTGCACATAGATTGGATGTTTTCAGAGAACTATCCACAATGACTCCAAGATCTCTTTCTTGAGCCGTAACAGCTAATTTAGACCCCATCATTTTATATATATAGTTGGGAATTTTTTTTCCCAATGTGCGTTACTTTGCATTTATCAACATTGAATTTCATATGCCATTTTGTTGCCCACTCACCCAGTTTTGTGATATCCTTTTGTAACTGTTCACAGTTCAGGGCCAAATTCACTGATGGCATAAGCATGTGCAATTGAGTCTCAGCTATGGCCCACTATCAATGCCCTACATCATTGGCAGGTCTGATTCCTAGAGGGATCCAGAGAATGTGTTCCATACTTGGATGGTGTAGTGCCAGACTGAACACCTTACTCACTAAAGTCAATGGAACTTGGTGTATAAGGAGTTCATTATCTGGCATTTAATTGTTAGAGACATAAATTCTGATGGCAAGTTTTTTTAAATAAAAATGCATGGCCCACTAAAATACTTTAATAGAATCCATTGATTTGATGAAGAAAATCTGATCTGGGTTATTAATGAAAAGATTCAATTTCCAAAATGTAGTTTCTACCTCTATAGTGGTAAGTGTTTGTTCAGAAACATTTCTATCACCTTATTACCCCCAAGAACTATCTGCTAACATGAGCACTGAGATAGAATAGCAGTGATGATCTGATAGTGTTTTGAGTGCTCTCATTTTAAATATTTAAACAGTTTCAGGCTTTGTTATTCTGTGTTAAGGAATATTAGAATTGTCATTTCCTTTTCCATTTGTAGTAGACTCATAGGAAAACAGCATCTCCTGTTTCCATCACCAACCCTTGTTATCAAGTCTCCTTCCTTCCAGTCCCCTACACATCACAGATGCCCTGGTTGCACTCAGGGAAAGGAGTAATTTGCTGCAGGCCTCTTCAGGATTCCTCATCATGTACCCAGCAGCATATGAGTTCTGCCTACTCCCCTCCTATCCTGGGGACAATGTCTACTGTGCAGTCCCTGAACTTCTCCAGAACCTGTTGCTGAAATCTGGGTAGCCCTAGTAAGGCTGTGCAGGGATGGGGAAATTATTACCCAGTCTTTACTCCCCTACAAGGTTGTGCTAAAGCTAATCACACTCATGTGCTTAATCCTCTTTACATGAAATTTACCAGATTTACTGGGGTCCTTCACACCACTGGAAAAGGGCCTGGGACAGAGGGAAGGTAGAGCAAGTGCTCAAGGTGTTTGTGTAACCCTACACACTACACATGTAGGGATATTAAAGAAGGTACTAACAGTGATTCCCCCAAGTGACAGTGACCCCCTCATAATTTGGCCCCCATACTTTAAAATCCAACAGTTTCACCAAGTACAAAAATCTCTTGGGTCTTCTGTTAAAACTTGTAAGCTACTGTCTGTAGAAACCATTGATTATATCTATCCTGTGACTACTATGTAAAACTTACAAACAAGTTAACTGACTTTGTTATACAATGTAAACAAACACTATAAGCTGTTAAGTGTCTTTCACTTCATTCAACTGCTCCTAGGACAGACCCCCACCCTCTGTGATTAAAGGGCCGGGAGTCTCAAATGAATTAGCACACACTCTGAAAGTGGTGGAGACAGTAAATTAAAATATGGTTAAGGGATGGAATGTATGCTGATGAATGCTTGATATACATGGATGGTTAGGGAGGTGCCAGCCTAGAAAAGGAGTATCCATCGGCCGAAGAATGTGTCAAGTGGATGACCAGAAACCCCCGGAGGGTAAACTGGGACCCACCCCATCACCTGGAAGGATGAGAAACACAAACTTTGGACAGTGTGGAGCCACCAGGAATGTGCCACTTTGGACAGGAATGTGCCATCTGCTGATTGAGTCAGCAACAGCAGGATGAAACAGCTCCCATAGACTAACATAGGAATTAATTCCTATAAGAAGGGACTCTAAAGACTGATGACTTTGAGTCTCTGGTTCTGCTGCCAGCCTCCAGGAGCATCAGGTGCACCTGACACAGACTCGGCTCCATCCTCATGACCAAGATACCTGGCCAGTAACTTGGCATGAGCAACTTCTAGGCTGGTAACTATAACACCTATACAGAACTTGAATGAATGATTGTGTGAATGAATCTCTCTCTCTCTCTCTCTCTATATATATATATATATGTGTGTGCGTGTATATAAGGAATAAGTAGTGATAGGAATAAGTAGTCAAACAACGTTGTTTACTTTTATCTTTTTGCTTAATCAATATATTTACAATAAATGTGGCATCTTTGCCTTATCCCTCTTAATAAGATCCTGCTGGTTTTTATTCTATTGGTATAACATTTTGGTGGAGAATTGCGAAAGGGGGAATATTGGTAAAATGCCTCAGTTATTGTGAACATTGGTGTGCACACAGCCGGCTCTATAGAGAGCGGTTCTATTTTTGGTTAACCAAAGCCTACTGACCTCCGGTGGGTAGAGGCTTCATAAAAGAGCTCATAGAAACTTTAAGCTACAATTAATCTTATCCAAAGTGTTCACTGAGAAATCAGGGGTAACAAGAGCCTATAGGGCAAGGTAAAGCTGCTCGCTGAACGAGATCAGGGGTAGCAGGATAAGATAATTTAGGCTGTGTCACTCGCTGCAAGGGTTCAGGGGTGACAAAGGAAACTATACACGTGTTAAAAATGTTTAAGAAAAGACAAGGGAGAACAGGAATGGAGTTTGAAGGAGCTCCAACCTCACCTTTTGTAAAAGAAATAACATCCTTTAAACAAATCCTTCAGAGATATGGGCACAGTCCTTGGACTGAACAAGCCCTTGCAGATTCTTGCTCTATTTCAGACCTGGAGGATAGATTGGCCCACTATATCCTCATATGTAAACCCCCAAATGCAGCAAAAAGAGACGCTGCAGGGATCTGGCTGCTGTGGGAGGCTTGTAATCACAGCTACCTCCGCCTAACAGCCTGTACAGAGGAAAACTTACTGTTTCTCGCTCTGATCCTGGGAAGGATTTTTATATTTGGTGGATGAACCCTCGGTGGTAAAAGCCCGAGCAATACAGAGGGAAGCTTAGCGTCTCTCCCTCTGGCCCAAAGTGGGTTAAAATCATAAGATACGAATCTTGTTCTGTTAAACCAAACTCTGAAGAATATAGGAGTTTGGGCAGTGTAGTGTGGTTTATGTTTGTTTGTTTGTTTGTTTTTGCTTTGTTTTGTTTTTCTTGTGAGTGATATTGTGGTCATTTCACAATATTGAAAGAAATGTTTAAGGAAATGGACCAGGAAGGGTGGGGGCTGGTTGAGAAGCCCACCCTCCTTGCTAAATTGGTAGTGGAACAAAGCTTGTGCCCATGGAAAGGAAAGGTTCTTTGGAAAAAGCAGGATCAGGCCCAGACAAGCAGGCAAGAAATTGGTTGGAAGCCTTAAGGGCATAGTGGCAGGAGTAAGAAAGCAATAAGTGCAAGCATGTATCCCTGGAACAATACTTAAAATGGTAAAATCTAATTGATAAAGGTGTCATTTTGGGAGATAAACAGTAATTTAAGGAAAGACCCTGAAAAGTTAACTCTACAGAGGCTGAACAGAATTAAGCAGTTAAACTTTGTGAAAATGCTAAAAAGTACCATGTTAAAGAGAAAAGGAATTCTTGGTTCCTTTGCAGCCATTCTGAAGGAAAAATGGGCCCTTTTCCAAAGGAATGTCTGTAAATAATCCAGGTATTTGAAATAATTTGACTATGAACAATTTAGTCAAATTTGTTAAAAACATGAGGGGATTCTATTGGAACTTAACTGACCCAAATGTATGAAGGGAATATAATCTATGTACAGCTATGTAAAAACAACAATGTAGAAAAGATGTTAAGGGAAAGAAAATGTGTATGTATCTATTTGTCTGTGGAAATATGTAAAGTTCTAAGAACCTAAACCAACACATCTGGTTTGTAAAACTCCTGTTTTGTAAGTTTAAGATAAATTACTTTTGTTTTGTTTTAAATAATGCCACTAAAAATCCATTTAACTATTTGATTCAAACTTGCAAAACTGACAGACCTTTTTGCCAGACACAGCTAATCAGTGCTGGCTGGCTTTTGGGATTTGGCATTTAACCCTTAAGGGGTAACTCGGTGCTTTACAAAATTTAAAATGTTTTTAATAAAAAACAAAGTTGTGACTGCAGCAGGGCAGTCAAAATCAGGAGAATAGGAAAAGATTCTGGATTCTTCTTGTTTGTTTGTTTAGTTGTTTTTGTGTGTGTAACAAAATAGCAAATGAGAGCTGTAGTAAAAGAATAAGAAATTAACAGTGCCCCTCTGAAGCAACAGCAGGGGTGAGGTGCACAAAACAAAAAGAAGCACTGCTAGAAACACTGAGCCTTAAGATGGCTCTGTGTAATCAGACTGTCACTTTAACAAGGGTATATGAAAACTCTGTAAAAACAAAAGGAAGCAGCTGCAGTTTGGCTTCTATGGAAGACCTGTAACAAGGTATTCCTTCAATTGGCTAAAGGCAAAAATTAAAAACTGCACCAAGATTTACAAGCCTCTGCTGCAAAAGCAGAGAAATAAAATGTATGTCCATTAGTACCCAAATCCAGTTAGATGTCCTTAAGGTTGGGTACAGAGAGTTAAAACAGCACTCTCAAATCTTACAGCAGCAGTAACATCAGAAGAAGGAACATTTAAGACCCCAGAAGGGGCAGATTTTGGGGACCCCTCTGGAAATTGGGAAGGGAGATATTTGGGTAAATTCCTCCTTCCAGGGCCAGAATGCCCTTGCAACAGTAATAACAGTGCCTGCTTCTGCCTCAGACCTCCAGGCCATGGCAAAGTGGCTGGGGATTTTAAAATGAAAAAAAAAAATTTTAACTCACAAGAAATGCACCACTTAATTAGCATTTGTGCAGCCCCAAGTATCAAACACACTGTGGCAGAGACCAAGCAGGTTCTGCCAGGGTGAAAGCACTGTGCTAATTTGTTTCCAAGCTTCTATCTTTCAGGCTCTGAACCAGAACATCAGGAGAGCTGGTACCAGCTGAAGAGTTATAAAAGACCATGGTTCTAGTGTCACGACAAATTCTGTGTTCAGTGTTGCATGTTCTGTGTCTGTCTCTAGTGGTGTCCTGTGCTAGCATTGGGTCCAGAGAAAAAGGGGATACTACACTAGACAAGACAAATGTCTTTTCTTCTACTTCCCCCATATCCATCCAACTTATCACTTGTGTCCAAAAGACTTTGGTCCCCAATGCATCAGGTTTATTTTTTGTTAGGTTCTCTAATAGTCATTTTGTTGTTAATTTTTGTTATTGATACACTTGTATTGTTAGTTACATTTGCTTGTACTGTTAATTCCACACTTTCCTCTATGCACTCTGTATTCTACTTCCCCAAGCCCTGAAGGGTAGTTCTTGGGCCCCCATAACCTGTAAAACCTTAGCCCATGATTGCAGGGCCCCATCTTTCAGGTCCCCAGAAACCTCTTAAGAACAACTGTTAGAAATAGGGGATTCTGCATTAAAAAGGTCCTAACCTCAGTAACTTTTATTGTTTGATGACTACTGCAGCATCAAACTTGGACCTCATTTTATTTGTCAATGTACCTAATTATTGTAATGGTTTTAGGTTTTATTGTATTCCCAATTATTATAATTAATTGTTTACATTTCTGTTTATATTATATCTGGTGTTTGGTCAATTGTAATGATTTTAGTTATACTCACCTGCTTATAATTGTTTGGTTTGTTTACAACAGATCACCTGTGCCCTACAATGACAACTACTGTACTGTAATGATCATAGATCAAGGGGCGGAGTGTTGTAGGAGCAGCACTGATCTGTATGCAAACGGCTATAGCTATGGGATGCACTGAAATGCAGATACTTGCCCTATCTACTTTGGAACACAAAATGTTTTGGGTAACTTTGGGTAATATTAAGGTTTTAATGCATTTGTTAAAACAAAGGAAATGATCTCTGTTTGATACCTACCAATATGACTGGATGCAGTATGTTTCCAGCACTGTGAAACCAGACTTGTTAATTGGGGAAATAATTGTAAAAATAGCACATCAACAGTCTCTGGAGGCAAAGGTATGGAAGGTTAGCCCACTCCCCATATTACACATGGGATCATTCTGGCTGCCTCGGACCTCGAGCCAGTGGGCTGGGGAGGGAGGAAAACTATTGGACACTAGAGGTTGTACCAAATGGACTCCTCAAAAGTGGGTATGCCTCACCTTACCGGTTGCCCCAGAGCCTTGTAGTAAAGATGTTTCATTGGGATCATGTATGTGGGATGAATTGGACAATGACACCAAAGTATTGTACAATGGATAATGTGTATGTATCCACTCGTGGGAGGAAGTATTTTGGGAAGATGGAAGTGTTAGCAACCCCCCAGTAGATGAGTGTAAATGCAATGTCAGTACTGTTTTCACTAGAAATCACACTTACTATTTACCGCGGCCAAAAAGGTCCCAGCTAACACTACCTGCTGAGCTGGCCGACTTCTCAATTGACCTTGGAATTAGATGGCAAGACCTTACTGATAGCCTCATTAAAAGCAAAGAAGTGACCAAATTTTTAGAACAGACAAATGACCAAGTAGGAAATCGGACTATTCATATTATACATGCCAATGGGGACATATTACGAATTGCCACTGCAGAAAAACAAATTACAACCTACCACTGGTATGATATATTCTCTGGATGGTCCCCGACTACCACTGGCATCCTATCAGTAATGCTACACCCCTTGATAGTAGTCTTGATATTAAATTGTATTTGTATAATTGGTATGTATGGCATGTGTTTTCAGATAAACAGAATGTATGCTAAATTGGAATCACAAACACATGTTGCCTCACAGTACCTTCTCTCAAACAGGTTAAAAAGAAAGTGACACTAACGATTATATAAATATCGTAGTGTCAAAAGGGGGATTATGTAGGGATATTAAAGAAGGTACTAACAGTGATTCCCCCAAGTGACAGTGACCCCCTCATAATTTGGCCCCCATACTTTAAAATCCAACAGTTTCACCAAGTACAAAAATCTCTTGGGTCTTCTGTTAAAACTTGTAAGCTACTGTCTGTAGAAACCATTGATTATATCTATCCTGTGACTACTATGTAAAACTTACAAACAAGTTAACTGACTTTGTTATACAATGTAAACAAACACTATAAGCTGTTAAGTGTCTTTCACTTCATTCAACTGCTCCTAGGACAGACCCCCACCCTCTGTGATTAAAGGGCCGGGAGTCTCAAATGAATTAGCACACACTCTGAAAGTGGTGGAGACAGTAAATTAAAATATGGTTAAGGGATGGAATGTATGCTGATGAATGCTTGATATACATGGATGGTTAGGGAGGTGCCAGCCTAGAAAAGGAGTATCCATCGGCCGAAGAATGTGTCAAGTGGATGACCAGAAACCCCCGGAGGGTAAACTGGGACCCACCCCATCACCTGGAAGGATGAGAAACACAAACTTTGGACAGTGTGGAGCCACCAGGAATGTGCCACTTTGGACAGGAATGTGCCATCTGCTGATTGAGTCAGCAACAGCAGGATGAAACAGCTCCCATAGACTAACATAGGAATTAATTCCTATAAGAAGGGACTCTAAAGACTGATGACTTTGAGTCTCTGGTTCTGCTGCCAGCCTCCAGGAGCATCAGGTGCACCTGACACAGACTCGGCTCCATCCTCATGACCAAGATACCTGGCCAGTAACTTGGCATGAGCAACTTCTAGGCTGGTAACTATAACACCTATACAGAACTTGAATGAATGATTGTGTGAATGAATCTCTCTCTCTCTCTCTCTCTATATATATATATATATATGTGTGTGCGTGTATATAAGGAATAAGTAGTGATAGGAATAAGTAGTCAAACAACGTTGTTTACTTTTATCTTTTTGCTTAATCAATATATTTACAATAAATGTGGCATCTTTGCCTTATCCCTCTTAATAAGATCCTGCTGGTTTTTATTCTATTGGTATAACACACAGAGACAGTCCCAGCTCTAAATAGGCTGGTGTGACAGTGGCTATTGGCTACTATCTGAGGAAGGAGCAATAGTGTGAATGAATAATTTTTCAGATTATTTGTTGGTAAACTATTCATTTGGGCCTAGATTCTCACTTACAGTAAGGTCCCGTTACATCACTCTGGCAATATAAAGGAGCCTCAAAATGGGCACAAATTATATTTATTTTAAGGCTTTTTTACATTGCCAGAGTGGTCTAAAGGGGGGGCCTAAATTTAAGTGAAAATAAAGGCCTATGTCTCTTTGTTATTCACCATCACTATTCATTATTTGTATGATGTGCTTTGTCACCTAAGGCACTGTTTCTCCTCCCTGAATGCAGAATTAGAATATTTTAAGCAGGAGAAATAGCAAAGGTAAACAGTTAATAAAGCATGTCTGGATTGTCACTCACCATAAACTAGAGGTAGAAATGGCACGTTATATCTAAATCCACAATGGAGTAATTGTGTAGCCATTGTGACAAAGGAGAGACTGAGATGGACAGATACTGTGTCGCAACAGCAGGCACACCAGAGACGGCAAACAGAATGTACATGTGATCTGAAATGGCTGCACAGAAGCCTCTATTCCCTGCTCTGTGTTTCTTCCTACTGCTGGAGGCCATGGGAAGCATGTGGCTACAACCCTGTAATCTACCTATGTAGGGTTTGTCAAGGCTGGATCCCCACTTTGAACTTTAGGGTACAAATGTAGGGGCCTGCATGAAAACTTCTAAGCTTAACTACCAGCTTAGCTCTGGTTCGGCTGCCACCATTTCAATGGATTCCCTTCCTGGGAAGCCTTGAAAAACCTTCACCAAATCCCTGGTGAAAACAAATCCAAAACCCCTTGGATCTTAAAACAAGGAGAAATTAACCATTCCCCTCCTTCCTCCCACCAACTCCTGGTGAATCAGTTCCAACCCCCCTGGGATCTACAACAGGGAGAAATTAACCATCCCCCCTCCTTCCTCCCACCAACTCCTGGTAAATCAAGATCCAAAACCCTTGGATCTTAAAACAAGGAAAAAATCAATCAGGTTCTTAAAAAGAAGGCTTTTAATTAAAGAAAAAAGGTAAAAATCATCTCTGTAAAATCAGTATGGAAATTAACCTTACAGGGTAATCAAACTTAAAGAGCTCAGAGGACTCCCCTCTAGTCTCAGGTTCAAAGTACAGCAAACAAAGATAAACACTCTAGTAAAAGGTACATTTACAAGTTGAGAAAAACAAAGGAAAACTAACACGCCTTGCCTGGCTATTTACTTACAAGTTTGAAATAGGAGAGACTTGTTTAGAAAGATGTGGAGAACCTGGATTGATGTCTGGTCCCTCTCAGTCCCGAGAACAAACACTCCCAAAACAAAGAACACAAAGAAAAACCTTCCCCCCCCAAGATTTGAAAGTATCTTGTCCCCTTATTGGTCCTTTAGGTCAGATGCCAGCCAGGTTACCTGAGCTTCTTAACCCTTTACAGGGAAAAGGATTTTGGAGTCTCTGGCCAGGAGGGATTTTTATAGTACTGTACACAGGACAGCTATTACCCTTCCCTTTATAGTTATGACACGCCCCCCAAATCACAGATAGTGTTGGATGTTCGGTTCCACACTGGCTGTGATTTCTTCCTGGAGTTCTAGGAGAAACAGAGTTAATAAGACATATGTACCTTTAGACATACTACTGATTATATAAAAACTAACAATATGTTTCATTCCAAGAACAATTGTTAACCAGTTAACTCTGGGAAACTTTCCCGGGAGAGTGCATCAGACACTTTGTTAGAAGCTCCCGAAATGTGTTGTATTTCAAAATCAAAATCTTGGAGAGCTAAACTCCACAAAAGAAGTTTTTTGTTATTTCCTTTGGCGGTATGAAGCCACTGTAGCGCAGCATGGTCTGTTTGTAGTTGGAAACGCCGTCCCCAAACATATGAGCGTAGCTTTTCCAGCGCGTACACAATGGCATAGCATTCCTTTTCGCTGATTGACCAATGGCTTTCCCTCTCAGACAGTTTCTTACTGAGAAATACGACAGGATGGAATTCTTGATCCGGTCCTTCCTGCATTAAAACTGCTCCCACGCCTCGCTCGGACGCATCTGTGGTTACTAGGAACGGTTTGTCAAAGTCTGGGGCCCTTAGCACAGGGTCAGACATGAGTGTTGCCTTAAGCTGGTTAAAGGCCTTTTGACACTCATCAGTCCACTGAACTGCATTTGGCTGTTTCTTTCTGGTTAGGTCTGTCAGCGGGGTGGCGATTTGGCTGTAGTGGAGTACAAATCGCCTATAATATCCAGCCAAGCCTAAGAAGGATTGGACCTGTTTCTTAGACTTGGGAACAGGCCACTTTTGTATAGCATCCACTTTGGCCTGTAGGGGATTTATAGTTCCTTGACCCACCTGGTGCCCCAGGTAAGTCACTCTGTTTTGGCCTATTTGACACTTTTTAGCCTTAACAGTTAGTCCTGCCTGCTGGATGCGCTCGAAAACTTTTTCCAGGTGCTCTGCCCATGAATCAGAAAAAATGGCCACATCATCGAGGTAGGCAACTGCAGATTCTCCCAATCCCGCTAGGAGACCATCTACAAGTCTTTGGAAGGTGGCGGGTGCATTTCGCAACCCGAAAGGGAGTACATTGAATTCATACACCCCTGCCTGGGTGACGAAGGCTGACCTTTCCTTAGCGGGTTCATCTAGTGGTACTTGCCAGTACCCCTTGGTTAAGTCTAAAGTAGAGATGAATTGGGCATGTCCCAGTTTCTCCAATAGCTCATCTGTGCGTGGCATTGGATAGTTGTCAGGACGAGTTACAGCATTTAGCTTACGGTAGTCCACGCAAAAGCGTATTTCCCCATCTGGTTTGGGAACTAGAACCACTGGAGATGCCCATGCACTCTTAGAGGGGCGGATTATACCCATCTGTAGCATGTCCTGGATCTCCCTTTGTATAGCAGTTTTGGCATGAGGTGACTCCCGGTAGGGTGGGGTTCTAATAGGGTGAGCATTACCTGTGTCAATGGAGTGGTATGCCCGTTCGGTCCATCCTGGAGTGGCTGAGAAAATTGGTGCAAAGCTTGTGCACAGCTCCTTGATCTGCTGTTGCTGCAGACGTCCAAGGGTCGTGGAGAGGTTCACCTCTTCCACGCCACCATCCTTTTTTCCTTCGTAGTAGACACCTTCAGGCCACTCCGCGTCATCTGTTTCCTGGGCTGTAAACTGGCAAACGTTTAATTCTCTGGAATAAAAGGGCTTAAGAGAATTAACATGGTATACCTTAGGCTTTATGTTGGAGGTGGGGGAGGCTATGAGATAGTTAACAGCTCCTAGGCGCTCCTGGACCGTGAATGGTCCTTCCCACGACGCTTCCATTTTATGGGCCTGGAGCGCCTTTAAGACCATGACTTGGTCTCCTACTTTGAAGGACCGTTCTCTGGAATGTTTATCATACCAGGCCTTTTGCTCTTCCTGAGCATCCTTTAGGTTTTCTTTAGCAAGGGCCAAAGAATGTCGGAGGGTGTTTTGTAGGTTGCTTACAAAGTCTAGAATGTTTGTTCCTGGAGAAGGCGTAAACCCCTCCCATTGCTGCTTCACCAACTGTAATGGCCCCTTAACCTCACGGCCATACACAAGTTCAAATGGTGAAAACCCTAAACTGGGATGTGGTACAGCCCTGTAGGCAAAAAGCAACTGCTGCAACACGAGGTCCCAATCATTGGAGTGTTCATTTACAAATTTACGTATCATGGCCCCCAAAGTTCCATTAAACCTCTCTACCAGGCCATTGGTTTCATGGTGGTAAGGGGTGGCAACCAAGTGATTCACCCCATGAGCTTCCCACAGGTTTTCCATGGTTCCTGCCAGGAAGTTAGTTCCCGAATCTGTAAGGATGTCGGAGGGCCAACCTACCCTGGCAAAAATGTCTGTTAATGCCTGGCACACACTTTTAGCCCTGGTGTTGCTTAAGGGTACTGCTTCCGGCCATCGGGTAGCAAAATCCATGAAAGTCAGTACGTACTGCTTTCCTCTGGGTGTCTTCTTTGGGAAAGGACCCAGAATATCCACAGCTACGCACTGAAATGGGACCTCAATTATGGGTAGTGGCTGGAGAGGGGCTTTAACCTGGTCTTGGTGCTTTCCCACTCGTTGGCACACCTCACAAGACCGGACATATTTAGCAACGTCCTTGCCCATTCCCTCCCAGTGGAAGGACTTCCCCAACCGGTCTTTGGTTCTGTTCACCCCAGAATGGCCACTGGGATGATCATGGGCTAAGCTCAAGAGCTTTACCCGATACTTAGTGGGAACTACCAACTGTCTTTGAGGATGCCAGTCTTCCTGGTGCCCACCAGAAAGAGTCTCCTTGTATAAAAGTCCTTGTTCTACAACAAACCGGGATCGGTTTGAAGAGCTGAGAGGCGGTGGGGTGCTCCGCGCCGCCGCCCAAGCTTTCTGAAGGCTGTCATCTGCTTCCTGCTCGGCCTGGAACTGTTCCCTTAATGCTGGAGACATCAGTTCCTCCTTGGACTGTGGACTGGGGCTTGGTCCCTCTGGAAGCGATGCAGGTGCTGGGGCTGTTTCCATTGACTGTGAACCGCTGTCCGCTGGTGCACTATGTGGTATTTCAGGCTCTGGCTGAGCCTCTTGGGTAGGGTTATCTGCTGCTTCTGCCAGTTCAGGCTCGCTGGTGACCTCTGGCGTTGGAGTTGTAGACGGGTTTGCAAGCGCTGGACTCAGGGCTGGCAATGGTTCTGGTGCTGGTTGCGTTGCCAGTTCCGGTTCTGGGACTGGCTTTGGCTGGGTCTCTGGGATTGGATCCACTACGGCTGTTGCAGTCGTTGGCAGGGGATCCAGTTCCACCACCTTTGTCTGGATCTCCGGTAACACAGACGGGGCCCTGGTGGACGGCTCAGGAACAGGGATAGGGGTGAAAGCTTGCTTAGCCTGGCTGCGGGTGACTATTCCCACCCTCTTGGCTACCTTCACATGGTTGGCCAAATCTTCCCCCAGCAGCATGGGAATGGGATAATTGTCATAGACTGCAAAAGTCCACATTCCTGACCAGCCCTTGTACTGGACATGCAACGTGGCTGTAGGCAAGGTTACAGACTGTGACACGAAGGGTTGAATTGTCACTGTAGCCTCCGGGTTGATGAGTTTGGGGTCCACTAGGGATTGGTGGATAGTTGACACTTGAGCCCCAGTGTCCCTCCAAGCGGTAACCTTCTTTCCGCCCACTCTCAAGGTTTCCCTTCGCTCCGAGGGTATGAGAGAGGCATCTGGGTTTGGGGATCTTTGGTGTGATTGGGGTGTAATGAACTGTAATCGGTTGGGGTTCTTGGGGCAGTGAGCCTTTATATGTCCCAGTTCATTACATTTAAAACATCGCCCTGCTAAGGTATCACCGGGACGATGTTGGTTGGTGGAGACTGGTGTGGTGGGGTGAGAAGGCATCTGGGGTTTCCCTTGGGATGTGGGTGGGGCCTTGGGTTGTCCCCGGTGGTAAGGTTTTGTTTCAGCTTGCCCCTTCTGATATTCGCTCCAACTGCTACTAGTTTTTTTCTTTTCTGCCACCCATTGGGCTCCAATCTCCCCCGCCTCAGTTACAGTTTTGGGCTTCCTATCTAGGATGTACCTTTCTATTTCCTCAGGAACACCCTCTAAAAACTGCTCCATTTTTACTAGGGAAAGTAGATCTTCCAGAGATTGAACATTTGCTCCTGATACCCAGGCATCACAATTTTTGTCAATGTGGTAGGCATGACGGGTAAATGACACATCGGGTTTCCACTTTAGGGCTCTGAACCGCCGACGGGCATGCTCGGGTGTTAGCCCCATTCTGAGTCTGGCCTTGTTTTTAAAAAGTTCATAACTGTTCATGTGTTCCTTAGGCATTTCAGCCGCCACCTCTGCTAAGGGTCCACTGAGCTGCGGCCTCAGCTCTACCATGTACTGGTCTGCAGCGATGCTGTATCCAAGGCAGGCCCTTTCAAAATTTTCTAAGAAGGCCTCAGTATCATCGCCTGCCTTGTAGGTGGGGAATTTTCTGGGATGGGAAGTGGTACCTGGAGGGGGGTTGTTAGCATTGGCTGGTGCATCCTGCTTAGCCTTTGCTACTTCCAGTTCATGCTTCCTTTCTTTTTCTCTCTCCTCCATCTCTTTTTCTTTCAGCTCCATCTCGAGTTTTGTTAATTGAAGCAGTCTCTGATGTTTTCTTTCATTTTCTTCTGCTTCTAGTTTGGCCAGTTCCATATTTTTAGCTACTTCTTTGGTAGTCATTTTCCTGTTTTCTTGGGCTGGGTCACCCCCTTTTCAGTTGGCTGAAACTGGGAAGCTCTCAGCTCTGGCTGCTGCTAAGTTAACAGAGACTTTCTAACTAGCTCATCCCGAGGATGTAAAAAGAAAAAAAAAACAATTCAGCTTGTAAAGTCCTTTTACCAGTCAAGTTTGCTAATTGAACCCTTCTCTTAACAAAGGACCTGTTAAAAAAACTTAACACCTCTGCCTTCAGGCAAGGAGAGATAAGATATGCATCTATCTACTTCCAGCTCGGCTTTCCAAGCAGCTAGAAGGAAAAAAAAATCTCACTGGCTTTTGGGTTTAAAATGATCCCACCGCTATCCACCATGTCAAGGCTGGATCCCCACTTTGAACTTTAGGGTACAAATGTAGGGGCCTGCATGAAAACTTCTAAGCTTAACTACCAGCTTAGCTCTGGTTCGGCTGCCACCATTTCAATGGATTCCCTTCCTGGGAAGCCTTGAAAAACCTTCACCAAATCCCTGGTGAAAACAAATCCAAAACCCCTTGGATCTTAAAACAAGGAGAAATTAACCATTCCCCTCCTTCCTTCCACCAACTCCTGGTGAATCAGTTCCAACCCCCCTGGGATCTACAACAGGGAGAAATTAACCATCCCCCCTCCTTCCTCCCACCAACTCCTGGTAAATCAAGATCCAAAACCCTTGGATCTTAAAACAAGGAAAAAATCAATCAGGTTCTTAAAAAGAAGGCTTTTAATTAAAGAAAAAAGGTAAAAATCATCTCTGTAAAATCAGTATGGAAATTAACCTTACAGGGTAATCAAACTTAAAGAGCTCAGAGGACTCCCCTCTAGTCTCAGGTTCAAAGTACAGCAAACAAAGATAAACACTCTAGTAAAAGGTACATTTACAAGTTGAGAAAAACAAAGGAAAACTAACACGCCTTGCCTGGCTATTTACTTACAAGTTTGAAATAGGAGAGACTTGTTTAGAAAGATGTGGAGAACCTGGATTGATGTCTGGTCCCTCTCAGTCCCCGAGAAGGAACACACTCCCAAACAAAGAACACAAACAACAGTCTTCCCCCCCCCCCAAGATTTGAAAGTATCTTGTCCCCTTATTGGTCCTTTAGGTCAGATGCCAGCCAGGTTACCTGAGCTTCTTAACCCTTTACAGGGAAAAGGATTTTGGAGTCTCTGGCCAGGAGGGATTTTTATAGTACTGTACACAGGACAGCTATTACCCTTCCCTTTATAGTTATGACAGGATTAATCTCAATTAAACCAATATTTTCCGCTGCATGCTTCTTCCTTATGTATTCTATGTTCTGTAGTGTCAGAAGTCATGTGGTGCAGTTAGGAATACTGTAGCCTGCAAGTGTTTGAGGAGGATGTCAGTCAAACATCATAAGTGTATTTGTGATGTTTTTAATGGGGCTTAGCCCCTTTGGCTCCTAATGGCCAACTGCCCCAGAACATCACACTACATCACCATGTGCAACTGGATCAAAAATGGGCTCTAATGCCTAAAGGAGGCAGGGAATCAAACACCAAATGAAGTGGTAAATACTATCCAGGTGAATCTTACTTACTTTTGTTGTGGTGCATTCTCCATCACTGACCATTTTTAAATCTAGATTGTATTTTTTTTTTCTAAATGATCTGCTCTAGAAATTATTTTGGGGAAGTTCTATGCCCCTGTGTTATACAGGAAGTCAGACTAGCTTATCACAATGGTCCCTTCTATCCTTGAAATCTATGAATCTATTACAGACAATTGTGGGGAGCTGTCTCTTTTTTATCCCTGGCACTATCTGTATAGCTCTGGGTTGTACTGAAGTACTGAGTTGAACTGAAGTGTTAAAAAAATTTGAATGAATAATTATTCATGATAAAATGTATGAAACATTTGGGATTCACAAACAATTCCATCAATAACCAGCAACTGTCAGAACATTTCTGAATAAAGAATATGATCCCATGAATCAGAGTGAATTGAACTTAGCCAATTAGCTTTTTATTATTTGATAAGATGTGCTAACCATTATTATAAGTAAGCTATTTTTATTTTCCCTCTTATTGGACTCAAATCCATAAAGTAGAAGCTTAAACTCAAAACTGTAAACTAGACGCTTAAACAAACTTTCATCACCAATTTTAGCTAAAACCATTTTACAAGATACAATGCATCTGACATTTTGTGAAACAAAAAGATGTTATAAAGACTTCCAACAAAAATGGATTAGCAATGATTCCAACTATTAAAACTCTTTTTATTTATTTATTTATTGGTGGTTGTTTAAAGAAGGCCAATTTGGTATTAAATAGTATTCAAAGGCCTGTAATTTTATCAATAGCTGAAGAAGCTATACTTGAGATAATTTTCACTGATTCGGTATAGTTGTTTAATAGGGTTATATAAGAATTTCATGTTGTAATGACACAGTAAACAGCTTTGTGGCTGGTGCAAATTACAGCACTGGAAAGCACATGGGTTATGATAGTGTTGGAGGCAATCATTGGTTGTGTCCCCACCTAAATCCTATGTTACTAATGGCTTGTCTACAGCGGGACATTCAGGAACATTAATCCAAATTAAGTAAAAGTGTGAATTTAAAGTGTTAATTAAACTACATTAAAACCCTATGTGCACACTCTCATTCAGGTTAAATGTGGCTACAGTAAACTAAACTAAACTGAATTAAGGCTACTTTAGGTCTCTACAAGCATGTCCACACAAGGGTTTTCTTCAATCTAAATAAATCACTGTAAATTCACACCTTTAGTTCATTCAGATTATTTTTCTCAGTGTTCCCAGATAGATAAGCCCTACTTTGCAAATGAATATTTTGAGACTTTTCTTTGAAGATAATCAATCCATTTCTATAAAATACCAACTGTAATGTATTATAGTATTCCTTGAAGACATCAAAGAACAGTATTAGACCTAGCCCACAGCCATTTGTTCAGGGGACACTTAGGGGTGGATAAAACCCTAAATAGAATCCTACAAAGTTTTGTGTTTTTTTGGCCAGGTGTGTGTATGGAGCACCAGTGCTGCTCCGGCTCCTGCCCAGAATGTCAAGTTCATGGCCCATGACCTCACTTAAGGGCCCCCTAGTACCCCTATTGATTATTGAAGTCCTGGTCAAGAGGATAGCAATAGACTTGATAGGCTCACTTGAGAAGTCAGCATGAGTTCAATGTGTAGTTGTGGTTGTGAACTATGCAATCCAGTACCCAGAGGCCATACCCTTGAGAAACATGATGTGCAAGGTGATAGCAAAGGAGTTAATCCAAATCTTCTCTAGGGTAGGAATACCCAAGGAGAATGACAGATCAAGGACGCCTCCCCTGATTTGTGTCATAATTAATGAAGGACCTGTGTGTGATGCTCCGAATACAGGCCCTGCAAACTTTGGTCTGCCAACCTCAGACTGATGACCTTGACGAATGCTTTAACAGAATGTTGAAGTGCACATACAGAAAGTAGTAAGTAAAGATGGGGAAAATTAGGATAGTTTACAAGAAGGGGAACACTAATATCGGTGAGGTGAAGGAGGCGCTTTGCCACACTAGTTTTGGCATCTCCCTGCTTAGCATGGTGGCTTCTGTGGATCACATTCTAAGGTGCCTATCTGTTCTCAGTCATTGTATAGAGAGCGTAGGTGTCTAACTCAAGCTTTGTGAACCACAGTGTTATCCCTGTGCTTTTTTAAGTGCTTAAGTTACTCGTTACAATGGTGAACATTGCAACATCTAAGTCCCTTTGTGAACCAAGGCATGAGTCCATACCAACAATCAGAGGCATTGCTTTAAAAATATCCATTGCAATAAGAAGCTTCAAAGTCATCTTTCTTCTGCTCCCAGCTTCATGCCTTCTTCCATTACTTGAATCTGTTTGTTTTTTTGGTAGAGTACAGCCTCACATTCAAACCACTCTTCCATCAATAAGCCATTCAATGTGGACCTCTTTTCACTATTTGCAGCCCTTTTCATTTGAACAGAACATACATGAACCATGTGGTCATGTCCTGAATTAAATTGTAAGATTCTTGGGTCAAAGATCTTGTCCTCAGTTTGGTGTTTTTTTTTTTTTTTCAGGTAGGTAGCGCTCTGTTCTATAAATATAAAATAATTATATAGAAATTCTCAATTTAGTCCTGCCATGTGTGATTAAGAAAAACAAAATGTACCTAGTATCAGAAGGGTAGCCATGTTAGTCTGAATCTGTAAAAAGCAACAGAGGGTCCTGTGGCACCTTTAAGACTAACAGAAGTATTGGAGCATAAGCTTTCGTGGGTGAATGCCCACTTCATCAGACGCAAGTAATGGAAATTTCCAGAGGCAGGTATAAATCAGTATGGAGATAACGAGGTTAGTTCAATCAGGGAGGGTGAGGTGCTCTGCCAGCAGTTGAGGTCTGAACACCAAGGGAGGAGAAACTGCTTCTGTAGTTGGATAGCCATTCACAGACTTTGTTTAATCCTGATCTAATGGTGTCAAATTTGCAAATGAACTGGAGCCCAGCACTTTCTCTTTGGAGTCTGGTCCTGAAGTTTTTTTGCTCTAAGATGGCTACCTTTACATCTGCTATTGTGTGGCCAGGGAGGTTGAGGTGTTCTCCTACAGGTTTTTGTATATTGCCATTCCTGATATCTGACTTGTGTCCATTTATCCTCTTGCGTAGTGACTGTCCAGTTTGGCCAATGTACATAGCAGAGGGGCATTGCTGGCACATGATGGCATATATAACATTGGTGGACGTGCAGGTGAATGAGCCGGTGATGTTGTAGCTGATCTGGTTAGGTCCTGTGATGGTGTTGCTGGTGTAGATATGTGGGCAGAGTTGGCATCGAGGTTTGTTGCATGGGTTGGTTCCTGAGTTAGAGTTGTTATGGCACGGTGCGTGGTTGCTAGTGAAAATATGCTTAAGGTTGGCGGGTTGTCTGTGGACGAGGACTGGCCTGCCTCCCAAGGTCTGTGAAAGTGAGGGATCATTGTCCAGGATGGGTTGTAGATCACTGATGATGTGTTGGAGAGGTTTAAGCTGAGGACTGTAGATGATGGCCAGTGGAGTTCTGTTGGTTTCTTTTTTGGGCCTGTCTTGTAGCAGAAGGCTTCTGGGTACACTTCTGGCTCTGTTGATTTGTTTCTTTATTTCCTTGTGTGGGTATCGTAGTTTTGAGAATGCTTGGTGAAGATCTTGTAGGTGTTGGTCTCTGAGGGGTTGGTGCAGAGGAGTTTATCATCACGCACAATTATTTCAAATTTGGTGACAATATATACCGCTAGACCAGTGGCACCGCCATGGGCACCCGCATGGCCCCACAATATGCCAACATTTTTATGGCTGACCTGGAACAACGCTTCCTCAGCTCTCGTCCACTCACGCCCCTTCTCTACCTACGCTACATTGATGACATCTTCATCATCTGGACCCATGGGAAGGAGACCCTGGAAGAATTCCACCATGATTTCAACAGCTTCCACCCCACCATCAACCTCAGCCTGGACCAATCTACATGGGAGGTCCACTTCCTAAACACCACAGTACAAATAAGCAATGGCCACATTAACACCACCCTATACCGAAAACCCACCGACCGCTACGCCTACCTTCATGCCTCCAGCTTCCACCCCGGACACACCACACGATCCATCGTCTACAGCCAAGCACTGAGGTACAACCGCATACAAAATAGCTATGTCAGTTAGAGGTTTAATTTTTTTTTCATACTGATAACTAATAGCTATTCTGGCAAAACTATAGTGTAGACCTGGTTTGTCTCTAGCACTCAAGGTTTAAATGTGAAAGGGTGGTCCATTTAGGAATTTGTCAGGGTGCCATTTAAATTTTAAAGCTTAAATCTAACAAGCTAGGTTTTCCAATATACAATAGAATCTAATAGGATAGCCTTTTTACTGATTCCAGGGAGCATTAGCTTACTAGTTTTAAAGCTGGGCTCTATTCAGGTCAATGTTTAACTTGAACAATATTTCTCAAGTCAGGTATTCTCAAGTCAGGACACTTACTTATTCTTAACAGACCAACAATTTATTATTTCACCCAGAACAACATTAACATACCATCAACAGTTTACCACTCAAATGTAGACACAACCAATAGTGTGTACTATACACACAATACTATCTTGCAAGCAATTCTCACAGTTTGGAGTTGAGACTCAATTATATCAAAGAACAATGCAAATTGCCAAGATTTCTTATTACTTTTACTTATGATCATCAGCTCTCAATTCTTTAGTACCTAACATTTATCACACTTTCAAGAGTGCACTTGCCTTTAAGGCACTTTGAAGTGTGGTTACTTCTGTATGACTAGATTGATCCAAAAGGGACAAGTTTAGATTTAAAACAATTGCTTACACTTTTTGTTTTCAATCTCTTAGCCAATTTGCTTGGATTTATAAAGGAGTTAAAATCTAAAATATGGTTACTTGAGGTCTCTCTAGAGAGTGTAGACTCAGCAAGATAAACTTTAATTATTTATATTACAGAAGGGAAGGAGAAATACAATCTCTGAAATTAGTTCTCACCACTTCTTATCCTGATAATCCTGGGATGGGGACGAGTCCTTTCCATTTGGCTGGTCTGGGCATGGGTCACACCTAGGTTTCTGCAGCTTCTTGTTGGGTTCAGTCAATGGTTTTGAGCACGTGATGACTTCAGTTTATATACTCTCATTTCAGGACTCAGTGGAGGGGGACACCCCCTGTTTCCTACTGGACACATGCCATGTAGGTGCTCAAATTTCAGCACTTTGTTTCTCTACTGCTTCCACTAGAATCCAGTAGATGGTGTTGGATAGAAATTCCTTTGATTCTTTTTTTATCGGAGGCTTTTTAAGTTTGATAAATTTCAAGGATTGCATTTCATTATTAGCCCCCACTATTAATTTTGATCTCCCCTTTTAAGCAATTTTTCTTAATATTTCAAATTTACGCACTGGTTTATATAGCTTTCCCTGTGCCACACAATTCCTATTACTTCTAGAGTGCAGCAATTATTTACAATGAAAACCAACAAAGTCCTTTATAATCTTCTAAATTTGGAGGACATTCTCCATACATTCTTTGACTGTACATAATCATTTCATATTATTTAGTACTTACAATAGAACAAGAGATATTTTACACATATTGAAAGATGTAGATCTGACTCACAAGGTAAGCAAATGTTTAGCTTCTAATTTGGGGTGAAAGACAGACTATCCATGGTATATGTGATTTACGTGGAAAATACTGTATAACTTATCCTGCGGGATGAAACCATGTGACTTGGATTTCTTGAGGTAATATTTTGTCTCTTCAATCTATAAGCCACATTTCTGGTTTGCTTAACTTGCATCTTCCCCACCCAACAGTTGATCCACTCACAGTGTGCAATGGATCACATTCCATTAGAATTCAGGTGACAACCTTACTTGGTAACTTAGAGTTCTTTTTAGCTAGGTTGGAAGGGAGAAACAAGTTTTATCCATGTGCAAATTATGAGAAATTCTTGTCTAGGTAATTAACATTGCAAATATTAACATTACAAACACTATCTTGGGAGAAGGAGGAAGGGACTTTCTGTTTGTGATCATTTTCAAGATTTCAGCTTCTCATTTTGATGTGGGGCAGAACATTTTTTCAATATTACAAAAAAAAATGTATAGGACAGGAAAACTGTTTCTTGACCAGCTGTCATGATAATCCCTGATATATTCCTAACTCTTGTGGATACTACTACAGTATTGTGGACAGTCAGAAAGTAAACTTAATGCTTTATACCTCTTGTGGTGGGCATTATATGTTAAATAAATATTTGTTTCAGCTTCAGCATATAAGAAAAAATAATCAAAACCATTTAAGTGACTTGGAAGTCTAAGTCCCACCAAAAATAAATGAGACTTTGAAGTGACTTAGGCATGTTTGATTTTTTTCCCCATATACTGAAATGGAAAATTATATTATCTATACATCCAAAACTCAGTGGCTTTTATAGGAGTTCTGAGTGCCTGATCCAAAATTAAGGGAAAGATTGTGAATTACTTCAGTGGGCTTTGGATTGGGCCCTACGTCTCCAAGGACTGCAGGATTGGGCAAAGGGCCTGATAGAAAAAGAAACACTTAAGCACATGCGCAACTTTAAGCACTCCAGTAGTTCCATTGAATTCATTATCATAAAGTTAAGCACATACTCAAGCACATTGCTAAAGCAGGGTGAGGATGAGGTGAATTAAAAAAAAACTGCTTTCATGTCAAACAGCTTTCAAATAAACTAATGTGAAAAGGAAAATTCAGAACTGGAGGCTTTTATGGTAAAACTCCAGAGTCTTTAAGGTACCACTGGACTTCTCGTTGACACTTAATACTAACAATGTTTGTGATTAAAATTTGCCCATAAGAGGCTTTGTAGGGAGCATAAGGATAAGATATTAAAATCAATTATTACATTCATGGTGGTTTTTTCCTAGTCACCTGTGTAAGTAAAGGAGTGTCAAGAGTCAGACTGAAAACGAGTAACCCTCATTTCAGAAACAAATGTAAACTCACTTCTGTAACTTTGGCATGGGGTCAAAAGAACTGTAATGTGTTGTCTTCAGATTAAAGGAAATTCCTTCCCTGTGTTAAAGAAGGAGTTAGAGTCTTACTTCAGCAGATGGAACACTGAGCAAAACAGTCCTCAGGGCTGAGGTGACACAGTGACAATGGGGAATAAAAGAGAATAAAAAACAGGTACTCATCAAATGAAACAAAAGCCCTTAGGCTAAATGCATTTAAAATGGCTGATTGAAAAGAGTGGTCGCAGTTGGAACAGAAATGCCACCTCCAAAGAATTAACACTTGTTCTTTTTAAACTGAGTAAGTGGTGGGATCACCACTCATGCACTCTCAGGTGTGCTGACAAGAACACTTTTTAAGTCAAACGTGCTTTCTTTTGAACTAAACCCCTACTTTTCCCCCCCAATACCAAGCATAGTATATATAAAAAAATCTAGTTTCAGTGACACTGAATGAAGGAGAAGTAATTGTTTGTAAAGGAATTTAGTGCTCATTAAAAGTGTTAGCATGCCAGTGCCAGAGAAGAGACAACAGGCAGCAGCAGAGTGAGCGTTTCCAACACTTGTCCCACTGTGCGTAGGTGCTGACCTGGAGGGTAGTTGAGTGTCCGTGTTGATTTGGTCTTTGGCCTCTCTGTTGCAATTGCCAGTTGGGGCACCAATTACAGTGAACTTCATGACAGTGCTTTCCTGTGACTCACATCTACCTACCAGGTTTAATAAATACAGAGAAACAAGCTGAATGGAATGAGAGTTCTTCTGTTTAACTGTATACCACTCAACCAGTAACAACCTTCACATGAATACCAACAATAATTTGTCAATATTTTTACTAGCCTGCTCTTCATTACCAAAACAGGGATTTTTGCCTTTTTCTGGTTCTAGATTATAAACATTGATTTTCATCCCTCCCCCTACATATCTTACTGCTTCAAACTAACAACCAGAGTGAGACACTCTGTCTTTCTCTCTCACTCTGTTTGTCTCACCTCCAAGCCACCCTTATCTTCTTTCTTCGAAAGGGCAAGAGGCTGATTTCTACAGAAATTGAATTCAGTGGCTCCTTCATTGCACAATTTAATTATTATTCACATGATTTAATGGAGACAGTCCTTATAAAAATGATTTATTATATTATTATTCTGTTGTGATTACAAAAGGTGTGGGTATTTTCTTGAGTCTGAACATTTAAGATAAGTTTTGATATCAACTCCTTTAACTGAGCATGACAAATGCAGACAGTCTTTGTTTCAGCAATGAAATGCTGTTCCTTGATAATACCTTCTTCCTTAATGCTTTACACAGCCTGAGATATTTTGCCAAAATCATTTTATTACCAGCCTGTTATTTATAGCACAGTGTTCTTGGAATAAAAGCCAGTACAAGCCCTGTACATTTCACTCTTGACTCATGAGGAAAACACAGTGCACACAAAAACTAATATAAGTATAGGGCAACTATGCAACTAGGTGGTGGTCTTAGTCAAAATACCGGTGAACAGGTTTCTATATATAAATAAGAATTTAAAAAAAATCAGGAACAGCAACTTTGTTGTAAATCATGGCTGGGAGGTCGAAGATTTAATGAGAATGGAGGTGTTTACTCTGGGACCAGGATAAGGCACAATTTGAGGGAATTATGGGGAAAAGCTCACACTGCTGCTGTTGTTTTGTAGATAAATAAAGTACTACATTTGAAAAAGGCTGTTGATCCAGCACCTTTCATGAGCCTCAAATTTAGTTTTTTTTTTTTTAAATGAAGAATTATTCCTGCATATCTACGGGACAAAGGCTGGTCCAGATTTTTTGCAGAGTCAGGGATGTTTTTGTAAAATTTGTGAAGAGAAAGAAAAGGCTGTGTTATGATCTCACTCACACTGATGGAAATTGAGGACAATTCAACTCAGGGTGTTAGGAATGAGAGTTAGGCCCCACATATCTAGGGAGGAGATGTTTTTATGAGAAATGGGAATTAATCAAGAAGTGGGTAGCAATTAGGATAGCTTTCACAGCAGAAGTATAGTGAAAAGAGAGGAAAAGAAAAGGAACAGAAAATCAACTATAGGACTAGATTAGTGGTCCAGTTTAATGTCTGAGGAGTCCAAACAAAAGATTTAAGAGACACGTAATTGATTCAGCAGAGCAACTAAGGAATCCTTTACGGTTATTTGTATTATTATTTTGTAATTAGGGAGGGATCCAGGTCAGGCAAAACCATCTCCACAAAGTTAGGAACATGTGTAGTGCAAATGATAGTAAAGAAGAAATTCTTGCTTAAGAAGAACTGGATGAATATACAGTACATTTTTTGTTTTACCTAGCTAGAGTACTTGGAATATTGCAAATGAGCAAGCCAAAAGAGAGTATCACTTAGTTGTTAAGGAGAGGTGTGCTCCTTGCAGCTGCACAACCTACACTGAAGACTTTAGAATATTTAAGAAGAGTGTCACAAAAATTCTGAATTGAGATGGAGTTCCTTTCTGGGAAAAGACAGAAAGATAGCTCAGGATGAGAATGGATACAGAGAATTATTAGATTCACAAATTAAGGACAAAGAGCATCACTGTGATCATCTAGTATGACCTCCTGCATAATGCAGGTCATGAGACTTCCCTGTATTAATTCCTGCTTCAAGCCCAGTATCTGTGCTTGAACTAGAGCATTTCTATTAGAAAAGCATCCAGTCTTGATTTACAAAATTCCAGAAATGGAGAATCCACCACAATCCTTAGTAAGTTATTCCAATAGTTCTTTTAACCTCACTGTTAAAAATCATTACTAGTCTGAATTTGTCTATCATCAGCTTCCAGCTATTGGTTCTTGTTATACCTTTGTCTGCTAGAATGAAGAGCCCTCTAGATCAAAATTTCTGTTCTCTATGAAGGTACTTATAGACTGATCAACTTACTGCTTAATATTCCCTTTGATAAGCTATAGATACATTCAAAGAGTTCAATCACTTTAACGCAAGATTTTTAATCCTTTAATCATTCTTAGAGCTGGTCTCCACTACTGGGGAAATTGACACTGCTGCAATCGATGCAGCAGGGATCGATTTACCAGGTCTAGTGAAGACCCGCTAAATCGATGGAAGAGCGCTGTCCGGTTCACCCCGGTACACCAGGTCTCTGAGAAGAGTAAGGGAAGTTAACCAGAGAACATCTCCCATTGACTCAGCACTGTGAAGACACTGAGGTAAATCAACCTAAGCTATGTCGACTCTAGCTATGTTATTCACGTAGCTGGAGTAGCATAACTTAGGTCAACTTACCCCGGTAGTGAAGGTAAGCCCTTATAGCTCTGCTCTGAACCCTCTCCAATTTATCAACATCCTTCTTCTTGGACAGGACACAATATTCTTGTAGTGGTCACACCAGTGCCAAAAAACACAGAGGATATATTGCATCCCCATGCTGCTCAACATTCCACTCTTTATGCATCCATAGTTGCACTAGCCCTTTTGGCCACAGCATCGAACTGGGAGATCATGTTCAGCTGATTACCCACCATGACCCCCAAGTCTTCTTCAGAGTCACTGCTTTCCAAGATTAGGCTGACCAGAATCCTGAGATTAGGAGCTTTGTCTTATATATGCAACTATACCCCAGCCCCTGTGGGAAAAAAAAAAAGAGTGTCCTGATTTTTCATACTTGCTATTAGATCACCCTAACCAAGATTGAGACCCCACACCCAGTAAATATAACCTACATTCTTTGTTCCTACATTTATGACTTTACATTTGGCCACACTAAAACACATATTGTTTGCTTGAGCCCAGGTTACCAAACGATTGAACCTGCACTTGGAAGGTTACATTGTAGGACTACTCATAGAAGTAGTCTGCACTCATTTTCAGTGCGTATTGGTCCATTTTTCCTATCTACAGTACCTTTGACAAAGAGCTGATATTTAAAGGGATCCTCAACCCTGGTTCTCTTTTTGGGTGCCCATAACTGTGCATATAAACATTTTCAAATATACTTTGTTGCGGGGTGGGGGAGGGCAGGGCTCCCTGGACACACACACACCAGTCCCACTGTACATCATTTAATCTCCCTTCTCCCGCCAGTTGGCAGACCTTGGTGAAGCACTCTAATGGCTACTACCCGCAAGCAGGGGGTTGGCTCCTCTTCTTCCCTACCCCTTGCAAGAGAGAAGGATTTGGCTAGAACAAGGACCAGTCTTGCAGGCAGCCCCCAGAGAGTCAGTTTTAAGGGCTCATTCTCTCAGAGTCTATTGCCCCTTCATGGGGGTTAACCTTCTACCCCTCTTCCTGGGGCATATTGCTTTACCATGTGTCAGGGGAGCTTAAGGAGCTGTGTCTCGCTGTTGTCTCCTCTCAACTGGACGACCTTTGTTACCAACAGTCTCTGAGTGGAACAGCTTTCTTCTTGTTCACCACCCCATCCCATGGTAAGCTGTCCCCTTTTAAGTTTCTTGCAGGTGCATCTCGTAGCATAGAACAGGCCCAGAGGAGCTCATTAGCCTTCTCCACACCAGGGTGAGGGCGTGTCCTTTCACATTTGCCATTACTGTTTGATCACCACCAATGGGTTTGCACACATATACATTTTATCAATAGTGCAAACAAATGACAATGCTCAAAAACTGTAGATAACCCACCTTTATCTCACTCTAATAGGTGGTCCACATCAGAAATTTAGAGTTGGCTACTGTTTCCAGTTAAAAGACTTAGAGTGAGGTTTTCAAAAGTGCTCAGCATTGGCCTGTTCCAGTTGAAGGTAATGGCATTTGTACCACTGAAGTCAATGGTGAGCACTTTTGAAAATCCCACTGTTAGTATTTTAGTTCAAGCAATAGCTTTTAGCTTTGCAAATCTCAGGCTCAAACACCGCTGTCAGCTCAAGGAGGGGTTGGCTACATGCAAAATTATGAACACTAACAAAAGGCCACAGGCATCAGATATGAATATTGCCAAAAGCTTAATTGACAGGGAAATGTGTTTTCCTTTGAAAAGGAAACCGCACTTTAGCTTTTTGGTTCCTAGGTTTGATATATGTTATGTAGTGTACTAGGTTATTAAGTTATCCTCTAAAAACATATCTGTTCTCCTTTGCTTATTTATTTCCTCCTATTATTGATTTTATGGTTGCATCCTTTAATTTATTGCTCATAGAAATATATTAAAGTTACCATGATCTGAACTTTGTACCATACATTCTTTGTTGTTTTGTACTTTGCTAATTCTGTAATACGTCTTGGGATATAATTTGTGCATAAGACGCTATTCAATATAAAACCGTACAGTGTGCTACGTCCTTTAATTGTGGTACAGTCTAAGTCATTGAAAATATTGTAAGTCAAAATTCCTTCTCTGTCTCCCTGTTTAAGGCACCTTTTATTGTGACCTATCATTTTGATATGTAAGTGTTTGTATCTATGTTTAGAGTCTCAGTTTCTCTCCTCAGATTCTTTTGTAAGTGTATAATGATCATCTTTAGAATATACCATAGGAACATAAAATATGTTTATAAATAACTAATCATAAATAATTGCTTAGGGAAAAATCAAAATGGTTCTGAGGCTCTGTTGGATTATAAATGGCCCTGCATGAAGCTTGAATTGACATCAAGGCCATGGTGTTACACCATGGAATTTTTTTAGTGTCAGTTTTCAGAATCAGTGCAGATCCCCAACAACCAGGCTGTGCACTGAAGTTCTCTTCAAGGTTAGGAGGGAAGGCATCCCCCTTACCCATCCACTGAGTGGCAAAGAGCTCCAGCTGTGTGCTGGCTCTTCCTTCATCTGCCCTAGTATCCCCCATGTACAGCACACAGATCCTGCTGAGCTGCGCTCTTTATAGGGAACATGAACCTCTTGTGCAGTCTCTCCAACTTCTTCCTTTCCTTTGTAGGAAAACTATACACATTTGACTGTGTATGTGGAAGGGGATAAAGATTTGCCCCTTAGTGATGCTTCACTGACAGACAGATTATAATAAAATGCTCACTTGCAGCATCTGCCATTATAGATTGCATCATGACTTTCTCAAAGTTATAAAATAATTCAGTGGCACAGCCGGGAAGAAAAACAAGGAAACCTCACACCCAGTCCTTGGTTCTCACCCACAGACTTCTAACAGATTAAAAAATAAGCAAAGCAGAGTTTGTATTCCAAAGGGGACCATATAAGCAGTTTCTTTCATATAATGTTTATGCTCCAAACATTGACTTGTCCTCATTCTCTTGAGACATAATTTGCACACCTTGCTCAGTGTATAGCAGCTAATACAACTGTAGGAGGGAAATTGTTGTTTAGATGAAAGCCTTAATAAGCCAAACTCCCCAGGGAGATGGTCTCCCTGTGTTATTTTAGCTGTGAAAAATAATTATTGGGGCATACATCCCAAGATAGGGGATGGGGGTGGGGAGCCATGCTTCTCCTAATAGGAAAAAAATGTCCTTCATACAGCATATAGTCATCCTGTGGAATTCACTGACACAAGAGATTCTATGACTAATTTCTAAAAGGGCAAGGCAATGTTATGACCAATAAAAAGAGTTATAATTAGGCAGGTGACTATAAGATTAATCTAATCACATACTTCAGGGAATAACTGATCCTCACAGAGGCCAGGAAAGGATCTCCTTTCCATGTCCAGCATTGCATAATTTACTAGATGCATTATGAACTTTCTGTTGTTGTTCATATTGGGGTTCTGTTAGGGTGGAGGGAATTGCCTTCTGCTACAGCAGCAAGTATAGGCTAATGCCCAAGGCAGGATGCTGGATTTGATGGAGAAATCTGGTAAAGAAAAATCTGTGTTCTTAAAAGAACATAATGATGTTTTTTCTTCATCTAGCCATACAAGGTTTATTAGACTATTTTCTGATAGTGCCTGAGTTACTTATCTAAATAAATAGCTGTACAACTGGCAACATTACATTATTCTCCAGTTTCATTGAGCACAAGTTGCTGGAGGGAAGCTAAAAATTCCTTTAATTAGAGACTAAACTATGGGTTGCTTTAAAGAGACAGTGATTTTCCAGCAAACAGAGAATGATCTATCTAAAACTGTATCAGTGTAAAGAGCTCTCATGATGCATCTCTTCACTGTATTTGTATGGAACTCTTTAAAAGCTGGGATCAGTATTACAGTGGCATCAGTGAATAAAAGGAGATGTATTGGCGCTAGACAAGAAGTAAAGAATTAAATTAAAATGGTAGAGAAACAAATTAACTCATGTATAGAGGTTCCCAGGGACCTGACTGCTGCTTGAAACAGCATAAAGTCTTGCATCCAGAGATGGACACTTCACCTTTTATTTGCAAAGAACCTGCTACCCAAAACGTATAACTGCTAAGGAGACTCAGTCTTTGCTTTGGGGGAATTCTCTTCAGGGAGAACCTAGAATTGTTGGGGGAGGAGTTAAACTAAAAATGACAAAACATCAAGAGAGCTTGCTCAGCCCATTCACTGTGGTGAGTCAGAAGGCTATTAGAACCCAAAGAGTTATTATAGGTACAATAATTATAATAGCTTGGGTAGTTATGCACATATTAATGCTCTCTCTGGTGTTATAAAGAGAGTCATAAGTACAGTACCAATCTCCTAATCAAATAGAGCTTTAACATAAGAACGGCCATGTAGGGTCAGACCAATTGTCCATCTAGCCCACTATCCTCTCTTCCGACTGTGGCCATTACCAGATGCTTCAGAGGGAATGAACAGAATAGGACAATTATCAAGTGATCCATCCCCTGTCAACCAGTCCCAGCTTCTGGCAGTCAGAGGCTTAAGGACACAGAGAACATGGGGTTGCATCCCTGACCATCTTGGCTAATAGTCATTAATGGATTCAACCTCCATGAAGTTACTTAATTCTTTTTTGAGCCCAGTTATATTTTTGGCCTTCACAGCATCCCCTGACAAAAAGTTTAACAGGTTGACTGTGTGTTGTGTGGAGAAGTACTTACTTATGTTTCTTTTAAATCTATTACCTATTCATTTCATTGATCCCTAGTTCATGTGTTAACTCATTCTGTGCCACATCATTGTTCCCACCCACTGCTAATGCCTTTTAAGGCATCCAGTTTATTTCCAGGTGAAGAAACTGTTGATATACAAATTAAGCCTACAAGGTCATATGTGTCATTTTGCTCAATTTATATTGTATGCAATGAAACATTCAAAGGGTTAAGATGTATTTGTGTAGATCATCAGTGACATCCAGTGGCTAGTAAGTTAATCACAGGTGTGTAGTGCCAATCCAGAATCCTACTGTAATAGAGCAGTGTGAATGGAAGAGGCCATTAACTACCTGCCTAAAATTTGCACTTCTAGTTTTAATCTCTGACACTGTATGTAAGAGGTTTAAGAATTTAATTAGCAACATTTTAAAATTTTATTTTATTTTTTTCCCAAAGAGTCCAATTCTGCAAAGCATCAAATGTCCATCACCTAACCAGGTGTACTAAAAGGTATGAGGCAAAGAGACTATTGCCTCCTGAGGGGAATATATTGAAGCTGGAAGGACCGTCTCATTGAAAAGGTCAGATTTCAGCCATTTTACAACTCTGAATCACAATTTTCTATTGTGAAATTTCATCATGTGAATGGCAACACCAATACTGCAGCTGAAATGCTTGACATTTCCAGTTATGCTCTGTGGCATTTATATTTTGTATGTATCTCACATGTCTTGTCTTGGCCAAAAGCAAGCCATTTCATCACAAAGTCCTAAAAAATGGAAATGAAAAAAGCCTTTTATGTCACCCAGACTGTCTCACTACCAATGTAGAGTGGGTTTTTTTTCTCTTCTAAACTGTATGTAGAATTTTGACCTGTTTAATTGAAAAATCAGCTATTTCACAGTGTAGCAGGATGGACACCTGCTCCTGCCCTGAGGGGTTGGAAAAGCCCTGCAGAGGGCTGTGGCAGGGCAAGGTAAAACCCTGGCTGATTGGGGGAAGTGGCTGCAGCTGGGGAGCTCCAGCCAAGATAGCCCCAGGCTGCGGCCTGGTAATAGGCCAAGGGATACTGGGGGTTGCAGAGGGCAGCCCAGGGCTAGGCCAAGGCAGCAGGTCCAAACCCAACCTTGCCGCTGATGAGTGGCCTATACTGAAGTCTGCCCCAGAGAGTGGGGGCTAGATGGGGACTGGCAGTGGCCTTATCCTGAGGTGAGGTGGGGTTAGTGGGTGGGGGTTCCCCAGGGAGGGGAGACCCAGCGTGTGTGGGTATTGCCAGGGGGCAGCACCCAGAGCAAGGGGCACCGGGGTCCTGGGAGGGACACGGGGCCAGTGCAGAGGACAAGGTGGATCACCGGCCTGCAGAGGGCGCTCCAGAGGCTGGTGAGCTAATTCCCTGGATGACCAGCAGGAGGTGCCGCAGGGGTGAGTCCAGACTGTCTACACACAGTCATTGTCTGTCTGCTCCTAGTAGTATTGTGGCCTCTTGGCACCTACTATGTTGCTTCCTCATAGCTACATGTTATCTACTTGTATTGTAATCCATGGTCTGCTCTTATTGAATTTGTTGTTGTTATTTATAGCCATGGTCCCCTGTGCTCTCTTTGATGACTGGTTGTATTCTACAATGCCCCAGTTCTAATTTGCTTGCTTCAGTTGCCTGTACTGCATGTGTGATCCACATTAAATTTAGAGTCTCCATCCCTCTCTAGTGGCTACCACGAGCAGAGAGGTTTATGAGCCTTTGAGCTCTGGAGTCTGGCTTCTTTAGATGCTTCACCTGGGTTCTTTAGAGGCTCGTGCTTTTATATTCAGAGGTTCTGAATTGAATCCCAGTCAATGACTCATGCAAGGGCATTGTGGTATACACGTACAATATAGGAGGAAGATACTTCCCTAGCTGCTTATCCTGTGAAATATATCATCTTCTACTTTTAATCCTAATCATACTTCCTCTTTTGTTTGTAGCGATCATGGACATTCTCATTCACTTGTCCCCACATGGACAAGGAATGATGTGGAGGGACCTGTCTTTTGTGCAACAAATTCACTGTCTGGGTTATTTTCACAAATCTTTCCCATGCATGCAAGGGCAGACTTAAGTCCAAAATGTAAGGTGGTTTTCTAAACCTTACTATTTTTCCCCATGGATTCACTGGAAATAGTCTTACAGGACAGTAACTGTCAGAATCATCCTTCTTTCCTTTCCTTTTTTGAAAATTGGCACTATCTTTGCTTTTCTCCTTTCCTTTGCTACTTCCTCAGTTGTCTGTGATTTAAAACAAAAAAACAAATGTTGGTAGTACGGTTAGTTCATTAGCTAATTCCCTTAATATTTTTATGACTACTACTTCTATGACTCTACCAAAGGACGGCAGCTCAGAATAAATGTTAGAAATTTTCATTTTGGTGCATATAAAGTTATTCAACTAATATTATTTTTATCTTATTCCTTGTTCAACCATCAAAGACAAAAACATCAAAACTAGGGCTCTCAAATAATCACAGTTAACTCATCCGATTAATTTTTTTTAGTTAATTGTGATTAATCACAGTTTAATCGCACTGCTAAACAATAGAATACAAACTGAAATGTGTTAAATATTTTTGGATGTTTTTCTACATTTTCAAATATATTGATTTCAATTATAACACAGAATACAAAGTGTACACTGCTCAATTTATATTTTATTACGAATATTTGCACTGTAAAAATGATGAAAAAATAGTATTTTTCAGTTCACCTCAGAGAAGTACCGTAGTGGACTCTCTTTATCGTGAAAATGCAATTTACAAATGTAGATTTTTTTTTTAACATAACTACACTCAAAAACAAAAAAAATGTAAAACTTTGGAGCCTACAAGTCCACTCAGTCCTACTTCTTGTGCAGCCAATTGCCAAACTTTACATTTATGGGAGTTAATACTGCCTGCTTCTTATTTAAAATGTCACCTGAAAGTGAGAACAGACGTCTGCATGGCAATTTTGTTGCTGGTGTTGCAAGGTACTTATGTGCCAGATATGCTAAACATTCGTATGCCCCTTCATGTTTTGCCCACCATTCCAGAGGACATGCTTCCATAAGGACAACTCTCATTAAAAAAAATGTGTTAATTAAAATTTGTGACTGAATTCTTTGGGGGAGAGTTGTATGTTTCTTGCTCTGTGTTTTACCCACAGTCTGCCTTATATTTCATGTTATAGCAGTCTCAGATGATGACCCAGCACATGTTGTTCATTTTAAGAACACTTTCACTGCAGATTTCACAAACACAAAGAATGTATCAGTATGAGATTTCTAAAGATAGATACAGCACTCGTTATTGAAATCAATATATTTGAAAATGTGGAAAACATCCAAAAATATTTAGATAATTGTATTATTGTTTAACAGATTATTTTTTAATTACACAATTAATCGCGATTAATATTTTTAATTGCTTTACAGCCCTAATCAAGACATGAACATTTTACATACTCATGTTGCGGGGTGGCGGTAGTAAAGGCCAGATGGCCAAAATATTGGGATTGTGGTAGTAAAGGCCAGATGGCCAAAATATCGGTGTTTTGATTTTTGGCCAATAGGCAATGAAACACGAATTCTCAGTATCATTTTAAGGTGCGAACCATTATTTCTATAAAAACAGCAAAACAAAGTACAGAAAGCCTTCTAATACTGACATAAAACAGATTGTATCAGAGGGGTAGCCGTGTTAGTCTGAATCTGTAAAAAGCAACAGAGGGTCCTGTGGCACCTTTGAGACTAACAGAAGTACTGGGAGCATAAGCTTTTGTGGGTAAGAACCTCACTTCTTCAGATGCATAAAACAGATTGTTTTCTTTAAGCATCATATACAAACTACCCTGAACATTTACAGTGAACAAAGCATTTATACAAATTATAGCAGATATGTACAAAGAACACAAGAATGGCCATCAGAAAACAAAATTCCAAAGCACTGATTTAGTACATTTATTTTATTTTGTATGAGCAAATACAGTATCCTGGAAAGACTTATTCACAAGCTTAACTTCAGACACACAATTAGTCCCATTGAAGTAATTGAAACATACTTCCTTGCCAGGATCAGGCCTATAGGGAAGCAGTGAAAAGGTAGCACTGCTGATAAATGTTGTTGCATGATCAGTGGGCCATGGTAGTCTCCCTATTGAGTGAAGTGGTTATACCAGAGATGAGTTTAGCCCCTTGGTTACTATAATTTATCTCCACATTGCACACATAACAGCACAGCATAATGGAATTGATTTCCATTTGCCATGGTGCGTAGAGATTCTCTCTAATGAAATGATAGAAATTAAAAACATCTGTACTGCTTGGAATAAACAAATTAACAATGCAGGTTTAATAAAACTGAAGAATTTGACTTAGCATCTTTTTTTTTTTAACAAAGCTATCCTCCTAATCTCCCTGTGGTGGGGCAGCTATGGAGGGGAGTGGCCAATGAATGGACTGCGGTTTGTCAATGAGTCAAGAGGCTGAACTGAGGACTAGTGGGTCCTCCAGAAGGGGGAAAAAGAACTGAGTGGGGTACAGTTGGAGGGCTGTGTCCAGAAGATGATGCTGCGGTCCAGGGAGCGACATGGGTCCTAGAGGTGGAGGCAAAAGTTACGACGGGCGAGACACTACTAGACAAGGGCGCTCTGGTGAAATGAGAGCTAATTCCCAGGATGGCCAGCAGGAGATGCCACGGTGGTGAGTCCGGCCCCATTACACTCCCAATGAAGTCAATGGGGACTGATGGGTGCTCAGTACCTTTGATAATCAGTGCACTTCTTTGGGTGCCTAAATACAGATATAGGTGCCTAACTTTAGGAACCCATTTTTTAAAGCATTGGCTTTAAATTAAATGTAGCAGCCATGAGCTCCTTAATAAACCATTCTTGCAGAAGCAAGAAATGAAGTGTGTTGGTAAGTGTCAGCACAAAGTGTCAACACTAATTTTTTTTATGTTCTGCTCCCTATGCTGCATAGTGAAGTTATTAAAATAGTCTCCTTTTACAGCTGTTCAGATTCCCCCATGCAACTCACCTTTGGTCAGCCCACCCCAGCGCTGCTTAGGAGGGACTTCCTCTCAAGCTTTGCTCTCACCTCCAGGGGTGGGCAAAGCAGCAAGGTGAAATTAACAAAATAGATACTTTAGGCTCTTGGGTGCTGGGTTTTCACGCTGACTGATATGTGAACGCACAGTTACATCAGCTGTGTAAACTTGACTTTGGGGCCTAATGCTGCTCCCAAGATAATTTTGTCATTGACTTCAGTGGGAGCAGGATTGAGCCCATAGTCCTATAGGCTAAGGTGGCATATGCTGAAATCACCTCAACTCCTTAATTCTGCATATATAGACTTTTTTTTTTAAATGGAAGTCTGATAGATTTACTGCTTTCTGTGTGTAATACATCTATTTATATAACAAGTGAAATGAACAATAAGAAATGATTACTTTAAATTGATAGGTTAGAATATCTACCAGAAGAGAGAGAAATCTGAAAGATACATAGAAAAATACTACTTTTTTGTTAACTTACTACATGATCATGTTATATATGGTACTGAGAGATAATTTACTTTGGTAGTAGTAACTAGTTAATCAGGCCAAAAGTAGTTCTGCAGAAAAACTGAACTGTAAAGGGTAATAAAAATGTTGACATAGCTTTTAAAACATAAAGGTTCACATTTTGGATTATATTCAGTTTTGGAAATCAAAGTGAATCATATATAAAATCATCTGTAAAGCATAACCGTCTGAAGAAAAAAGAACACACATGGATCATTAAAAACAGACATACATTTTTAAATTCTTGCTCTTGGGCATTTGTAACTTTTCACTCAAGTTCTCTTAAGTATCTGCTGTGAATTGGTTCTGAAACTAAACAGCACCACCACCACAGAAAAGAACAAAAACAAAATTTGTCATGTAAAATAGATGGTATAACTTCAAACCACAATTGAAAAGTGTCTCAAAAGGGTTGCTGTGGATAAAACGGGCCCAGATGAGGGAACATCAAGGATAGTTTACAAAGATTTCTGTTCTTCAATCATTCTTTTGCTCCAGTAAAGAGGAAATTTGGTTCTTTTGCCAAATGTGAAATACCTATCATCGTAACAAACGCAAGACAAAATTCCCTTTTGTATCTTCTTTTTTTTCCTTTTAAATACATAAAATGTTTTTTTTTGCTACAACAAAAGCAGTTCCTAACCATGTAAATGTTTTGATGAAGTTTTCCTTAAAAATGGTGCATCAACAATAAAAAGTAGTTATTTAAGCAGCATATTATGCCTAAAGTAGACTTTATAATTAACGTTTTTCACATTATCCTTATCTTATCTAGGAATGAGGAACATTGATGTCGTCTGTTCTAAACTTTTCTAAAAGTTTTGAAAAGTTTGAATGTTTAACAAGAAGTTTGTATTCAAGTTTTGCTTTCAGTAGGATACAGAATATTTTGCCATAGTAAATTTGTAGATTTATAAATGTTAATGCTAATTATTATAATTTAGTCTGACCTCCTGCATAACACAAGCCATAGAAATCACCCAATGATTCCTGATTTTATGACAAAACATGGTTTTTGTTTCTTAAGGCCCAGATTCTGCCACCTTGATCAAGTTGACTAATACCATACTCTGCAAATGGTCCCACTGACTTCAAGAAATCTGGAGGGACTGTAGGTACTACTCAGTGGGCTTGGTTCACCACAACATTACTCCAGTTTTATATCTCCCATCATTAAGCCCAATAGGAATGAAGATGGCAAATTTGCCACTGATAATTTATGGGTAAAACAAACTCTAATATGGCTCTTGTGCCAGACCCACTGCTAAGATCTGTATCTTTTTCAATCTACATTTCAACTTAAAGTGTAACTTCACATCCCATTGTCAGTGTCCAATATGAAACATGCAGTTTATTGTAAAGTAAGGTTGGGGGAATATTATTTTTCTTCAGGCTGGGGAATGAGCAGTTTCCTTTGCTTTTTTTATTATTTATTTCTCCATTATGACAAATGAAGATTTTTTACTCTGGCCACAGTGTTAAAATGATGGTTCTTTATTATATTGGTTTATTTATAGGTATAGAGATCTGTGATAGATGGCTCTAGGCCATATTCTGCCATCCTTATTTCATAATGAGTAGTACCTTACTCTGTGAGTAGTCCCATTGGCATCAGTGCCATTTACTCAATGTGAAAAAGGGCAGCAGTATTGCTCCTTTATTAATTAATCAGTCATCAGAATGACATTAGAAAGTCAGAAACATGTTAACTGGTCAATCAGTTTTAATTACATTTACAAATTAGAAGAGTAGTGTGTAGTCCTCACTCTTCCTCTGTGTCCTTCTTTTGACATTTTTTGTTCCTTTCCTTTAGTCTTCATTTTACACACGACATCCTGGTCAGACTTGTGTATATTGTCCTTGATATAATTAGAGGAGAAGGTGAAGGTTCAATCTATTCTCTGGCTGATTCTTTTTATAAAGAGTATTCTTTGATACACAATGGAATAACCCAGATAGAAGCAATTATCTCTAGGATTCAGACAAACTGAATATGAAAATGTACTATTTTGGTCATGTTTTGCACACTGAATGCTAACGCTAATGCCTGTTGAAAATCTAGTTAAAATATATTTTACAATTAATCAAGATGTTATTCCACTGTCAAACTTGAGGCTTCTTAAGAATTAAGTAAGAGAGATTTCCAAAGGTATGAATGGCAGTTTAGCACCTATCCCCTATTAACTTTCACTGAAAGTTAGGTGCCTATTTACTATTAGTGCCTTTTGAGAATCTCCTCTAGAATTAATATAATCTTTAGTACGTTTGACCAGAGATCCAATAACTTATTTGGGGGATTTAGATTTAGATAAACAGAAGGTGCTATACTACACAGTTTAACATGAGTGTTAACCAGTGCTAACTCCACAGAAGTCAATAGAGTGACACACTTGTGAAATCACTGTGAGAAAAGAATTTAGCCATGGTTCCTCAAAAATGACACAAGTCCTTCCCAAAGGTATTTGGAACAAAACAAAGTTATTTTTCATTAAAATTATAACTGGCATTTTGCAGGGTATCCCTTGAAATAAACATGTCAATTTAGGGTGCAAAATCATATTTATGCATGCAATAGATTTCTACCCTAGAGAGCAACAGAGGCAACAATTGCAATCTGGTAAAATGATTCAATTATTTAATCAACTAGCATGATGTAATCACCCCATTTGTTTGTTCATGAGAAAACAGCAGAGGATCAACCATGGTTTAACTTTTCCTACTATATTTGTTCGCTTTATATTCTATCCTTTAGTCCTGGGAGCGTGCTTCTTGATCTGTTACTTACACTACATGTTGAATACTGTGGTATCTATGCCCATTTAGACTTATTGCCACATACATATAATGATGGGACTCTCAGTAGTATTTCTACACTCTTCATTTTTTCCACTGTTTTTGCCCCCCAAACCGACTGAAAGTTAGAGAAACACAACAATGAAAGCAGCATTATCATAACTTCCATTAAGATAACTGATTTTCTTATCCAGTGAGAAATGGGCATGTCTATGGAAATGAATGGGCTCATCTCAATGACAACCTCGCCCATAGAGAGAAATTAAGGACACAGCTTCAGGTACAATGGACAAAGATATATTCAAAATATTTTAGCCAGAATGGAAAGGATAGACACTGTTGTAGTGGCCCTGGAAAGTAAAGTGAAGCAATTTCTCATAAACTCACAAAACTGGTCTCTAGACAGGCGCTAAGAAACCCTGGCGTAAACAGTGAAGGAAAAAAGGGCAAACACAAAAAACTGCAGTTAAAATTAAGGACTAGATTGTGGCTAGCTTTCTGAAGCTACATGGGGGACAGTAAGGAACCTCCTCTTTTGCATGATCCATGTAAGGACTATCTAGAATCACAGCCCTTGTACTTAGATGTCACAGGGACTTCTACCACATAGCTCCCCTATGGGGGGGGGAACACAGTGGAAAAGGGGCAGGAAGTAGGCAGAACTGTAGCTCCACTCCCCCATGTCAGCGGAGCAGAGCTGACTGGCTGCACTTATGGCAATAAGCTACACCCTTTAAAAATCTGTAGCAAAAGTGGAATGCCCCCAGGTGTTCCTAGTTGGGCACTGCAGCTCTGTTCCACCTTATAGAACAGGCCATGCCCAACAGGTACAATTTTGTCTAAAGCATTAGTTAATATGAACATCATAATATAAAGATGCATAGAACAATTTGAAAATCAAATAGGGGTCTGGAATGTAAGGAATCTGAAGGCTGCAATTGAAAAAGAGATGTTAAATAGGAAGATAGATATGCTGTATCCTGAGAAATGCTACAGAATTCCATGGTCTCCGGGTGTTTTAAACCCAATCTCTACATACATAACCAACCTATAATATCCTGTAAATAGGCTTAAAATGTCCTAACATTTCCCAGGTTTGCCTACCTCCTGCTCATCAACCTATCCTTAGATAGCTTCCTCCTTCTTCCCCTTCCTATTTTAGGCTTTCCTGATTATAAAAGTCATAGTCATAAAAGCCAGGGAATGGAAGCAATATCATGTTACCTAGTAGACCAATCACACATCTCAAATATTAGATTGTGAACCATCGAGTACTTGACACAATACTTGCAAAAAAACTGCTAGTGAGTGATCCATCAGCTGAAATGTATTTGCACAAAATATTTGGCCAAATCTAAAGCTATTGGTATCAATGGGAATCTTTCTGTTGAGTCAGTGGGTTGTGGATCAGGTCTTCTTCAAATAAATTTTAAAATAATGCATGAATTATTTTAAAATGCAGTCTATTCATGGATTCATGAACACATGCAGGACTATATTTAATGAATAAATTGTTTGCTATGAATAGTTCACCCAGCTCTAGTGAAGATACATCTGTGAAAAGAGTATTGCATTTAGCCATATTTCAATGAGATTTCTTTCCATTCTGGATTTATAATTATTTTGTTGTCTGATTGATAAGACTACTGAGAAGAAGTGAAATGGTTCAATCCAGGTTAGCAACAAAATAGCACAGAGCTCATGTGCTGTGCTCGGTAGGAAGTATTAAAAAATGCTATGTAAGAAAATGAATAGATTGTTGCTAAGTTACCTTTGTGCCATTTAGTGCAGTAATTATTTGTTGTTTTAAAGAAAAAACATTGACATTTCCCCCTTTGCCCAAGCCATATGGAGAAAAGGCTTTCAGGATCCACTTAAGAAAGGCAGACATTCATAATGTATACTTTTCTCTTCTCAAAGTACAGGAATCAACATACAGTGGGAAAATCAGAAAATCAAAGCATTTAAAAAAAAAAATCTATGGTGCCATTCTGAGAAATGTCTATAATGTTATTGACAAGGTTTTTTAAAAGCTGCCATAATTCCTAACACCCTTTTAAATACAATGTTTCAATTAAAAAAAAAATCAATCAAGAGATGCACAGGAGTGGAATTACCTGTCAGCCACTTTAATCTCTATGTTAAAGTGTTATTTCCTTCTGGTGGGTTAACAGAACAGATGGCATGGAAGAAAGGGCTCATATTTCAATTTCACTCATATTCAAATTCAGAGGTCTTATTTGGGCAGATATTGAAATATTTACAATTGAAATAACAGGGTAAAATATAAAATACTAGTGAGGGCAAAAGCAAATATCATCTTGAATGGACTTAAGCACATTTGTTACAAAACAGAATAAGATCTAGAACAGTTTTTTACACACACACACACACACACACACACACACACACACACACCCCTTTAAAAGGTCAGTTTCACAAAGCTGAAAACAATTATGAGCAAAATCAGTTGGGAGAAAGAATTAAAACAGAGAAATGTGAATGACAACTTAGAATTATTTAAGAACATTTTAGTAGATGCCCAAAATGCCACAATCAAGAAATAAGGGGGGAAATGAACATGGGTTAGAGAGGAACTGAACATGCTTATAAAAAATAAATAAAATAATATATAACAAATGGAAAAAAAAGGAAGTTTATAGTAACAAATATAAATTGGAAGAAAGGAACTGTAGAAAATTGATAGGAGAAGCAAAGAAATAAAAGGAAAAATCTATGGCTAGTTATGTTAAGGACAAGAAGAAGGAAGGAAATTTTAAGAATATTAGAAAGAAAAAGAATTCTAACAATGGTATTGGTCCATTACTAAATGGAAATGGTAGAAATATCAATAATGTAGAAAATGCAGATGTATTCAATAAATATTTCTATTCTATATTTGGGGAGAAAGAGATGATGTAATCATATCCCATGATGATGAAACACTTTTCTTTCCAATAATAACTCAGGAGGATGTTAAACAGCTGCTGCTAAAATCAGAAATTTTAAATCAGCAGGTCTAGATAACTTTCATCTAAGAGTTTTAAAAGAGTTGGACAAGGAGCCTGTTGGGCCATTAATGCTGTTTTTCAATAATTGTTAGAACACTGGGGAAGTTCCAGAAGGTTGGAAAAGCACAATGTTGTGTCAATGTTTTAATAAGGTAAAAACAGAATGATCCAGTTAATTGTAGGCCAATCAGTTTGACATTGATCCTGAGCTAAATAATGAAATGGCTGACACATAACTTAATAAATAATTAAAAGACAAATATAATTAATGCCAATCAATGTGGGTTTATGACAAATAGATCCTGTCAAACAAACTTGATATTTATTCTTAGTGAGATTACAAGTTTGGGTGATAAAGGTAATAGTATTGATAGAATACAGTTAGCCTTCTGTTAGGCATTTCACTTGGTACAGCAAAATATTTTGATTAAAAAACTAGAACCATACAAAATTTACATGATACATATTAAACAGATTAAAAACTGGTTGACAGGTCTCACAATGTAATTGTAAATGGGGATTCATCATTAAACAGGTCCCAAAGGGATCAGTTCTAGGTCCTATGCTATTTAACAATTTTATCAATGACCTAGAAGACAACAGACAATCAGTACCAATAAAGTGTACAGATAATATAAAGATTAGGGGAGTGATAAGTAATGAAAAGGACAGGACAGGTCACTGACATAGCGCAGGCTGGATCAGTTGGTAAACTGGGCATGAGCAAACGATATGTTTTAATACAGTCAAATGTAAGGTCATATATTTAGGAACAAAGAGTGTAAACCATACGTACTGGATGGGGTACTCAATCCTGGGAAGCAGCAACTTTAAAAAAGATTTGGGGGTCATGGTGGATAATCAGCTGAACATGAGCTGCCAATGTGCCCCCATGGCCAAACAAGTTAATGCAATCCGTGGATGGAAACATAGGGGAATCTTGAGTAGGAGTAGAGAGGTTATTTTATCTCTGTATCTGACACTTGTGCAACCACTGCTGGAACATTGTGTCCAGTTCTGATGTCCCCAGTTCTAGAAGGATGTTGGTAAATTAGAGAAGGTTCAAAGAAGAGGCGCAAGAATGATTAAAGGATTAGAAAACATGCCTTTATAGAGATAGACACAAATAAAACTATTCATTTCAACAAAGAAAAAACTAAAGGGTAACTTGATCTCAGTCTAACTACCTCAGAACAGACATTTGATAATATAGGCTCTTCAATTTAGCAGACCAAGGCTTAAAAGATCTAATGTCTGGAAGTTGAAGCTAAACAAATTCAGATTAGAAATAATAATAAATTAATTAATACCTATCTCTTGGATAGCAAATTATATAGCACTTTTCATCAGTAGATCAGGAACACATTTTCAAAAGTGAGGTTAATTAACCAATGGAAGTACTAACTAAGGTGGATTTTCCATCATTGAACATTTTATTATTAAGATTGGATTTTTTTAAGATATGCTGTGGTTCAACAAGGAATTAATTCAGAGAAGTTCTATGTCCGGTGTCAGGCCAAACTAGATGACCACAGTGGTCTCGTCTGTCTTTATAGTCTATTAATCTAATCCAAATCCTGGTCTACATCTAAAATTTAGATCAATCTAGATACTTTGCTCAGGGCTGTGAAAAATGTCATTCCTTGTGTAATGTAGTTAGTTTGACTTAACCCCCACAGTAGACACAGCTAGGTAGATGGAAGAATTCTTCCATTAATCTACCTATCACCTCTCGAAGAGGTGGATTTACTGCAGTGATGGACAAACCCCTTCTATTGTTATAGTTAGTGTCTACAGTGCTACAGCTGCAGCAGTGCCTCAGTATTGCTTACAGTATAAACATACATTATGTGTTTCAGTGTTTTCCTGAATTGGGAACTCGCTTCTTTCCTCTGAAGATCTCAAAGCACTTGGCAAACATTAAATGTCAAGACTCTTGTGAGGGAAAAGTGTTAACATCCCCATTTTACAGATGAAGAAACTGAGTTACAGAGCGATTAAAGGTCTTTACCAAAGTCACAAATGAGTAAATACCAGAGCTGGGAGTAGAACCCAGAACTCCTGACTCTCAATCCTTTGTTATAAACAATTGCCCAGCACAGGAGCATGAGCAAATGAGACCCTTTTCTTTTTTGTTTAATCAAAATCTTTAATTTTAATGTGGGTACCACCTTGTGACAGCCTCCATCAAGCTAAAACCGAGAAGTGTGGGTCCACCAAACAAGGGACATAGACGTTATGATATTGACAAGCTAAAGTCCCTTGAAATACAGAAAGCCTTCGTTCTGCAGTTAAAGAACAGGTTTCAAGACTTGCAGACCCTGATGAAGAGGAGGGGAATGCAGATGAGGAGATCAACAAGAAGTGGGACAAAGTAACAGCAATTTATAAATAGAGCAGTGAAGCCTGTCTAGGCTATAGGCAGAAAAGGAAGGAAGGAGTGGATTACATGGAACACAATAGAAACAAGACAAGCCATGAAGAAAAAAGTTTTAGACAAAAAAACCCAGAAGCTAAAGGACAAATACCATGAGCAGTATAGCAAGGCACACCGGGAGGTCAAATGCCTTGTGAGAGCAGACAAATGGCATTATATTGATAATCTAGCAACACAAGCAGAGGCTGCAGCTGCTCGAGGTGAACAAGGAACCATCTATAAAATGATGCGGCTTATCAGTGGTAAACAGCAGACACCAACACACACTTTCATCAGGAACAAACAAGGACACCTACTAACAACTGAAAAAGAACAAGAAATGTGCTGGACAGAGCATTTCAAAGAATTGCTGAACAGGGAGCTACTTAAAGAGTAAGCAAACATCCAGGAGGTAGAAGAAGATCTTGATATCAACACAGACACCCCAACTAAGGAAGAGATCATTCAAGCCATCAAATCCTTAAAAAATGGGAAAGCTCCTGGCAAGCATAACTTGAATGCAGAATTGTTCAAGGTAAATCCTAAATTAGCAGCATCTATCCTGGCCCCTCTATTTACATCAGTCTGGGAAAGGGAAAAAGAGCCAGATACACCTATCACATAGAACTGGAAGGGACACTGAAAGGTCATCAAGTCCAGCCCCATACCTTCACTAGCAGGACCAAGAACTGATTTTGCCCCAGATCCCTAAGTGGCTCCCTCAAGGATTGAGCTTACAACCCTGGATTTAGCAGGCCAATGCTCAAACCACTGAGCTATCCCTCCCCTAATTGATGAATGGACCAGTGGGGTTATAGTGAAGATACCAAAGAAAGGAACTCAGTGATTGATACCACACTAGTTATTACACACATTTATCTGTGCTAAGCAAAGTATTGTGTAAGATCATAGTCCAGCGTATATCAGAGGCAGTTGATAGTGTTCTCAGAAAAGAGAAAGCTGGTTTTTGGAAAGGGAGTGGATGCACAAATCAGATCTTCATTCTACAAAACATAATAGAACAGTGCTTAGAATGGCAATGGCAACGCTACATACATTTCATAGACTTTGAGAAGGCTTTTGATAGCATTCACAGGACCAACCTATGACGCATTCTGCAGGCATATGGAATTCCTTTCCGTATAATCAGCATTATCAAAAGCTTCTATTTCAACTTTACATGCAGTTTTGATCACAGTGAGCTCAGTTGTGAAGTCAAAACAAGAGTGCGTCAGGGGTGTGTCACATCTGCAATCTTCTTCAACATTGCCATCAACTGGGTAATACAGTGTACAACAGAAGACATGCCAAGAGGCATTAAATGGATGCTCTTCTCATCCCTTGAAGAGCTGGACTTCGCAGATGATGTTGCTCTCCTATCACATACCCAACACCATATATAAGAAAAAACAACTGGACTCAATGCATTCAGCAAATTGGACTGAAAATCAACTGCAGTAAGACAGATATGATAACCTTTAATATTGCCTCACCATCACCAGTACGGATAGAGGATTATGTTCTCACCAGTGTAGAAACATTAACATACTTGGGCAGCACCATCAGCCAGGATGGTGGAACAAGCCAAGACATCTGGAACAAAAATCAATAAAGCCAGGACAGCTTCAGGAGCTTAGGTACAGTCGGGAAATCATCAAAATACAACACCAAAACCAAACTCAAGATTTATCAGAGCTGTGTACTTTCAACACTACTTTATAGTGCAGAATGCTGGGAATGAGAAAGTATGACATGTCCAAACAGTCTTCATTCCATACAACCTGCATCAGAAAAATCCTCCATATCTTTTGGTCCAGAACAATCTCAAACCAAGAACTATTGACAGTGCAGCCAAGAGGATCTGAGCACCATCATTGCCAGGAGGCATTGGGGATGGATCCGTCATGTGCTTCAGATAGAAACTTCAGATAGAAATTTCATCACCAGAGTAGCAATAAGATGGACACCTGAAGGCAAGCAAAAACAAGGACACCCAAAAACAGCATGGCAAAGAGCTGTGGAAGCCAACCTGAAAAACCTGGGCACAGCTGGGGAACCATTGAAAGACTTGCCCGAAACAGACAGGAGTGGAGGAGTAATAGGAACATCATGATGATGATGATGATGACGACATGACTTTCATGAGATAGGCACTCACAGCCAACAGTCCACAAGATACAGGAGTAACAAAGAAGTATGGTTTGTAGAATGCAGCAGTGCATTGATAGTACAGCTGTGTGGACACTGCAGGAGAGTCTGCTATTGCTGTCAGGGTGAAGATTTGCTATACCTGTTCAGCACTTGAATACGCCGTAACAGGAGCTACAAAAAGATGTAAGATAGACAGACAGTTGCACAGGGAGAAATGACTGCACAAATGGTACCTTTATACTCAGTGTACTCTTTCCCTATCTATCTTCAACTCATGCCACAATTTACTGGCAAAGCAAGAGTTTTACTACTGTTAATAGTACAGAACTAACACAGCTATGCAAGAGAGACGTAGATTGAGTTCTGTTTTGTGTAGTACCAATACAGCTACAATCTTAATCCTGCAAACATTTACACACACAGAATCAGAGATCAACAGGGTTAGAAGGGACCACAAAGGTCATCTAGTCTAACTCTCTGCCAAGATGCAGGATTTGTCATGTCTAAACCATCCACGACAGATGGCTATCCAGCCTCCTTTTGAAAACCTCCACCAAAGAAGCTTCCACAACCTCCGGAGGCTGTCCTTTCCATTGCCCTACTGTTCTGACAGTTAGGAAATATTTCCTAAGATTTAGTCTAAATCGGCTATGCCGTAGTTTGAACCCATTGCCTCTTATCCTGCTCTCTGTGGCAAAAGAGAACAATTTTTATCAATCTTTTTATTGAACCCTTTAAAGTATTTGAAGACCACTATCATGTCCACCCTAAATCTCCTCTTTCCCAAACCAAACATACTGCTTAACTTCATGTATGTAAGGAGTCCTATTCATTTCAAAAGGACAATAGCTGTACATAAAGCTACGCATGCATTGCTTTCAGGATCAGGATTCTCACTGCAAACCCTTATTTACTGCTGCTGATATAAGAAGGAGGAAGAGCACAGCTGGATTACCAGACATTGTCCTGAATTTGCAATTCTGGCACTTAGAAAAATCACCTTTTCAATTGTAAACTGAGCCTATTCAATATGCAAGTCACTGTTATACTAGCATCTCTATGCTGACGACTCAGATTTGTGTCTCTATTCTGTCCAAGATCTGTCTCCTTCTGTACAAATTAAAATCTCAGGCTGACCCTCTCTCATCTCCTTATGGATGTCTAGCCATCAGCTCAAGCTATACAGGGCTTAAACAAAGCTCTTAATCTTGCTCCCCAAAAAACTTAACAGTTTATCTCCACTCTACCTATCTATGAACTCTACTAGGTCTTACTTACAGTCACTTTCCTGACTAAAACCACTCTCTAAGTTCACACATATGGTCCAATTCTATCCATGCACATACCTCATTCTAAAGCCTTGTGTGTGCACCTCAGAGCAGAAGTTGGCCAATAATATATTTCAAAACAATCCAAAAAATAACTGACATATGCTGCTTGTCGGCAGTTTCTGCTCTTGGAGTCAAAGATGGAATCATATCCTCCTTCTTCATTCTGGTTCCTGGCTATGCAGAACAAAAGTTAACTACATGAATTAAAATAAACAAAAGGTAAGGATTAACACACCACCATAAATAATGTCACCTCCTTGGTCTATTCAGTCAAAGAAAGTAGTAATGTTTTATCCTTAGTGAAGTCCTCCCTTACATAATAAAACAGTCCTCCCTTACATAATAAAACAGTTTATTTCCTAACTCTCTTGTCAGTAAACGTTTCATTGTTAGTTAGCAATAGACATGGCCTCAGTATTTGACAGCCACTGAGGAAGAGAGACATACCCTTGAAACACAAGCAGTGTGTTGGCATGTAAATAATCATCACAGATTTAAAAAAAAATCCTTGTGTTTATTTAACCATTCTGTTGACAGTGTTATTGGATCAAAGTGAAGTTCATAATTTCTTTCACCTTGCCATCATTGACTACCATGCCACAATAAAGAGGCTATTGTTTACCTATTTAAGGATCCACTGAGAAATATGTTCACATATTTTTACTCATTTATCTTTGTCACTTGTAATTACCACAATGGACATTTCTTGCTTCTGCTTATTCCCCTCTTCCTTTCTTTCCTCCTCACAGGAGGAATGTGAGTCTCTTTACCCCAGCCACCCCTGGCTGTACCATCTGCAAGAAGATCAAAGACAGGGTCATATACATCTAATAACAAGAGAGGAAACAATGCTGTAGGTGAACACTCTATTAGCCTCCTTTTTCATTTTATTCAGGTCAGTGCTCAGGGACTTTCAGATGCCTTTGAACAAATGGATGTAAAAATGAAAGACAAGCCACAAAGAAATAAGTTTCTTTTCTTACGCAAGATAGGCTGATGGGCTGAACCAGCCTATTGTTCTAATAGCCTTTTCCCTGGACTGTTCAGGGAGTATCTTTTCTCAATAATCCTAACCCTTCAGAACAAAGCACAAAATTATATTTCTGTTTTGAGACATACAGCTATTAAAAATGTCCAGAAGGTGTAAACTGACCTATGTAGGATGCAGAGGATATTTATTACTGAGAGGAAACTAGTTGTAGTATCCTGTGATACTATCTCTCTAAAATTAGAGAAGTGTAATCACTAAAGGGCCTCCCCCTATTGTAAGAGGTTTCTCACATGACGCAGGAATCTGAGAGTCTGCATGCTCAGAGTCTACAGAGAGTTCTGGTTTAAACTTTATGTCCATGGTCTCACCCTGGGTTCCTAAAGTACCAAGGCTGGAGCATACCACGAGAGACACTCTTGGTTGTTTCACTGTGCTAGAATACATGACATTCAACCTCCATGATAGCTGAACTACAGAGAGAGGGAGGGAATCTAATTCTTTGATGGCGTAAGTGGGCCTACCTCTATTGATTTTGGTGCTGGGATTCTTGAATTCATGTTGGATGATGCCTGAAACTAAACATTTGTGCCAGTGCACTGTGAAAGCACATTTACCACGTGGCTGCAACATCGATCATGGATTTTATTGGGCCCACAGAGCTTGAATTTTCTACAGGCAACTCTATTCCATAATAATGTGGCAATAAAAACAGCAGAAGCATCAGCTGCTTAGTTTCCATTGTAAAGACAGTTGTGAAATACTGAAGTCACTGTTTGTATAGTTGTGATATTTCTCTGGGGAATCTGTTGTTCACTACGCATGGTTTAGCCTCTCTCCTTCAGATCCCATTTGTATCTGATCTCAAGAAATATGCAGAGATGGAAAATAATGTGAAAAATGTGTGAATATTTTAAAACCTAAACTGACTCAGTTCATGTTGCAAATAAAGGTTTTAGTTTATTTTAGTCAAACAATTTGTCCATCAATAATCTTACTTTTCCCCCACAAAACATTGATTAGACTAAGGTGAATTTCTTCCTGGAATATACCTGAATTAGACTTTTTATGGATGCAAAAAGATTATTCCATTTGCAATGTATAGTTAACATCAGAACTGTTCAGGATACAAGATGGTAAACAATTCTAAATATTCAATTTTTCAGCTATACTGAAAGAAGGACAGGAGACATTTGATATATATTTAATCAGGCTGAAACTTTATTATTAGATGTCTGGGACTACCTGGCAGATAAAAGTGTACAGTCCAGGTAGCCCCTGTTTATTCCATAATTACCTGGGGGGCTTCCACCAGCTCCCCATCTTTTTTTCTATCCAGGTCCCTGCAGCCCATCTATTGCTGTGACCTTACCATCCACCCCCTTGTAGGAAGGTTAAGGAGGGCTATAAGAATGTGGGGTGGACTCCCTGCCATGCCAATCATAGGAGTCCCCATCTCCACCCCCATTTCATTTCTTTAACTAACACCTCCTTTTAAAGTCCATTTCCAATGCATTTATCCAGTCACTGTATACCTTCCCTATGGAGTACTTGCACTGGACATCTGCCACAAGGAGGTTCCAACAATTAGCTTGGCTCGCCCACCCAGCCTGCTCTGTGTAAAAGGGAGCTTCACACACAAGGCTGCCCCTTTTATACCCTTCCACCCATCCAGTTCCCAGGGGATGAGTCTGTGTCACGAGGCCTGCCCTTTATCTCCTTTGGCAGCAGTTTTCCTCTCCCACCCCCGTAGCCATAAAACACCATTTCCTTCATTTAGCCAGCCAAACAAAAGGTGTGGTGTGGTCAATCTTTACATAGGTTTTTAACCATGTAACTTCCATTAAATTTAATAGAAGACATATAGCTAAATCTTGAACATAGCTTGGAAAGCAGATCACCAAGATTTCTTGTAGTACATGTCTAAAAATAACAAATATACACTACTGCTCTGTAAATCGAACAAGTTGTATTGATACAGTATGTTAACTTCTATAAATTTAATAGAACTTACCTTAAAACAATTGTGACAGTTTCTGGCCTTTCATATTTTCCTTTGCTGAACAGCAGTAACTACCACAATCCAAGGACCCTATCTTGCCACCCTTATTCACATGAATAGTTCTATGGAATCAAATAATTCCATTGGTTAATTATACTGGCTGATAGCAATACCACACTCTGTTGTGAGGTACACCAGTGTAGACTGAAAGTTACTCCAGATTTTCACCAATGTGATTGTGAGCAAAATTTGGCCCACTAACGTCAGTGGGATTATTCATGTAAGTAAGGAATGCAGGACCGTGGCCCATATCAGTACAAAGACTTCTTGTTTCAATATTATAAGTTGTCGTCATATGTAAGGCAAAATGGAAATTAGTAATGATTTAAGCCCAGATTCTCAGCAGGTATAAATTGGAACAGCTTGACTGACTTCCGTGGAACAACACTGATTTACACCAGCTGAGGATCTGACTTTATCTCCTTAGTAGTTAGATGAAGTATTCCCAGTTCTCTTCTATTAAGTTCATGTTGCTTGTATGTAGGAATCTGTGAAGGGCTTGTATTAACTAGTAGTAGAAGGAGGAAAATGTGTTTTCATATACTACTTTTTTTGTTTTTGTTTTGCAGAACACCAACCAAACTACCATGGTGCCTCAAAATTAAAAACAGCAGTAACTTCAACTACCACAGCTAAAGTACAATAACATGGCTAAAAACTATTTGCTTCAACAGTATGCAACTCATTGTAATATCATACATAACAAAATATGGATTTCATTAGGATATCTTTCATGACTGGTGAATTTATTCAAAGAGGAAGTGAGATAACCAGTGTGACAATCTCTATCTTGATATTTGCCTGCCTCTTTGTAATGAAGATGTAGTATTCCCTGAAGAACATCTTTCAAATTGTGCATTGAATAGTCTCTCCCTCTTTTTATCTCTCTGTGCAATATGTACATAAACAAGTGGGATGACTGAGCAGGAACAAAACTCAGTAACAGGCAGAAAGGTCTGCTCAGCAGGAGAAAATCTTTGTCAAACACAAATGGAACAAGGTACCGTGAGCAAAAATGGGTACAAACTTCTTCAGCCTGGGGATAAATCCAAAGTTCAGAGCCTAGGTAGGGAGCCCTGCTTCTATCCAGCTATTCTCCTGTTTGCACTCCAGCAGCCTTTTTAATAGCTCTTTCCTTTGCACAGATGCTCAGGGAAGGGGAAAAGGAATCTGATGGGTCCAAGTGCTGTGCTTTTATGCTTTCTTCCCTGATCCCAAAAATCATGGCATCCAGCACACATGGGCGGGGGGGAATCAATCAAGTGTGCTACCCCTGACTTATGGCACACACTGAAGGAATAGGGCTTCAAAGCCAGCTTCTGGACCCTTAGGTAGTATCTTTCATGGCTGGAATCCATGTAGTAGAGGCAGTGACCAGGATAAAAGGAAGTAATATTGCAAGGAATCTATTGACTATGTTATGGCTAGGCACTCATTTTCTATCCTGGAATAACCTTTCTGCAAAAGAAATTTTTTTCTCCTCATCAGATACAGCCTGGTGTTCTCAACACTGGTTGTCGCAAGGCCCATCTCAGAGATATCCATTTACAAGGGGGAGGGATACGTCAGTGGTTTGAGGATTGGCCTGCTAAACCCAGGGTTGTGAGCTCAATCTTTGAGGGAGCCACTTAAGGATCTGCGGCAAAATCAGTACTTGGTCCTGCTAGTGAAGGCAAGGGGCTAGACTTGATGACCCTTCGGGGTCCCTTCCAGCTCTATGAGATAGGTATATCGCCATATAACAGAATACATTCTTTGCAGAAGCCAGGACTGTACACGTATAGGTTTACTGCATTGAATCCATTCAGTTTTCCACAAAGGCATCTGAACAAACTGCTGCCTGTATGCTTCCTGGGAACTTTTCTTTTCATGAGGTCCATCACAGGAGCAGTCAGGATTTGAAAGAAAAAAAAAAAAAAAAAACAGGCAGAAATCATCACTAGCAATCATCTAAACCTAAGAAGGATCTCATTTGTTTCTTTAGTATAACAGCAGACACTACAGCAAGGACCAAAAGGTTAATATATCCATTACCTAGGGTAAATTCAACATATTGCATCACCTCAAAGTCACTATAAAACATGGTTGCATTTGTGGTTAAACCATTCTCCCTAAAGACCAAATATTACAGTAGTGATTCTTAAGATGTTTGAGTCCTGGTAGTAGAATAAACAATCACCATCACCACGGCAAGGTCCACCATTGAAATAGACCATAATCATCACAGCCTACCTGTGGTGCACTCAGAGTACCCTGTCCATTGGGTGGTGAAAAGTGGCTGGGGCATCACATAGGTGAACCCCAAAAGTGGGATCCATATAGAGAAATACATTAAGAGAAGTACGTGCATTTCAAATGATTATATGCTAGTACAGGGGTGGGCAAACTTTTTGGGCCAAGGGCCACATCTGGGTGGGGAAATTGTATGCAGGGCCGGGGGAGGGGTTTGGGGTGCGTGAGGGAGTGCGGGGTGTGAGAGGGGGTGCGGTGTGCAGGAAGGGGCTCAGGGCAAGGGATTGGGGCAGAGGAGGGGTGCAGGGTGCAGCAGGGGGCTCAGGGCAGGGGTTTGGGGTGCACAGGGGTGCAGGGTGCAGCAAGGGGGCTCAGGGAAGGGGGTTGGGGTGCAGGAGGGGTGCAAGGTGTGGACAGGGGGCTTAGGGTGCAGGAGGGGTGCCGGGTGTACAAGAGGGCTCAGGGCTGGGAGTTGGGGTGCAGGGGGGTGCAGACTGCAGGAGGTGGCTCAGGGCAGGGGGTTGGGGTGCAGGATGCGGCAGGGGCTCTGGGCAAGGGATTGGGGTGCAGGAGGGGTGCGAGGTGCAGGCAGGGGGCTTAGGGCAGGGAGTTGGGGGGCAGGGTACTGGAGAGGTTCTGGCTCCAGCCCGGCGCCGCTTACCTCAAGCGGCTCCAGGGTGGCAGTGATGCACACCAGGGCCAGGGCAGGCTCCCTGTATGCCTGTCCTGTCCCCAGCCCTGTGCCACTCCAGGAAGCTGTGCAACCCCTGGGGGAGGAGGGGCGGAGGGCTCCACGTGCGCTTCCCTTGCCGCGCCTCCAGGTACCTCCCCCCTAAGCTCCCATTGGTCACTATTCCCAGCCAATGGGAGCTGTGAGGGGTGGGTGCCTGGAGGAAATGCACAGAGCCCTCTGCCTCCCGCCACCCGGGGGCTGCAGGGACGTAGTGCCGGTGGCGCAGGCCAGATCCAAAGCCCGGAAGGGCCGGATCCGGCCTGTGGGCTGTAGTTTGCCCATCCCTGTGCTAGTATAAGGAAACTGAGGCAAGTAATGTTATTATGGGCCAAACTCTGATATGTTTTCCTCAGTTTTTCCTAAGTCCTACCGCGGGAAATCTCAAAATATGCCTGAAATGTTAATGAAGTCAATGGGTAAGGGTGTGTAAGGAATTAAATTTGGATCAATGTCTATGGCACTTAATAAAATCATTAAAAAAATCACAAGTAAAGAAAACAGTAGCTAAATACAAACAGTAATATACCAACATGTTTGCCTTTCTTTGTTTAATGGTGGTGCTGCATTAATGTATATTATTTTCTCGTTTTCTGTTACTGTTTGTTTTTGTATTACTTTGAGAAATTAACGAAGAATAAAATTTAAAAAGCAAAATTTAATGTGTTTTGTATCTTACTTTACAAATTCCGGGACAAATTCTCAGCTAGTGTAAACTGTCATAGCTTCATTGATTTAAATTCTCTCAAATTTTTCCATAAATGGAACAACAAACTGACATAATGCCTTCACGGGTGAAATGGAGTAGAGTGGACACAGAGGAGCAGAATTCTCAGCAAGTGTAAATTGTCAAACTGTCATTGTCATTTATTTCAATGTAACTATGACAATTTACACCAGCTGAAAATCTGCTGCTTTATGGGGTTATTTTCCTCAGAGGAGATTATGTGAGGTTGACCTTTCATTTATGGAAAAGTCAAGGAGAATTTAAAAGAAAACATTCATGTTACACTTCTAAATAATGGTTCAAGGCATCTCGTCATAGGATCTCATTCTCTATCAAATTCAAGAAGTTTTTAAAGAAGTTTCAATGCTACTACTAATTTATGCCTCAGTTCAGCAAAGCCTAACTTCAAGCATGTGAGTAGTTCAGTTTGAAGTCAATGGAACTACTTAAGCACATGGCTAACTATAAGCACATAAAAAAACTTGCTGAATTGGGGCCTATGTTCCTAGTAAGTTGAATAAGATTTTTCCAAATGAGCTATCTTAATCTAGTCCAATTTAATGCATAGTTATACTGAAACATTAAATATATATGGTGAAACTAGTTTGTTTATTCAAAGTGGGAGAACTAGAGGGTTATAATATTTAATTCTAGTCCTGCTTACTTCTTTGGGTTGTTGTTCCTGTTTATTTTCCTTTCTTTTTAAAAAGGAAAGTGGGATAAGTCACTCCCTTGAGATCAATCTGATGGCGACATACACTGTGCTAGTGGGAGGTATGGATCGGCATTCATGTTGCGCACCCCATCACTACCCAGCCCGAACTAGGGAAGCTAATCGCCCAACCAGCCAAACAAATTTTGTGATGAATCCTGGTCACATGCCACCGTAGGCACCTTGCATGTACGCTAACATGACGAATGTGCCAGTACCAGACGACTGGATGGAGGTAGTGTATGAAAAGCCAAAATATCACCTACTTTGCTTCTGTTTTTAATATATAAAATTTCAAATAGTCACTGCTACCATGACATATGTATTATGTTACCATGTCGTACCAGAACTTTCTGGAGGCAAGAGTAGCACAATCAATCTAAGGTATTGTGATTACAGTTCTGAGCTGTTTTAGAGGATCAGATGTCTCATTTTTGTATATACAAATTTTGACAGAGATATCAGAGCCCTGCTGGGGCTAATTTTTTTTTTTTTTTTTTTTTTTTTTTTTTTAAACAAAGCCTATATCCCTTGAAATAATCAACTGACATCTGGACACAAACTGTAAAGTAAGTGCCAGCACTTCAGACTAACTGAAGTCATGTGGCTACATTACCTCAACAAGCTTTCTTGGACAATAGCCATATGCAGAAGCATATTACTCTAGACTATTTTTGTAGCATAAAAGAAATAAGACAAGAAAGGTGTAAATCAATATATAAAAGAATAAACAGGCCAATCACAAAACAATGACCCTTACCACTGAGAATGGACCGTTGTTGGAATAATTATTATTTATGCATGTATTATTATTACCACTACACTAATTTAAGCATAAATAACTTTATTAAATCCAAAAACTGAATAGTATTTATATAATTGCTCTACACATGCCTAAAAAGCCTAAATAATAAGCAATTTACTACATCCAAAACTGTAGCAAAACACATAAAATTAGATACATAAGATTAGAAATTTACAAACGGGCTAAGCTCAGTGGTGCTTAGAACCATATTGGTCAGGCAGGTATTAGCAATGAACCTTTTAAGAGTTTACTCTTTATACCCTTTAACAAAACAAATGATGTCATTGCCAGTTACTGACTTCAGCAATAAACAGTTTGAAACGTTTCACCTATTTCTAGTCTTAATCCAGGTAAGATTTAGAACCCTTTTTCTCCCCAAGGCCTTTCCTCCCTCTTTCTTCTGCTCCTTCTTGCTGACCAACAGTTTTTACTTTGCACCTGGGTTCACACCAGCCCTAATTTTTAAAACAACACTGGTATGTGGGGTGGGAACTTTCACATTGGCTCTTTTAAAAACAAATATTTTTATTTTATTTAAAACCATTTGTAATCACATCTATAGATCAGAGGCCTTCTTTTTAGAAACTTCCCCTTATTTCATTAGTTATTCTTTGAACCAGACATCCTCCCTACTTCATTCCTTCTGGCCTTATAATTCATTACTTACAACGCCTTCCTTTACAACACATACATTTCCTTAACCAACTTCATATTTATTCTACAGCTGCATTACACCTACAAGATGAAAGAGGGAGAGAGGGTAGAAATGTGAATCCAGATTGCTGCTGATGTGACATATTACTTTCAGAACTGGGATTTTTTTTGAACCAAGTGACAAAGGTCCATTATTTTCAGGACAGTTCATTAAAATGTATGAAGGTATTGTCAGTCCTAGAAAGTACCACTTACGCTAAAGTCAGTAAATTACAAAGAAGGTCATACCAAAGATCCTACATCAGGTGTAAAATACCTATATGGTATTATAAGTTGGACGTAAGAATGGGTTGGCAGCAGCTCAAGTTTCATAGGTCACCTGTCATCATAACAGCAAATGTGGGATCTAGGACCGAGATTAATGTGTTTAAGAGAGCCTTCTGTGTATTCAGCAATTGTCTTCAGCTGCATTATGTCAGAGTCCTCATGTATCCCTAAACAGATTTGGATCAGTAGCACAAAAATACTTTGCCAAGTGCTGTGGAGCATGAAATTCTGTGGACAATTAAATCAGGTGGCCAGAGGCTGTTACTGTGTAGAAATGACTCCTCTGATAGTTTGGTGCTCAAGAGTCTGTATTTATGGTCAAGTTGTAATCGTTTGTAGAATTTCTTTTGCATTGTCTTGGAAAAGTGTTTCTGTAACCTTTGATTAGGTTAGAGTTTACTTCATTGTCCCTCTTCTAGTGCTTAAACACAACTCCCAGAGAAAAGCACAAGGAGACCCAGAATTCAGTCATTGAGGATTTTCAGCAAGGATTGTACATGGTCATCCTCCTTACAATAACATCCAAAAAGAACAATAAGGAATTAACTTAATTTTAAGTACCAACTTTACAAAAGGTTATAATAATAACAACAAATAATAATAACAACTTAATTTCTGCCATATAATGAGGCTACTTCATAATCCACATTATATTCAGTTATTTATAAATATAAACAAAAGAAACAAATTAAATCTAAACAGTTCTGTCCCCACAGAAACACGGTGAGAAGTAACTCAGAGCTCCCAGAGCATAAGCTGAGTTCACAAGTTTCAGTCTTTCTCCAGTCTTCTGAAGTAAAAGCAGTTCAGTAATATCCTCCCTGCCCTTGCTTTCAGAAATCTCCAACTGGAACCCACACAGACTCTTTCACCTCCTCTGCTGGAATTTGCTAGTCAGATAATTAACCAACCAATCAGTATTAAGTGTAACAGGGCATTTCATTTATATAACAAAAATACAAAACTGAGACTAGCCAAACATAGAGGTCTCTATCCCCACGGTCACATTTCAATAAGAAAAGAGTTGGTGACCCAGACTGATTAAGACAATTTAATTAAAAAGAGTTTGGCTAGAACGAAAGAACATTCAAGGTATACACTTAAAATGAGAGAAGTTAGTTTTCCCTCTCAATTTTCTCAGTCTATAACTAATGCTCCCAGTGCTTCCCTGTGTTGGAAAGTTAACAGCAGCACTAACCTGCGGCAAAATGCTTCACAGATGGGGAAACCAGCCTGTCTTCTGCTCAGTAGCTGAGCTTCTCTCAACCCATGCAGGTCACATTCTTTTGCAAACAGCAGACCTGACTACTTGCCCTAATGGAATCTATGAGTCCAGTTACAGGTAACCTATTGAGATGCCCAAAGCTACCACAACCACTTCCAGAAATTTCTGGACATGGAATGCTAATTGTACATCTACCTAGCAACGATGACCCAGACACAACTCATTCCTCTCTACTTCTCCCCTTTAGATCTCTTAAAGAGATATTTCCGTTAGGTATGTGGGTTACATTGTTATGATTAATTAGTATGATTTTACTTTGACACTTTACAGACAATTTCCTAAATTGTCACAAATCACAGGCAGATTCTTTGGGGCCATGACTGTCATATAGTATGTGTTCACTTGCTGTCTAATTTGAAAGTTTGCCTCTTGGTGCTACCACAGTATAAATGCTAAATAAAAACATCATATTTCTGCTAACCTCTATAAAACGCAAAACATAAAATTGTATGATGGTAATACCATTAGAAATGTGTACATATTTTCCAGCTGTGTCACACAGACTTAACACCTACATGACATATAAAATGGATGACTAGGAAGTATAGGTTTCTGGGGAAGAATCTTTTTGTAGGATAGAGCAGCACTTATGGGCCTTGAATGCAATGTGTCCTCAGTTATACTCTCATGGGTAATTTTTTATTTTAATTGAAATTAGGTCCATGTTATTGGACTTCCTATATACTCTGGCAAAAAATGAGCCAGCATAGTGTTTGATTGTTAAACTTTAACATCATATTTTTTCTGGGGTTAACTTTTCTTTCCTTCTGATTGTTATGTAAGTAATCAAGAAAGGTGCTTTATTCTTAAAATGCATATTCAAAATATGGACTGAATGATGAACCTCTTCATAAAAGTTATGGGGACTAAAGTAGGGTGACCAGATGTCCCGATTTTATAGGGACAGTCCCGATTTTTGGGTCTTTTTCTTATATTGGCTCCTATTACCACCCACTCCCTGTCTCGATTTTTCACACTTGGGGTCTGGTCGCCCTAGACTAAAGAGAATTACTAGCCCAAATTTGTAAACTCTTGTTTAAATTCTCTTGAGTGTAACAATTTTACACAATTAGAAGCAGTTCATAAAAAATTAAATACTTCAAATTCCCTGTGAAAGCCAAGGGGACCATTATCTATCCTGGAAATATTCTCATTTCCAGTCCAACCTAACTTTCAAGGTCTTAGCATCCAACCAGTTCAGTGATTCGAACTGTCTTGTGCAGTGTACAATCCTCAGAATCATAAAGGTAACTTGCTGCTCAGCACTGAGCATGTCCAGGAAGCTTAACCAATCCAAGGCCCAGGGTTAAAGATTCTTCCAGAGATCTTGACCAGAAGGAGAAAGATGTCCATTAAATCCTTTAGCAAAGAGTGTTTACTAAGTATAGTAGCTGGAAGGCAGCAGTAGCTGATCTCAGTTAATAATCTTCTGGGGAGGATATTTTGTTACCATGAAAGGAGTTTTTGTTACCATGAAATCTTTTTTAGAAACAAATATTTTGTCTAACAAAATACCAGAAAAATCCAGGCTGCAGAATTAAATAAATGTTATTGAGCAGCTGTCAGTTATCTTTGACTGAAATTAAAAGCCCAGTTCCACGGTCCTGAAATGGGCAAAACTCCCACTGACTTCAAAACACCTGTTTGCCTACATAAGACTGGGCCCTCAAGGGTATGCCTAGACTGCAGCTGGCAGCATGCCTCCCAGCACAGGTAGATAAACTCCCACTATCTCAGCTTCAGCTACCACACTAAAAATAGCTGTGTAGACATTGTGGCACAGGCAGAGGCTTGGGTTAGCTACCCAAGCACAGACCCAAGGGATTCTGTGAGCTGGAGAGACCAATCTGCTGCCTGAGCTGCAACTTCCACATTGCTATTTTTAGCATGCTAACTCAAACTGAGCTAGTGCAAGTCTGTGTACTCAGGCTGGGAGGCATGCTCCTGGCTGTACTGTAGACATACCCATATTGTGTCAGTGGGAAACTGTTTTCAATCCTTGCCTGTTTTTAGTATAGAAATGCAAACAAGTGTATTATCTAACTTATACTTAGGATTTTATATAGTGCTTTATCCGAATATAAATTGTAAGCTTATGTACTTCTGTCTATGGATAATGTCTTGCTTTTTGTTGATTGGGAGGTCGATGGTCAACGTTTAGTCACTGGTTTGATGACATTAGTTGTGATTTCCTACTTAATAGGGTGGACTGCGTGAAGGCCATCATCTTCCACTGCATGGTGGCATAGGCACTTACAACTCAGGCCCATAGCTTTAAAGAACTTGAAGTGACCCTTACATCTGACCTTAAGATCATGAAAGAGTATTTTCAAAAATGGTGGCTAAGACCAAATCTGAGCAAATCAGCAGTCTATACTTCCCACCTTGGCAACAGAATCTCATAAAACACTTTCACCACAAAATTCAACAGCTAAACAATGTGTTATGTCCCAAAGTCAACATATCTTGGTGTCACTTCTGACCACACGCTGACCTTTCATGACCACCTCAAGAAAGTAGTCTCTAGAACAAAGAGTCACATCAACATTATTCAAAAGTAAGTGGGAACAAGTTGGAGATCAATTGCCCCAGTAGTATGAACATCAGCCTTGGCTCTGGTGCGCTCAGTTGCAGAGCACTGTGCACCTCTGTGGACAAGAAGATGCTGTTGGGATATGTATGGGTTTAGCAGAGACCCGGGAAGCTGCTAATGTGCTGACATGGCTTTAGGGGACAAAGGCATAAGAAGTTCTATAGTTCTTTGTTTAATAAATAAGTTGCCATATTTTGCCCTTCCCTATTGCTTGTAAGAATTGATAAGTGTTGCAGCTGCATAAGAAATGTGGGGATCTAAAGGATACCTTTTGGGTAAAGCAGTGTTATCTCCTCCTCCCTTCCTTTCCCAGCTACATAAACAAACCCTGGCTTATGGCCCCTCCTACCTCCCCTGAGAAATACTCATGGCCCTTCCTCCCTCCCCTAAGAATTACTGACCAGGGAGATATGTGGCAACAAATTGTTGCAAAGAAATATATTTTCAAGGTAAAATGCCTGTATAATATGTGTAATGCTGTGCATAATAGATAGAGTGGGTTTACTAACAAAATGGGTGTTTTTATTACTTAAAAGGGTTTTTGGGGTGTTGTAAAAGATGTAGGCATGTACATACTAACAAACAAAAAGAATGTGCTGTAACAGCTATTTGATATTTATTCAGTGCTTACTGGACAATTGGGTCCAGGGGAACAAGTATCATAATAAAGAAACCTGTACTCATATCTGCCTCTGGGTCAATCTGCTCTTTCTTCTACCAGATGCCATATCCAACTTGTGGATAGGCAGCTGAATCTGACCATGCAAATCAACACTTCAGCAAGGCTTTCTGTATTAGCAAACACTGAACCTCCAGCTCTCTGTCGAGATATAGCCTGGGCACAAGAACTTAAATGCGCTGAATAAAACCCAGAACTTCCCACCTGACAAGCTATGAATAAAATACCCCAATAATTCCTGAAATTGCAAAAACCATAATTGACCACCTTATGTTTCTGGATCTGTCTAGGGAATGGCAAAGTGTCTGGACCTCATCTACCATTCCAAACAAGCACATTATTACTGACTCAACAAGCTGCCATCCCAGTTTTGACCTACCACACAGACTGTGGATCTCATTAAACTGAATCCGAACAAACCATGGAAGCCACGGCCACTTGATGCACAAATGGAAAATAAAAGACTCCCCTTTGTGCAACTGGTGGTAGTGAGTGGCTGTATGTATTATTTGTAGGTGTAACCCCTCAACCAATGTGTCACTTGGAGGATTTCTAAGTAGAAAGCTTATGCAAATAAACTGTAGTCATACTTTCCCTTTTGCACCAACAGATGGTGGAAAAGAATGCCTTCCCCTAAGAAGCTTCTGTCTGCTCTTTCACCTGTTCACCAACAGAAGGTAGTAGCGAGTAGCAGAGCTTCAGGCCACAAAGCTGACACACAATACAAGAGTTGTTGGATATTTGAGGGTATGTTTGCCACAGGGCTGAAGCTTGGCCTTCCTGTATGAGGCGGTACAAACGGGACCTGCAAAGCTGAGCATCCATGGCAGTTATAGTTACTAGTATCTAGAATTATAGGTCTCTATGAACAATTGATGCCAATGAAAACTGGGCAACAGAAAAATACAGTGCGTAACAGCAAAGCCTCAGCTATTTGATATTTATAAATGTACTGAGATATCTAAAAAAAAATACCTAGCAAAAATGTGCAATTTTCCCACATGCTGGGTAACTATATAAATAATTTACCAGAAAAAAAATCAGATAGGACTAATGTCTATATTAAAACCCTTGTGATCCACTTAAAGTAAAATTCTCCTTCCACCCTCTCACTCTACTCACTCCAGAAAGCCTGGGAAATCAGATGAGCTTTTAAACATGCCCTGTAGTTCGATAAATTTGTCACACCAAAACTGGAAGTGAATATCAGAGTCAAAGACACTGAAAACAACCCTGACACCAATCCCCTCCCTTGTAATATCAGAGGCTATTAGATTGTGTGCCTCTGACGATCTCAACTGTTGCAATGTAACATGAGGGAAGAGATCGTCTCTAGCGTATGTTTATACTGCAACTTGGAGTGAGCCTCCCAGGCCAGGTAGATAGACTCATGCTAGAGGGGCCTGAGCTAGCATGCTAAAAATAGCAGTGTGGACATTGCAGTTATAGTTGCAGCTCAGGCTTGTAAGACCACCTGACCTGATAGGCTTGAGAGCCCAAGCTGCAGCATCCACACTGCTACTTTTAGCTTGCTAGCTCAAGCACTACTAGCACGAGTATGTCTAGCTGGGTGGGGAGGCTCATTCCCAGCTGCAGTTTAGATGGACCTTTAGTGGTAGGAATTATGGGCCTGCCCTTACTCCCACTTAAGTCAAGTGGCGTTTGGCCATTGACTTAGTTGGGAGTGGGAGTGGACCTCAAGTTGGGTTAACAGTAATGGAACTGTTTGTATTCTTTGATTTAGATTTAGAAGAAAGGGGCAAATGACTCATGTTTAAGGGAAAAGGATGATTCTAAAGCCTGTGTGCCTTCCTATGCAAGATATAATGTAACCACGTCTTTTTGTTGTTGTTGTTGTAGATACGAAAATCTAAAAATACAGGAGACCTGTTTTCCTTCTATTTTTGCTTAATAAAAAAATCTTTGTTCCACTGGATACAGTTTTTCTGAGTCAATCACCATCATCATCAGGTAATCATATTCCATCAGCACAACAATATTTTAAGTTAATTTTTGCAAGTCTCTAGTGTTATCATGGATTTCAATAACAGCAAATGAAAAGAAAAAAAACCTTCATTTCGTGGCTTATTTGCATTCAATTTCCAAAAAGACTACACTTAAAAAGCGGGGGGAGGGCAGACAATGAAGTGTTTCTAACTCTGAGAGATCTCATGTAATTAAGCCTCCAGCTGCATATATTTGTAATACCACAGACAACATAGTAATTGACATATGTGATTCTGGATCACACTTCAGATTTTAAATTATTTCACTCCACTGAAATGTGTTTAAGTGCCCTACCCAGACACTTTCAGTAATTCAGCTTTTAATGACTATCCTTCACTTCAGTGCTACCTTTGATGTTAAAGTAGTCTAAGAAATAATGTAATTTTCCCACATGCTGGTTGGGTTATAGTCAGATGTTTCTTAAATATTTCATGTAAGAACTCTCCCTGACCCCAACCACTGCAAAAATGTGAGAAGATTTTTACTTATAACAATTTTATATCTTGTAGTTCACTAAATCCACTCACATGATCAGGACCGCAAAACCCACGTTCATTGCTGAACCTGAAATAAGATCAAAGGAACAAATCAAGGGGCTATCGCAGATGTAGAAATACAAGATGTAGCAATAAGTTCAGCATAATTAATGTCCCAAAGATAGCACTGCATTAGACTTTAAAAGGTGCCATCATAGTACTGTGTATCACAATGGATAATTTTAAGGAGTACTCTGAGTTAGTATATGCTCTGTGCTAATAGGCCACTGAACCAATAGTAGGCAAGTGTGAGGATACCAGAAAATATACAATTCACTATTAGTTACCAATTGGGTAATTGAATGCATCTGCCTCTATCATATTTTTTCCATAAAAATCTCTGATCTCTGTACATAAATATATAAAGTAAAAAGAACATCAAGGGGCATTGTTATAAGAGACAAACCCATGCTCTCACTTTGTTTCTATTATATCCAGTGTCCATGTAACAGGATGGCTTGCCCTTGGAATGGAGACATTGAGACTAAGCCATCCCTGATTACAGGATGAGCTCAGGGCACCGGAACAGGGGGCCATGCCCCTTCCCCCCCCCCCCACACACACACAAACTTTTTACTGGCCATAAGGACAAGCAACAGCCGGGAGGGGCGGAGAGGAGCAAGTGGGGGAGCTGGTTTTGGGGGAGAAGTGGTGCTGTGAGGGTGGGGGCTCAGAGGAAGGGGCGGCACGAGGGTGGGGCCTCAGGGAGAAGAGTCAGCATGAGGGCGGGGCCTCAGGGCAAAAAGGTGGTGCGGGGGTGGGACCTCAGGGGGGCAGTGCCGGGTGAGAGCTCAGGGTTCTGGCGCTTGTGGCCCCACCACTTTTAGGGCACTTCCAACGCTCCTGGATGAGCTCGACCTGTGAGAAATCAGATGATTCTTCTATAAAAGGAACCAGCTGACAGGGGCCAGCTAGAGGAAAGAGATTTCAGGGAGCAAGAAGGCTCCTGCAGGGCCCTGAATCAAAAAGAGTCAGAGCAGGAAAGAAAGCTCAGAGCATGGAGGAAAGCTCTCAAGCCAGGGAGAGACCCTGATCAAGACAGAAAAGAGACTGGGATACCCAGAGAGGAAGTAAAGAGGTGAGATAGGAAATGGCACAGGGAAAACTGTAACATGGGTAAAGGAGCTGACCTAGCTGTGCAGTACAGGGCCCTGGGCCAGAACCTAGAGTAAAGGGTAGCATTAGGTTCCCCTACTAGCCCAAAAGATGGGGCATACAACTCCTCCACCACAGTTGTTGAGCCCAGCAAGAGGCAGTAGGCTGAACTAAGAACTGGCTGAGGAAGGACCGCAGAAAGGTCAGAAGGATTTGTTTTGTGTTAAAGACATATTGGGGATTTTTTATGTTGGACAACTGTGACCCTGGACTAAACTTCAAAGTGGACTACACTCCAAAACCAATGCTGGAGTGACCATCAGCAGGGGGTACTAGCCCCACAAGAAAACTGCAATGCTATGCCTGGCCAGGAAGGGGCACCTAGTGATGAGTGGACTTGGTTACAGGCAACTATGGAAAAGGTTTAATGTATAAAAAGCTTCTTAGTATTTACTACTTACCCTTATTTAACTAACACACACACACACACACACACAAATTTTCAGTAATGGTCCAAACACTCCAGCATAAATGCTGCATCTAATGGAGAGAGTGTCTGGAACCATAGCTATAATACCCTGGTTTTATTTTTTTTTTCATTAGGAGGTTGGGGGAGCAGAAGGAATATCTGGTAGAACACAGATTAATCACAATCATCTGCAGCACCTCCAGGTGATTTTTTGAAACATATTATAATAAATTCACCTTGCAGTCAGGGCACATTTTTTAAAAATGAAGTTTACTTTTGCAAACTTCTGAATAGGATAGTTGTCATTAAAACATTTGCCACCTTTTGTTAACACTCTCAGACAACGAGGACCCCAGTAATTGTTGTGAGGCTTCCACTGACGAATGCAGAATTATTATCTTTTGAAAAGGCTGGTTCAATATGAGAAACAGATTTGTATAGGATCTGGACAATTATTTTGTAGGGAAAGAACTCTCTTATCTCATTTCAGTAACTGTCATCACTGCATTTCAGGTCCCCAGTCCAGTTTAGAGCATTACTGAAGTCCACAATCTCCTGAAAATTCCATTATATCAGCAACTTATCTATTTCCATTAACTAACTAAAATATATTTGCTTTGGAAAAATCTAATGGCTTGTTACATGATATTTTTTAATTGAAGGAGCTTGAGATCATTTTACTGATTTGTCCCTGCAGATTTTTTTGGTCATGGACTGGGATGCGCAACCTTCTGCAAGCTTTGGGCTACATTTTAATTACTCACTGGTAGTAGGGATAATCTGGACAACATATACTTCATTCAATGTATTTATTAATGTCTTTTACGTTTGTTTGTTTTAGATGGGTTTCTAAGGCGCCTTTAATGCTCTCTAGGTGTGCATACTCAGCTAACTGTCCCTCCTATCCTCCTTGCTAAAAAATGAGAAAACCCATGTCTTTCTCCCTTAGGCAAAGGGATAGATCTGGCATAAATAGACAGACTTTGCAAAATATTCTGAAGGTCAACTAACTCAGGCTCACAGACTGAACCCAAAGTTTCCCAAACACCACCAGAATTTCAGTGAGCAAAGTGACTGAAATTCAATACGAGATGATGTCATGTGTCCTGCTCCACTATCAAACATGGGCATGCAACCACAGATGTAACCAATCCAGTCTATGTCCAATCAGTTTCATCTGCAAAGTACATGGAAAACTCTACTGAGAAATAATCAGTTCGGTATTTATTTATTATTTCTATAACTGTAGCACCTAGGTTTCTTGTCATAGACCAAGATCCCTTATTCTAGGTGCCGTACAACCCAGAACAAAAAGACTGTGCCTGCCCCAGATAGCTTATGGTTTAAGGCAAGAGACTTCAGATGGATACAGACAGATGAGGTATACAAGGAAACAGTACGGCAATATTGGTTGGTGTGATAGGCAGTGGCAGAGCCGCCGGGGGGGGGGGGGGGGCGCAAGTGGGGCAATTTGCCCCAGGCTCCGCATGGGCCCCACGAGCCCTGGCCCGGCGGCAGTCCGGGTCTTTGGCGGCATTTCGGCGGCGGGGGATCCTTCAGTGCTGCCGAAGACTGAGAGCAACTGAAGGGGCCCCCACCACCGAAATGCCACCGAAGACCCGGACCGCCGCCGGGTGAGTACAAGCGCCGCAGCCAGGGCCGGAATCAGGCCCCACGCCCCTAAGAGGGCTCCGCAATGTCCTGAAGGAGCTGCCGCCAAAGTCCCTCCATGGTCTTTGGCGGCAGCTCAATCGCTGCCACAGAGGAAGGATCCTCCGCCAAAGTGCCGCTGAAGGCACCGTCAGCCGATTGAGCTGCCGCCGAAGTCCTGGCATTGTCAGTGGTGGCAGCTCAATCATCGCCGCTGCCTTCGGCGGCATTTCGGCAGAGGATCCTTCCACCACGGCAGCGATTGAGCTGCCTCCGAAGACAGCGGCGGGACTTCGGCGGCAGCTCCTTCGAATCAGGCCTTCAGTGCCTAAAGCCAGCCCTGGCCACAGCTCCCCAACTTTGCCCCAGGCCCCCTGAATCCTCTGGGCGGCCCTGGGCAGTGGTCTCAGCACACCAGTGTACTAATAGTTGCCAACTTTTTTGTAGTCATCACAGCAAAATAGAGTTTTCAGGAGGAATTTGAATGAGAATAATGAGGAAGCTTGTGGATGATTGCAGGGAGTTTCTCCCAAGCATGAGGGGCAGCATGGGAGAAATCACAAAGGTGCTTGTTTGAAAACTTAACAAATAGGCAATAAAGGCTGGAGGTAACATTTGATAGTGAGTGAGAAATGAAAGGTAGGGTGAAGGATAGCCTGTGAAGGGCCTTGAAAGTAAAGACAAGCAGCTTATGTTTGATGTGATGGAAAAGGGGGAACCAGTAGAGGGGTGACATGTCCAACTGATGGGCTAGGAAAATGATCGATCCAAGCTTGACTTCAGCACCAGCACTCTAGCCACCACTGTTCATGCAGCATGCTTCATCTGTCACAAGCCATCTGAACAGACCTGTGAGAAAATTTCAGATAGAGGAACATTTAGGAGTCACTGTATCAATGACCAAAGACAAGATTTTTTTTTTAAGTGACCTACAAAGCCAACAATACAGTGATCCATTGGTTGTGCAGATTTCTCCCTCAGAGTTCCTACACCCGAGGGGAAAAGAGTGAGCCCAGACTCCAAACCAGAGACATTATTCATCTGACCATTACAATGGTGTAATCCTCATCAACTCTATCTTCCATGCTTAGAATAATGACAGGGTGAAGACCATATCCACATATAGACAATGTCAAAATCCATGGAGTATAATCCCATGACTGTCATGGTGGCCATGAGAACCTGAGTAAACCTAGAAAAAGTAGTTACCTACCTGCAACTGTTATACTTCAAGATGCGATGTAGTCATGTATTCTATGTGGGTATGTGAGGCTCATGCCCCAGAGCACTTTTCCTAGCACTACCCATAGGGGCAGCACTCATGCTCGGTAGCCATATCCCTTCCCCTGGCTGTATAAGGGTGATACCGCTCTGATCCCCTCAATTCCTGCACACCGAAGTCAGAAGTGCAGACTGCAGTGCAGAGGGGCTGGAGGGCAGGTTGTGCAATATATCTGCATCACATCTCAAAGAACAATAATTCCAGGTACAGTAGTTAACCATTTTTTCTTCATCGAGTAGATGCAGCCATGCATTCTATGTGGGTGACTTGCAAGCAGTACTCATAGGAGGTGGGTTCAGAGTCTATTTAAAAAAGGACTGCAGGATGGCTTTTTCACAGTTTGCATCTGATTTGGATGCAGCTGTAATGCCATAGGGGTTTGCAAAAGAATGCACAATGGACCAAGTGGATGCCCTGCAAATGTCCAATATAGGAATGTCATTTAGAAATGCCATTAATGTTGCCTGAGCTCTTGTGAAATGAGCTCTTACTCACTGAGGAGGCAAAGCCTGGACTACTTTGTATGCTGTCATGATATAGGAAGTTATCCACCTGGAGATTTTCTGTGAAGAGACGGCTTGACCCTTCATTCAGTCTGCATATGAAACAAACAGAGGAATGGAAAGGTTTAATTCTGTCCAGATAAAATGCTAACCACTGCCTGACATCCAAAGTGTGGAGATGCTGCTTCTCTGGGGTTGAACACCAGGGACACACACTTTAGGGAAGAACACCAACAGACATACAACTAATTTCAAATGAAACTGGGGAACCACAGAGTCACTTTGTCTTTGGGAAATTGCATGTAAGAGGCTCTACCATCGAAGCCTGCAACTTGCACACTCTCTGGAAATGTTATAGTCACAGGAAAGGCAGAAAGTTAAGAAGAAGTTGCCAGAGCCTTGAATGGCAGTACCATAAGAGCTGCTAAAACAATATTATGGTCTCACAAAGGAATCAGCTCAAAAACCTCACTGTCGTGGAGTTTGAAAACACTGACTTCCCATGGACAGGCAGATGAAATGTTGATATTGCCTCCAGGTGGACTTTTAGTGGACTAACTACAAGGCTAGAAGACTGACGGAATAGCATGTACTACAAGATGTTCGGGATACAAGTCCATGTTTGTTGAACTCCCTGGTCTAATGAAAATACAGAGAAAGGTTTCCACATGGCCCTATAGGCCATGCTAGTGGAGGGCTTCCTACTGTTAAGCAAAACCTGACAGATATCATTCCTCCTTCTCATCTAACCATGCAGCATCAATGCTGCGAGATGTAGGGAGCTGAGCACTGGATTCAGAACCTGACCATAATGCTGAGACATGAAGTCAGGGTGAAGAGGAAGAGTTATGGGAGGCCATTCTGATAATGTGTGGAGGTCAGAGAACCAACATTGTCTTGACCATGCTGAAGCAATGAGAATGAGACTGGCATGGTTCAATACCAGTTTGAGAATGACCTGTGGGATGAACGTAATTGGAGGCAGGGCATACAAGAGTGCAAATTTCCAGCTCAGGTGAGAAGCATTGATCAAGGAGCCTGGACTGAGAGACCTTCGGGAACAAAACAGCTGGCATTTCTTATTTTCTCTAATTGCAAACAAGATGCATTGCAGGATACTGGGCTTCAGAGATCACTTGTGATTCAGGAAGAAATTCCTGCTGGGGTGATCTGCCAGGTGTTTGTGAAGCCCAGGCAAGTGATTGGCCATGGGATAATGTTTTTCCCGATGTAAAACTACCAGAATCTGATCGCCTCCTAACCAATCATGCTGGAGTGTGCTCCCGAAGCCTGTTCACATACTCACCAGTGTTCCCTCTAATTTTTCCCACACATATGCAGAATGAATTTTGTTATGTGCACCAATATGGAGTTGATGTGTGACACACCACCTCCATATTGGTGAACATAACAAAATTAATGTGGTAGGAGTGGGGGCAAGGGGTTCGGAGTGTGGGAGTGGGCTCAGGGCTGGGGCAGAGGGTTGGGGTGAGGGGGTCAGAGCTCCGGCCAGAGGTGCGGGCCCTGGGGTGGGGCTGGGGATGAGAGGTTTGGGGTGTAGCCCCAGGGAACCTGCAATGGGAAGAGAGGACTCTACCCATCTCTCTCTCCCCACAGCAACACCTGGGCTGGGGGAGGGAGAGGCACCTCTCCCCTCCGCGGCAAGTCCAGAGCTGGGTTCGGGCCAGGGGACGGGTGCCCCAGCCGTGGTAGGTCTGGGCCGGGGGAGGGGCACCCCAGACGCAGCAGGTCCAGGCTAGGGCTGGGTTTGGACCAGTGGAGGGGCGCCCCTCCTCTGACGACAGCAGGTCTGGAGCTGAGTTGGAGCCAGGGGTGGGATGCCCCTCACTCGGCCGCAGCAGGTCCCAGCCGGGCGGGTTCTCTGAGCACCTGTGCAATGCTCAATAGGCTGCTGCGCGGTCAAATGGCCGCACAGCTTACAAGGAACTTAGATACTCACCAACAATATCACCGCAATGTAGTATGAGAACCACTGAACCGCTGATGTGATCCTGAAAGGTTTGACAAGTACTTTAGATGGCACAAATCTCCAGGACATTGATATGTAAAGAACCTTCCTTTTTCAACTCTAGGCCTTGAAGCTTCGGTAACTCCAAATGTACTCCCCAACCTGTTAAGGAGGCATTGTTGACAATAGTTCTCATCAGTGGAGACTGAACAGAGGAAATGCCCATGCACACAATCCCGAACTGTCCAACACTATAAGGAATATAGGATCAGCAGAGGAAGATGGACTACACTGTGCAGATGATAGACTGACTTCAGCCACATTTTAAGAGGAAAAAGGCGTGGCCTGGCATATCGGTCTCCCTGTGTGTATGAAGCCATATGACAGCATATTCAGGCTGTGGTTGAGGGTTGGAACTGCAGATCGAAATGTAAGCATCAAATCACCTGTAATCATTTAGTCAGCAGAAATGCTCTTGAATTCACAGAGTCTAACAGGGCCTCAGTAAACTCAGATCTTTGAATTGGAACCAATGTTTTCTTCCCGCTGTTTATAAGACCCAGATGATTGAGCATAGCATGAACTGTACATAACAGAGGAGGTCCTCTCTGGACTTGCGCCCCCAGTAACCAATCATCCAGATCCAGGCAGATATGCATTCCCCTCTTCCTGAGATATGCTGTCATCACAGCCATGCATTTGGTAAAGAGCCGGGCGCATGGAGGGGCTGAAGGACAGAACTGTGCTGGTCCACCCTGACAAACCAGAGAAACCTCCTGTGGCTCAGGAGAATTGCTATATGAGGTTGAGAACAGGTCTCATCCCTCCCTTGGACTTGGTAGCCAGGAAATACCAGGAGTAGAATCTGCATCCTCAGTGCTGCAGGAGGACCTCCTCCACAGGCCCCATGGTCAGTAGAGACTGAACCTGCAGGAGAAGCAGTATCTCATGAGACGAGTCCCTCCCATGAAGAGCGACAGAGTAGGAGGGGTAGGTAGTGGGGGGATGGGGGGGGGAAGGATGAAGAGGAACTTGATGGCACAACCCAATCTGACTGTGTTTAGGACTCGTTGTTTGTTGTGATCAAGTCCCAAACACTGTAAAAGCCCAATCAACAAAGTCAAATTTGAAGAGCAATGTCTGCTGGTTGGTGATGTGCAACTGCAGGGAAGAGGCGGTATAAATCTTTATCCCTCTCAAGTCCATCCTCTTGGACTCTCTCTCTCTTTGGGTGTAGATATATACCTTCAGTCACTACCGGGGAATTAGGAGCTGGTGGGAATAGAAAACCTCAAACCCCTGTGCGGGAATGAGGTATCGTTTCTCTGAATGCTTTGCTGTAGGAGGTAAAGAAGCTGGAGTATTCCAGGGGGGCTTTGCAGGCTCCAGAAGTGCCTCATTTATCATAAGGGCTACTTTTCTTGGAGTTAATGGTTGGAGAATATCCAGGAGCTCATACATTTTCTCTTGGAGGAATTTTGCCTGGATTGAGGTAGCAGCCATGTGCCTCCGGAGCTCCCAGTACACCTTAAAGTCCTCTGGCACAGAGAGAGAAATATTCCAGAATGGTAGAATCATCCAGGAAGGAGGCAGTTTGCTGCGTCAGTGACTGATCTTGTTCTCGTACCACAGGATCCATTCATAGGAGCCACACAGCACCAGAGGGAACAGACTCATCAGTCACGGGGGCCACTGTCAGGATGGGTGATCTTGCTCTGAAGCAGGTCAAAGAGTAGGACCAAGGAGTATCCCAGGGATTCCAAGGAGGCCACTGGGCATATGGATAAGGCATAGGTGGCCACTGTCCCAACTGCACAACAGATGCCGATCTCAGTGCTGATAATGATCTGAAGGCAATTTCTGGTGACTACCCAGTGAGGAGGTGGATGACAACCCCGACATGGATCTTGAAGAATCCTAGAAGTTCTGTGGTGACAATGGGGAAGCCAGTCCCAATAGGGCAAACAATCTGTCAGATGCATTGGAAGTGCAATAAGGAGATGGCATCAGTGCTGAAGAGGATGGGGAATCATCACCAGCAGCACCGAATGAGACACATTCCCACCTGGTTCTGGGAGAGGCATTTGCACCAAGGCCTGAACAGAAATTGATTATGGGATCTGATGCCAAGACAATGATGGTGCCAAAAGATGCCCCAGTATTGAGAGTACCAGGCCCAGCCTTGACTCTGTAGGCTGTGACCCAGGCAGTGTAAGTTGTGGTGCCGATGGACTCGGAAGCTCTGTGACATGGCCAGGAGGTGGCAAAGGCACAATGGAGGATAAGCCAGTAGACACCATTATGACGTTGCACCTCATAATGCTTTATGGGAATATGCTTATGAATGTATATATGACATAACTGGAATATGTTTTATGCTACATATGCCATGTAACATATCTCTGTAAAGGTTACGAGCTATTGAATATATTCATCCTATTTGTATGCATGTATCATTTTTGTATTTGAAGTTATGAATATTGGCTGTGTACTTGTTTGAGTTTAAGTAACCTTAGTAAAGCATTTAGTCTGCTTCTTGAGAAAGGAATGTGCAAATTAAGTGCCCAATCAAGAAACACTTAACTCACAATGGATCTTGGAAGACTCTAATCCACCTAAGAAGTCTTCCTGGAGACATTCAAACTAGCACGTGGACAATGACTGCTGCCTGTAAAAACAGAGTCATTCATGGACATGTGACTTGCCCATGTGACTCCAAAATTCCATCTTGGAGCTGGATTTTCCACAGGAGAGAGGAGGGGGTCTCCACCCACAAGAGAATCTATTTAAGCCCCTGGGAGACCCCTCCATTTTGTCTTCACCTGGCTCAAAAGATAGCCTCTCCACCCCCAAGGGATACCTGAAAGAAACTGGAACAAAGGACAGTAACCACAGGGGTGTGTGATTGATTGCTGGACCCAGACTAGATGGAGGCTAGTCTGTAAAAGAAGCTTACTAGAACATCTCTGAGGGTGAGATTTCATCTGTAATCACTTTCTTACTGTATTAGGTTTAGACTTGCATGTTTTATTTTATTTGGTAATTTACTTTGTTCTGTCTGTTATTACTTTGAAATACTTTAATCCTACTTTTTATAGTTAACAAAATCATTTTATACTTATTAACTCAGTATGTATTAATACCTGAGGGGGGGGGAGGCAAACAGCTGTGTATATCTCTCTATCAGTGTTATAGAGGGTGAACAATTTATGAATTTACCCTGTATAAGCTTTATACAGGGTAAAATGGATTTATTTGGGGTTTGGACCCAACTGGGAGCTGGACATCTGAGTTTTAGAGACAGGAACACTTCTTAAGCTGTTTTCAGTTAAGCCTGCAGCTGCTGGGGGATGTGGTTCACCATAGCACCAAAGAATTCCTGAACCAATGGAGAGTCTGGAATTGAGAGGCAAAGCAGATCTCATGTCACCTGGTATGCCATTGGCATGGAGACCCTCGGAGCTGGTGTTGACATCATTGACACCAGGCTCAACGGATTCCCCATGGCCAGAACAGGTTGATAGTACAGGTCCTCCCTGCTTTTGGAGACATACCAGGGAGTGGTTTGATGGACCTTCTCCATAGCATGTACCAGAGGGTGTACGGTGCTGGTCAGCACTCCTTTTGGAAGAGGAGTCTCTCTGATCCCTAGAATGCTTCTGGTTCATTTGATGAGACCTTTTCCTCACACTCCAGAGGAGGGTGAATGATCGCTCTTCCTTTTGAGGGAAACAACAGAGCCTGAACAAAGAGTGGCATCATTTGCCAGGTCCAAAGGTGACCACCGATCAGATGAGGGCCTCAGTTCCAAAGTGGGCCCCATGACCTGCTCCACAAGGTGCTGCTTCAGCTTCAAGTATCTCACCAACTGGGTCCTCTTTGTGACAAATTTTCAGATGGAACACCTCTCTTTAATGTGTCCCTCACTGAGGCACATCAAGACCTTGTGAGGGGGTTGCTGTTTGGGATGCACCACCTACATAACGAACAATGCTTGAACCCTGGGTGAGGGCAGCCAAGTACTTTAGCGAACACTAAATCTACACTTAACTAAAGCTGAGGTACTACTAGTATTATATACAAGGAAAAAGTTCTCAGAAACAGACAAAAATGTGAGGTGAAGACCCCATACAGAACTCCAACTCTAGGCCACTGGTGGTGAGAAGAAACTCAGGGACTGAGGGGGGTGATACCCTTATATGGCAGGGGGTGAGGATCATCCCTATGGGTATGGCTAGGTAAAGTTCTCCAGCTCTTGCTCACACACCCAGATAGAATACATGGCTGCATCTACCCAAAGAAGATGATTAATTATCCACATAAGCCTATGCACATTTAAAAGCAGGTCATATACAAATTCAGTCAACCCAACCAGTAACTCCCAGGTGGGGTATAATAAATTGTGTATAAACACAGTTCTGGAGTGGGTGGAAGTCTATCCTTAAGATCTGATGCAACTGGCATAGACCATTACACTCCTCAACCCTACCAAGGCTCATACTGAAGTGAAGGTTCTTCTGGACACAAATAGGATTCTAATGGTCTTGCAGTGATCTACCAGCCAGCTCTGAATTGTACAGACTAATAAAATCATGGATTATGATAACCGTATTACCCAGGTCACCTTTGTTAAGCACCCGAGTTAATGGGAAGATGTGGGTTTTGTCAACAGTGACAGAGAACATGGGAAGAGGGGAGGACATGAGTTGAAAATTAAGAATAAACATTCTTCAAAGTTTCGGTGCCTAATCGTCTTCTTAGTTCTGCCCTATGGTTTTCTGTCAGGTGATATTTATTTACACATTCTTGTTTCTTTCTCTCTTACTTGTAAAACCTAATCTGAACTCCTAACTCTGCCAACCAACTTTAGAAAGATAGGAAGTACTAAATAATTAGATAGTTCTCATAGGAAGAATGCAGAGTTGTGCACTTTTTCTACAGGGCCTGAAAACTGTAACTCATTTCTACCTTGTTGATGGAGAGAAAATCTGAATTCATAGCCCACACAACATTTGATTCAGCAAGTTGAGTAGATGGACCAAGGGAGAATGAATATATGGAATATACTGTGATGAGAGAAGAAGTTCTCTATATTCGTGGCGCTTTCTCCATTTTCTTTCTTTTGGTTAGCTTAAACATGCTTGCCAAAAAAAATCTCAAAGTGAGTGGTGCTACTTTCCTTATTCAGAAAGGAAAAAAATTAGATTTGAGAGAACCTCCAGTAAGACCAGGGGCAATAGGGATCTCAACTTTGGAAAGTACCTGTTTACCGAAGAGTAGGTGACTTAGTAGATCTTTTCCATATCTGACAACTGTGATTCTACAGTTGCTGGCCCCTGTCACTAGCAGTAAAGAGAGGAATTATCCATCAGTTCCAGATTGGTGGATAGTTTGAGGGTGCAGAACAGATCTTACAGTCTATGACTTCAGCTTGCATTTGTCATAGGTTGAGGTAACATGAAGAAATTAAGCAACAGAGGGTCCTGTGGCACCTTTAAGACTAACAGAAGAAATTAGTGTCATATTGAACATACTGAAAGCAATTCCAGAGAAACAGAAGAATTCGACAGAGCTTGATCCATGATATCTGACTGGCTTTATTTCATTGAAATAATGTGCACTGCTGACTTTCAAGTTACTGGTAAGAGGAAAAGATGAGTTTAAAGAACCTTGAGTATAAGTAGGACAAGACAACACCTTGTACGTGCTGAATTCATATAGCTCCACCAGGCAGTAAGCAGGCTATTACAACTTTATTGTTTCAGGATATAAGCCTATTATACTCTGCAAATGAATACACTGACATTTTACTGTATTGGTTGAAAAGATTAACAGTTCACAAAGCAAACTGCCAAGTGTGGCAAATTAAATATATTAAAATGTGCAAGTTAAAAATTCTATACTTCTTGCACTATAAACTTACATACAATACAGCTTAAAAGGTCACAGGGGCTCAGTTAATAATGCACTGGCCTGTCAACTTCGTAGATGGAATTTAAATCTGTTAGATTGCAGTAAGCCATGACAGGGTGTGGTTTCTAGACCATTTAGAAATGCTATAGATTCATTGTGCAGTAAGAAGGGACCCTAAAGTATACTAGTGTCACTAGTATACTAGTAAACGTGGCAGGATTATTTTAACACTATTATTAAAAGAATCCTTTGGGTGAAGCTCCAAATGTTTGAAAGTTCAGTCAGGCCAAAGACTGGCTAATTGATTCAGGCATCTGAATTAATCAAAGCTTTGGAAGAGCCCTCATCATGTTGCCCCCTTTTGTCTTTGCTTTAGGGAAACAGGAGCAGGACTAGGCCCAAGCAGAAGTACAGAGGCTGTGAGAAACTGAAGGAGGTGAAAGCAAGTTGGAGAAAGAGGAGGGGGAGGGTTTTTGGAAATCCTCACCTGTAATATTGTGAAATGCTAAGAACAACTTCCTGCATTTTAAGAGAGACACAAATATTTCTGCAAAGAGGGACAAATTCTCAAATATACACTAGCATTAACGTCACCAGAACTCTGTCAAATACTGCCAAACACCAGCTGAGTATCTAGCCCCAAAAATGTATGCCAAAAATGTGATCATCCACTCAGTACTTAATTGGGATTCTAGAGTAAAATAGTATGGCAAGACAGGCCCTGTTTAAATACCTATAAATGTGCACTCAACACATAGACTCCCATCTTATCTCCTGTATCTTATATTTCCCATTAGATACATACAGAAGTGTATACATGGCTTGATTTTAAAAAGGAGCTTCAGCCTTTGCATATGTATGTTGGTATCTATGTGTTTACTTTTCAAGCACTAACAGGCAGTGGACTGATTCTGTCAAATGATTTGCAGGGATTAGTGCTTGAAAACATAGCATGCAAGTATTTGCACTCACAGATTTGCACACGCAGTTTCTTCAGTCCTCACTTTAGCTGTGGTATTGGGCCTACTGCTTTCCTCCACTAAAACGTGTGCCTCTTCTACTAATGTAAGAAAGTGGTGTCCCTGACAGCATTTGGGACATTCCACCTGGCAACTGTAGAGAGGTTAAGGGGGAGATTGTACTGAATTTTCTCAAACCTCAAAGAAAGGTCAGGTTTTGTGACAATCCCTAGTTTTTACATTTCCCACCCAAACTGATTGAATATATCTTTTAATATAGGGCTAGGGATTCACTCTTTCCTGCACCACTCCCTTTGTTCCACACAGTCCCAGTATGGAGTAGTCTTCAACAAGACTACACCATCTCTGCAGCCCCTGGTGTAGGTGCTTACTTCTTAACCCAGATAATACAGCCAATACTTCACGGTAGAAGAACTAGACTAACACTTTTTTATCAGCTATTTTTAATGCAATTCTTTTATTTTGCTTACTCTTTTGTGTACACTTTTTGGTTATATAAACTCTGCTCTTTCATGGCTGGTGACACAGCCACCAGACCAATTAAGGCTTTTTTTGTGCTCCTTCTTTTGAAATGTGCTGGGCCAGCCTCTCTGCTTCATAGCACTTCTTTCCAAATAGGAGGCTTTCAACTTTTACTTTCTATTCAAAAGTCTCTATCAAGAGAATTCAATAACTTATTTTAACTAAAAGACTGAGGCTCAGATGTCAGTGATGATCTACTAAAAGTGGCTGAGAGAAGGCTGGTTTAGTTTAGATAAAAGATAAAGGAGATAAAAGAAACCTACAAGTTTTAATTTGAGATAGATGCCCAAAGAACATTAAGTATACACCTTGACATTTTTCTAGTTCTGCTTCACCTGCTGTTGTCACACACCTAACAAACATATTGGTAGCCAGAATGCAAAGGAGATGGTTTGTGTACTGATTGAAATTCTTGATCATTGCTTTGCAAAAAATTTTAAGTCTGAAACAAAGATTTTCACAAAAAATAAGAAAATAGTAATAATTCACATGAGTAATCCCACTGAAATCAGTGGCATTACTCACAATTCATAAACTTAAGGGCACAAGTAAGTTTTTGGAGGATCAGGACCTTAACATCTATAGCAGTGGCTCTCAAGCTTTCCCCCCCCCCCCCCCCCACGGACCACTTGAAAATTGCTGAGGGTCTCGGTGGACCACTTAATGATCTTTCCAAATGTTGTTTGTACCATTAGCTAGCTGTTGTAAAGTGCTTTGGATAAAAGAGCTATATAAAAAAATATACCTTAATAATAATAAACTTTTTTTGTTCTACAAATAAAAACACACAACTCATATTTTAATATCAGTAGTCTTACCTTTCTAATCCTATGGATGTGCCCTCTCTCCCTCACCACTGCAGCCCCCAAGCTGGGGCTGGGAAGGAGGGGGTCTCTCCCTCTCTCCCCCACCATGGCAACCCCTGAGCTGGGGCTGGGAAGGAGGGGGGTCTCTCCATCACCACAGCAGCCACAGAGCTGCCTGGGAAGGAGGCCATCTCTCCCCGGCAGCTGCAGCTCTGGAGCTGGGGAAAGTTGCCTCTCTCTCTGGCCGCCGGAGCCCTGCACATCCCAAATTCCCCCCACCTCCTCTTCTCACTCCACTTTCCCCTCCCACCTACCTCCTTTTCCCCGCAAGGCCACCACCTCACCTTACATGTGTGTCTTCTCCAGGGTCCAGGCACCTAATTAGTGGAGCCATGCCTTCGGTGCATGGGTGGCCCTTCATTCTCTTGTGCATGGCCACCCAGGCGCGCACCTTAGAGGGAACTATCCGCAGACCACCTGAATGGAGCTCGCAGACCACTGGTGGTCCACGGACCACAGTTTGAGAAGCTCTGATCTGTAAAATACTATTAGTTTCATCTTATTAAATTTCTTAGAAAGAGTTCCTGTAAAGTCCACAGAGTTTAATAGAGAATGAGATACATTCTGTAGAATTTTTAAAACACATAGAATTATTATTTATTAATTTTGAGCACCCAAAATATGTTGGGAATTATTTTTCTGCTGTAGAATTGTACGGTTTGGTTTAAAATTTCTGTAGAAAGGAAACTGTACTCTATTACATTCTGTAGGTCTTTTCCATAAGAGGATGCTTGGAATCTGACCTTGCATTGCCTTACTTAATGCTCAGCTTTGTTACACATGTATGCTAGTGTAGAGATGTACAGTAACATTTTTTAAACATTTGTGACTTTTAGGAGAAGCCACAGTGAATATTAAACCCAAGTTTCCACTGCAGCTTCCTAGAACCAACACTGCCTTCTCTATTATATGCAATGACTCTCTTTGAATTTTTTATGTACTGCTTTTCATAATTCATAACTAGGAGTAATATGATGAAATTCAGAAAATGAAAATTTAGGCTGAATATCAGGGAAAACGTTATGATGTTGAGTTCTAGACTTATTATCATTATCATTTATTACCATTATTTTGTATTTGTTATAGAAAGCCTGAAGTATGGGACACTGCAGAGCGAAGACAGTGCCTGCACCAACTTTAAACACACGTTAGCTAGGTATCTAGCCTTTTAAATCAGCATAGAAGCTCTGCTGAAATCAAAAGAGATACATCGGGGTTCTCAAACTGGGGGTCAGGGAGTCACCAGATTATTACATGGGGATCGCGAGCTGTCATCCTCCACCCTCAAACCCCACTTTGCCTCCAGCATTTATAATAGCGTTAAAAATAAAAAAGAGGATTTTCATGTATATGGGGGGGGAGGTCGCACTTAAAGGTTTGCTGTGTGAAAGGGGTCACCAGTACAAAAGTCTGAGAACCACTGAGCTACATCAATTACACCAGCTGAGGATGTGACTCAACATTTAGACCTAAGATCAGATCAAGGGACTTAGGAGGAACAAAGAATTAAGCCTTGTCTACATTACAGGGACTACAGAGGCATAGTTATGGCACCAAAGCTATGCTGGTATAACCCTGCTGTGTAGATGCAGCCTATAACAATGGAAGGGGTTTCTCCATTGCTGTAGGAACTCCACTTCCCTGAGCAATGGTAGCTAGGTCGACAGAAGTATTCTTACATCAGCCTACCTGTGTCTACACCAGGGGATTTGGTCAGCATAGCTAAAGCGCTCAAGGATGCAGGTTTTTCACACCCCTGTGAACCATAGCTCTATTGACCTAAGTTTTAAGTGTAGACCACACTTAAGGCAGCTGTAGCTGAAGGAGGATGGGGTTAGATGGGAGGGGAAATGAGTGGAGATCCCAATCCCAATGAAGAGCAGAGAAAGCTTGGTGGGAGCTGAGCATTAATGCAATAGCAGTAGGCAGTGATAAGAGGTAGCTGTGGTAAAGTGAAAATGTACTGGTAATCAGTGAAATTGGTACACACAAGTACTATAAGCCATTTACAGTAAATGAAAAGTATAAGAAAATTAGACGAGAGATGTAAATAAAATGAAGTCACAGGTAAAACTGAAAATGACAAGTGTTAATGACGTCATTGTCTTTATGAGGTAGCAAATGGCCCAAGGGGCGTCCTCATAGGTAACTGCAGACAAGGTGACTGTGCAGTGTGAGGGATAACTTAATTCTCAATAGTGATAAGCAAAGTAAGCAGAGGGATTAATATGATAATATATACTTCCTTAAAAAATATTTCCCAGAACTGTGTTTTGTGCTATATCCCAACATCTTGGAAACTCTCCAACTCACTGAAAGCTTGGTTCTCTACAACAGTGCTTGTAGCCTCAAGGGGAGAGGCCTTAGCCAAACAACTCATGTTGCTTGGATGGGATAGAAGCTTGGCTCAGTGACTTGGCTGACCTGTCAGCTAAAGAATGGGTACCATTTCAGAGACCAGGGACCTCAGACAAATTTGAAAAGATTTGAGCTAACTTTTTAGAAACCTTTGATTAATTCCTAGCAGATGGGAAGTGAAATGTTGCTCTCCTCCCCTGCCCACCTTCCCTCCTTTCACTTTTCATTCCTTTTTGTTCTTCTGTCTTTTTTTCAGAGTAGCAGCCGTGTTAGTCTGTATCTGCAAAAAGAACAGGAGTATTTGTGGCACCTTAGAGACTAACAAATTTATTACAGCATAAGCTTTCGTGGGCTACAGCCCACTTCTTTGGATGCATATAGAGTGGAACATATATTGAGGAGATATATATACACACATACAGAGAGCATGAACAGGTGGGAGTTGTCTTACCAACTCTGAGAGGCCAATTAAGTAAGAGAAAAAAAAAAAAACACTTTTGAAGTGATCATCAAGAAAGCCCAGTACAGACAGTTTGATAGGAAGTGTGAGAATATTTACAAGGGGAGACAGATTCAGTGTTTGCAATGGCTCAGCCATTCCCAGTCCTTATTCAATCCTGAGTTGATTGTATCTAGTTTGCATATCAATTCCAGCTCAGCAGGAACCTATCCTTGTAACAAAGCCCGATGCCAACTCTGTCCACATATCTATTCAAGTGGCATCATCATAGGACCTAATCACATCAGCCATACCATCAGGGGCTCGTTCACCTGCACATCTACCAATGTGATATATGCCATCATGTGCCAGCAATGCCCCTCTGCCATGTACATTGGCCAAACCGGACAGTCTCTATGCAAAAGAATTAATGGACACAAATCTGACATCAGGAATCATAATACTCAAAAACCAGTGGGAGAACACTTTAACCTGTCTGGCCATTCAATGACAGACCTGCGGGTGGCTATCTTACAACAGAAAAACTTCAAATACAGACTCCAACCAGAGACTGCTGAGCTGGAATTGATATGCAAACTAGATACAATCAACTCAGGATTGAATAAGGACTGGGAATGGCTGAGCCATTACAAACATTGAATCTATCTCCCCTTGTAAGTATTCTCACACTTCTTATCAAACTGTCTGTACTGGGCTATCTTGATTATCACTTCAAAAGTTTTTTTTCTTACTTAATTGGCCTCTCAGAGTTGGTAAGACAACTCCCACCTGTTCATGCTCTCTGTATGTGTGTGTGTGTATATATCTCCTCAATATATGTTCCACTCTATATGCATCCGAAGAAGTGGGCTGTAGCCCACGAAAGCTTATGCTCTAATAAATCTGTTAATCTCTAAGGTGCCACAAGTACTCCTGTTCTTTTTGTCTTTTTTTCTTGTTTCTTTCCTTATTTGGGGGGGGGGGGGGGAGAATATAAATACAAAGCAATAAGAAAACCTCAGGCTGGAAATCTCACAAAAACGTATTTCATCACAACATTCCTAACATGTCCTTTCAATATTTCTCTGAGCCAGAATTTTTCTATTTTAGTGTTAAACCATCGCCAAGGCAAAAGAACATTTTTAATGAGAGGAAGTAACATGGCTAAAAGAATAATATTTCAAAAATGGAAAACATGTATTATTGACTACTCTAGATTGACCCTGTGCTGATTTGAAAGACTTCTCACTTCAAAGGCCTTGTTCCTTTACTGAATAATTTGTTCATATAGATAATTTACTTTCTTTGAACAAAATATATTTCACAGAGATATTTCTCAATTAACATTTTATTCACTGATGGTCTAACTCTCTAGTCATAACAGAGTAATCTCTTTCACTTTGTATGGATCACTTCTGAAGTCAACACAACCAATTTTTCATGTACTTTGATTTTAAAAAAAAAAAGTTATTTTAAAATATTCCACTTGTTTCTCATTTATACTGCATAGTGGGATTCATCTTGAAAAGTGCTGTATAAAGCAAAATCACGGTTACTGGTTTTATCGTGAAGGACGAAAGCATGTATTTTTCCCTTTGTTTTTGAGATAGACAAGAATACAACATGAATTCCAATAGCCTGCAAGAACTCCAAGAAAATTAATTTTAGAGGGCAAAAAAGCTTAAAGGCTGTTTTTACAACTTATTTATTAGAAATTATTATTTTTAAAGTTTTGAACCTATTATAGAAAAAGAAAACTTTGAAGAATTGAAATCCAACTTGATTAAGGAAAAATATTGAGATGTCTCTGAACGGTTAACTCTATTCAGGATGTTATTACCGGAACCAGCTAGGCACAAACTCATTCTTGTTAACAAAAGATATACAGAATTATCTGTTTCTAGGACCTGAACCAAAAAATGTCAATGGGATCTTTTCATGTTAATTATTAATATTTTTATTACAGAAGTGTCTAGAGGTCCACCCGAGATCAAGGCCCCACTGAAGGCTCTGTAAAAGCTCAGAAGATAGTGCCCTGACTAAAAGACCTTACAGTGTGAATAGACAAGACAGACAAAGACTTGGAGGAAAAATAAAGACAGAGAGGCATAGCAGATCCATAGCAGAGCTGTGATTAGGACCCAGATTACCTGATTCCCAGTCCAGTGCCTTATCTATTAAACCAGTGTTTCCCAAAGGCAGGGAGGGGCATACTTTTCCTGGTGAGTGTGAATAACTACTTGGAGAGAGGGCAAGGACAGACCTCTAAATTGTTCTCCAGAGTAGAGGTGGCCAAAATTCAGGAATTTCAATTTGCAGGGGATTTTGGTATTTACAAATTTGCATTTTTTCGGAATGAAAGCAAATTTACTGAAATGTCGTGGTGAACTGGAGAGAACAGAAAATTTCATTTCAGGAACACTAGATGTGGTGTTCCTGAAATGAAGTGTGAAACTGACATTCTTGTCAATGTCCTGGCTGCTATTCACTGAGTAACAGCTGTGAAATTGAAAAGACTGTCAGTTTTACTTAGCTTCTCCATGGCAGGGAGCTTGCATGCCCTGGGAGCTTGAGCTGAAGCCAGGGGTCTCAGGGTTGCTAGACTTCCCACTCTAGCCAGGTCTCTGGGGGATGGCAAGCTCTCTGACATAGTTCAGGGAGCCTGCCAGCCCCCAGAGCCCTGCCTGGAGTGGGAAGTCTAGCAACCCTGAGAGCCCTGGCTCCACCTGGGGGCCCAGGGACTGGTAGGCTCCCTGCTGCAGAGCCTAGCAGCTCCAACAATCCCAGCTCATGGTTGCAACAGGGAGACTCAAACCAGGGCTCTGGGGGCTGGCAGGCTCCCTGCTGGAGCTGCAGGCCCTGGAATGCAGGCAGGTCTCCAATGGAAACCTACCTGTGTTTCCTTGAAAGATTAGACACATCTCTTGGTCCAGCAAATCAACATTCTACTTGACATTCATATTTCATGGTAAGGAGTAAGGAAGGTGATATGGTGTGTATTGTGTTTGTGTTATGGTAATGTCAGCCAGGGAACAGATAACATCATCCATTGTAAAACTAATTTCTAAAGCATCTCAACCTTCATCCGTTTAAAGGACAATCAACTAAACACTGGGTTACAAATTATTAGCCTGGATGCAATTATAGGGCTGTCATGGGGCTGTTCACTCACCATGCGGTGCCTCCTTCTGGCTGCATCTGGGGATTAGTTCCATTTAAATCTGATGCCCCCTGCTCGCTCTTCAGGATGTACAGTGGTCCCTCTTCCTGACTCAGCCCTGCAACCAGATCACTGTATAGTCCTCCCCTTCTGGGGTATCAAAGTCTCACAGGATCAGCTGTGTGCATGGCATTCCAGAGAGTCTTCCAGTCTTGGCTAGGTCCCATGTCACTTCCCCAGTTGTTCCTAGGGGATCCTGAGCCCACCTACTACTCCAGGTTCCAGTCCAGGGACCCTATGTCTGGTAGCTATGGTTTGCTTGATCACAGACCCTCTTGCTATTTCCTTAGTCTCCTTCTTACTTCTCTACTCTATCTTCTGCTCCCCATTTCCTCACATTTACCACCCAAACTCCCTACTCCCAGGGAATATCTACAAACTACTAATTTATTCAGCTTCTTGCCAGACTCTTTAGCTCAAAACACACCTCCCTTCTTATAATGGAATACTAAACTGTATTATACTGTTTATTCCCAAGGTGGCACTGTGTGTAAAGTACCCTTATTGAAACTAAGGTCCCAGCTATTTAAAGGAATCTCCGTCATACCTGGCAGAGCATTAAAGGATCTTATGACGAACACATCTGGCGCGTATAAGCAAGCTGTGTAGCCAGTCTGTACCTGGTACAGGAACATGACATGGGGTAAGGAGTAAATTAAGAACAGAAACAGAAGGAAACAGCAACAAAGGTTGCAAACAGAAGGAACAAAGCAGCAGAGGTTGCAGACAGATGGAACAAAGCAACAGAGGTTGCAGGATATCATCAACATTCCTCTCTTCAATGCCCCAGAGAACATCAGCTTTGACAAAGCTTCCCAATGGGCAGACTGGAAGCAATTTTACACTATTTCAAATTGCAAACGAACTCCACAGAGAAATTGGAAATATACCAGTATCTTCTCTAATTTACACTATGGGGAAGCAGAGAATATTTTTGGATCCTTTGACATTACTGAAGATAGCAACAAATATGACCATGAAAGGGTTCTGGCTATGTTTGATGCACACACTATACCTCAGAGAAATGTGGTTTACAAAAGAGCATGTTTTCACCAGAGAATTCAAGAACCAGGGGGAAGCATTCAATTCAATGGTTCATAAGAGCTCTGCATACATTGGCTGAAAACTGTGATTTTGGGAATGCAAAGCATGAAAATATCAGAGACAAGTTTTTATCTGTTAATGTAATAACCAGCCTTTCGCAGCAGCTACAAATGAAGAGACATTTAACCCTAGCCTCAGCTATATAGATAGCAAACCAGTCAGAATTAGTCAAACAACAGAACAAAAAGCAACTGGAGAAGTCTGAAACTATCTTAAGAGCTATAAACAGACCCTTGACTGTTAAAAGTCATTATCATAAAGCCCCAGAGTCAAGGAGAGAGTACTCCCATGCTAAGCAGGACAAATTCCAACCTATATGCGTAAGGTGTGGGAAAAGTCATATCCCAAGAGATGATACATGTTCAGCCAGAGGCACATATTGTAGTACATGTATAAAAGATGGACAGTTTGTAGTTGTTTGCCACACCAAAGCAGTCAGGAAGTTTACTCATATTACAGACAATCAAAAGGCATTGTTTCTGGGATCTAGCACTTGTGGTGACATAGAACCCTCCTGGAGAGTGAAACTGAATGTTCATGGCAAGTAGGGTGACCTGACAGGAAGTGTGAAAAATCAGGACGGGGGTGGGGGTAATAGGCATCTATATAAGACAAAGTCCCAAATATAGGGACTGTCCCTATAAAATCGGGATATCTGGTTACCCTAATGACAAAACTATTGACTTTAAAATGGACTCAGGAGCTAATATCAGACACATCTCACTAGGAACTTACAATCACCTTCAACCCTCCCAGAGCTGAAGTCACCTGACACAGCTCTGACTAACCCTGAAGAAAGGGCTAAATTGACTACATTTATCACAAACTTTGGGAGATTCTGCTTTCAAAGATTATCTTTTGGGAATGCCAGTGCACCTGAAATTTTCCAGAGAAAGATGGCATAATTGTTAATGAACACAAATGGAATTCTAGTTTTTATGGACAATATTCTGATGTAAGGATTTTCAGCAAAAGAACAAAATGTTCAAAGTCCAAAGCCTAATCAGCCAATCTGGACTGAAGTTAAATAAGAAAAATGCATTTTCCACCTACCCCAGACCTAGTTTTTGGGAAAGACAATATCCAAAAATGGGATCACTCCTAGCCCCGGCAAAGAAAAAGCAATTCAAAAATTATATGCACCAACTAATGTACCACAGCTGAGATATATAATGGGGATGGTCACTTACCTTGATCGATACCTACAAGAACTTTCTACAAGAACAAAACCAATGAATGAACTGTTAAAGTCCAACATATGCTGGCTATGGGGCCAAGTTAAGAAATTGCTTTCAAAAAGGTAAAAGAAATTATCTAAACAGCTCCACTTCTCAAGTACTATGATGTGAACAAATACACACTGGACATTGTAGATGCACACAGTGGTGGCCTATAGTGGTGTATAGTTGCAACAACATGGGTCTGAGTGGAAGTCAGTTGCATTTTACTCTCATATACTCATATGCTCACAGAAGCAGAAAAATTATGCACACCATTTGAAAAGGAGTGCCTGGCAAGCATTTGGGCATGTGAGAACTTTTGCAGGTGGGATTCATTTACACTGATAACAAGCCAGAAACCGCTTGCAGACAATTAAGCAAGTCAAATGGACTCATGATAAAAGGCAATTACATCAGAATTCCAGATGAAATAAGGAGACAAATCCTAAACCTTATCCATGAGAGACATTCCTTGAAAGGGCCAATCAGTCAGTCAGTATGGTGGCTGTGCATCAGCAAGGACATAAAGAATAAAGTATCTGCATGTGACCATTGCAGAAATAACAGACCAACACAACACAAAGAAACTTAAATAACAACACCACTACTAAACTGATCTTGGAAGAGACTAGCTACAGATTTATATGAAATCAGAGGACATCATTACCTGGTTGTCATGGGCTATTTTTTCTAGGTATATAGAAATAATGTACTTAAAAGATATAACATGTTGTAGCATTATCCAGAAATTGAAATTGATCACTTCAGTATTCCAGAACAACCAGTGATGAAGAACGGACCACAATTCACAACAGCAAAATTTAAGACATTCTGAATGAAATATGATTTTGATCATATTACTAGAAGCCCACATTACCCAAAAGCTAATGGAGGGCTAGAAAACCAGTATGAATCAGAGACACTTAGACTGATATGTATTCAACTTAAAAGACATTGTGATAGTGTAAATATTATAAATAGTAGGAGCACAGAACTTAAAGGGGAAGATGGAATGGAATGCTAAACTGTATTATGCTTATGCTGTTTATTATGCTGCTTAGCCACTAGGTGGCCCTGTGTGTAAAACACCTTATTTAAACAAACCTCAACCATACCTGCAGAGCAACAAGGATCTTATGATGAACACATCCGGTGTATAGAAGAAAGCTCTGTAGTCAGTCCGTATCTGGACAAGTAACATGACATTTCTCCCAAAGAGTGACTGCAGATTATTTCCCCTGCAGCCCTCTTCTGTTCTCAGCCTGCTGGCTATGTACAAGCTTAGCCTGCCCCTTCCCAGCTGGGCTTCATTGTCAATTACCCTTTCAGTCCCTGGCTCTCCGACAGGTGCAGCTTATGCAGTCCTAAGAACCTGCTCTGCTTTTGTGGGATGTACATCCCATCACCTGGGCCCAATTTTGTTCAATCTTATTAACTTCGAGGGTGCAGAATTGGGACCCAAACCCATAACTGCTCCAGTCATTTCAGCTGGACTACTCCAAATTTTCACCAATGTAAACAAGAGATGAGGTATTGGTTCTACTTCTTCACTGAGTAATGGTATTGGTCCTATACTGTACTAGTTGGACTGCTGTAGTCTCCCATCTGGCCTAACACCTTCTCTTTTACTGACTGTGAAATAAAATAACTCGTACTATCAACAATTTTCTTGATTTAAAAATCTGTCATTAAACATCTGCAGACATTTTTTCCTTGGCGATCAATCTCTGCACTAGGTACTTCTAGATTTGATAGAAATTTAAGAAATATTGAATCAGACAGCTATCTTGCATTTGAATTCAGCTGGTTTTGGAATCACATTTTTGTACATGTAAAGGGGCTGCCACTGAACTGATACAAATGGACTGGATAGAAGGGAAAAATGGGTGGAAACTGCAAGCAAATAGTAGGAGCTTTCTGAAGAACCAGATCAATATAGGAGATTTCCCATTATGATGCAGCTTGTGAAACATGGTTACTGTTATCCTGAATTGCTTCATGATGTGTGACTATGTGCCATTTAATATCTAAGGTCATAAGCCTATATACCTTGTTTTTTGAGAATAGTTGCATGGTGAAATTACTATATACTTTCCAGATCAAATTCAGAATTCATAAAATCTGGCATTTTACATCAGCTTTAGAAGATAAAAGATAGGATCTTCACTTGTGAAGTTCCTATCTTTTACCAGGTTTTCTTACAGAAGAATAATATTTCAAATCCAAGTTGTATAAGCTTTTTAACTGTAGCTGTAACTCTGAAGAAAATGGAAATGAGTGGTTTTATTAGCTTGAGTTTAAAAACATCTTAACTTCAAGAAAAAGGCTATTTATTCATCTACGTGACACTGCAAATGCTTTCGATTAAAGTACTTTCATTACAAAAGTGGTGGGAAGGTAAAATACAATTAGGCTCAGCTAGATCATTTTAATGTTTGATTATAACCAACTGAGCTGGTACAGATTTTTGTGCTAGCACTATGTTCCTGGTGATAAGAGAGTTACATATCCTTTGTACAATAAAATGTGAAATTTACATGCAAAGTGGTATGTTCTCTTGATGCACACATATAACTCCCATTAGCTTTCATGGGAAATATATGTGCCCATCAAGAGGAAAATATACCCTATTAAATTCCCAAATATCATGTCAGTTCTTGATGTCTCATATTACACAACTCTCTCCCCATACAGTGGAAAAACTAATAACACTTAGCTCAGATATACTGCTTTTCATCTGAACATCTCAAAGGATTTTCAGAAGGAGAGTATCATTAACTCCATGTTATAGATGGGGAAACTGATATATATAGGGTTGACTTGACTTAACTCACAAAGCAGGTCAATGGCAGAGCTAGGAATAGAATCAAATTCCTAAAGCGCTTAAGGGAGTTGGACACCTATTCCCTCAGGCCCACTGAAAATCCCACACAGAATCTATGTCTCCAGACTCCCACTGCTCTATCCACTGGACCAAGCTGCCTCCCCAAGGATCCTGGCTTCTTGACCTGAACGGAGCTCATCTCATAATTCTTCTCTCCCTACCACAACTGTTCATTTGTAGAACCAAAGGCATAGGAAATAGTGTAAGGATGACACTGAATTATTAGCTCTTTAGACTGAATAGTCTGCCCAACATGAAAACTGTTTATTTGTTTTACTTTGGGGGAAAGAGAGCAAGAGTTTGATCTTAGTTACAGTAGTTTAAATCTGGAATAACTCCATTGACTTCAGTCAAGTCATTCTGTATTCTACATTTAAAGATGTAGAATTAAGATTAGAATCTGGCCCAGACATTGGGGGGAAAAGGGAAAATTGTGAACAGAGAGGCTAAGGCTTGGTCTACATTACCCGCCTGAATCGGCGGGTAGAAATCGATCTCTCGGGGATCGAATTATCGCGTCTCGTTGGGACGCGACAATCGATCCCCGAATTGATGCTCTTACTCCACTAGCGGAGGTGGGAGTAAGCGCCGTCGATGGGGAGCCGTGGAGGTCGATTTTGCCGCTGTCCTCACAGCGGGGTAAGTCGGCTCTGATAGGTCGAATTCAGCTATGCTATTCGCGTAGCTGAATTTGCGTATCTTAAATAGACCCCCCCCACCCATAGTGAAGACCTGCCCTCAGAAAGAGGATAATAAAATTACTTACAGCTATTTATGTGGCATGATGGCAAAATGGTAAATTATACATTTGTGTCACTACATATATGGGCATTGTACACAGGAATCTGTTCATAAGATGCCAATAATACTGTAATTTTTTTCCGTTGAGCTGGGCTTGGCATTTCAGTGATTTCTGGCACAGAATCGATTAGGACTACTTCCAACACAACTTTGCTTAATGCCAAAGAGACGCATTAATTAAACATTAGCCTCATATACTTTTATTTTCTTATCTTACAGTTTATCTGTTCACCTCAAGAATGCTTAAAATAGTCCAGATTGGAAGACAAAACCCACTGACTTTTAATTTTAAGATGTCATATTTTATTATAGCTTTCACTTTTTATAGCACCTTCATTTTTCATGTGAAATAAAGTAATTATTAATTGGCATTTATGTTGTGGTAGTGCCCAAAGGCCCCAATCTGGATCAGTGCCCATTGTGCGAGGTGCTTTCTGGGATGCTTTCTTGGGGTGGTCAGTACTGTAGGTCACCATGGTATCCACTGCCTCAATGAGAGAGAGACTTCCTGGTACTAACTATTTGTTTCTACCATGCAGAGTCAGTTAGCCACCCAAACAAGCTCCTCAGGGCTCTGCCAGTGTTCACTTTGCCTTACAGGTTAAAACTTGTTGTATTCCAGCCCCCAAACTGCCTTTGAAGCATTCCCCTGTAGCCTCCAGCCCCTGTTGTTGTTCACTCGCAGAAATTACCAGGTAAGTGTCCCCAAAGAGACAGTGCACACAGCTGGAATATTACAACTCAGGATCATGTCCTTTATAACACAGCACTGTAGTCTGTTTATAGTGACAACAAATATAAGAATATTAACAAAGAACACAGATTCAAGTAAGTATTGAGTAAGAATAATGAAAACAGATATGGTTACAAATAAAACAAAAGTACAAAACACTTTCTAGAGACTAAATCTTAGCAGTCAACAACCCTTGTCTAAAATACTTCCGCACCCTCAAAGTCTTTCTGCAGAGTTTGCAGGTTTTCAGTCAATCCAGAATCCATTCCTTCATGAATCACTCCCCCCCACACTCCCAAGCCCACCAAAAGTGTTTCTCAGTTAAATGGATAATGGTGTGTTGTCCTTGCACCCGTTATAGTCCAGTAAACCTTTGAAATATATTCCTGTTTGTCCCCTCATGCGCTACTAGCTCCATGTTGAGTTCACATCCCCGCTTCCCCCAAGTCAACCTTGTTTTTCCTGTTGACTTTAGATGCAAATGAGATTTTCATTGTGTCTGCTTAATCTACATTTGAGAGAGATATACATCTTATCTCCCGTGTGGCAAAAACTCTGTTTGTCAACTCTTCCCAGTTACATAGTTTAAAACATATTTGTGGTAGGTACACAACTTCTCATTTAGTTTCAATACAGACACAAGACAATTATATTAATGACCAGTTTGCCAGCAGCTGTCATTTGATAGATCAAATGATATTCTCTATAGATAAATACTAAGACAGTAATGCATTAGGTGTGGTGAGTTTGTCAGGGCTGATAGGAGTTGCTGACAGAACAGTGAACCCTTTGCCAGCTGACATTGAGGGGTCCTTAGGATCATACTATCCTAACAGGTAAGAAGAGCCAATACCTTTCCTAAAGAGCTTAGAGTTCAAGGCACTGATCTTTGACATATCAAAAATAGTAATAACTTAGGAATTAGGGACAGAACCTGTGCTGGTTCAATTCACTGGGGCAATGCCAATTTGCACCAGCTGTGGGTCTGGCACATAATTCTAAAACAAATTGGAGACTATATCTGATCAGATACTGTCCCTTTCATTGAATTTAGAAATAGACATTTTGAGCTATTAAAAGCTTGGTTGACACTCTCTCCATCAGCAACCCTTGCAGTAGCTACACAAATTCAGGATTGATATTGTTTCATAATGAATTTTTATACCATCACACAAGTCACATGGAATTTTTATTCTTTAGCTGCAGAGGCACACACTTACAAATGAGCCACTGGCCTGTCTTGAGCTACAGCAGAATCTACAAAAAAAATCAGTCAAAATCAGGGGAAATGGCAGCAGCACATACTGTGGAATGCTGCCAGATAGTCCAGTTTTGCTAGATCTTCTGATTTCTAGAATTTTTTTAACCCTTTGATTAATATAGTTAATAATAGTTTTATACATCTCTCCCATACTGTGCCCCCCACCCTCCCACCCCTTCAGAGTGATCAGAGCACCATGCTAAGCTTCATTACTCATATAATGAAAACACAGCCAAAAAGTGTGATATAAAACTGCCCCCTAAACTAAAGCACCACAGAAATAAATTGATGTTATATTATGAGGTCAGAGAGGGGAGAAGAGAAGCGTTCTTTGAAATATTGAAAATCCCACAGACAAATGCCTTCTAGTATTGAAATAATGGTTTTGCCTTAAATTCATATCTATTTTCTTTGAAAAGACGCTCATTAGCCTTAACTCATCTAGTAGCTCAGGATGATTAAATCCCCTATGGCCATATCATGCCCTTTTGACAAAAGTGCTCAAGCCAAAAATGTCAATATATGTCTGTGTGCTATGAAATCTGCCAAACTTCTACTGAATAGTGGCCTTCTGATTGTGCAGGTTTGAAATGGCGGATTTGCCTGTAAGGGGTGGTTTGCAGGTCCTCTTCTCTGTTGAATAAGGCTACAGTTCAAGAAGTTTATCAGGGTCTGCATATATTCACTCTTCTTAAAGTAACTTGCAGTTCACACAGCCCTTCTCATCATAACTATATAGATTCCTATCTGTGACAATCCCTGGTAGAGTCTTGGGCCAAACTGGAACCAAAAAGCACAGATATAAATAGAATGTTCCCAGATCTTTTTCAATCCCAATAATGAGCCTGACTATAATGTAAAGAATATACATACATGTAAAGACTATACCACATCAAAATGGATAGATACATACATTTTGACCCCAATCCTGCAAACACATGTGAACATGAGTAAATTTACTCATGGGAAAAATCAAATTAAGCTGCCAAAAGAGGAGATGCTGAAACAAATTGTTCCTAGTCCAAAGCAGCTATAAATCCAGAGGAGGTTTCTATTCGCTTGATAAAGGAATACTCCAGTGGCAAAGATGCTGCCTAGCAGCCCCTATATATATATATTATCTCCTTGTGGGCAGTGAGCAGCCAGAGTAAGGTGGTTCCCCAGGATCAGGACGAGCATAAAGGTTGCTTAAAATGAACTTAATTCACCTTTTTGAGCTATACTGAGCAAAGCTCAGCTGCAGCCCAGGATCTGGCCCCAAATGTCCTCTGACTTGCAATCTGTATTTTTTATATCCAATCTGCTGCTAGTCTCTAATTTTCATTGATTGAGACTAAACTAATATTCCACAACATTGAAGCCAAGAACAACAATACTGGAGTCTTTGCAATTCATCATACGAATGAACTAAATGTAATTAATGGCAAGTATGAATCAAAAGAGACATGGTCCAATAGCTCAAGTTACTATGATATCAATAACTCCATTTAGTAAAAGGGAGTGGAAGTGAAATTACAGGCTTCAGAAGCCTGAGAATTCATGGGATTGAACAGGAACAGAGACAAAATGCTGTGAATGAAGAAATAGGAAAGTTTTTTGGGAAAAACTAACATGCAGTAGTAGCATTTATAAGGCAAAGTGTGACAAGGTAAAAAGCCATAAAGGAATTCTAGTATCATAAATAATATAACAGGTGGGCCAGATTCAAATGCAGTGTTTCACTAAGCAGATATTTATTATCCTGTGGCAACTAGAATTGCTATAAGGTTACAATTTTATATGGTAAGAGATCAAATCCCCATTCTCATTTCAATAATTGTCAAAAGGAAGGATTGAAGTTGTGCCATTTAGCATTTTAATTGCTGGCTTTGTTTTGAGTGTGGATTAATTTTATGCCATATTATGTTCTTGTAGTAATTTTGTCCTGAGAATGAAGTATCAGAGAATGAAGAATGTATTGCCCCAAGTACAATATTCTGCGAACTAGAATAATGTACACTACCTTGACCTTTTCTATATTCTGTGATTATACTGAATGGTCACTGCACTTCTCCCTCATTAACAACCTGACTAAACAAGAGCTGAATTGATGGCCTGGGCACAAAGTTAAGATACAAAATTATGAAATGGTCAAAGCAATGCACTATAGGAGACCACTATCTTTAAGGAGACACATTAACTATTAAAACTCCAAATCCTCTAATTCAGTGGCAGAGTCTGGAACGAGAACAGAAAATGGCATGAGAACAGTCTCATGACAATGGGACAATGGTATCAGCTTAATCCATTCGCATTAAACCCTTATAAAATTGTATTCCCATGCAAGAGCATTACAGCAAGTTAAATATTAAGACTTAATTTAGATAATAAACATATCACTACAGTGACAAGGCTTAATGTTTACTTGACAATGAATTTCAAATAAAATATTTATAAGCTGATTTAAATTCTAATGACCTGACAGTCTTATCATATCCATACAATAGCAAACTGATAGCAATGCTACAAATTAGCTGTTCTAGGCTGTTCTCTGGGTCTTGTATTTCACATAGTCTTTATCCACAATAGCACTTTCACAGAATTAACCTAGAGATATAATGACAGAATAGTCGGTATAATAGAGTAGCAAGAATTGAACCATTTAAAAAAAATCAAATCATTGCTTTACAGCAGAAGTTTACCAGTTTTCTGGTTACTTCTAACAAGTCCTTTTCCTTTGAAATTGTAAACCAGACCTAAAAAATGGTTGCTTGAAAATAATGTTGTTTCCCAATTGTTTTTTTGTTTGTTTTTAAATCTTGCAGCCATTTCTTTGGAAAGCTCTAGCACTTAGGCCTAAAAAGATTTAGGTGATCAGATCTGGCAGATATTCACTGGGTCAGGGAAATGCCTTTTAATGATTTGGGAAGTTTTGTATGTTTATTTGTTTAGTTATCAAACAGAACAAAAAATTGCATATGTTCACTGAGTTCAATCTGTCACTTATCCAGGGGTGAAAGTGAGCCAGTACAGGCCGGAATGGCGTACTGGTAAGAAGCCAGTACCGGCCCATACTCAGTCCACTTTAAAGCACTGCCACGGCAAAGGATGCTACTTAAAGCTTTTATTGTTGTTGCCCCTTCCCCACCCCATCGGCAGCCCTGCCAGTATGGACCCTACCGGCAGGGCCACCGACGGGAAAGACAAAAGGGGCAATGATGTTAAAGTGCTGCTGCAGTGCATTAATGTTGTTGCCTCTTTTGCCTTCTCCCCCCCAGGCTTCTGACGGGGAGGGCAAAAGGGCAGCTGCCCTGGGGCCGGTGATTTAAACGGGCTTCAGGCTCCCAGCTGCTGCTACCGCAGCAGCGGCCAGCGGCTCAAGCCCTTTTAAATTGCCGCCAGAGCCCTGGGCAGTGGGAGCCAGGCAGTGTGGATGGGCTGGCTGGGGGAGGCTGACCCCCCCAGCCCCACCCCTTCTGCCCGAGGTCCTGCCCCTTTCAGGGGCCAGAGCCAGCCCTTGTACCGGTAAAGTGTTTATTATTACTTTCACCCCTGTCCTTATCGACTACAAAACCTCAATATTCCATAGTAGGGTAAAGAGCTCTGCACAGGCATTTCCATTACATTCTAAGCACCCTAAGGAAAAAAAGTAGGAGGGCGAGGCCTCAGACATATTTGTGTAGTGTGCAGACAATGAGTTAAACTTAATGTGAAATATTTTAAATAGCATATAAATGCTTCCTGTCTAATAAATATTCAGATACAATGTCAAGTTTTAAATTTAAAAAATGTGAGGTGGGATTTTCCAGATTACTCAAGCGGTACTTCAGGATAGGAATATGAATGTTATGTGCTTAAATAAATACTTCTGATTTGAACTTCTCTTTGAACAAATTCTACTACCTCACCACAGTACAACCTTACCATGGTGACCTAGCCCTAAAGTACATGTGCCCCACTCCCCCAGGTGACAAACATTGCCTATTCACTCCAGTAGTGCAGCCAAACACAGAGGCCAAGGAGAGCTACAATAATGCCCACAAAGGCACAAAGTCAGTAAAAGAGAGTCTTTGGCATCTTAAAGATGTGATTGAGGTGTCTCCATGTCTCCAGTGGAATTCTGCAATACAGCCCAAGAAAGGACAATAGGATATTCCTGGAATGCAGCATAAGCTAGCAGTGTAACATAGAATACCTCAACCTGAGGGGCAAGACAGAGATGAAAGGGAAGAGGAGGAGGGAGATGAGAATGAGGTGATGGCAGCTAATAAGGAGCCATACAGTGTCCCCCAAGGGCATCAGCTCCCACACCATCTCCTGGAGTTGCCCATGGTCAGAAAGTCTGGGATCAATTTCTTTGACAAGTTCTAGAACAGGTCAGTAATGGTCAGTAATGTTAAAGTAGGACAGACTCATAACTGTACATTCAAAACTGGTTTAAACATATGTTTCATGAGCGGTGGAGGGAGGCATATAGAAAAAAGAAATAGCATATACATAATGCAAACTGTGCTTAGAAATCAAAAGGTGCTCATAATTCACATGTATCATGTAAATGTGGTCATATCAAAATGCTCATTACATAAAACATATGTACAGTATTAGATGCGTATAAACGGATTTGTGCAATGGGAAGTGAGGCTGCCACTAAGGCTGTGAAGCTTGTGTGTGGAGGGGGGAGGGGGATACAGCAGCACTCATCTTCTCCTACGTTTTAGGGGTCAGGTGGATGGTGGCTCCAAGTCAGGTGGTGGCCAGCACTTCATGACTCGGGCACTCATAGTGGTCTGGGTTTAACCAAGGGTGCTGGAGGCAGAGAAGACTCTTCCGTGGAGAAGGTGGTAGGGGGATGGGTTTGGGGGCCAACTGACAGAGGGAGACAAGGAAAATGTGGGACAAAGTGGGTTGGGATGTGGGTAAGGGTTTGGGAGACAAGTGTGCTGGGGACAGGAAGGAGGTTGGTGTGGCACAAACACCATTATAACTGGAAATGATGGGGGTGTGGACAGCTCCCCATGGGTGAGGGCTCAGTAGAGGACCTTGGGAGCCAAAGAAGTGGTTGTCAAACGGGGAGAACCTAAATATTAAACATGAAGTAATATCTTTAATCTTTAGGAATACAACCCTCCCCCCCCCGCACTATGTATAAAGTTCTATGCATGTGCCCTTAAGGTAGTATAAAAATAGTCTGACTATGATATTAAATTGTATTACTTGAGAAACAGTATGTGATCATGTAAAAAATACTGCTTCCTAATGCATATGGAAAAAAGAGTGCAGGTCAGGTGCTATTTCCAAAATTTTGAGTACTTCACTTTGCAACCTGATCATTCTTTTAACAGTTTTCCCATGAGAATATATACTTAAAGTACTTTCAGTAGGGTGAGCAGATAGAAAGTGTGAAAAATCAGGATGGGGGCTAGGAGGCAATAGGTATCTATATAAGACAAAGCCCCGAATAGCAGGACTGTCCCTATAAAAATCAGAACATCTGGTTACTCTAACTTTCAGTGATTTGGAATGCTTAATTTATTTGGGCCTGATCCAAAGTCCAGATAAGTCAGTGGCCATGCCCCCGTTTCCTCAGTGAGCCCCTGACATGCCTTCAGCTTTGCCAGGGTGTCATGCCACTACATACCATCAGAGGTCATAAAATGCGGAAAACCGATCCTGCTGCAACACCTTCACAAGTTGCTCTGCCTGTACTGGAAAGAAGGCGAAGTACCACAAGAAATGAGAGATGCCAATATCATCACTCTTGATAAAAACAAGGGTGAGAGGAGCAACTGTAACAACTATCATGGCACTTTCCTTCTTAGTATCATAGAAAAAGCCTTTGCCCAAGTCATCCTGAATAGACTTCAGACCATTCAGACAGAATCTATCCTGAATCACAGTGCAGCTTCAGAGTTGAAAGGTCTGCTATCAACATGATCTGCTTACTGAGACAACTATAAGAGAAATGCAGAGAACAAAAAAAGTCCTCTACATAGCCTTCATCGATCTCACAAAGGCTTTTGACCTTGTCAGTAGAAGCGGACTATTTACACTTTTAGAAAAGATTGGATATCCCCCAAGTTCTTAAGCATGATCTGGTCCTTCCATGAAAATATGTACAGTACAGTCCAATATGATGGCTCAGTCTCCACAGCTCCAGATTTGCAGCGGGGTCAAGCAAGGCTATGCACTTGCCCCAATTCCATTTGGGATCTTCTTCTCCTTGCTACTGAAACAAGCATTTGGTTCCTCAGCTGAGGGAATCTACTTGCATGCAAGATCTGATGGAAAGCTGTTCAATCTTGCAAAACTCAGATCTAAAGCCAAGACTCGGGAGGTCCTCATCCAACACCTCCTCTTCACGGATGACACAGCAGTGACAACCCACACAGAAGCCCAACTCCAAAACCTCATGGACAGTTTTTCTAAAGCCTGCCAAGACTTTGGGCTTACCATAAGTCTAAAACACACTAACAAAATGCACCGAAGAATTGAAGACACACCCTCCATTAAGATCAACAGCTATGAACTTGAAGTGGTAAATGAATTCACATATCTGGGTCCACTATCGCAGTTAACCTCTCACTTGAAACAGAATTCAACATCGACAGGGCCACTTTTAGGGACCACGGGGCCCGATTTGAAGGAGCTGCCGCCGAAGTCCCACAGTTGTCTTCAGTGGCAGCTCAATCGCTGCCGCGGAGGAAGGACCCTCCGCCGAAATGCCGCCGAGGACAGCGGCAACGATTAAGCTGCAGACGATGACAGTGGTAGGACTTTGGCGGCAGCTCAATCGGCTGCTGGTTCCTTCGGCAGAGGGACCTTCCTCCGCAGCAGTGATTGAGCTGCCGCCGAAGACAGTAGCGGGACTTCGGCGGCAGCTCCTTTGGGATGTTGTGGGGCCCTCTTAGGGGAGTTGGGCCCGATTCCGGGGAAATTGGCTGAATCGCCCTAAAGCCGGCCCTGAACATCGGCATCAGAAAAGCCTCCACAATATCTAGACTAAGCAAGAAGGTCTGAGTAAACAACGAGCTGACAGAACACACAAAGATGCATGTGTTATTAGCATACTTGTATGAAAGCAACATGTATACCTTATACTCTCATCAGAAAATGAGGTTCAACAGCTTTCATATGTATTGCCTTCATAGAATCTTTGGAATCTCCTGGAGGGACAAAGTCACCAACACTGAGGTGCTCAAGCAGACCAGCATACCCAGCATGCAAATACTCCACAAACAGAGATGCCTCCCACTGGCTTGGGGATGTGTGCCAAATGAATGATGGCCGCATCCCAAAGGACATCCTTTATGGAGAATTGGCATCTGGAAAAAGACCCAAAGGACACCCAAAATTGCATTTCAAGGATGTGTGCAAGCAAGACCCCAAAGAAATGGACATGGATGTGAACAACTGGGAAGATCACACACAGGACCACAGTCTTTGGAAACAAGAGCTCAATAAATGTCTCCCAAGTTCTGAGAGGAAGCAATCCAGAGAAAAGAGCTTACAGAAGGCAGAGTCCAAAGGGTCGAAACACCACTTTTAAATGTGACAGATGCAGCAGAGATTGTCTCTCTCAAGTGGGTCTCTTCAGCCACAGCTTCCATGAAACCAATTGAGTAAATTCTTTACCTCTCAGAGGCATATACCCATGGTCTCTTGAGACTGAAGGATGCCTACTAACAGAGGCAGCTATGGCAGCTCTATGCTTCCATAACTCCATCTCAGAAAAATCCCTAGGAAGCTGGTTAAGATAGCTTTAATGTTGGTTTGGGCCACCAGAGAGGTGCAAAGCAGCCTTAATGGGGTTCCAGATCTGACCTTTTATATATTCTGCAGTAAAAATGATTAATTTTATTGAAGTCACCATTGGTTAGTGGTGCAAATTCCTAACCAGAAATGAAATCTTGTTGCAGTAATGCTATTTTTAGGCTGCTACACTTTGACCAGAGTACATCTAAAATTAGCTGCACGATTTCACATGGGGATGTTTCAAGATTGTAATTTCATGGTCCTTCTTGACAATGAAAAACTGATTGTTTGTAATCATTTACACACTCCATGGGAAAGAGGAGGATGTAAAGTATTTCAAATGTAACATTTTCAGATTGCTATCCACAAACCCTGTTTAAAGTGGATTAGAACAAGAAATTTTACAGTCCTTCCCCTACTTTATGTAAAACAGCTGCAAATTCAGTTTGTTGACTTCATCTTTCATTTTGATGTGCTTTCTTTTGATCCCTAGGAAGAAATATATTTATAATTTCCAGAAGAACTGCCTCAGAGGTAAGCGGTATCCAAATATTGTTCTGTAGAGATAAAAAGTGTACAGTGTCAGTGGTATTTGGTTGTGAATTGATGATGCATTGCACAAGGATACAGAGACATCATTCCTATAAAACTTGTAATATTGTGGTTTAGGGAATATTTAACCTTTAATACAAATCATTTTTATTTTCCCACTGGAATTCAAAGCACTTTATTCTTTTATATAATATTTCACTTTTCCCCCTCCTTGCCTATACTCTGACTGCTGCAATTTTTGGTTTTGGCAAGGTGGGCCTGGAAAAGAAGAATAGGGAGGTTGATTGCATAGCACAAGAAGCTGAGAAAAGTAATAAAGAACACCAAAACCACCAATTGTAATCTAGAGTAGATTTTTAGTGTAAATGAGTATGAAATTGGGTTTTCAGCAGAGTGGACCTGCTAGGAACTTTGAACTGGTAAAATTCTTTTTTTTACCATTATTGGAACTCTAATACTGCTCAGTCTAGAAACTAAATTAAAGGAATGCTGAGACTGATTTAAACCCACCAAAAAAAAAAAAAAAACCAGGAAACAAAGTGCTAAGGATGCTACACTGTATCTTCTTTTTGGTCTCTCTTTGTTCTTCAACCTTTTTCTTTCTGCCCTCCCTTCTTTTGCCATGGCTCCTTGCACTATACAAAGTCTTTCAACGCTGCTTGGCTGCTCATGACATTGTGTGCACAGCAATATTGTCAGCAGTTCTGTTGTTATGCACGATTGGTCACTCAGGCCTCAGTTCAGCAAAGCACCTAAGCATCCTTTATTGAAATCAGCTAGATTTAAGTCCATGCCTAGGTGCTTTGCTGAATAAGGATAAGACATAAGCACATACCTAAGTGCTTTGCTGAGTCAGGCTCCAATCCTGCAATAAGCTCTGTGCAGATAGACCCTTTGGTCCTCAAAATCAGTGGAGCTCTGCACAGGCCCTGTGATCTGCCCACGAGGAGTTTATTGTAGAGACTAGGCTTTACATAGTAGAGTATCCTGTGTAACTCTGCAAGAGCTATAGTATATCTCTTCAATCCATTTCTGTCTCACTTTTATGTATAAAAAACAATAAACAGATTAAATATATAGGATCTTTTATTACAGGATCATATAGTAATTGTGATTATAGTTCTGCTTATTTTGTGTCTAGAGTTTTATGTAGGGACATTTTACTGTTATTTAACTCTAAAGAAATAAAATATAGCACATACCACTAGATGAATATTTAAGTTACACAGAAAGAACACAGAGAAAGGTTTCATGCATCAACTGCAGTTATCAGATTACACAGATAAAAATCAGATTAAGGGTTTCCCATTAGTTCCCCCCACCCCGCCCCATCATCATCAAGGAATGGAGAGAATATGAGAGAAAATGAGGTGGAGGATGTGGAAGGCCCCTGGCCTCCAAGAGAGTCTTGAAAGAGAGAAAAAAATATTTTATATCCTGTACATTTTCTTTCCCATAATGGAGGGTATCCACTGGACTCAACATTGCTCACAGGCCAGACCTCAATCTTTAGGACTTGACTCACTTGTTTCGGTTTGGTTTTTTTCTTTTCCTTCCACTTAAGTTCTGACTCCATTTGCTAAACTGCTGCAGCACTGCCCTCTTACTCCAGGAAATGACTTCCAAAGCTGAAACTAGTAAAAAAAATATTTATCAAATTACTGGAGATTACAGCATTCACATCAACAATGTTGACTGTATCAGAAACCATTCTGAGAAACCGACAGGTTCTCTCCAGGCTAGTGGACGTTCTTATGCTCTAAGCACTAGATAACAACGGGCTCTGCCCCAAACTTCCTGTGGGACCTTGGATAAGATACTTGATCTCTTTGTGCCTCAATTCCTGATCTGTAAAACGAAGATGATAGTATTTCCTTTCCACCACCCTTTGTCTGTCTTATCAAGTTAGATTGTAAGTAGAGATGAGTGGATTTTTTTCAGCAAACAGTAAATTTGCCAGAAAATGTATTTTTGAGTACCAAAACTATTCACAAATGTGGGTCAAACTTGGCAAATAGCTTCATCCTAAACAAAAGCAGAAAACAAAAATTTCAGAACTGCCAAAATGAACTGCTTTGACATTTTTTCAAAACAATTTTTGAAACAAAATGTCACTCTGAAATGGCATTTTCTAAATGAAACGTTGATTTGAAACAGCGTTTTGTTTTGAAAACATCATTTCAACTTAACAGTTCATTTTGAAATGTCATATTTGAATCAACATTCAAAACATTTCACTTAATCCAACAAATTTTTTCAGGAGCTTGGGAATTTTGTTTGTTTGTTTCATCAAGAAAAAAATGGAGAAAAAAAAAATCGGTTTGGTTCCATGACCAACATGAACTGAAATATAATTTATTTGATAAGCATTAATTGTAAGCTTTTAGCAATAGAGACTGTCTTTCATTGTGTATTTGAAACACTCTTAGCACAATGGGGTCCTGATCTCGGTGGGGGTGTCTCAATGTTACTGTAATCCAAATAATTATAATAGAGATTAGGAAACTAATTTTTTCTTTCTTATGTGCTGGGCATCCCCTAGTCCAGATATTGCTCATGGGAAGTAGAATGCAGTAAGAGCCAGGTCTAAGGGAGGGAAGAAATATCAAACACAAAGCAATAGAAATCCCTCCAGGAGAAATGGAAAGTTATTTTATTTATTTACTTCTGGAAATTGTATTTTCTTGTTTAGTTGAAATTGAGTGAAAAACCAAAGAATGCATCATTTGAGGAGAATGTCAGTTCTGTAGATTTAGGTGAAGGAATTGCAAATCTCATATGGCCGCTTTGTAAATCTCACTGTACAAATCTCTGTTGTCCTCAGTCCAAGGATTTGAGGAGCCCCTTGCAGAAAATACCTTAATGGCTTGAGGGGAGGACTTATTGGATACAGTCTACATGTATTATATGTTTCGTTAGATTTACTGAGAGGCTGAGTATTGACACCTTCAAAGATTTTATAATATCCCTATAAAGAAACAATAAGTTATCCGACTTCTTCCACTCCCTGGTGAAGAATGTATGAGCTTTACAGCACATTTCACATCTCACAGTATGAAAATATTTCTTTAACAATATTTGGGCTTAGAACAGAAAGCAGATGGAAAGCTGCATCTGTACCATCTGTGTTTTCCAAATGATCTTCAAGGGTAACCCCATGTAGAACACATTTGCAATAATATAATCCGGAGGTCACCAGGGCATGAATAACTGTGGCATGTTCACATCTTCAATGAAGTTGGAAAAGATGCTTTTGGTCACCAATGCTACCTGAAACAACAAGAGCAATCAGAGACCTAAATGGACCCCAAGTTGCAAACTTACACTACGGAGCAGGATCATATTTCCTCAATAATGAGTGTCACCACACTACAATAATCTTTAGTGTGCGTGTTACAGAGATTCAATCAAAGACATGGTCACATCAGATAAAGCTCTCAGAATGCCTTTCTGTACTTTACCTTTTTAAATCAGTTACGTAAGTCCCTCACTTTAAAAACAGCTACATCGATCACTGTTTAAAAAAAAGCAAATCTTTAAAAAAATGGGCCCAGATTTTCAATGCTATACCCTCAACAGTAGATCTGGCAGGGAAACTGAAATCCCTTTCTGTGAAAAGTTTTGTGGATTTGTGGGGCAAAAAGTCAAAAAAAAAGTCTGCTTGAATGGATTTCCAGAAAAATTCTGTTTTGGGAGAACAGAATTTTTTGGCTTGACAGTTGATTGCCTGGGGAGCTCTTATTAATTTCACCTTTGGAATTCAGGGAGAAAATTAAATTAACAAGAGGCTTCCAGGCAGGCAACAGTGGAGCTATCATTTCTATAGCCCTGATAGAATCTCTTTTCTATTTTGGAAAATAAATAAAAATTCCATAGAAAATTTCTATTTTCAGAAAAGGGCATTTCCCATCAGAGAATCATACTGATGGAAAATTCCCCACCAGCTCTATTGAATAGGGCAAATGGGTGTATGTGCACATCCAACTTCCATGTGTGCAATAACATCTGATGTACACACAAATCAGGAATTCTGCATACCTATACACACTCGCACCTTCTATCTTCTACACACATTGGATGTAGTATATATACAAGTCGGTGCATTAAAACCCAAATTTTCAATCCCTTGCACATGTTTCAAGTTTGCATTTTTTCGGCCAGAATCTATGGCAATAAACAAACACCCTAGAGTTACAGTTTTCTTTTGATTTAATTCTTGCTGCAGAACTATAAGCAAGGGAACACTGCAGCTCAAAGGAGAAAAGGAAATTGCTGCCTCCTGGGACAGGATATCACAGGCTTCTATCGGAGAAGTGGGGCAAGTATAAGTTCAACTGGAGCATGCTGCCTGGTCTCATGAAGCAAATGCAACTTTTCTCTATGTGTTGAAAAGAAAAGGAGTATGAGGTAATGCCATAATAAATAATTGCTTAAAGCACTTTGGTATTATGGAAGTTGAAATTTCAAAAAAAGGAGAAAGGTCTGTAAAAGTAAAAGCATAGTGAAGGCTAGCTCTTAAAGTAATTGAGAATTTTTCATTGGGCAGTAGCTTTCTACAGTACATTACTTTAAATCCAAGTGTGGAGTACCCTCTAGCTGATATCAGAAGATCAAAGCCACCATTAGATTTTTTTTTAAACTGCTGATAGAGCTTCAGCTATTATAAAAGGAATTAAGGGTGTTTTGTTACAAATAGCCCAAAAGCTTTTAAGTGCATTTTTGGTCTAAAAAAAAAAAAAAAATTTCATGTGGACTTGTTGGGGGGGGGGGAAAAAATCAAACATCGATTTTAATGAGTGCTGTTAAAGATTCATCATTGTTATTGGAAGGATTTATTCTCTCCTCTCTCTGGAAACTAAATTTAAAGCTGAAATGTAAAGGAAACAAGCTACTACACACTGGACAAGAGCTCTTTGATCACAGAGACAAACTACAAAGTGGCTTATTAATGATCACTGCTTAGTGCTCTGTCTGACCTCAGTGAGCTTTCTTAGGACAGCACAAAACTATATATTTTAACTCTTGCTAGAGAATGCTGTGTTGGTCATCTCGTACACCCAGATCTTGCAATTCACTGTACAGGGGTACAGCGATGTACAGTGAGTTACAGAATGGGGGTTGTACTGAGTATGAATGTTGTGAAGTACAGAATTATAGTTGCTGGCTCTACTTTTGGGATGGAGAAAGTTTGGCTGTCATTGCATACTAGATAGTATGTTAGAGGACAGGGAAGGGGCTCTCTGGTGTACTGCACATGGAGGATGTAAACAAGAAAGCAGTGTAGTGCCCATGCCTGGAGAGTCAGACTTTGAGTCCTGAATCTAATGTTCAGAATTCTCCAGTCTTGTAGTAGGAAAAATGTATTAAAGATAAACCTTCAGGCTACAAGTTAGTGGGGCCAAGGCTCAAACACCTGAGGGAGGGCAGATGGCAGAGTCGGTGCCCAGACCACTACAATCTGAGTAACCTCCTTACCAGAAGTGCTCAGGTGCTGCTCAGGGGTCAGTTCTTTCAGAGAGGCTCCCCACTGTGGTCCATTTGCCACTGTGGCAGTCTACCTCCCCCAACTGTTATGGGCCTCAGAACTTGGTTGTGGAGGAGACACTGTAGAGTTCCAGCTTGGGGTTGCCAGGACATGAAGAATATCTACAGGTGGAACTTTGGAAGCTTCTTCTGAGTCTGCCAGGCTGCCCCAGGAGTAATGTCAGTGTTGCAGCAGAATCCCGAAGACAGTGTGTTTTTGAAGGCCAAGGACAATAAAGAGGATTAGGAGGGTCTCTCTTCTGCCTCTAGTATTTCAGACGATCCCTGTATGGAAGGGGTGACTGTTGTGTAGAGAGAATGAGTAATGTTTTAGATTAAAGCATGACATAGAAGTAGAGCATTGAGGTTTTCTTCCCTGATTTACAGCACAGTTTACATTCTGCTTCCTTTATTCTGAGGAATATTGTTTTTCTCTCTGTTTTCCCTTTAACTGAGTCTCTCTTTTGCCCACACAGAGTGTGAGTGTCAGGGAGAGAGTACTTACTGTAACATATCTTCATCTAATGACTTCATAGTAAAGGTTTGGTGTTTGAGGAAGCTTTGAGAAATTGGACATGTGAGTTAGAATTGTATATTAGGAGGGAACTTTGTGGTGAAGACCCAAATGGTCTGATTTGCAGAGGTGCTGAATACCCACAAGTCTCATTGAAGCCAGTGGTTACTGCTGGGGCTCAATAACTTTGAAATAATCAGGCTATAAGTGTGTTATGTAGAGAGATACCTGAACTAAGGTCAGTGTGGATTTGGTTTAATTGGTGCCTTCCTTGAATTTTAGCAGCAGTAGTAATAATTATATATATATATATATATATATATATATATATATATATATATATATACACACACACCACATTAGTGACTAAGGCCCAGACCCTCAAGAGAAGTTAGGTATCTAGCTCCCACGGGTTAGGCATCTAAATAACTTTTAGGAGCTAGACCTAAGGGCTCAAATCAGGATAAGGGACAGTTTGGGGAAAATTGCAGAAGTATTTAAGAGAGAAGCTGAACAGAGGGAGGTAAAGGCTGAGAACATTAGCAGAGTGAAAGCAGGGATTGATGTCACAATAGGTTACTATATCAGGTAGGGAAGGAGGATCCAAGTTATGAAGAGCCTTAAAAGGTAAAGATAAGCTTGTATTTGATGTGGAGGTGAAGGGGGAGCTAGTGGAAACACTTGAAGAGGGCGGTGATGTGATCAAAGCAACAAGCCAAGATGATGATCTTAGCAGCAGCATTTTGAATGGACTTGAGAGGAGCATGATTGCCACAGTCAAGCTTTAGTGATTGCTTTGGAGAGATTTGCACTGGAGCAGCCTTGACTCTAAGTTAATTATGTTGTTTGTTTGGGGTTTAAATATTGTTGAACTGTGAGACAGAAAAAGAATAAATGGAAAATATATCAGTTACAGACTTGCTGAGCTACAAACCTTAAATAGCATGGGGAGAAAAATCTGACACGCTACACAGATTGGAGCATCACCAAACAAATAAAACAATCTGGGATGGAACTGTGTCCCAGCCAGACATCACACTCTATTTTTTGTGATGAGCGTAACGTGGTATTGATTTTTCCTGTTCACTTTTTAAAAGGAAAATCTTCTTAAGCACTAGCTGTTTCAGTCATATTTCAAATAGCTGTTGTTGATGCACTCTATTTTAAGGCTTCTTCCATTATGTAGGGGAGGGGGAATTCATGAGCTCAAGAGAGATTCAGAGACAGTTCCAATAAGAAGGTTAAGGGCAAAATTTTAATAATGGTCTCTAAATGCATGCCTTCAAAATTGCATAGGCACCCACTTATTTTTATTATTACTGTAGTGCCTAGGAACCCTTGTCATGAAGCAGAACTCCACTGTGCTAGGAGATGTTCCAACACTGGGGGAAAGGAAGATGATTCCCACACAATGAGCTTTTAGCATGCTCAGAAATGGATTATTTTATGCAAGCAAACAAATATGTACAAAATTTTGTGGGTGATTATTAGTTTCTTGATGCCAATGGAATAATTTTGGACACAAAGCTGACATACTTTTAAGGCCATTTGGAAGGGAATTGCCTTTAATGCCTCTTGTTTGGCATCCAGTGTGCCCCAGAAATCTTCAAAAGGGAAATGAATGAAATTCTGCAAGGGCTGGAGGGAGTGGAACTTTAGGTGGATAATGCTTTAGTTTATGGGAAGTCAGAGAAAGGTCATAACATAAGGCTAACATAAGTTCCAAAAGGCAATTAAGGCTTTCTGCACTAAAGGTAAAGAAAGAAAAACATGTTCAGCAACAAAATCAACTGCAGCTCTTATGGCATGTGATTGCTAAAGAGCTAAGAGCTGACTGATAAATATATCAAAACTATAGCTGAAACACCCCTACCTAAATATGGATCACAACTGATGAGGTTCTTCAGTATGGGAACATTTCACAACAATTGTATATCTAACCTATACTCAAAAGCCAAACTCTTCATGAACTGCTCTGGCTACACTTACAGTATGAGCTAGAGGGATGATTTCCAGTTCATGTATACTTATTCATGCTAGCTCTCCGATCGAGCTGCAATAGCCCAGGCAGTGGCTGCATGTGTTAGTCATGCCAAATATGTACCCACAGGGTTCAGGCAGGTTTGTACTCAGCCCAGCTAAACGATGCTGCACTGCCTGTGCTACATTACTCGTGCTAGCTTGTAGTGTAGGCATAACGCAGATTGGGCAGTAATTGTAGCCAGAGCCTTTACGTAGATCTTCTAGCAATAATTTTCTTCCTTCCTTTCTTCCTTCCTTCCTATGGCTTCCAATTGACTGACAATTTCTCTTTTCCCTCTTTCCCCAATTTCAATGGCTACCAAGCCTTCAGGAATCATTCCAGATCTCTTTAACATTATTGACTCATTGGCAGTCTCTACTAAAACCAAGTCCTATTTACAGCATTTTTTGTATTGTTTGTCCCCAGCATTTAACTTTCTGTCTACTCCTCCCATGCTGCCACCCAGCTGCAGACAGATTGCTGGCTGTACTCCTGGAGTCAGTCACCACTCTCCTCTCAGAAATCAGCTTTTACTGACAGAGTTCTATTAAATGGAAAAAAAAAAAAAAAGTTCACTCTGGTTTATCTGTACCAACCTCTAGATGATCTCAATAAGACAAGCACTAGAGACTTTTCCCTTTCAAATACTTATCAAACCATATATACACAAAAATAGAGTACTGCATCATTTATAGTTGTAATATAATTTCTAGTTTTAAATTTATCATATGGGGTTAATGGGTGTACCATAAGCGTCAAGGGGGATGGATGACCGGGGTAGCAGGTGACAAGGTGATGTAAAACAGAGAGAACTGCATTCACTTCACATGCTGGGCAAATGGATGAAACAGTGTATTGTCTACAGAATGAAGCATACACAGCAACTTCCAGAGTCCTCCAGCAGAGTCTGGGCTCAAAGGCAAGTAATCTGATGATAGCAAAAAAGAAAAAAAAAAGTGACCAAATCCTTGGCAATACTCCCATTTATGTATATAGGGGCTATCTTGTCTGAACTTTCAGATCTTTCACAGATTGGAAGAAATACAGGTTCTTCAATCCTGAATGAACACATGTAGCCTGCCAAATATGACTTTTTTCTTGTGAATAACAGAAAAAGGTATTAAATGCTGTAGAACTGCCTAGTCCTCATCTCTTGCTATGACTCTCTCATACCTTGAAGTGTTCCTACTTCATGAGAGAATCGAAGCATCAGTGGTTCCTTCAGGCACTCCTGTTTATGGAAGGCTAGGGAATAGAAACAGCACTGTTGACCAACCACCCAGCATGAACAGTGAATTCTAAATACCATTAGTGTCAAGAAACATTCAAGAAAACAATTTTCTATTCTATCCAAATTCTTATGACACCCAGCACCGCAGTGCTCATTCTGAATAATCCATAGGAAGAAATATGTTCTCGTAAAGTATTCAGACAATTTCAAATAATGGACACAGTCTTCAAAATCCTGATCTACACAAAGGATGTTTGCAAACAGAAGAGAGAGCTAAATTCAACAGTTAAAGTGTTCACAACAAATGATCTGACCAGCTCTATCCAAACACTTTTTTGCTCCAAGCGCTCTCAGCAGTTACCAGAGTTATTCATTAGATGGAGCACACAGTCAATACATGCTATTTTTAAGATTCTTTCTCCAGCTTTGATTGGGTGGGTTCTTGATAATATACCTGGCAGTGCACTAAGAATGTGCCAAGTTTGGTTGCATATTAAGAAGCAGCACAATATTCTGGGGTGAGTTGTAAATCTCGGCTGGGAATTTTGTTCACTCTTTCTAGGTAAATGGTTTGTTATAAACTCCAGGGCTGCTGTCATGCTTCACTGATGTGTTTGGAATGAGTTTGCAAGAACTTAAAAAAAAATAAAAGTGAAGTGAGTGAAAACAGGGAAGAGAAATCAAGTTTCTTCAGCAAACCCTTCACTTTTATTCTTTACTGTAACTAAGATGTTGAGCTAAACAGAGAGCAAAAGAATGCAACATTGGTTCCCAGAAAAAGAAAACAGCATCACAATACAGTATGTGCTCACTAAACTATCAGTATGATATAATACCATCGTAAACACTTAAAATAAATCATAACTTTCCAATCCTTTTGCTATTTTCATCTGCCAACCTTAGCTGCAGAAACTTCTATACCTGCATTATAATTTGTAGAATGCATTCAATGTGTTACTGAAAATAGCAATGATTTATATCACTTCCAACCACTACAAATAAATTCAGATTGAGTACTTGCTATCTGTTTTAACTGGACTACATCACCCACTCCCATTGAAAACAAAATGGGATTTGGAATAGGATCAGGGCAAATGATGTAAGGCTCTGTTTGCAGGGGATTTGGTTCCAGGACCCGATGATGCCCGCCAGGGCCAGCTGTATGTTTTTTGCCACCCCAAGCAAAAAAAGAAGGGCCAGAATGCTGCCCCTGGAATTGTGCCTCCCCAAGCATGCGCTTGTTTTGCTGGTGCCTAGAACTGGTCCTGCTGACCCCAATATGCACCAGAAACCAAGTTTGTCTATGCAAAGGTCCTTTGCCTCTACATAAGTCCTAGTTTCATACAGGTCTACCCAATTCCTTAACTCTACAGGTCTAGCACAGTCATAATGCAGGGTTTACCATGGTAGCTACTGACCCACCACCACCTTCCGCTAGGGGTTGTGGTGATGGTTCTATGACTTGAAGAGACTCCACACAAAAGGTAATAGAGCCACAGACTGTATTACCTTGTCAACATTTTATAAACTGGGGTACCAAGGATGAGTGGGTATGGTGCCTCGGAGACAAAGCCTCAGAGACAAAGTAAGATGTCTGAGCAGATCCTGATGGGACACTCACCCAATGAAACTAACTAATTCCCTAAAGTGTCTTTTACTAGATTCCATAATACAAAAAGTGTCAGAGATTAAGGTTTTATTTTACAGAATGGGTTAGTATTCCAACAAATACTGTAACCGTTAGTAGCACAATAGTCATATGCTTGAGCTAGTTCTCTCTGCAGTGCCTCAGTTACAATGTGACAGAGGGTGTTGTATAAATCATTCAGATCCTGCAGGAGATAAACAACCATTATGGTAAATATCTACAAGTCAGTCAGCAAAAAACAAATCTTTGTTAGGAATGGGGTGTGGATCCAGGGCTCCAGCCTGGCAGGGGGTCAGAAAAAGAATAAAAACCATTTCATTTAAATGTCTGAGCTGTTGTCATTAACAACCTGTCAGTCAAGACAGGAATTATGCAGACTGCCCCTGGTAGGGACATTTCCAGTAATTTGAACAACAAATTAACTGCATCTTTTATTTATAACAGTCTGAATTGAAATGCTGTTGGTGATACTAACTATAAATGATGGTTGTGAGGTTGCTCTGTAATTTCTAAGATGCCAACTTTCCACTTTATACAGTGGATGCAATTAAAAATGTTATCTTTTCCCCTTTTCTGGAAGGTAAGAGATTATCAGTCTAGTGGTATATCCCATTCTATTTATGGGAAATAGCTGCTAAATCAGAAAACTTCTTTATTCTTTCTAGGTTTCCCTCCTGCCCCCTTCCTGTTCAGATTAAAAACTTCTGATTTTGTGATGTGGGTAATGAAAGCATGAAACCCGACCAAACTACTTTGGATTCTTTTGAAAATGTAAAACGTGAAAGTGAAAGGAATAGACATACATTTTATACAACAATGTTGAAAAAGGAACATGCAGTGGAATTTCTATAATAAAAAAATTGTTGTTAACTTTCAGGTTAACAAAAAAAAAAAACTCAATCAGTTTGATAATAAATGTCAAACACAGAGATTGCCTCCCCATCTCTGACTCACCACATCACTCTGCTCATCAGGAATGGGTCAGCTGACTATGGCCACATATAGAATGCTTTACAAAATTCCTCTGTTCAAGTTCTCCCCTCCCCTCCCCCCGCCCCAACTCTGGGTTCCAAGAGCCAGGACACTTCACCTATCAAGGAGGTTTTCTCCATCTTGTGTGTGTGAAAAATCTGCAAGGGGACACTTTGTTGTTCCTTATACATCAGGATTTCTCTGGATCCCAATTTAAACCATGCATGCAGTACCCAGATATCACAGGGATGGATGCCTTGCTAAAGCATGCAAAAAGCATCAGAAGTAATCAGTGAAAAATCAAATGAAATTCATATCTCAAAGGGGGAAAAAATCCAACATTTTTTCACAGGCAGGAAACTGAGGAGAGTTCTTGGCTGGAAATATACAAGATGCAAGCTTATGAGGTTGGGCTCCAACCTAAGACAACCAATTGTATCAAAGTCTGTGTCAAAGACATACGTTGTGTCTTCTCTTCTGAATATTTTGTATACTAAAAAAAAAATTTACAAGGAGTTGATAAAAATATTGCGGATTAGTACAATTAGTTAATTTTTTTTTTTAAAAAGCACTGTCTCCTTGATTGATCATTGCTGTACTTAGCTGGTTATATGCTATACATTAGCTGGGTTCAGATGTTATTGGCAGAACTCTGGAAAAGATGACTAGTTCTACTGGATCAGTGTTTGTTCTCCCAGCACCCCATATATACCAACATATTTTCATTGCCATCCTTAGTAGCTGATCCTGAAACTTTTAATCTAAAGCTAACAATCAGGATGTCACAGACACTTCACTTCAGCCTTTCCCTCTAGAATGAGAAGGACAGCAGCATCTCTCTGGATATGGACCAGACAGTACCATACCTTAAATTCTATTACAATAATGTTGTTCACTGTATGAAAAAGCCATTACATTGAAAGATGCCTTAATACTATCTTAGACATTAGAAAAGCAAAGGAAAGACAAAATAGACAAACACACTATTACTCTACAGAGCTAATAGCAACACTGCCTGCTTCAGATGGATACACCTCTCCACTGCTGTCCTTTTTGAACTTCTCCTCTCTGCTTGTTTCAGGATTTGCCTGAGAAATACATTTTCATTTTGTTATGATCACTTTCCTGGTGTCTTCAGGATTATTGAAATTGAATGATATTGAGATGATTGAAATGATCCAGAATTTTCTCCAGAATCCAAGTGTCTCAAAAGAGAATAATTAAATTCTGACAAAGACAAAAGGTTTTACCTGCACTTGTTATCCAGAGGTTCGGCTTACACAGAAGATAAACACCTTGAGACACATGTAGTAACTCTTACTCTGCAGCTAATACAGAAAACTTAATAATTTTATTTCAGTGTCTTTCAGAAAGCTAGACAACTTCTGTTGAACACTAGATTTCTATATAAATTTAAAAAAATCTGGAAAGATCATCAGATTAGAGTAGTGGATATTACATGCATAAGCCAGTGTGGGTGCAGGGCACACCAGCCTTTTTTTTTTTTTTTTTTTTTTTTGGGCACTATCTGGATGTCTGAAACATTTTAAAATGGCTTTTATGGTATAGTTTGAGTTTCAAGATAGACAGCTCACTGGGAGAAATTACATGGTTAAAGTTTCATGAGATTTTTCTTGTTCCCTGATTGACTGTGCCTACCACGAGTGCCTGGGAGGGCTATAGAATCTATTTTCATTTAGTCAGAGGAATAGATTGCAATTAGTATGCAACCTATTTAAAAAAATAGGATAGACCCAAATTCCTCTCCTCACTCCTCCATCCTATGTGCCTGGTAGATGTTACAATAGTATATTTTCAATGGGGTTGTCACATTCTAACGTTGTTGTGATGTTCTCAAGGCACCCAGGACTAAGAGTAACTTTTGTTACCTGCCTCCTCCAGCATGAGAGAGCCTTGACTTGTGGTGACTGAGTGTTAGCTTTCTAATACCACTAGCCTTTCAGCCACTCCATCACTCACCTCTGGACTATGCCACACCTGTCTATGCCTTGCAGGTTAACAAGAGGCACACTCTAGTCCTTGAATCCCCCTTGAAGCATTCCCCTGTGCTATCCAGCCCCTGACAGTGGCTACTCTCAGAAATCCCAGATCCTCTGTCCCCAAAGGAACAGTGTATCCAAATTTACCTATGTCACCATAAACCATTGCTCCTGCAAAACACACACCACTTGTGATGAAACAAAATAAGGTTTATTTAACCAAGAACAGAGATTCCACTAGAAAGAAGAGAGAATGATGGAAACAATTGTTTACAATACAAAAAAAAAAAAAAACCAAAAAACACAAAAACAAATCACAAAACATGAATTAGGGCCTACAGTTTATTAAGAGTTACCTTTTGTAACTAATAAAGTATGCTCACCCACACAAAAAATAGTTCAGTCTCTTGCAGAGCTGACTGGCTTTACAGGAACCAGGATTCAATTCTTCATGAAAAACTTTCACTCAACAAGATGTCTCCTCAATGAATGGATCCACAGTGCCTTTCCCCACTCCGTTATACTGAAACATTTTTCCATCTCTATTAAAGGCAGGGTGATCCTCGATCTGTCAAAATGTCCCTTTTTTACGTCCCAGTGGTTTTGATTGTTTGCAGTTGTCTTTGATAGGTTTCCATTGAGTGTTCTGGGATGGGATAGTAATAGATAACTTAGCCTTGCTTTACATTACCAGCTAGCCTGGGAGGGTTGACAACTCTTTCCTGCATGAGTAGGTCATCACCTAGTAATATTACTCCCTGATGTGGCCTTAAGGTTAAAAGGTGTCAAGGGTATAAGCTTCAATATAGTTACATTATTCCTTAAAATATTAGTTGAGCACACATCTGGCCATGATTATGAACATCTATAACTTGCAAGCTTTCAATAGATACCTTATTTGTTACCCTTCATGAATAAATACCCTGTAAGCAACTGAGACAAGAGTTGTTTACAAAGAACAGGGGGCCCTTTGCCAAGAGGCCTATGTGTCACAGTGATCTTCCCTCCTTAATAATTGCTTCTGAACAGCAGGCATACACCCCAATTCAGCACATTCTTATTTGAACAGGAATGGATTTAACCCTGTGCTTAAAGTGAATTGGGGCCAACACGAGGAAGTGTTTAAAAAAAAAATAAAGTTTTTTTTCCATAAAGAAACACTGTTGCATCGAATTTGACCCACATTTTAGGTTTTGTAAAGAGAAGCTTTTACAAAATAGACCATTAGAAATGCTGGAGATTCAAACAAAAACAAAACAAAACAAAAACAAGCATTTGGCATCATTATTAATTTTGTGTATAACAGATGTTCCACTGCAGCATATGAATGTGAAGTGTTATATTAACATTTTAAATCAGATTCAATTTCATTTTGAAGAGCTTCATACTGTTCTCTATACTCTCCCTTCAAAACCATCATCTCAAGCATTTTTTATCTTTCACTTGTGATGCTTCTGGATATGGATTCTCCAGACAAGTCCTTTACAGGTTTTTTTTTATTTTTTTAAATGTCATGAATAATCTAGCCCTTTATGTACAATAGTGCTCCTATAAAATGTAAAAGTAATTGCATAGGTTGTGGTATATATTTAATATACTAAAAGCAAAATATTACTGGCTTGTCATTCTCTTGAAAGAACTCATATTTGCAATCCTGTGTGTAAGAAAGTCTATAGAAAAGGATGTCTCTCTAATACATTGTTTTTAATGAGTGAATGTACTGGAATTTAAAATGCTGGCAGAGTTTGTTTGAACCATTTTCACAGGAAGCAAGATTCACCCAGGACTCTAAGTAAAGATGTTTAAAAAAAAAAAAAAAGATGTATCCTGTTGGTAAATATCTTTGAATTTCTCTAATTTTACTGATATTTTTAAATGACTGTTCAAATTGGGGGATATAGGTGAGCTTGCCAAATCCCCATTTCTGAATATTGCCAAATTAAAAAAAAAAAGTTGTAGAATAGGAATAAGACCCAATTCTAGCACTAATTTAAGTAATTATATAGGTTTATCTCAAGTTGAGCAATTAATGTTAGTAAGATGAATTACCTGCCACTAGTTCTTTCTTCTATGCCAAATTCCACAACGATCAACAATGAAAAATTTGAAAAATTTGTATAGCTCTCTCTGTGGGAATTAAAGTCAAACTAGTTAATTCAGTACTATACAGATTAGTGTACTTCCTAGCATATTCTTGACTTGATAAGAGATTAAATCACCAGCAAAACTGAGAACATGCCAACAGAGGGAAGAAGCATTGTAGTGGTACATGAGAGGAAAACTAAGAGCTAAAGAGAAATCAATTAATGGTCATTGTAAGTGAGATAGAATAGTAACTGGAGATGCACCCTGGAAGTTAAAGAGCTGAAGAATGTGTCATTTAATGTCTTCAGGGACATTTTCACACTGATTAAAGTGATAAATATTCAAAAAAAAGGGGGGGGGGGAAATCGGTAAAAATGTTGACATGGATATTAAAGTCTCCATAAAGGCCTGTTTTTGTTTTTCACAGAATAAAAGATGGAAAAGGTCATTCAGTCTCCCTGCCCATTCAGAATTAGCTGTTTTCTAATATTTTCTAGTTGATTTCCTAGGGTTTATTTTTTGTTTTTGTTTTTAAACTGTGAGGTTTTAAGTACCCCAACCCGTGAGATTTTCACAACTTGCCTTTGGAAATTATTCCACACCTTAACACATCTCACTGACAGGGAATACTTTCCAATAGTCTAAATTTCTTAATTTCATCCCATTAATCCTATTCCTCCATGTACTATCTTCCCTTCTGGGTGTTCACACGACTCAGATATTTAAAAGTATTCCCATAACTCTACCACATCCCAATTTTGTCCCATAGTCAAACACCACATATTTGTCACTCTCCATAAGCCCAATGATTTTAGCCATGCTGTCCTGAATTAAGTGCGTTGCTCTTTTCTCCAATTTGTCAATACCTTTTTGACAATGTGCTGTCCAGGATTGAGCATAGTATCCCAGGTATGTTTATACTAGATCTGTAGGACTGGATAAGTAAACAAGATGTCCCCAGGATAAGGAGAACAAAATCCTGTCTCAGTCTTTAGGGCATCAGATTACTATAGGAGTGTTGCCTAAGTAAGGACTGCAGGGTTGGGCACCAAATAGAAAATGTTTTGTTACATAGATGGGAAGAAGATTTCCAGAAACATAATAGAAATAGAGTTAAAAAAAAAAAAAAGGGGGGGGGGGGACTGCAGAACTCAAAAGAGAACTATATATTTTAAGAGGTGCAAAATGGCTGGCAGTCAGTTCATAAAAGCTTCTATAAAAATTTAAAATAAAAATAAAGATGATATTTCATGGGAAGCTGTTGAGTTTGAAAGCTAGTTCAAGCACAAATAAAGATAGCATCAATGAAAAAGAAAAAAAAAGTCCAAAAGATAATTAAAAAGAAAAATATTTTCACCTCAGTTCAAGAGATAACAGCAGGGTTTGGATAAGGTTTCTATCCCACAGCATTGTCCTCCTAGCTGAGTCTAAAGTATTAGTGTAAATACACACGATTGCTGGAGCTCAGTGAGATAGGTTAATCAAAGTTTTTCTCATGCTTATCATACTAATTTTTGCTTGCATTTTTTATAAAACATTTAAAATATCTTTCCTGTACCAATGAAAGCTCTCTCAGAACTGAATAGCTTTATATAGAGCTACAGAAACTAAGAACAGAAAGAACTGGAGAGCCCTTCAAGAACAATGAAGTACCCTTGACAAAGCTAGGTAAGATTCTGAGGGCCAGAGGTTGATAACATATCTTAAAAAAACCCCCACAACTACAGCTATTTCAAAGCTATAGAAATTAAACTGTCTGTGTGGGTGTGGGGGGAGAAAGCATAAATTAGTGTGTATGGGGTGAAGGTCTTCAGGCTGAAAAATATACTTTAATTAAATTTAAAGACTCTCACCCACTTAAAGTCAAAGAAAATAAATTAATTAAAATAGCAGTAGACATCTTTCCAAAGCCATAGGAAATACTCCAAGGCAAACACCCTTAAGATGGAATTAACTTTGTAATATAAGGTTGTAATAATATAAACAAGAAAACAAAATACCTGGAGTCACAGAAATCAAAGTGAAGATTACACTATTTAAAACAATCTAACTATTTGAGTATGGAAATTCATAAGTATAACACACCAAAATAGCCTTAACTCGGACACTGAAACATTGCTCACTATACTACCATTGGATTCAATAGGACTACTTAACTTGCTTTCAGTTAAGTGTGTGCTTAACTGTTTGCCATTTCAGAGCTGAGTGTTCAACACAGTGCAGGACAGAGCCCTATGATATATATCTAGGATTAAATCCTGGCCCCACTGAAGTAAACAAAACAAGTTTTGCCATCTAGTCCAATGGGGCCAGGATTTCATGGCCCTTGTTTACCTGAGGTTATAGGACCGAAGGACGGGTAATTTACAAATACTGCATGTGACTGTTATTGAGGTAGTTACTGTATGGCTATGTTGAGTTTTTCGAATATTTACTGTATGCACATGTTTGGGAAATAAGCAGAAAGGCAACCCAATGACTCCAGATAAACAACTTCCTGGAGTTCATTAAGAGAGAATATCTGAGCAATTAGCTATGAACATCTGACTTTTAAGCTCCAGCATTATTACAAGATTTGTTTGCCCAGACTGCAAACCCAAAGTTAAAAAGGACTACATACAGTTCCAATCCATGTCCAGAGGTAAGAGTCAGGGAACTGAGGAATAGACTAACACAAAAACAGATTGACCCTGCTGGGGGGTCTGATGCAGTGAAGAATTCCTAACCCTCCAACACAGGATTATAAATCATAGGTACTATGCTACATGCATGTAGCCAGTCTATTGTTTTAAAAGCCTTTTCTTTTATGTTATGCTTTGTTCCCACTGTTAAGATTACTCTGGTTTACAAAGGTTATTTTGGGTCACTGTATTTACCACTGGTCACAGCTCTTGAAGGAAAATGGTATGTACCTGAATCCAGTCAGACCTATTAGGTAGAGCTGATGGAGAATTTATTTTTTTGTTGTTGGAAAATGATTTCTTGAAACTGAAACTTATCAGTTTTGACAAAACTTTTGTCGGGAAGGTTTCTCAGGTCCAGGGTAGTATTTTTGGTCAGTGAGTGAGAGAACCCAGAACAACCAAGAGCCTGGTGGTCAAGGCACTCATCTGGGATGAGTGAGACCTATGTTAGAGACCTCTCTCTGAATCAGGCAAAGCATGGACTTAACCTGGGTTTTCCCACCTCCCAACTAGGTGCCCTAATCACCAAACCATAGAGTCAATCTCTTGCTCAGTCCCAATAAATATTTAGTTATTGATATAAGGTGAAACAGTTCCAGCCTGGGTCTCCCACATCCCAGATGAATACCCTAGCCACCGAAAAACTGGCTGTTGTGTCTCTCTTTTGTGAAAAAAATTGAAGCATCTCTGTTTTGTACTAATGCAAAAAATAGAACCAAATTTCAAAACTAAAATTTTTCCATGAAGCAGAATTCTTTTTTTTATATGCCCAGGCCTATTGTTAGGGTAAGCACAATTGTAAGTACTGTAGCCTAGAACCCAGTATAAGAATAGGATAATCAAGGGATTACACCCCAGAAAAGCTAAGGTCACAAGGCCTCATATCTGTGGGGTGCACTCAGAGAGGCCCAAAAAGGGGTCTGAGGTGCAGCTACAATAGAGCTAAGAAAACTCTGATTTTCTAACACTACATATACATTTGTAAAATTGGGATTTACTTTTATATAAAAATGTATAGGATAATTATCTTATGTTGCAGCTTCTCCATCCTTCTAGAGGCTATTCAGACATAGGATAAGTTCTGTCAGATGGTTCAGGTGAATAAGGGAAGTATTGTGCAGTATTACAATAATTGGATAGTGAATGAGAAAGGAGTGGAGTGCCTCATTCTTATTGAATGGTAGATCTGAAAGAGTGATGTCTCTGGAATGTATATGAAAAAAGAAATGAGACATCAGTGTTTCCCATGGTTAGTGTATGGGCAGGTTGATATGTCCATGGTTTTCCTTCCATTACTATTCTGCATCTGAATGGTAACTGGCACTTTGTAGATGTGTATTTATAATACAGGAGCTATGGTTTTGTGGATGTGGTATCACAGTAAGGCAGAACAAAAGTGGAGTGTAAAAAGCATGTTGCCAAATATGTAAAAGATTTGCACTGAATTAAGCTCAAAGTTATAGATATTGCTTCCCAAATAACCTTAAGTTTCCAGACCTTCCTGCCTTTCAATTTTTTATTTTATTTTTAAAGTAAAAAAAAATAATTCTAATAAAGGTATTTTAAGAAATAGCTAAGAATTTATCATTTTAAGATCTTAGATTTTGTCTATTAATTTCTTAAGATTTTTGATAAGGAAGGAAAACTAGTGGAAAAATTTCATATAGAGCTATTTAGTCTCAACCAAATATTTAAATTATATGACAATTACCTTAAGTAGCATCTCTTCTTCCTCCCCCCACCCCCATCTGGACTGTAGCAAACTGTCTTCAAAACTTGTGCACTTCTTAAATTTCTTCAACACTTTAAGAGTAGTTTCAGAGATTACCACTATGCCCTGCTCCCCTTGCATATATACACCACAAATAGTTAGTACAATAGAACACAAGAAAGGAGTCTTTTGAAAGCAAAATGTCTTCTCTTTTTTTCCAAAAAAGATTTGTCCAATTAACTTCAAACTCCTGCTCAAAATTCCCCTTTGGCAGGAGACTATCACTGAGACATACACAAAAAGATTTCACTTTATGGAAATTAGGTAAGAGCAGATAGGTCAAAATCAGGTTGGTATTATAAAGCTAATTATAGTCTTACCGATGGAGTCTCTGCCACAGCTCCATATTAGAACAATTCTCACGGCTGAAGAACACAAAGTAAAAGCTGGAATGAAGGTTAAAGAAATTAGATTTAAAAACTGCTTTTGGCAGAAGGAAATAAACAATAATAATCATGAACCCTCTAAAGGTCAAAGGAAAGATGATAAAATGTGAACACTTTGCATTCATATCTGAAAAGAGAAAATACAGAGACTTTTTTTTACAAAGACAAAATAAATAGCTTTAAAACAAACTAAAATAAGTCTCATCACTCAGGGCTAAGCTCTTTGATGTAAATAAATATATTTATATATAGAACAAGACACTGTGTTAGGTTAAAAGATATTGCTCATGCAAGACTGCAGAGAACTAATTAAACAGCCTTCAGGTCTGAAAGAAAAAAAAAAAACTATTAGGCTCCTAAAGTGATGGAGATCAAAATCTAGTCACCCACCTTGATAATGATGATGAAAAAACCCTAATGATATTTTGCTCACCAGCCTAAACAATTCCTTACACTGTATTTTTCATGGCTCTACTAAAGATCATAAGCTTGATTTCCCAAGTATTTGGGGAATAGAAGGGCAGAAATTATGTGCAATATTCAGGAAACAGCGTATAGAGTTGCAGAAATGTTATAATCTAAAAAAAAAAAAAAAGTTTAAGCTGCCTCCAATGTCACTCCATTTACACCTGCCTGCACCTGCTAAGAGGGGATGTGGAATTCAGTGCTCTGGATGCAGCACACATCTTGGTGCAGCAGGGATGACATTATGCACCACAGTTCCTGAATCAGGGGCTGCAGCACAGATATTCAGTCTAGCCAGTTTAATCCACATGTCTAAGTAATTATAAGGCCACTAACACTATATGATCTCAAATATTAGTTAATTCATCCTCCCCACAATACCCCATGGGACTAGTACTAGGAGCTCTATTTTAAAGATGAAGCATTAAAGCCCAGAGGCCTACTCCATCTCCTACTGAAGGCAGTTTGATATTTGCCATTTACTTCAATGGGTGTAGCACCAGGCTACAGGTGTCTAGCATTGGCTAACCACAGAGATTCAATGGAAGTGTGCCCTTAGCATTGTATCTGAACAAGTTAGCCATGTGCATTTCAATGTGGTGTGTTGTCTGTATCAGCTGTGTATATATTCATCTCCTGTTTTCCATTAAGTTCCTGATTTCAACCAGTGCACACTCATTTCCCTCTTTGAGTATGGGTATGTCTATGTCTGCAATTGGGGGGCTAATTGGTTGATTGCAACACATACATATACACACACATAAGCTAGTTAGATCAAAGCTAGCTCAAGTAACAATAGCAGTAGAACTGCAGCACCATGCGAGGCTGTACAAGCTAATCCTGCCTCCCCAGGAACCTGAGTATATACTCAAACGGCCACCCCACTTGCTGCCACAGCTTCACTATTGTTATTCAAGCTGGCTTTAATTGACACATGTGGCTATCACACCTGCCAGTTGCAGTGTAGACATACCCTTTGAGTCTACAGCAGTCCAGCGTACAAGCTATATATTGCTGAGTACCCACATAGGAGAATCTCAAAACATTGACTCAGTTGCTTAGACCAAACATGCCCCTTTCTGCCTTTTGAGAACATCTGTGTTGTTTTGGCCACTGGCCTCAATGTCTCACCCTGACACTTTTCACTCCAAGCCTAATCATTCAGCAAATAACAAATGGAACCACGTGCTGAGTTGTGCATGTTTGGTAGCACAACCTAGTGGTATCCCCCATAGCAGATTCCTCTGAACACGGATTGCCTGTTTGACTACCACATGGAAGTGCACACCTCTTTACCCTGTTTTTTCTGACCTTTGCTATGCAGCTATTACTGCTCTATGCAGCTCAATTTTCAACAGTCTGAATCTAACTTTTATAGCTGGCTTCAGATGTGTCTTATTTGCCTGTGACACTCCTTCGGTGCTATGCAGGCCTAGGCTTTGATTTTGCTTTTATGCTGTCCAACTGGTGTCTCAAGACAAAGCAGAAGTTGTATTTTTGAGACTATTCAAAACCTGCTTTTGTGCATGTGTGGTTTAGAGACTCCGTCTCCTCCCATTCTTCGTGCTACTTGATGTAGAGTGTAAGTGCACCATAACTTTGCATTCTTCAAAGGGAATGTAGAACTGCCATATTTCCATCCAACCCTGTCCCAGCCCCTTTCATTTAGGCAGGTTCTTTTCCCACACATGTCCAGCCCTTCCAGCACCATCCCCTTCTCACATCAGTTACATCTGCTAAGCCAGCTCCAAATCCCATAAAGGCACATCCTATCCCTCAGTCCCATCTGCTCAGTATTTTACATCACCCAGACAATGGCATGGTGACTCACACCCCAGATATGCTAGCTCTGAATTTTCTGCTCTCTCCCTTTCTCTCTGCGTGGAAGTATAAAGAGCTAAATTCAATATCTACAGAAAGCTGAACAAAAAATGAAAAGGTCATCTTTATATTACATTTCTTTCCTTCCTCTCCAGCTCCCTAAAGCCCAATTTATCACAGAGGGGAAAAAAAAATAAACTTATGACTGCCAAAGAGATTTTGTTGAATTAATCCCAGTTTCATATGGCGGAGCAATCATGTCTCTTTAACCTTCACCATTACAACTCTGTGAAAGTGTACATTTCTGCATTCTTTGGGTGAATTTTGACTCACCTCCATAGCTGCAGATAGTCCACTTTGGTGCTTTTGTTACATCAGTGATGAGTAGGAGTTAGTGAAGTTGTACTCTGCAACTCCTTCTGGTGTTCTGGATGGGCTTGGAAGTGGCAGGGGCACAGGCAGCATGTTCACAAACTACAGGGATATACTGGCCACAAACCCTGCATAAGAGGCACAGCAGACCACAAGCCCATGGACAGCAGTAGCTGGAGACAAGCTATACAAATGCTCTGTATTGTGGGGAGAGAGTTCAGTCCCTGACTCTGGTGTGTTGTGCAAAACCCCATTTCTTTGGGCTTTGCAGGGATAACATGAACTTACCTGTTCACTAGAGTTCAAACTCTTTATATTCAGTTTTGATATACATAACTGCCATGCTTAAATTCAACATAAAATATGGTCATGGTAAAATAGAATAGGGGCCTTTCATGTATCTCACCTTGTTAGTTTTGTAGATTCCAGATTCCTTGCTGGGATGTCCTGATGGAAGGGTTATAATGAAATACACAATACTACAGCTTCCACTGATACAGTCCTACAATGTGACAAGCTTTATTTAAGCCACATTTAAATGAAGTTTTATGAGACTTGAAGTGACCCCAGTAGCTTCTGGGACTGAAATTCTCAAATGGTTCCCCCCCCCCATTATTGTGAACAAGGCCATAAATGGTACCCGCTATTAACTCATTTCCACCCGTATTGCCAGCTTTTGTGTACAGTTCTGTTTTCTTTGCTTTTCTATGTGCAGAAGGCACTACAGGTTCTCTCTCTAGTTCCCTATCGGGGGGAAGAAAAATAACTGGATACTGACTGAGGCAGTGATAGTTCTGGGACTGGATCATTCTGCTGAGAAACAGAACATGGAGATTAAAATCCTGTTCCTGAAAAGTGCAGAACACCTGCTGCTAGATTCTAGTTGTGTTCATTGAATGCTGAAGGTGCACTGCACTTTACAAGAGAAGGGCCTAAATTTAAATTCCTTCTTACACAGTGGGAATTAAAGATGTAGCAGGTCAGACCACAGCTTCACCGATCTTCTCTCTTGCTTCAAGGACTGTTTCCTTAATCAGTTTACAAACATACACATGAGAGAGAATCTGCCTAGGAACTTGTATGCTCCCATATCACCATGAGTATCCATTAAATACTTAAAAATAGCAATAACAATCTCTCTGTCTTTCTGTTCTAAACCTGTAAAAGAAATAGCTTCATCAATTTTGGTTTTAATTGGTGTGAGAGTGGCTATGTGTCTGTGCAAAGCCTTACTGAAAGCCAAGTCAGAGAGGTGAGTTTCACTTTTCTTTCTTAATGTTCCCAACATACTGAGGCTTGGGGTTGTTATGGACCTGTGGGAGCTCCATAATCTAAATCCAGCTCCTGTGACTCTCATCAGCTCATTTGTTCACAGTCTCCTGGCTCTGGCAGAACACAGCTGTTCAATATCCGAAGAAGTGGGCTGTAGTCCACGAAAGCTTATGCTCTAATAAATTTGTTAGTCTCTAAGGTGCCACAAGTACTCCTGTTCTTCTTTTTGCGGATACAGACTAACACGGCTGTTACTCTGAAAAATATCAAGACAGAGACCTTTCCCAGGCTCCGTATTCAATGAGGAACCAGAACAGAGAGTGGAGTAATGTGATGAGGTGCTCATAGTGTGTTGTGTTGCTCTGACGGACAGCTGTTATTTGTACCACTTTTTCAGGCTGTGTAGCTTTGTTCCATATATATGAGGAGTCAATAATGAAGCCTGGAGGTCACAAATGGAAGGATCACTGTGGACCAGTTCAGAGTTCACTAAGATGACATGCAATGTTCCAGCCAGTTGCAGAGAGAAGTGGATGGTTTTTTGCTTCTGGGGATGTTTGGGCATCAAGTAGCACTAAGGCGCCCAATGGAACCACATGGCTCCAGACTGACTTAACAACCTAAGGTCAGACATTCTGGTTAGTGGAGGATATTACGGAAAACCCAAAGTCTTCCCTGCTCCTATCAACACCACTCTATTTTTTCCTGGATTCAGTGCTAGCTGGCAGTGGGGCACAGTTACATACTGGAAAGGACTCATCTTATTAGAAATAAGAGTGTAGCAATATGGTCACTGATAGTCTCTCAACTACCCCCTAGTGAACAGAGGTCACTCTACCAGACCCTGCTTCTCCGAGCATTCCATCTCTTCAGGGTCCCTTTAAGAACTCATAGTTTACAAAGTAATTCAAACAATCCCTAGAAGTAATCCCATTCATTTAGTCCTCAGATGCACACTGGCCCTCCAGGGGCCAACCCTAGTTCAGGGTCTCTCTCCCATTAGTCCAAGACAAAGTCTTTCAAAACAAAAACACTCACTCATGAAGCCTTCATCTCAGTTTCAGCTGGGCACAGCTCCTTACTCCCTGAAAGTCAGTCAGTCTCTGCACTGCTTCTTGGGTAGAGTCTCTCCTATGCCTTCCTGCAGAGAGAGCTTTCTTAGCTGGTGCCTTCCCTCTGTTGATTCAGAGCCATGGAGGAGTCATCTTACTACTCCCTGTACTATCTCCCAAAATAATTGTACTTTCCTTATCTTTCCCAATTCACTGTTAACTTCCTGCTCATTTTATCCTGGGATCACCTGATTGAATCCAGGTGTGGCTCATCCTGTAACCAGGGCTGGCTCTCCAGCCTAGGGGCAAACAACCTGTTACAATCAATCATAACAAAAATATGTAGAAGTAAAGCAAACAAAAAACTGGAAGGCATTTCTTCAGAAAATATCTTCCCATGCTCTCACATAACAAAATGAAAACACCATTATTCATGGGCGAAAGGGGAAAACAGAAGATAAAAACTTATTATTGCTAAGAAAAATATAGTATGCATGTATAATATATATTACATAAAATAATTCAGAGAATAAAAGGAACTGTATCAATCATGGAGAACAATTTACATTTAATGCTGGAGCCAGCATACATCAATAACAGTAAAGTACATAAAAACACTTAAAGGAAAGGAAAGAAATTAATTGGAATTAAGAAGAAAAACAAAAGCACCAAATCCTGAATTCTTTATGTGAGCAAAACTCTCCATGAAATCCATGGGGAGTTTTGCTTAAAGAAGACCTGAAGGATTTAACCCACATATTTCACTTCAGAGGGGAAGAAAACATGAAAAGTTAATAGTATAAATAAAAGCTAAAAAATATGGATACGCCTAGAGAAGAAAAAATCCTGAAATAATAATAATAAAGAAAAACTGAAGGACCTTTCTCAGGAATGAAGGAAATAAATCAAAGCTAATTAAGACACTTGCTCGGGGCTAGATAATATAAATCACAAAAGCCCTAGGATGTAAAGAAAATTTAATTTAAAAAAGCCCTTTTTGTGCCAAAGATTTATCATTTTTTAAAGCCCAATGGGACTAGAATACTTCCCCCCATCCTCCACCCCCACAACTCCAAATAGGCACATTTTTATTTCTATTGATAAAGATATTTGACTCATGAGTTAACTAAGTCTTCTGAAAATTCATGACATCTTTGTACTTGTCTGGATAGCTTCTCTTTCCTTTCTTCTTTTAAAAAAACAAATAATTACCCTAATTTCTGAACATCTTGGATCTGATTGTTTGCTTTGCAGGGCAATTTGAATCACAGAAGTAAATCTGAAGTTGCTTGTTCCAAGGATATTTTTAGTTGTTCTCCCTGGTGGTTATTACCCACTAAGCTCTCCCTTCTGTAAAACTATTGTGATATGCTGTTATGAAACAGAGTCTTGCAATCAGGCAGAAATCCCAGCTGCCATGGAAAATTCTGTTCTTATTATGCCTTTTGATAGTTTTATGTTAAAAATCCTATGTGACTTTTGAAATAGGATGCAAGACATAAACAGAAGATTCACAACTTTAAGTCTCCATCCTGCAAGAAGATCCATATGGCGGCAACGCATGCAGAGCTTTACATAAGCCAGTAGGACTCTGCCTGGGAGCAGGGTCTGCCTGGTCAAAGCAACTTGAAAAAAAACAGGGCCTTTGGGAGGAGTGGGATTAGTGAGAATGATATTATTTTGATATTTGTCCCTTTAAAGCTGTTTTTTTGGGTAGTAAGCTTGACTGAAATTTCCCCAAGCCAGGCTGCCAATTAAATGATAGCAAGAGGGCTAAAACTAGAGGCACAAAGTGAAGAGGCAACAAAAGGATGCCACAAGTGACATTCAAAAGAGCATATCACAATGTGAAATGGAATGAGGACAGTACATGGTAGGAAATATAGTGGAGGGGTGGAAAGTAGGGCCTGGTCCTTCAGCCCTTATTTCTGAGAAGGTATTAAAAATATTCAGTAGGACAGGGGGGGGGGGAGGGTAGCTGCAGGCGTATGGAGCAGAAAAGATAGCCATAATATAGAGAAGGGGATGGAGCTGAGGGAGAAGAGAACTGCAGATTTGGGTGTATATTGTGTTTGCAGGGAGGAGGGGAAGAGATTATGAGTCCTATTAGCTGAGGTACAATCTGGAAGCTGAAAGAGATGGCAAACAAAGCAGAGAAAGAGAACAACTTGATCATTCTTTAGGATGAAGTGTTTGAATTATGAGAACTGTTAGTGTGAGAAAACAATGAACAACTCAGTATTTCTGGGTTCAGAATAAGTCCCATAGTCCCTGAATACAAACACATATCTCCCCCATTGTCAGACAACTCCACTGGCTCCTCATTAATTTCAAAATACAGTGCACAATGAACTTCATGATTATAAAACCCTCAGTGGGCTTGCTCCAGCCCCTCTCCACCTCCTGTGCACATCTAGCACTGGCCTCCTCTCATTCCCTCCAGACAACACTGTTGGTGTGATTAAAAGCTCTTGTTTGTACTGTGCCACCACATCACTTATTTTCTTGGTTAGCCGGTGGCTGTGTGAGCACAGGTTATTAATAGAACAGCTCGTGCTGTCACTATACGAAAACAATCCACTACCAAGATACTGTATTGTGTGGGATACTAAACAAAGAACAAATCATACCCAAAGATGCTTTTCAGTCCCACAGCCAGAGATCTAACAAATTAAAAAATAAAAATGTTTATGGCCAGAATCACACTATCACTGCACTATGGTGCTAGATACTCACAGCCTTGGAAACATGCCTCTCCTCTTACCTTTAATCACCCATACAGTATGACAGGGCTACTCCTGCCCAAGTCTAGGGCTGATGTAGCTCCTATGGAAGCATACTAATGGCTTCACTGGGATTTGAATCAGACCCTCCTTCAGTGTAAAAGCTAAATCAGGGTTTCAAAAATATTACATTTTTAAAGAATTATTTAAGGGAACACCATTTTTTACTTTGAGAAATGCTGTCAGCTCTCTGTTGCTTTCCTTTGCTGCTTAACTTCTCTTTTGTTTTTCTTAAATATTATGAAAAATTTAACTGACTTAAGCAGAATCCTTTTTTGGGTGTGCATATTTAAGATATTGGTTTTCTTTTGACATTATAAGCAGCACAATTTTCTCTGTTTAATTTCCCCAAAACACACTAATAAAAATAAAACAAAAATAGAGTCCTACAAGTCTCTCTAAAAACAGAGAAATAAAGCCCTTTTATTAAAAAAATAAATAAAAAAAGTGTCCAAACTCCCCATCTCTCTCCATAAAATGATGGTGCACCAGACATCATGCCATGGTCAAGGCCAAATTTAGGAAATAGGCATTAAAGTCCTGTGCCTAGTGCCCCAGCTCGTGGGATCTTGTAATCACATCAGGCTCTAAGCTTTGACTTTAAAAAAAAAAAAAAAAGGAAGTTCCTAGCCTTCCTGGTTGCACAAAGAAACCCTTTAAATGTTACTAGAGAGTAATTAATGCAGTTAGCTATCTACCTAAGGTGTAAGTCCCCCATCCTCATATGATTTAAGCTCCTCACAATCTTTAACATATTTATCCTTGCAAAACCTCTGTGAAATAGAATATCTCCATTTTATACATGGGAAACTGAAGCACAAAGAGGTTAAGTGAATAGCCCAAGATCACACAGAAAATCTGTGGAAGACCAGGGGGAACTGAACCGAGGTGTCCCAAGTCCTAGGATAGTACCCTAAGCACTGGACCATCCTTCCTCTGAAGCAATTCAGTAATGCCTGCTGAAGACTGCAGAGAGTCTGAAGCAATGGCTCAGAGAGGTGTGGCCTCCCCCATGTAGATCCACTGCTCTGGGGGTCTGACAACACTACCTCAACCAATGAGTGTGTAGTGTAGGAGGAGAGGAGAGAATTGGGTATGGCTCAAGCAGATACCTCCCAGCAGCTGGGATAAGTATTGGGGCCCCCTTTGCTTCCACCCCTACTGCCTTTCCTTGAGGGGCTTCAATGTCACTGCCCCTCCCTATCTGGGAGAGAAGGGGCCTCTGCCAAGTGAGTTCAGAACCATGGCATTGTCTGTGTCATTTTAATCCAGCCGTAGCTGTGGTGCTATTGTTAATGCAGTCCCTGGGGCAGGAACAGGCATATGATATCGTTGTTGTCTCCCAGAATTCAAGGTGCTGAGAGTGACAGATGGGGGGCCAGTGGGCTATGTCAGTGCCCGGTTATGAATTCCATTTTGTTTTGTGAACTCTGTGTTGTATTTCAAACTGCATTCACTGTGGCTTACAGCATCCATTTTGTAGCAGGGACTTGACACCTAGTGGAAAGATTATGAGTGGGAAGCTGTGACAGGGCAATCAAAGGCCATCAATAGTGAGTGGCTCTACCCTAGTGGAACACCAGGTTTGCTACTAGTAGGGCAAGGGGGGAGGGATAGCTCAGTGGTTTGAGCACAGGCCTGCTAAACCCATTGTGGTGAATTCAGTCCTCGAGGGGGCCATTTAGGGATTTGGGGCAAAAATCTGTCTGGGGATTGATCCCCTTTGAGCAGGGGGCTGAACTAGATGAGGTCCCTTCCAACCCTGATATTGTATGATTCTATGACTCTGAATTGTTCCCTACCCAGAAGCCAAAAAGGGGTTCTGGGAAAATCCCAGTGGGATCAGCATGTTTTAAAAGGAAAGTGTTCTCTGTGAGGTGATTACATTGCCACATGCAGAGGACCAGGCGAAATAGGCAGAAAGAGCTACCTGGCATAAGAATTCAGACCAAACCCAAAATTCACAGCGTGGTGTGAGGTTACACTGAGAGGGATTGCATTCAGGATTTTTGTTTTGTTTTCCTAAGTTCTGTAACTGTAATGTTGTTTAAAAGTGAGTGTGTTTAAGAAATTCCTTTGTTTAACCTGTGTTTTCTTGCTTTACTAATACATTATCCCTGCACAACTTAATGGAGATACCAGAGCTCCTACAGCCACGGACACTCTGAGGGAATTTGTCTAAGCAACTGGAGCTTGGAAGGGCTGTAACACTGATTCCGGGATTTAAGACAGATGGACTACGGGGTCCCCACCACCCAACTAGGGTGTTAGACATATGGTCTGCACCTTGGAGTATGCCATGTTCCTAGCTCTGAGTGACCCAGAGCTAGGAACATTGACCAGTTACTGCTCAAACATGTGGGTGGGGGGCTTTGAAGCCCATGGGATTCAAAGGTTGGATCCAATCATAGCACTCTGTTGTCTGTCCCAAGAGGAGGACTGGGACCAGGTTGTGACACTGATCACTCTCAATTCCCATTCAATTCAATGGGAGCTGAGAGTGCCTAGCATCTTGCAGAATCCAGCCATCACTGTTAGTATCAGAATATGCCTGGGACATCATGGAGATGCCCAAAGCTAAGTAAGTTCCTGGAGCTACCTTGGTAGAGAACATAGACCATGATCCTATATGTAGATCCATGCAAACAGACTCACACTTATATGAAGCCCTGCTGTCTTCAATATGATTGAAGCATATTGTCCTTAGATACTATGGTGATAAATACTATGGGCCAGATTCTAGCACCTTGTTCATGCTGAGTAGTACATTACCCTGGGCTCAGTCATAAGCCCTGCTGTGTACCCGTGTGTGGAGTATGAGGAAATAGAATGCTATGTTATATCCTTGTGCAGGCTACCATTATCACTGGACTCTTCTGGGTGGGGGGGCCCATGTAAGGCCTCTACTCCCATTCCCAGGCAAGTGGGCAGAGACTGGGTAAATACTTGGCTCTGGCCCCTCCAGCACACACCAGTTCAAAGAGTGGAGCGACCTCAGATGGGGACACAGACGCTGGTTGTGACTCTCATGGTATGTGTACTCTAGAGTTTTTAACTTGTGTCAAGATTGCCAAAACACTTGAGTTAAAATCTAGTGTAGACATGCCCCCAGAGTCACAAGACAATCCCTGCACTGCTCCTGGGGCAGCACAGCTATATGCTGTGCCCTAGGCAGGCAGGATTGCAGGATTACAATACAGCTCTGTTGGTGTCACTAGGCATCACCCTAGGTAACTCGGGGGGTTGGAAGACTAGGAGAGTCAATGAAGCCCCCTCGCTCTAGGCCAAAATAAACCAAAGCCCCTGCATGTTAAACTTTACTAACCTCACAGGCCAGCAGCTGGAAAGCGGTAGTAATAAGGGAAACCTACATGCTTCTAGCTAAAAAACAAAATAACTTGCAGAAAAAAAACAATGCAAACAAGCTGCACTGCCAAGGTTGTTTAATATAACTACTGCAAAAAAAAAATTAAAAAAAAATGCTTGTCTTAGTGCGCTTAATTTAAAACATGCTGGTCTCCTAGTGCCTATTCAAAGCTCTTAAATAAACTTTGTCTGCTTCTCCACCCTGGTGTGTTCATTGGCGCGAAGCACACTGGGCAACAAACCCCGCTGTTGCCCCCTCGGGCCCTCTGTGCCGGCAACAGCTCTTTGCTAATACTCCCACTTGCTTCAGTGAAAGTACACTCAGAGAAAGGTACTACCCAATGTGAACAAAGGTGGCAGAATCTGGCCCTATAGGAATACCTAAATAGATAGGTTAGTCAGCTTTTCATCGTTACCAAAAAAATCCCACAAGGCTTCAAAGAGAGGGCAGAGCTAGGAGGCAATCTCCGCAGTTATGAAGAAAGGAAAAAAAATTAGACTGCTAGGGTCAAGAGGAAGAGACAGATCAAAATGCCACAGGTATGATCCGATGACTGGAGTCTGATACTCTAAAGGTGGCATTTTGCCATTTCTTCAGTTGTTGGGAGAACTAGAGAGTTCTGGTCTCAACATAAAAATGTTCTGGAAAAATTAAAACTTGTTAAACAGAAATGGAACTGTACACATATTAACAAAAAAAGGAAAGTTAGAGTAGAATTGCAAATATGATCATATACAATGAAAACACAAATAGGGACATATGCCATGCTCCATCAGTATTTATCCATGTCCAGAGTATTCATGGATTCATAAAGTTTTTTCCTTCTATCTTCCTACACAGAAATTTTAGTAACAGATAATGAAATGTGGTCACTTCTGTTGACATACAAAAATCATTTACATGCCATCCAAGAGTGAGAATATTTGGAGATAAACAATCTTCAAGGAAAGGAACAATATAGGAAACAAATAGCCAACCAGGAGAGAAATCTTTTGGAGATAAAAGAGACACAAAGATACAAGATAAACAGTCACCCAGGAGACAGATAGATGATTTGCAGATAAATTGAATACCCTCCCGGGAGAGACCAAGTATTGGTACATATTTGTCAGTAGCCATTCAGAAGCTATATGGAACTCTCGCTGGCTATTTGTAAATGGGTTTAGTTTGTCCGGTCTGTTTGATTTTATTAGCTTTAAATGGCTTATTTCTATTCAATTGTTTTGCATTTGTGTGTGATGGGGGCAGGATACTTATTTTCAACAGTTGTCTCTGTTCTTTCCCCTGGACTTCAGCCTCTCCTTGTATTCCAAATCAATACCAAAGGTTTTTTGTTCTTGTTTTTTGTTTGGCTGGTTGATTAGTTTTTACACAATGCTTTTATTATCTATTTTTAGTCCATCCTTGGAACAAAGATTTTTTTTTAACTATTCAATTTTAAAATAAACAGGGAGACTCTATGTTTCTCCTGAGATTCTAGAAGTGAAAGGTATCCTTAGTATGCAGTGACCTGAGACTTTGAATCCTATGATCTTCCTTTTCCAAGTTATCTGAACCTCCAGTCCCCTAACTTATACAGTTTATTGCACTGCAGAGTTTTTCCTGTACCCAAATTTATCCTACCATGGCTCAAGTATTTATTTCTACCTAGAAAGACTATTACTTTAATATGCCTCTTTGTGTGACACAGGATTTGGCATTTAATGAAAAGTCAGAGGTGAAAACTACTCTTCAGCATCAAGGGAGAAAAATTTGTACTCGGATACATTTTTGAAAAGGGAAACTTCACACGGCCCCTGAATTTAATTAGGACTCTAAAATTCCATAAATCCTTTATTTTGTAGATTCCCTTTAGCAACATAATTCCAAGACATATATACACCGTGGAGTGTTGTATATAACTTAATCAGATTTGCATCCCTGTCCTTGTAACAATAAACCATAAAGTGTGCATCTGAATTTATTGGTTAGAGTTACTAATCCTGCCTGGAGAAGAAAGGAAGAGGAAATAGATGAATAAGTTAGCTAGTTTTATTTTTTATTATAATTTAGTTTCAGTAAAACAGATGCATGTAGGAGTGATCAGTGGGGATATGCACAAATTAAAGAGGCAGTAAACTTACAGGACAAAAGAACTGTACATGACACATTTAAGCTTTACAGAAATAAGTATTTGGAAAGCCATATCCTGAGCAGGAATATTTAAAACATTAAGATTCAGATTGGTTTTATTATATGAGTGACTATTAGGTCTTGTTAGAGTCAAAACTACTGGCATAGATAGTTAGAATATCTTTCTGGATTGTTTGGAAAATGAAGCACCTGGTGGAAGGGAACTAAAAACACCAAAGGACAGTAGTGAAAGTTGGAAGTACATTATCTAGCTAGATAGGTACTCAATATTGCAGTATTTGAGCACCTCTGAGTGGTTATAGCAACATTAGGAAAATGTACATCCCGCTGAGATGAAAGTCAGTAATACAGCTAGTCAAATAGGTAAAAGCCCAAAAGTAAGCAGTTTGTTGTTTTCAGATGAAGTCAATGGGACCTGCTGGATGCTCAATGGTTCTGACAATTAGATCATTTATTTAGGTACACCGGAATCTACCCACTTTTCAAAAGGGACTATGGGAAGGTGGCTTGTGTCAGTCTCTAACTAGTTTGCTCTGGGGGCTGGTTTGAATCCCATTGCAGGGCAGCATCAGGGAATACTTGGGTGGCTCTTATACCAACCTCTCCTGGGCCCCGCTTACCAGACTATCCTTGAGTCCCAGTGATTCCCAGCTGCCAGAATGGCCCCTTCCAAGTAATAGGCAGCTGGACATATCCTGCAGGTCAGTAGGAGTCACAGGAGCTCACTATCTGTGAAAATCAAACCATTTGTACTTAGGAGCCTTAAAGCTTTCTAAGGGCCTGACCCAATTTCAGTGATGGTGAATCAATCATGAATATGCTTAATTATGGACCTTAAATCAGTTCTGAGTATGTTTTATTATTATTTTATTTGTGCTAAAGTACTAGAATCATAGAATCATAGAATTGGAAGAGACCTCAGGAGGTCATCTAGTCCAATCTCCTGCTCAAAGCAGGACCAACATCAACTAAATCATCCCAGCCAAGGCTTCATCAAGCTGGGCCTTAAAATACCTCTAAGGATGGACATTCCACCACCTCCCTAGGTAACCCATTCCAGTGCTTCATCCTCCTCCCAGTGAAATAGTGTTTCCTAATATCCAATTTAGACCTCCCCCACTGCAATTTGAGACCACTGCTTCTTGTTCTGTCATCTGCCACCACTGAGAACAGCTTAGCTCCATCCTCTTTGGAACCCCCTTTCAGGTAGTTGAAGGCTGCTATCAAATCCCCCCTCACTCTTCTCTTCTCCAGACTAAATAACCCCAGTTCCCTCAGCCTCTCCTTGAAAGTCATGTGCCTCAGCCACCTAATCATTTTCATTGCCCTCCGCTGGACTCTCTCCAATTTGTCCACATCCCTTCTGTAGTGGGGGGGACCAAACCTGGACACAGTACTCCAGGTGTGGCCTCACCAGTGCCAAATAGAGGGGAATAATCACTTCCACGATCTGCTCGCAATGCTCCTACTAATACAGCCCAATATGCCGCGAGGACACACTGCTGACTCATATCCAGCTTCTCGTCCACTGTAATCTCCAGTTTTTTGCAGAACTGCTGTTTAGCCAGTCAGTCCCCAGCCTGTAGCAGTGCATGGGATTCTTCCTTCCTAAGTGCAGGACTCTGCACTTCTCCTTTTTGAACTTCATCAGATTTCTTTTGGCCTAATCCTCCAATTTGGCTAGGTCACTCTGGACCCTATCCCTACCATCCAGCATATCTCCCTCTCCCCCCAGCTTAGTGTCATATGTGAACTTGTTGAGTGTGCAATTAATCCCATCATCCAGATCATTAATAAAGATGTTGAACAAAATCGGCCCCAGGACCTACCCCTGGGGCACTCCGCTTGATACTGGCTGCCAACTAGACATCGAGCCGTTGATCACTACCCATTGAGTCTGACAATCTGGCCAGCTTTATATCCACCTTATAGTCCATTCATCCAATCCATACTTTTTTAACTTGCTGGCAAGAATACTGTAAAAAGCTTTGCTAAAGTCAAGATATATCACATCCATTTCTTTCCCCATATCCACAGAGCCAGTTATCTCATCATAGAAGACAATCAGGTTGGTCAGGCATGACTTGCCCTTGATGAAGCCATGTTGACTATTCTTCATCACCTTCCTTTTCTCCAAGTGCTTCAAAATGGATTCCTTGAGGACCTGCTCCATTGGTTTTTTTAGGGCAATTTTAAACGACATATTCATTCTTTCTTGGCTTATGTTCCAGAAACATTAAAGATTCAACATAACTTACTATTTCTGTTTCTAGGAATAAAATGAACAGTGCCTAGTTCTTTTATCTTCTGAGATAACACAAGGAATTCCAATACGTTTTGTTGGCATGCTGCAACTAGTTTTTAAGTATGTATCTTTGCAAACAACTTTATAGAATCTTAACTTACATCAATTTATAAGAATGGTGCTAAGATATTTCTATTCACAGCAGAAGTCTGTGTTTCAGATTTTAATGAAATGTGGAAAACACTGATTGTTTGAACTTCTTTTGATTATACAACTGGTTTAACCAAGCATCTCCATCAAAAAGGTGGGTTTTTTTAATATGAATATAGAATTTCGGCTGACTGTGACGTGTGTTTTTTACTTGTGTCTGAAATTTCTTTTATCAACAGAAAACAATTAGAGGCCCATATTTATTCTCCCCCTGCATAAAGAGGGTTTGTGTTTTTCAAATATTTACTGGGTCTTTTTTCACAGATAAACTGTAATGCCTATGACTTTGGGAAGTTTAAAGCTATATTATAGTGACTTTTGCCCTTTTGACAATGATCACTACTTTATTTTTCTTCATCATTGTCCCTAAAACCTGCAGCCCTGTTCAGCTTCAAAGATTCACCATAAGATTCTTTAGGAATGAAAGTCATCTGAGGCACATTGCACAACATTTTGGCTTTAATTTACTTGGTGTTTTTTTCTATCTTCTTCCATTAATAATTAAGGATGGACAAATAAGTTCAAATAAAATAAGGAATGAATTTCTCCCCCGCCCCCCCCAAACCCAACAACAACTGGAAATGCATTATCTAATAGATATATTATTTATTTAAATGCAATATGTAATAAATGTATTATTATTTATTCATTTTCATATCCTAAGCTTCCTCTTTCAGTTTTCTGCTGAGACCAGAACAAGTACTGGAAAAATGGTGGGATTTTATGGCCTCAGCATTGGACTGAAAAAAGGAATTTTATCCAGGTTTTTATCCTGGCTCAGACACTTGCTCACTTTGTAGTCTTGAGCAAATTATGTGTAACCTTCATGCTTCTAATTCCTAATTTGTAAAATTGGGATAATATTGGTTACCTACCTGACAGGATTATTGTGAGGATTAATTAGTTGTAATGTGCTTTGAAGATGAAGGGCTAAGTCCTGCTTCCTTTACATTTGGGAGTAGTCTCACTAGCAAAAATTTGGTTACAGGAAACAGAATTGGATGCCCAAATTGCAATGCTAATTATTACAACGGGTGGTTCTCACAGTATTTTCTGCCCAACAATAAGTGGTAGTATTAGAAAAAGAGAAGGGACACTCAGGGGTCAAAGTTTCCAAACTCTGATTTATAGAGGGCATTTGAATCCAGAATTGCTTGACAACAGCAGGCTCACCACAAACTTCTGCTCAGAGAAACTTCCAATACCTTATTGTCCAGAGCAACCTGAACTTTGCTGGACCAGTACAATATTGACAGCCCTAGAGACTGAAGTCATCTATTTACACCAAGGACAGTAATAGTACAAACTTCTTCCACATTGCTAGACTAATGTGCTTTCTCACTAGGAATAAAATGCTAGTTCAATCTCTGTGCCTATTCACTTCTTGGTCTCTCTTCTGATACTACTACTAATCAGCAGGCCAATTAGTCACAAAGGCAATGGATTTTTTGTTCTTTTTTTTTTTTTGCGACCTGGGCATGAGGAATAGGAAACAACTTTGGGGAAAGGATGTCTGGCCTTTAGGAAAAATAAAGGGAATGTTCTAACATTCACACAAAGACAAGCAGAGCTTCCTAGAATCTGTAAAAGGTTCTTTCTGTAACCTGAAGCGCTGAACCCACTATCAAGACTGCTGTGGAAAACAACTTGCCAGGGCTATTTTATGATATTCAGAATTTAGGCCCAGTATTTAGACACCTAAATTCTTTTGAGGATCTGCGCCTTACTCATTAGGAACAACCAGAGACAACCTACTCATTTGCATGCAGGCTATCAAACAGCCATCAAATAGTAATGACTTTTGGTTACTATTGAGCTAGGTTAAATTTGAAGCTGTGCATTAGAGCTGAAAGTTTCCATTACTTATTAACAACACCCTGAGCTATCCAGTGCCTGCTTCATTACTATTGGGCCCAGATTCAGCCTATTAGGGCCACTTTGTATTAAACAACTTAGACAAAGCAGCCCTAAATCTGGCTAAGAGAGTCCCCAACAGGCATAGAGCCGGCAGAAGCTGGACACAGCAAAGAATATGCCTCATAGTCTTTAAAGCTATTTATATTCTTCAAAAGGACTTTTGTGCTATATCTTGTGCTTTCCAACTGTTTTATAATTCTTATAATTTTGAGTCTAGTTTAAAAAAATTAATTGCACTCCTTTCAGCTGCTCTCTTCATTTTAGCACATCATAATACTCTTTAGAGTAAAGTACACCAGCAATTATAGAAACATTTAAATTTAATTCTCAATGAACTTCTCTCTATCCCTTCTTCTGACCCATTTATTCTTTGTTTTAACATGCCACTTTTTCAAACAAAAGTTATTCTCTTAAATCATATTATATTTAATGTAGTTGTCGCTAATATTACAAAATAAAAAGTCCCCTTACAACTCATTCTTCTGCCATCCCCTTATGCTTCCTCTGAGCCTTCTTAATGCTGTTAAATGTTTATCTGAAACCACTAAAATAAAAGATTTCATGGAAAAAGCTGCAATATCCTGGATACAATTTTGAATAGACTTTAAGGCACAAACAATTTCAAATACTGTGGGTATTAAAGTTTAAAGAAACAACAATGCAGAAAAGAACATACAGCCACATGAAATCTTGTAATTTAAAGACGCGGGCAAGACTGGATAGTTCAGGAAAATGGCAGTGGTGTCTTTCAGCTACAGGTCATCAGAATAAATAAGGCTACAGTCAAAGGTAACCAAAAATAACACTATCAGACGAGAACCCATCATTGTCAATTGGTATTTGTTTGGCAGTCTCAGAAGATGCTTCTGCATTGTGCTAGTACTATAGTCACAGGCTTCGCACCGTTACATTAAGGTGCTCTGCGAATTAATTGTATGTCCTTGGGTGACATTGTAAATTCAAGGCAGCCAGAGCAATAGTGATTCGGAGCAATAATTTTATAAGAGTTCCATTAAAAGCAGGGAGCTAGAGAAGGAACTTTGAATATGAAGAGGCAGGGGACAATAGATTAGGTAGACAAGAAAAGACCATTAATTAAGGAATATTAAGGCAACAGTATTTCCCAGAGAGCAGATGCAAAGAGTTAAAACCAATTGCTCATTAATCCCTAAATATGCCCTGCATCGTGGCCATTATTGCTACTAGAAGAATATTTAAAGAAACATGAACATTTGTAAACAGATGTAATCTCTACGTTCCTATTTGAAACGCAGCACACCATATCAGCCCACATCAATTAAAGTGATCTTAGGAGGTATTGCTCTTTCTCTTCTTGTCCTATTCTATGGGGAGTCTTTTTTTTTTTTTTTTTTTAAGTTATTTTGATGATGTTATTCGGGGAAGTTTAGGTCAATGAAGTGGATCTTGCTTTAGTTTACTGAGGCATTTTTAGAGACTTTATGTCCTGTCCATGAACTCATCAGCTTCCTGAAGCATCCTTTGACATTGTATTAATTTAATAATGAACAATATATTGATTATCTTATCTGATCCTTTAACAGTTTTGGTTTGACTAAGCTAGGAAGAAAAATGTTTGATGACTGAAATATTTTTCCAAACTAGTTTAAACATCTCTAGATAAGTGTTGTCAACTGTTCGATATATTTTCAAAATAGGGTGCAACAGGTGTGACAGAAAAAAAGTGCATGCTTGTCCATTGCACACACAACCAAGGATTTACCTATGCAAGCTTAGCCTTTTCACTTATAGGTCATTGCATAATGTTTTCACATGCAAATGTACTTTGTCAGCTAAAATATCATAGCTATCTTTTCATAATTGAGTCATATGTGTAGGTTTACTAGATGCTGGTTCTTACACATTATACATAATGAAATATACCCAAACTGCATATTATGAAGCTATTTTTGTTACAGGGTTCTCACATCATATGCAAACTACATATGATAGATCTGGTGATGTATATTATCACCAAAAATCCTTGATAGAGATACAGCCTTATAGCATTCTGTTGTTTACGGTAAATTTATAGAGAAGTGGCATTAATACCTATGACTAGATTTCAGCTGCAATCCATTATTTCAACTGGATGTGGGAATGATACTAATAGATAAAGATACTAATATTATCTGCTGGAAATTAACTTCTTATTAAATCAGTAATGTTTGTTGTCACCACTATGTTGTATGGTATGATAGGCTGATTGTATTTCAGAAATGGAGCATAGTAGAGCTGGTTGTTAATTTTTCCACACAACATTTTTTGTCAGAAAATGCTGATTTGCCTACACTGAAATTCTCTTTGGAAACATATTGGTTTTGACCAAAACTGCATCAGGAAAGTTTCTCAGGTCCAGGATAGAACTTCTGATAGAGAAGAAATTAGAGAAATCCATAACATCTAACAGATAAGGTAAGTGTATTCTCCCACACCCCAGCTGTCTCAGCCCTCCCATTCTGGGCACAACTAGGCAAATGTGAGGGTCCCACATGCTGGATCAGTGTGCTTTCAAGCTTCCCTTGGTCTAAGTAGGCTCCAACACTGCCTCTTTTTTTGGTCTCTCTGGCACATTTCCTAAGCACAGACTCTTATTTGTTATCTTTTCATAGAAGTTGGACCTCATTGTCCAGTTGATTCAGTTGCTTATCACTTGAGGTTCAGCCCCCATTTATATAGGCCAGTAAACCTTTGTAACATATTCTTTGAAAGCTTCTCTTTCCTGCCAGGCGTAGATGCCATGCCATCATCTCTCCCACTTGTTAGTGTGAGGTTTGCCTCCACCCCTTATTAGCTCTATGAATGTGTTTACACAATATGCAAATACATTCTCCTTGTCTTTCAAAGAATATTGGAAGTTACTCCCTACTGAATAAGGACTGCAAGCTTTGGCCCATTTTATCTCCAGGTTCCTAACACATCTGTTAATATTTCCTTGAGCATGGCAACTCATTGACCTTGGCAGCCTCTTAGATTGATTCACCTCGTTCATGGATCACTTAGCTTCTATGGTGAGTGATGGTTGCTTGGCTAACAGTAATCTTTTTATTTCAAGTTGATTTAATAGTGTTTCTTATTTTATAGATTACAATAGTACTGAATTATAAATATGGTTCCTACCTTCATTCCCTCCCTTTTCAAGTTCCTCTTTAAAACACATTTAATTCCAGGGGACTTAAAAACTCTAGTCCATTCCCCACACACCCTCGTAATCGCAGTGTTAAAAAAAATACATTATTTATTTTAACCCCTATTTACCATCTTCCATCCCTACTCAACTTTGTGGGGCAGGGAATTTTCTCTTTCTGAAAACACCCAGAACACTTGAGCATTATTTATATACATCATACAATAAAAAGGAATACCAGATCCCTACGGCCAAAATTAAAAGCAGACACAAAACTAAAAGGTCTCAGATCCCTTTTGTAAATACAATCAGGTTAGTAAGTAGAGAGACAAAATTAGCCAAAAATAAAACTACAGAAAGCCTTGCAAAATTAATTGCCAGTCTATTTCCTGTGTTTTTTTCATGTGGTTATTTTTGTGAAATCTTAGGGATTGAAAAATAATAACATTGAAGCATAAAATTTTTTGAAAAGTGCTGTACAAACAGAAGTGAAGACTTAACAATCTAATTCTAGGTACAATACACATGTAAATTCTAACAATGTGGCAGGCACAGGAAGGAAGATAGGGAAATAGTGAGAGATCATCTGGTTCCTAAGCTAAGGAATTTTTAACCACTTACAAACTTGGTAGGCTCTATACATGGACTTGTGTCTGCAAAGAACAGGCAAAACATAATTAAAACTCAGTTAATGATGGTCGACTAACTGTGTTTCACCCAGGGGTCTAACACATGGCTTTCTTCTTGTAATCAGTTCAACACACCTTTGCAGTGTGGACAGGACATCCTAAGCATGTTTGTGTAACTGATTTGGGAGATTCTCTTTCCATCCAGAGCTGCATGGTCAGTCACATTACATGGCACTATCTCATGTGCTGCTGGTGCTATCTCTATCCCTTGCTGTGAGCAGGACCAGATTTAGGGGAAGGCAACCCAGGTGACTGCTTGGGGTGCTGAGCTTGGGGTGCACTGGATTTAGGGCACTGTTTTCATTGTTAGTGACAAAAGGAAAAATAGAATATTTGAAGTAAAATGATTCAGTATTCCATATGTGGATTCAGTTTTCACTAAACCTCCTAGAATGTCGTGGATCTTTGTAGAATCTCATGGAACCTTCCAGACTTTCTGAGAACTATATTTTCCTTGAACCTCATAGAATGTTGTCAGCCATGCCCTCGTGAGTATATAAGGGGTGGGGTGTCACCAGACAGTCAGTGAGATATAAGAATGAAGTGAGAGCCCAGCTGCGATATTGTAAACCTTGTTTTATTGTGTAATTGTGAAAGTGTTTTTAAGACTTGAAGAGTGTAAGTAGTGACTAATAAAGGATGTGTTTACTGAGATGCCAGAGATATCTGTCAACCCCCTATTTACACAACAATATAAAAGAAATAATGTTACTTCTTTTGCCATGCTGAACACGTAATGTTTGACTTTCTAAGACTGCAGAACATAGACTTTGGCTCTCCCAAATACTGTTTGTTTTCCCCTATAGAAAAAAAAAGATTCACCCTTCAGCAGTTCAGTATAGGACATTAAAAGTTCAATTGCAATCTAGTTTGCAGCAAGGGGCAAATTTGATGGGAAAATATCTGAAACACAACAACATAGACCAGGCATTAGGTAGTAGCAATTGTCCCAGTGCAGAAGAAATTGAGGAGCGAAGCATAAATGATGGAAATCCTATTACTGTTCCTATTAAGGAATTAGCAGATTTGCCTGAAGATAAGGAATGGAAATGTGAAGAAAGTCATGGAGATTTGTCCAGTTTTCCTCGCGTCCTAAAGGAAAGTGATGACAAAGAAGAATGTGGCTCACATGTAAAGGAAAGTAATAACAAAGAAAATCTGATTTACATGAAAAGGAAAGAACCTATTAAGAAGGAAACCTATGACAACATGAAACAACTTTTGAGGTGCATAAACTATGACCAACATCAGTGGCAGCTTTGTGGCGATTTGAAGGTTGTTGCTCTCTTGCTTGGTCTGCAGACTGCATACACAAAGTACTGCTGTTTTCTCTGTGAATGGGATAGTCGTGCAAGAGATTCCCACTACATCAAGAAAGATTGGCCACTCCAACAGTCATTGGAGCCTGGGAGGAAAAGTTTTCAGCATCCACCACTTGTTGAATCAAGGAAGATTTTGTTACCACCCTTACGCATCAAGCTGGGTCTGATGAAGAACTTTCTCAAGGCCATTGACAAAACACAAGCAGCTTTCAAGTACTTCCGAGGAAAATTTCCAAGGTTAAGTGAAGCTAAGATAAAGGAAGGTGTCTTTGTTGGTCCTCAGATTCGCGAACTTCTTCGAGATGATGCATTGACCATGCACTGCTTGGCAAGGAAAAGACAGCATGGAAAGCCTTCCAGTTAGTGGCAATAAATTTTCTCAGAAACAACAAGGCAGACAACTACAGGTTGTTGGTGGAAAACCTCCTCAAGGCATACAAAAGCCTTGGTTGCAACATGTCACTAAAGATACATTTTTTGCACTCTCATCTAGATTTTTTTCCACCGAACTGCGGAGCAATGAGCAACGAGCACGGCGAGCAATTTCACCAGGACATTGCAACAATGGAGAAACACTATCAGGGCAAATGGAGCCCATCAATGCTTGCAGACTATTGCTGGACAGTGCCAAGAGATGCTCCATTTAATGAATACAAGAGAAAAGCCAAGAAGCGCCGAGTAGACACTGAATAGGACTAAACTATATACATAATAGTTTTTTGCCTTTTGTTTCATAATCAATTTTATTTATATAACCCTTTTGCTGATTTTTAAAGTGTTACATAAACAGGACAGGTGAAATATTATCATGTAAAGCAACCATAAACATATGAAAAGACCTAGGTTTACAATTTATGATTAAAACTCTACTATCTACACAATATACATAGACATAAAATGTAAAAACTTAAATATCTTAGAAACAGTAGCCAATCAGTTGTTTTAATTGTCATATTTGAATTCAGCACATCAAAATACATAATAAATAGCACATTTTATCTCTGAAGCAGACGACTTCTCAAAAATTGTAGACCAGTGTGATTTTGATCTTACAATTTTGAACAGGGCAGGCAAAATGAAGGATATGACGTTTCCACTAAATGAGCCAAAGTCTCACTGTGAAAGAGTGCTTAAGAATGGTGAGAAACTGAATTGGCGTTGGCTAGTTTACTCAAAATCAACTGACTAAGTATTCTGTTTTTGTTGCAAAATATTTGACAAGGCTGCCAAATCATTGCTTGCACTTTCTGGGTATAATTACTGGCATAATTCAGCTGATGCACTGAAGCAATACGAAAAGTCACCTACCTATTTTATGGCCTACTCCAAATGGATGTAGGTCAAGTCCAGGCTCAAGCTGATTAAATGGATAGATGCAGAAACTTAGCTCATTATTAATGTAGAAACCCAGCATTGGAGGAATGTGCTCGAGTATCTGATCTCAATTATCCTCTTCCTTGCAAAAAATAATTTGGCTTTCTGGGGTCCATTGGATAAGTTGTTCACTGAACATAATGGTAATTTCCTCGGTTTGGTAGAGTTCCTTGGAAAATATGATGATATCATGCATGAGCAGCTACGTCAAATAGTTCGTAAAGAAGCTATGGACCACTACTGCAGCAAAATGATTCAAAACAAATTGATTGACCTTATGGAAGGTGCTTGATAACATAGTGATGCGTCTTGGCAAAGCAAAATACTACACCGTAATAATGGACTGCACTCCCAACATTAGTCACAGTGAAAAGATGTCATTTACAGTAAGATTTGTTGATGACAAGAATGGCTGTATCCAAGTAAAAGGAACACTTTATCTGTTTCCGGCCTGTGGATGACTCTACTGGAAAAGGCTTAACAGAACTGTTTATGAACATTTTGAGAATAAAATAAATCTTCAGGACTGCTGCGGCCAAGGCTACGACAACAGCGTGAATGTGAAGGGCAGAAACAGTGACATCCAGGCAAGGATCCTAGCGCTGAATCCAAGAACTTCGTTCATGTCTGGTGACTGGCATTCCCTCAACCTAGTTGTGTCAGATGTATCATCATCTTCTTTAGATTCAGTATCTCTCTTTGGAGTTCTGAAAAAGATATACATCCTGTGGTCAGCATCAACTATCAGATGGAAGATCCTCATGGACAATGTTACAAATCTGACCGTAAAGCCGCTAAGTGACATGCACTGGGAGAGTCACATTGACTGCATAAGGCCAGTGAGCTACCAAGTGACTGAAGTTTACGATGCCCTTATGGAACTGGTGCAATCAAGTAAAGCTGAGGCCGGAATCCAATACAAGGTGCAAAACCTGGCAAACCAGATCACTGACTTCAAATTTCTGGTCTCAATTGTGATTTGGCATGATATCCTGTTCCAAGAAAACATTAAAAGCAAGGCATTAAAAACTCAGTTGATGAACAATTGTGACCACTACTACTTTGATGAGAAGCTGTCTTGATTTCATTGTGGCCTACAGAGACAATGGATTTGAAGATACCATCACTGCTGCCAAAGAAATGGTGGAAAACTTAGGAGTTGAGCCTGTCTTCAAGGAAACTCATATTCATCAGAAGAAGAGACAGTTTGGTTATGAAGGCAGAGATGAGGTGATGGGAAGCTCGGGAAAAAAAATTAAATTGGGAATTTTATTGCTCATTTGTTGACAGTGCTTGAGTGTTCATAGAAGAAAAGTTTGGAAAATGAAGAACCACAAAAGACCTGGGTTTTTTTTTGTATGACCTTAGTAAGCTGCCGACAGATAGGAAAACACTCTTGAACAATTATACAGAGCTTCACCAGATGCTGACACGTGAGGAATGTTCAGATGTCAATGATAAAGACCTCTATGTTGAATTGGACAACACCACATTTTGCAACATGGGAAGCACCCTCCACTTCAAGTTCTCCAATTCATTCATGATGCAGAGCTGAAAGACACTTTTCCTAATGTGTGGATAGCTTTAAGAATTCTGCTCACATTGCCAGTCACAGTTGCGAATGGTGAGTGCAGCTTTTTGAAGTTCAGGCTCATTAAAACATATCTTCGATCAACAATGGCCAACAAGAGACTGACCTTGCTTGCTATTTTATCCCTTGAAATTGCTGTTGGCCAATCTTTGGATCTCTCTGACACTGTGCTTCAGTTCGCAAGGGCAAAGGTGAGAAAAGTGACCTTTTGAAGTAAAGGACTAGGATTAACATTTTAAGGCTGTCACCTATTGTAACACTATTTAATACTGGTCCACCCAATGATGATACACAATTCAATTTTTTGATGTTAGTACAGTTATTTTTAAAATTAAAAAGTTTCTAACCATTTAGAGGAAATGATTTTTTATTTGCTTATGTATGGCATGAATAAACACAGATTCATGCAAATGCAAATTTATCGTCTTATATGACAGGGATAAATCATGCATCAAAGTCATGAAATGGGCTACAAATGCATTAAAATAAGGTATTCAAAAGTTTAACAAATGGAGGGGGCACTGAAGATGTTCCTCACCTGGGGCACCATTTGTTCTAGGGCTAGCCCTGGCTGTGAGCTGTCCAGATTTTCATCTAGAACTCTTCTTCAGTAAAGTGTGCACTTGCACCCCTGAAAAACTGCTGGGGTGGTGTTGGTGGGGAAATGACCTACATGATAAGGGTGGGGAGGGGGATGAAAGGGAGATAGGGTCAGGTCAGGTTGCTTGGATCAGTGTCCCTGATGAGGACGCTACTAAATTCCATTGTTCTTGGCTATCTGTTGGCTGGTCTGGGGCAATTCAGGAAAGCAAGGGCTATTCAGGAAAGCAAGGGGAGATGTGTGGGGACCTTGTTTTGGGAAGTAAGACTCTGGGACCCAGTGTCACTTCACCACCTCCCCCTCTAGTCTGAAGGGAGGTGAGGTGAATCCTCCTCCCTTCCCTTCTCTCTGGTTGGCTGGTGTTGCAGATGGGCAAGCAATGCCAACATACTATAGCCATCTTATGACCACAAAAAAAGGATAGGTAGCATCACATGCAAATCTACTAAAGCACCAAGTTTAACCAGGGGTGAAAGTAAGTTAGACCACTTACCGGTACGGGCTGGGGGGAGGGCTCCAGCCCCCAGACGGGACGGGGTCTCGGGTGGAAGGGGCGGGACTGACTGGAGGGGTCAGCATCCCCCAACCAGCCCTTTCAGGCTACCTGGCCCGCGCCGTCCGGGGCTCCTGTGTTGGTTTAAAGGGCCCTGGGCCCTTTTAAATCGCTGGCCCCAGGGCAACTGCTCCCTTTGCGCCCCCTCCTGCCCGTCAGAGGCTGCAGGGAAGGGGGGGGGGCAACAGGGCAGGTACATTAAAGTGCTGCAGGGAGGGGGCGCAGGAACTTTAAAGCACTGCTGCAGCAAAGGACAGTCCTTAAAGCACTACCGCAGCAGTATTTTAATGTCCCTGCCCCTTTTGCCTCACCTGTTGGAGGCCCTGCCAGTACCAACCCTACCGGCAGGGCTGCTGACAGGGAGAAGGGACAGCGACGTTAAAGTGTTGCCACAGCAGCAATTTAAGGATGGTCCTTTGCCACGGCAGCGCATTGAGGATACTTAAAGCGCCGCTGCAGTAAAGGACCGTCCTTAAAGTGCTGCCGCGGCAGCGCTTTAACTTCTCTGCCCATCTCCACACACACACACATGCACACACACCCTGTTGGTGGCCCTGCTGATATGGAACCTACCGGCAGGGCTGCCGACAGGGGAGGCAAAAGGGGCAGGGACATTAAAGCGCTGCCGCCGCAGCTGGGTATGGGCCGGTGCGGGTTCTTACCGGTACAGAGTACCGGCCTGTACAGGCTAACTTTCACCCCTGAGTTTAACCCATTTGATGTATATCTTTCTATTAGCCTAATAGCCAGCATGGCTTGTTGTGGTTTGCACACACAAGAGCAAAAAGTCTGCCATTTGAAAGAGTATCATCACCTCAGCTCTGCACACTGAGATCACTAACAAAAACAGAGCAGGATTTTCTATCCCCAATCTGGCATCTCCAGCTCTGATGCAGCAAGTGTATTTCTGGCCTCCTAGCTAATTTGAATGGTATTTATGTTTCAAAGTTTACTTTAGTTGACCCACTCAGGGGCAGAGCAATTGTTGAGCTCTACTAATCGAGCTTATGGAAAGATCACCTGGTATAATACACTAGTGATTTCGAGCAGTTACTTCTATTCCAATGGTCAACCACTTGTAGCTTTTTTTTCTGACAGACGCTATCTACCAGTTCCCTCAAACCAGCCATTTTACAGATTCTTCTCCTATATTGGCCATCCATCCATCTGTCTTTCTCTAGTAATTTTCATTCTACAGTACTTTGGTCACATTTTCCAGCATATCATTGTTCCCTGGAGCCTCTTAGGCTGTGTCATAAAACTGTCTTCCTTATGTCCCACACCAGTGCCTCCAGCTTCATGCCATGCATCAATGGCAGCTTATTGCTCTGCCTCACTAGCCTTTCAGCCTGTGTCCATGGATACAGGCCCATGCCTTAATTAGGATAACACTGAAACTAAACAACGAATTTATTAAGTAAAAATGTAAATTAGGTTTAGCTCGTTGCAGGTGCTATCATTTTCACTGAATGAGCTTTCAGTGAAAAGATGGCTAAAAAAGGAGAAACAATTCTGAATCACGGATTCTTGCTTTTATATCAAAAATGTGACAAAAGCTTCACTTTGGAATTGAAGGGAATAGGTGTCTCCTGAGTCATAATTGATTTTCCTTAATACTACAGTCCTGCTCTGAATGATATCTAAGCAGCATACCAGCTTTCCTCACCATCTCCTTACCCATCCCCACCATCCAGGTCACTATCAAATATTATCATGAACTGGGAAATACATAGAAAGGATGTTTTCTGTATCTCTGATGATGAAGTTAGTAAGTTGTTACTGACAGAGGGTATGGATAGTAGTGTGGTGGTAGCAACTAGATGAGTTATTAGAAATGAGTTAGAAGTAAAAATTGATTTTAACCTTTTAAAATTTCACTAGAAAAAATAACTTCAGTAAAATCAGAAGGACAAGTTACTTTACCTAGATTGGGCCAAATCTCACTCACGTTAGGCTGTATGTTCCCTGGAGCTACTGTGAATGTTTGTTTCTGAGGGCACACATTCCCAATCTACATTTTATTTCATTTTGTTATCAGTTTTGTCTGCACCAGTAAAGCTCCCCACCTGCATGTTCCTTTTTTCTGATTTATGGAAGGCCTATGTAGCAGTATATTTCAAAAAACAAAACAAAAATGATGCTGATAATTATTATTGTTTAGTTTTAGATTAGTAAGAGAGGGAAATGATTTTTTTTTTCATTTCATACTGCCAAGCAATTTGATTGCAGAGAGATCTCTGTACAGCCAGAAGCTGATTCGCCTCTCACTCACTTACACTGGTATAAAACAGAAATAACTCCACTGAAATCATTAGTTACATCAGAGTAAAATAGGTGTCAATGAGAGAAAAGGCCCTCCTTATTCAGAATTAAAACACTAATATAAGTTAATATTTAACAAATTGTTGTAATATTTCAAATCTGTCCCTGTCTGATGCACTGAATAGACAGCTAGAACACTTAACAGTTAGTAGAGTTCCCCAACGGGCTTGTCTTCTTTGTAAAGTTAACAGGAGTTGTAACTTGAGTGTTCCTCTAATGCAAGCCTGGTCCACAAACATTGACCCTTAACTTAATTGTACTGGTGCTTTTAACTCAATTTGCATGCCTCATAAGGGAGTGCAAGCTAAAGCCTGAGTTAGCACAACTTGTCAGCTGCTAACATGACCACTCTGAAGTGTGGGGACAGGTTAACTCCACTCAATTGCCACTAGTCCCCCAACGGCTTCCCACAATTCACCCCTTCTGCCCAGAAAGGAGAGATGTTTTTTCCCATAATGCACGGGGAAAGACTTCATAGACCAACTCATCTTATTGTAGTGCAAAGTACTGTGGGATATGCTCCCAAAAGTCTAGGTGCCACACACAAGTGAATGCAGCTGCAGTGAGGACAGAGCTGTCCAAGTGTTATTTTGCAGTGTGACTGCTTTCACTCAAGCGAGGCTAACTCAAGAGAAGTAACTTGAAGGTTGATAACTTGAGTTAACTCTGCAGTGAAGACCTACACAAAGCTATTCCCATGTACTGTGCTTCCCAACACCATTCCAGGGCAGAATGGTGTAGTCCAGCAGAAGGATGCTAGGTTAGCTAGTGGGAGAGCTAGGATCTTTTCCCAAATCTGCCAGTGATTCATTGTATGATCTTGGAAAAATCACTTAATCTCTCAATGCTTCAGTTTACCCACTTGTATCATGGGAACAGTAATGCCTATCAATTTTTGTAAAGCCCTTTGGACTAGACCCACTGAGGAGTTACATGCACAAGTAGTCAATGGGACTGTTATGTGAATAACTGCCTACTAATGGATATATGGGGTTCACAATCTCAAGCTCTGAAGTCTATGGATGCATTATTTATGATTCATAAAAAACTACCTTGCTATAAAAATGTTCTTCATACACTGAAGAAATTATATTCCTTTAAAATACAGAAAGCCAGATCCTCCACTGTGTACAATGGCATAGCCACATTGACTACAGTGAATTGTATGGGACATCAAATGATGGGGAGGGAAACTGTGCTAACGAAAATGTTATGATTTTATTACAGGTATATTTGGGGTTTTTTTTCATTATTTTAAAAAATTAAAGGAATCAGACTGCACTGGCAGGGTCCATGTATATGGAGAGAATGTCCTCATATTAATTAAGCTGAAAGACCAATTTAGGGTAAAAATCTGTATGCAGGCAAGCCCTAAGGAGTAATATCCATTGGTCCCATTAAAAAAAATGAGAAACATAGGAATTTGATTTAAATTTCCCCAGAATGTGCTGACATGTTGCTTCTTTAAGAACCCGGACATATTTTTTGTTGTTGTTGCTGAAAAATAGGTAATATTAATCTCCCTCTCTTACTTAAATGGCTGCATTTGAAATGAGAACTGAACTTGTTAAGCTCACTATAAAACTCAGTAAAAATCTGAGGTATCCCACAATTCTGTTGTCATCTATTCATTAAGCCACAGTGGAACAAAAACAAAATTACATCACCTGCTCCATACCAAAGCAAAACAGAACTTTACACCCAACATGCAGGTTGATAGTCACTTAGATTACATATTACAGCGCTGGACATGCAGGTTACATCCACAGCATCTGAGGTACTAAAAGATATTAATGATGTGGGGTATATTTCCTTGGAGTAAGCCTAGTCTATCTTTGGTTGTAACTTTTAGGAGGCAGCAAGGTAAGTAGTGTCTATGGAATCTGGCTGTATTATGGCTCAGAAGTATGGTGTACTGTAGCCACTATTTATATGCTAACCAGTATTGTTTCATTGTTCCCTTATCCTCTCCAAGGCTGTTGGTTACATTCACCTGTTGCCTTTTGTGTTATACTTGGATAGTAAGCTCTTCAGAGCAAGGACCATCTCTTTGTTATATGTTTGTATACGGCCTAATATAATGGGGCCCTAGGCACTACCATATTACAATCAAACAACAAACAGATAACGATAATAATATATAATTGGCGCTTTCTGTTTGAAGGAATCTGTGTCCAGCCTACGTGGAGATCTATTATTTATTATATATTTCTAATAACACCATAACTTTATGTGGCACTTTAAAATGATAAAAAAAACTTGTCCAGCTTTGAAGAGTTTACAGTCTAATGCTTCAATTGAATTTCCTTGAGTGGACCTGTGTGCCTATGCAGAGCCCATTAATTTAATTTCACAAACACAGAGCACTGAATAGTGAATGCATACAATGAACTGTTAAAATCTACAGACCACAAATTATTTGCAGGGAGTATTTGAGACCACATCCTGTCACCCTAGCCCTCAGTGAGTAGTGCTTCCATGAAGAGTCCCATTAAAACCAATCTGATTTACTTGTCTGAGTAAGTATGACAGAATCATGACTAGAGCACTTTAACTGAATTTACACCTGACAGGAAGTTCCAATATTTCAACATTTGTATTCATCCCAAAAGAGGATGAAAAGTCAAAAAGTTGAACATTTTTGAAAACAAAGCGTTCAATTTCATTTCACACTTTTCTGTCAAAAATCAGAAAACTGTATTGAAATCGACATTTTCCCATGAAAATTTTTATTTTGCCAAAAACCCATATTTCACTGGGAATTTATTTCAATCAAATAATGACAATCAGCCCTAAAGGTAACATTAATAAACAAAAGAAGCAAAATTGGTCAAATTACTATTTGCTAATTCTCTACAACTTGCTCAGCTCTCACCAAGACAGCACTGACTGCAATGGGCATTAAAAACAGATTAGCCGTACCACACTGGAGGCCAAACAGTTTTTAATCCCACTTGAGGAGGAGTACAGAGGGATTATATGTGTGGAAGCAGAGAAAGAACTGACAGGAAGGGGATTGCAATGCATGAAAGTTCGTTAGCAAGAGTCATGCTAACTGTAACCCTAATAACGTGAGATTTGTAGAAGCGAGGAATGTGTGAGGTGAGTGGGAAAGAACTGTGTGAGATTTGTTGTGACCTTGTGTAGATAATGTGTAGATAATATGGAATGTAGACTAAGAGTCTACATTAGTGAGCAAAACAAGATATCAGAATGACCTATGTATAAACAAAATGCAGCTGTTGCTCATTATTGTCTGTAACAAAAGGTATAAATGCTTTCTGTAATTGTTTACCTGTTGAGAGACCTGTTTAGCTCTCTCCATCTACGCAATTGCTTGAGAAAATAAAGTATCTGACTTGCTGTACCCAAAAAAAAGTGAGAACTGCTTACTCCTGACAGACTTGCAGAACCAACACAGCATAGGAGTGTGAGCTGGATTCTGCTCTACTCCCCTATAATCAGACTTGTCAACTAAGTTCCAATGGCAAAATGTTTATTGTTGGTGATGAGGCATGAGCTGATACAGTTTGATTGATGGGGAACTTTGGAAGTTACCCTAATATATAAGTCCATAATGTTCATTATGGATAACATAGAAGTGATAGAGAATAGATTGGAATTTGTTTGCAAAATCCATTTTCTTCTTATTGTTAAATTGTATGACGTCTGAAGATGGGATTTTCAGAGATACCTAGGGGATTTGGGGGCCCAGTGTCTATTAGTTTCTTCTTAGGTCAAAAATCTTTAAGTGTCTTTGAAAATCTGAGCCTGAATGTATATAAAAATTGGCCATATAGTTTAGTGGGAAGAGGTAAGAAATTGAAGTTGTTTAACAATGTTTTGGAGTTGCCACTGTCCATGTAAAAAAACTTTTGTTCTCCTTCATGTTTTTCCAATTTTTCTTTTTGACCTTCTTTGATTCTCTCACTTTCTCGTTTGCTTCTCAAGTTTCCTTTTTTGCAGCCTGCATTGAATAGCACATTATTCTCCGTCAGTATCTACTCTGACCTCCTGCCAAGTCTATCACACTCCCCAATCATCCTATATTGAGGGAACAGACTCCCTCCTGCTTTAATGGTCTCCAGTATCATTAACCAGGCATCATTCATTACTCAAGGCCAGCCTTATTTTCTGCTTCAGTGATCTTAGTTCTCAATTAATTTTGCAGATTTTAGACAATATGGATGATATTTTAATGTTTGTTAATTTTCCTGGATAAACTAGTGTCTATCTTAATGGAAATCATTGAGAAAAATATACATTTCAGGAGTAAAAATGGAAACTTTGATATAAAAAACTAATTCCAGAAGTCACATTCAGTTGCAAAAATTCTATGGAAGCTCACACATATCCCTTAACTTTCAAAACAAAAGAGAATGATAAATAAACCTTCACCTACTTGCATTGCCACTGAGTGCTATTTAACACAATATAACACTAGCAATGAGAATGACCTTCACACTGAATGTCATGTACTACAATCTTATACATAATGTACTATAGAGACAGATACTCAGGACTATCTACTTGGCATCTAGCACAAGTCAACGGGTGAGCCCAAGGGTTGAAGCTCTTTGGTCATTAGGCTGCCCATCCCATCCTGAAGACCTCTAAGTTGTGCCAGGTATAAAGGCATCCAGAGTAAGCACATGCCTTCTGTGCCATGTGGGTGACAAGGAATGGAAGTATTATTTATAGAGATGGCTCTATGCCATTGAAGGATTTCCCTATGAGGAATTCTCAACTGGCTACAGTGCAAAGAACATAGAGTGGGGTCTAGGATCAGGCACACAATGCTTACCTCTTTAGTGACATGTTACATTCAATACATGTAGTAAATTGTACAGTAAATCAGTTACTCTATATATTTAAAATGTGCATTTAACAGTATAAACAGAGAGAGTACACCTCCATCAAAACCATTATGCACATGCTTAAGTGCTTTGTTGGATGAGGACTAATACTGAAAATAACATTGCTTTATATTCCATCCCCATAATGACAGGGAAAGTTAAGACATATAGTTAAGCACTCAACAGTCAGGAAGTGACAAAATGAAGGTTTCATAGATACCCTTAATTCTGTCCCTTGTGCGTATACCTTATGACACAGTCTGACTTACATGAACACATACTATTTAACTCATAATAGAACATACAATCATGCATATAATCCTATACTGGAAATTGTTATTCAACCTTAAAGGTATTGGTTACTATGGCACCCACTAAAACAACACTCTGAGGAAATATAAAAAGGAAAAATGTCAACAAATAATCTGAAAGATATAAAATACACCTGCTCTACATAAAAAGAGCCAACAATATTGAATGAAATACAAAAGCCCATTAATATGTAACCTATATTTATTAGTCTACGTTTCAGGGCACCTGTACTGGTATAAATATAAAAACAATGTATTGGCCAGTGTCAGGTAAGATGAACTCCTTTGGTACCACCAGCAGCCTCATTAAACAAAAACCTTATAAATAGCAGAGTCTTATAGTTAATCATGTCCTGAACATCAACAAAGTGAGGCTTTGTGGAAAAACCAATAGAGTGATTTTCCAGAGTTGAGGACTCCACCAAGACTACTCTGTTCCCCAGTCCCTGCAGAATTATCATCCAGTCGCTAATAGCCAAAACACCTCAGATGATCTTGTGATGGGTTTGGTCACAGAGACCCCTTTGGGACTGTTATCTGATATGCTAAGATTACCTCTGAGCCTGTTTTCCCTGCCAGTTTGGGATTCCAGAACCCTGTCTTATTGAGCCAGACATGCTAGCCTGCTGCAACACAGACTCAAGGTACAGCCCACGCCCCCAAAGCTGCAGGCTTTAAGTGAAAACAGCTCTACAAGTTACCTGACTCCAGAATCCAGACACCCAGCTCCCAATGGGATCCAAACCCCAAATAAATCCATTTCACTCTGTATAAAGCTTATATGTGGTAAACTCATAAATTGTCTTCCCTCTATAACACTGATAGAAAGATATTCACAGCTGTTTGCTCCCCCAGGTATTAATCACTTACTCTGGGTTCATTAATAAACAAAAGTGATTTTATTAAGTATAAAAAGTAGGATTTAAGTGGTTTCAGGTAATAACAGACAGAACAAAGTAAGTCACCAAGCAAAATAAAGCAAAACATGCAAGTCTAAGCCTGATACATTAAGAAACTGATTACAGATAATATCTCACCCTCAGAGATGTTTCAATAAGCTTCTTTCACAGACTAGACTCCTTCCTGGTCTGGGCCCAATCCTTTCCCTTTGTATAGTCTTTGTTAGTTTCAGCAGACATCTCAGGCGGTAATCAGGGTCTTTCTCATGACTGGCAGCCACTTTTGTCCTGCTTCACCCCCTTTTATAGCTTTGGCACAAAGCGGGAAACTTTTGTCTCTCTGGATCCCCACCCTTCCTTCTAAATGGAAAAGTACCAGATTTAAGATGGATTCCAGTATCAGGTAACATGGTCACATGTCACTGTAAGACCTCATTCTTCATTACCCATGGGCTGGCCCACACGTACACAGGAAGGCTTGCAGGTAAATAGACCCATTCACAGTTAATTGATTGTGAAGCACTCTTAATTTCTTCCACTTAATATGTTTACATCAGTAATACAAGTTTATATCTTATTTTTCTAACTTAAGATATAGAAATAATACATGCAAACAAATAGGATGAACACACTTAGTAGATTACAAGCTTTCTAATGACACCATACAAGGAGTACTAGCGTAAAGAATATTCCAGTTATGTCATATTCATAAGCATATTTCCATAAAGCATATGGAGTTCAACATCACATATCTCACCTGTTGTGTGAGGGAGCACACACAGAGAGGGAGCATACAGAGAGGGAGCAAGAGACAGATGGCTTCTAAGGTAACCAAGATCCTAATATATAAATCTTTATAAATCAAAATCCACATCTTCAAACCGGGGCATACTTTGGATAAAAGGTTTAATTTGCCCTTTATGTCTTACACTGCTAGGTAAGGGTTCACCTTAAGGCCCAGCTCTGCACTGGGAGTGGTGCAAATATGCACTGCCAGGAAGCAATCTGCATTAAGGCTGGAAAATGCTTATTGGAGCTCCCAGAGGGAGGACAATCATTTCTTGGGGTGCAGCTTACTCTTCTCCATGCAGTTAGCTAGCTTTGCATAGGGAGAGCAGAACCACACCAACCCCAGACATCTCTAACATCCTTTGAGAGGGACTGTAGCTGTACCTTCTCCTAACCAAGAGAAACTGCGCCGTCAGGGTCTGACAAAAGAGACACGGAAGCTGGGTTCCATCTGCCTACTGACAGGATGGAAGTTGCCTAAGTAGAGCGGAAGAGCAATTTTTCCAACACTGCTCTCTGGGAGCTGTCAGAGAAAAAATTACAGAAAAGCAGTGCCTCCCACCTCATTATTCCAGAAACTACAGGGAAGTTTAAAACAAAAACAGCCTCTTGGTCAAGGTATAGAAAGCTGTTTATGGTCCTAAAAGATTCAGCATGGAAAAACGACCTATGTTAATTACCATGAGAAGATCAAATACCAACACAACAGTACACCCTCTATATCATAGCCAAACTCCAAGCCAGATGGAATTGCGTCAAGGAAGTTTAACTGAAAATGGCCATCACACAACATAATTTCGAAGAGATGGTCTTTAATTTTTTATTATACACTATTCATTTCCACAGCCTCTGGTTTTTAGCATATCTTCTTGCTTCCTGAGAAAATATAGGAATAGTTTTGCTCATGAGAAGTGACTTAACAGTCCTAGTATTAATTACATACTTAGTCTCTAAGCTAAGACAATGTAATTTTTACACATGGATACAGTGTTTATTACATACACTTGAGAGCCCTAATCCAGAAGATATACCTACTTTTGTAAATCTTTTCAACCATTATAATTAAAATGTTCTGAAATTTAATGTCAGACTAAATACCTGTTTTCAGTTGTAAAACTTGTGATCATCCAATTTAGTTAGTTGGTGAAATATGAAAGCTCAGTGCTTTATTCTTTCATATCATTCAGCAGAAGTCACAGGTTTATATTATCCTTCCTATATTGTGTATCTCAGAGTACATAGCACAGATATGAATCTAGGGCATATCTTTCTTCTTTAAAGGTGATCGATGTGTGACTCTTAAGTCATGCCTATTAGTCTGTCTGCACAAATTTACATAAAATGATCTTAGATGTATTTTTTTCAATAAAAAAATCATAAATATCTCCTGGGGCATATATCAGGTTTGTTTGCCTATCCACTTTTCAGATATCAACAGCTCTTTACTTTTCTGGCTACATTAACTTAGGCATTTTGTGGTACAGTCAGAAACTGGCCTCTACATTGAGCTTTTGAAACACATGAAATCTTTTGAGCATGTTAAATTTTGAGAGTCTATTGGAGTCAATCTTATCCTGTGGTAGGATTCCTCACATATTGATAGTAAAATGGACAACTTTCCCTTGCCAGAGTAGTTATCATATTAATCAATAAACTACCATAAATACAGAGCAACTAATGCATTGTGGAGAGGTATTTTCCATTTAGGGGAAAGTGATATGGTCGGATAGCCTAGGGAAACCAGTTTGCATTTAGAGTGATTGAATGCTTTTGAAAAATCTTGTATAAGTACATTGTCTTTTCCTCTTGATTGTTAGGCTCTTCACTGGTAGTCTATAAAATGTTGGCAAAATAGTTGTAATTTATGTTGTTACATGATGCCCTTGAAAGAAAAGAAATCTTCTGCAACTGTGATGAATGGGACCCAAGTCAGGAAGGCTCTGTAACATATAATTAATCATACAATAAAATCCTAACAGCATTAAAGTAATCATTTCATCAAGAGCATGTGTATTTTGTATACCCAGTATGTATATTTTGATTCTTCTCTCTTTCATTTCTGAAGATCCTTTCTTTCCCCACCTCTTTGTGTATCATCATGTTTGCTGATGCACTCATCCTTTGGCTCCCAAATAAAAAAGAGCCCCAAGAAATGAGCCTGCAGACTTTATGCTCATAAAATATAACTTCCCCTCCCCAAAATTATATATTTTTGGAGGTGAATGGAGGAGAGTGAGAGAGGAGAGCAGATTTTGTGATTTTTTTTTTCAGCACTTCTGCTTTCAACTCTGGCCAAAACCAGGCAGCACAGAGATGTGCTAAGTGAAAAACGAATGAGTGACCTGAGTAGCTTCAGACCTTCAAAATGATTTGGTTCTGATTCAGTTTGAGAGAAGTTGTAAAACATATTGACAATGCAAGCAAGATAGACTAGCAACATGCACTGTGTCAAACAAACAACAATTAACTTTTATAATAAATGATTATGTAAGTAGGAGGAATTTCAGTTCAGTTGAAAATGCAATGTGTTCATTGAATCCCTGCAGGTTCACAACAGTATAGACATACGTAAGTAGAGAAAAGGCACATTTAATAAACTAGTGAATGTTACACATTTATCCTCTTGCCCCAGCCCCTCTTTAAAGACAAAGATGCTTCTAAGAAGTGGAGAAAGGGTAGTCATTAAATACCTTATTAAAAATACACAAGAATGTTTATTCTCTGTGTTTTAAATGGAAGTGCAGACTCCCAGATTGTACATTATATGAAATTTTCATCCACTCACATAGCAGTCATATCACATTTCATCTGTTCTGAGAAGCAGATGGAAAAATAGTTATCACTTTAAAAAAAAATCTGCAAAGAACCCGAGGTGAATTGCATATTTACAGTATATGATTATCAATTCTGTCATTTTCAGAAGATTGACTCTCTGCAGTCATCCTGTCCTTTTATCATTCCAGGTGTGCAGACACATTGTTTCATGATTACTACCACATTCAAAGTATTTCAGTAAATCTTATTATTATAGTCACTCCTCAAAGTCTAGAGAAATGGGAAGGTAGGGCTAAAAAAAGTTTCATTCTCTATAACCAATATTCAGAAACAAGAAAATAAGAGCTACTTCAAACATATTTTAGTTCTAACAACTCCATTTTAAAAACACCCCTTTTCCACAGACAATAATTAGAATTTCATTATAGAATACCTCTGTAAAAACTATTTAATTTTCCACTACATGGAGGGAGGATTTGATCTCTTATTAAACATTTTATGGAAAAGTCTAAAAGTGCTTTCAATTATTCATCTGAATTGAAATCTAGGCCTTGGAAACTGCTGGCATTACACACACACATAATATTATCAGCCCACTGAGTACTATTAGGTCATAAAATGCTGCTGTAGCAACATCTCTGTTACAGCTGCTGGTGCTCAGGCAACTTTTACTACAGTTATAAAGCCATTTATTACATTTTCTTTATGATGCTAATGCATTGTGGTCTGTTATTTTATTTTCCCCACTGTGATAAAGACTGAAATGTATGATATTGTGCAAAAAATACAAGCCTAATAACATATCCCGCTGCATTAAAAATCTCTTAGATATGCTTAAGAGGCTCATAAAAATATTAACAGGGGATACCAAAAGGGAAATATTTGGTGGGACATTTTCTTTCATTTATTTTATTGCTCCCAGCAGAAAGTTTTTTAATTGTGCTTTGTCAAAACATACAAAAGATAATATGAATATGTGACTTTTTTCTTAATTATAATGTCATCAATGTGGTAGAACATAATTTGCAATTCACTACTAGGAAAGATGACAAGATAATATCCAAATAATCATTTGAAAAGGAGAAAAGTCATTAAAAATAATCATGTCCATATACCCAGAGGTATACAGTAATAGATAATTACAATTTGTTCAAATTGCCTATATTTAACTTTCCCTCTAACATAAATCTGTATTAAGATAATGCAGGAAAAAATCAATTCACTTAATTAACTGATACCTGGTGCTGTGGCTCACTTAGAGACTCACTCACCACCACTACTACAACTCAAATAAAAATTCATGACTGTTTAACTAAGATGGGATCTCAGGGTTATGACTTGGATACTCTTCTGAATATGGATTGTGGGCTGGTTGCTTTTCTTAAAAAAAAGAATAAAGAAAGGATGGAGGAGGGAGAGTGAGTCGGATGTTTCAAAAGTGCTGAGAAGATCTAAGGAAGATAATACAGAGAAGTGCTCTCTGACAACAAAGAGTCCAGTCTTTTTCCCTTGAAGGAGCTATTTGAAACAGAGATACAACATCTGAGAAGTCCAAGATTATGGTTAAGATTTTCAAATCCACGTGGGGATTAATTTTACGGGGAATTGGGCATGCAAATCCATAAAGTGGCTTTGAAAATAGCCTACATTTTTAAGAATGTAAGGAAAATTGGTTAATTTGTGCCATTTCCCATTCTTTTTATCATCTTATTAAAAGGCATGAATGGTTTTTCCATTGGCTCCTTGCCTTACAACTTTGTCGCAACGAGTTATTAGATTTTTAAATAACCATGTCACACAACTTGAACCTTATCAATACTTTATGTTTTCAGAAGATGTACTATGATTTTTTTCTCATTCATCTCTCTGAGGTTGCAAATAAGAGATCGGAGCCAAAATATAGATTAAAAAACTGAAAAACTGCAAAAATATTAACTTATCTGATATCTATTTCACTTGAGAAAGGACAAAATCTTGAGATGCACTGAACACCTGCAAGTCACTGGTTCTACAAACAGACTAAGTGGAGCCAAGAATGTAGGACATCTTCTGGAAGACAGTGTGATATAAACAGGGTCATCAGCGGCATAAGCAACTAGAGCTGAGGAGCCAGCCACCTGATATAATGTGGATGAGGCGAAATTATCTATTACGACTAATATACTTCTGTTTCCTCCACCTCAGCTTTACTCCTTGCTGAAGCAAAAGGTGGAATTCCATCTTCTCAGGAATTTTCAGAAAACATTATGTTAGAATTGGCCACAAAAACCAAACATTTTGAAAGTTTTCACAAAATGGGATTTTGTTGAAACCTCAGTTTTTTTAGGGTCTCTCTCATTCCCTCTCTTTAGTCAGAAGAGGACAGAAAGCCCAGGATCTCTGAAACCTTACACAAGAACATAAGACCATACTGGGTCAGACCAAAGGTCCATCTAGCCCAGTATTCTGTCTCCCAATAGTGGCCAATGCCAGGTGCCCCAGAGGAAATAAACAGAACAGGTAATCATTGAGTGATCCATCCCATCACCCACTCCCAGCTTCTGGCAAACAGAGGCTAGGGCCCCATACCTTCCCCCAGAAAAATTAGTCAAAATCAATATATAGGCACAAAACATTTCAGCTTTGACAAAACACCATATCTCAATGAAAATACATTTCATCAAAAATGTTCCAACTACATCATACTGAGTCCATCCACCAGTTGACTGTATTGAGAACTCTGAATTTAGGTCTTACAAACAGTTCCAGTCACTTTCAAAGATAGAAAGCATAATATAGAACTGAGCAAAACAATTTTTTTTTCATTTTTTCCAAAAAAAAAAAAAAATGGAAAAAAAAATCATTCGGGTCAAATAAATCATTTTGAATGTTGATTCAAAATGACATTTCCAAACAAAAGGTTGATTTGAATTGATTTTTCATTTAGAAAATGTTTTTTCAAAATGAAAAATCAAAATGATTAATTTTGACATTTTCTAAAGGAACCATTTTAACGTTTCTGAATTTCGTTTTCAGTTTTTTTCTCAGCCAACAATATGCACTGAATTAGACCCAAATTTGTCAATAGCTTTTCCAGTGATTTTTTCAGCAAATGTACTATTCACCAGACATTTTGTGCCCAGCTCTAGTATAGTATACAAATACAAAAGTATACTATACAAATGTTTACCTTTAAAACAAGCAAAGAAACATTTTAAGCTGTGTTTGAAATTTAAAAACAAAGGCTTAGGTAGTAAGTCTGCCAGTGCGTTCTTCGTATTCAGACTTCTGCAAACTCTTCTTGCTGCTTATACAGTTCACATTTATAGAATTAAAATATAGTTTATAACATCTGCATCATAAAGTAGGATTACAGCAGAATATTTACACTTTTTTACTTTAGCATATACATATATATGCATTTTTTCTGCTTTGATCACCTTCAGAGGAGGTTTCTCAGTCTATAATATAGCCTGAGGGTATGTTTTCCCTGAAGAGATGACTCAGGCCCTTACCCCAGTTTAGTGGTGCTTTAAACCCAGGCTAGCTAGCCTAGATGGGGGTGTGGGTTAGAGCCCTGGTTCCACTTTCAGTTGGGCTGGTAACCTGCCCATTTTGCAGTGACGATATCAGCTACATCACTCACATCACATGCTGATAGTCTTCCAATGCCTTCGTACAATTCTCTCCATGTGCCCAGAAGGGCAGGCAAATTGTCCCCAAATTCACTGGGAAAGAATCACAGAGTGCTTCATCTTACTGCAGAAAAAAGAATTATGGGGTATGCCCCCACATAGTGCAGCACCAGCAAGGACACAATAACTGATCTCAGCCTGTGTGTTTAAAGTTGCAGTTGGGTGTGTCCCTACCTGTATGTGTGCTGGTAAAATGAAGTCAGAAGCCTGAAGGGGGGCTTTGGTGTCTTGCCTCAGCAATACAGTGTGAAGGGAGCCCAGACTGGTGGGAACCTGCCACATGCTCCTCCTGTGAACTCCTGGGGTAGTTTACTGACCCTTGTCCTCATTGAGAGGAGGCTGGCTTCAATGATGCAGCTGTTCAAATCGGCACAGTGCAATTTGCACCCACAGTGGTAAATTAAGCCATTGACCTTCCTAGAATTTGTGTGTGCACAGCAAGTGCTGAACACTTCTCAGGATTTGGACTAAAGGTAGTAATATAATATATCAGAATAATGCAAATCATCCCCATGACAGAAGTTATAAAGCTAATGGCAATAGAGGAAAGAAGTGAGGACTCAGATTGTAAGAGTGACACTGTCAGGCCAAGTACCATCTCTTGCCAAGGCTGCAGGGAACTTACAAACTCATAACTGGAGACCAGATCAGTTCACGTATGTGTTAGTGGTGCTCAAAATAGGTACTAGTCTTATAAGAATGTATTTAGTGTTTAAACTCTATAGACTGCTTGTAAATTACTGCATGCACTAATCTTGTTTGTAATGTCTGTATTCCATGCTCTAAGGACATATGTACATGTTTGATCTAAACTTGTGAACTCAGATGTAGGGTGACCAGACAGCAAGTGTGAAAAATCGGGATGGGGTTGTGGGGGGTAATAGGAGCCTATATAAGAAAAAGACCCCAAAAACGGGACTGTCCCTATAAAATTGGAACATCTGGTCACCCTACTCAGATGGGAAGAGTGTTTCCCCCTGCCCATCCAGAAGAACTATCAAAAAGATATGGGCCACCAAGGAACATTGCAATACAAAGGATTGTGGAATGTCCCTCATCTTATTGCTAGAGGTGGGTCCCACCAACCCCAGGTTGAAGCACATCTGTGGTCCCAAGTAGGGAAACTTTTGCTGTTGCTATTCTTCTTCTGTGTATAGCAGGCTGTCAGTCTCTAGGGCTATCTGCCCCACTTTGTCCCGGACACTCAGAAAGACAAGATGCAAGGGATATGGTTTAAATAGATCTTAAGTTTATTAACTCATCTAGGAACAAACTGCAGTACAGGCCAGCATTCCTTCTGTCAAGGTTCCTTCCCCACTCTGAACTTTAGGGTACAGATGTGGGGACCTGTATGAAAACTTCTAAACTTAACTACCAGCTTAGATCTGGTTTACTGCCACCACTCCCAAGTGCTAACTCCCTTCCCTGGGTAGCCTTGAGAGACTCCTCCACCAATTCCCTGGTGAACACCGATCCAAACTCCTTGGATCTTAAAACAAGGAGGAATTAATAATTCTCCCCTTCCCTTCCCCCCCCCCCCCCGCAACAATTCCTGGTGAGTCCAGATCCAATTCCTTTGGATCTTAAAACAAGGAAAAATCAAATTTTTTAAAAATCAAAAATTTAAAAAAAGAAGGCTTTTAATTAAGGAAAGAAAGGTAAAAATCATCTCTGTAAAATCAGGATAGAAAATAACTTTACAGGGTAATCAAATTCAAAGAGCCCAGAGGAACCCCCTTTGGCCTTAGGTTCAAAGTTACAGCAAACAGAGGTAAACACTCTAGCAAAAGCAACATTTACAAGTTGAGAAAACAAAGATAAACCTAACATGCCTTGCCTGGCTGTTACTTACAAGTTTGAAATATGAGAGACTTGTTCAGAAATTTTGGAGAGCATGGATTGATGTCTGGTCCCTCTTAGTCCCAAGAGCAAACAACAACCAAAACAAAGAGCACAAACAAAACCTTCCCCCCACCAAGCTTTGAAAGTATCTTGTCCCCTTATTGGTCCTTTGCGTCAGGTGTCAGCCAGGTTACCTGAGCTTCTTAACCTTTTACAAGTAAAAGGATTTTGGTGTCTCTGGCCAGGAGGGATTTTATAATATAATACACAGGAGGGCTGCTACCCTTCCCTTTATAGTTATGACACCTTCCTTAACCATTTTTACCAGCCATCATTCCTTCACTCCTCCACAATTGGTTTCAGCCCATCGCTAAGACCCTACTACTCTCCCCTCACAAGAGGGGGAGAGGTAGAGAAAAGAGAATGTGTTCTTGCTCTTTCAGACATTAGGAGCCCTAACCCCGTTCCCCAGCTTCTTTAGGGGATGCCTTCCCCATCATCCACTTCCAATTCCAGTTTATCAGGAAGCCAGACTTCCTATGGAATTAGCGTAAACAAATACAAAACAGACCATGGTTTTGAAAAATGTTGCTATATTCTAGGCCAGGGGTTGGCAACGTTTGGCACGCTGCTCGCCAGGGTAAGCACCCTGGTGGGCCGGGCCAGAAGCGGCACGGGCGAGCGATGTGCTGGCCACGGCTTCTCGCCGCCCCCATTGGCCCAGGACAGCAAACCGCAGCCAGTGGGGGCTGCGATCGGCTGAACCTGCCAAGTCAGCAGGTAAATAAAACTGGCCCGGCCCACCAGGGTGCTTAACCTGGCGAGCCGCGTGCCAAATGTTGCCGACCCCGGCCTAGGCCTTCTTATTGTTTACCTCATATGCATTTCTGTGCACACAGAAATTTTGAAAATGTGTCAGAGGCTCAAGGTTACTCATGAGAAGCAGAAGCATGTTCCCACATGTAAGAAAAATAATGAAAATTCAACTGCAAAGGGAAAATTAGATAAAGGAGGAAGCTATGCTCTTCCTGGACTAAATATATGTGAATCTGCTCATTACAAAACTACACTATAAAAGCAGGTTCCTGTGTTTTACAAGATTCTGCAGGTACAGAATTTGCCACATAACCAACTACTGTCACAGAAGTGTGCTGCACAATCTAATCTGTCATTTGATTAAAAATGAAGCTTCTAGCTCTTATGCTTACAAATAAAATCCTAAAAATATAAACCAATGTGGCATCTTCAATTTGATTTCAGTGGCAGAGTTAGACCAGTGCAAAGTGCTTCTGAAAAATTCTACCTGAAATATAATCTGATGTAAGATTGCCTTCTTGAATCTGCAAGCAGCCTGAAACCAAAGTGCTGAAAGGAGTGAGCTCAATGCGGTGTTAGCAGAAGACCAATTAAAATGTTAACTATGCCACTGCTCTTCCCTGTAGCAGAAATATCAAGCTAATCTGATTATCCCTCATTGATGAATGTAGTGGCAGAAACTGGAGGGACAATGGGGCAGTTAGCTGATGTCAAGGGTTATTGGGGTTCAAACTGCTAAAAAAAGAGATGTTTCCTGAAGCTAATAGCTTCATGCCCAAGTATACTGTATTGCTGTAGTCCAGACAGAAGGTGATGGAGTTGTGAATAACTGATACCAGGTCATTGTCCAGAAGGATGGGACAGAGTCTCCTAGCCAACCAGATATGGTAGTGAGTGTTACTCCCAGATATTGCTCTATGAGAGGTTAGTTTCAGAGAAGAATTCAGGAGTACTCCTAAACTTTTCTGCATGCAGTCACATGATCCCCATACCACATGACTTCTGATGATGATGTCTTCCCCCTGGGGAACTACAGATCCCCTCCGTTCCTGTTCTTAAAAAGTGGCAAGCCTTAGAACAGGACTGTCTGAACCCAGGCCACAACTACCCCTGAAAGTGACAGATTGCCCTCTAACAGGTGCTAAAAACCCAACCTGAATTCCACACTTTTCCAGGAGCCAAAGGCTCCAAACCTCCACTACTGTGTTGTCAAAGCCTCCAGCTCCTACTCTGAAAACTTCAACAATGTCGTTAATGTCTGTCCATACAAAAATCTGTGCCATACTGAAATCTTGGGGCAGCGTTAATTAAATTGAAATTAATATTAGCATAAGTTCAAGGAATGGTGTACCAAAGGCATAGTTCATTTTCATATTTCATTGAATTAAAATCTCAGATTTCCAGCTTGCCAAAGAAACCAAGGGCCTTGTCACATAATTTAGGTCCAATTTGCCACTTGGCTTGAACAGGGCCCTTAGACGTGCCCCTAGACACAGCATCTTCAGAGCCTCCCGCCACTCTGCCTTCAGCTGATCTTCGTGCTTTCTGTAAAAAAAGAAACAAAAAAATATAAACACAGCCTCCCTGGGAAGGCATGAGACCCTCCGCCATGCATGTTGCTCCCAGCCCGAGCCAGGGTGCAGCCCACCCATACACTGTACCTCTCTCTAGGTGAGTGGTCTCCAGGTGTCTTCCATTCCTCCCACAGCCTGGCGCAGCAGCTGTGCTCCGGCTCTGCCCATGCAAGTGAATGTCCCCCCCCGCCGGCACAAGGAGGAGGCAGCAGAGCGGCTGAGATTGGGAAGGGGCTGGGACACCCCCCGGACCATCAGCAGCCGCCCAGCCCGACCATGGCTCACTGTGCCCCAGGCAGGCTGACTCAGATATACACCCTGCACCAGCACCACACACTGGGCAGCCACCAACCTGCTCCAGGAGCCCAGCTGCCTGCAGGGAGCTGAATGTCTTAACTTGTTAACTTTTAACCCACTTTTAACTTTTAGGCGCCCCTAGAATGCCAGCGCCCCTAGGCACATGCCTATTATTATCCACCATTCACAGTTTTAGACTTCTTGAAAGGTAGGGTGACCAGACATCCCAAAAAAAGCCAAATGCTCAAAAGTCATGAGACCTGGTGGGTGAGGTAATATCTTTTATTGGACCAACTTCTGTTGGTGAAAGAGACAAGCTTCTGCACTTACACAGAGCGTGACTCTGAGTAAGTTTCCCATACCTGAAGAAGAGCTCTGTGTAAGCTTGGCGCTCTCACCAATAAAAGTTATTACTTCACCCACCTTGTCTCTCTAATATCCTGGGACCCACAAGGCTACAACAACACTGCATACAAAAGTCTTGAGTCTGTTATCAAAAATTCATGAGATTGACTTAGAAATCATGATTTTTAAAAAAAAAAATGGGTGTTTTTACTTGCTTTCTGATTTCATAACCTTTCAGGGTGCACATGTATCGCATTTCCATGCTTTGTTCTGCAATCACAAGGCTAGAAGCTTACTTTTAAAAACATGAAAGCTGAGATTCTCTTATAAATATTTGACTCCAGGACCTGGGACTTTAAGACAAAACACCAAATATCACAAGACTTGCAATAAAATCCGCAACAACTGTGAGAAGTCCCACTGGCTTCCATAGGACATGCTTAAGTGCTCTACTGGACAGGGCTCTAACTGGTTTTCCTACTGGTCTAACAAGCTGGACCTGGTACCCCAGGATTAATATCTTGGTATCAGATACCACAACTGGCTCCACACAGTTACAGATTTTTATAAAGCCTGATCTCTCTTGTGTTTCAAAGAACACCCATCACCTCTTAACTACAATCATTTTAAGCCACATTTTTATCACCTGTGCTACATCATGTTGAACAATCAGCTTCTTTTGACAGTAAACAGGAAGCCAACAGTCTTCAGAGCAGTGATATGATTTATTTTCATGCATAAGTCCTGAGTTATTTCGATAGCAGTGCCATTTGGGAAATTGGTACTTGCAAACTTGATATGAGGAGACATAGAAGAGTAAGATATGTGCAGTTAACAAACTAATCACATTCAGCTATATACTTAAAAAAAACACAGAGGATTTTCAGTACCATAAATAGAAGAGCATTACCCAGGCTTAAATCCCCTGTATGAAACTAATTTCAGAAGCAGATGGCTGTACACAACGTTGATGGCACTTCAGTTTCTTTATTGCAAATAAAATACTTGCTAGGTTTCGTAAAACAAAAGTAGAGCACAGCTGTCTTATTTGTATATATTTTGACTAAGGACACATAATCAGTCTTTAAATGATGTGACACAGATAAAAATAAAAAATTTATTTTCATTGCATTTGTTATTCAAAGTCATTACTGAACATATGTGTCCAAATGAGTGGGCACCAGTTCCCATACCTTGGGGCAATTCATCATAGGCAAATCAATGTGAACTGCAGTATATTTTCTAATAAAGGGGGAGGGATACTCTTGTCAGATAAAGAAGGCTTGGTCTACACTACAGAGTTAGCTCAACGTAAGGCAGCTTACGGTGACCTAATTATGTCAGTGTCTACACTACAGCTTTTCTCCCACCGATGTATGTGCCCTACTACACCAACATAATAACTACACCTCCATGAGAGCCATAGGGCTTGTGTCAGTGTAGTTAGGGTAAAGCAGTGTCCATGTAGACACTGCATTACTTATATTGGCTGTTGGCTGTCATTCTTCTCAATTTCATGGCTTCAGTCTGGAGCCGAGAAATTGACAAGAAAGCAGGACTGTCACCCTGGGGTAGGTGAGGGGCTCCAGCTAGAGCACGTCTGTCCCCAGGCACCCCGCTCCCACCTGGGCTGCATCGACCACACTCAGAGCTGGGCTGCCCTCTGAGTCCCGGCTCCCCCAACCTGGCTGCTGCCTGGGCTCCCCACTCCCTGCTCCCAGCTGGGTTGTGCTTGCCTAGCTGCCCGCTCCCAGCCGTGGTGCACCCTGGGCTCCCAGTTGGGAGCCCAGTTGGGAGCCCAGGTGCTTCCAGGAGGCTCCCAGCTCCCCCCGGGGAGCCCAGCAACTGCACCAAGGCTCCCTGCTCCCCACTGGGAGCCTTGCTATGCTAGGCAGTGGGGAGCCAAGTGCCTGGGAGGACAGCTGGGCTCCTGGCAGTGGGAAGCCAAGAGCCTGGGGGAGCAGCTGGGCTCTTGGCAGCTGAGTGTGGGGAATCCAGAGCCAGGGGGGCAGCCAGGCTCCCAGTGGCAGGGAACAGGGAGCAGAGGTGGGGAACTGCATGTGGAGATGAGAGCCCAGGCTATCACCTTCCTCTGCCCCTCTTAAGTCACTAGAAGTGCTTCTCGTGAGGATGCACACCACTGACAGAAGAAGGGCAGTGTGGACCTGAACCGCCACAGTAATTTCTGCTGTGGTTGTAAATCGACCTAACATAGATCAAGTAAATTTTCTCATGTAGACATGCCCGAAGTCTAAAGCCCTAAGGTGTAATCAAAATTATAACCAACTGCCACCAGCTTACAGGAAACATACAGCACTAATGGTTACATGAAACTTTGATCAGACCATGATCAGATTATTTTTAGTGATATGCAGAATATGTCAGATCACAATTATCCACAGCCCTGTTACCTGAAGGTAATTCTGTGTGTTCACTGCCTGCAACCTTTTCTGCATGGAATGCTGCTATGAAGTGCACTTTTTTTTCTGGTTTTTGCAGGGTGTAGCATTTTGACATTTCATGCGTTAGGATGTTTTGGTCTCACCTTTTTAGTTGTTACTGGAGATGTGTTAAAGATGAAACCAACCAAATGTATATTTTCCTGCTGATTTTCTGAAAAAAATATTTTGTTTTAGATCAAATTCCACAGGTTCTCAACCTGGAGGTTGCAGTCATCCTGTCCTTCCCATATTATATTATTGTACAGGAAGGGGCATCTTAGCAAGCTCCCAGCTACATTGCAGGGAGTCCTGTGGGGTGGGTGCCTGATATGGAAAGGGGGTTGTAGAATGGCAAAGCTTGAGAACCACTGAATTAGTTTAACAAATATAGGCTTTGTGACACCTCTCCCTATCAATACTGCTAGACCCAGGCCTATAGACATTTAAAAACATTAATAAACCATCCAGAGATCGCCTCACACCTATTTAGACATCTTCCTGCTGTTTCACTGTGTGTTCTACATAGTTGTACTGCTGACTTTTACATATAATAGTGGTAAATCTCCTCTGGCTAACATGCCACTCCTAGCCTCACGCATTACAGCTTTGCTTTGGTACTAAATTCTGATGATCACAATCTCACTAAAAATTGCTTTGAATGGTCAGAAAAGAAGACTAACTTGTGGGAACAGTCACATAGGTAGCTGCTGTTTTAACAAGAGTCACGATGAAGACACTATATGTCACTTTGGTTCAACATGGTAAAGATTTTAAATGGTTGTGTTTGTTGATAAACATTCTTAGCTTTTTAATTTTAAAAGCAACATTTTTCCAAATGGTTTGCAAAAATCTAATGTATTTTGGAAAGTTCTCATTATGAATGTTTTGGGGGACTCACACTACTCAAGTTAGACTTACATAGTATATTAAGCATAGCCATAAGAGAACAGACCTATAGTTTCACCTATAGCGTTTCAATGGCTCTGTCTGCAACAATAGTCAATGCTAGCTACTTCTGAGGAAGAGGATCTAACTGTGTAATAATATATCATTGGTGAACATTTTTCCCTAGCCCCATCTGGTAATAAGTTTGTGGTATTTGTAAGGAGTAATGAAGAGGGACACTCTTTGACTATGAGAAAGTGCAGAGTTTGTCTTACTTTCAGGATCCTTTACCAGCTTCAAGCCCAAGGTAAATGTAATACGTGCAGCCCTACTGTATGAAAAATGCTAGAGTGCATCAAAGTGGCTGATATATCAACCCATCCTGAAAGGAGAGATGACAAAGTCTTGACCATTTCTCTTAAAGAAAGGAAATTTTGTTTCCCTTTCAGTTAGAACAAATATTTCATTTGACTTCAGCACAGTCCCCAACAGAAAGCCCAAGTACCAAAATATTAAGTACCAACATATTTTAAAATTCTCAGATAATGGGTTTTATTCAAAGCACATGATTGCAAAGCTGTTCTGCATTATCCAAAAAATAATTTTATTTCCTCCAGACAAGTTTATTTTATCTTCTCAGCATACAATGGGAGCACTTATAAAGAGTTCTTTTACATTTTTACCAGTAAGATGTTATCAGTTCTAGTGCTATCCTCCATTCTAAACAGGGGGAATACCAGCTCAAACCAGCAATTGCTTACTTATTAGTAAAAAGATAAAGAAAAAAATGTAATTGTATCTACTCTATATTATTTACCTCCCTGACCTTTGGCTTCTCTTTCCTGCACGCTGTCTCTTCTTTACTTACTCTTCTTCTGTTGACTTCTGAATCTACGATTTCTTCTTTTCTCGTAGCTTGATGCCCTCCTCTATTTTCTCTTCTTCTCCCGTACAATTTGTCTCTGTTTTCATCTGTCATGACTGTTCCCCTTTCAGTGTACATTGCTCAGATCCCAGAAAACACAAAGACAACCATCAGCAAGGCTACCTCCTTACCATCACTAACTCCTCACCTTCTTCTCCAAGAAACAATTTGTGAGGTCAGTAAAAGCTTAGAGATTCTGTGATGTGCCTCACAACACTCTTTGCCCTTTTTACTTGTTTATCAGCCCTTAGCTTTTGGAAGTTTTAAAACCACATTTTCTTTACAGGCAGCTCCATTCTGTTTGAGGTGAAGGAATCATTTATTAATTAAAAGGAACTGCCTTCCTCACCTTTTTATTCATAATAGATGTGATGGATCACAATATTACAAACTCATAATAATGTCAAGATTAGATTAATATCATCTTTGAAATCTAAGAGGCCAATAAAAGTTCAGCAGTTGAAGAGCAAAGAAGAAACAGGGAGTTTTAATTTTAAAAAAGGAGATTCATCTGTTTGTGAGTTACTGTAGAGACTGAGTGAGGGCACGATTGTCAGAGCTACAATCTGCGTTCCAGTTTTCCCCTGTTCTGGGGTGAAAGTTATGTACCCAACACTACCATGTGTCTCCTGGCACACTGACATAGTTGCACTGATCAGTGGGTTGGAGGTCACAGAGCTAAGGCTCCACCTGTACTCTTCTCCTTCTCAATCACTCCCCGACTAAAATCAGGTCTACACTAGAAGCGCTACAAACTGTCCTCAATGATTTTCCATACAGCCAATACCATCCTGTCATTATGCATATTAGTCTCCAAGTTCCCTTATTCATGTAACCCTTCTGCCCATCTAAGTTGGCAGCAACAAGGGCCGGGTTCTGTATCTAGGGGTTCTGTTTCAATAACGCAATGCAAAACCGGCTCGAGCCCCCACCCAGTGACCTGGGACAATTACATACCACCCCCTGGGCACCTCTAAGAGGCAATACTTCCCCTCTTGCAAGCACGGAGTCTGAGTGTAACAGAAAATGTTTAATAACATGAGGTAAACGACATCAGCATTAAATTGGAAAAACACCACAAACAGGATTCATAACACAAACCATGAGCAAAAAACCCACCCCAGAAAATTGGGCTGTGTCCTTTCTTGTTGGTTCTTGAAACCAGCAACCCAAGAATCACCAAAGTCCCAAAAGTCCAACAACCCCAAAGTCTCTTGGGTCCAGCAACCCAAGGATCACCAAAGTCCCAAAAGTCCAACAACCCTCCAAAGTCTCTGTCCCTGGTCAGTGCAGCCCCAGAGTTCGGGGGGGGGGGCGCACGCAGGGTGTTAAGGGGCACCTTACGTGATCCAAGGCCGACGGGGTTCCGCCGCAGCCTTCACCACGAGCCGCTCCACTCCACCAGCTGCCCCGTGAGCCGCTCCCGCCGTCCCACGAACTGCTCTGGCAGCTGCTCCGCTCTGCTCACCGACCTGTGAGCCGCTCAGCTCCGCTCCAACCGTCCCCGCAAGGCTCCACTCTGCTAGCTGCTCCGCCAGCCGCTTAGCAATATAGCTTCAGGCTCCCCCACTAGTTAACACAGCCACAGTGATCTCAGCTCTTAATAACGTTAGCTCTTTTATGATTTCAGCTCTTAGCAATTTCAGCTCATAGTAGGGGAGCCCCAGTGCTTGTGCACCATTGGCCCAAAGTGAAATCAGCTCAGCAGTCTGTAACTAGACTCCTAATGGAATCAAAGTTAGCTCTGACATTCAACAGTGGAGAGAGGAGGTAGTGCAATTGGTGTTTCAAACCCTCAGAGAGGGCCCATACCATCAGGTACAAATACCTGTCCCCATCCTCTCTCTATTCACTGAGTTTTGTAACCCATGCCCCTTGTCAAGCAAGTGCTACTTAGGTAATGGTGAAGAACTCACTCAGTCCTTCTATCATACAACAGTTCCACTGGCCTTGATTCACAGAATCAGGGTAACAAAACATTATTCTTCCTGCCCCAATAACAGAGAAAACTGGGGATCCCACACCAGCCAAAGTAACCACTTTGAGTTGCTGTTGTTTCATGCCAGGCGAGTGGGTGTGCCTATGCAAACAAGATCAGTCCCTGGAGTTCTTTTCCACACTCACCATAATTCACCACCAGATGTCAGGGTAGAGCTCATCCTGACTCTGCTTACATCCTCCCCCCAGCTGAAAATTTGTCGTCCCGACAAATCACACTCCCTATTATAACAACTCACTGGTTCCCTCCAAAGGGCCTCAGATAGCCCACTTTAGCTTCCACAAGCCTGTGTGCTAAACATATTGGTTCCTCACTAGTTACCCCAGTTTCATCATAAGTCAACCGTTTTACTGGCCTTATTACCCTGTCTTGTCTATTGAGAATCTCTGTTGCCGTGGTGGGGGGGACAGCCTCTTGAATGACAGATGGAGTGGTTTCCTTTGAGGGCCCCTCGGCTACTGGCATAGGCCCCTGCATTTCTAGTTCTAACAGTGGAGGGTCCAAGGTGCCCAGGACATCCTCCACCTGTATGTCTCCACTGTCCAATAACCTGTGTGTGTCATCACATGGGGGTCCCACCAGTGGCTCAGGGGTGTCAGGAATGGGCCTAAATACTTCTGCCATGGGGTTTAGGGCAGAAGAGGAGGAGCTCTCTTTTGATTCAGCTGATCGAGACTGAAATCTTGTCTCCATCCCAGGATACACCATGGTTGTGTCTTCCTCCTCAGACTCACTCTCGGATGTGCTGCATAGGGGTAGGTTAGCTGCAGGGGACTGGCTGTCCACGTTGGAGGGCAGCTTTGGTCCAGCACCTTCGTTCTGCCCGGTTGCCTTGTTGTGGCCCATCTCATAAGGGGTGCCTACCAGTTCTCCCACAGGGAGCAAAAGGTTTCTATGCACTGTCTTTGTCTGCCCCGGACCCTCTTCAGGTTTGATCTTGTAGACCGGCAGGTCTCCTAGCTTTTCCATCACTAAATAAGGTATTGCCTTCCATCTGTCAGCTATCTTGTGTTTGCCAGCAATACCCAAATTTCGCAGCAGGACTCTGTCCCCTGGCTGGAGCTCTTGTAAACGTATCATATCGCTGTTTGTTGCGGTCTGCGTTCTTCCGAGCAGCAGATGTAGCTAAGTGATAAGCATCCCGCAGCTTTTCTCTTAGTCGGGATACATATTGCTGATGAGTTTCATAGTTATCTCCATCCTCTGATACACCAAAGCACAGGTCTATGGGTAATCTTGGTTCTCGCCCAAACATTAAGAGATATGGGGTGACTCCTGTAGCATCATTCTTTGTGGCATTGTAGGCGTGCACCAGAAATGCGACATGTTGGCTCCAGGTTGCCTTCTGCTCTGGCCGCAAAGTCCCCAACATATCTAATAGGGTTCGGTTGAACCTCTCTGGCTGAGGATCACCTTGCGGGTGATAAGGCATTGTCCTAGACTTTTTAATTCCTGCTATCCTCAGCACCTCCTTCAGAAGATGACTCTCAAAGTCCTGCCCCTGATCCGAGTGTATCCGAGCTGGAAATCCATAAACTGATAAATATTTCTCCCACAGTACTCAAGCAACAGTGGTAGCCCTCTGATCACGTGTGAGATATGCCTGCGCATATCGCGTATAATGGTCAGTCACTACTAGAATGTTCCCAATATTCCTCTTGTCTACTTCTAAAGACAAGAAATCAATGAATACCAGCTCCAGAAGTTTGTTGCTGGTGATGTTCTTCAGATATGCAGCCCTCGTGGGCAGAGTTTTCCTTTGAACACATCGAGCACAGGTCTCACATTTCCTGCGAACATCTTCAGCCATCCAAGGCCAATAGAACCTACTACGAATAAGTTCCAGGGTCCTCTCCATCCCTAAATGTCCAAAGTCATCATGCAGGGCCCTCATGGCCAGGGCTCTGTACTCTTTTGGCAGCACTAGCTGTGCTCGTTGCTTTTGTAAAGGGTCTGTGGTCACTCGGTGTAGCACTCCCTGAATCAGTTTTAGTTCGGTCCATTCTCTCAATAGTTTACCCTCCGGGTTAGGTGGGACAACCACAGCTGGGCTTCGCCCCTTCCTTTTGGCAAGTAGTGTATCGTGAATGTCAATATCTTGCAGCTGGGCTTCCTGCCAGTCAGCTGCATTGAGCATGGGCAAAGGAGATTGGTCCAACGCAATATAGTTCACTGAAGCAGAAGGCACGCATTCAGGGGGCAGGCCCAAAGCTTCTGCAGCACTGTGTCCATCCTGACCACATCGGTAGCAGAAGAATTGTCCTTTCCTCCTTCGCCCAGATGGGATGATGGCTCTAAATGCTGAGTTCTCCATCGCCACAGTCAGAGGCTCCTTATTGCCAGAAGTTTTAGCTCGGTCAATGGTGCTTTGCAGTTCAGCTATCTGTTCTGTCAGGACCTGCACTTGTTGGGCAAGTTCCTCTGTGGTGCTCACCATCAGTACACTGGCCGTTTGCAGTGGTGTTGCTTACATTCACACTGCTACCAATGCCACATTGGAACTTTAGGAAAATCGACTAGAACAGCTTCACAGAAACCACAGAAAAAGTGGTTAGCCAAATACATACGAACATAGCCAACTACAACAGGGTCAAGCACCTCCTTAAAGTTGCTACTAAAAGGAAAATCCCCATGTCTACAGGAAAGTCTATACTCCCTGCCAGTTGGCAGCCAGAGAGGGACTCTGAAAGGAGTACAGGACAACAAGTAATACTGTTGCTGCAACCACACTCCTGGAATCATTGAACTCTGTTAGACAAGAGCAGTGGACAAAAGCTAAGCAAACCCTAGATTTCACCCACTCAATCAGGGGAACCTGGAGGCTTCTCCATAATCTTGGCTGGGGTAACCCTCTTCAAAGCAGCATGCCACATGTCACAGCCAATGCTGTCACCACCCAAACATTCCTGAATTCCAGAGATTAAATGGATCATCATCACAAAAGGACAGTAAAGAAAGAGCTTCATTCATCTCCCTACCTAACTACCCAGCAACATCAAATCTGTGAAAGCCATTCACTAGAGAAGAAGTGGACTAGGCCATAACACTAAACAAACTTGGCAAGGCAGCAGGCCAAGATGGCATCTTCCCAGAATTTCTGAAAAACCTAGGTCATCCTGGCCACAACTGGCTGAAGTGCTTCTTTACCACCATGTATTCTCTTGGTCAAACACCCAAGATATGGCAACAGTCAAAGGTCACTACCATCCTGAAACCAGAGAAAGCAGCCAATGTTCCAGAAATGTACTGTCCAATATCCTTACTATGCATAATGTACAAGTTCTTGGAAAGGATGCTTCTCCTGAGACATACACCCATCTCTGGGTACTACATCTCTAAAAATTAATCCAGGTGCAGATTGTGAAAAGCCATGTGCAATAAGGTAATCGTGATGATGACCTACATGGAAGCCATGTAGTAACACAGGCTCAAAACAGCAGCAGCATGTCCTTGGCATACATAAGTTTTGGAGTATGGCCTGCTTCTGAATGTGTCAAAAATAGTGCATTGCAGACCACTATTGTGCATACGGACAATTACGTTCACCAATGGCAAGTTTCATGTACATCTAAGAGAACGGACCAGAAGACCTCATCTGCTAAACAAGAAGTTCCCACTGGGATCCATCCTGGCACCATCACACTTTAATATGTATATCAGTGATATGCCATCGTTCCAATCATGGAAATTTGGATACATGGATGATCTCATGTTCTTCATCCAAGCAAGCATATTCACCCAAAAAATGCAACCTCGCAGAAGTTATGAAAAAAAACTAAACTGGAAGAGTACTATTGGTTATGGCAACTCTGGCTGAATCCTCAAAAAAAGAGCCATCTCCATGTTCCACCTGAGTAACCATCATGCAAAGAAGTGTCTGAATGTCACGTGTGACACCAAACTCAGGCACGAGGATGTCCCAAAATATCTCAGAGTAGTTCTGAATTATAGCCTCATGTGCCACCAACATCTGACAAGATGGCTGCCAACATAAAGGCTAGGAATAATATAATCTACAAACTAGCCAAGACCAGTTGGGGACCATATGCTCCCATCTTGTGGACAGCCATCTTGGCCCTGGTCTTCTCAGCAGCTGAATATAGGTAGGTGCGATGTGGAGAAGACATCCAAACCATTGAACATCTAGTGAATTGCTTCCCTCTAAGATCCTTCTCCAGAAGGACAGTCCTGATTCATTCCATGTCACTGGTAGCCATAGAGTGAATGACAACCTTAGGCATCAACATTTGATGTTGTTTTTCAAATTGTCGTAGAAAAGAAAAGAAAAGAAAAGAAAAGAAAAGAATCATCTACTTGTGCCTATAAGAGAACACATTAGAGATAAGTGTACTGGATATGTCAAAGAATATAACTAAGTATTATAAACTCCAGTGTGTGTTCCCCAAATTCCAGCACTCCTCCCTGCATTTGTAGATGGGCAACTAAAGCACCAATAATTTCTCAAAGATTTTAATAGTGATTTATCACTCCATTTCTCCCCGAAAAATGCACCTCTCCTGCCGCCATCTATTTTACTGATGGATGTAAAGTAACTACAGAAAAGGGACTCAGTGCTTTTCAAAAGGAAGCACTGAAGTGTTTAGCCTTTTAGCAATGGATTTGAGCTCCATTTCAAAGATATTTTAATAGAAAGTGAGATGTTCTGTCATGCAACCTGCCCTGTAGTTTTACAGCACTTATAGAGGGATGGATGCTCCGATATCTAGTATCACTTGTAAATAGTTAAGCATATATCTTAAGCATAAACACTTTTGTTGATTAGATAATTATTTATTATATGCACTTCACTGTGTGAACTGTTAACAGTATAAGCACTTTTAACAATTGCATCCTGTGATTTTTTTAATAATATGTGTATTTATGCATAACACTGCATGAACTGTTAATGTAATAAGCACTTTTAAGGACTGTAACCTGTGACATTTTAGTAATGTGTGTATTTATGCACATCACAGTGAATTGTTAATGTAACAAGCAGTTTTAAGGATTGTTTCCTAAGATGTTTTTACCATTGTTTGTATTAACATTTCATTGTGGACTATGAATGACTCTTTTTGCCTGGTTTATTATAATAGAGCTGTTTTGCAATGGTACATAATGGATAGCGCTTTTATGTCCCAATTTAATCTTTTTGGGAAAATGACTTTATATTGGTAAATTTGGTTTTGCCCTCATGTCATGCATGTGCTTTTTTTTTCTTACTGTGTAAATCCACCCAAATTTGGCCAAGTAATAAGGCTCTGAAAATCACGAATTTGACAACTAAATTCACCAAAGATTCCATCTGCACCGAGTATGCTCCATTCCCACATGGCTCCTACATGCCGACCAGGCTGTGCACGCACCATCCTAACTGGGAACTCATGTATCTAAAGACTATATCATAATCCAAAGACACAAGGAGGCTGAATTGAGGTTGAAAGGGCAACCTTAATTCGGGCATTGCCTAACATTTGACTACTTGACTTTGCAATGTTTTTTTTTTTTTATGTAGCCATTTTGTAGGTCATATCTAGATGCATGTGTACATCATGTATTTGGTGCTGACATCAGTCCCTTATTTCTTTCAATGAGATTTTTATTTTGCATTTTCAATCCTGCCTCAGACCAGGAGAATGGACCACATGACCTTTTGAGGTCCCTTCCAGCTCTAAATTTCTCTGGGTCTGTTGTTTCATCCATCATAATATTCTGTGACTGAGCTAATTATAACTTGACTGTAAGTAATGCAATACTGTCAGAGCTAAAATGACTGCTCATTAGTGTCAAAAATTAAGGCCCAATCGTTAAAGGTTCTGAGCATCCTCATCTCCCATTGACTTCAAAGAGAAACTATCAGTAGCGTAAGGGTTGAAAGATGAGATCCTTAATGTATATGTCAAGTCTGCCAGCTGAGAATATCGTGATACAGAGTCTGCAGACATTTTTCTTTATAGGCCAGACAGCCAGGAGTTAGGTAATCAAGCTGCTCTTCAGTTAATATTGTTATTTATTTATGTGCTAATAATGGACAGAAAGAACATAGAAACAAATGATCACCTTTTCTGAACCAACCAGAGTACTTGGGGAGCGAAGGCAAAGATAGCTTTGGGCCACTTTCATGGCTCTCAATTATGGTGCCAATTTGGGGATAGGGCTGGGTCAGGCATAAACTGCTGCTCAAATGTACTGCCAGCTTCTCATGGCCCAAAAGGGATATTCTGGTCCTTGGAAATAGCTGGACTGCACCATGGCTATGTCTCTTTCCTCCAGAAATGCCCCCAGTGCCCAGGGCTTTGAAGGGTTGCATAGGATCAATCACTGTGAATAGTCATGTGAGGAAAGTTACCTGTGTACATAGGTGCTGAAGGGTTTGGGTCAAAGTTTGACTAACTATCCAATACGATGTGTTATATGCCTTATATGTATTAAATACTTCAAATTCTCAGTTTCAAAGGCTGAACTAGTATTCACTAAAAGTATTCAATAATTCATGCTGTAAGTAGTTATTACATTAACTATCACAATGCCCATTTCAAATTGTTTATGCAGTTGTAATATTCGAAGTTTACAATTTGCAATTCTCACTGCGTTGGTTAGTTCCAGAAGTTACCAGGGAACAACCACAAAACCAAGCTATAATCAGGGAATGTGAACATAAAATGTTGCAAACACAGTCAAGAAAAAAAAATAAAAAAACACCTTTTTGCAGTCAAAGATTAGTGGAATTTTCTTTTCACTCTTTGATCATCTCTAATCCATATGTACCTCATACACATTCTGGCCAGCATCCGAATTTTCTGTACCATGCATTTCTACTCTTTATCCAGGCAGATATCAGACACAGCATTTAACACCAGCATTTAAACCACAAACAAATCCTAGGTAGCTGATTAGAGGCTCCCAAGCTTCATCTAAAACAATTGATATGCCTCTTATATCTTCAGTGATGCTGTTGCTATGGATTGAAACATGGCATTGTAGGGATATTAAGACATCTATAAATAGCAGGTTTGAAGGTTATTTTATGAAAGGAAGTATAATTAATTAACGTTACTGTGTGTGAAAGTAAGATGTAACACACTGGCATGTACTAATTGTAGTGCAGACACATGCTGAGCAAGATTCCACACAACTTTGCTAATTCATCTGAATCTTGACCCATGTCTATTCTGGTCTTGGGATCAGAGACTGACATTTGTGCCAAATTGTGCATTGATTTGTGATATAAATATCTATAGTAGCTGAAATTTAATGAAGACCATGAAACTCATTTTACTTTGTTGTGATCAAAACTAGACTTCTGAGGTAAAAGCAGAGAGCATCAATTCAGTGTGTGTGATAGGTCTTTTGTGACAGTAGTCTCAGAGCAGTAGGAATACCAAATTTGTATTAAAATTAATAAAATACAACAGACACATTTTAAACAATCTGAAGTAAATTAAATGTATTAAAAATAAAAACTGGCCGAGACTGGAAACGCACCACAAGAAATGTTCTCACCTGGAGTTTTTACATAGCAAAATTCCAGTTGAGGTCTCCTAAGCCCCAAACATATTCCTGTCCCAGATGAGACCAAGAAATTTTGTAAACTTCACAAGAAAAACCTGTAAAAAGCAACAGAGGGTCCTGTGGCACCTTTAAGACTAACAGAAGTATTGGGAGCATAAGCTTTCGTGGGTAAGAACCTCACTTCTTCAGATGCAAGAAAAACCTGTTCTTATAAGATTGCTAATCTTGATTTCCAGGCCAAATAAGCTTGAATACATTTGGATAAGCATGCAAATATTCATATGTTTATCCAAATGAAGCCCAACTTCCAAATACTTCGAAGTTATATCCCAGCAAAACTGTAAAATAAATAAATAAAATAATAATAATAAATAAATAACTACAAAAGTACAAAGCCTTTGAGGAGTTGTGGGTAACAACAAACTGTAAACACTCCATGCTGAGACACTGGAAGTATTCTCCCAAATTGTCTACATTATACTTCTTGTACTTTATATAATAAACTGACTCCTTGATCAGCTCATTCTAATTCAGGTCATCTTTCTCACTACATTGACATACAGTCTCTCTCTCTTTGTGTGTGTGTGTGTGTGTGTGTGTGTGTGTGTGTGTGTGTGTGTGTGTGTGTGCGCGCCACCTACATTTGTTATCAGTACGATCAAATCCTGATTAAGTAATTATTACAGTAACACTGTACCAATCAACCCAGACGAAGGCCCCATTGTGCAAGATATTTTACACACACATAGTAAGTCTTTGACCCAAAGAGCTTACAATCTAAATGAATAATGAAATACTCCCACATCTCTATTGCTGTAGTATAGCATCTTCTTCATAACGTACATATATAGTGTGGTTCTCTGTCCCACGTTAGTGGCTGGACCATGAGTCTGCTATGACTGTGAGTGAACTGAAGAGGGTCTTTTAGCTCAGGCAGTACAGGCTCATGCTTTTAGATCCAGAGATCCCAGGTTCAATCTCTGCTGTCAGTGGCGCACCCAAGCATGACTCATTACAAATAGAGGTCTCTATAGATACCAAATCATAGAAATGTAGCATAGGAAGGGACCTTCATAGGTCATCTAGTCCAATCCCCTGTACTGAAGCAGAACTAGGTATTACCTAGATAATCCCTGATAGTGTCTGTGTAACCTGAGGTAATTTGTTCCAGTGCTTAACTAATTTAGGGAAAACTGTAAATCTCCCTTGCTGCAATTTAAGCCCATTACTTCTTGTCCTATCCTCAGTGGTTAAGGAGAACAATTTATTACTCTCCTCTTTTTAGCAACCTTTTATGTACTTGAAGACTATTATGCCCCCCCATCTTCTCTTCTCCAGACTAAACAAACCTATTTTTTTTCAATATTCTTCATAGCTCATGTTTTCTAGACCTTTAATCATTTTGGTTGCTCTTTCCAGGATTTTCTCCAATTTGTCTGCCTCTTTACCAAAGTGTGATGCCCAGAACTGCATGCAGTATTTCGTCTGAGGCCTTATCAATGCTGAGCAGAGTGGAAGAATTACTTCTCGCATCTTGCTTACAACATTCCTGCTAATACATCCCAACATTATCACTTTTTTGCAACAGGATTTCATAGTTGACTCATTTAGTTTGTGTTCCATTAGAACCCACAGATCCTTTTCTGCTAAACTCCTTCCTAGGCAGTCATTTCCCATTTTGATTATTCCACCCAATGTGTAGTACTTTGCATTGTCCCTATTGAATTTCATCCTATTTACGTCAGATCATTTCTCCAGTTTGTCAGAATCATTTTGAATTCTAACCCTGTCCTCACAAGTGTTTGCAACCTCTTCCAGCTTGGTATCACCTGCAAACTTTATAAGGATACTCTCTTTGCCATTATCCAAATCATTTATGAGGATATTGAATAGAACTGGACCCAGGAATGATCGCTGTGGGACCCCACTCACTATGCCCTTCCAGCTCAGTTGTGAACCATTGATAACTACTCTCTGAGTATGGTTTTCCAGACAGTTGTGCACCCACCTTACAGTAGGTTCATCGAGGCTATATTACTCTAGTTTGTTTATGAGAAGGTCATGTGACACAATGTCAAAAGCCTTACTAAAGTCGAGATATATCACATCTACTGCCCCACCCCCCACCCCACACAATCTGCAAGCAAGGAGTCATTACAATGGGCAAAAAAACCAAAGTGACTTAACTATAATTTAAGAAAATATTCTAAGTTATATACTGGTCAATGCATAAAGTACCAAAAGGGTATATTCCATTAAACTATGCATAGCTGTATTTTTATAAGAGTTACTGGTGATGACAATAGAGACAACCATAGGGAATCTCAAGTATTTTGTTCATGCCAGCAGAACTGTGAAATAAAAATGCAGTTATAATGTGTGCCATTTGGGAGTGTACATTTTAATGTTTTACAATACTTGGGAATCAAGAAAACATAGAACCTGAATGTCAACATCACAATATTTATCCAACAATTTAAAATACTTACTGCCTCTCAATTCTTCTGTGTTTGATTTATCTCCTCTATACTTCCCTTTATCATTATCTTATACACTTCCCTTTATGAGTACTTTAGAAAACACTTTGCTGCAGCATAGTAATTGTTTGTGACATCTTCTGTCTGAACCAGATGGCTGAGCTCAGGCAAAGCAGCTAAAGAAAGCAGTGGTTATACCTTATGGGCCATGCCCTCAGCTAGTGTAAATCAGCATAGCTTCATTGACTTACAAAACGTATACAAAATGTGATTCATTAATACTTTCATGCATAGAGCTGGGGAGTTCACTCCACTGTTATCTGTAGGGAGTCAAACTATTGTTTGTGAATTCCAAACATTTAATAGATTTTAGCACAAATAATTATGCATCCAAAAATTTGTGCTGCATGTAGATTATTCAATATTTGCTAATACTATTATTCTCTTGTTTCAAAAATACTGGGGATAAAAAACAACAGCATGTGACTTAAATGATCTATCACACACCACAAAAAATGAACAACAAATTGGCAGTCTGGAAAAAAAACCAGGCTGAAATTTGTTTATATAAACTATTTGGCAGATGCTTACTACTAATAATTTCATGCAAAGAGTTTTGGATTTGCAAACTAAAAAAGGGGTATGAAATTCATCAAATAATTTATGTACAGTGAATAAACTGACCAGTTCTAAACAACAGCATTGCCAGCTCTGTTCTGACTCCAGCATTTTTATTATTGGTGATTATATGAGAAGCTAAAAGAACACAAGTTGATTTTTATTTTGAGCACCATGGCTGAATTTGCAGTGCTGACAGTTATAAACAAAATCTTGGCCCAGATCTTCAACTGGTGTAAATCAGTGAAGTTGCACTGACTTCAAGAGTGCCTCCACCAGCTTAGGATCTGGGGGTCTTGTTTTAACTTATTAAGTGGGCAAGTTTCTTATGGAAAGCATGGAGGGATAATCATGATGAAGCACTGGCATGTCATTACAGAGTTTCTCTTCACATACCCACACTTCAAAATGTCATGCTAACAGAATAGTGCAGCTTGCAAATTTTCCATAATTGAGCTACATATTTTCCTTAATATTCGTTATTCAGTTTCTCATAATACTCCTTTACACAAATGCACACAATCCAGTTGCCCAACTCCAGATTATCCTAGGGAAGGCATAAAAAGACAGAGTTCACAGAGCAACTCTGCAGCATCATTTATAATCCCTTAGATTAAAAGTGGGTGTTTCTTTGAATGTCCCTTGAAAGTATTATTGGCTTCCTTCTTTCCAACGTTTGCATGGTCTATTACACCAGTAAGCACTTTGCAGCAAACAAGGTTAGTTCTACAGTAATCTACTCTCAGAAAAATCCTAATGCCAAAAAGTGTGCTTTGCAAATAGTATATAAAAACCTTATCAGGTGTATTTGAGTGCTCTATAATCAAGGATTGCTTAACATTTAAATCCAAAGTAATAGAACCAAAGATCTTGACACAGAAGCAATTACCAATTATGCAAAAAAGAAATTAAGAATAAACAGTACTTTCTGTTAAAGAATAAATGACTTTCTCTTGTGTTAAAGATAAAATGTGATATACTAGGTGTTCAGAGACTACCTAACAAATGGTGTTTAAAAAGGAAAATCAAATCTTTAATTGGCTTGGTTTCAAACTATGCTTCAGAGTTGTCAGATCATGAGAAGATATTGTAGAATTTTGGGAAAATATATGTTTTTTAGAGGATGTTAAAATTGGGGATATCAGTGTCTTGGGATAGCCACCCAGGAAGTCAGAGGAGAATCTTATTAAGTTCAGGAGGTGATTACTAAGTAGGCAAAAAAATATTTAACATGTGAACAATGGACCCACAAAACAAAGAAAGAAATAATATTTTGTCCCAACTGAAAAATCACAAATATACCTAGAGATACTAGTAAATGTAGGCATATCCTGGGGACCAGATGGTCAAAAGATATACATTTGGGAAGGTAACATATCACCATCAGCTCTCATGAGTGTGATATTGTTTTAATAATATCCATTGACAGTGGATGTAACTGGTTAATTTAAGATGGGAAGGATGAAGAAGGAAAATATACAGTTGGCCACTGTTTTCAGAATATGCTTTTAGGGCCTAATCTAAAGCCCACCAAAGTCTCTGGAAGGACTTCCATTGGCATAAATAGGCATTAGATCAGACCCTGAGAGCAGGAAACCCTGGCTGTTTATCCTACATTCCATCACAGAGGGATTTGAGATTTTTATTTATTTATTTATTTGTAAAATGAACTCTACATTTTCTGTTTTAGATTTGTTTTCAGAGAATACAATGTTACATGCACTCCTGTTACGTACTAATTTATTTCTGTATTATTTTGCACGCTATATCTGTTTACCTGTAAAAATTAAATATTATTTTTAAGTTGCTTACTAATTTGATATTATGGTTCAATTTGTGCAATAGTAAAATTTCAGAGAAATCAATTAATGAGAATCTTTACAATATCAAAGATGGTAAGCCTTTTTTCAAAGGAATCTTTGTAGCAAAGTTAACACAGAAGCTCTTTCCAACTTATCTCCCACAGACAGCACAAAAGAAATTCATGAGGAATGTATTCTTTAAAACAAAATAATTTTCTAATAGCATTACTGGGGGGGAATGTGGCAATTTATCACACTGGTCACACACAAGCTTATTCATGGGGCTCTCAAACCCATTCTGGGCATCGCAACCTCAACATGAGTCAACAATGTGATGTCGCTACAAAAGAAGCAAATGCAATTGTGGGTTGCATTAGCAGAGGCATAGCATGCAAGTCATGGGAGGTGATAGTACTGCTCTACTTGGCATTGGTTAGGCCTCAGCTGGAGTACTGTGTCCAATTTTGGTCACTGCTGCATAGAAAGCTTGAATAGAAACTGAAAAGGATCCAGAGGCAAGCGACAAAGATGATCAATGGGATGGAATGCAAGCATATGAGTGGGCCCCGGGGTGTTGGAGAGGAGGGAATATCTGTTACTGGACCAAAATTTTTTGGGGGGAGGGATAGCTCAGTGGTTTGCACATTAGCTGTTAATCCCTAAGTTATAAATTCAATCCTTGAGGGGGCCATTTAGAGATCTGGGGCAAAAATCTCTCTGGGGATTTGTCCTCCTTTGAGCAGGGGGTTAGACTAGATGACCTCCTGAAGTCCCTTCCAACCCTGATATTCTATGATTCTAGGAAAGGCCATAGGAACTGGTTATGTTTACTTTGGAAAAGAGGAGATTAAGGGGGAATATGATAGTGGTCTTCAAATACTGGAAAGGCTGCCATAAGATTCTATGGAGAAGAGTTATCTCTTGCTACAGAGGGCAGGACAAGAGGCAATGGGTTCAAACTACAGCATAGCAGATTTAGATTAAATCTCAGGAAAAACTTCCTAACTGTAAGAACAGTAGGAAAGTTGTGGAATCTCCTTCACTGGAGGTTTTCAAAAAGAAGCTGGATAGCCATCTGTCTTGGATGGTTTATACACAACAAATTCTGCATCTTGGCAGCGGGGGTAGACTAGATGACCCTTATGGTCCCTTTTAACCCTATGCTTCTATGATTCTTTGTTACAGAATGCTTACATGCATCTTTACTACTCTTAAAAATTCAGGTCTTTTCTGACACGTCTACCCTTCTTTCAGTAGTTTTCTATTTCTCTTTATTTGAGTCTTTGCACCAAGCTCAGTAAAGCTCTGCTCCATCTCTCTTTAAAGTGTATTTAGGCTGGAATTTTCAACGAGGTCCAGAGGAGGCAGGTGCCCAACTCTCAGACATAATGATTGTTTGCAAAAAAGAGGTTGTCTAAAATCAATTCTTATTGTATTACAAGGCATGTTTGTTTCATGTTGCCAGAAAGTTCATTCACCAAAATATCACCTTGTACAAAACTGTAATGGGCTGGGTGTAATATCAATAATGGCTGAAGAACACCATTTTATTAATTGCACATATCTTTATTATATGTGCACACATATATTAGTTATTAGGGGACACCTATAGTAGTGTAAAAATCTTTATAGGCAGAGATTTTAGATGTTTCAAGGAGAAAACTATTGTAGTTACAGAAATATGTTATAAGGTGCTTGACAACATAAGAGCAACTAGACTATAAACTGATAGAGCAAACCAAAAAGTATAAAAAGGCCATAGTGGTAGTAAGAAAAGGGAATTTTTTTACTACTTAGGCAAAGCCTGGAGCACACTAACATGTGCTAATGAGACTGGAAGTATGGGAAATGTACAAATACAACACCAAATAGCATTCAATTTCAACTATGTAATTCCACAAACAAATAAAAGAGCAACAGATTACTTGGTAAGGAGTAATAGAGAGAATATTTTGGAAGTGAAAGATAAAAAGAATCTGAGGAATGGAGTTACTGTTGTTAGGTTTGTAAAAATACATCAGGAATACAACTTAATATGGAGATAAAAAAAGCATTTCACAGTGTGTGTAGAGAAAAATAAATGCTTTAGTGAACATCTGAGGGTCCAGGAAGAAAGACAACGAAAAGTATGTGGACAAACATTAAAGAGGTATTATAAATTAATAAGGAAGGCTAAAGGAGCTAATGAAGATAGCATATAAGCCAAGATATACAGGAAGAAGTTCTTTTATTATTTACCTGTAGGAAGCAAACAGGCAAAGAGATAGAATAGGGAATAGGCCATCCAGGAACAAGCATGAAGACTCAGAAACTGAGATACCTAAGTACATTTGCCCCCCTCAATAACATGACCCTGAAACTAAGAAACTGAGATATACAGTTTGGGAGAAGCCGGTGAAACTTTAAAAGTCTTTCCCATTGTGCACTGAACAGGGAATTAGGCAATTAGAACTATACAAAGCAGTGAAAGCTCCAGGCTCAGAGGAATTCCATTTTAGAGTTCTGTGCAAAGCAGTAAGAGAAATAGGAACCCATTGGCAAAGTTTAATAGCATACTCAGAGTAGGAAATACCAAAGGGCTGCTAATGCCATATCAATGTTTAAGAATGGAACTAAGGAGGACACATATCGAAGATATTGGACAAATGGAGACACAGAACACAGTTAGAGTATAAAAACATTAATGTACAATTGAGAAGGGGACAGTCAGCATAGTTTTATCCAGTGAAGTTCATGACTGAATTCATAAACAAGGGTAAAACAGTGGATATCAAATCTCCAGATTTCAGGAAAGCATTTGCTATATCACAAAAGAGATTGAGTAACAATTATACTTTAAAATGTGGCTTATCTTTCTCGATGTACTACTTTGTACGCTTTTTTTCTTTTCAGAATCAGTTTTACATGCAAATAACTGAATTTTCAGCCATGAATCTCACTTAAACGCAAAGAGAGGTTTTGTATTAGTAAATCGATCATCAGAGGAGCTCTTGTAGCTAAGGCACAAGTGTGGAACTCCTAAACCAGACTCTGCCACAGACGTCCTATGTGATGTTGAACAAGTCATGTATGCCCTCATTCAGCAAAATGCTTAAGGATGTGCTCACCTTTGAGCATGAGTAATCCCAGCCATATTTAGTAAAGAGCCTGGGGGTGAATTCTTCACTGTGGCCTAGATCCTGCAAAACATCCCATCAACTCCAATGAAATTTATACAGCATATGCTTGAGTGCTTTTCTGAATAAGGATGGGATTAATCATGCACTTAAAATTAAGCATGTGCTTAATGATGTGCTTTGCTGAATTGGGCCATAATCTGCCTCATTTCCCCATTTATACAAGGTAAATAATAATACTTTATTTCTCTTCTGTTCCCTTTAAAAAAAAAATGAATATACCATATGAGCCGCATAAATGCATCAGGCAGGCTGGATCCGGCATATGGGCCATATGTTTGTCACCCCTACCATATATTGTAACTTCACTGGAGCAGGGACAGTCTGTTACAATGTGTATGCAACTTCTAGCATAATGGGCCCCCTCCCAGCTCATTTGGGGCCTCTAGGTCCTATTGTGACAGCAAGCAATAATTTCCATGCACAAATTATTGTGCATGTCAATTTGTTCACACACAATTGGAGACTGGGCCATAAAATATGTTTAGGTGGGGGAAAATAACTAATTAAACTAATACAAAACTGACTCTGAGTCATGAAAGAAAATGACAGTTAAACAAAACAGTAGAGGATGATCAAAGGTGACAATCAGGCATCACTTTTGGACACACAGTAAATGTAAGCATGAGCTGTTTGTAATTTAAAAGCTGTCTAAATTTAATGGCAAGACAAAATTATGCTGGTGAGATAATACATGGAAACAGAACAAATTAATTATTTTAATAGATTTAGTTTATGGGCTGATAAATTGTTCTTGTGATTTAATTCACAAAAGTATAAGGTAATGATGAGACCAGAGAGAAAATATTATCACAAAGACTAAAGTAAAAAGAATCACAAAGTGAAGTACAAAAAAAAAAAAGATATTTCATGTCATTATGGATAATTCAGTAAAACATTAAAAACATCTGTTTAATGTTTTAACACCAGTTTTGTTTACTCTATGTAGATATATCCTGCAGGCAATAGCAGAACTTAAGAAATGACTCCATCAGACAGACTGTTGCAGTAAATAGACTTGTGTAAACATGCAGCTTCTAAAAAATTGTGTCACAACTGACAACCAGCATTTTTCCAATATTTAATTGTTTTAACATAAAAACAGAACAAGCAAGAGAACTGTCAGTAAGAGAGCCATTTGGTGATGCTCAGTAATTTTGCATTCTGTAATTTAGCTGCACAATCAGAAAAGCAAACAATGGAAACCCTCAACACTTTCCCTGCAGTCTCGGAGGTGAGAAGGCTTTATCTGGACCAGTAGGGAACAGAAAACCCTGGGGAATCTTTGTGCTTTACTCCCCCACAACTAAGGTTCAAATGTACCTTCCCATGTACTATTGTGTACTCCTTGGATATGACTCCTCTTCAGTGCGGTTCAGATACACTGCTGGGCTCTGGCTTGGCTCCTTTTTGACTGGGAGAAAAGGAAGTAGAGGTGGTGTCTCACAAGTACCCACCAATTCATGTCACAAAAATCAGATATCACTCAAGTAGATTGTGCAGATTTTCTTCTCCTTATGCTACTTTTCTTTCCAACATACTTTGATCAGCAAACAATTAACAATATTGACATTTAAAGGACCATCAACAAGCATCTAAGTTAGCATCTAACAGATAAACAGGAACAGCTCACACCTCTCAGAGCTATTGATTTAGTCCATCTGCTGGTTTAGGCAGACATCACCATATCAGTTATACTCCCTCCATTTTTTGAAGGTTATCCTCACAACCATGAGGCTAAAAACTTTTTTTAAATGAAAACTTTGATTCTGAAGTACAAGATGGCAACTTGAAAGAGGTGCTACAATATGTTCTTCCTTCCTTGAGGGAAACAATAAAAATAATAGCCTTGACACTTACAACTAAACAAATGGTACACGTGTTTTAGACAGAGTGATCCATAGCAATAAAATAAGCCAATAAAGGAGATGAGAGGGATGTGCAATACTTGAGAAGAAATCTTAAAGTAGTACAGGGTCTAATTCAAGCATCACTAAGGAAGATGGGTTGGGAGATAAATTGCTCTTGATGCAGCATTTGAGACTTGATGATCCATGAGACTTGATGAACCTTTCTAACCCTAACCTCTATTGTATACTTAGGCTCCAGAAAACATTGTATACAGTACTGATAAATAAAGGAAGAGATTTATTAAAACTTTGTCCCTCTTGCCTACCATTAAGTCTTTTTTTTAATTTCTAGTGCTACATGAAGCCGTGTTGCCAAAAGAAACCTTCAGTTAAAAAGAAAAGAAACTTTAATTTTCATTTAAAAATATTTTAGGAGTAGGAGTAATTGCCCCGCCAAAGTGGAATGCAACCTTGAACCTTTCATTTCCTGGTCTCTGATTCCCTAAAAAGGCCATGTAATTAGAACCAAAAGATTTTCCCACCCTCCCAGCCCCCATTTGATGGGTATTTGGAGGCCAATATGAAATGAGTTGATAGACCAGCTCCCAAAGGATGGATGTCCATATCACATAAGTACCACCATATTTGCAACTAATTAGCACCCTTATTGACAGTGTCAGCAGAGACCACAAGGACTAAACCAGCATGAAAACTGAACTAAGCTATTACTCACCAGATATGGTCCCTCCAGAGTAGGGTTCAAGCACATTAGAGGGGCAGGGTATCAAAGTTCGTCTACCTGTTTTGTAGATATATGGAAGGCTTCATTCTCAAGGTCTGTCAATTTGACACTTTTCATTAACTCTATAAATACACTAAAATATGTATGTAGTGTTTATTTTGTTTTGGTTTTGGAAGAGTGTTACCTGCAGTTCTTTGTCTTTCATTTAAGCATATTATATGTTGACTGATATTGTTACTGGTACTAGAGACAAAGAGGGAATAGACTTCTTGAAAACTTGTATGTGAATTCCCAAAACTTGCTGACAATTGTGTACACACGGGAGACCACTAAATGTATAATTAGTACACCTTTGTTTAGTGATCTAGCTTCTCTTGCTAGAGGATGAGTTGAGGAGGCCACCCAGAATGAGAAGCCTCATTTTCTTGGCTTTGTTGTTCTTGTCCTTCTCTCCATTTATGTCTTATATCCTTTCCTCCACTCATCAGCTGTTTGCATGGTACATACTAATTGAACATAAGAGCTGCCATACTGGGTCAGACCAAAGGTCCATCTAGCCCAGTATGCTGTCTGCGTATAGTGGCCAATGCCAGGTGCCCCAGAGGGAATGAACAGAACATCCCCTGTTGCCCATTCCCAGCTTCTGACATTGATAGGAACAGCTGAACGGTATATACTACAAAGTACTTTTTAGCCAGTATTTTTAATATGTTAATATATACACCCTACCTGAAAGCCTGTCAATAATACTTTTAATAGAAACTCATATTGGTACCAAAATAGGATTTTAAAGGCTTAAGTTAGCTGAAAGAAGCAGGTGTTTACATTGGTGCCCAAGGGTACCTTATCACTTCAGTATTATGTTATTATTTCCTGCAATCTACTTCAGTCTCTTATATAAAACTGAGGAATTCCCTGATGGTTGGAATAGTCAGCAACATTGTTTGATAACATAACCAAGTGCAGTCATATTTCTGATCTGTAGCCCTAAAATATGTAGAACTGTTATTTCATTTTGTTACACTACTTCTGAATTGTCAAGCCTAATATAAAGGGAGATCAAATTAACAGATATTGTTCTTGACATCATCATTACACATGGGTTAAACTGTCAGTAAAGATGATAAAATCTGTGACATGTTTCTTTGACTCATAATCTTAGTTCTTTCTAGCTTTTCCCCCCCATTACATGTTTTATTTAACTGTACAAATGTAAATGTCGGTTTTCCAGGAGGAAGCTTATGGCAAGGTCATTAGCTCATTAGACTGTTGCATAGAGCTAATGTGAGCCTTTAGGAAATAAATAAACCTCATATGTATCTGAGCAATAAAACTTCACCTTAAGCAAATTGCTTGTTACATATAGATCTCTCCAAATAAAACCTCAGGTTGCCAAAGCTTATATTATCAGAGCAGAATATGCTTCCATGAATTATAGCACTTCAGATTTATTTCTTAGATATGTTTAAAGTGACTTCTAGCATTTTATATAAAAAAATTTACTCTGAGGGGAATTAATCCATTTTAAGATGTTTTAATAATTGCTTTGTTGGAAAGAAAAGTCACTGTTTCTAACAGGCTGATTCAAAGGAAAGTGCAGTTTCCTTAAGGGAGAGCATGGTCATTTAATTTAATTATCTTATTTCAGCTGGTGATGATATCCAAAGGGAAACTCTTTGTCATTTCTGAATTTAGCTTTTATTGAAACTGAACTCAAGTATGACTAGCGATATTTACATCTATAGCAAATATATTGTGACTTCAGCGCTGTGAACATGGACTCATTACCTATCATAGCAGCAACTGAGTAAAGACAAAGGGCTGTTATTCTAAAACACTAAAAATGACACGTGCAAAATGCTGGTTCTATAAGGAGTAGGTGGCCTCTCAATATTTATCATGAAACAAAGTGACATGAAGTACTCTGGGGGCAGGTGTAGGAATCAGAGCTTGCTCTAAGTTCCTTGACACTTAGGTATTTATTAGTACATTCAAAATAGGAATTGATTATAAATTAGAGTAGCCCATGTAGTCTTTTTTTCAGTTTCCAGTGACATATTAAATTGTCAGAGGCAATTTACTTCAGTATTTTCAAATCTAAGCCTCAGTTGTGAGTAATTGTTGTATAGCAGTGATCTCCTAAGAGACATGATTGTATAGGTTTGAAGATAAAATCCCCTTCAAGGACTATTAGGAGCACATTTCAGGGCAAGTTCAGATTGGTATACAGTATTGTATTGCTTTTACTATATAGTTTTTGCTCCTGACCCTGAATTGAAAGCAATGTTAGTTATAAATAATATCCATTTGAGATTAAGGATACTCACTTCAGCAAACATTTAAAAATAAAAGTGAGCAAGGTCTTCAGGAAGCTGCATGAACAGACCATTTGAATATAATGACACTATTCTTAGTCAGAAAACACCTGCTCTCTGCAGTTACACAAAAGAGTATTTCTTGTTCTTCTATACAGCAAATAGCTGTTTTTCCCCTGCCTTCAAGGTGACATCTCGTACAGCATAGAGCAGTTTTAAGATAAGAGATATTTTTAACACTCCTTATAGCTAACTTAATGCAGTTATGGCCATTACACAGCACATTAGTTTCTTGCAGGGTTGTTCTTAGCTATAACGCAGGCTTGAAGCCTATCACACTTTATGATTTAATGTAAAATATCTTGAGTCAGAGGAGTCTCTTCTTTTCGGTTACATCTCTATTCCACCACACCATCCCATTCTTTTCTTTTACATATAGCCAGTTGCCTTCTTGTTTTGTTTTATTTTTAGTCAGTTTTCCTCTAGTTCCTGCTCGTTTATATCAAACATTTTAGGAACTATTTGCAGTAGCTTCATTATTTTACTAAAACAAAACAAAAAAAACCAAGGCGTTCATGGCATCTTAAAGACTAACAAACAGATTTATTTGGGCATAAGCTTTCATGGGTAAAAAACCCACTTCTTCAGATGCATGGAGTGAAAATTACAGATGCAGGCATAAATATAATGACACATGAAGAGAAGGGAGTTACCATACAAGTGGAGAACCAGTGTTGACAAGGCCAATTCATTCCAAGTGGATGTGGTCCACTCCCAATAATTGATGAGGAGGTATCAATACCAAGGAAAAGGGAAAATTGCTTCTGTAGTGAGCCGGCCATTCCCAGTCACTATTCAAACCCAAATTAATTGTGTTACATTTGCAAATGAATTGTAGCTCTTCAGTTTCTCTTTGAAGTCTGTTTTTCAAGTTTTTTTGTTGAAGGATGGCTACTTTTAAATCTGTTATTGAATGTCCAGGGAGATTGAAGTGTTTTCCTACTGGCTTTTGTATGTTATCATTCCCGATGTCTGATTTGTGTCCATTTATTCTGTTACATTATTTTACTGACTCTATAGAGCTAGGATCATATTTCCAGAAGCTGAGAACAGATGCACAAAGGTGCATCTGCATGCACAAAGCCATGTAAGTGTCTGCAAAATATGTACCGATGTATAGAGTTTAAGGCCAGAAAAGACCATTAGATCATCTGGTCTTGCATTCTGTATGTCACGGCCCTTAAATTTCATTTAATTATCCAATAACTTGTGTTTGACTACAGCATATCTTCCAAAAAAGCATCTAGTCTTGATCTGAAGACATCAAGAGTTGGAAAATCCACCACTTCCCTTGGTAGTTTGTCCAGGGATTAATCATCTTCCTGGTTAAAAATAAGTGTGTTATTCTCAATTTGAATTTGTCTGGTTTCACAGCTTCCAGCCATTGGTTCTTGATATGGCTTTTTCTGCTAGATAAAAGAGCCCTATACAACCCAGTATGTTCTCCCTACATATTGTAATCATATCACCTCTAAATATTGTTTTTGATAAGCTAAACAGATTGAGCTCTTTAAGTCTCTCACAGTAAGGCATTTTTACCAACCCTCAAATAATATTTTTGGCTCTTTTCTGCATCCTGTTCAATTTTTCAAAATCCTTCTTAAAATGTTGACACCAGAACTGGATACAGTATTTCAGTGCCAGTCTAACCAATGCCCTATACAAAGTGAAAAATCACCTCCCTATTCCTGCTCACTTCTTTCTTTATACATTCAAGGATCCCATTAATCCTTTTTGTCACAGCATTGTCCTAGGAGCTCACATTCAGCTACTTCTCCACTATGAACACTAAGTCCTTTTTCAGAGTCACAGGTGTCCAGGATTCCTGCATTCCTTGGCTGTGGACAGTAGAATGCCTGTGACAGTTTTCCCCGAAAGACTTTGATACTCTGGAAGTGGAGGACCATAATGACCTAGCCGGAGGGCCAAGTCATGAAGAGGAAGCTGCAGCTCCTGGAGAGAGAGAGGGGCTGAAGGGGGACAGCAGGATGATGGGTGGAGAGACCAGCAGAGGAGAGCACAACATCTGTAAGAAGCTAATTCCCCTACACATGCCCAATAACACCTTTTTTATTCAGCCTTTGCATGGTAAATCAGAATTGAAATTTTATTTAAAAGCTCAAGACACATAATTGGACTTAGATTTTGAGAATTTAAAGCATGGGAGTTTTTAGCTGGGGGTTCTTGGTGCAGGGCCATTTCTTTTAAAAATTAGTAGGAAATGAACTTGAATTGATGGTAACAAATGTTTAAACTACACAAACTCAGAGCAAATGGATTAATGTGTAAATAACAAAAATGGAGTTTGCATGGGGAAAAAAAAAGCTTTCCAATTACCAGGTTGTCTAAATTCCATTATCAAAAAGACTATAGCAGTCATTTAATACAAATCACATATTTGCAAAGGATGAAGAATGTAAATTACTAAAGGTCAGTGAGCCCTGGCAATACCAAAAAAACCAAAGCTAAATCTAATAAAACAAAGTTTATAAAGCATTAACAGGAAAAAAACACAGGTGAAAATGAAAAGAATTCACAGCCAGAAATGCTAAGATCCAGGGGCTGAAGACTGCAGTAAAGATGAATGTGTACCTTTGAAACAGCATTTATGCATGCAAACATGTTTTTGCACACAAAATGGCTGTTTATTTACGAGTAACCATTGTGCACATAATTAGTTTTCTAACACAAAAGGCATTGCAAGAGATATTTTGAATTGCATTTATGATGGATAAAGATTAATTAATTACTGGATTGGCATTAATCACTGCGGGTTGGTGGTTGCCTAGGGACCAGTGATCATGACCTGATTACAGTCAATATGGGCAAACACCGGGAAGTCCCAACCAGTAATAGATATTCATGGTGCTTCTAAAGAGTTAATTTCCCAAAGCTCAGGAAAATTCTGAGTGAAATTGATTGGGAGGAAAAGTTCAGACATAAAAATAGGAATAAAAATCAGGAGTTCTTTAAGTATTGTTCTTCAGATGCCCCAAAAGCCACGATCCCACAATCAAGAAAGAGAACAACTTTCTCTGGTTCATCCTGGTTCAGTGGGAAAATAAAGGCAGCAGTTAGAAATAAAAAGCAATATATGACAGGAAAAAACTTAAAATAGATAGCAATCACTATAAATTATAGGTTATGAAGTACGGAAGACAGATAAGGGAAGCTCAAGACACCAGGGAAAGAGCTATGGCTGGCAGGGCTAACGACAATAAGAAGGCTTATTTTAAGTCTACTGGAACAACAAGAAATCTTAGCAGTGGTTTAGGCCCATTACTAGATGGAGATAGTAAAATAGTTGTTAATGATGCAAAAGGGGCAGAAGTATTTAGTGTGACGTTGCATTCCATATGATTTTATGAAAATATGCTAATGAGTGTGAATATAATGTAACTGGAATATGCTTCATGCAAAAGGTCTCTTGTAAGGTATCATTACAAAGCTTATAATCTACTGAATGTGGTCATCCAATTTGTATAAATGTATCATTCTTGTATCTTAAATTAGAAATATGAAATATCACTCTGAGTTCCTATTGTAATTATGAAAGTGTGTGCCATTAATGGTGGTTTGGAATCTTGATGGCTCCCATCAACTAGGACAATTAGTTGTAAATAGCTCTGTTTACTTGCAAGCCTTCCTGTGAGTTAGGCCAGGAAGAATGAAGGCTTGGGGTCTCCCAGGACATGTGACCATGTCACCTGATACTGGAATCCAACTTAAACCTGGTGCTTTTCCATTTAGAAGGAGGGGTGGGGACCCAAAGAGACAAAAAAGTTCCCACCTTGGGCCAAAGCTATATAAGAGGATGGAACAGAACAAAGGGGCGGCAGTCATGCGAAATCCCCTAGCTACCACCTGAGCTGGAACAAGGACTGTACCAGGGGAAAGGATTGGGCCCAGATTAGGAAGGAGTCTAGTCTGTGAAAGAAGCTTATTGGAACATCTCTGAGGGTGAGATTTATCTGTAATCAGTTTCTTAATGTATTAGGCTTAGAATTGTGTGTTTTTGTTTTATTTTGCTTGGTAACTTACTTTGTTCTGTCTGTTATTACTTGGAACCACTTAAATCCTACTTGTTATACTTAATAAAATCACTTTTGTTTATTAATTAACCCAGAGTAAGCAATTAATTCCTGGGGGAGCAAACAGCTCTGCACATCTCTCCATCAGTATTATAGAGGGTGGACAGTTTATGAGTTTACCCTGTTTAAGCTTTATACAGAGTAAAATGGATTTATTTGGGATTTGGATCACATTGGGAACTGGGTGTCTGGGTGCTAGAGACAGGAGCACTTCTTAAGCTGTTTTCAGTTAAGTCTGCAGCTTTTGGGGGATGTGGTTCAGACCTGGGTCTGTGTTTGCAGCAGACTAGCATGTCTGGCTCAACAAGACAGGGTACTGAAATCCCAAGCTGGCAGGGAAAACAGGCTCAGAGGTAGTCTCAGCACATCAAAGGGCAGTCCCAAGGGGTCTCTGTGACCGAACCTGTCACATTTAGTACATATTTCTGTTCTGTATTTGGAAAGAAGCAGGATGAGGTACTCATATCATATAATGATGAAATACTGGTTTGAAAACAAAGTCTCTGCTTGCAGCTTTCTGTACAGGTCAGTGTTTGTGATGATGCATCATGCACCTTCCCTGACCATCCCAAGTTGATGTCAGTGAAATGACGCCAGTGATCCACCAGAACTTGCAATGCCACAGAGAAGTAGCCCTTTCTATTGATGTACTCTGTCACATAGTGGCCAAAATAGGGATATGTGTGCCATCTATCGCACCACCGCAGTTAGGGAATCCCTTTGCCACACTGCCATCCACTATTTCCTGCACATTGCCCAGAGTCACAATCCTTTGTAGCAGAATATGAACACTTGCATCACTGCAAACCCCATGGTGGACTTCCCAACTCCAAACTGATTCATGACTGATTGGTAGCAGTCCGGAGTTGCCAGCTTCCACACAACGCTTGCCCTTGCTTCTTCACTATGAGGGCAGCTCTCATTTTGGTATCCTTGTGTCACAGGACAAGGGGGAGCTCTACACACAATTTCAGGAAGGTGGCTTTGCACATCTGAAAGTTCTGCAGCCATTGCTAGTCATCCCAGACCTGCACCAGAATGTGATCCCACCACTTAGTGCACCGAGCCTACTAGCGATGGTCCACCATGTGCAGCTGCTCCATGAATGCCAGCAGCAATCTTGAATTGTTTCTTTCTGTAGCACACAGCAGGGCAGGCACCACGGATTCTTGTTCAGATTCGAAGTTCATGAAATACTGCAGGACCAACTGCATTGGTGTTCATAACACTCATCACAAGACAGGAGAGCAATGCAGGATCCATGCTTTCAAACAGAGATGGTGGGTGCACAGTTTACAGGCTGTTGAAAAGCGGCGTGAAACATAGTTGGAAGCCCATGGCATGATGGGACAGACTAAAATACATCATAGGATGCTGAGCCCACCCCCAGGAGGCACTGTTATCCATTCCCAGAACATGCAGCTGTAGATAGTGGTAAGTTGCAAAGTGGGATAGCTACCCACAGTGTACTGCTATCTCTGTCCATGCAAGAGCACAAACTGTGGACGCTCACTGCCATCAAAAGGAGTTTTGTGGATGTGCAAAAGTGGTTTAATTACAGCACTGGATGATCATTGACATAACTTAAGTCTACTTACTTTTGTAGTGTAGACATAGCCTAATTCATTAATATGCTGAGGATAGTTGACTTGCCAAAGGTCACAGAGTGAATCAATGTCCCAATTTAGAACAAAAATACAGTACATAAAATATATATAGCAACTTCTATACAAGGATCTCAAATATATAACAAAGTAAATATATCATAATCTTCCTTTTACTTATCCTCTGTCCCCCAGTTTTCATAAGTGACTTTCCCAAGATTATACCGCAAGTCAAAGTAAGAAATAGGAGCCAGGAGTTCTGACTCCCAATCATCTGCTCTGTGATGAGAGCACACTCCTCTGCATAATTCAGCGATACGTATTCATAGAAAAAATGTTTACAAGGAAAGCTCTCAAGCACATCAATGCAGCCCTATTATCTTCAGATCATCCCCTCAGTAAAGCTTGCGCTACCCCATTTACAACAATGGATTTGCACATTGGAACTTAGTAAGCAACTCTAAGGCACAAGAAAGAATAGAAACCAGCACAGTCTTTTTTGATTGTGCTGACTCTGCAGTTTTAACCTGACTAAAAAGCAGTAAAACTTATATTTACCACTAAAGAAAGCAGATGAGATTCTGAATATACACAGAAAGCAGATCTGCTGAGCTACCTGGTGCCATACACAGCCATTTTTCAAAATAGAATAGCATTTTAAGCTGATTAAACTAGAACTGGTCCCGAAGATACTCCTCGAGATATCACAGTTCTGTATCTAACACAGAAATTATTTTGGTCTCTCAACCCCATTAATAAATGATTTTCTACAGGAACCACTGGTGCACCAGTGGCTTTGCAGGTTTTGTTTGTTTATACAGGATACCGTATCCATTTCTGGAACTCTTCCATTCATTTAGATGCATTTGTTCAGGAATATGGTAGAGGAAATATTAGAAAATGATTCAGGTCTCAATCTTGCATTCATGGTGCACTCAAAATTCTCTTTGACATCAATGTGAGTCATAGTAGGTGCACAAGGAATGCAGGATTATGCCCATACTTTCCTTTAAGCAAATAAACGGTAGGGGTGTGCTTGGTATTTTGGGACTAAATACAAATAGGCTTTCAAATTTGTGAGGAATGAGAACAAAGGGGATAAAACAGGAAAATAAATATTGCATTCCAAATCCATACATGAGTCTGAAAAATTGCTTTACTCTCCACTGTCAATAAACTACATGAAAGCAGATCCTATCACATTAAGGGGCTTGCAAGTCCATGGAGTACATGTGAGGGACCTTTTCCAAGTCATGCATAACCCTATGTCCCCCTGTGAAGCACACACAGGCTAGGACTCTCATCTCACTCAAAGAATGAAATCAAAAAAACATTTGTGAGAGCCATGATTTCACCCTCATATTCCTACCTTAGTCCTCAATGTTCCATCTTACTCACATTACCTTAAGCAGGAGGATGTTGACTATGATTACCAGGCAGCCACTGCAGCAGACTTCAACTACAATCAGTTTTATTTAAAGAGATTGTCACCTTCAAATTATATATTTTCTCCTCCCCCTATTCATGCATGTCTTCTATTTTATTACTGTTACCCCCTTCTCATATTACATCTATGTCATAGTCTCTGGTCTTGGTATTATTGTCTGGTCTTGCAGCTTTGACATGGTAAAATTGCATAATTCTATTGCCAATCCTGTGAAGTGTGCAGTATTCAAAAAAAGAAGAACAGGAGTACTTGTGGCACCTTAGAGACTAACAAATTTATTAGAGCATAAGCTTTCGTGGACTACAGCCCACTTCTTCGGATGCATATCAAGAAGTGGGCTGTAGTCCACGAAAGCTTATGCTCTAATAAATTTGTTAGTCTCTAAGGTGCCACAAGTACTCCTGTTCTTCTTTTTGCGGATACAGACTAACACGGCTGTTACTCTGAAACTTGTCAGTATTCAAAAGTGTATACAAGTTGTAAGTCATTTACCTTTTTGTACTTTTGGCTCTTTATGAAAATAAATACAAAATTAATCACAAAAAAAACCTTATTTGCTATATTACTGATCTCACACTAAAATATTAAAACTCACTGAATTTTTAAAGTCCAATTTATATTTCTCTAGGTTGTTTATTTATTCATTGCTTTTATCTCAACTTCAGCAATGAAAAGTAACTAATCCATTTGTGTGTGTGTGTGTGTGTGTGTGTGTGTGTGTGTATTCAGATTCACTTTCATGCTCTCTGTGATACTGCACAAACTGAACAAATGTTCAGACTGCACAAACTGCATGAGGAATGTGTATTCATTTTTCAGAACAACTGTTTTACCTGGATTGTTTGGTGGTTTTTTGTTCGTTTTTAATATTGGAAACATTTTATTTGATCTAAGGTTTTGTAAATACTTATTTTTACCCAGTCTAAAATGTGGCCAAATTTGTATTGATGCTGTCTCTTTGAACACGTACAATTGAATTATTAATGGTTAATTGGCTGAGAGGCTTTATTTAAACATTTTCCCACACTTCTGTGAATTAACTGTTATGATTGGTTAATGTTTACTTAATTTAACTGTTATTATTATATAATAGCCTTCTAATCAGCACTCTGATTAACTGGCTTACATTCTGTTTTGTATGATAGCAAGTAATTTAATATACGTTTTATGTTAACTATGAATATATGACCATTTATTATTCTAATACTGAAACAATTGCCATTTATGATTTGACTGTTCTCTTGCAATTTTAGCAATTTTGTTGTACTTAGTTTTAATAGGCATCTCTCTGTAAATGTAGGTTGAACTATATCAACATTACCACGATGATAGTAAGTGCCTTAAGATTTCAAATAAATTTAGTAAGATCATTGTAAGTACTATCCAATTACCTCTGGGTTTTCTATACTCCCCATCAATGTAGTGTCTGAGGGCCTGATCCAAAACTGAAGTCAATGGGAATCTTTCCACTGACGTCAATGATCCTTGGATCAGGCCCTAAGAACTTCTCATATATGTATGAGTCCCTGCTGGACTTCACAAGTTTTGAGAGTCTTCTGCATGTATGTTATGCATATTAGATACATCAATAATAGCACTCTACATGTAGATACAGACTAACACGGCTACCCCCTGATACTTAACAAAGCTTATAAAATTGAAATTTGTCACATGGAAAAAAAATCTCATTTTCTTCACAATGGTCAAATCATAATCTGTCACTTTACCTCTGTCACTGGAGTCCTTTTCCCTTTTTTCCTTGGAACAATAATAGTGTTAACTAAAGTCTATGTAATATTATTGAAATCATTGTTACGTCTGTCTGTCTGTCAGGCTGTCACATTAAGGCATCCCTATGAACAGGAAACAGTCTATTCTTGAATAAATATTTGACAATTTCCAGTGAATACCAATCCTACACTATGTATTACAAAAGATTTACAAAGGTTTCATACCTTTTCTGTCAAAACTTTAATTGCATGAAATTATCACACATTTTCAGAGCAAGCATTAGAAATGCCTCCCTTGTCAAAAATTTTCTGTTAATAGTTATCTGCAGCATACTATAATAGGGGAAATGTGGGCCTTGAATAATACTTCAGTGAGAATTACTGTACTTAGACTTTTTTTAAAAAACATGCCTATTATTTTCTGCAATAGTGTACTCGAGTGGTTGACAGTGGTTAAAAAAAAATCAGTCTAAATCAATAAATGTGTCTGCCACCTGCCTGTCTTAATATCTACTACTGTGATGGTGGTGAATATATTATTTTATGACAAAAATTCTGAAATCCAGCTGTATCAAGCAACCTTGGTCAGACCTAGTTCACTATGGGCATGATCCAAAATTCACTGAAGTTAATAGGAGTCTTTCCATTGATTTCAATGGGTTCTGGATCAGGCTGGAAGTCTAAAGAGCTGTGGTTTTTCTGCATTCATAAAATCCACTGTAGTGAGGATCAAATACATATTATTTTTTAATTGCAGTAACCGTCAGATTTTCAGTGAGCTCCTGAAATATTTGCTCTTCTTTCTTAAAGTTAAGATCATTTTCACTCCTATACTTTAAGAGTACACAATTGCTAGGCCTATAGTATTAATAGTTAATACAATATTTCGGATATTACAGCTACCTGTGTTTCAAAAGATGGCTGGTTTAAATATAAAACAACATATCAGCTGCATTTACCTTTCAGATAAAGGATGATGTCATTTTGTCACACTAGTGAATATATATCAGTTTAAAATTTAAAAAATGCAAAGTATGCAAATATATTTGATGTAAAGTATATATGCTATTCTACAGTCTAGGTATTATACAACTCAACGTGGTTTTTCCTTATCTATAAAGCTTGTTAAATTTAGTTTGTAGTCATTTTTTATGAAGCACACTGATAATTTATCACTGCAAGTCTGTTTAATTCAGCCATTGTTAATGTATAACGTCCAAGTAATCAGACATCTCAGCATATTTTAATATTCCGTTTTATCAGCAACTAAGCAATGATATCTCATTTTGTTACTTTTTAACTGACTGAATTAGAGATAGATGAGTACTGAAATACCTGACTACCACAATTGCCTACCTGTACCCACTCAACATCTAGTTGACATATTGGCATGCAGAAACTCAGAAACCCGCTTTCTCCTCCCTGCCTCCCCCAACACATTTCTAAAAAACAGTCTTTTGAGAAGAAGATGTCATAGGATCAAGGAGTGAGCAGGTGTGATGAAAATGATCTTATTGTCAACACCAGCGGGCTGCTGTTTAGAGCTGGAGCTTTGGACATCTGCAGTTTGAATCAAACATTGCTATTCTTATTTAAGATTCAGATATTGTGAAAGACCCCACAGTGCTCAGTCAGGACTGGGACTCCATCATATTGGGCAAGCATATTATATATTTCTTACAAAACTCAAACATATGTGAAAACTTCAGTAAGATAAAGATGTTCTCTTGTCTCCTTTAACTTTAGCCTTAGGATTTATTCTAGTCAAAAGGAAAGTCTTCATGTCTTGACCCTTTGGCTTACAGTATGTAAGAGGAGGATCAATTGGAAACTAGAAATGGGTGTATTGTGAACATTTTCTTTGGTTTCAAATAGCTGCTCTATTAACTCATCACACTGTCAGCCACCACTTTTATGCCACAAGTGTCCCACCCTTCAGTTTTTTCCCACAACACTTCTGTGGTGTCCTCCATTCTGTCCTACATTCTTGGGGAAAATTCATCCTTCATCCTCAGATTTCTCCTTAAAACTCACCTCTGCTATGATATCTATAAGATACTGTCACTTGACAATGGTGAGGAAGGTGGCAAGCCATGACTAACCCTCAGGCTAAAATATACTTTTTTCTTTTCCCTCATCCTCCAAATATCTGAACATCCTGTTAGCTCTTTAGGGCAGAAAGTATGTTGTCAATAAGTGATTGTACAGTGCCTAGCACAATAAGCCTTGATTGGGGCCCTTAGGTACTATGATAATAAATAAAATAATAATAAATATAACATAGGTTCACACTCCAAGTTTTGCTTTAATTTTCTGGGTTTGAACAAGTGTAGAATCTCTAAGCACAACTCAGTTGGTACCCTATTATCCTTGTTTCATTTCAGAACCACGGATTTCATACGATTGCAGTGCAAAACCATAAATCCTAACCCCCTTGAAACTGAGCCTGAATTTACTCCACAAGAACCTTTCAACAAAATTAATCTGAGTTTGGGGTCCAGAACAAAACCTGAACCTGAGTGATTTTCACCTGGTTTCCAGATTCAGTGCAGATTTTATTGTAGAGTTCTATACTGAACTATTAAAGGGTCTAGCTGAAATCTAAAAATTCAAAAGTTATTACTCATACTATGTCTTTTAACATGATTTCATCTTGCCTAGATATTTCAGTTCATATGAAGCAACCCAGAAATTGAGGGCAATATCACTGTAATACATTCATAAAACCTAAGGAACTAAGTAATAAGTTCAACGTATTTCAATCTTGAATTTGAATTTCTCAACTTTGATCAATTTAAGCCAGTTATTAACAGTATTTTAACTAAAGTTTGTACAGAACTGTGTAAAATTCATTATACTTGTCAATGGGTTATTTAAATGGTTACTCCATTATCCTGTCAGTGCCCGCTGAAAAAATGTCAGATAGAAAGATTCGATCATTTCACTGCTCTAGACAAAAGCAAATGGAAAAGCAACAAAGTAATAAATATTGAGAACGGCACTCAGTAGCATCACGTACTTATAAAGATCTTGCAATTTATACTTTGGCAGATGAATAGGCCACATTGTAGCAGAACAGGTAGAAAATTCTAAAAGTCGCTCACTGCAAGTTTGGGACCAATAATTGGGGACAGGGAAGAAAACAGAAGCTGTTTTGGCATTGTTGTGAACTGATATGTCAAACAATCAGTGTAACCTTTCCATAGTTAAACTACTGAGACAGGCTAGAAGGAAATGGGCCAAATTCTCAGCTGGCTTAAATGGTGAAATTCCATTGACGTTAATGGAGCTGGAGCCATTTATACCAGCAAAGAATCTGGCCCAATATTTTGCCTTGTACTGGAGTCTGAGAGGATTCAAAACTGTTACCTCAGACCCAGTCCTCAGTCCAAGACTTAGCCAGAGAAGGCAGGCTGGGTATTCGTAGCTAATGGGAGAAGGAATCCTTCCCCCCATTATGTGAATCATTGTAGCTGATGGGCGATCTGGTAAGCCAAGAAGTAGCATGCATTGGTCTGGTTATCAATCCAGATAAAACTAAGTACCTGGACATTACCATAAAGCAGCCTTCAATGTCAGTTTATAACCAGCTCATTATTAACCTGTCTGGATGGGATATCAACAGGTACTGACTATCAAATATGTAAGAAGCATCATAGACAGTACTGGAGGACATTTGAAAGATGTGGACGCTCATATTGCAGCACCATCAAGTTCCAGACACTTCAGTGGCTTCTGTAGGGACATCAATCATGTTAGAAAGCTGCAGCTCCATAGAATGAGCTATGTGAACTCCTATAACATTCATAATTATATCAACTCAAGTGTATGGCAGTGAAACTTGGACACTGAGGAAGGCCGATTCTCATGATCATCGAAAGCTGCTTCATATTACATAGCATGACAAGATCACCCATGAAGATATTTGCAGCCAAACCCAGAAATTTCTTTCATCAGCATTGGTTTGGTTTTGGCAGTTTTCTTAGTACAGACATAATATTAGTACAGACATAATATTAGCATGGAAGACCAATGACTACCCAAGGAATGTTGCTACATGGTTGGCAATCCATTGGTCACCAAAAGTTTGGTGGCACAATAAGATAGCCACTTATGGACACAGGCTGAACATCCAGCCAGATTGTCTTAAGTACCTGGTTAGAATTCAATCCAGATGGTGCTTGATCTGGAAAGAGGTTACATCCCTAAGGGATATGCCTTAATGACAATGGTGACAACACCTGAATTCATACTGAGAAAAAAGAGTTGTCATGCAGTAGACCATGAATATTGTAGATATTGAGGGAGGGAGCTGAGGATCAAATAGTACAGACGGCAGGCACTGAGGAAATGGAGTATGATTTGATCAGATTAAAGACGAGCAAAGCAAGGTTTGAATAAGTTAAGAAAAACAATATGCACCACTTTTTGAAGTAAGCAGTATTGAAAAAGATCTGCCATAGAGCTTATCAGCTCTGTTCTTTATTCATAGGGAGCAACATTTAACAATGCAGAGGCTACCCTTTCCCTTCAAGGGCCAAGCATGAGCATTCATACATACATATATACATGCACACACACAAACACAAAACAACCACACAGGAAAAAAAAACATTTGCACAGATGTTCTGTTAAGTTATAGGAGAGAGAATTCGTAGCAGAAAGTGATAAGTTTTGTTTCCTAATTTTTCTATCTACATTCCCACACAGTGATTTAAATGTGGGGTAGTGGAGATAAAACAAAATTAAATAAAAAGGTAAGATTTGTTTGCATTATAATTCAGGCTTAATCATTTTTAGAACTGAGTTCTAAATCCCTGAAAATAGGGAGTCAGCAATAGAAATGCTGACAAACTTAATTATAATGATATAAGCAAGTGTCTCTATCCATAGGTGTATGCAAACTGATGCTTTTAAAAGCACTCCTCTCCCACTGTGGGACCAATGTGTCACTGGTTCACATTAAGCCAAAGAAATCAAAACTTTGGTGACTCAGCTCTCATTACTGATGTACAGAGCCCTGATTTTCCTGTTTCTTTTGCTTCATATTTATAGCACTTCAGGCTATGTGGTGACACTCAAACCCAGAATATATATATATATATATATTTTATCCTGAGCTGAATGGCAAACAGCACAGGCAGAAAATAATACAGTGTTGCTCAAATCTAGTGTGAAAATGAACAAGTCACAAGCAAGCATTTCTTTCAAGATTAGCTTCTGATGTGTTCGTGTTTTCTGCTGAAAGCTGACAAGGCATAGTTTGCTTTTTAGGAGACTGGTGGAGCCTCAGCAAGATAGGTGACAGGAGCAAAGGCAAACAACAGAAATCCCAGTGGTGTTTGGCCTGTTTTTGTGAGTTTTGTCCTGGTACATGATGGTCCTTTTTTGTGTCTGGGAGGAGGGGAGGGAGAGGGGTTGTGTGCTCATTTTTCCTGTTTCTGTTTTGACTGGCTGTGTTCCTTAAGTAAAGACCTGTGTGTTCTTTTCTGAAGTTAATGTCATGTTTGGAGGTGAGGGGGTTGTGTGTAATAACATATATTACACATACATGTGAAGGGGAGAGAGAGGTTAAACCCCATATACCCAGAGAGCAGGAAAGAGGGGAATGCAGGCCTAGGAAGAGGTAGGAAATGGACCGGCTAGATTCAGTTACCACTTCACTATGAAGGGACTTTGTTTTCATCACATAGAATCCTCCCCAAGGTGTGTGATAGCAGTATTGCCAACCGCAAGTATTCAAACATCATGAGTCAGGCTCCAAAAATCATGAGAGTGGTTTAAAAATTACAAAAATATTATTTAAAAATAATAAAATAGCAAGAGTTGGCAATGCTGAACATGAGTATGTATTTCTGTGAACACACATGTGCACACACTCAAATTGTCCAGAATGCAACAGACTGTTTAAACAAGGGCATGGTTGAAGGGTGGGAAATCATACAAAGAATCCAGCCTCTGTATGAGGTTTTGTCAAAGACCTGTAACAATTACAATCCCTGCATTCAGGGGAGTACAGGATATGCCCTCTCAATGTTCCCCTATGGTATGCACATAGCACTCCAAAGTGCATAGGTAGGACAGGAGGAGGGGAAAAAATTAACAGAAAGGACGCCAGATGTCCCATTACTGGGTGTGTTTAAGAAAATGCTAGTTAATCAGATGCAAGAAATTAAAGTATTGATGCAGTACTTTAGTTATTCAGATCCAGAAAATAGTTGTATAATTGTCAGCTTCTGTGTTTGCCCGAAATGGGTAAAAAAAAAAAAAAAGAAGGGGAAGAAGGGAGTGGGGAACATCTTTTAACACTTGAGCATTATCACAACAACATGCCCAATAATGTGCCCTTGAAATATCAGATAATTCATATAAAGGTTGGGTTTCTTGAGGAGGTTGGGAGTAGGTGGGTTTTTTTGGTTTTTGTTTTGTTTTGCCTAAAGATCATAATTTCCTAATTTTGGGGAGTGGAAGGAGAGATCCCTGGGCATGATTCACTGACAGATATCTTTTCATTTGGTATTTGTATTAAATCAGCATTCAGAAGGTATCAGATCAGTCAAACTCTTCTGGCAAAGTTTCATTTGGGGGGTTTGCTAACCTTATCCTTCAACAACATGTGGGCATATTTAATTTTTAGCATGTGTGCATATAAATGTTTGCAGGACCAAGGTCTGTATTTGCAACAACATTGTCATTATAAACACAAATCACCCATACCTCCACAATACACAAAAAAGAGGAATGCTGCCCTCAAACCTGTTAAGTTAAATTGGCAATGTTAACTTCACAATAGCTCGTTGTTGTCGGGGTCCAAGCCTGCTTTTAACTCAATAGCAAAAATTTGCATGAGCAGGCTAACTCTAAATAATGCCTTAAATGTATGTACAGTTTGGGACACCGCTAATGGTGATATTTTCCATCTGAAAGTCATCATGGCAGTATTATTAAGTACAGGCAATATCTGTAATATCATGATACCAGTATTACATTACTAATATGGTGGCATGATGCTGACCATGGTAACTGTGCCCTTAATAAGTCTATCAAAGATTAATCATCACCTGACTGGCTTGGATATTTGCATACTTTTTCCCCCATTACATTTTTTACCTGTTCCCATTAAGATTTTGAATGCGGTTCTGCAATCTACATTTTGCAGCTCCATTTTTTCCTCTTTTGAGGAAATCCCAAGGAATAATGGAGAACTGAGAAGAAGAAAATAGAAGTGAAGGGAAATCATCAGAATTGGCCATATCCCTCTGTTTTTCACATCAGTCACTATTCACAAGAAGAAAAAATACGGTAGTTGTTTAGACCAAATTTGCTGGGAATATGAGTTGGTCCAGTATAGAATCACCAAACAAGATAGCTAGATAATCTATTTTGCATTTTGGTATGTGAGTGCAAGTTAGAAATAGGATCTTCCTAAAGTTAAATGAGAGTAGAACTGGGCTCCAAAAGAGAAGATTCTTAAAAGCAGATAGAGTTTACTTATGAGTGAGTAGGAGTGAAGTCTAGTCTGAGAAGTCATTAGAATTTTTTTAATGGAGAACTCATCAAAAGCTGAGTGTATGATTTGCAAAACATATTTTTCCCTTGCTATGGTGCTTGCTGATTGTGCTATAATAGGATGAATCACTTAAAAAAGAGGTAAACAAAGCAAAGTGGATGAGATAAACAGACTCCAGAAGAAGAATGTGCAAGAATGAATAATCAAAATACATATGTGATAGGTAGGATGGGAGTTTTGAATTTTGCTCAGCTCTAGCAGAGGGTTGCTCACTACTAAATACAGCAGTGAAATATTGAGGCCTCAATGTTTCTTTGAAAACGGTGCATTCTTTGTTGACTGACAGGGGTGAAAATAATTCAGTATATCTTCCCCTTCTTCCTTTTATAGCAAAGTTTTACTGGGCAGTACCAGTCAGTCGTTTTCCAACTGAATTAGTTCTCCACAACTACGTTATCCATATAAATCATAGGCAAAGACCATTAACTAAGATCAGAAAACAGATTATGGTCTTTAAATTACTATGCGAGTTTGTAAACATTATTTATTAATAGTTGCACTGATTTGCATTTTTTTAGCGGAAATGATCTGAGTAATGGTAAAGTTACTATTCATATACAACTTTTCTAGATGAAAAGTGCAATAAAAGTGTTAATTATTGTGACAAAGCCAGGCTCCAAAGCACCTTACAAATTTGCCAACTAATTATATAAAGTATGTGAGGAACTCAGTCCTCAAGCATGAGGATTCCTTATGTGAAAGAACAGAAGGAATTCATAAATACCCTGGAGGAATAATCTCCTTCCACAAATCCTTAAGTCCACAAGTAAAGGGTTTTCCTTTGTCTTTATTGCATGAACCACACTTGGGGCTCAACAATATCTAAACCGTCCTAGGTTCACTTGTTATCACTTCAATCCACTTTTTAAGGGCTGAATTGTGGCTAGTCCTCTTTAAGGAAGGGCGGGGGAAGCAGCGGAGGGAGTTAGAAGGGAAGGAAGGTGAAAAAAACCTTCTCCCTCCTCCACAACTAACTGTTCCCTTGCTCAGAGGCTAACTTTCAAGGAATGTATAAGAATGCATGTGAGTCAGTATCCAGAGAGTTCCCACAGGGGTTGGGCACCTACACACTCCACCTACCCCGGGCACTGGCTGAAGAGCCACACTTCAGACCTACTTTTAAGTCCAGAATCTGATTTGGATGATCCTTTTTAACATCTAATGAAGAGTCTTTTTCATAAAGTTATAAATGATGTAAGCTATACCTCAGTCTTATTTAATAGCTTCACTGGATCAGGATTAGAAGAATATTTTCATTATTAATAGCAGCTCCTGTTTACAAAGAACAGGAGTACTTGTGGAACCTTAGAGACTAACAAATTTATTTGAGCATAAGTTTTCGTGGGCTATGGCCCACTTCATCAGATGCGTAGAATAGAACATATAGTAAGAAGATATAGATACATACAGAGAACATGAAAAGGTGGAAGTAGCCTTACGAACTGTAAGAGGCTAATTAATTAAGATGAGCTATTATCAGCAGGAGAAAAAAAAACCTTTTGTATTGATAATCAAGATGGCCCATTTTAGACAGTTGACAAGAAGGTGTGAGGCTACTTAACATGGGGAAATAGATTCAATATGTGTAATGACCCAGCCATTCCCAGTCTCTATTCAAACCCACGTTATTGGTATCTAGTTTGCATATTAATTCAAGCTCAGCAGTTTCTCGTTGGAGTCTGTTTTTGAAGCTTCTCTGTTGCAAAATTGCCACCTTTAAGTCTGTTACTGAGTGACCAGAGAGGTTGAAGTGTTCTCCTACTGGTTTTTGAATGTTATGATTCCTGATGTCAGATTTGTGTCCATTTATTCTTTTGCGTAGACACTGTCCGGTTTGGCCAATGTACATGACAAAGGGGCATTGCTGGCACATGATGGCATATATCACATGGCATATATTACAAAGAGATTTCCTTGTTTCAGTACAAGATAAACGAGCTCTAGTTTGTAAGTCTACTTAGTCGGCAGGCACCCACTGTACTTCAAACTTTACTTCACTGTATTTTACTAAATGAAATGTAAAACTATAAAACCTTTCTTGCATCCCATGACTTCAGCTGGGAAATCTAGCCCTAGGTAAGGCACCACAGGCATGTAATTGAAGCCTATAATAAAAATCTGAACAACTGAGAAAGCTTCAAGTCTTTTTTTAAAAACATATTTACCTCCTTTGGTGAAGGGAACAGCTTCAACTACTGAAAAGAGAAACTACTCAGAGGAAAAAAAATCTCATAAAGGAATTAATTTGGGGCCAAATTCTATTTGCCTTACTCAGGCTAAACTCCCATTGAACTCTGTGGGTGTTTTGCAGTATAAAGGATTTCGGATTTGACCTATAATCAGACCAGACATAGGCCATGCATCTCATGTAACATGGAAGCTGCCCCTCGCCCAGTCCATGCTTGATGCCATGCATTCAGCTGTACTCTGGTCAGGCTGGAGACCTGATTTAGGTTGTAATTCAGCCTGAATGCCCCCAGAGGCAGCTGTGGCACCTACTGAGGCAGGGGGGCTTTCTGGCTCCTTCTTTGCTATTCTTTACTCCCCTGTTGTGCCCAGTCTCATGGAAGCACAGGCTGGGGAAGCTTGGAGCTGCTGGGGAAGGAGGGTACTGGGAGGGACAGGGGACCATTCCAGGAGATGGGACTAGTGTATAGGAAAGACAGGCGGTGGGTAGAGGCTGCAGGAGAACAGCAGCTAAGGAAGCAGCAGGTGGTGTTGTGGAAAGTCTGAGCTAATGAGGAAATAGAATATGGACAGAGGCTAATGGAGTTACTGCCACACTGGAGTAAACCCCCCTCAAAAATCCCTGCTGACTTCCAGCTCCCGACATGACCTCTCTTCCCATCTCTTCTGAGGGGTGCAAAGAATAAGGTCCTGCTCCCATTGTCCAGGGAGCCCTGCAAGAAAAATTTTGTGGCAATCCAATCTTTCACCAGCATTAAAACCACACACTGTTTTAAAAACTGCTGTCTATACAGATATGCAAATTATTTATAATCATGTAAATTTTCTATTTTGCATATAATGTCACACATGGTGTTGGCCTAAATTTGGCAACTGTGCCTACCGAATGAGTAGAGGTACAAGGGGTCAGGCAAAGATTCTTCAGGGAGCCTCATTGAGGACTCAGTCATGCCATCTAGGCACAGCCTGTATTGGAGAGAGCACAGGGCCATGCTGTCCAGGAACAATTCTGGAAGGAATTCTGTCTTCATAAGGAGAATTCTTCTTGCTCTCAAGATGACAGACTTCCTCTCTAAACTCCCTGGTATTTTCCCCCCATATATAGGGGTAGAGCCATGTCCTCCTTGCCCGCTTTGAATTGTCTTACTCCTTAGTGGATGCATAAAAGGAACAGTCCCCCATGCAGGGACTGTAATAGTGAGCATTTCATGCACTTGCTCCCTTCCTTTGGCCTTTCATCTTCACATATCACATGTATAATTACAATCACTACTGAATGTAATGGAGCTATTGTTATAGACTGTGTTGTTTTGTTAAATATTTTTCTCTAAGTTACAGTATACAGCTCTGTGCACAGGATTTGAATAGCATTCATAAAAACACGTAGAGGCCAAAACCACGTAGTCAGTAAGAAGTGATGTGGAACACAGTGTTAATTAAAATGCATTTGCAAGAACTTTAAATGCAAATTAAACTAAGGGATTTTTGCAGAATCACCATTTTTCATTTCATCTAACAATAACCGATATGATGCAAACACTATGCTTGGAATGTATATGATTAAATTTAACAATCTGTTGAGAGCTGAAATTGTGAAGTTTGGATTTTTACCAAATTACTCCAGCAGAGTTTATTACACTCCACTACTTTGTTTCTCAAACTCCTACAGAAATTATGCTTGGTACTATTATATAATAAATAGATGACAATCATTTATTTTGAATTTGATTCTCTATTCTGAGGAGGATGTTGCATACTTTGAAATGTTTTCAAACATAGGAACATTATAGGTTAAATAAAAAAGGCTCATTGGGACTATGTCAACTCTAACAAAAGGCAATTTGGTGAAGCTAGCACTGCTGCTGCCCAAGACACAGTTGTTCTGTGGATAAACAGAGTATATCAGTCTCGACAGTTGTCAATATAGTACCCTTCATAAACAGTGAATTCATTAAAAAAACATAAAAAAATCAATTTTCAAACAAGGCCACAGGTTTTTCACATGGACCAATTAAAAACAGAATGATGTTTGTACATTATGTATGTTGTGGAAAAAAACTGATTTGTTATCGCTTTTGCATTCTTGCCCAAGCAATTTCACAATGCAGAAGCTAGACACATTTTTTATTGAAAGGACTCACCAGTAGGTGGGTAGTTTGTGTATCTTTTTTTATTATTATTCCCTTTCTATTTCCTCTTAACAGTCACATGAAAATGCTTGCATTGTAACTTTTTATCACTTTAAAAATAGTCTACTAACTTGCAATTATGCATCTTCTAGAAGGCTTTCATAAAAACTATTGGGCATGTACATTCTCAGAAATTTAAAAATACAATTCATTTCATTATAATATCTAAAATTATTTTAATGGATTCATTCCATTTCCCCCACTGCTTTCCCCACTCACTTAGTGCATAGCCTCATATTTCAGAATTGATTGGATTTTCATTAATTCCACTCATGAGTGGTTATCACTTTAAAGAAACAATAATTTGGAAATAAAAAACATGCTAACTTCCCTTTCAGAAGTAAATTCCTGCATTAACTAATATTACTGTTAACAGGTTCTCTGCAAAGATGATAAGTGGGAGATCCCCAAGTCCCACTGAAGGTATTTTTTAAAAAGATAAGTAACCCCACATCCTACACACATACACTCAAATGTATCCATGTGCATATGCATACTTGTACACACACAGAGAGATTTATAGACCTGCACCCAACACATTTAATCTAACACATAGAGAAGGTGTGGTCTGCATTAGCTCAGATGTGTGGAGAGGACTGAAACTAGCATATGAACACAATTTAGCCACAAAATCTATATCTTAATTTTGAATGTCACTGTCTGGAGAAGTCTGGATTTGCACTGCATATATGTAAATATAGGGGCCATATTATGATTCTATTTCTGTGTACTGTACCTTTAACGGTAATCAGACTCCCTGCCCTTTGCCCTTCATCATTGCCCTTCACCTCTGCCCTTCACCTCATACAAACATTTATTCCAGTGAAAAATGCATATGAAATGCTGCCCTTTAGATCTGGTAGAATTCTACATTAGCTTTGCATGGTGTAAATGGTTAGACAAGGTGCGGGACAATAATAAATTAACCATTCTTTCTTCCTGCTTGGGAGCAGATGAGTCAATTTAAGCTGCCTGCTACAGGATGACTAACTATAGTGATATCTCACTCTCTCATGGAAAATATTATATTTGATTTGTCTTTATTGTTTTATTTATTCTGAAATACAAGTTATCCAGACTGAAAATACATGTTTTGCACTGTGTGCATGGGAAGGAAAACACAACACTTTAGGTGACTTTGCTTATTAAGCAATGGTAACTTTTTAGACGTTTGCACTAAAATGAAGAGATGATCCTTAAAAGAGATTCATTAACATATTCAGGGAAATAAGTTTAATTTGATTTTATATAAAAAATTGAAAACCAGTAAAAGCAAATGTCCCATTATAATTTTGTACCTATTTTAATGTGCTGACTATTATTATATTCTGCTGCTTCAGAATGAGGTTAACTATTTAAAAGTTGCTTAAATGTTACTGACTATTTCTGTTACGTTTTCATACAATTAACATAAACTTGATATATGTTAGTAATTTACAAAAAACACAAAGGATCTTAGGCAGCATTAAAATTGCTGATTTGCAATTTGTTCCAAGGGATGCAAAAGCTCATTCTTACATACCCCTCAGAGGAGCAAGTTTAGGATGATTCAATAAATTCACCACTTAAAATCTGTAAAAGGAAACCATTAGCAATTAATGTTAATGTCTAAATGGAGTTAGATGTGCTGTACTGTTTCATAAGTGAAATGCAAAAAAAAAATTATTCTCATGGGGAAAAAAGGCTAGTGTAGTTCATATAACTCATTTCAACCCTTTATGTCCCTGCCAAGGTTTAGAGACAGCTCTTCTGCAAAGCATATGGTATACTTCACTCTTCAGTCCTATCTGCAATGGGGGAGGAAATTATGTTTGAAAACCATGGTCTTCATGATAATATACAAGATTCTCAAAGCTTTATATTTCTATAGTTCTTTTCACCCAAGGATCTCAAACTACTTTCCAAACTAATGAATTAGCTCTCAAAACACTCCTATAAGGTAGGGAAATATGATCTCTCACTATATAGATGGGTAAACTGTGGAACAAAAGAGGTTAACCTGAGCATGAAGTCCAAGAAGCCATGACTACCAGTCCTGTGCTTTGACACTAAGACCATCTATAATAAAATGAAGGGCTGGTGAGGGTGGGCCAAAAATCACATCAAACAAGTTTAAAAACGATTTTCTAGCCTAGACCTCTGTCTGGTCTAAAAATCAGTTTTTAAAAAATAGTTTTGTCACAGTTTCAGCCCCCCCCCCCCTTTTTTTTTTTTACAGACCCCGGAGATATTGCTAGAAGTCATATTATGATAGTTCTGTTTAAACAGTTTTCAAATAAGTTCCCTTTCAGATGTCTACACTGCAATAAAACAGGAACTGCCGGGCTATAAAATTGGAATGTAGATATCCAGGCTTGGGCTGGATCCTGGGCTTTGGGACCCTGCAAGGCAGGAGGGTCCCAGAACCCGGACCTCAGCCCAAACGCGGATGTCTATACTGCAACTTTAAAACATCTCAGCCTGAGTCCTGCAAACTCTAGTCAGCTGACACGGGCCAGCCACGGGTGTTTTATTGAAGTGTAGACATACCCTCTGACACAAATGTTCTAGAAATATCTCCAAGCCACAGTGCAGTCTTTCTGCCTAGGCAACATTAAAGATTTTAATTCTCAATACTTCACTGACCCTTTCAATTAGCCCTGGCTACTACAGAAAACAAAACTAAACTTTGTACATCAGCAGAAAGTGCAGTCCCCATGTTACTTCTGACAGTGGAATAATAGCCTTTATTATATAGTGTCAGTGTCCTAAAAAGATATGCAAGTGGATCTCATTGGCTTTAATATGACCTATACATACATTCAAGGAGAAAAATTATTAATAAATAAAATGAAAAATAAAAATCTATCTATATTTATATTATTTTAAACCTCTTTAAAATATACATATAGGATAGCAATAATACACATTAAAATGTATGTTCACTAGAGCAGGTCAGAGAATTGAATATTAGCTTTACAAGTAGTTTCCCTAATAAACCTCTCCAATTCGAATTACTGCTGTAAATGGGGGTTATAACATTATTCATTTATGAATATTTGTATGACTGCTGGTATTCACAAAAACATTTGAAGATCTTGAAAGATACTCTAAGAAAGTACATTAGTTTTCATTTGCTAGTTGTTATGTGAATGATAATTGGGAATCATTTAAGAACAACTTTACTAGATACTCAAAAAGCCATAATCCCACCATCAAAGAAGGCCATACTAGTTAAAAAAATTACCTAATTCAGAGGGGAAGTGAAGGAAGCTATAATATATATATATAACAAAAGGAATAAAGGGGAAGTTAACAGTAATGAATATATATCAGAAATTAGGAATTGTAGAAAAGTGATAAGTGAAGCAAAGGGACGCCAGGAGAAATCTATGGCCAGCAGAATTAAAGACAATAAGTAGATTTTTATAAAATGTATTAGGAACAAAAGGAATCTTGAGAATGGTATTAGTCCACTACTAGATGGAATGGTAGAATTATCAAAAATAATGCAGAAAAGGCAGAAGTATTCAGTACATATTTCTGTTCTGTTTTTTGGGGAGGAAAAGATGATGTAGTCTCAATCCTGGTGATAATACTCTTTCCATTCCACTAATATCTCTGGAGGCTGTTAAAGAGAAGCTACTAAATTTAGACATTTTAAAATCAGCAGGTCCAGATAACTTGCATCCAAGAATTTTAAAAAAGAGGTGGCTGAGGAGTTCACTGGACTGCTAATAGTGATTTTCAATAAGTCTTCAAGCACCAGGGAAATTCCAGAAAACTGGAAGAAAGCTAATGTTGTGCCAGTTTTTCAAAATGGCAAATAGGGTGACCTGGGTAATTATAGGCTGTAAGCCTGACATTGATCCTGGGCAAGATAATGAAGTGGCTGATGCAGGACTCAATTAATAATTAAAGGAAGGCAATGTAATTAATGTAAATCAGTGTAGGTTTATGAAAAAATAGGCCCCATCAAACTAACTTGATATCTATTTTTGATGAGATTACAAGTTTGGTTGATAAAGGTAATAGAGTTGACATAATATATTTTGACTTCTCTAAGGGGCTTGACTTGGTACCACATTACATTTTGATTAAAAACTAGAATGATATACCATTAACATGGCACACATTCAATGGGTTAAAAAATGGCTAATGAAGAGGTCTCAAAATGTAATTGTAAATGGCTAATTATCATCAAGCAGATCTTTTTCCATTAGGATTGGTTCTTAGCCCTATGCTATTTAATATCTTTCTCGGTGATTTGGAAGAAAACATAAAATCATCATTGATAAAGTTCTCAGAGGACACAAAAATTAGGGGAGTGGTAAATAATGAAGAGGACAGGTCATTGATTCAGAGCAATCTAGATCACTTGGAAAACTGGGTGCAAGCAAACAATATGTGTTTTAATATGGTTAAATTTAAATGTAGGCCCAGGGGTCTGTGTGTTGGATGTAAACCTGTTTTACCACTCCTCCTATCTTTTCCCCCTGTTGTTTTCCTCCATTCATCCCTCTGTAAATAAATAATTTCCCTTTCCTATATTTGTTGTATGCTTCTGGTGCATGTGTATCTATGTATGTTTGGGTGTTGTCTCTTTTAACTCCTGAGGGTATGGAACAGGTGTCCCTGAGGTGGAAGGGAGCTTCCCCTGCTGTTCTGCATGTGCCTTTTCTAATCTAAAGCTACCCTGCAGAGCAGATTCCATATTGACCAGAAGGGTGCTATAGTTACATACAGATAATAGAGTCTTTAAAAGTTATTTGTATTAATCAAAAATAGAAGCAGAAAGACCACGTTAGATTTTCCTTCCTCCTTTTCTAATTGCCTTCATTGTATATGCAGATACAAATTATCCTTAGATCATATTTGAAAAATATTAAAACTCCATTGGGATTACCAATGGGCTAACTCTTAGTCTGGTGTTTTCACATTGGATCTATCTTATTAACATATTTCAGATTATAACAACCACAATTCAGGACAAATTTATCCTTTGAATTTTTAATGGATGATATAGTTTTCTGATGGTCACTTGCCCATATTTGTAGCAAACCTGCAAAGACTGAACACCTTTCTAGGTAATAGATAATAGATGTCATTATGTCCTCTGAGCCATCCATCTGCCAGTGCAAGATATAATAAATAATAATATCCTTTTTTCTGTTGAAGTGACCTCAGATAGGGATCAGGACCTCACTGTATGAGTTACTGTACAAATAATGTCTAAAAATTCACAATCTAGAATTTAGAAAATGCACAAGAGGCAACTAAACAGAAACAATGGTAAGGACAAGATAACAGTAGAAACAAGTGTGATTAGATAAGACAGTGGTTCTCAACCTTTCCAGACTACTGTATCCCTTGCATACCCCAAGTTTCACTTCACTTATAAACTACTTGCTTACAAAATCAGACATAAAAATACAAAAGTGTCACAGCCACACTATTACTGAAAAAATGCTCACTGTCTCATTTTTACTATAGAATTATAGAATAAATCAATTGGAATATAAATATTGCACTTACATTTGAGGGCATAGTATGTAGAGCAGTATAAACAAGTCACTGTCCGTATGAAATTGTAATTTGTACTGACTTCGCTAGGTCTTTCTGCATAGGCTCTTGTAAAATTATACAAACATCTAGATGAATTGATGTAACCCCGGGGAGACATCTGTGTACCCCGGGTTGAGAATCACTGATGTAAGGTAATAGTAACAAGTGATCACCGGCCTAACCATTTTTCTATCACCTACTGTTTTGTACAATCAAGTTTTAAAAGTAAAAGCTTCTTTTTATGTTACATATACTGCCATACAAAGGCCAGTGAGAGTGAATAATAGTGTGCATGCAACTCACAGTTCAACATTAATACTCGGTCTTTGTAGACATATGTCAATACAGTAACCATGGACACAATACAGCACTCCGGTGTGAACTACTTCACTCTGACCACAATTCAGAAAAGCACTTAAGCATATTCTTAACTTTAAAGCATGAGGAGTCTTACTGATTTTAATGAGACTACTCATGTGTTTAAGGTTAAGTACATGCTTAAGCACTTTGCTGGATTGGGACCTCTGATACTATTAACATTGATTTATTCAGGAGGTGGGGGATGTTAACTATACTACTTTTGACTCTTTATAGTTTAATTACTCCCTGGGATGAAATAAATATTTGAAGTGTGGTCGAAAGGTCTGGATATTTTTGATCAATGCCTCAGAAGTCCCAATGAATGTGTGATTGGGCAGACAGATTTTACATACAGCATCATTCCATTTCATTAGAAAGCCACAAGTACTGCATTTTCTTCCAAAGAATTATTATTTCTGTTTGATTTATCAATAATGTTCTTGCCATAATTATGGCAGGAATAATTAATGGATCTTCTTTCTGTCATGAATTATGCTCTCTTGCATGCAGCCAGCCTGGTGGGGCTTAATGATAATTCAGACAAATGAAACATATTAAAGTTTGTTATGCACAGTCATTTTCAGTGTAAGAGAACTATAGCTCCATTTCCATGCCAGAGCTCGAATAATAAATTGACATTTTAAGAAAAATAAAACAATGATGTTTTCTGATTTTTGTTCTTACAAAAATAATGTAGTTTAAGAAGATGATCCATTACTGGCAGAAATGGGTAATAGTGTTCATACTTCAGGCCTAAACTTGCTCTCGGGCAAATCAGTAATGGTCATATTCTGCCACCCTTCCTCATGTTGAGTAGCCTTTTACTGCTCAACTGGTCTCACTGACATCAGTGGAACTATTAGTGGGGAAAGGTGCTATTCAATGGGAATAAGGGGATCAGAATCTGATGTGGAGAGTTTTTTTTTTTCTAATGAGAACAGGATCAGGCCCTCATTAGTGTTAAAATATAGAACCAATCTCTGCTTAGAACACAAAGAATGTTCCACAGCTTTTACCAGAGCAAGATATAACCTTCAAAGAACCTTACTGTTAATTTTAGAATCATTTCTTGTAAAAACTTTATGGTGGAAAAACAATTTGGCTATGTTGATGGAATTCAGCTAAAGGATTTCCCAGCCTCACTTAGCATCTTGCCTGGCCATTTGGAGTGGTTACGCTTGTCACCTCATCACTAAATCCAGTAATGAAAATGGACCTTTTAATGAGTTACATACAATGCATAATTGCTATAGAACTCTAACATCCTTTATGCAAATGATTCTTGGGAGATCATTAATTAGTTTTTGAGGAATATTAATTTCTCTAAACCAAAAATATATAGATATATATTACTACTGGGAAATTGGCTTGAATTAGTTTTAACTATGATAAAATTACACTCTGTGACAATTAATCAAGTGGGGCATAGAGAGCCTGGCTTAAAATAAAAAGTATACAGTTAATACTGCTTCTCGTGGTTACTTCTAATTAATATGCATAAATAGTATTTTAAGACGAATATGTGCTATTTGTAGTCTAACTCCTTTTGCTTGATCCTTCGTTTGAAAATAATGTATTTGCTGGAAGAGTCTGATTATTCAGAAGTATCTTTTGTGCCAATATCTTTATCAGAATTGTGTTACTATAAAAACAAGAAATGTAATCAATGGCCCAAGGATACATCTATTTGGATTGTAGGGTAGGTACAAAGCAGCTTGAGTTCAGGCTATAAAAAACAGGAAGTAAGGCTGAGTGATTTTAGTCTAACTAAACTGTGAATGAGATATTTTAATACAAATAAAAGTGCCCTAGAGGCATCATATAAACTTATTATAAAGCACTGAAATAACACTATAAAGTTAATTTTATTAAAATTAACAATGTCTTCCTCTCCATCATTCTAACATTAATGGAGCACTAAGACAAAGCACAGTTTATTCCAGTTTGCAGGATTATAAATTCAATCTGATTGGTTGGTTGCAGAGTACTTTCTAAATACTTAGCAAATATAGTTAGATGCAACAAAATGCCATAGAATGTTAGTGTTAAAAGTAAACCCTTTAATTTAAGGGTGATAAGGTCCCACTACCTGGGACTCAGACATATAAGTGCTGCCCAGGATTTGGTCAAAATGTATACTTAAAAAAAAAATTAGACTCATAAGTTATACGTTTGTATATTTACATGACCTTATGTGAAGTCTTAAATAACGCCTATAACAATGATATGTTTGCTAGTGTCATTTTAAGTGAAATGGATGATAATAATAATAATAAAATAATAATCATAGAGTTATAGGACTGGAAGGGACCTCAAGAGGTCATCTAGTCCACTCCCTGCACTCAAGGCAGGACTAAATATTATCTAGATGATCCCTGACAGGTGTTTGTCTAACCTGCTCTTAAAAATCTCCAATGATGGAGATTCTACAACCTCCCTAGGCAATTTATTCCAGTGCTTAACCACCCTGAGAGCTAGGAAGTTTTTCTTAATGTCCAACCTAAACCTCCGTAGCTGCAATTTAAGACCATTGTTTCTTGTCTTATCCTTAGAGGTTAAGAAGAACAATTCTTCTCCCTCCTCCTTGTAACAACATTGCTATCTGGTCACCCTGGCCATATTAGGGTGACCAGATAGCAAGTGTGAAAAATTGGGACAGGAGGGGGGGTAATAGGCTCCTGTATAAGAAAAAGGCCCAAATATCGGGACTGTCCCTATAAAATTGTGACATCTGGTCACCCTATATATATACTTGAGAACTGTTCTCATGTTCCCTCTCAGTCTTCTTTTTCCAGACTAAAGAAACCCAATTTTTTCAATCTTCCCTCATAGATCATGTTTTCTAGACCTTTAATCATTTTTGTTGCTCTTCTCTGGACTTTCTCCAATTTGTCCACATCTTTCCTGAAATGGCACCCAGAACGGGACACAATACTCCAGTTGAGGCCTAATCAGCGCAGAGTAGAGCGGAAGAATTGCTTCTCATGTCTTGCTTACAACACTCCTGCTAATACATCCCAGAATGATGTTTGCTTTTTTTGCAACCGTGTTACACTGTTGACTCATATTTAGCTTGTGATCCACTATGACACCCAGATCCCTTTCCTCAGTACTACTTCCTAGGCAGTCATTTCCCATTTTGTATCTGTGTAATTGATTGTTCCTTCCTAAATGGAGTACTTTGCCTTTGTCCTTATTGAATTTCATCTTATTTACTTCAGACCATTTCTCCAGTTTGTCCAGATCATTTTGAATTTTAATCCTATCCTCCAAAGCACTTGCAACCCCTCCCAGCTTGATATCATCTGAAAACTTTATAAGTTTACTCTCCATGCGGTTATCTAAATCATTGATGAAGATATTTAACAGAACCAGACCCAGAACTGATCCTTGCAGGACCCCATTCGTTATGCCCTTCCAGCACGACTGTGAACCACTGATAACTACTCTCTGGGAACAGTTTTCCAACCAGTTAGGCACCCACCTTACAGTAGCTCCATCTAGGTTGCATTTCCCTAGTTTGTTTATGATAATAATAATATTATAATAGTTTCATTATTTAAAAATTGGTGCGATAACTAGTAGGACGTAATTTATGGAACTCAGAAGATAAATACCAAGGCTACTGAAGAAAGAGGCAATAGATATAAAGGTATAAGAATTAATACAACTGTGCAGTTTAAAACCAATGGCTCTTCCTCTTTGGTTCTCTCTCTTTTGTTTTTTGAGAAGCTTTGTTTTACTCAAAACATTCTGGTTGGGTCTACTTTAGCCACAGAACTCTCACTGTGATAGTGACTCTACCAAAAATCCTCATAAGAAGAAAAGGCATATGAAGAAATAATGGAATTATCAAGCACTTTTTTCTCTGTAGTTTTCTTGTAGTAGGGAAAAATCAGAAGGCTTACCTCTTCTAGTCCTGGACTAGTTTCTGATATTAAACAAAGCAAGTTAAAAAAATATAATTAAATAAGAAATGCAGGGCTTGACTGCACATGGACAATCAGGAAAGCTAATCCAAACTAACTGAATATGTGAATGTAAAGTGGATTAATTAAACTGCATTAAACCCCTGTGAGGAGACACTCATTCAGAATTAAATTGGCTTTAATTCATTTAAGCTTGTTTAACTAACCCACTTTAAATTCATATCTTTAGTTAATTCAGATTACCTTTCCTATGTGTCCCAAAATATACTAGCCCTAAGTGTCCTGTTTTGGAAGTCATGCCAAATTATTCCACTTTACTCGGTCTCCACAGCCCCAATCTTGCAATGGGCTACTTCAAGATGGACAGTGACAGCAATGCAGAGTCTCACTTGCATCAAATGGATTTTGTGTGGGTGTAAAGACTCACATGCCTACCTGCCAAGGCCTCACGTTCTTAGGGCTTAAAAAATTTATTAAAGCTAATGTTAAAAAAATATATAATATATATACATTGGGAAGAGAGTGTCTGTACATCTGGGTATAGTGCTTAGATTATCCACAAATATAAAGTAGTTTTTAAAAGTCATATGATATATAGAGTACATAAATAACACAATAACACAAATTTAGGTGAATAGATTTAACAATAGAGTTTAGATATTAGAATCCGAATACTCGGGTACATCACTCATGAAAAGTTGTACAGAGATTTGGTTGTGGAAAGCAAAGTGTATTGTCCCTCCGTAATTGAGAATTAGGTTGGTTGTCCATTTAGAAAATACAGTCCACGAGGAAAGTATTTGTTGTTTTCCTGACTGCGCTTCTCATTGGCACTCCAGCTCATCCTTCCTGGTATTGCCGATGTCCAGTGATTTGTTCTATGTACATGTCCCTTGACCACCTGATGGTGTCCGATACCATGAATTGCTGCATCAGATGAGCATAGCGTTGACCGATTCCATGTGTGTCTGGACCTGGTAATCCTTAGCTCTCAAGGTTTAGGCCAGGGGGCATATTTCTCTATCTTTCAAACTCGAGCATCGTGGAAGGCCAAGGTCCTGTTCTCGAATGGCACTGTGACATCCACCATGATGATCTTCTTCTGGTCCTTGTTGGTGATGACGATGTCTGGTCACAGTTGGCTGTTGGTTCCAGGGATGGCAGAATTTACGGCAATCTTTCCCATGGGTGGCGGGATGGCTCTGGCCAGGCGATCTTGGATGGCTTTGTGTCGCAGCTGCCAAGCTCTCAAATGGGGCTTGCAGCTACACAGGACGTGGGGTAGCGTTTTGTTGGCATAGCCGCACATCTACATCGCTTGTCCTGATTCCTGTGGCGGACGGCTCCATTCAGTGGCATGCAGTTGAACTGGGCTCTGTGGATGAACCTCCAGTTGGCAAATTGGGTGAAACTGCCCCCGTTCTACACTTAAAACACTGTAGCTGTGCAGCTGCACCACTGTAGCACTTAAATGAAGACATAACCTATGCCAATGGGAGGAATTTTCCTGTTGGTGTAGGTACTCCACTTCCCTGGGAGGCAGTAGCTAGGTCAATGGGAGAATTTTTCTGTTGACCTAGTGCTATCTACACTGGGGTTAGGTTGATTTAACTGCAGCACTCAGAGGTGTGGATTTTTATACCCCTGAGCAATGGAGTTATTCAACCCAATTTCTTAGTGTAGACTAGGCCTTAGTCTCCCATCAACCTAGCTACCATCTCTGGGAGAGGTGAAGTACCTACGCCGATGAGGGAATCCTTCCCATCGGCATAGTATCTTCACTGAAGCATTACAGTGCCACCACTGCAGCATTTTAAGTGTAGACAAATAAGTGAGTGCAAATACAACTTAAATATGGTCTGCTTTTTTCATTGAGAGAAATAACCCCACCACCAAGGAATCCTCTGAATCCAGACTTCTTATGGCATCCAGTTCTAGGGACTTTGCAGCTGTACTTCCTTCCCTCTTCCCTCCCCCTGATTACAATGGGAAATTAAAAGGCAGAGATTTTTCTTTCAAGTTGACTTTTGCTTTTGCAGCCCCTGTTTTTGTTGCATTTGGAAAAATATTGTGTAAATTAGCAAAATAAAATATCTTGTATTTCAAAAGGATCTCAACAACTGTGGTGCTCAAGAATTCAAAATATGGTCTTTGCACCTGCCTGGGTAGGGGCCAGGTATTTTCATGTAACTATATGGTTGTGGTATTTGTGGGCATGGTACCAGTGCCACCCATTGCAAGGTAGACCTAAGAAAATTAAAAAACAAAACAACACTCTGAGTGTAGGTGAAATTGCCAGCAGGTCTTCAATTCTGTTATAGCTCAGTCACACTGTGACACACAAAAATCCAAGATTCATGCAGCACCATATATGCCTGGAGCTGCTCCTCCTGCCCATGAATCTTGCTGATCTCAGTGGTATGCTGCACCAGGAGTTCAGTAATCATATCAAATATTGTGATGCAGTATTTTCCCTCCTGCTTGCCATAGGATATATGGCCCTTTATACTGCTAAGCATTTGATGATATCCTATAAGGGTTCTTCACTCTGATACTACAATCCTCCCTCCTACATGCTGTTGTCATAAACCTTGAAGCTTCATTGCTTCTAGAATAAACATATTACTATTTTCCCTGTAGTTCCAATTTTGGTGCAAGACTTCTCTATGTTATTGGGCTCTTCTGAGAGGGCAGGCTGAGGGATTTGATTATGGTGCATAATTATTTATAATGGCGTTTTAACTGTTAACAAGGCTATGTGTGATAGTGATATGCTGTGAAGTGGCCTTGGGCTTTTTCTATTAAGAATATTTAGCTTTGTGTGGTTCTTTTAATAGTCATGCACGCTCCAACAGACTGGATAGGCATTTTTAATAAATCACTCTAAATAAGTAAATAAATAAATGGACTTTATTCTATTGTTTGCTCCTAGCCGCAGTCCCTTCCCTTCCAAATTAACACAAAACACATATTTATATGTGGCAAGGCTTGCTTTTTCTCTAGTCAAATGTAATACGTTTCCATTTGGTTTCAGATTTCCCAAGGGAATGAAAGAGGTGTTCCCTTCCCCCCACTTTGTTCCAATGATTATTTATTTTTACCCATGAAGATTTTTAAATAAAAAAAACAGGTGATGTCAGATACTAAATGAATAAATGCCTCAGTTGTGTTCCAGATACTAAATGAATAAATGCCTCAGTTGTGTTCCAGATCTTGCGGTGAATACTTGTTCAGTGGGAAAATTAAAAGGATCTCCACATGTATACAATTGCATACACATTATATGTATACAATTATTTTGTTATGTTTTAAATGTAATGAAAGAGCCCTAAAAACTTTTAATCAAAAAATACAATTGTAAATTTAATTTGTTTGGGACAAAGTATACATGTTCTCTGGTGCTGAATATAGCTGGGTTACCAGGGAAAGCAAAAAGTGCAGGAAACTACATAACAGTTCAGAATGAACAATTAGAATAGTTCTAGTCTCCAGTAAAACAGTCAGACAAAATCCAATAAACTATTCAACAAAGGCAGAACCAAGAAAAAGCAACATTCATGAAAATGAATGGGTGATAATAAGTGGTGTTTTAAGTTTGACTCCCACTCCATACATTGACAACTTACATAAATATTGTGGAAATAATTACAATTAGAGAAAGCTCCAAATCAGAAACTGCAATTTGAAAAAAAAAATCCATTCTCCAAATTTCAGGGATGCTGAAATTAAAAACACAGACTCTCAACCCACCACTATGGTTTTCTGTCTAACAGCCTATTTATCAGATCTGGTTTGGATGTGATGCAAGATGAAGGAAATACCACAAGACTGATTAATTCTGAGCAAATGTTTTGCAAAAACAACTACAAATGTTCAGTGCCACTGCATTCAAACCTCTAACAAAGTTCAGTGGCGTGCCCTGCTTACACTGGGCTCAATAAGGTTCAAGTAACATAGGCTGACATCTAATGTCTTTAGTTTCATCTTTGGATACATGTAAACAAAGGCTATTAATTTTTACTGGAATATGAACATGTTGAAAAGCTGGATGAAGTTGTTACATGACCCTAGGTTCCACATTCTGAGTTTAAAGGGATCAGCAAGCAGAGCTAAAGTTTGTTCTCATCATTCTACTATAGTTATGTCAAACTGTTTCTTTTGCAATGGCAATTTAGAGGAGAGGAATAATTTATTCACCAAAAAGACCAGTTACAGATTGAGTGAAACTATTTGTGAATTTGGCAGAAATTCACAGAATAGTTTTGGTCCAAAAGAATATTTCAAGCTAAATTCACAGGGGTATGGGGTACTATTCACAAAACCAGATGAGGAAGACATGGTGCTCACATTTACATTCTGTACCCCCACGGATACAGCATTCACCATGATGTGGGAGACCCCAGGTTCAAGTCTGCCAGATTCAGAGCAGGGACTTGGGTCATCCACATTGAAGGTGAGTGCCCTAACCACTGGGCTATATGGTATTCTGGGGAGGATCTCTCTCAATCTCTCTTGTTGAAGCTGTTCCACTTTGTATAAATACGTCTATATTCATTGGGCCTCAGAAAGAGAGAGAGCGAGAGCATGAGATGACGCTATAGCTTGGTGGTCATGCCACTTATCTGTGCACTCCCTACTCCAATTCAGGCAGACTGTCAACTTGAACCCAAATCTTCCACATCCCAAATGACAATAACCACAGCGCTATAGGGTATACAGAGAGCACCTCCTCCTCCAGTTTTGTGAATGGCATTTTCAAATGTCCTTTGCTTTTGATAAAAACGTGGTTAATAATGGCCAAAATCAAAACAAAATCTTTCACTCAACTCAAAACAAAAATATTTTTGGAGGGATGGTGGGAGTTGATTTCCTTAGAAAACAATTGTTTCTGGTGGATCTGAAGCAATTTTTTTTTCAGTTTATCCAGCGAACCAAAACAATCAATTATTCGCTCAGCTGTACTTTAGAAAACCTTCTCCATACACATCTTTCACAATTTTGTGGGCACCTGCACTTTTAAGATGACATCAAGTCAAGATGATCTCTTGTACCAGAAGTTTGAACCCTTTCCCTCTATATATAGGGGCTTATCTCAGCCTAGTTCTGACTTTTAACACCTGATAGTCAATATTCAGTCAAAGCATAAGTATCTCTATTTCATCGCCCCTCTCTTTGACATTTGTCACTTCTTTCATTGTGGGCAATGGTTCCTTATGTTCTGATGTTTGTCTTCTTTACTTCCATCCTCTGGCTTTTGCTGAGTTATATAATATAAAAACACTTCAGTAGACATGTGATTTGCAATTGCTTCTAAGGCTAGGTCAACACTAATGACTGTACACATATCTATGTGTATTATTGTGCCTTAACCTCCCTAAAACCTAAAGTCCACACCACATCTGTTCCATGGGACCAGAATGGATTATCAGTCACCCTCTTACTCAGCTCTCTTCAGCATTTCAAAAAGTTCTGGCCCAATTCCATCCAGTACCTCAATGATTGATGACTGCACTGCAGAAACATTTGTCCAAAGACACAGGAACAGAACCACAATGTCAGTCACTTGCTCCATGTCTTCCATTAAGTTTGGCGAAAGGGAGAGGTGAGCAGGGACCGCCATCAACAAATGCTGAAGGCAGCAGACAGTACTAACACACTGCAAAGCATTTCCTAGAGTGTCTCCAGTGACACACAGAACCCTGGGATACCAAACTTGAAGCAATAGCACTAACGTAACATAACAAAAAAAAAAAGCAGCATGGATGTAGGTACACCATGTACCCATGCCTCAGCACAGGATACGTAGTCGTAACCTTAGAGTAAGTCTACATTGCACACTTCTTATGGCAGCATGAAGAGTATATACACAAGGCACACACCCCTAGCATAGGTATAAATAGCAGTGTAGACTGTGAGGCACTGCTTAGGCAAGTAAAAACATGCCTGAACCCATAGGGTATGTACACAACGTGGCTCTTTGAATGCCCAAGAAGTGCCTACCACATCTTTACTGCTATTCTTAGTAGTGGAGTGTCCTGCTGCCTCCCCACTGCCAGAGCCTTCACTGCCCTGTGTAGCTACACAAGGTAATGTAGACACAGCCTGCTTTTCACTGCGGTGTGTAGCTACGTATACCTTACCTGCCACCACCAGTGGTGTGCAGTGCAGACTTACCTTAATAGTATCATCTTCTTCTCCTCGTCCTCTTGGCTCCTCGACAAAGCACTTCATTCTCTCCAGAGATTGGCATGATCAGCCCTTGAAAGTCTCAGTTCTGAATCTTAAATGCTCCTCAGAGCTGCATTGTGTGATAAGTGGGCTCTTAAAATCAGCAATTTTGCAAATTAGGTGGCAGATTTTTTTTTTTTTCATTTTTAGCACAGTGAGTGAAGATATAGCCAGACAACTGCTATTGATTTGAATCATGCAACTAAACCTCCTGCACAAGATTTTAGAAATTTACTCCTTCCATCAAACAGACATTGTTTCAGATGCATTTTTTCTGGATATCTCCTGCATTTTTTGGTTTGTATTCATTCAAGCTTATCCTTCATACAAGCAAACAGGGAAGAAAGTTTGCCATTATTCAGTACTATGGGTCAGATATCCAAAGGTATTTAAGAACCTAAAGATGCAAATAGCCATCTAGTGGGATTTTCAAAAGTGCATAACAAGTTACATGCCTAACTCCCTTTGAAATCAAATAAGAATAAGTGACATGCACATCCAAGAATTTAACTAAAAAACAAAGCACAAGTAGTTTATTAGAATATACACAGTAAAGTGTGTAAACTCTATTATGTATTTCTTCAGCTCTTAGAACAATAAAATAATGTAATAACTTCACAAAAGTTCCCCCCACCTTATTCTCAGCTCTGCCACAGACTGCCTGTGTGATCTTGGGCAAGCCTCAAGTTGGGCACCCATATTAGTGGGCACTTTTGAAAATGATGCCTCTATTTTCCCTATTTTTAAAATGGAAAAAAATAATGCTTCATATCTCACGAATGTGTTCAGAAACAAAAATTATTGTTCCACTCTTTGGGACCCTTTGAGTATAGAAGTGCCAACTTCAATTATTAATTACGGGTTAGACTGAGCCTTTATGCTCAGCCCCTGTATAAGAGATAGCACACAGCCACACCACTCCAGGAGGAGCCCTGGTAAACGGTTGCATCGTTATAGGAGGAATTGTAACTCTTCTCTCAAAGGAAACTAACTTACAGCAGCCATTTACTGGTTACAGCTTATTCCCCTCTCCCCCCCCCCCCCCCCGCAAATACACACTACCCTTGCATTGACTCAGCTCAATTGGCCAGTGAATGCCTGTGAAGGGTCCTCATCCATCTGCTTGGTGGGATGAGTTCCTGGGACTGCTATGATGCAAGGAGCACGAACAACCACACAGGAGGTTGAAGGGGTTTTACTCTTCTGCACAAGCACATGGGCTGGGACACAATCCTATTCCAAGTGTCAAGAACCAAGATTTCTTAGAAACTTTAAGCTCTTCTGAAGCATTTTGTGATTTGACAAGTCAGTCTGTCAAATCACTTTGATTCAAAATTGCTAGAATGTTTCAGCTTGAAAAATAAAGCAATCATTTCTGTGCAGCTGGGTTTTTGAATTGGGTTTTTGGTGGTATTTGAATTGTAAAAAGGGAGACATTCCTCACAAGATGAGTAAAAGAAAATTAAAAATAGAATCTGCAAATTAGTGAGGATGGTGGGTAAATAAAATACCATTTTAAAACCTGAGCGATCACAAAAAAAGTCAGTATATGCAGTACTTACCCTGTGAATTCTACCTATGAGAAGTGGGGTTTTCATGTGGAGGGGGGGGGGGCGGGGGGAGGTTGCCTTTTGTTTGTATTTTTGTGATGCACCAGGTACAATTGTTAGGAGGGCATGTAAAGTTAATAACCAACAAGTTTACTTATGTTTTTTAAAAAGTGTACATAGTTCATATGGGTGCTCAGTCTTCTCTGCACAATGCTAGTTAAGAGTATATGGAAAACACTTTAAGTACCAGTACATCACATTAATAGGGAAGAAGAAAACAGATGAACCAAAGGAAAAGAGCTAAGGCATGGTTGTTCATGCTTGGTTAAAATCAAAAGTGTGATATGTTACCAAATCATCCACGAAAGTCAGTAATAGCAAAAGACTCAACAAGTTCCAAATTCCTGTCTGATTCCTTTAACAAATTATCAAGCTCTTCCTCCTATTTGAATGTCTATCTAGAGTTACCTTCTGCACTAGCACCATTCCTCTATCATCTAAAAGGAGGTGGGCTCCAATACTTTGTGCCAGGTGAAGAAGTCTTCCTTGTTTTTAAGTTGTGGTAAGTGTAGGATTTCCTCCTTAAGTCACATGGATTTTTTCAAGATAATAGAAGCAGTGTTAGAAAACAAAGATCTACATTTAAAAACTTATTGTCCCAAATCCTGCATAAACTAATTTTAATTGCTCAGCTATAAATAGCCATTTATTGTATGCTAACAAACTTAGGAAATACATTTAAAAAGTAATTTTTCATATTTTTATCAAATATTCCTATAATTCTAAGCACTACTGACTGAAGTCCAGGATTCCTGTAGGAATGTTCGAGCCTGACATCAATAAAATGTTCATTTTTCAGAACAGGCTGTCAATATGTCATTAATATTAAGAGAAATAAGGTTAGTAAAGTTCAATATATGTTGGGAAGTTTTCTTGACATTTAACACATCATATTAAAAGCTTCTTCAAAAAGAAAGAAATATCAGCTTGTCACTTGGAGATTGAAATTGAACTGCGCTGAGACAAACTGCTGTTTCTTCCCCATGATGAAATTCACAGGATGGGCAAAATGTCAAGATAAAAATAAACCACCCAGGGAAAAATACTAAAAATCAAAAGATGAAGTATAACCATTGTTACAGTTACTGCTTTAAAAAAAAAATCTAAAAAATCCAGTTCTTCCCCATAACACGATAGAAATACCCAGAACTTCAACTACACTGATGAAATGTGATGAAAAATATATTATTGGAAAGGTTATACTTGTTTTATGTAGTTTAATAAACTAAATGTGAATGGGTAACTTTAGTATAGAACAAACTTTGAAAACCTTATATAAAATTTATTTATGTACATTTTGAAATTTCACTATAAAGGAGAACCACACATCCATATGAAATACTATCTAGTGAAGTCAGTTGCCAAGGCACATGTAATCTTAGGACACTTTTACATTGAAGGAACACTGTATAATTTTACTGAGCATCAACAACTGCTATCAATGTACATCAAAATATTCCTTAATGAGCAACATCAAGCACAAAAACCTTAGTCAGGAAATCCTATGCACAGATGACAAAGATATTGACAGGAAGTCTACAATCACATCTGTTATTTCTGAAACAGACCTTTATGAAAGGATGAAAACTACTTGCTTGATTAACTGCTGCTCAGAGCCCTGATTTTCTGTACTCATGACGGAGTCAGATTTGACTGCCCTTAACTTTAACTTTTCTCTCCAGAAGTGAATAAAACAGTGGCCATGTTTGCCTGCAATTTGTAAAGTAAATGTAAATGTTGGTTGCCACTTAGTACTATATAGAAGCACTATTAAAGGTTATGTGGTGAGCAATAAGTTATATTTAAAGCCTTTCACTAATGTAAAAAGCTTCTATGATGGACACTTTATGATATATGAAATTATGAGGCACTTCCTAATGGTTACTTTGGGCAGTCTATAGAGATTCTAGCTGCATACAGCCTTTTTCCTCAATACTTCAACTTGTGCTTTAGTGGCAGCCTTTTAATATAAAGACTGGGCAAGCAAAACAGTTATTTGAAAAACCTTTCCTTTTCCCAGTCCCTTTTAGTACTCCAATTTTTAGTTTACCCAATATTTTATTAGCATCCTTAGAAGCAGGTCAAATAGCGAAATAATGCAAAAGTAGCATTCATAAACTTTAGTCTAAATTTCAAATGTTTTAGGACACACAGCTGAATGAAAAACAGACACTGGGATGGATTTTAAGTTAATAACACTGTGTCTTAACAATGGTTAAGGGCAGTATATTGCCATCTCATTTCACATACCAGGCATTTAACTTGGTCCAGTTCAGGGTTACAGGACTCCCACTATAAAACCAATAACTTATGGTAGACTCCTTATCCTACCAATGGAACTCAGCTCACTCTGTTTCCAACTTCCTTTTTCTACTGCCATTTTCAACTATAGATTAGAAAGATTCTCTTCTCAGGATTTATCTATTCTATATGGAACACTTAGTTTGTGGCAAGGAGGTGTATATCTACCATGCACTAGCCTGTGGCTCACTAAGGAGAGATCTACATATGCACCAGCATATAGAGTACAGACACTGCACGCCATAGACACTGTAGACAGTGAGGCACTTCTTAAGCAAGTAGAGACACCCCAGAACTCTGGGGTATATGCCCTACATGGTCTCTCTACAGGCTCAAACAACGCCTCCTTTGTCTACACTGCTATTTTTAGTCTCTCACTGCCTGAGCCTTTCCCCACTGCAGTGAGAGACTCCAGCAGTCAGGAAAGGTTCTGGCAGGAGGACGACAACAGAGAAAGACCCTGGCAGCTCCCCACTGCCAGATGTTTTCCCTGATGTCTCCCTTTGATGGACCAAATATGGCTACACACTACAGCCCAGACACAGCCTGCCACTACAGCGTGTAGCTACACATACCCTACATTCCACCACGAGTGCAGGAAAAGCCTAGTGTCCATGTGGACCTTGTTGCCATGCACTAAATTCCCTAGTGAGCTTTAATCTACTCATGTTGCAGAGCAGGGTTGCTAGGGAACTTTTAGTGCACAGCAGAAGAGTCCACATAGACACAGAGTGTGCAGCAGGCTACTGAAAGGTAGATTTGCACCCCAGCTTGCTACGAAGTATACCCAAGTCCTCATAGGTTTCAGAGTAGCAGCCGTGTTAGTCTGTATCCACAAAAAGAACAGGAGTACTTGTGGCACCTTAGAGACTAACAAATTTATTTGAGCATAAGCTTTCGTGGGCTACATCTCACTTCTTCGGATGCACAGAATGGAACATATATTGAGGAGATATATATACACACACATACAAAGAGCATGAACAGGTGGGAGTTGTCTTACCAATTACAAAAATTGAATCTATCTCCCCATGTAAGTACTCTCACACTTCTTATCAACCTGTCTGTACTGGGCTATCTTGCTTATCACTTCAAAAGTTTTTTTTTTCTCTTACTTAATTGGCCTCTCAGAGTTAGTAAGACAACTCCCACCTGTTCATGCTCTCTGTATGTGTGTATATATATCTCCTCAATATATGTTCCATTCTATGCATCCGAAGAAGTGGGATGTAGCCCACGAAAGCTTATGCTCAAATAAATTTGTTAGTCTCTAAGGTGCCACAAGTACTACTGTTCTTTTTTCAAGTCCTCATAGGCTTTCTGATTAAACTCTTCCCTATGCAAGATGGCCGGTGGGCTTTAAAGTGTTTAAAAGGCACATACCCTCTTTTCCATGTAATGGCCTATGCTTCTTTCAATTTATTAAGAAGCTGTTAGGTTGCATACATAACTGGGTGTGCTCAGGTGTATATGTAACTGGGCGTCACAAATCCTGAAAAATCTATGTTATTTATAGTAAACATTTTTTTTTTATTGCACCTAAACATTTGTTTGAAAGGCAATCTTTGGGCGGCGGGGAAGTAGCATTATTGGTTTGGGATTTTCAGAACATGTTCAGGTAAACTAAACCAAAAAGGGAAGCAGCAGAAAAATTATTGCCCAAAACTGTTACTCATTTTCTTGCACATAGCTGTGAAATTCCTAATGACAAAGTTATAGTCCAGAACTATTCTGAAATGCACTGGATTTTTTCCCCCAGCTTGACTTCATTCTCATAGTCTCCTTGAAAAGACTAAATGATACAGAGACCAAAAAAATTATTTTCATTCAGAAAGGATCAGCTCATACATTTCTACAGAAAAGGGAAATGTACACACAAAAAGCATCTATGCTAAAAGATTGTAAAGGTTACAAAGTCAAGCACACAAAAATCTGAAAGTGCCAGAATTAAGGTTCCTGTACTATCTTAATTCAGCCCCCTTGTGTATATATAGCATGATACAATCTTCAATTACATGATCACATATTTGTTTTTCCACAGGAGCCCTGCTTTATTCAGTGCACAGAATAGATGGTGGTCCCTTAACAAGCAGCTATTCAATATTTTGTTTTCTACTTGTTCTTCAATATGTGGCCTCACACCTTATTTGCTGCTTATGATTCAAATTTTGCTCTGATGACAGAATTATTAATTTCATCGTGGGCTTTTCTGTGGTGCTCATCACTCTAATATGAGTACTTCACAAATAATACTGCCATCAGACTAACAGATAAATGTGGTTTAAAGAGCTTTAAGATCTGTGTGACTATGTCTGGTTGCTTTGTTAACGTCTAGAACATTGGGGGATGTGGAGTTTCAGTTCAGTTTTAGGAAACTCTCATGGTCTTTAAGTGTCAACAGGCATCTTAAACAGTGGCAATTTATGCACTTCTGCAGGATGCAGAGCAAATATAAACTTCCTGATGAAGCTTAACCCTTTATAGCACAGGAACTGTATTTTGTAAATGGCAAGGAACAGCTTTATGTGGCACTGAGGATGGTTAGGGCAATCCGTTTTCATCAGTTATGTCAATGATGTAATGTTAGTTTCCCAAGTGTTTTCTCTAGCTGGCTGAGACTCTGGTGATGCTTGTTGCTCTAAATTCCTATCTTGCCATAATACACCTTTTGGCACGTTTCCCTTTGAAATTCTGTGACTATTTGTGGATTAAGGTGCTACTATGCCAGAGTTAGGTATTCGAATCTGGCCTGTTCTGTGCAGCTTCATCTTTTATTTCAGACAAGAACATAGATCTTATTTTATTAAAGGAGTAACTTTACAAATCGCCTTTCCTCAGCCAAGCCTTTTCACATATACAGCCACCTGAGTGCATGACCATAGTACATATCCAGTTAATAGAACCCCTGTTCTATGAGTATGCTCTGAGAATGGAGATAAAGAAAAATCTAAACTGCACACAAAAATGGAAGTTGGCTTGGGTCCCCTTTGAAATTATTTTCATTAGTGACTTCTACTGGTCAGGACCCTGGTTTATTTCAGATTATATTTTCATCTGACAGTCAACATTTCCAAATGTATGGTATGGTCAGCCATGATTGTTTTCAGATCTTTTTTTAAAAAGTAGTTGCATATAGAACGTTTCTATCAAAGAAGTGTCATTAGTTATTGTCTAGTACTTGAAACATTGTCAAGATTCCACTTTTACAGTTACAATTATAGGGCTTAGTCTTTGTTACCTGCACTTATTTCAAGCAACAGCTAGTTAATGGACTGCTATATTTGTAAGCAGAGTCAGGATGAGCTCTACCCTGACATCTGGTGGTGAATTATGGCGAGTGTGGAAAAGAACTCCAGGGGCTGATCTTGTTTGCATAGGCACACCCACTCGCCTGGCATGAAACAACAGCAACTCAAAGTGGTTACTTTGGCTGGTGTGGGATCCCCAGTTTCTTTGTTATTGGGGCAGGAAGAACAAAGTTTTGTTACCCTGATTCTGTGAATCAAGGGCAGTGAACCTGTTGTATGACAGAAGGACTGAGTGAGTCCTTCACCATTACCTAAGTAGCACTTGCTTGACAAGGGGCATGGGTTACAAAACCCAGTGAATAGAGAGAAGATGGGGACAGGTATTTGTACCTGATGGTATGGGCCCCTCTCTGAGGGGTTGAAACACCAATTGCACTACCTCCTCTCTCCACTGTTGAATATCAGAGCTAACTTTGATTCCATTAGAAGTCTAGTTACAGACTGCTGAGCTGAATTCACTTTGGGCCAATGGTGCACTAGCACTGGGGCTCCCCTACTATGAGCTGAAATTGCTAAGAGCTGAAATCACAAAAGAGCTGAGATCACTGAGGCTGTGTTAACTCGTGGGGGAGCCTGAAGCTATAATGCTAAGCGGCTGGTGGAGCAGCTAGCAGAGTGGAGCCTTGTGGGACGGTTGGAGTGGAGCTGAGCGACTCACAGGTCGGTGAGTGGAGCGGAGCGGAGTGGCTGGAGGAGCAGCTAGCAGAGTGGAGCGGAGCCTTGTGGGAGTGGCCCAAGGGACGGCTGAAGTGGAGCAGAGCTGAGCGGCTCACAGGTCGGTGAGCAGAGTGGAGCAGCTGCCAGAGCAGTTCGTGGGACGGTGGGAGCAGCTCAAGGGACAGCTGGTGGAGTGGAGCGGCTCGTGGTGAAGGCTGCGGCGGAACCCCGTCGGCCTCGGATCACGTAAGGTGCCCCTTAACGCCCTGTGTGCCCCCCCCCCAAACTCTGGGGCTGCACTGACCAGGGACAGAGACTTTGGGGGGTTGTTGGACTTTTGGGACTTCGGTGATCCTTGGGTTGCTGGTTTCAAGAACCCAAGGGAAAGGACACAGCCCAACTTGCTTTTTTTTTTTTTGCTCATGGTTTGTGTTATGAATCCTGTTTGTGGTGTTTTTTCCAATTTAATGCTGATGTCGTTTACCTCATGTTATTAAACATTTTTTTGTTACACTCAGACTCCGTGCTTGCGAGAGGGGAAGTATTGCCTCTTAGAGGCACCCAGGGGGTGGTATGTAATTGTCCCAGGTCACTGGGTGGGGGCTCGAGCCGGTTTTGCATTGCGTTATTGAAGCGGAACCCCTAGATACAGAACCCGGCCCTTGTTGCTGCCAACTTAGATGGGCAGAAGGGTTACATATTCATGAAATATAAACTTCAAAATTTAAGTCAGGGAAAGGTTTATGTATTGTTAGTACTTTATCTACACGTTAGAGAAGAAAATTAACTTTTTAATGTGCATTTACTGAAATGTGCATTACCTAACATTTCATATCTCTTATTACAGAACCAAAGAAAAGGTGATTTATGCAAAATCAAATACTGATACACTAACTGATCCACAGGAGGCTTGCATTTCATTTAATGCATTTCAGATAAGAAAAATGGATAATCTGCTTCCTAGTAAATACTATATTAGAGCAAAAAAAACTATTCACAGGAAACAGTTTTTCTTGATTAATATATCCCTCTTCTCTGTTTATTAGTTATCCATGATCAGACTGATTTTTCTGAGCTCAGAGCAGATGGAAGCATTAGTAATATTTTTCTTAATCCATTATTTCTAACAATGCCAACAAGTGTGCTTAACTCCTCCTGAAACAGAAGATATTACCTCTACCCCCAGGAGCTTACAAACATCAGACATGATGTAATAATGGGGTACCAATACAGCATGGAATGTAGAGGTAACATCAATTAGATTAAAGTTATTCAGCAAAGGTTAGGGTGTTGCATTAATATAGTGGGGATTTTGACTGTGTTTTGTGGGACTGTGTTTTATTTAGAATAAATAGATGTCCAAGGCAAAAAAGTGAATGAGGAGAAGGTGGTGGCCTTGCAAATTAGATAAGGAAGGGCATTTCAAGAAAAAAAGTGATCATGGAAAAAAGTGTGTAAAGAGTTTTTGGAGAAGAGGACAAAAAATATACAGGCTGCCAGCATGGGTGGAGTGGAGGAGGCCATAGGAACAACACTCTAAAGAGCACAAGACCATAAAGATGAGGGGCAGAACTATGGAGGACCTTGTAGGTCAGGACAAGAAATTTGAACCTAATGTAATGGAGAAGGTTAAGTAGAGGGATTCAAAGAGGGGTGTGATATGATCATCTGAATGGACAAGGAATACAGATCTTAACAGCAATGCTCACAATGGAATGAAGTTTGGGTGGAGGAGGCAATGTGGTATGAGGGCAGCCAAAGAGGAAGGAAACTATTAAAGATGGTCAGGGATTGGACAAAATTTTTGCTGTCTGGACAGGAAGAAAAGGTTGATTTTTTAGAGGTGTTCTGAAAGGAGGATCTGGATCTGAATATGAGGGATGAAGGAAAGAGGAAGAAGCTGAAGAAGATACCAAAGGTAAGGCCGTGGCTGACAAGAAGCATAGTATCAACAGTGATAGAGAATGAGGAAAGTATGGAGAGCATTGAAGGGAAGAGCAGCAGTTAATTTTTGACCTTGTTATGTTTAACTTACCAGCAACACATCCAAGAGGAGGTGTCAGAGAATCAGGCTGAAATAAAAATATAGATGGAAAGAAATGGGTCAAATGTGGAGAGGTTGATTTGTTAAGTCATCAACATAGACAATATCTGGCCGTATGTGAGCAGATGATATTGGCAGGGAAAAGATATACAAAGAAAAAAAGGAGAGGGACAAGAACAGACATCCAGGCAGATATAAGAGGAAGCACAAAAATAAAGCAGTGAAGGATAAAGATATAATCAAAGGGATAGAAGAACAACCAGGAGAGGCCAACACTGAGAAACCCAAGAGAAAACAAGATGTTAAAAGGTAGGGTATGATCACAGCGGATGAGAGATTAATTAAGATGAGCTTCTCTCACTGCAAACTGGAAATGAAAAGGTTGTGGTTTAGTTTTTATAAACCTACAATCTAATATAGCTCAGAATTTTCAGTTAATTAAAGTCTCAGAGGGGTAGCCGTGTTAGTCTGAATCTGTAAAAAGCAACAGAGGGTCCTGTGGCACCTTTAAGATTAACAGAATTATTGGGAGCATAAGCTTTCTGTTGAACTAACAGGAGGAAACTGGAAGCAAAGACAAGGGCCAAACTCTTGAAGCACCTAAAGCACTGAGACTGAAGTAGCTTTTCATATCATTTGAAAGTGATGTAATTTTGATTTATTTTGATATAAAAAAGATAAACTATGAAAATGGCTTAAAATGGCGATGGAAAAGCACGGTGTTTTAAAGACAATGGAGTGTAGTGGGAAAAGTACTGGAAGAAAGTGGCTAATAATCCGTTCTTATCCATCCATCAACTAGATGGTGCAGAAAAGCAAAACACAAAAGAGGGAATTGGAAATGATGTTTCTGTAACTCAGCGGTTTGGACTTAGTGAAGTAGGTCTAAAACTCCATTACTTTCTTAATTTTATAGAAAAGCAATTATTTACTGCAGTATGTTGGCTTGAAAATGTTATGTAATTTAAGTAATAGGAGCATAAATACCGTAAATTACACTGATGGCTAATTTGAGTTCAAATTTTGTAATATTTACATTCTACAAAGTCTGCTTGCCACATAATTAGTGTAACTATATTTTCACCACACTTTGATATACATGATATGGGAATGGAAAAAAACCCATACTGGGGAACTCAAAAAGGTTGATAAATATCAAAAATGGAGATGAACCAATCTACATTTAAAAATTTAGGCTGTTGATTAAACAATGGGTTAGGGCCTTGGCCCTAATTAAATGCCCTTTGTGATGTTACAGTTGTACAAAGGGCACTTCAAGGTGCCTCAAACAGGCAGCTGGGGATTCCCAGTGCAGGGTGTTTCTAGGATGGCATAAAGCTAGCTTTACATCACCTACTCCAACCCCCTTGGTGTGGAGGGTAGAGAGGAGAAACAACATTCCAGGGGCTGCAGAGGCAGAGCCAGAGCGCATAACCATCCTCACTGGAGTGGCCTCTCTGGAACAGATCCAACCAGCATAACTTAGATTGCTCACATGGGTAAGTAGGGGCAATCCCTGACATCACTTACTACCTTGATCAATTTCCTACAATTCCTAGCTTCTGCTTTATATTCATTACTATCAACTTCCCCTTTCTTCCATTTGTTATGTACTTGCTCTGGGTAGCTACAGGAGATGTGAGGAATTGCCTGTACAAGTCCGTTTGCATTTCTTATGTTTCCTGGTTCCGTGTTGATTTTTCATATTGCCATATAGGCTCTTCGTGACTGCTGGCTGAATGGTTGGGGACCAGAACAGGAGTGGGGCACTGTGACATTTGGCTGCCATTGGGTACAAAAGTGGCTTGGTTTCATAACCCAATATGACAGCTGGATTCTGACAAGCCCAGTGATTAAGCATGCAGGTATAGCCTCATCGCCCTGTCAGCTTGCACACCCAGAGCAGGGTCCAAATTTTCAAGCCTCCCATCCAGAAATTCCCCACGATTCTGGAGCCCCTAAAACAGAGCATTCAAATACCCTGCTGCACACCATAATCACACCTTTGAGAATGCACCTGTAACTCTCTTGGCACTTCTGTTTCCCCATCTGTCAAATGTGGATAAAAATACTTAAAATGACAGTGTCACTGTGGGGCTTCATTTATTAATGCTTATGCTTTGAGATTCTGACATGAAAGACATTATATGCATGAATTATTACTGCATCATTTCAAAAATATTTGGAAACACTAATAGGACCAGGTCCAGAAGAAGATGTTTTAAAAATACCATCAGTCATTAGATCCCTTTGTATATTATTGTTCTGAAGGTACCAGCCAAATCCATGTTACCATATTGGATGTAATATGTATAATAATTACAGCAGATGCTTTAGTTAAAATGAACTAAGTACTGCTTTCCAGACGCACATAAGCCATTTCTATAAACAACTGTATGTTTTTCTTTCCAAAAGTGGAAACTTTATCCAGTAAATGAGCACAAGGATACCATGATTTCTCTTGAGAATCCTTGCTACTACAGTTTACATTCATGACAGTTTGGGGTCTCAGCATTTACATTATAAGCCTCTTTTTATGAACTTTTGTAAGTTGGCTAACTAATTCACTTTGGACAGAAATGTGACATGTGGAAACAGAGTAGGAATACAATTTTAAACAATTTCTAAATGAAACAATTTGATTCTGTTCCATAATAATTATTATTCTTTTATTTATGAATTGGATGCTAAAGAAAATGACGGGCTGATTAGAATGACAAAGCCAGGCATAGTGCAGTGACATGGCAACTTTAACTGTTCCCCTGCATGTATTTGCACCTTCCATATGACTGGTTTTCTGCTTTGGAGCAGCCCTTCAGCATAAACTGCCAGTCTCATCCCAAAAAGAGCAGTGATTTTATGAAGTTCACATATGACTGGAACTGAGATGAGAACCATCAAATGAATTTGGATTCAAAGAAATCAAACTGATGAATTATGGTACTTTAGATACTTGGGCCAAACTTAGGCACTCAAAGTTAGACATCTATGGTTAGATTTAGTCACCTAAATAAGTGGCCTTATTTTTAGATGTTCAACATCCATCGTTCTCATTAAATGGAACTTGGGGTACTCAGAATCTCTAGGCGGGGAAACAAGTTAATTGTTAGAGTGGCTAAATACAGATTTTGTATCAAAACTTTCCAACTTTGGTGCCTCGTTGTGTCTTAATATTTCTTCAATGCCCAGAATGCAGAAGGCTCTGTAAAAACACTAAAAGAGCACTAAAAAGCTAAGTAAGACAAATAATGAGGGAAAGATAGTCATTATCATGGATTGCACATGCAATGCAGTCTGCGTGATAACTGGCATAACTGTTAGTTTTCTGTTTTGTTTTGAATACAGAATATATGAACTAGCTCAGTATTGTCAACCCCAAATGTTCAAAAACCATACATCAGGCAGCCAAAATTATGAAGTTGGCTTTAAAATAATGTGTTTTTTTTTTTCTGATTAAGGTTTTGACTCAATCCTGGTGTTTGAGTCTTTAGGATTCACTGGGATAATGTTTTGCAGTTTTTCTCTGAAACGAGGAGGACTAGAAACTTTTTTCTTTTAAATAAAAGCTGGGATTCTCATGTAATCACATGCCTCTGGGATCCACTAGTGTCAGGGTGTGGGATCCTCAAAAGAGGTCCCCACTACCCATGAAGGAACAGGCCCTGACCTCAGCCTGAAGGTGAGATGGTCATAATCTCATCATGACAACAGTGTAACCACATCATGACAACAGTGTAATCAACATATGTCTTATATCCTATATTTGCATGCTGTGGGCCTTATTCTCGGTAGCCTTGTACCTTGTGTAGTCACTTATGCCTGTGCAAAGTAGCTATAAAATTCTATCAAAGCAGAATGGTAGCTTTTTACCTTCACTTTGTACAGTGTAAATGAATACATAAGGGGCAAGACAGGAGAGAATTAGGCCCACTAGTACCTCAGTATTGACTTTTTGGTCCTTTAATTTAGGCTAGAAGAAAGAACAGAGTATTGTGTCACATCTAAAATTCTGTTTCATATTTTTTAAACAAAATAATTTAGCAAGTAGTTAGTCCATAGCACAGTCTAATTAGGTATATAAAATGAACAAGATTGAAAGTTACTCGCACACATGCCGTAAATCTTTTCAGTAAACATTTCAGTAGACAGTTTGGCATGTGGCTTTAGCATGCCTACATGGCAGTAAGAACTATATCATAAATCTTAATAGCTCCACTAATAGCTCTAATTTTTCTTAATATTTTGTTTTCCCTTTTTGAACTCATGATAGAAGTTCTCTCAAGCAGGGGTGACTACAATGGGGACCCTTAAATATTTGCCAATTTTGTTTACAGTAATACTAAGTTACCTCAGAATCTAGAGTATTCCTTTATGCTTCCCAATGCTTAGAATAGGAAATACCCTGAATATTGCAAATACTGCTGTTAGCTTACTGCAAATCCTTAGTTACAACAACTGATAATCTTTTAAAGGCCCACCACTGTGTACTAAGGACTTAAGCAGAGGAAGGGAGACTTGTCTGGTGTTATGACTACCAGCAGCAGCTGAACCACTGTTAATAAAGTGAAATGTTATGGTACCTGCCAATAATAATCATATCTCATGAATGAAACAAACTTCCATGGTTAACATAATTATATTGCACTTGAGTTGGGATGCATTAGAACCATGGGCATAATGGACCAAGGGAGATTTGATTTATATATTCTACTATGCCAGTGCCAAATACATTAGATGCACACAATCCTTTAGAATGGGCCAGAGAAAAGAGTACCAATCATTGTCCTTTTATTCCTGCAGTAGTCAGAAGAGCAAACTGGATTTGCAAGAATGGTTCAGCTTGCATACACCCCAGCACATTGGACAGTTTGGGGAAGAACTGTCTTGAAGGGACAATTTCCCCATCACTACCAAACTCTCCTTGGGGTGGTAAGGCATTACATTGCCCTTAACACAGGCAGTCTCTAAATGGCATAGTAAAATTATGAGCAACCAAGGGATTAAAAATATATTGCCTACAACATTGTTTTAAAAAACGACTATCTAAAATACTTTTTCTCTAAAACACATTGGTGTATGTGTGAGTGCACATATATTATATATAAAGACATGTCAGTATGGTATAAAGGTTTTATCATGTAGCGTACCCTTACCTCTGCCTTTGTGTGGTGTACAAAGCTATGTGCTTAATGTTCTTTTCTATGTATTGCACCTTTAAGAGAAAAGTTAGCCCCTCTAGCCTGCATGCAGGGTCACATCTGCTGTCACAGAATGTCACACACACTGTCCTCATGCTTAGGCTATGTCTACACTAGAGACCTTACAACAGCACAGCTGTACTAGTGCAGCTGCACAGCTGTAAGGTCTCTTGTGTAGCTGCTCTATGCTGACAGGAGAAAGCTCTGCCATCAACATAATTAAACCACCGCCAATGAGCAGCGGAAGCTATGTTGGCGGGAGAAGCTCTTCTGCCAGCATAGCTCTATGCACAATACTCCTGAGTGACATAAGTTTTGCTGACATAAGTGGTAATGTAGACATGTCCTTAGAGACTTTATTTGTTCTTTCTTTCCTTGTTTCTTTCACCTAAAATAAGTTATCTGGACTCAAAGTAAAAGTTTGTTTTCTGGCTAGAGAAACACATAGCCCCTGCTGAATGATTCAGCCATCAAAAACTCATGTCAATATAACCTAAATATTAGAATACACCATAATGTAGTCCACCCTAATGTGATTTAATATATCTATATATCTATAATGTAGTCCACTCAAAACTGTGGACACAGATTTGAGTGGACTACATTATATATATATATATATATATATATATATATATATATTAAACCAAACAGCTGTGCCCCATATAGTTCTCTTCTTATGAAAATAAATGCATGTAGAGGGATGAATTAGTGCACAAGTCATGAAGTCTCAAGGACCAGCAGGGGTATAGAGGGCACAGGATCTGGTTAACAAAAAGTAGCAGAGGTACCAAGCCTATAACCTTTAGGTAGCTGCATGGCAAGGATGGGGGCAGCACCAGTAGCTGTGGTGCTGTTGGCTGCAGGCCTCTTGCTCAAGGTACAGCATAAAGGTAGTGCTCTCTCAGGCCTCATTATTCTCTGAAAACTTTACCCGTGAACCAGCCATAGACACTGTGGGGGAAGCATACCATTTAGAGTAGCATCACTCTAGCTCCTTCCCTCCAACTCACACCTCCCTAGCTGAGTCACTTTTATCCTTCTGCAGAGGCTCACCACAGCTAGCAGGTTTGCTTCTTCACCACTTTCACAGGGCAGGATCTGGCTATGTGATAACACTGTTGTCTTTGTTATCTTTCCCTAAGATATTTACGCATATAAAAATCACTCATAGAAGTGGTTTGAAAAAGTAATCAAAGTATCCAAACATTTGCTTTTCAGCTATACTGGAAATAGTGATAGGTACTGAAGGTGCGAGTTACATGAATGAGGATTTATATGAAGAAAGTTAAAAATGGTACCTCCCCTTTGAATTGGTCTAAAGACCTGATCCTGCAAGATATTGAATGCTTCCTATAAAATGCTGCTGGGTCCCCTCAGGTTCCATTTACTTTATTAGAGGTTGATAGCATGCAGCACTGTGGTTGATGTAGCTCTGGTATCTTCATGAAACTACTCACAGTATTTATAAACCATGTATCTACAGGTATGCCACAGATGTTTGGGGGAGCATGGCTATTGTTACCTTGGGTATAATATTAATTCATTAATGCAACCGGACACTCGGTATTTTCTTTTTATTACAGAAGTCCCCTAATACTTTTATATTTTAATAAAATAGACATTTTGCAAGTATTTTTTTTCTTTCCCATACTCATAATGCACCTAACAAAAAGTGGCATTTGCCTGTAGTTTATATGTTATGCTGGAGATAAGGTTATCTACTGTTTTACAATTCCAAAGGAAATGTATTGATAAAAAAATGAACTAAATTGACTCTTGCCAGCAACATCTGACTGTGACTGGTCTGGGGCTGTCTACCTGTTTATACCTAATCTTTTAGGCAGCATAAAATTAACAGACTGTGTCCCTTGTAAAATAGTTTTAGTGATAGAATATGCTTTAAAATTTCAAAAATTCCCTTTTGCTTATACTTTAGAAGGGCTCGTTTACAGAAGTTATATTTTAGCAAGAAAAATTTCAGTTTACAAGATGACCTAAAACAAATCCTGCATCTGGATGTGCCTATTGTGCCATCTTCAGGACAGTCCAGAAATATAGTTACATTGGATTTTCCACTCTTTCAGTACTCCATCATGAGAATTGTCTTTGTTATATACATTCCACTTCCGGGATGAATTGGAAAGTTAAAAATAAATAAATAAATAAATAATCAGAAACTACCTTTTACCACAGCACAGGAATAATGACTGGCTTCTTATTTTTTAGAGAATGACAAAAGGCTACAATGTGTTCATTAAAAGAAGAACAGGAGTACTTGTGGCACCTTAGAGACTAACAAATTTATTAGAGCATAAGCTTTCGTGGACTACAGCCCACTTCTTCGGATGCATATAGAATGGAACATATATTGAGGAGATATATATACACACATACAGAGAGCATAAACAGGTGGGAGTTGTCTTACCAACTCTGAGAGGCCAATTAATTAAGAGAAAAAAAACTTTTGAAGTGATAATCAAGCTAGCCGAGTACAGACAGTTTGATAATAAGTACTCCTGTTCTTCTTTTTGCGGATACAGACTAACACGGCTGTTACTCTGAAATGTGTTCATTTTTATTAATTTAACATTTATTCTGTTACCCCAAAGAGATGAGCAATTAGTTCAGCTGTATAAATATTATATAACCAGTGAGTATTATGCCAGCACCCTGTGCTGGGTTCCCATATGCAAAATCCCCAAAGTGATCAAGCAATAGAAAACTGGAGTCTCCCATAGAGAGCTACATTAATCTGCTTGGATTGGGGCTTATGTGTGTCCCACTCCCAATTAATTTTACATTAGCTAAATAAAAATGCTACTTAATTTCCAGGACCACCTTGATACTACATGCACTATCATCCTGCTTGTCTACCATCCCCTACACATTGGGGAGTAACACACACACACACACACACTTCCAGTGCATTATGTATGTCCAAACTAATAACTGAAAGAGGAACTATTTTTATTCATGAATTATGCCAGTGTACTGCCAGACTGTTCTTCATTTCCCAATTAATATTAAAGAAAAATCTGTCCACAGCCACCAGGTTGTTGGCCCCTCTCCCAACATGCCATGATAGCAGGACTTACCACACCAAGGAAATAAACAGAATATTTATCCAATCCCATAGGGGTGCATCCAACCAAGTCATTCTCCTTCAAGTGAGAAACAATTCAATGGCAAAAAAAAAAGCACCTATGTTAACACAGAGTTAATGTTGCTGTGTGGTATGTCATTCTCTTGTAGTTTTGGCTGTCAATGCAACTTTAACTCTGCCCTGTTTCAGCAATGCCCCCATAAACCTCATTAACACACACACACCTTCATTCTGGAAACCTTTCAGTTGCTGAAGCGACAAGCGTTTCACCTCCTTTTACAACCAATTCACACTCACCCACAGGTTTCCATCTACCACTATTAAAGGACAAAAGAAAAATGTTGCTCACACCACGTTTCCTCTATTGCCCTAGAGCTGGCCACAGCAATGGGAATTATTTGCATACACTCCAGGTGTAGTCAGCATGTTAGGGTGTGCCTACTCTAAGTGGTGGAGGCAATAGTTGGACCTGCATGTTTGTGATATGAGAACACATACTTTGAAGTGTGGGACAGAGCTGTGGTTGGGATATGGGGAACTCTATTTTTTGCACCTTCCCATGTGTGTGAGCAAAGGGAAGAGGTGCATGTGTACCTTCAGGATGCAGTTTGCTTCATTTCGATGCAAAACTGAGTCTTATGTCGGTTGCAGGGCATAGGACTTCTATTGCCAAGGAGATTGTCAGCAGTGAGGTGGCATATGACAGGATTCTAATACTTTAATGAGGATTACGTGAAAGTGTAGGATTACGTGAAAGTGTAGGTTGAGATGGTATCCTGTAAGGGATTTGTAAAAGGCTGTGAAGTGGTTCTTAAATTGTATTTGTTGGGGGCATTAGCAGATCTGTGGGGTGCCACATCTCCTTACCTGAGCCTCCAACCTCTCTCCTACCAGCTATCCCTATTCATCCCCCTCCCTGCAGCTCCAAAACCCTCTCCCTTATTCCCCTACTGCTCTGCCCCCTGAACCCCCCTCCCAGGAAGCATTCACATGTTTATTTTTCCCCCAAATACTTGAATTACATTTCCCCCAAACTAGAATTGACACTCAGTCAGAAACTCCATGTGTCTTTGGTGGGGGCTTGTGATTCACTTCTCCTTATTTATGTTAATTGAAGGATGAGTTCACAGCCATCAGTTTTAATGAAGTCTGTGATTAATCCAGTCATTAGTACCTCTCAATTTAACAGTACAAAGCAGCAGAAGGAAGCTGTTTTTTGGGGGGGGCTATAACTCAGGAATCCCTGGGTCAGTTGACCCCAAATATGGCTCACTAATGATACCCCATATCCTTATGAACCACACCAAATTTAAAAGCAATTCAAGTAACCATCTGGATTATAGCGCATTTTCAAGAGTTAAACTTTAAAGCATAGAAAATGGCCGAAATGGAAACTCTGTAAGCTGTTTTTCTGCATTGGCACATGCACAGTGTAAAAATGTACATTGTATTAAATGCCATTCTCAGTTTGGGTACCCCAATGATTTAGTGGGTGCCATGCACTGCCTTGGGTAAAACTCAGACAGACCATGTTGACCCACATCACATCAATAGTTAGATCTCTAGCTCTGTGTAAAAAATACCTAAAACTCTTTGAAAAATGTCTATTTTTTTTCAGAGCTTCTCTCCCTGATCCCCTAGTTAAAAATACTTCAAATCTGGGTCACTAACAATGTTCCCTCTAATTTTTGACAGGCCATGTGCGCAAAACATTTCTTCTGTACAAATATTTGAAGCAGAGTTCACATTTGTGCGCCATGAGGCAAATGCGCCCAATCGAGTAAAGTGCTTATACATTTAAAAAGTTTTAATTTGAAATTTGTGATAATAATAGTTTTACACCATGTTATTTTATAAAAGTCATTTTTAAATACTTAGAAAAAGGAAATTTAACCATTCTTCATGAAGCAGAAGTTTTAAGCATTACGCTTTATGATCTTTTTTATAGACAATTACGAGCATATATCAAGCACATATTAAGCATGATCATTATCAGTCCATAGGCTTCTGCCTATTGCTGTCCACTTTCACCTTTCGTTCTATACACATGTCCGAAAAGATTTTGATAAACATATAATAAAGACAATTTAATAAGTATGCCATTATGTCAATTTATATGGGTTTTCAGATAGAGACATCATACGTATAAAAAGAAAAACAAGAGTTTGTGGTTTAAATTTAAAATTTTCCTAAAAAATATCAGTAAATGATTATCAGCCAAGAATAAGATATGAAATTACAAATGCATTTTAATTTCCTTATTGGTCAAAATGTCAAAGACTGCTAAACTAACCTTACTGTTTTCCCCTGTGATCTTTTTCATTTGCCCATTCAATATAAACTCTGTCCAGATCTATCAGTCCTCCATCCAGCTGGTAACTCTTAACACACATCAGCATGTCCAAATGATCTACTTGTAAACGATTCCGTAGTTTGTTTTTCAGAGTGTTCATTAAGCTAAAGCCACACTCACAGTCTGCACTTGATGCTAGGAATGTTCCTCCAATATCCATCGACTTTACAAGATCCTGAAACTGTTTGTTCTGGTGAGCAAATGTCACCATATCCAGGAAATTTAAAACCAATTGGCTTTTGATTCTTTCGGCTACTGCAAACTTGAAGTCATTCTACTGACTGACTATAACAATCTCTTCAGCAAGAAAGTCTTTGTGTTTTGAACATAGGGATTTGACCTGATGAATTCCAAAATTGAAGTCACACTTAACTATTGCTGCACAATCAAAAGCAGACCACTCCTGGACTTCATCCTCTGGAAACCTGTCTGCCAAATGTGCACACAAGATGTTTATGAAAGTTATTATGGAACTGGTATCAATTTCATTATTTTCTTGAGAGCTCATATTTAAGAAAGCCTTAACTTTGTCACTCCATAAGACTGAATCTATAAGGTACTGTCTTCTGCTCTTGTTCAGTTTACCTCGGGCAAAGTGAAATGCTTCCAGACGTGTAAGGCTCCATTTCTGGACCAGCGTGGATAGCGAAGCCAGCTCCGACAAAACATCATTCAAAACTTCTAATGTTATTTGGTATTCCATGGCATTCAGCTTTTTGTGGCAGTATTTAGAAACTGGATCAGTATCTCTGTCTTGCTCAAAATATTCCAGAAGAGGATTAGAGTTGTGAATAATGGCTCGAAGTGCAAAGTGCCTAGATAACCAATGCACTTCATTGAGTGGCCTGAAAGCCACTGACTCACATTCAGAAGCATCCACTATTTCCTGAAATTTGCATTTTCTCCTGGATGACTGACAGAACACCGTGTAGACAGTTCTCATTAAGGTTTCGATGTCTCTTATCAGCTTGACCTCTTTCCATGCATCGGAAATCCCCAAGTCTTCCTGGTGTGCAACGCAATGTTGCTGGACTAAATGTGGAATATCACGTTTCAGCTGAGCCGCCACGCCATTGAGTTTGCCCAACATCACGGAGGCACCATCAGATGTGGACATCACCATTTTCATTAGGTCAAGTTGGTGTTTTTTATAAAACTCTTTGATTGCAGACACTATTGAAACAGCATCACATTCTTGCAATCATAATAGTCCACCAAATGAAGTTTTATAGTCTGCAGAATTTATGGATCTATATTTAAAGTAGAGTATCAAGTATCTGTTAATGGATATATCAGTGCTTTCATCAACAGCTAGAGTATGAAATATTGCCAATGCTATTACATGCATGAGGTCATTTTGGACAATGCAGTTAATAATTTCAAGAAATTCAAAAGCATAATTTTTACTTCTTCAGCTCGCTGGTATGCGCACATACTTTTCCATATGGTCATTAATATCCTGAACAGAAAGCATTGAGCTGTTCATTTTAATAGCCAACAACACACTGTCAATAAGAACCTTGATTTCTTCTGGGTTTGAGCGCTTGCATTCAAGATTAATTTGCCTCCTCTACTTTTCAGCTGGACTTTCAAGAATCATGCTAAGCAATCCGCTCTGTAAGGAAGGGTTTTTGTTTCTAGGTCTTGTTACATCATGTATATGAGACTTACTTGACAGATGATGCTTTAAGAAATCCAACTTCCATACATCGTTCCACATTATTCCTGTTGAAAATTCTCCCGAAGTTCTGGCATCTTGACAATATACACAAACCACTAAGTTGTCCTCATCACATGTGAATATTTCACGAAGTTTAACAAGCATTACACTATGTGACTTCGGTGTAACCGTCTCTATAGTGTCATCCAGCGCTGTTCTTTTACGCTTTAGACCTCTAGACAGTGACATTTTGGGATTGATTTTTTACCAGACTGGGTTTATTTAAAATTAATACTTTTATTATATAGCTACTATTTCAATGCACTTAACAGTGTGACTTGACAAAAAGGCAAATGGGAGATCATTCAGATCAGGATACCGGAATTTTGTGCATATCAAAAAAACACGGCAAGAAAAGTGGGAAAATGGTAAAACATCACGAGTAAATGTATGAAGTGCTATGCCTTTGAAAGATTTCAATCACGAAAAGAACACTTACCTTTGTTCATTTCTAGGAAATCTTTGCAGTTCCTTAGCAACTACAGCCAGGCATTTTGACTTGAGTTTGTACACAGCCAAAATGAACAGACTACAAGGAGATGTGTGGGTCCCGACCGTCCTGACGTGATCAACGTTCCATGTTCGAAATGCTGGTGGAGAGGGGTACGAACGATTCATTGCCCTCCTTACCCTTCCCCCCCCCCCTGCCAGCTAGTAGAATCTGGCTGTGTTGATAGATGGCAAGCAAATAATGTCAAAAGTTGCCCGTAAATGATATTTCAGCCTGGCTCCGATGTAGTATTTCATTTTCTGTGCACACGATGTTTCGCCATGTGCGCAGGGTTTACGATCTGTGTGCACGTGCACACGCACACAGCTTAGAGGGAACAGTGGTCACTAACCTTAACTTCTCCTTCTGAGATACACACAGAATTTCAAAGGAATCTGACTTAGCATGTCCATTTTACAGGACTCAGAAAGGTTGATCTTTAAACAGAAGTCATGATGTAATCCTAACTATACTGGTGCTGCTGTGCTATAATAATCACATCTGGTGCCAGCTTTTCATATAGTGCCATAGAGCAGTGGTTCTCAAAGCCAGTCTGCCGCTTGTTCAGGGAAAGCCCCTGGTGAACCGGGCCAGTTTGTTTACCTGCCGTGTCCACAGATTAGGCCGATCGCGGCTCCAACTGGCCGCGGTTCACCGCTCCAGGCCAATGGGGGCTGCGGAAAGGGCAGCCAGCACATCCCTCGACCTGCGCTGCTTCCCGCAGCCCCCAATGGCCTGGAGCGGTGGGATCTGCGATCGGTCAAACTTGCAGATGCGACAGGTAAAGAAACCTGCCTGGCCCGCCAGAGGCTTTCTCTGAACAAGTGGCGGACCAGCTTTGAGAACCACTGCCATGGAGGAGGAGCCAGACGTTCTGCTTCCTTCAAGGTGCTCCAAGATTAGTTATATGAACCCAACAACACTGCAACACTCTTCTTCACCTACAAGAGGACACTGTGACCACAGAGCCACACTCTGGGAAGAAAAGCTTTGCACCAAACTTGTAACTAATTAATCAGAAGATAAAGCAGTACAGAAGAATGAATAGTCACCACTGACTACACTATAACCATCATGATACCCTCTTTTTAATGCAAGTATTGAAAGTCAGAGCACCACCTAACAACTTCTTTAAATATTACCAACCTTAAACCCATCCTATATTGGGAAGGAAAACATCCTAATTCCAGAAAGCAGGTACCATAGACAAGACAATGTATGTCAAAAAGCACCTGCCATGAGACAAAGAGGTATCCATTCAGGACTTACCAGCTACACAAATTAAATGAACAGAGTAAGTGCTAATGAGGGTGAGAATTTTTCTTCACACCTTACGGTTAGAGACCAAAAATGGACTCCCAAATGGTGGTCACTTGGCAGCAGTGCCCTTGGCCTGCCCAACACCTCAGCACCTATCACCAAATCCCCATCTAGTTTCTTCCCTCCACACCCAAAAATAAAGCTACTGTCTAGACTGCTTGAAACAAGAAATGTTCTATGTCAGAGTGAAAGGCCTTCCCCTAACTAGCACTCTGTTGACCTCAGTAGCTCAATGGTGATCATGCAGTGCTTGTCTTGTGAAATGATGAAAAGATGATCTAAATTCCACCACCACTTTACATGTGACAAACCCTTGCAAGGGGAAAAACAGTTATTTTCAAATATTTTCTAGGTATAACAAAAAAGGACACAATCAAGCAAACAAGGACACCAAACGTACTTAAAGAAGTCTGCTGTGAGATTCTGAATTAGGCCAGACATCCAGTAAACTCACTCAGCCTTCATACTAAGCTGAGGCAGGATGTCCCCCACATTTAGAGTATCTACTGGAGAAACTGCATGTAATGTGGGTATCGGCGCATCTCTGAAAGGAACATGACAACTATTTGCCTGAACACCTATTTATGTAGACTGCTGACCATTATGAGCTGATGCATTGGGAATAGGGTATCATCCAACTAAGTTACAGGTCATTATTTTTCTGGTACCAACCAACTGATGGTTCCTCTGTGATGGGCATTTCCTTCTCACGAACTCTGCTCGGCCAACATGCACAGCTCCCCAAATGGACTTGATTAATAATTTCTATGTATTTCAAGAGCAACAAATGGAGTAAAATAGAAATGGATATAGAAGGGTAGGGTTTCAAAATTTTAAGAGGTTCTGAATATCTGGAGTAACTCCACTGAAGCAATGGAGTTACATCACTAAAACTGGTGTGAAAGCAGAGTTGGGTCCTATAGTTTTAAGCAAATCTTAAGTCTCAGGTTTGAATAACTATTACTGTAATTCAGCAAATGAAAGGCTTTGCTAAGAGATATTTTTATCCTGTTTTCTTTAGATGTGAACTCTACCAATAACTTATCAGACACAAAAATCTACATATTACAAAAAAATGGTACCATCTTGTATTTAAAGCAGTGTATATTTCAAAACATTGTTGATTTGTATTTAACTTGCTGACAGAACATCTAGTGGCTGCTTAATTGTTTAAACTGAAGTCCACAGGCAAACTAAATGAATCTTACCAATTCATTACAAGTGTAAAATTAAGAGATGATACACTAGCTGTTAGATGTATTACAAATCCAAAGTGCCTAAAAAAAGCAGCATGAAAACAATAGCCTATCTTTCAGGTACTAAAACAAATTTAGATTTTAAAAGTCTGGAAGATTTGATTATATACATGTATAAATAAATAACTTCATCTGCATAATGGATGCAATCAGGCATAGTTAAAACACCTCATCAACTCTAACCTTAAAAGAAGAACTCACCACTTTATTACCTAGATTCATAATGTTCATGAACTCTATTGATGGGAGTGTAAAAATAGATGACTGTCTAACATATGTACAATGGTGCAGGCTGAGACTGAAGGTAGGAAAGCATTTCTCATGCCAGACACATGTCAGGAGTGTGCGTGAGTGCATGTGTACACAGAGTGAAACTCTATAAATCAAAATATCTATAGATTAGTCTCTGCCATCATTCACCAACCACTGTTTTTGATTTATTACAGAAATTTGTGTGTTTTTTTTCAACTCTGGGAACATTGACAGCTTACATTTGTAGAGCTCCTATACAACTCTGTTCTATATTCATTATGTCTTTTATACACCAAAGGTAACTTGCCTCATAGATATTTGAAGTTAAGGAAAAAAAGATCTTATTCCACTAAGCTGAACTTAATTTGTTCCATTCATACTCTACCCTCCAAGCCCACTTACACTGTTTATGAGTCTGTATACAGCATACGAGAAATACTTACCATCTGGAAGGGAAGGAAATATAGTAAGAAACCAGATACTCACTAAGGCTGCAGCTGCTAATCTCCGCCAAGTTTAAAAAGCCACCTATCAGAAAAGCATGAAGGGAATTGTTCTTATTAAACTGTGACCTTAGAGCCAGACAGTTCTGTTCTAGCTAGGGAACTGTAAAGGAGCTTAGGAGTAAGGGACTGATTTTTGGGGAGATGTGGGTGAGGGAGCAGATGGTTGAAAAATGTCCCCAGATTGGAGCTTTCTGTTTGAAATAGCTACTGTGTATCAATACATAATGATCTATTGCTTTATCATGATATTTTACAATGGAATACATCTGATCTTTTCTAGCTATCACCACACATCAGGCTAATATAATCAGATAAGATTCTTATAAACAAGTATAATAATCTTTAAGAATTACAAAAGGATAGTTTTGCTTTTAGTGAACATGTAATCATACAGTGCTACCTAGTGATAGAATATTTATACAGCACACTCTTGGTGGTGGTGTGTAGTGTATGTGTAGTAAGAGTCAAAAGCAAGCTGCATCCACACTGCGATATGTGGCTATACACAGGAGTGAAAGGCTCTGGCAGAAGTGGAGGAAGTGGGGAAAAGCTTCAGAAGTTCCCTGCTGCTGGAGCCTTTCCCTGCCTGAGGAACATGTCAGATCCTCTCCCCACCACTACAGCTGCCCCTTTCGGTGGGGAAAGGCTCCAGCAACTCACTGAGATAGGGAAAGGCTCCAGCACTGAGGAAGCAGCAGGACTCTACACTGCTAAAAATAGCAGTATAGATGGGGGAGGTACCACTTGGGTGCACAGAGAACAGTGTAGGGTACATACCCTAAGGGTTCAGGATGTCTTTACTCTACTTGCCTAAGCAGTGTATCACCATCTACACTATTTATACTCATGCTAGGGGATGTGCAGTGTCTGTACTCTACATGCTGCCGTATGAAGTCTGCAGTGTAGACATACCCAGAGAGGTGCACATTAGAACTACACTGCCCTTGTTGCCACAGTAACTCCATGTAACTCACACCTAACAATGTGGATGGGAGTGAATGATAACTATGAACTCAGTTGGTGCATCACACTAAGGTACAGTCAGGTTCTGAGAGGTTAAATATATCTCCTTAAAATAGTGGGACCAGATAGACAATCACCGCCTTTGATCAGAGATCAAACATACAAAAATCAAGTAAACTGGCTTGTCCATTGGACCAAGAGTTTGCAAATTAGAGATCACAAGCCCTAGAACAGGTTGCTAACAGTCAAGGCAGCTTCTCAGTCCTCCCTTATTCCAGGCTTCTATGTGCTATGTGCCAGAGAAATTCTGCTTAATGGTGGAGAAGAGCCAACTGCCTTAACCTCACCCTATCTCTACTGCTCACAGTACTCTGCCAGCTCTTCAGCACGTTAAACACTGTTTCCCTTGAGCAGAGTACAGCACTCGATCCCTGCTAACAACACTCACGTTCTTCCTGCACTCACCCACCCAACCCAAAACTAGCCATGACTCCAGAAGGATTTTGGGATGTGACCATAAACAATTGTAGGGCTAGAGCAACAAGAAAACAAAATAGGAGTGGGGATCTTACACAGAGAAAGTTTGAGATCCCTCCACCCACCTCGCCAATTACATAATGACATTGAGCCTTTTTCTTGAAGGAATTAAATGATTTGGTTCCTTGCTTTTCCAAAGGTATCTGGCAATTTATACAAGGTGCAGTAACTGCTGAATGTCCAGAATGCTATACAATAGCCTGAACAATATGGGTATACAAAATACATTGCTGGAACTTCTGGTGCTGTCTGCTTTAAACAAGTGATTTTACGATCTACAGGCAGGGCATAGAATAAAAGCCACTTCCTCTCTCTTGCTAAAAGGGCCACATTGTTTGGTTTATTTAGAAGGTAAAGCGTTGGGAAGGCAGAAATATCACAGTACAGTTCTCTGGCAAGCAAATCACAACTTGGAACCAGAATTGTGTTGTAGGGGACAATCCCAGAGATAATGAATGAAAGTCCTTATCTGGGCTTTGCATTTAGGTCTATACATGTTTTAGAAATACCGGTATGTTTTGGGAAAAGGAACAAAATATTCAAATTAAGGACGAGAAAGTGAGCCAGTTTTTCCACTGCCTTGAACCTGCTGTAGTCTTTTACTGCCGGGTGCCAGTAAAGAGTTACCATTTTGATTTGGTAGCATTTAACAGCTAGCTTGCACAGGTGAAAATGTCAGCAGGGCTGACGAGAGATGGGGGAAGCCGGTACAAATTACCAGGGCCAGGTGGTCCGGAAGGGGGCTTGAGGCCCAGCTTCCCCCTGCCTCTCGTCAGCCCTGTTTAGCCGGTCCGCCCTTGCTGGGGGGCCTGAAATGTTTTTTTCACCAAGGCCCGAACCCGCTCTCGGCAGCCCTGATTGCAAGTGTAAGGCAGCAGACCCCTGAGTTCCATTCTCAGCTATGCCACTGATTCATGCTATGACTGTGGGCCAGTCACATATGAACTGGAAGTCAGTTTTCCTGTTTGTAAATAACAGGTTTGATCATACTTAACTACTTCACAGAAGTGTTGAGAGGCTTCATTAGTATGTAAATCATTTTTTAAGAATCTTGTGCAAAAGCATTATTACATATCTATTGTTATAATGTAAATTAGGTGATTTGTCATTTTTTCCTCAATTTCAGCAAATGTTTTCCAGGATATCCCAACAGTACTCTATACAGCACCTCTCTGAACTCCCTGCCTCTTTAAATGCAGTGAGTCAATGATGCTGACCATTTGGGTAATTCTAGCCCTGCAAATGAACAGCACAGCAAGCAGAATTTATCACCACCACATAAGGACTACTACATAAAGCTCAAGGTTAGTTCTGGTTAAATGAAGGCACACTAAACAGCCCAATATACATCATTATACTTTTGGCTGTGAGGTCACTGGCACAGCAGCTAATTTCTGACAATGGATTTAAATAAATCTAGTTCTCACTAAGCATTTTACTTATTCCATGTTCTGTCAATTATACATTTGCCTGAACTTAACTTTTCTGCAACAGTAAAAAAAATTATGAAAAACTGTCTTTAAAAAAAGAAAAATCTCACACTCAGTGAGTGATTTCTTTGAAAGGACCTCATCTGAGCATTCTGCCAAAGTGATTGCAGCTCGTTTCATTCCAGCATTATAAAAAAAGAGACATTTCTCAAGGAGATGCTTCTTTATCCAATGTAGTATTTGTGTTTATAGCTATACACCCACTCTACAAATATGCTTTTACTGGAGGCTTGAACTTCACACTGAGACCCTTTGGAACATATAATGAAGGTTATGGCTAGATCCCAACAATTCTTCTTTGGATGCTCCACGGTATGTGATCATTAGCTCTCACCACATCTCCCTTGTATCCATGTGTTGAGTCTGTCTAGAATCCCAGTGGAAGAGCAGCCCTTGCTTGTTCCTAGTGTAATCCCCTTCCAGCACTCCAAGATGGCACCAAGGGAAGAGCCTAATCCTTGCTGAGGATGTGTGATTTAGGGTGGGATTTTCAAAAGCATTTAAGTGAGCACAGTTTCAATCCCATCACTCAAGGATAAATAGCAGGTATGGAGAAAAGCTATCTTCTCTTAATTAGAAATTAACTAACGCTACATCTGGGAGTCTATTTGCTCAATGTTTTGTTACATCTGATGAAAGATGGTGACTCAAGATATTTTTATTAACTTCAAGAAGATCCAATTGAAGGATCATTTGTTCTCAGACAGGACTAGCCTTCTTACATCGGGTCTGTACAATGGCACTGTTTGTGGATCTGCAAGCAGCGGCTTAAATAAGTAGTAAATGTCTGTTGTAAGATCAAATGTATACAAGTTTTCCTTTGCTTCTGGGAGGGTATAGATATATTATGTGTTTTTTCAATTTTTATATTTGCTTTTATACAGAAGAAACTACAGTACTTCCGGCACATTCTGTGTCTCTAGGTCTACCCAGAAGTTAGATCCAAATATTCCTTGACTACTTTTCAGGGAGCTCATTAGGGACATTACTCAGACATCTGTCAGACGTCTGACGAAGTGGGTATTCACCCATGAAAGCTTATGCTCCAATACATCTGTTAGTTTATAAGGTGCCACAGGACTCTTTGTTGCTTGTTAGGAAAATGATAGATATAGACTTTAGAGGAGATTCCTACATTCTTTAGGATAATCTCATAATTCAGAAAGCAGAAAAGCCACCCAGGAGAAAAGCCATCCTGGATGTATTTCTTACCAACTGGGAGAAGTTGATTGAGAACATCTGCGTAAAAGGGATGAAATGTGATGAACTTACAAGTATGCAAATTCTTGGTTAATGAAAATGCCATGAGAAGCCAAGCCCTCATTTTCAGCCCAATCTATGGCTTCATATAATATTAAAACAACTTGTGAAAATCATACTAAGATATTTGTCTTTATTCAGGTTGAATCAAATATCACTTTTCCAGCTTTAAATCCAGCATGTGCAAACCTAAAATGAACTCAATCCATTGGTTACTGCAACTGCAGTGCTGCTAGTATAATTAGTTATATTAGTTGCATACCATAGTCTGTTTTGGTGTTTTAGACATGTTGCTTTAAGTGGAGTAGGACATTCAGGCCTACCTGAGCAATAAGAAAGGGGACCTTCTCAGTGGAGAGAGAAATAAGAATCTAGAAATTAGGACAGCTGTACTATTTAAGGGAGGCAGTGTGTGTGAACAAAACAACATCAGCTATTTATGAAAGGGAAATTCACCCCAAAGTGGTGGGCCTGCACAAGGTTCTATGGACCAGCATAGCTTACCCAGTGCATAGGGTTTGTGCAGACCCATTGCAAAAGGGTGGATTTCAACTTGATTGTTACATGGAAAGTTATTGTACATGTCTCAGAAAGAGACAACACAATGAGGACTTTGCTTTTTTCCACTTTCCATTTTCTTCTGCAGGTTAAGGGTTTTTGGTGTTTTCTTCCTACCCATAGGCATCATACAATTCTTTTCAGATTGTATCATACATTCCTGAGGGTGTTGAAATATGTCTTAATCTTGAGGAAAGACCTTTCAACAAACCCTCAGTGACTCAGTTATCAGTCTTATCTTGCTCAAATAACATTTTATCCCTCAGGAGCTCAGTCTAAATCTTTATTTTTAATTAGATTAGTAAAGGTTTGTGTGTCCGCCTGTAAATTGAGCTGAAATAGCATCTTAAGAATCATTTCAATCATAGTGATATTTCACATATGTAAACTCCTTACTTATAGAATGGTCTATAATTTAATAAGTAGTGGCATGTTTACAGTGTACTTATATACATATTAAAAGCTTTATAAATGCAGTCAATAACTATTAGAAAAATGGCAGCATAGCCAAATCACTAAAAAAATTTCATCTGATTTAGTTTAACTTTTTAAGCTAACTTTGTGCTTTAACAAGCGCCTCTTACAGTTTTCCCACTTACACAGAGCTGACAGCAAGGTATGTAGAAATTAACTAACGCTACACCTGGGAGTCTATTTGCTCAATGTTTTGTTACATCTGATGAAAGACAGTGACTCAAGATATTTTTATTAACTTCAAGAAGTGTCACTTTTCCCAACAAAAACACTAGCAGAACCTCCAATTAGTTCTTCCCAATACAGTCAATGTGTTACAAGGGATTCTATATGTATGTAAGCAATGATGATGGTAAACAGTGTAAAGTCATTAAGAAGCCTTCCTGGGAACACTTTTTAGCCAGGTATCCAGTATTTAAGGGGTTGGAGCCAGGATAACAAGGCTGATAGAATAGTAGATCATGGACTATAGATTATTTACTCAGCATGTGATCCACTACCTTAAGCAAAGAGAAGGAAAGCAAATAGAGTGAGTTTTAGCTAAAACATAGAGAGAAAAGTGGACCAAAGAGATGAATCTCACAAAAAAAAGCAGGACATACAACTAGGTGTTAGCAAAGGATGTTAGTACAGCATAGTTATGAGAACTAACATCGTTTGAAAAGCAAAAGGAATCATACGTTGTTCCATGTATTCATTTCACCTCTTGAACCAGTTCGGAATCATTCATGCACATTCTTCCACAAAGGCAATACTTTTACAAATTTCATATTCCTAAGTCAAGAAAATTTTGGAATGAAACTTGGAAATAGAAAGCACTAAATGCAATACTAGCAAACAATTAACAGTGTAATATGTTGAGCTAAGAAACAAAGGAGAAAAACAACAACGCTTTTCATAAGACTAGTGAAAAAAACCTGTGTCTCCAGGTGCCCTTGTCTTTCTGTATCAGCACAAAAGATGCCCCTGTAGAGGCAAAGATGGTTCAAAGGAGCCATTCAAGTCATTTCTAATACACATATCATTATTTTGGTAACCATGTGTGGTGATCTCTTTTTGCATACCTAATATGTTAAGTGAATTTGCCAATATTCAGAAAACAGCTTGCCAATATCAATAACTGGAGGCAGGTTGTAAGTTATTAAAATATTAAATTATTGATTTATGGTTCTTCCCTCCTAAAGGTCTCAAAGGGATATTGTCAACCTTTTTTTAAGTAACTAATTAAAATCCAGTTGATAGAGACTCTTTAAGTAGAACATCTGGGTTTTTATAATCCTTTTTTTTTAAGTGTTTTTTTCTGTTCCTCTGTTGATGTTCATAAAAAAGTCTTTTCAGGAAGGAAAAATCGACTGACTACAGAGGAAGCAGTGAAACTGTTTATACACAAAGCAAAACTGAATCTACATTTCTAAGAGATAAGGTGAGTAAGATATCTTTCATTGGATCCACTTCTGTTGGTGGAAGGGACAGGCTGTCAACTTCACAGAGCTGTTTCTTGTGTCTGGGGAAAGTAACCAGAGTGTCCAAAATACAAGGTGGGACAGATTGTTAAACAGAAGGGGTTCACATGTGACACAATTAACACCTCAGCAGCTGTAGACAAAGGAGGGTAATAGTCAAGGGGGTGTGTTACAAATTGTTATAATCAGCCATAAAACCAGTGTCTGTTGAGTTAAGAATTGAAATTCCCATTCTTTGAATTTAAATGGAGGTTTCTTTTGAGGATGAGGACCAAGAGGTCAGATATGGAGTGATGGCTTTGTGAAAAGTGTTCACCCACAGTCGATTGGATGGGTTTTTTTCCTGTGTGAGTTCATTCAAGAGTGTAATGAATGTCTGGTTTCACTCATGTAGTTGTTGTTGGGGCATTTGACTCACTGGAAGAGGTACACCACATGTTGTGACCGGCATATGTAAACCCCATGGAATTTGAAAGGTGTATTGTGGGGGGTGTTGATCATTGTAGCAATGGAGATATGTCTGCCGGTTTTGCATCATTTCTGGGAGGGTCTGGTGCTATTTTGAGTTGTTGTGTCCTGGTCTGTACATTTGTAAAGCTCTTTGAGATCTACTAATGAAAAGGTCTATATTCAAGATAGGTCTCACTAATTAATTTATTAGAGCTGTCCAAAGCACAAAGTAAACCAATCAAGAACTAGAGATTTTTTTTCACTAGCTTTTCAGTTATAATAATCTTAGATGTTACTTATAATTATAGTAGGCACACATTTTTCAGACAGCGTCCCTTTAAATAAGTCCCATCATGCAGCTAAATCAACCACATGACTGAGCTGAAGCAGATATTTAAAACCCCATGTACTCCGCAATTTTTGTATTTGTGAACTTTTCAACCATGTTCCCAGTGCTATATTTTCATGATATGGAGGCATTAACTAATTCCCCATAGTAGTGTTGTTAAATGTACATGGCATCTATTTCCCTAGATTCTTCTGACACTGCAGTTCTTAAGGTCATAGTAGTCCCCTTGATATGCGATGACAGAGTACATTCACTTCAGTCACAAAAACTGATTGGTAAAAATATATGTATAAAATCTAATATAAAAGCAGTGTGGGAAAAGAATCAGAATTAAACTTATGATCACATTCCTGAGACATTCTATAGTAATGAATATGCTTTCCCAAACTAAATAGATTTTAGCAATAATTTAAATAACCAGACACACTGTATTACAGTGTGAAAAGGAGGTCAGACAGCACTAGAGGGAAGGTGATTAGAGCAAAGAACAAAGCAAACTAGAACTGTAAAAGAAAAGAAATGAGAGCTATCATACTGTAGCTAGAAATGAGTAATGCAGACACAAACTATATATCCTGAAGAACAATGCTGCCTGTATACACCATTGAGCATACAAAGTTATCGCTATCTTTATAATCTCCTGTCACACATGTTGGATTTTTTTCCTGTCACCACATTAGTTGCTTGTAAAAAAGAGATTTAGAAACATATTCTCTGTCCATTATAATTTCACAACTTCAGAAAGTTCCTGGGAATTAAGGTTTATCACATCACAATTTTCTGTCTTCTATTTTTGACTGCTATTCAGTGATGGAACATTCTCCTCCCTTACCTCACCTCCCTCCCAATTTGCTATCACAGAAATCTATTTGGAGTTCACATGAATGAATGGCTAACCACATTCTTCAGGAATTGCACTGATTTCCACTTTCTCAAACACCTTTGATTATGATCCTAGATAATAAAAGTATCAGAGGTACTGTAGCAACTTTCTTGTGCACTTATGGGATTATCAGCAAGGCCACAGGCCTATGTTTAACTTTGGTATTGTTTTCCTTTATCGCTTCAGTTGTACATATAACAACTTGCCTATTCTTCTTTGTGTGTCAAGAACAGGCCATCAGGGCAGAAGAGCCATATCTATGCAGTGAAGAGAGGAACTGGACTGCAGGAGAAGTAATCAGGCATTCAGGAGAGAGATAAGACAGCAAGAGGCAAACACAAAGCAGTATTCAGTTGTTACTCAAACTTATGGATAACAGTAAGAGACACAGCTCTTCACCTTATGAACGGAAATTCTGCTGTAAGAGACCATGTAACCCATCACACCCAGAAACAGGGGCTTTTGTAAGTCTTAAGCACTCCCACTAATTAAAATAGCCACTTAAACGTCATTCCACACCTACACAAACACAGTCAAATAAAAAAAGAAGAGACAGAGTAAAATAGACTGAGGGGAGACAGAGAATTTAGAATCTGGGTGTCCACCCTCTTATGACACAGGGTGACTCAGTACTAGAGATTTATCTCTGACAGATCTCAAGCCAGAAGATCACTCTAATTTGTGACATTGATTGCAATCAGGGAAGTGGCCACTGTATATAATTGCCATTCTTGTACTTGGCTGCTGCGAGCCAGGTTATAAAAGGCTAGGTACTGATCCTCAAAAGAATGGTACTTTTAAAGACCTTCCTGTGAGGTGAGCTTTTACTTTTCCCCACTCATGCTCCGTTTCAGTCCATTTGTAAGTTCCAGCCAAACATTCTGCTGTTCTATTCAAGTGCAATAATACAGGTTACTGAGGTGACATTCACAAATGCAAGCAGGGCCTGATCCAAGCCCACTGAAGTCAATAGAAAAAGACTTGGCTTTGGATCAGGCTTCAGATTGGGACTGAGGGTCTGAGGGAATTTATGGTTAGGAAAGGTGGGTGGGTGAAGGACACTTTAGTTATCATTTCAGTTTCCCAGATATTAACCAGTGTTAACAGGAAGAGCAAGCAGAAGGACATGGATTTTCCTCCTCTTCTTTCTCTGCTCATTTGCCTGTTTTGCTCAGTGTTTGACAGGTCTGTAGCTATATATGAAACACAGTAGATGAATTCACTTAATACTGGAGTTCAGGCATTTTACATTAACAACAGAGTGGAAGTTATAATGGCTTGTCAATCAGTCTCAAACTCTAGCAAAAGAGAAAATAGGATATGGCAAGATGCTTTCAGAAAAGTTTCACACTAAAAATAGCTCTGCAGTATTTTTTTAAAAACATTGCTTGACTTTTTCAGATTCAAGAAAGATGTTTAATAGAGTAAGGCCTAAAGAGATCTCTGATCATCTGCTCATGATCTTTACATAACACAGCCATAGAATTTCACCCAGTAATTTCTCTGTTTAGCTCATAACTTATAGCTTAGTTAGAACATATCTTTCACTTGATCAGTAATGAATAATATTCCTAAAATTATTTTAATAGTTTTAGTTCTCATGTGTCACCACACAAATAGGCAATCCAATGGCATCAACAGAGTGTAAATCCAGTAGAATTTGGCCCAATATGTTTTCTTCTGACAGATCATTCAAATGTATTGCACACTAACACAGTGTGACTCTTTGTCTGGTTCAGTTTCTGAGCCACATAGGTTTATGAGTCTATTACATCCTTTGAGCATGCAGAGCTGCCTTTTTCAGCTCAAGTAGTAGAGGCTCATGCATAAAGATCCATAGGGGCTGCTGAGTTCAAACTGTGGGCACCCCTAAAATGCAACCATTCTACTAAGCATCACTAGCAGTAAGAAGGGCTCAGATATCTAGGGGTTCTGTAAAAATAATTGGCTGGAGCCTCCACCTAAAACCTCATCCATTCCCAGGTTTTAGGAACAAAAAAGGTAACCCCCTTGATCATGTATCCAGACATATCTTTCCCATTCTCACATACTCAGGATTTCTTCAGAAGGTGAAGACATAAATATTTTTTATTTAGGGAAAACATCTATCGAAATAGCAAATTAAATTAGCAAAACCCAAACAGTATGACAGGGTTATGGCTGCCCCCCACTGTCTCAGCTATTAAGCTATGTGGTTTAAATGGAGCCCAGAATTTCATCCACAAAACATTTCCAACCCACTTAAATCTCACTCATGAATCCAAGCAGATTGGGGCATTTGGATGCCAATAGGTGGCTCTCCTCAGTCTGTTCACTCTCATCCCATGAAAGTTTGCATCACATGGTCCTGCTCTGATATGCAGCTGTACCTGGTTCTAGTTCTATTTAGTCAGCTATGTAAGATTAGCTACTGCCAGGCCTTGGTTCAGAGAAGTCAGCTCCACCAGCTCTGCTACTGCCAGGTTATATTCTGCAAAATAATGCTATGGTTAGCAGTGACACCTAGCAGACAAGTTAGACAAGGTGGAGTTCATCTAGGACACTCGACATCTGGATCTAAAAGCATAAGGCACTATAGCCCAAGCTAAAAGACCTAGCTATGTTAGCTCAAAGGTGGTAATAGACTCATACAGCACAATCCAGCCTCTAGAAGGGCATAGAGAGAGTTACATGAATGTCTACATACCCTTGAACAACATCATGAGCAACAGTACAATTTCCCATCAAATCTTGGAAATTTATCCTAAACCATATTCAGAACAACCAAAGAGAATAGCTACCAATGTACCCATGAGCCTCAGTGTTCTTGACAGAAAGAGTAGGGTGCACATAGTGGATCTTTGAATGCCTGCTATTTAAAGGCCTTTACTGTGCTACTCTAGTTCTGCTCTGATTCTTCCAAGCCTTCCTATGCGTTTTGCCATTAAGATCTCATTCCCTTCCCTTGGAACACTATTCCAAATTACCTTAACACCTCTAATCTTGCACCACAAATCTAAATCCTCCTTAGTACCAAATCCTCCTTACTGCCAAATAGCAATAATCTGTGGAGACCCCACTCCACATATTAACAGTGGGGAAGGGGCAGGATGGGGATTCCATTTGAAAATGGACTGCAGGACAGGGCATGTGTTGCTGTGCAGAAACCCAAGAGGCTGAGATCTGAGTTCAGAGCTGGGGGACAGACCCAGAAAGCAGCCTAGATGCATGGCTACTATGAGCTTGCATTGCGTGTGAGAATCAGCCAGGGCCCAAAAAAGGTTGGCAGCACCTTGATCTGTCACTAAGAGATTGAAGTTGGAGGGCTGCTTGGACTGTGTTTACTGATAATAGTAAAAAGAACAGGAGTACTTGTGGCACCTTAGAGACTAACAAATTTATTTCAGTATAAGCTTTCGTGGGCTACAGCTCACTTCTTCAGATGCATAGAGTGGAACACACAGACAGAAGATATTTATACATACAGAGAACATGAAAAGGTGGAAGTACGCATACCAATTGTAAGAGGCCAATCAATTGAGATGAGCTATCAGTAGCAGCAGAAGAAAAAACTTTGAAGTGATAATCGAGATGATCCATAGAAGGTGTGAGGAGAAGTTAACATGCGGGAAAAAAAATTCAATTAGTGTAATGACCCAACCATTCCCCGTCTCTGTTTAGGCCTAAGTTAATTGTGTGTAATTTGCATATTAATTCGAGTTCAGCAGTCTCTCTTTGGAGTCTGTTTTTGAAGTTTTTTTGTTGCAAAACTGACATCTTCAAGTCTGTCACTGAGTGATTAGAGAGGTTGAAGTGTTCTCCCACTGGTTTTTGAATGTTATGATTCCTGATGTCAGATTTGTGTCCATTAATTCTTTTGCGTAGAGACTGTCCAGTTTGGCCAATGTACATGGCAGAGGGGCATTGCTGGCATATGTTGGTAGATGTGCAGGTGAACGAGCCCCTGATGGTGTGGCTGACGTGGTTAGGTCCTATGATGGTGTCACTTGAATAGATATGTGGACAGAGGTGGCATCGGGCTTTGTTGCAAGGATAGGTTCCTGGGTTAGTGTTTTTGTTGTATGGTGTGCGGCCTGTCAATTGTCAGACAGAGATAAACACCTACAAGATCTCTATCAAGCAGTCTTAAAACTACAATACCCACCTGCTGAAGTGAAAAAACAGATTGACAGAGCAAGAAGAGTACCCAGAAGCCACCTACTACAGGACAGGCCCAACAAAGAAAATAACAGAACGCCACTAGCCACAACCTTCAGCCCCCAACTGAAACCTCTCCAGCGCATCATCAAAGATCTACAACCTATCCTGAAAGATGATCCTTCACTTTCACAGATCTTGGGAGACAGACCAGTCCTCGCTTTCAGACAGCCTCCCAACCTTAAAGCAAATACTCACCAGGAACTGCACACTATACAACAAAAACACTAACCCAGGAACCTATCCTTGCAACAAAGCCCGATGCCAGCTCTGTCCACATATCTATTCAAGTCACACCATCATAGGACCTAACCACGTCAGCCACATCATCAGGGGCTCGTTCACCTGCACATCTACCAACGTGATATATGCCATCATGTGCCAGCAATGCCCCTCTGCCATGTACATTGGCCAAACTGGACAGTCTCTACGCAAAAGAATTAATGGACACAAATCTGACATCAGGAATCATAACATTCAAAAACCAGTGGGAGAACACTTCAACCTCTCTAATCACTCAGTGACAGACTTGAAGATGTCAGTTTTGCAACAAAAAAACTTCAAAAACAGACTCCAAAGAGAGACTGCTGAACTCGAATTAATATGCAGATTAGACACAATTAACTTAGGCCTAAACAGAGGCTGGGAATGGTTGGGTCATTACACTAATTGAATTTTTTCCCCCCATGTTAACTTCTCCTCACACCTTCTATGGATCATCTCGATTATCACTTCAAAGTTTTTTCTTCTGCTGCTACTGATAGCTCATCTCAATTGATTGGCCTCTTACAATTGGTATGCGTACTTCCACCTTTTCATGTTCTCTGTATGTATAAATATCTTCTGTCTGTGTGTTCCACTCTATGCATCTGAAGAAGTGAGCTGTAGCCCATGAAAGCTTATGCTGAAATAAATTTGTTAGTCTCTAAAGTGCCACAAGTACTCCTGTTCTTTTTGCGTATACGGACTAACACAGCTGCTACTTTGTAAACTGATAATAGTGTTAGTTCAATTTCTGTGTAAATTCCTGTCTCCCCAAGGCAGGGATTGGAGTTTAAAATAAACAACCAGGAAAGGGAGCCCACAACACACATCCCAATCTGCACGTAGAGATTTTTAGCACCCCTCAGTTCCCATTGGTCAGGTCACAATTTTCAAATGTAGGTGCCTAAAGTTAGGCTTCTAAATCCCTAAATAAGAGGTCTGATTGTCAGTAATTCTGGACACCCATAGTTCCCATTGAGGCATGGGTACATCAAGCTAATTATTTAGGAGTCTGAATACGAATTTGAGCCTAACTAATCTCACCACACTACTGTCAAAAGGGGTATTAGTCCCATCTTACAGACAGGAAAACAGACTACAGAGCTACTAAGTGGCTTACCCTAGGTTACAAAACAAGTCTGCCATAGAATCAGGAACAAAGTCCAGGTCTTTTTAGATTCTGATTTGTGCCTTAGCAATAAGACCACCCTTTCTTTCAATTTCTACTAATCTAATTCTTCCTCCCAGCTCCTCATTTTCAATTAGTGCATCATACCCTTGATGCCAGTCTCAGCCCCCCCTTATTCACATAAGGGGACTAAAAGTTCATTTTCCTCTCTTTGTAGGGTTCCCAGAATCTTCAATGATGGAAGTTTTTATGAATAGTTGAATTGCTTGCTTATGCTGCCTCCTGGTGGCAGCATGAAATATAGCCATGTATAACTTCATTATTACTTACACTGGGTTGCTCTATCCATTAAAGCTGCTTGTTGTTGTAAGCTCCATCTTGCTTAGACTAAACTGTATGCTTTTGTAACATGGTGCTAAAATTGAAAACTCATGGCATAATGCTAAAATCAACCCAAAAGGATTTAGTACTGCTAGACTACAAGGAAGAAAAATAATTGATTTTTCCAGACTTAAAAAATAAACTAAATGTACGAGGACTCTAAGAGAAGGAAATAGGTATACTACTCTATGAACATAGATGGAAACAAGACCCATTGTTATTTCTGATTTGTCATGGTTGAACAAAATGCAGAAGTACAATATTACAAAGGTACAAGTATAATATTCCTGAATTATTTGGATATACATATGATAGATCTACCACTAGCTAAATTAGATGTAAGGTTTATCCTGGAAAGTTTTCTTAATAAAGGATCACAACTGCTATCTGGAAAAGGTTACTACAAACAGCAAAATAAGAACACGTTCTACATTAAGATAAAATGTAGCAGCAGCTTGATGTGTTCACACACTACTACAACAATATTTGTACAAAATATGCCTTGTGAGGTATTATTTGAAAACTACCACCACACCAGACAATAATATCATTGTGAAATGTATGTAACAATGCAGCATGTGGACTTAAAGCATAATATCAGAGTGTATCCATGAAGTCTGTGACTAAAAGGTGTTTAAACCAGGCATGTCAGGGGGAATTGATAAACAGGTTCTCATGACAAAGGAAAGAGGGGAACACCTCAAACCATGTTTAGATAAATTCAATGGGCTATTCATTTGTTTTCGGGGATTGCAGGAAGAGAACATGTACATTATAAAACTGCAGCAGGAAGCATCACACTGAAACACACCAGGGGACACCTTAATGAAGATGGTGTCACCCTCCCTACCCAAGAGGAGACAGAAGTCCAAGGGATAAGTTTGACCCTTGAAACAAAGGAAAATTTTCAGAAAAGGACACATAGAAAGACTTTGGATTATCCTTCACCTGAGGAGACAAGGAAAACCAGCACCTTGGACTCTGTGTGGATCCTGGCTAAGAGTTAGCCAACTATTGCTGGAAAACAAAGATGATAAAACTACTTTGAACAAAGACTAAGTTGTTAAGTTAGGTCTTAGCCATTATAAAGCATATTTTTACTTTTGTTTGATTGTAATAATTTCTATCTTTATTCCTTCTACTCAGTATCACTTATCCTATTTCCTTTAGTTAATAAATTTGTTTTACTTTTACTATAAACCAACTCGGTGCTGTGTTTGAAGGGTGGGTGTGTTTATCCCAGTTAAGTTTATAAACTGTGATGTACTAACTCTATAAGAGATCAGCAGACATAATATCTTCTGTGAATGTACAATGATAGTGGCTGTGCATTATAGAGAAACATATGAGGATCTCAGGAACTGGAATTCACTGATTGTTACCTGCCAGGCAAGTTTGAGCCTTAACTAATTAGATTGTGATGAAGACAGACTCATGTTGCAGGGTGCTGACACAGTCTAATCTCCAGCAAAGGTCACTGTTGAGGCAGAGCATTAACAGTGACTCAGAGCTCTGGGTATCCCCAGCAGAGTGACAACATCCTATGCTAAGATAAAGTGTAACAGCAATTTGATATCTTGTTCACTTTATTGTGAGATTATTACTGTACCTGCAGGGGGATTGACTCACTAATACAGAAGTTTTATTAATCATAAGCATCAGCAGGCATTTTCCATCTCTAACTTCTATGAGCCTTTTATATCTTCTCTCTTTTACTCATTCTCTCACCTTATCATAAGGCAAAAGCAATGTACTTATTAAAAAATAACTGCCTATAGTACTTTTTATTTTCCTATAATTTTCTACTATAGAAGATTTATTCAGCTCTAGATTCTTTTGACATATGCAATAAAGTCTCCACTAGTAAATACAATTAATGCTGTACAGTACTTATTAAAGCATACTAACATAGTAAGGCTCATTAGTATCTAATTATGCTCAACTGCTCTTAAATTCAGCATATCCCTTTGGGAAACAACATGTCATAGTCCAGCAACAACAATCATCTCAATCAAAGCAATGTTTATGAAAAAATACTGTATTTGTGGTGGTAGATTGGAAAAATATTGATAATAAAAAGATACACAGTCAATAAGCATATTTGTCCATTCAACAGTAGACTAATACAGAATATATTCAGGCTCATTAGTTCAACATGTAGTGCAGTCTGTTCATATAAGAGAACTGCAGCAGTATCGCTCTTTTTATGATGTATCTGTGCATATGTTTTGCCTGCAGAAGACAGTTTTCAAGTGCTATTTATTCTTATGTAACTATGACATTGCAAATATGATATACAAGTTAACAATCTTTTAATGTAAGCAGGATTCTTACAATAAAACTGCTAACATCACTTGGCAACTAGACTAACAAGCCTCTATTCTGACTGTGTTATTGTTCTACGTTGAAAATTCCAGCCGTATTTTTAAAGCAGTTTGTGCACCCGAAGAGGCAGAGAGCCAAGATTTTGTGATTAATGATTTTGTGTGACCAAGAAGAGATCCCTTAAAGGGCCTGACTTTTCAGGGTGGAGGGGGCTTAATATTGAAGAACCGGCACGTTTGGTGTCTCAAACTTCAGAACTAATGTATGCAGTGTAGCCATGTCGGTCCCAGGATGTTAGAGAAACAAGGGAGTGAGGGAACATCTTTTACTGGACCAACTTCTGTTGGTGAGAGACAAGATGTGTGGCTCAAAAGCATGTCTCTCTCATCAACAGAACTTGGGCCAATAAAAGATATTACCTCACCCACCTTGTCTCTCTACTTCAGAATTGAGGCATTCAGCATTACTAGTCACTTTGGAAATTTTAACCTAATAAGGTGCATGTAAGTGGCACAGGTGCCCTTAGTATTTGTGAATTGTGTGCCTGGTCAAGTGGTTAAGCACCCAACTGGGATTTTCAGAATAGGTAGGTGTGTTGGGTGCAGGAGGAGTAGGGAAAGGGCACTTTGCCAGAGTTAGGCACTGAAATTAGATCAATCTAGTATATGTCTATATGGGCAGGCGCTGGTTCACGTTCCTACCCTGCAAGTGATACTGCTTATGGGAACATTAGAAAGTATCTGCTGAGGAAGGAAAAGGGTTAGTGCAAGAAACACAAAGACAAACATCTGGGTCACTGGGGTAGCTGAATTAGGGGTTGTGGTGCCACCACCAGAGGTGGTCACTGAACTACTCATGCATGAATGGTTTTCCAGGTAGCCTGCATGCATCTAGAGACTAGGTGAAGAGCCAGCTGATTTGCAGACTCCCTCAGGTAAACTTGTCAGGGTCTCCACTACAGTATGCAGAAGCCAACCACACTACACGGACGTTCTGTACACATCCAGGCCCAGTTTACCAATTCTGCGAGTACCATCTGTTCTTTATCCTTTGCTGAGCTTCTGCCTAGGCACCTAAGTTAGTGCAAGACACCAGCATTTCATTCATTAGATGCAAAACTACTTGAGCAGGTAGTGCTGTGCCCAGCCTGGCACGTTCTACAGGACCAGAGGCTGAACACGGTCCCGGTGTTGTAGCAGAGAGACCTGTTGCTCTTCCTTGAGGATGGAGGTGACTGCCGCAGAATGCTGTGATGCGGTGTTGACAGTGTGTTCCCCCTACACATACCCCCTCAGGTCCAAAGGGAGCTGGGACTACTTTTCTTTTGGGGGCTGAAGGGTTGGTGAGGGTAGAGTCAGCCCATAAAGAGCCCCCAAGAAACTGGGTTCCATGTGGCACAGAACTGCACAGTACCCACACAAGCTTCCCAAATCCTGCTCCTTCCCCATCCCATGCAGACTTGGAACCACAGCAGTTCTGCTGCAGGATAGTCCTTCACACCAGAGGAAGGAGGATTAGGATTTACCATCTAAATAGGCTCTAGACAATAAACAGTTCAGCCATGTCAATAGGCATATCTGGGATAATCCACTATTGCATTCTGGATACAGTATGTGCAAAATGCATCAGCATATTCAAGATAGACTGATCTCTAAAATGTGGATTTTTTTTAAATGTAAAAAAAAAACCACACCTTGATGGAGAAGAGGTGTGGGAGACATTTGCTCTGGGAGCTACTTGCGCCAGCCAGAATTTTCACAGAAAAATTAACTCCTGTTCATGTTGGATAGAATGTTGCCAGACTTAACATTTTCACAAACTCTTCAAAAACTGACAATGATAACTTTTAAAATGCCACTGATCTCTCAAAAAAACTCAAACCCTAGTGTGGCAGAAGCACCCCCTCATGGCATGGTAATCCACTGCAGCAGCTCTCCTCCCTTCTTTCTGGTGGACCCCAGCTGCCTTAATGCCCACCAACATATGCCTGGTAATAAAGCAAACTAGCAATTTATGTCAGGTCTATCCTCCCACAGTTAGACTCTGCCCTGTCTTCAGTCTTGCCAGCATAGCTGGGCAGGGTTGATTGAACCTACAGCAGCTTTACCCTTCTTAGCAGGGTGGGTTTCCTGCAGCCCATCATACTGAAATTAATAAGGAATTTCAGAAGGAGATTAAGAGATCTGTATACAAATTCAAAAAGCATTAAAAGATAGAACCATAATCTGTAGGAAGATGGAATGTTGAGGTAATGGGCTAGGTCAAGCTTAATGAGACAGAATTAATGGGGGAGAAATACTGAGCAATTTAGATGGGAGAAAATAAACAGGGAGTAGTTGTATGTAATGACAGAGAGCCAAGTCCTGCTCACCTCACTCAAATAAAACTCCTATAGATTGAATGGAAATTGTGAATAAATGAAGTAAGCAGGATTTGATCCACAATGTTGGCCTGATCTTCCTCCCATTGTATTCAGCGGGGTTTCATTAGAAGTGGGATTGGAGCCTTCCATGAGTAATTGAAATGATCTTCTGGGAGAAGTTCAAGTGAGGGAGAACAAAAGCAGGGTCTGAAATGCAGTATTATAAAGGGAACAGAATATTAGACAAGCAATAAAATGTTAAGATATAAAATACATGTAAGAGGGTTGTGAAAAAGAAAAATCCCCTCAAGGCAATGATAGATTTCAAGTAGCTACCCATGCAGTGAAGTGAGAAACATTAAGTGGAAGGAATAAATCAGGCAGTAATATACCTTACACAGAATGTGAAAGGAAAATTGGAAAAGGAGCAAGGCTTGGTTTAATTTTGAGTAACACAGAAGACATGCTTGGAGAGTACACTGGAGGTGGAGGAGTAGTTAAGCAACAGAAACCATAAACAAGTAATGTTTGTAATTAGGACCAAAATTACATTAAATAGGTGGAAATAAAGGGACTAAACTGAGCAGAGCAAATTTTGTAGGAATAGAGAAAATGCTGGGTGGAACTGGATGGGATAAAGCAATGAAGGGAAAGGATACAGAAGGGAAATGAGAAGTACTCAAGGATAATTAATATATGCCCAAGAGTTATGTGGCTCATCTAGCAATGAATAAACTACAAGCTAAAATAGACTAGCTGATGAACAAGGAAGCACAAAAGTAATCAAGAGTAAGGAAATGGCAGTAGGGAGGTCTGGAAAGATTATAGAGTTAAACTGAGAGCACGCATGCACACACAGGGAGAGTCAGATGATGAGAATAAAAAGAAGATCACACAAAAGGTTAACACAAAGCCTTTTAAAGTTAATAACAGGCTGACAATGTTTGCTTATTATGCCCCGCCCTGTTCCAGGTGTTGAGCCTGATGAGAAAGGATTCAGTGGGTTTTACTGACTCTGCAGCAGGTGACTCATTACCCCACACAGATAGAAAGAGAAGGATTTTTCTAGGATGTGAGCTAAGTAGTTCTGAGGTAGGAACTGTTAAAATGTAATGGCACAAAAAGAAAATAAAATATTTTCCTACTTTTTCATTTGTTTACTTTGTGCATTGGACAGCACTTGAATAATCCAGTTCACTGATTTCTTAACCGTAAACACTCTTCCCCGGGCTCTGCAAAAAAGGTATTTATCAACAATAGCATCAGCAAAGATGAAACTGAAGAGGTAGCAGGCAAAATGCATAATGTAGAGAAGTTTAAATGATATATGCTGAGAAAGTTAGGCACAGAGTAAATACAAGTTATCCTCCAATTGAGCACCATGAAGTTACTGAGTGAAATATCATGACATCACTTAGATGTAAGATGGTCAGATCCCACTAAGTCACCAGCCATAAAACTGAAAAGTTGTCATTTGTGAAAAGTTGGAAGTGAGAAAGCTAATGCCACTGAAAAAATGTCGATAAACTCAAGAAAGGCCTGAACTGGCTGGTTTAGGGAATGAGGAGAAAAGTCTGCCCTGCAAGGTTGGAGGGTCCCAGAACCTGGGCTCTAGACCAAGCCTGAATGTCTACACTGCAATTAAACAGCCCGTTACCCCGAGCCCCAGTCAGCTGGCATAGGCCAGCCACAGGGTGTCTAATTGACATACCTTACGTGGTTGCTTCTTACATTAATTTTGCTCCAGTTTTCAAATATAGAACACCATGATGGTCATTTAAGAAGGGAGAGACTCATTCCCTACCCAAGAGGATGCTAATTCTTCTCCCTTCCCTAGTCCATCCAATAATGGCCCTTTTCTTATTGAGGACATGAGATTTTCAGTTTACAGCTTCAAGAATTGTAACATTTCAGCCTTTTGAACATATGGCTGTTTACGCTAAGGGCCACTGATTTAACAGGATCTGACTATGCACAGAGCCCCATGGCACAGGATGATATATCATGCAGTAATTTGCAAGTTAACTCACTAATGTAAAAAGACTGAGGTAAAAAGCAAGAAGATAGTCAGTGATCTAGGGCAAAACCCCTAAAACCACTGGTACGGAGCTTAATAGATTTGAAAATATATCATACATAAGCCAAGAAATCAAATATAAACTGGAGAAAACAGCTCTAGTGTAAATAAGGTCATATTTTGACTAATGGGCAGAGTTCTGGTCACCTTATTTATAGAGGTGGACAAACCCCATTGGCTGACATCGGACACTAGGTGTTTTTGGATGTCCGCCTGTTTCTTCCATTATTAATTCTGTGCCTGAGGGCAAATGCCAGTAGTGCTCATTTTAGTTTTTGCCTCCTGCTGCCATTTCAGCTGTCAGAGAGGCAGCAAGAGTCAAAAATGAAAGGAGCCACCTTAAAGAAATGTGGTGCCACTATGTCATTTTTAAACTGACAGCTCAGAGAAAGAAAAAAGGACTTTCATTTTCAACTCCCACTGCTGCTTTGACAGAGAAAGACATTCACCCATGTTTGAATGCTGGTGGGAGGCAAAAATGTAAAACTGTGGCAGTGTTTGTAAGTCAGCTTTTCCTGCCCTAAGGAAGTATAAGCTGATTTGAGACAACTAGAAATCTAACCTTTGCTTACCATGTGGCAAAAAAAAGAAAAATATGTCCACCTGACCTTAATGCAACAGAAGTAGATTATGCTGTAGAATATAAGTGAATGCAGTGATACAGGAATTCAAAGATTTTAGTTCATCAGAAGTAAGAAATGCTACTAGAGCAGATCTGTGTTCCATAAGAAAATGGTAGTTAAGAAGAAATTTCACTATGTGTCTATAATAAATCGATGAAAGGGGTGGGGGGAAGAAATACTCATTTTGCTAGTGCAAATACAAAAAAAAAAATCCCCAAAACATGGCCTCAGAAATTAAGCTAAAAAAGAATAAGCACAAAAGAGCATGAGGAACATTTCTTCCACATAGTGTAGATAATATAATAGGATATAAAAGGCAAAATATTTATGCTAGTGGAAGGAAAAGGACTATGGGATGAAGAGACTAATTGAAAGATAGGAGTGTATCTATGAAAGATCCTCCTGCCATACCAAACAGTCTTGCTCCTATGTAATATTTACAAGAGACAGAAATTATCCATCACCCTACTCCTTTATCCAGTTCTTCATTTAGAGATTATCCCTTATATAAAGCTATGGTGCCCTGACTCCAAATTAATTGGAAGCAATAACATTATTCATGCTGATGAAGTTAATCCAATATCATTTAAAACTTTTTACACTATTGTTAAACTTGTATTCTTGTTTTGGATCTTCACTTCCAACTGCGTCCATGACCTTGTATGCACCTGACTAGTACATGTAAAATGTTTGGCTTCCAAGGACAGCATTGTAGAGTGGGGAAAATATTGCCAAATGTACTGTTAATTGAGACTAGACAGCCAACAAAGCAGTCCTCTGAGAAACATGCATATTTACAAAAGGAAAAAAGGAAGGAGGTTGGGAGGTTTTGTGTGAGAGTCCAGAAAGCTGTGTCTTATAATGAAAGTGCCTCTTCAGCTATAATTTTAGTACCAAGCCCCTGCCACGAAGTTTAATTAATATCAGAGCCTGCCTCTGAGTGGTTTTTTTTTTTTTTTTCCATTTATAGGGTAGCAGGCTATCTCTCTTGAATTGAGCATCTGATGCAGGTTTTATTTTGTTTGCTTATAGCAGGGGTGGGCAAACTTTTTGGCTGAGAGCCACATTGGGGTTGCGAAACGGTATGGAGGGACAGGTAGAGAATGCTGTGTCTCCCCAAACAGCCTGCCCCCCGCCCCATCTGCCCCCTCCCAATTCCCTCCCCCTGGCTGCCACCTTCATAACCTCCAACCCATCCAACCCCCCCTGCTCCTTGTCCCCTGACCACCCCCTCCTGGGACCCCTCACTCCTGACTGCCCCTGGGACGCCACCCCCATCCAACACCCCTTCCCTGTCCCCTAACCGCCCCCTCCTGGGACCCCCTGCCTAGGGTTACCATACATCTGTATTTTCCCAGACACGTCTGGCTTTTTGGTTCTCAAATCGCTGTCTGGGAGGAATTTCCAAAAAGCCAAACGTGTCCGGGAAAATAGGGAGGCATGGTAAGCCTACAGTTACCTGGAGGAGCTGCGTGTCTGGGATGCTCACCCAGCCCCACCTAAATGTGTAACCCGCTGTGCGGGGCGGCGCTGCGGCTTTGATGGGCTCCAGCTGGCCAGGAAGTGATATCATTCCTCTTCCTGCCCCAGCCGGGGGTGTGGCACTGTGAGAGCGGGAGCCATGCGGGCCACTGCCTGGCCCTGGGCCCTGTTGCTGTGCTGCTCCCCTGGCCCTGGGGCTCCCGCGGCTGCTCTGCTGGCCTGGGCTGAGTCCTGCTGCTCGGCTCGGGCTGCTCCGTGCACTGCTGCCGCGAGCCACTCTCCCCGTAAGTACCCGCCACCCTGCCCGCAGCCAGCCCGTCTCCAGCCCCTACTGCACCCCCTGCCCGCAGCCAGCCATCCCCACACACACCCTGCCCTGCCTCCAGCCATCCCCACACCCCCTGCCCGCATCCAGCCCCTGCCTCCACCCATCCCTGCATCCCCTGCCTGCAGCCAGCCCCTTCCGCATCTCCTGCCCTGCCCGCACCAGCCCCGCACCCTGTGCCCTGCCTGCAGCCAGCCCCTGTCTCCAGCCCCTGCCACACCCCCCGCCCTGTCTCCAGCCAGCTCCGCACTCCCGGCCCTGCCTCCAGCCAGCCCCACACACGCCTGTCTCCAGCCAGCCCCTGCCGAACCCCCTGCCCTGCCTACAGCCAGCCCCACACACGCCTGTCTCCAGCCAGCCCCTGCCGAACCCCCTGCCCTGCCTACAGCCAGCCCCTACTGCCAGTCAGCCCATGCCCTGCCTCCAGCCAGTCCTGTACCTCCCTGCCTCCAGCCAACCCCGCACCCCATCTCCAGCCAGCCCCGCACCCCCTGCCTGCAGCTAGCCCTGCCCCATGCCCCTGTCTGCAGCTGGCCCCACATCCACTGGTGCCCTGCAGTTCCCAGGGCAGTAATCCTGCACACCTGCTTCAATGAGTGGGGCAGGGAGCAGCTGGGACCCACACATGTGAAACGGAGCTCATTTCTAGTTCAGGCCCATCTTTTTAAAAAAGAACTTTAGGTAGGGTTACCATACGTCCGTATTTTCCTGGACGGGAAAATAAGGACGTATGGTAACCCTATTTAAATATCTAAAAATGTCCAGGAGGGCAGCTGCAACACAAAGGTTACTCCCCCCCACCCCCATGGAGTGTCCTCTTTTTTGAATGTTGAAATATGGTAACCCTAGCCCTGGCCCTAACCATCACCCTGGGACACCCCCCCCCATCCACCCCCCCTCTCCTTTCGAAATGTGGCCCTGCAAACATGGGCGGAGGACTCAGGAGGAGCAGGGACAGCTGCACAGTCGGAGAGAAGCGGCGGTTTCCCCTTCAAAGTGCAGCTTCTCTCCGGCTGGCTGCACAGACGCCCGGTGCTCCTCCTCAGTCCTCTGGCCACGCTCCCGCCACCCGCACCTCCACCCAGCGCCGGCTCTGGCTTTTTTGCCGCCCAAGGCAAAAAAGCCTCCCACTGCCCTCCCTCCCCCCCCCCCCCCGCCGCCCCGGAGCACGGCAGGGGAGGGCCCCGAGCCCGGCCACGGGCCGCTCTCCCCGACCGGCCGGAGTGCTGGGGGGGGGAGGGCGGCGACCCCAGGAGGAGGGCGGCGAGCCCGGCCGGGGCTCCGCTCTCCCCGGCGGCCAGAGCACCGGGGGAGGGCGGCGAGCCCACTGCAGCTCTGCTCTCCCCAGCAGCCGGAGCACCATGCCGCCCCAAGCACAAGCTTGGTGGGCTGGTGCCTGGAGCCGGCCCTGCCTCCGCCTGCTCCCCTGCCCCTGCAGTGCAGCCCCTCCCTCCCTGTGGGGGATGTGACAGTGCTGAGCTGCCTGAGTGCCCAGCCCTGAGGCCCCCTGTTGTTGCGGGGGGGGGGTGCCAGGGCACCCTGTGTTCACCCCTGAGCCACGCTGCCTGGCTGGAGCCAGCCACACCATCTCACTGCTGGCACGGTGAGCTGAGGCTGTGGGGGTGGGGGGGGACAGCAGGGGAGGGTCCAGGAGCTCAGGGGCCGGTCAGGACGGTCCCGCAGGCCGGATGTGGCCCACAGGCCATAGTTTGCCTACCTCTGGCTTATAGCGATTCTGAAAGGCCAGTTCCTTTAAGAATGTTTTATTTCCTTTTTTTTTATTCCTTACATTTGATAGCTTCACATGCAAAATTCCTACAAGCTGAACTCTCCCTGCTATTCCCCAAGACACCCAACTGCTGCCATGAGGCCAATTATCCAAAAACAATACCCCAAGGTCAGTCTTTTGCACTGGTCTGTCTTTCAAGTCTCATTTCTACCCAGTATCCCAAGACAAATGGCCATTCCACAACTTTATCCTACTGTGCTGGCTTTCTGCCTGGATAGTCTCTTGCTTTTAGTGCTACTGGGCAGGAACTGATCCAACCTCCATTGAAATTAATAGAAGATTTTCCATGGATAAGGCCTCAAAGGTCTATTTATCGCAACTGTTCATTATCACCATATTTAGCCTACAATTAGGCATCTTTGATTCCTTGTTTGATCCCCGATGCATAGAGCTAGTACCCTAAGTATTCCACAGTTGCAGAATTTGCTACAGAATTCATCCCTTGCTGCAGAATTGTGCTCCAAAATCTCAGCTTTCATTAATATATATATATATTTCTAGCCCTTGCTGTTGCAAGAAAAAGCCTGGTGACACAAACCAAGCATAAACAGATGTAATGGTTTCTTTAGAGGTTTGCTGACAGCATGAAACAATAGCAATTTCTTTCATACCAACGGGCTATTGACTCAAGCCTTACAATGACAATATGGGGCAATATGAAAACTAAAACATGTAGGATCCTGTTAAATAAACTTTAATGTAACAATAAGTTATATGGTGGCTATTGTATTGATTGCACTATTCATTTTCATATTTCATTCAACCACCTCATTTAAGAACATTTATCTGAAGCTGGTGCATAACTTCCAAAATTTCTACCAGAATGCAACAGCATCTAAGAGCCTTGTGCAGCAGAATTTGAGTCCAGCTTGCGGAGTGTATAGAGCGTACGGTAAAGAATGTTACTGCAGGGCTTGTATTCAGCCAGTATGCACCAGTTACAGCATACCAGTACCTCCTTCATGCTGCCGCCTTATTCTCCAGAATCTAAGCTTTCATTAAAAAAGTCTATGGTTGCAGAGATAGCCTTGAATCTCAGATAGTAACTCAGAGGTGTTAGCTGTCCCATTAATCTCAATGGGAACCAAAGCTCAGATACTTTAAATGATAACAGTGTCATTGGGTATCAACTATTTCACTGTTCAAAGCATGTGAGAAAGGAGAGGGAGGATTTTATTATGAATATCTGCACAATCTGTGAGTGATAGCTCATTTTAGCAGCACTGACCAATTGGAGTACTCTGTCCAATACTGGGTGCCATGCTTTAGGAAAGCTGTGGATAAACTGAAGGGAGTCCAGAGGAGAGCAACAAAAATGACCAAAGGTTTAGAAAACTTGACCTATGAAGAAAGGTTAAAAAATTGGGCATGTTTAGTCTTGAGAAAAGACTGAGCTGGGGACCTGATAACAGTCTTCAGATATGTTAAGGACTGTTTTAAAGAGGACTGTGACCAACTGTTTTGGATTCTTTGACCATGGGATAGTGTTCCAAAAAGAAGGAGTGCTAGGCAGAGATGGGCTCCCCCTAATGAAGAGAGGGAAGAGCATCTTCACAAGCAGGCTGGCTAACCTAGTGAGGAGGGCTTTAAACTAGGTTCACCGGGGAAAGGAGACCAAAGCACTGAGGTAAGTGGGAAGTGGGATACCGGGAGGACGCATGAACAGGAGAGCGCAAGAGGGGAGGACTCCTGCCTCATACTGAGAAAGCAGGACGATCAGCGAACTATCTTAAGTGCCTATACACAAATGCAAGAAGCCTGGGAAACAAGCAGGGAAAACTGGAAGTCCTGGCACAGTCAAGGAATTATGATGTGACTGGAATAACAGAGACTTGGTGGGATAACTCACATGACTGGAGTACTGTCATGGATGGATATAAACTGTTCAGGAAGGACAGGCAGGGCAGAAAAGGTGGGGGAGTTGCGTTGTATGTAAGAGAGCATTATGACTGCTCAGAGCTCCGGTATGAAACTGCAGAAAAACCTGAGAATCTCTGGAATAAGTTTAGAAGTGTGAGCAAAAAGGGTGATGTCATAGTGGGAGTCTGCTATAGACCACCAGACCAGGGGGATGAGGTGGACAAGGCTTTCTTCCAACAACTAACAGAAGTTACTAGATCACAAGCCCTGGTTCTCATGGGGGACTTCAATCACCCCAATATCTGCTGGGGGAGCAATACAGTGGTGCACAGACAATCCAGGAAGTTTTTGGAAAATGTGGGGGACAATTCCCTGGTGCGAGTGCTAGAGGAACCAACTAAGGGCAAAGCTCTTCTTGACCTGCTGCTCACGAACCAGGAAGAATTAGTAGGGGAAGCAAAAGTGGATGGGAACCTAGGAGGCAGTGACCATGAGATGGTCAAGTTCAGGATCCTGACACAAGGAAGAAAGGAGAGCAGCAGAATACGGACCCTGAACTTCAGAAAAGCAGACTTTGACTCCCTCAGGGAACTGATGGGCAGGATCCCCTGGGAGAATAACATGAGGGGGAAAGGAGTCCAGGAGAGCTGGCTGTATTTTAAAGAATCCTTATTGAGGTTGCAGGAACAAACCATCCCAATGTGTAGAAAGAATAGTAAATATGGCAGGCGAAACAGTGAAATCCTTGCTGATCTTAAACACACACAAAAAACACAATCTTCCACTTAAAAGAAGTGGAAGATTGGACAAATGACCAGGAGGGAGTATAAAAATATTGCTCAGGCATGCAGGAGTGAAATCAGGAAGGCCAAATCACACTTGGAATTGCAGCTAGCAAGAGATGTTAAGAGTAACAAGAAGGGTTTCTTCAGATATGTTAGCAACAAGAAGAAAGTCAAGGAAAGTGTGGGGCCCTTACTGAATGAGGGAGGCAACCTAGTGACAGAGGATGTGGGAAAAGCTAATGTACTCAATGCTTTTTTTGCCTCTGTCTTCACAAACAAGGTCAGCTCCCAGACTGCCACACTGGGCAGCACACCATGGGGAGGAGGTGACCAGCCCTCTGTGGAGAAAGAAGTGGTTCAGGACTATTTAGAAAAGCTGGACAAGCACAAGTCCATGGGGCCAGATGCACTGCATCTGAGCGTGCTAAAGGAGTTGGCAGATGTGATTGCAGAGCCATTGGCCATTATCTTTGAAAACTCATGGTGATCAGGGGAGGTCCTGGATGACTGGGAAAAGGTTAATGTAGTGCCCATCTTTAAAAAAGGGAAAAAGGAGGATCCGGGGAACTACAGGCCAGTCAGCCTCACCTCAGTCCCTGGAAAAATCATGGAGCAGATCCTCAAGGAATCAATTCTGAAGCACTTAGAGGAGAGGAAAGTGATCAGGAACAGTCAGCATGGATTCACCAAGGACAAGTCATGCCTGACTAACATAATTGCCTTCTATGATGAGATAACTGGCTCTGTGGATGAGGGGAAAGCAGTGGATGTGCTATTCCTTGACTTTACCAAAGCTTTTAATATGGGCTCCCACAGTATTCTTGCCAGCAAGTTAAAGAAGTATGAGCTGGATGAATGGACTATAAGGTGGATAGAAAGCTGGCTCCATGTCTAGTTGGCAGCTGGTATCAAGCAGAGTGCCCCAAGGGTCGGTCCTGGGGCCGGTTTTGTTCAATATCTTCATTAATGATCTGGAGGATGGCATGGACTGCACCCTCAGCAAGTTTGCAGATGACACTAAACTGAGAGGAGTGGTAGATACGCTGGAGGGTAGAGATAGGATACAGGGGGACCTAGACAAATTAGAAGATTGGGCCAAAAGAAATCTGATGAGGTTCAATAAGGACACGTGCACAGTCCTGCACTTAGGATGGAAGAATCCTATGCACTGCTACAGACTAGGGACTGAATGGCTAGGTAGCAGTTCTTCAGAAAAGGACCTAGGGGTTACAGTGGACGAGAAGCTGTCAACAGTGAGCCCTTGTTGCCAAGAAGGCTAATGGCATTTTGGGCTGTATAAGTAGGGGCATTGCCAACAGATCGAGGGATGTGATCATTCCCCTCTATTCTGCATTGGTGAGCCCTCATCTGGAGTACTGTGTCCAGTTTTGGGCCCCACACTACAAGAAGGATGTGGAAAAATTGGAAAGAGTCCAGTGGAGACCAACAAAAATGATTAGGGGGCTGGAGCACATGACGTATGAGAAGAAGCTGAGGGAACTGGGATTGTTTAGTCTGCAGAAGAGAAGAATGAGGGGGGATTTGATAGCTGCTTTCAGCTACCTGAAAGGGGGTTCCAAAGTGGATGGATCTAGAGGTTTTTAAGGTCAGGCTTGACAAAGCCCTGGCTGGGATGATTTAGTTAGGGATTGGTCCTGCTTTGAGCAGGGAGTTGGACTAGATGACCTCCTGAGGTCCCTTCCAATCCTGATATGCTATGATTTTATGCTTCTATGTTCTCCGTGTCCACTCAAGGGAGGACAAGAAGCAATGGGCTTAATCTCCAGCAAGGGAGATTTAGGTTTGATATTAAAAAAAAAAACTATCCTTACAGCTAGAAAGTTAAGTACTGGAATAGGTTTCCAAGGGATATTGTGGAATCCCCATCATTGGAAGTTTTTAAGAACAGGTTGGACAATCACCCGTCATGGTTTAGGCTTACTTGGTCCTAGCTCAGCACAGGGGGCTGGACCATGACCTCTCAAGGTCCCTTCCAACCCTACATTGCTGTAGTTTTAAGATTGGAAGATATGCCTGTGAAGAATGTAGGAATTATCTGCATTAATTTTATGATTATGTGATTATACATGGGTTTGATGAATAATGTTTGTTAAGTATTAAAGTGAGATCTAGTTACTTTTTAGGTTGCAAGAATCAAGTTAATGATTGTAGACAACTTTAACAGGCTGGTGCTCAATTGGACATTACCAGGAATCCACCATATGAAACTTACCCTCAACCCCACTGCAGAATGCATAAGCCAATCTGGTCAGATGAGTACCTTGTTCCAAACCCCAGGATATCCTAAAGTCGGGATTTTGAAGGGTACCTGGTCAAGTAGAACCTATTTCAACTGCCAAGGAAAGGCTAATTTTAGGTGAGATGATATGCATATAGGCTTGTTATTTTTAACCCTGTTCTCTCTGCTTCTTAAATTTCTATGAACAAATGCATCACTTAGGGTACGTCTTCACTACCCACCGGATCAACGGATAGTAATCAATCTATCGGGGATTGATATATTGTGTCTCGTTAAGACGCGATATATCAATCCCCAAACGCGCTCCCTGTCGACTCCGGAACTCCACCGGAGCGAGCAACGGTAGCGCAGTCGACGGGGGAGCTGCAGCCGTCGATCCTGCGCCTTGTGGACCCCCAGGTAATTCGATCTTAGATACTTCGACTTCAGCTACGCTATTCGCGTAGCTGAAGTTGCGTATCTTAGATCAATCCCCCTTCCCCAGTGTAGACCAGCCCTTATTTTTGAAAAAGCCGTTCTCAGTCACTTCAATTCCGTGCTTCTAACAAGATCCCAAAGAAAATGCTAGAGCAAGGGCCAAATCCCTGGGACCTACTGGAGGTTAAAATGGTTGGTAAGCAGGGGGTGTTGTAACCTGGTTATCCAGTCTAAAGTGGGGTAAACTGTACAGTTCCACCCAGAGAAGTAAACGTAGAGAATTTTCAATTGATTCAAGTTCCCATAGAGACTGACAGTTGCAGCTCACCCTTGGGACTGTAATATTGCCACTTTTCCCCAAACCCAGTCAGGAAAAAAACAAACCCAAGAAACCAAGAAAAGCATGAGTCCCCCTCAAAGAGGGGTCAATTTCAAGAAGCCCAGTGCGGAATAAACCTCTCCAAAGTGAACACAAATACATGGAGCCAGCAGAGCCCATGGGTGTTGTCACATTCTGTTCCCCAAAGCAACACCCTGGCATCCCCATATTTACCACTGTCAGATAATTATGATATATTTTGTACAAAATATGCCTTGTGGGGTATTGTTCTAAATGTCTTGATCTGTTAAACATTAATGTCTCATTGGATTGTATGTGCTATCATTGTATGCAGATTTATGAATATTAACTATGTATCTGTATTTCAAATGTGGTTACACCTGGGTGATACCCAGTAGTCAAGATGCTTCCAGTCTAAACAGCTGATTGTGAAGGGTCTATTAAAGGTAATTGGCCATTAAGGGAAACAATAGGCCTTAGAAGAAGCTTATCCCCCACCTGGTGACCCTTCCTGGGAACGCTTCAGACAGCCTCTGGATAATGGTTGCTATTACTCAGCAAGGTATGCAAGGGCATGTTACCAGACCACATGACACTGAACTCCATGTTGGTACCTTTATTTTTCCACAAACTGGGCTGGGAACTTAGCTTGAAACAGAGTCTCACCATACAGCAGGAACCCTTTATAAGGTGGGGAGTGACATGATGATTTGTCTTCACTCCCCCACAATTCAACAGCTGAAAGAACCTCTGGAAGACAAAGGACTTGGAATGTGGGAGGGGAACCCAAGCTACAAAGCAGATACAGCTTGTGCCTCAAGAATCTGTAAGCCTGCTTGTATCATCAGGGTGAGATCTCGTATTTCACGGTGAGATATTACTAATTCAGATCCTATCTATGTTAGTTTGCTGTTTTGTTCAGGGGTGGCTCTATGGTTTTTTCCACCCCAAGCACAGCAGTCAGGCGGCTTTCGGCGGCATGCCTGCAGGAGGTCTGCCGGTGCTGCACCTTCAGCGTCCCCACTGCCGAATTACCGCCAAAGCCGCGGGACTGGCAGACCTCCTGCAGGCATGCTGCCAAAGGCAGCCTGACTGCCACCCTCACAGCAACCAGCAGGCTGCCCCCTGCGGCTTGCCGCCCCAGGCACGTGCTTGCTGCATTGGTGCCTGGAGCCGCCCCTGGTTTTGTTTATTTACTAGGTCATCTGCTTTGATCTGTTTGCTATAACTTATAATCACTTAAAATCTATCTTTCTGTAGTTAATAAACTTGTTTTATGTTTTATCTTAACCAGTGTGCTTTAAGTAAAGTGGTTGGGAAAATTTCAGCTCAGCTAGCAAAGTCTTGATGCATATCTTTCCCACATTGAGGGGGAAGTGAACTATATTAATGAGCTTGCATTGTACAGATCCCTGTGCAGTGCAAGATGGTTTCATTCTGGGTTTATACTCCAGAAGGGGTGCAAGGCTGGGGAGCTGGGAAATTGGCTGGTGCTCCATTATTGATCTATGAGTGGTTTAGGTAAATCATTCAGGTTCCTCAGTTGGGTTGTGGCGCCACCTGCTGTCATGTTGGGTGATAACAGACCCTGAAGACAGTGGCTGTGTATCATTAGCAGAGCAGCATGAGAAAGGCCAACCCAGCTGAATTGTTAGGGGGCACAGTGGTTCCAATGGCTCCCAGACTGCACCCCGGGGGTACAACCAGGCACAGGTGTATTTGGGGGAAGCTGAGCTCAAGGAGTCCAGAGAATATGCATGATCATATTTTGAACATTTTCACAATCTACTGCTAATATTGTCTTCTGTGAGCAAAGCTTATTTTATGACTGGTGCTTGCAAGAGTACCACCACTTTCCCTCCCCCTCTCCCCCACACCCCTGCAATTTGGCCTCTGGATGCCAGTACTCCAGAGAAGCAGAGCGGTTTATAGAAAGCTGGATCAGATATGGAAGGACTTTCTGGGGTCACAGAAGGGGGAGAATTCAGGTTTGGAGGAACAATTGTTTCAGAAGTAGATCTCAGAAAGGACTAGTGAAGAACTTAGGTATCTTCAGATGCAGTTGGGTGGGGGGAAATGGAAATAGGTTGGTCTTAAGTAATAGCTTTAGGAAAGATTCTTACTATTGTGAAGTAGTGAAAGCTAGGTGTGAAAGTTAACTTTTTAATCCTCAACTTTCTAATCCAAACTCTTGGAAATTTCTGATTGGGTTCAGTCTGGCCTGTTTCACCCATGCCACCATCTTACTCATTTACCCTGAATTTTGTACTTGTATTGTTGTTCCATTGACATTCAATGAGATTTTAGCTCATAAGGGCTAGATCTACAAAGGGACTTAGCACCTAACTCCAGCAGTTAGGCACCACTGGCATTTACAAAACCTCTGGTGAGCTGCTACCAAGCCCTGCCGGCACCTATATTTCCATCAGAGTCCAGACAGCAGGTTGCTCAGTGCCCTAGTTCAAGCCTAAGCTCCTGAGGGATTTTCAAACTAGACATTTGCCTATCTTGCCTGCGGAGCCCTTAGCATTTTTCACTGGCTAGCTTAGGTGGCTTCTTCCTCAGCTTGCTGGCTTCTGTAAATCCCTTCTTAGGCACCTTATTCTCCCCATGCACTGTATGGGAGCCTGGGTGCCTAAATCAGAGACGAGGATACCATTGGGCAGCAGGGTGCCTAGGGGTTAGGCATTGCAATGCCTAATTACTTTTGTAACTCTAGGCCTAAGTGCCTAAATCACTTTGGAATTAGGATTTAGCCATCTAACTCACTTAGGACCAGATTTTTAAAGGTATTTCTAAACCTAATATGCAGATGGGTGCTTTTGAAAACCCCAGGAGATACCTATCTGCATATTTAGGTGCTGAAATGCCTTTAAAAATCCAGCCCCAACATCTTGCCATGCTGAGTAGAGCAATATCTAAATTTGTTTAAAGATCTGGGCCCAAGTCAATAGTCAGTCTGTGCTCTGCTGCTAGTAATAGCAAAAAAGAGGAAGAAAATATTGACACAATATTGTTTGCTGACATTGCATAGACATGATAAGAACTTTAACTCACATGATGCAAACATTTCATAGTATTACTGATGCCTAGCAGCATTTTTCTGATTGACTAGAAGTTGGCTCATGATCTATATACTCTATATACTGTTTTACAGGAACAGCATGAATCTCTGGTAGCAAACCTCCAGTAAATTCTATCTCTTTGTTTTCTTCATCCTTGATTGTTGAAACCCTAATTATTTTAAATCTTATTTCTATAGTTCTTTTTTCAAATATAAACACCTTCACTTTCCACTTAATCTCAGGTGATTTCATCATGATTTCCACTTATTAATAACAAATTTGCCAGCTCTGGACCTCATCTTGTAAACTCTCCTGCACAGAAGTAATCCTAGTAGTTTTAAGGGGACTATCCCTGGAAGTAAGAATTACTTACTTGAGTGAGGTTTGCGAGATCAGGCTTATGTTTGGCAAATTGGTCAGATTCTGTTATTAAAAATAAGTGACATATCAATTGGCAGATCAGTGGTATAAAATAACTTCAGTAATATTGAGCCCAATCCATCCATGGTATAACTCCTGTGATTAAACTGCTGAGCAGTAATAGGTCCGCAGAAACCACTGACACAACAGTTAAAGGTCAATCAGCTGCTGATCTTTTCCGCTGGCTGAAGAGGGCAATAGCTGGAGCCAGAAGGGAGCAGTTTGTGGCATCTAGGAGTGGGTTACAGTGGTGTCCAGGACCCTGGGAGGAGCACTGTGCTGAAGGCAGTTGGGGAGTGCATATTGACATGTAACAGATGTTAGAGCCCATATAACCTTACCAGTTGAGTGCCTATAACACTTGCCTAAGGTTGGTATATCTAGAGCTTTAGAGGGTACACAAGGTCTTCCATACACCATAAGGAGTCAATGATTACCCTCCATATTTCTTCAAGAGCAGGGCAATCCTTCCACAGCACAGACTGGGCCCATAGAATGCCATCTTGTGAGGGGGGATAGCCATGCCACAGAAGCAGCTTAGTCCACCTTTTTTGGGTAGAGATCCAAATGCAGAGGGTTCCTCATGTGTATGGATATTGGAGGGATATTTGGTCTTGCTATGGATGAATTAGGTCACATAAAAGAATCCTCTGCTTCCCTGAACTTTATCTAAAACTGGAACTGAACTAAACCTTTGAGTGATTGTTAAATATTTCCCCATTATTCTTCCTTTCAATGTATTGCTCTTTTTCTGGGTTTCAGCCAGACCTCAAAGTGTAAGCTGCAAACTATGGTGGGGGGAGGGAATAAATAAAAATACAATATGACACAGGGCTTTCAGGGGTTGTTTGAGAATATGGAACGAACTCCCCCAGGAACTAAGTATCACAAACCTCACCTCTTTCCACTCCAAGAACAAGGCATATTTCTTTGACCTAGCCCTCTAACATGAACACATAGCAACAGGTATATATATTTAGCTAACAAACAAACAAACAAACAAAAAAACAGTAAAAAAACAAGATGATACAGTACTCCACTCCACACATTTCTGCCTCTGGGGAGAGGCTGAGAAAACAAACATGTGACAGAGGGTTAGTCACGTTGCTGAATGCAGCACTGCAAGGCGCTCAGATAGTATGCTGATAAACACAGTATAAAACCCTATATAGAATAGATTGGACCTTACTGAGGTCAGTATAATACTGGTATGTTTGAAACAGCAGTACTTAAATATATTGTAATAACACTGCTCTACAGCCAAAATGCTTCTGAAATAAATGTAGTCAAACTTTACTAATTCTGGGTCACTGAGAACTAAAATTATGCTTAAAATTGTTGATTGGCTCTAGTTTTCAAGATATGCTATTGGGTCAGTATATACAACCCTTGACTTGGGAATGGCGGAGGATAAGTAAGTTATAAAGGGAAGGGATCTCAATTTAAACCAGAAATGACTAAAATACATCTTTGACTGGCTCTATGAATAAATCTATGACTGGGTTTGGACAGTACTTGCTTTTTAGGCAAAACAATGAATGATGCAATCTGAAGCTGGTATTGCTTCATACATGATATGAATTGCATCATTTTATTCCTACAAGTCATGGATGATGCAATCATAACGAAGCTTACATCACTCTGCTGAACAAATTGCCCTATATCAGCTCTAGAAATCATACAGTGTTGTGCTCTCTTATTTGTCAGTGTTTGATTTTGCAAAGGGACACATTTCTGTTTAGCCAAAGTGAGCAGAGATGCCTCGTACTTGTGTGAACAGTGCAGATAATTTCTATGTTTGTGGTGAAGTGACTTTTGCATCACAAAAGCGCAGTATAACCACTATGGTTAAGAAAGTCTATCACCTTTATTTTGGCTGCAAAATTGGAGATCAGGACAAGAGGTGGGCCCCACACATATGCTGCAACACTTGTGCAACAAATCTTCGCCAGTGGTTGAACAGGAAAAGGAAATCTATGCCTTTTGCAGTGCCAATGATTTGGAGAGAGCCAACAGATCATACCAGCAATTGTTACTTCTGCATGCTGCCTCCAGTTGGGAAAGGTGTGTCAAAGAAGAAAAAGTGGACGGTGCATTATCCAAACATTCCATCAGCTATACACCCAGTACCCCACGGAGAAGGACTGCCGGTTCCTGATGCATCAGAATCTTTCTCACTTGAGTCAGACGAGGAAGAGGATGAAACTTCTGGTCCTGAAACATCTATGTCACAGGACCCACATTTTCTCCCATCCTCGTCCTCTGAACCATACCTCATAACACAAGGTGAACTGAATGACCTTGTCAGGGATTTGGAACTACCCAAGAGTAAGGCAGAGCTGTTGGGCTCCAGTGGAATCTCCTGGCAGGTGATGTTAGGGTTTCCATGTTCCATGACCGTCAAAAGGATCTTGTCCCATTCTTCTTCATGGAAGGTGATCTTGTAGCCTGCAAGAACATCGATGATGTGATGGCAGCCCTCAACATCGTTCACAATCCAGATGAGTGGAGACTGTTCATTGATTCATCGAAGACGAGTCTTAAAGCTGTTTTACTGCATAATGGCCATGTTTTGCCATCAATTCCACTTGGTCATGCAGTCCATATGAAGGAAACCTATGACAACATGAAACAACTTTTGAGGTGCATAAACTATGACCAACATCAGTGGCAGCTTTGTGGTGATTTGAAGGTTGTTGCTCTCTTGCTTGGTCTGCAGACTGGATACACAAAGTACTGCTGTTGTATCTGCGAATGGGATAGTCGTGCAAGAGATTCCCACTACATCAAGAAAGATTGGCCACTCCGACAGTCATTGGAGCCTTGGAGGAAAAGTGTTCAGCATCCACCACTTGTTGAATCAAGGAAGATTTTGTTACCACCCTTACACATCAAGCTGGGTCTGATGAAGAACTTTGTCAAGGCCATTGACAAAACACAAGCAGCTTTCAAGTACCTCCGTGGAAAATTTCCAAGGTTAAGTGAAGCTAAGATAAAGGAAGGTATCTTTGTTGGTCCTCAGATTCGTGAACTTCTTCGAGATGATGCATTTGACCATGCACTGCGTGGCAAGGAAAAGACGGCATGGAAAGCCTTCCAGTTAGTGGCAATAAATTTTCTCGGAAACAATAAGGCAGAAAACTACAGGTTGTTGGTAGAAAACCTCCTCAAGGCATATAAAAGCCTTGGTTGCAACATGTCACTAAAGATACATTTTTTTCACTCTCATCTAGATTTTTTTCCACCGAACTGTGGAGCAGTGAGCGACGAGCACGGCGAGCGATTTCACCAGGATATTGCAACAATGGAGAAATGCTATCAGGGCAAATGGAGTCCATCAGTGCTTGCAGACTATTGCTGGACAGTGCCAAGAGATGCTCCATTTAATGAATACAAGAGGCAAGCCAAGAAGCGCCGAGTAGACACTGAATAGGACTAAACTATGTACATAATAGTTTTTTGCCTTTTGTTTCATAATAAATTTTATGTATATAACCCTTTTGCTGATTTTTAAAGTGTTACATAAACAGGACAGGTGAAATATTATCATGTAAAGCAACCATAAACACATGAAAAGACCTAGGTTTACAATTTATGATTACAACTCTACTATCTACACAATATACATAGACATAAAATGTGAAAACTTAAATATCTTAGAAACAGTAGCCAATCAGTTGTTTTAATTTTCATATTTGAATTCAGCACATCAAAATACATAATAAATAGCACATTTTATCTCTGAAGCAGATGACTTCTCAAAAATTGTAGATCAGTGTAATAAATGTTTCTATAGCACCTTTCATCCCAAATGATCCCAGTTTTAGAAGTCTTGTTCAGGCACACACTAAAATAAAGCCACTTAAGGCTGGAACACAAACACATTTCACAACATTTTACAATATGGTGATGAGTACAATATCAATCTGATATTGCAGGGAACTTATTTAAAAAAAAAAGTGGGGAGAATTGGGCCAGGTCTAGAAGTTCCTGTGAGAAGTCTTATATCTTTAATGACCAAATAAGGATCTCAATTCAAAGACCTCAGTTTTGTACATCTTTCTTTCAGATATGTACAAGAGATTCCAGCAACAAAGTAATTAATGTTACTTCCATATTAATAGTTAATTTCTAATTAAGCCAGAAAAAAGCCCATATTAAAACTAATCTGCAATTTTGTAGCATTTACTGGTCAATGTATGCCACAATTTACTGAGAAATTATACCAGACACATTGTCTACTGAGGCATTTTTCTTTGTACGGAAGTCTGGAGTCTGCATAAGTGCTGAAAGCCTTCTAAAAATGTTCTTGGTCTCAGAATATTTAAAGTCCATTGTATCTTTATTATCCCAGAAAGTAGAACCTTGGGAACACGTGATTGTTTATTTAGTATACTCATACTTGACTAATACATATAGAAAAACATACACATTCTTTGAGCAATCCAAATGAAGATAGTATTTTTTGGAATCATATGTTATAAGTAATATTTCTAGGAACTAAAGATATAATTGATATGCTTATTTTTAGTCAGTTTTAAATATGTGAGGACATAAAACTGTTGCACAATTTAGTTGCTATCTTTCTCTGTAAGCTTCCAGGCAGTAAGACAAAGATAGCATTAGCAAAGTTTTACTATTTTAAATCAGTTGGATTTAAAGCTTCTGTGGTAAGTTTCAACTGCTGTGATGGGTTTGATGAAAATCTTAAAAGCAATTGAGTACTCTTTCATGCATTGTTGACTTTCATGCATTTGTATCACACATTTCACTTTGAAGGCTCTTTACTTGGGAGGCTTTGAACTGCCATTGTTATGCTAAACCTCCTGTATTTTCAGATAACAAATTAACTTTTCAAGGATTCAGTCGTCTGGAAATCAGAAAGTTACTTAAGAGGTTTAGTTCCAGGAATACAATAAGACCCCCAACCCTTAATTATTGGGAGCAATCTTTATTTGCTAATTGTCCTAATTGTCCATATAAACACAGTTCTGTTCATTAGAGTTCTTCAAACAGATAGTCTAAGCTACTTGTGTGGATTAGTTTGACATTTGTTTTCATGGAATTTTATGGATAATTTGATTTTGGTTTTGAAAGTTGGTGGTGAAAGCTAAGGCCTTTGCTGTATTTACCTCTGTGGATCTGTGTCTTGTAGCTACTCTTGTGCAGTTATTGACATGGTGTGCTTATCCCTTTTAGTTTTGTTGTTAGTCTCTTCAGTGGTAAAATGTTTTCTTTTAATAGACTCATAGACTTTAAAGTCAGAATGGTCCATCATAATCATCTAGTCTGACCTCCTGCACATTTCAGGCCACAGAACCTCATCCACCCACTCCCACAAATTAAGGATCCAAAATCCTGTGAGGTGGTGATTGTTTTCAACTCCCATCGAAGTCAATGGGAGTTGAGGGGGCATAGCACATTGCAGGAGTCACCAGACTCAGGACTGGGCTCTGACTCACTTAGGAAGATATTGAGGGCTTACTTCACACAAACCAGTTTTTACATAGGTGATTTACACCAACATAACTCAGAGGAGACAGACTCACAATTTCAGTTTCTCTTATATAACATGGATTTAATAAATTCACAGGGTTCATTGTTTAATGAATTGCAGCAAAACTGCTGTTGCAATGTTCAATTAGCCTGGTAACAAATTACTGTAGATGCTGGATAATAACTTTTGGTTAATAGAAAATTGGTTAATCCAATTTTGCATGGAACCTATAATGTTCTACTGATTTTAATTGTAATTGGTCTGGATATTCACAACTTTTTTATTGAAAACCCCAGCCAAAGGCAGGCATGCAGGGCTACAACCAGGAAGGAAGCTCTGGGATGTGTTGAGCAGCAGCTGCAGGCAGGTTTGCGGGACCGCAGCAAGTGAAGAAAGTGCTCGGGTTGCATGGTACCTCTCCCTGCACTCTCGAGGCTGTACCCTGCCATGGCATTGGAGCCCAGGCTTGGTACGTCCCAGCTCCTCTTTCCCCATCTGCAGCCTCGCAAACCTACCTGTGGCCACACCTTCCAAGGAGAGCAAGCCGCTGGGACATGCCCAGCCCAAGCCAACAGGGCCAGGGCAGGACACAGCCTAGAGAGAGGTACTGTGCAGCACCACAGACCCCCAGTGCCCACGGTCCTTGTTGAAAGCCACAGCACTTGGGCAGCAGCCTTCCTTGTGGCTGTTGCCCTGCTTGGGGCTGCAGCCTACCCTAGGGTTCAGGATCAGCATGTTCCAGAACTTCTATTCCTGGCTGCAGCCCCAAAATCTGCATTTCACTTATTGGCAACTGTCAGGTAATGACATTTTGCTGTCCACTCAGGAGTTGCCAGTAAGCAGAATCTACTGTACTTACATGCTAATTACAACTAGGAGAACTGGGGAAAGCTTAGCTGGAGGCTCACTGGGTTCTGCTCAGAAGGAAAGATGAAGACCATAACACAAAGGTAGGTGGGTGGGTTGGTTGGTGTCACAGGGTGGTCTCCCAACAGTGCTCAGGGAAGAAGGAAACTCCATCCTCCCACTCAGGTAAAACTATGTCTCTTCTTCTTTTCATCTCTTTGGGATAGGACGAAGGCAGGGGCTGGGGGAGGTAGAAAACTCCCATTAGACTAAAAAACATTTTCTGGAACCTTTTCCACTTCAAAACAAGGAAGCACAAAAGCCTTAAAATACGCTGCAAAAAGTTCTTTAAAGTTCTTCTCCTCTGACCAAGGAGATAATAAAACGTTTCCAGGCTCATGGGAAGCAGAGGTTTTGGATCCCTTTCCTTTTAAGAGCATAGAAAAAGTCAAGCCTTTTAAAAAGCTGGTAAAAAAAAGTCTCAAAACAGTCTTTAAACAAAGCAGGCTTATACTGAAGTTAGAATATTTGATTAAACTTTGTCAGAAATCAAGACCAATGGTCCATCTAGCCCAGTATCCTGTTTTCTAACAGTGGCTAGTGCCAGATGTTTCAGAGAAAGCAAATGGAAGAGGACAATTTTTCCAGTGATCCACCCCATATCATCCAGTCCCAGCTTCTGGAGGTTAGAGGTTTAGGGACAGCCAAAGCATAGGGTTGCATCTCTGAACATCTTGGCTAATAGCCATTGATGGATCTATCTCCATGAACTTATCTAATTTTTTTAACCCAGTTCTACTTTTTCCCTTCACAACATCCCTGGCAACAAGTTCCACAGGTTGACTGTGCATTGTGTGAAGAACTACTTCCTTAGGCTTGTTTTAAACCTGCTGCCCATTAATTTGAATGGGGATAAATAACACTTCCCTATTCACTTTCGCCATATGATTCATGATTTTTAGACCTCAGTTGTCTCTTTTCCAAGCTGAACAGTCCCAGTCTTTTTAATTTCTCCTCAGAGTCTAGTCAGAACAGTGACTTGAACTTGGGTCTCCCACATCCCAGGCAAGTGATTGGCAAGTGCCAGGCTAGCGGCTATTCCAAAGTGGACCACTTTTGAAATATTTCCAAAGATCTCAGTTTCATTCTGCATCAGAACAAAGCCATTTCTGAAGTCTCAACATATTTTGAAATGTTTTCCCAACACCCCTATCAATGATGGAGTTAGCCATTCCTAGCCCTTTGCTGTTAGCTGGCACTTCTATTTATGTGCTTCAGGCCAGCATTCAGGGAGACTAATTGGTGCTTCTTGTTTCATGGCCTCATTTATTAACTCTATGACCCCACAGAGAACCCTGGTCTTGTTCCCTAGAGCTTTTTAACCCAATCATAGTCCTGCCTCTCCCAGGACCCAGCTGTGAGTCTGCACGGAATTCTCAGGTTTCATCAGAGAAGAATGTACTTTCCCTAGAGCAGCTGTGATGCTGGCAGACCAGATGTCAGCACTTGCCAGGGCCCCCAGGCCTCACTGAACCCTGAAAAATGCATAGCTGGAAACCAGTCTAGTGTGCCTGTGTGTTAGTACAGTTAAAATAGATATTAGAGTTAAAAGACTGTGTTTAGGCTTGAATGCTTCTAGGATGCTGCATGTATTCATCCAACTTATAATATCTGTATCCAGTGTTATAGGGTAATGTTTAAATATTTGCTCTGTAATTACAAATGTTTGCTAAGACTGTAAATCCCCCACAGTGGAGGGCAGGGGGAGCATTACTAAGTATGATATACTAGTTCACCCCAACAAGAGAAGGTCTACAGATATCCAACAAGCCTTTGTGGACAAAATACTTTGTTGATTGCTTCCCCCATAGCCCTGAAAAGGGTAATAGCCCAAATCCTTGTCCCATCACAGGTTGAATGGTGAAGAAAGGAAATAAAAATGCCAGCTAAGGATAAATTATTCCTAGGCTGTTTGAACTCTGAGGGATGAGGATTTCCAAGCATAAGCAAGGAGTCCCCAGCTGTTTTGCCTGGGTTAGCTCTAAAGGATATACAGTCTGATTACTACAGAAGTTTCTAATACCTTTTGAAACCTGACTAACTCATTTGTGTGCGTATGCTTATCTGCTTTAACCTTGTAAATAATTCATTTCCTTTTCCTAGTTAATAAAATTTAGTTAGTTTGTTACAGGATTGGCTACAAGCATTGTCTTTGGTTTGAGATCTGAATACAAGTGACATGGGGTAGGAGACTGGTCCTTTGGGATTGGAAGTAACCTGAATATTGTGATTTTTGGCATAAAGCAACCATCTATCACAAATTCAAGCTTGTCTGAGTGGCAAGATAGACTCGATTTTCAGCCACGGGATTTTCAGTGACTCCATTGTAAGACTGTCATAGTGCTTTAGGAGTTCACACTTGTTACTGGGTTGGTGAAATCTAATTACAGAACATACAACCCAGTTTGGGGTTTTTGCCCTGTTTCTTAACAGTCTGCTCTGAGGTTGGCATTCACAGTCACAAGCCACTCCAGACAGCGTCATAGTAGCAACTAAGAAATAATTCTAGGTCTTGCTGAAATGTGTCCAGGGAAATGAGAGGAACCTAAGTCATCACTGATTTGTCATAACATGGAAGAGAAGTCATCACCATACTCATAGCCATATGTATTGTCTGTGCTACTATAAAAGTCCACTCCCAGGACAACAAAGAGTGGTGGCAACATAACAATTTCAAGTAAGTTCTTGCTGAAGAATGCAAAGTCAGCCATTAATAAAACCAGCACCACTTATGGTCAGACTTTGATTATACTAGATTTCTGCAATTTCCAATGCCATTCTAGACCTGATCTCCAGAGGCTATTCCATACAATACAAGCTAAGAAGAATCCAATAACTAGTCAAACATTTTTAAAAAAAAGGAAATAGATATAAATCCTATTCCTCTCCTATCTCCAGTGCAAAAAGGTGTCTTATCCCAGAAGGAAGTGATTTGAACAAATCCACATGTTCTGTGAGATGAAGAAAAGAAAGAACATAGGACTCCTATTGGTCTACAGGAATCTCATCGAGGACCACAAAGACTTAGACAAATGAACAAATCTGTTGCTCAGCATGCTGATAGAACCCTGCAAGTTTATCTTTCTTGGAAATTTCAACATCCATGTTCACAATGCCAGGGAAATCAGAGCACCTCATCTTCCATCCCACATGGAAGCCATTGAGCTTTTACCAGGACTAACACTGTGTCCAAGCAAACCTGTGGCTCCATCCCGCATCCTAACTTTAGCTAAGGAGTGGACATTAGGAATGTAACATATGCTTAATTCCTCTGATCCAACCTTTACCTTATCTAAGTGATCATGGCCTTCCCTTCATTCCAAAAAGTAGAAAAGGCTGGTTCACATGCAGAGACTTTTGAATCCATCTAGCTTTCAGCATACCCTGGAACAGCAAATTCTCCAGCTACAAGGATTCATTGCTGACAAGCTGGATCAGGACTGTAACACTTGTCACCACATACAGTGACACCTTGACCCCAAGCCTTCTGCTTCCTTCACATTAGAAATCATAGAGATCTTCAGAGTCCATAAGCTACATCAGATAGACAGAAGAATGGAATGGAGATGGCACAAAATCCACTGTATCTTCACACCACATAAAGACTTCCTCTGGAGCAATGCCACCATAGTCAAGGAAACAAGATATCCTTTTTTCCCCCTAAAATCACAGCTTTAAAATTACAACAAGAAGTTCTATTTGTCCTAGTGATCAGCACCTGTTTCATCCAGACTCATGCTAAATCTTGCCAAGACTAAAGTGGGACACTCTTTTCTTCTTCCTTTGGAAGCATCTGCCCTATGTTCATCAAAGCATAAGGGAGTCTGCATTGGTGTCACTTATATATCATGAGCTGTGGAAAGGTGTAAACTAAAAATAACATGGGGCTTCTTAACTTACACCTTCTGCCCATTCCTTGGTATGTAAGTTACATTGATAGACTCCCTTACACATTAATAAAGATGGTCTAAGTGGATCCAACAGAGTCTGAGTATAAGGGGGGCAGTGTACTGGGCTCTAAGTTTGTGGAATTGGTTGTAACACCTTATATATCAGACCATAGACCCAATGCAGTAGAGGACAAAGTGGAAGAATTCTGGATATGTATTGACAGTACAAAAAAGAGAAGAAGCAGAACCAAGAAGATAATCCATCCTACCTTGCATTCAGGGTCACATTATATAAGAAAAAAACATTAAGCTCTTTATCATCAACAGTCCTATTGGATTTCTTCCATAAAGTGCCTCCAAATCACAGCAAGCCACTAAAAACCTTTGAAACGCAGACCTTCTTAACACAAGTGCAGATAAGAGGACAAGGAGCAGTGAGATGTTGAAGAAAGTTGACAAAGCTAATGGTGACATTGATTTTTTATGAGAAGAGGTCTACAGAACTAGGTTTCTTAGCCTTTAGTACACTTGTAAGACATTGGGGAAGGGATATATTGGTAGGCTCCCTTAAGACCAATCTGTAGTTTTGAGATGCCCAGCCACTGCTAGTACTAGTATTTAGAATGCACAAGTAGCATGTTGCTTCAGCTCAGTTAATAACAGTATTAAACCTGTACCTGTGTATATACACCTGTGTTTACCTTCTATCATACATCCAATACAGGAACTGAAGCCAAATGACAGAATGACAATTTCTCTCTATTGCAAATAATACTCCAGAATTGCAACTGCCCAGAAATAACTAGAAAGTGGATTAAATGACAGATACATGGCATAATCTCTGCCTGGAAAAAGTCATTATATATGTTTAACTGAATATCAACTGTTGTCAAATGCCAACAGCTGTATATTCAAAGTAAAATGGCAGAGAACAGCAACAAAGAAATATAGTGTCCCTAATCAGGCTAAAAACTAATGCAAGTGCACATCATATGCACTTGGATTTCATGTTTTCAAAACCTATTAGAACAATAGATTTCTGAGATACCATTCTGAAATAAAACTACACTTTACCATTATAGTGATACACCAAGTACCTCAGGTCACTAAGCAATGCATCCACAAGTATCTCCATTAATTTGCGAAGTGTTGAATCAAGAAATGTAGTGAGGAATATTGAAACTAAAAAGGAATGGGGAAAGAGATTGCCACAAAAACTTGGGACTGAATCAGGTCTTCAATTGTAATCATGCAAGAGTAAAGAGTTTAATGAGTTTTAATTTTGCAAAAAAAAAAGTTTAATTACGTGTTTTAACTTAACAGATGTCCACTTACATTTGCACTGAAAATTATACAGCCCTTGCCACAGAGTGCACCATGTGCATAGTGAGAGTCAGACTGCACCCAGCACTGCATGGGAGTACAACTTACAAATTCCCCTGAATCACTGTAAGCTTCCTTAATAATATGCAACTGCACATGAAAATTGGACACAACTTCCTCCTACACACCTTTGACATATTAAGAAACTGGTATATAATATTTGGCTCTCTTTAAAATGTCCATTTGTATACCATGTAGTCTTATTACCCCAGGATTCTCAGATACCCTGGGATGCCAAGTAAAGAGTTCACATAGCCTTATTGCTAGCATTGAAAGTCCCTTTTGAAGTATTGGGAGGCTATAATACTGAAAAGGTTAAAAAAAACCCTTCGAACATTTCATTAAATGTGTCCTGACAGAGGCAAAGAGCTGGGGTTGAGAGAAAGCAAAGTTAAACAACCTACTTTAGTCTTGACCTCAAGTCAATGATAGGACTGACATTCTGTATCTCTGTTGGCAAAGTGTATTTCATAGCTGCATGAAAAAAAGCTATGGGACACTGTGATTTATAATCATAACTCTGAACAAATGGAAGCCCAACATTTTTACACTTGAGTAAAATTGGGCCTGGACAATAGGGAACCAAAAACTCATTTGGGTACATGCGGTGTTTTAAAACACAATCACCAGGATCTTAAAAATCGATCCAGTACCTAAATGGCAGCCAGTGCTGAGATCTCAGAACAAAGACGTATGATGCCCAGCTACTGTGCATGTTTAAAATCTCAGTGGTTGAATTATTGCACAAGTTATGTTTTGTGAAAGGAAGGCAAGCAGGGAATTATAGCAATCCAGCTTGGGTGTCACAAAAGCATGAATTAACATTTCAGTATCTCTATGTAACACTCTCAAACTTGCTATATTTTTAAGCTGATAATAGGAATTGTGTGTCCCCAGAAGGCATGTGATCCCCAAAGAAAAGCCTTCAATTAAAGTTCACCTCTACATTTTGCACAGATGAAGACCAAGCATTATTTATGTGAGGTATGGGGAAGGAACAAATCTTCAGGCACAGTGTTAACACCATTATTAAGCACAGTGGTCTCATCTTTATGTTTTAGGCAATTTTGAGGCATCCATAGCTAGACTGCACAAGAAAAAGGGACCAGAAGCTCCTGTTGAGTTTGTAGTGAAATAATCCAAACATCATCTCTAATAGTTGTGCTAACTTCTCAATTCTATTGCCCTTATCTTTCCCTGGATCTTATCTGTTCTGTCCATAGTGCTCAGTGACATGCAATTTAATCTGCTAAAACCTTCCCAAAAAGATGGCCTCATCACCTATACATTTTTGCAACAGGAATGAGTGACAGCTAAATTTCATAAGAAAGGCTAGACAGTGATCTGGATGGGTAATGTCCAATCCTGAAGTCATTACTCCAGTTTTCCAGGCAAAATCTCAGCATCTGACTGAGACACTTATGGCCGGATTTTAAATGAACCCGCCTCCCAGTTTGCTGAACGCTTTTGAAAATCTGACTCATTATTGCCCTTAGTAGGTGGGGTTTACCACTTCCTAATTTGGGGCTAAATTGTGCCATTAAGACAGAGGCCTGCAGTCATCTCAGAGAGCTCCACAGTGTGCTAGGTAGGAAACCATCTGCAACCCATATAGTTTGCTCATCAGTGTGGAAGGAAGGCATGGCACTGTGTCCTCCCACCTTTGAGGTGATTTGAATTTCAACAGTTTCTAGAAAACAGTAATCTCGTGGTCAGGAGAGGGCCTGACATTATTGGGGCACCTCATTGCTAGAGTACCACAAACCCATAAGGTTCCCACTGTGTGTCCGGTATACTGCAACCTGGAGGCAAGCACTGTTGGTGCTTCTGCAGCTAGACCTTGGTAGGTCCCCACAACAACTCAGACACATGGCTAAGGAAAAGGTTATTTTATTAGGACTTGCAGGAAAGGGAAAAGTTTATCAGCGGCAGGTATAATAGGTCAGGGCTATACTTACCTACATGCCTCCAGCTTCCATCCAGGACACACCACACAATCCATTGTCTACAGCCAAGCTCTAAGATACAACCTCATTTGCTCCAATCCCTCAGACAGAGACAAGCACCTACAAGATCTCTATCAAGCATTCTTAAAACTACAATACCCACCTGCTAAAGTGAAAAAACAGATTGACAGAGCCAGGCGAGTACCCAGAAGTCATCTCCTACAAGACAGGACCAACAAAGAAAATAACAGAACACCACTAGCTGTCACCTTCAGACCCCTACTAAAACCTCTCCTGAGCATCATCAAAGATCTTCAACCTATCCTGAAAGATGATCCCTCACTCTCACTGTCTTGGGAGACAGACCTGTCCTCGCTTACAGACAACCCCCCAACCTGAAGCAAATATTCACCAGCAACCACACATCACTGAACAAAAACACTGACCCAGGAACCTATCCTTGCAACAAAGCCCAATGCCAACTCTGCCCACATATCTATTCAAGTGACATCATCATAGGACCTAATCACATCAACCATGCCATCAGGGGCTCGTTCACCTGCACATCTACCAATATGATATATGCCATCATGTGCCAGCAATGCCCCTTTGCCATGTACATTGGCCAAACCAGACAGTCTCTACGCAAAAGAATTAATGGACACAAATCTGACATCAGAAATCATAACATTCAAAAACCAGTAGGAGAACACTTTAACCTGTCTGGTCATTCAATGACAGATCTGCGTGTGGCAATTTTGCAACAAAAAACAGACTCCAACGAGAAACTGCTGAGCTTGAATTGCTATGCAAATTAGATACAATCAACTTAGGCTTAAATAGAGACTGGGAATGGCTGAGCCATTACAAACATTGAATCTATCTCTCCATGTAAGTACTCACACACTTCTTATCAAACTGTCTGTACTGGGCTATCTTGATTATCACTTCAAAAGGTTTTTTTCCTCTTACTTAATTGGCCTCTCAAAATTGGTAAGACAACTCCCACTTTTCATGCTCTCTGTATGTGTATATATATCTCCTCAATATATGTTCCATTCTATCCATCTGAAGAAGTGGCTGTTGCCCACGAAAGCTTACGCTCAAATAAATTTGTTAGTCTCTAAGGTGCCACAAGTACTCCTGTTCTTTTTGAGGATACAGACTAACATGGCTGCTACTCTGAAATCTGCCTCCACTGCCACTGAACGCCCGATTGTGGGTTTGGCGGAGGAAGTTTTTGCTTTATTATGCCCTATGCAGGTTCTGGGGTGGCTGAGGAGGCAGTATGGGCTATTCAGCTTCCCAGGTTCTCAGAAATCTCTCTGGACTCCATGAATCCAGGAAGCTGAATAGCAGATACCACCTCCTTAGCCGCCCTGGAACCTGCATAGGGAATGACAATAGCTCAGGTTTGTCTTCAGGAAGAGATGCTGCAGCTTTTCCCGGGTGGCTTGGAATCTGGGGAAGAGAGGTGCGGCTGCAGCTGGCTCAGGGCTCATCCAGGCAAGTGGCAGGGCTCGGGACTCCTCCGGGCAGGTGGGGAGGGTTTGTGGCTCCTTCAGGAAGGTGGGGAGGGGGACTCAGGGCTTTGACCAGCCTGTGGCTCTTCTGGCCAAAGGAGAGGCACTCAGGGCTCCTCTGGGCAGGGGAAGGGCTTGTTTCTCTGGCTGTGGGGGGGCAGGGGATCTCAGGGTTCTGGCCATGGTGGGGAGGTGGGTCATGGGCAGAAGGGGCGAAGCTGGGGGCTAGTCTCCCCAAAGGGGGGCTCCACCTACCACCCATGGAAAAGTTGCAAATACCCTACGTTCAAAGGCCTAAACAGTTGCATATTTCATTCACTACTGTTTATCTGTAGTATAAGGCATATTTGGACTTTCTATGTTATTTTTCATCCATGATATTGCAGTAGCACCTAGAAGCCAACAAGGTCAGGGCCCCATTGTACTCAACACTGTACATAGGGCACCACATGCTAGTCTTCAGGTAGGGCACCACCTGCTAGTCTTACCCAGAAGCAACAAGCAAGGCACAGTGAGCAAACAGTACTTTCACATCCAGCCTATCTTCCCTCAGAGAGGCTATGACAAGCAGCAGCTTCTCCAAGAGATCCTGATCCCTTCTCAGTAAAGCTTCTGTTACCGAGTGCAAGCTGGAGATCTGCTCTCCTTTCCAGTCAGCCCCCCACTGAGCTGGGCTTTTCTGCTTAACACCTCCCTCCAAGTCTCACACCTATTGTAGGTGTAGCAGGGTGGTGCTGATTGACTTCAAAGTGGCTTATTGACCCTTTCGTGGCCAACATGGAGTTTGTATACCCTATCACAAGGGTTAGTACAAATATTTAGAACTATAGTCACCATGAGTCACCACACCTCAAATCATAGCTAAAAATGACCAGATGTCACTTCTCATTTCTCTTAATCTTTATACATTTTTTGCTTTTGGTTCATCATATACTGTAATTTTTTCAATTTAATATATCCATATAACCTTAATGCGGGCTTGTTGCATATTTAGGAACACTTACAAAGTTAAAAAAAAAATCTTAAAACACTGTGAATTATTTCTTATTCAAACACCATTGCACCTTTGTAAAATATATTAAAAACTGCTAATTTTAGCTGCTTTTATCATCTTGTATCTTTCACACAAGAACAAGGTCCCAATCCTGCAAACACATATGCACATGCTAAAAGAAATCCCACTGACTTCAGTAGAACTACTCATAAACAACATTGTCAACTCCAAGCATTCCAAATTCATAAATCAGCCAGCCCAAAAAATCATTAGATTAGCTTAAAAATCATGAAGCTTTAAAAATAATAGATTTGGGGTTGTTTTTACTTGCTGTTTGGCTTTTGAACCTTTAGGTTATACTCAAGTCACATTTTCAAGCTTTTTCTCTACAACCATGAGGGCTAGAAAGTTACATTTTTCTTGAAATGAAAGCAGAGATTATTTCATGATCACATGACTCCATGAGGTGGAGCTTTAGGAACACCACCAAATATCCTGATACTCATGATAAAATCATGACAGCTGGCAACACTGTTAAAAATTAAGCACATGCATGCATTTTTGAAGGGTTGGGGCCATAGTTGGTTCATTTGATATATCTGGACTCACGTTTCTTAGTACCCATCACAGTCATGTAAAGCAAAGATGTCAATAGATAGTAGACCTCATATATGTCACATGTAGTCATTAGATAAAAATAGGGGATTGCAGGCATCCTAAAGGATATGCAATTCTCAACTCATCTGTATTTTAATTTTCAAAATGTTGATGTACTAGTCAAGTAGTTACAGCAAATCACAATTCTGTTTTTTGAATATTATTATGAAAGGGTCGCACACTTGGTGGTTCTGTAGGTAGAGCATTTGGCACCCACTAGGGGCACCTTGCATTCTTCCATTCATCACAGACACACACACACACACACAACCTCTGTCTGCCACCCTCCCTTGCTCTTCTATTTCAGTGACTCCCCACAAGTCCATGCACCCCTTGTCTTGTGTCAGGGGCTCTGTAGGTCTTTCATGTACCCTTCCCCACACATGGTAGGGTGTCCCATTGGCCCCCTCCCCCATGTTTGGGTCTCTATATGCCCACCCCGACCCTTCCTCATTTCTTCACCCCTCCAGGGCCAAATTCTCCCTTCCCCATCTCCCCTTTCCCTACTTCCAGGTCTCTGCTGCCACATGTGTAGGAGTAGGATTTTATGTTTGTATTTTGTATAATTTAGAATAAAGGCTAAAGAATAATAATATAGCATATATTAAATGTATTGATGTATAATTTGACCATATCCTGCCAGCCATCCTTTTTGAATACCAGAAAGGAATGGCCTAAGGGACCATGGTAGAGATGAATCAGCCAGAATCTGTGTGTGGGCTGATTTCAAGGCAGTAACAGACCTTTTAGGATCACCACTTTGTTGTAGGTTTAGCATTTTAAAATAAGTAAAAGAATGCAATGATTGTTTTTCTGTTGCATTGCAATTTGATGTTCCTGTTCAAATGTTCTGTGTAAATCAATTCTGTTCTGTGTGTGAATGAGGAATGTGTGTGTTAAGAGATAAGTGTGAAGGCCATCATCGAACTAGATGTTCTAGGGAGGAACCTAAGACAGATGCAAGGGCGCCAGGAGGTTGCAACACACCCCTATTGAAATGTCAGAGGAGAGCAGATTGATGACTCTAAAGATGAGACAGGCACCTATCAATGGGGACAAGATAGCTGAGATCAAAACCAGCATGGGGTAACTCCCTGAGAGACTTAATGAAAGAACAAGATAAAGAATAAAAAGGACAATTTAAGAAAACAAGCGTTCAAACAACAATTAATTACAGCATGATGGTGCAAAACTCATTGGTCCCAATGAAGGAAAATCACTATATAAACAGGGTGCCTTACCATGAAACTTTGGGTTCGTCCTGCCAAGACTTCCCTGGAGCATCGTGTCACGACCGACAGAAATTGTTCACCATCTACTAAGCAAGAAAAGCTTTGAGCTAACTTCTTATTCTTCCTAAACAAAAGGTTCTTCACTTTAATTACAAATATAAAATCAACAGTTAACACTACAGAACTCCAGTTATTACTTTGTGGCTTCAATTTATACAAGATTAATTCATTTATATATCTACAAGCCATGCAAAGAAGCACTATACCACAAAAGAAATTTCTTTAATATCAGAGTGCAAACCTTTTACTCATACTGAAGAGCAAGTGGTCTCACTGTGTTAATGGGATTACACATATGATTTTAGCAATAAGGTGGTCACAATCTAGCCCTTAGAGATCAAGTTATAAATAAATAAATAATAATAATTATTATTATTATTAAATTAATATATAATTATAAATCCACCCAGAAGATTCAGACTATGAAATGTTAGCTACATAATCACCCAGATTAATAGTTCATGCTTCTAATCAGTTTTCCAAATGAGCTAGTTTTGATTAGGTGATTGAAATTTGATGTGATACTGAGCATAAGACTACCAAGAATAGTTACATGACATCCTACCTTTAGTTTTGACCATATGTACAAATTGTTTTGTAATTATTTTATTGGGCAACTCATAGAAACTCTCAGCTAATTTACACCAAAACTAAGGCCAGGAGAATTTTGCACAAAATACTGGCATGATTTGAGATGTTATCATAGTAACTGGCATATTGCAAGAAAGATGGCGTTTTGTAACAATGTGCGCTCTTCTGTGTCAGTAGCTCAACCCCTTTGAAGAGATTTGGATAGGATAATGTGTCATATTAACAAGGACTCAAATAAGAATGTCAAAACACTGCTTTGTATATGTTGTAAGAGTCTTTTAAAGTGATTTTTTTTAACTTTTAGTATATAACAGTAAAATCTAAAGAGAATGAAAGCACAAAACACTCAGCAAATTCTGCTGAGTTATAATATACATTTTAAGGATTATCTATAGGTAGTTCCAAGCCAACACAAACCAAATAACAAACAGTAGAAACTTGAACATGTACTACAGACTGAGTCTTCCCATAATTAATGTACCTGATATATTAGGGTCACTAAGGAATTAGGAATCCATCTGACAATTACAGCAGAGGCACAATCCACCAAAGTAATAGAGGAATAATGGAGGCAATTTGACAGAATGTGCTCAATCCAAGCTGACACAAGGTCAGGCAGAATATAACACCAGTATTATTTGAAGCACCAAACTGGCTTCTAAACATAAACATTGTATATTGTCTGAGAGTAATACAATGAACAATTTAAAACACAGCAAATTAACCAATGAAATTTATGTAGTGAAACTTAAGAAAGCAGAAGGCTGCTCACAAAGAAATGAACAGGCATTTAGCCTCACTTGAGATCATTCTAAAAAAGCAGGAATATTGCATCTATCTGATCCCGAACATTTAACTTGTATACAAAGCAAATTAGAAAAAGAACAGTTTGGCCATATAAAATGTGATATCTATCTTTCCACTCTATAAAAATGTGATATTCATTAAAGATGGGTTTAATATTCAAATGATCAAATTATATAAGGAATAGGTATAGTTGAGGTTTCCTCTATCCATTTGTCAGTTTGTCAGCAACCGTTTGTCAGTTTATAAACCTTATGATAGGAGTGGAAATTTACCCTATATACTTTTTTTTCTTCATGGGAAAAAATTAAGCTTTCCTTTTTGAGGTTAGCATTTAAATACAGCATGAGTCCCTGTTGTGGTGTTTGACCAAGTGGGTTTCAAAGCAAAAAATATGATAATGGATTAATCATCATTTCTTCATTACAATGCAGTATCTTGATGTGGCTGCCTGTCCCAAACCCAGATAACATGGGTAAGGTTGAGCACAAGTCTAGCCTCTACCCTTGTAAAAAAAAAAAAAAACCTCACTGGTTATAGAAACGGAACCAGGCTAGCAACCCAGTAAAAAAGACAGAGAACTGAAAGAGACTGGGTTCTTCTTTATCCACCAACACTGGCACAGAAAGTATGTAAAATATATTTATTTAAATGTGGCAATTACAGAATTCTCTAACCAGAACTTCCCCACTACAAATTATATGGTTTTGTGCCACCTACTGACCAAACTTGGAAGATAAAATTAGAGGCTGTGCAGCTATATTTTAAGAATGAGAGATACATGCAAAAGGTTTCCAAGCTCCATGGTTATACTATATCTATCTATATATCTACATATGCCAGTAATATTTATATTGACCCAATTCTGCAACTATTACAGGAGTGATATTCACACAAGCAAGTAGTCCCACTGAAGTGGTAAGGGTTGAAAAATAATGTTAATTACTGTGCGCCAGATGCTGAAGTCCTTATTTAAATCCCAACTGTTGCATTTAGCCATTGGGGGTGGGGCAGAGTTCCATCATCTCAGGAGGACCTTTAGATGGGACTGTGCCTCCCCAAGGCAGAATTCCTCCACAAGTGGCCTAGTATCTAGGGGTAGTTTGTGAGAGCACCATCCCCGAAGATGTTGCTGCCTGCTCCCCTAGATGGCCCTGACCTCTGCTTTTTCCTGCCCTTGGCACAAAGGCCACTCACAGTTGCAATACCAGCACTCAGGTAAGTGCAGGGGACTGCTCAGAAGGAGTCTCCTTGAGCATACCCCTCTTTCCCCCCTTACTCCTTTCCACTCCTCACATAGTCATATGAAAGCCAGCCACAATCTAGCCTTCAGTTTGTACTCAAGTACAACTCACTGCAGTTGTATGATATACTTTCAGTTCTACTGTTGCTGAGGTTGTAATTAGAGCTGTGCATTATACTGTGTGGGAAAAGTTCCCTGTGATGATGTGGAGTCTGTCACTGTTGGTGGAAACATACTGTATATGCAGTAGGATATGGTTAAGAGGTGTCACATAACTTATTTACTTGTTCTTTAGAGTTTAGAATTGGGGAACACTACACTTAACCAACCTTAATTAAATTCAATTCTCTTTTAAATTCAGTTTTAGTTTATGGAATCTATGCATATTTTAAATCTCAAGAATAGTAGTGGACAGCAGAGCCAAAGGCAGGTCTTTCACTTGGGCATATTGTTACTAAGTTATCTGTTGATCAGTGATCATTCTGAATGGTGTAATTCCATGGTTGAGTAGATTCTTATTGGTCTGAAAATTGTCAGAGAAGCACTACAATTGAATGTATATGGTGTATTGCACCAGCTGCTCCTTCTGTTCCACAAGTTCAAATAATGACAAACTCTACTTAAGAATCTACACACATCTTCTAATGTGAAATGTGAAGGAAGTTCCACATCCCGTCTGGTTTTCAAGTGAATTTGATTACTTCTCTTAGCTGCCTTTTTTTTAGCTTCTGAAGATTATGTTTATTGCATGGATTAAGTTGTAACCTCCTATTTCCCCTACTGGAACCTATTTTAGTGAGTTACACACTGAAACATATGCTATTTCATTTGCCAATCCTTATGTACTGTAGATGGGCTCATAATTTGATCATTTTAATAGCCTGGCACAGACTCTGTACTACTACTCCAAAAATAAACAAAAATATGCAAAGTTAATGAATTCAAGTTCATTGACATAAGCAGAAGTATTCCTTATAATCAGTCCCTGCATATTTCTAGGGTTATAACCCTATCACAGAAGACACCTTTGCTGGAATAACTTTTTTGCTACAGAAAAAAAATGGATAAAAAATGGGCATACCAAACTTCAAAAACAATTCTTTAACTTATTTAAAATATAATGACTTTTCTAGCACAATCAAAATAATTTCCATTTTTACACTGTTTACAAAACTTCCTAGTTTACTGAAACACTACTATGTTATTTTTCAGATAGTATAATTTTCCCTACCATGATTTGGATTTTGCATTTTATTTGCCTTCTGTTATGCATGCCATCTACCCATTCTCTAACTTACTTCAGTAGAATTTCTGTCCTTAGAGTCAAAGTAAAACCTAGCATCTGTTGTTACCAAATGTCTTCTAAAAACAATGATACAAATTAAACATGAAGATCTCACTCCTGAATCACTCTCATGGAACATATAGCTGAGATTTCCATGTACATTATGTAACTTAGGCAAGATCTCTGTTTCTTAAATGTACAGTAATACATTTTACAATTTTTCTTTTTGGAAAGAATTGCCATCATAATTTCCCTTAATTACACCACAAAATATGTACACCCCTAAAATAATGGTGGGAATCACACAATATGTGGGTTAATCCAAAATGAAAACTTTATTTGCCTTTTTTTCCTCACTGTCTAAAATATGGGTGAGAAAAACCCTCACATCTATTCATATATTATTTTTATGTGTAGAATAATAAACGTCCCTTTAATTATTATTATTTTTGTATTGTGGTAGCACTGAGAATTTCCAGTTAGAATTGGTTGAAATATTGGAGGGGGGGGGAGGGGAAGGAAGGGAATTGCAAATATTTTTGCAAAAGATTATTCCTTTTTTGTTGTAAACATCAAAATTCAGACAATTTCATACAACTTCAGCCTCAGTCATGGAATGGGTTCCAAGGTATTAAGTGCTGTACATACATTAAGAAAAAGGCAGTCCCAAGGTGCTTACAATTGTGGCTATTTGTTAACAGCCTGTTGCTGCAGAAACATTCATCCTCCAGCTTCTGGAAACTGAAGATTATAAACAGAGCAGAAATGTTAAAGCACACAAAAGGAGATGCCTGAAGAAAAGAAAAAAGCAAATAGTGAGGTTTAACTTTGTATCCATGAACTGCCCCAGTGAAAGTTATAGTGGAACAGTTGAGGTGCCTGTCCACAAAACAAAATAATGGTGCATATAACTACCTACAGAATGGGGATTAAAGGGATGGTTAAAATCCATGTCCAATCAGTCAGAAGCACTGCATAAAGTTGCTACATGTGCAGGGCCTAATTCTAACACCTGGGCGGGGGCGAACGGGAGGGGGAGATCTTGTGTGAAGATTTATCAACATGTATATTTTAGCAAGTTAACATAGGAAAATCCCTTGGAGGATGCTGAACACTTCATAAAACCTCATAGTGTAGCTGATCATCTAGAAGAAAAAAATGAAACACTGTTTCAGAACACCTACGGACTCAAGTCTTGGCTACAGTTTCCTTTTTCCTTTCTCTCAAAATCAACAGGGAATATTAGCACATTTTCAATGCTGTAGATTTGACTTAAATTTGACACTTAGTTGGGCTTTAATCTATTGTCAGGTAATATTTGAAATCTTGGCAACCATATATGTTCTCTAAGGAGTTTTATCACGTAAGTAGCCGCTAATCAGTCCTCAATATTACCATGAGCGTCCTACAGCCTCCAGGTTAAGGTTGATTAGAACTGACTAGCAGTGGTTACATAAGATCTCTAGACAATACAATATCCTTCTAAACAACATCATAACATCCATCTTGATTCTAATCTCCTGAATTCTATCATATGAAATTTTATCTCAAAAAGGTACTTGTTATGGGTTTTTGAAATTTCATTATGATATTACCGATTATTATTGCTATTATAATTTGTGTAGCATTATAAATATACATGGCAATTTATGAAACATGGAGTTACGCAACACTTCCTGCCTTGAAGAAGTCTAATATAGATCAAACAAAGACCCACCATAAAACACAGAGCAAGTAAGGAAAGGTATGAAGATATTATTGATGTGGACAAAAGGGAAGGAAGAATTTTGGAAAGCAATTAATTTTAAGATGGTTTCTGTAGGAGGAAAGAAAGAGTACTAAGCTTATGATATCAGGGATCAGTGTTGTGGTACCAAAAGTGCTCTTGAAGTAGTATAGGCCCATTCCTGAAGTTCTTAGACAAAATTCCCACTAACTTTGGCCCATAGAAGGCTGCAAGCCTCTAGACTTACTCCACAATCTGACCAATATACAGCCATTGATGCAGTGGCTGTGTCTTCTTTGTATGTATTGTAAAGCAACAAGTTCACTACTGGTGGTCAACAAGTAATACATGACAATAATAATAGTAATAATTAATAACATTACAATTTGCCAAGCATTTTTAAATGTTTTATATGAAAAATATTTTCCCCTTTTAGTGGGAAAATACTCAGAATTCAGGAAAAGGAGAGAATTTATAATAAACTGAAAGAATAATCTTGATTTTGATTAGAAAGTCTGAAGATATACTTAAAAAATGCTTAAGATGCAGTAAGGGAAAAGGGGAGTTTATTTAAAACAAATGAATTTCTACCACATTTATCCCAGTATTTGTTTCAGACAATTTTTTACCCCTTATTTTGATATTTTATCCCTCCCTTCCCCAAAGCTCAATCTGAAAATATGTTTCTCACTAGTTATTAAATCATCTTCATGAAATCTGCCAGGGCTAAAATTTAGCCTAGGCCATTAAACTAAAAAGATCTTCTGAATGCATTTTTTCACTAAGAAGGATGGGGAAAATACAAAGAATAAACATGAATATTGAAGATTAAACTACAAACTATGGACAATAATAGAGAGAGAGAGCTGATGGCTGCCTCTCCATAATTAACTGTAATTCCATCACACTCTTAACAGGGGCATGAATAGGAAAGAAATGGTGTGTCTTCTTTAGATACTTACATGTTAGTCCTTTTATTCTTATTTCCCCCATCTACCATGCATTAAATCTTTTATTCCAAAGAATAAGTCACCTAGTGAACTTTTTTAACTGCCTTCTGTGTAATATTCATGGATTTTGTATGTTCTTGAAACAAACAAACCTGGAAGGGAAACTCTGAAGGAAAAGAATTATTTGGACCTAGCACTACCAATGCCACATTCTACTCTTCAGAAATAGCAATAGCGGTATAAATATGCTCATTGTTGAAGCTCTTCCAAATACAGTATATCATAATCAAGAAATAGACGGCCCAGTCCTTTAGCACCCTCAACCCTATAAACTGAAGGTTCTATACACTTCGAAAGAATTACTCTGAATGTTGCAGAATCAAGGATTTATGCATTGTAATTCCATGTGTTATGATATCTAACTTTTAGGCAGCTAGAAAATCACAGCATTGAGTTAGGCACCTAGTCTCCTATACATTAATGAGGAAAGATAGGTATGGTGATTTGGGTGTTCCAAATTGTGGATGATTTTATGAAAGTGTATCATGAACCTACTGGGTCATAGAAAGCCTATAGGTATGTGAATCCACAATGAGTTAACAGGATAGTATTATGTCTCTTTAAGGTCAGAGACAATGATGAGTGATCATCACTCAAAAATCATCTATTCAAAATAAAACACCTTGAGACAACAGATTTGCTCAAGCTGGGAGAAAACACTTCCTTCTCTTATCTGAAGGGAGGAGGTTTTTTTGAGCGTATTGGAAAGTTACCAGAAGGAGACCTGAAGAGAGCTCTGTAGAACTCAAAAGCTTGTCTCTTTCACTAACAGAAGTTGGTCCAATAAAAGATACTACCTCACCCAACTTTTCTTTCTCTTATCCTGGGACCAATAATGGCTACAACAACACTGCAAACAACAAAAGAAGCATGCGACCCAGCAGGAGTCTATGGGTACGTCTTCACTTACCGGAGGGTCCAGCGGCAGGCAATCGATGTTCTGGGATCGATTTATCGCGTCTGGTTAAGACGCGATAAATCGATCCCGGAAGTGCTCGCCGTCGACGCCGGTACTCCAGCTCGCCGAGAGGAGTACGCAGCATCGACAGGGGAGCCTTCCTGCCGCGTCTGGACCCGCGGTAAGTTTGGACTAAGGTACTTCGAATTCAGCTATAACGTAGCTGAATTTGCGTACCTTAGTCCGAAGTGGGGGCTTAGTGGGGACCAGGCCTATAAAAGGATTCACAGGGGTGGGTGTGTAACTGGGTGGAGAGACATTTTGCACCAAATTAATATGATAGGAGCTGCTGCAAGGGCAGGGTAGGGAAGAGGGAGAAGGACCTTGCCTAACTGATGGAATGAATAGGAGATGATCCCGCGAGGAAAGAATGAGCTAGTTAGGTAGATTGTGTTTAGGATGTATTATTGATTTGTATGATATGTACTCTCCTGTGCTTTATATGATTAAATATAAAGAGCATAAAGATGTTAGCCTGTACTAAGTGTATGTGTATTGACTGTTTCACAAATGCTGTTTGCCTCTGAAATCAGTGAGTATGTACATGGCATGGTTCAGCTGTGCCTCCACTGCTGCTACTCATGTTACCATGGCTACACTGCTGTTTATACATGCCTAGTTTAATGAGCGCTAGCAGGACTAAATGTACAGAAACAGGGGAATCACACCCCTAGCTTGTAGTGTAGATGTAGCCTAAGGCAGCTTTTACTCTGACAGAATGGTCTAACATAGAACTGGGTGAAGAATGGATTTTTTTTGGTTCACTAGAAAATCCAAAAAATTGGTAAAAAAAAAAAAAACACGTTGAATAAAAAATTAACTTTTTCAGAAGTTTTGATTAATTGAAAATTTAAAAAAAATCATTTTAGGGAAAAAGAAACATTTTGTTTGACCCAAAAGGAGATACTTTGTTTCAACTCTGAGTATTTTTAAACATTTAAAAAAAATAAATTAAAGGTAATTTTGACATGAAAAGCAGTTCAAAAATATTAAAACAAAATTTTGGTGGGGCAAATTGTTTTAGGTTTTTGGGGTTTTTTTACTGGAAAAATTTGTTGAAATCCTGATGAATTCATGAAACATTTTGGTGTTGCTGAATCTGCCTTTTTCACTGAAAAATAATTTTGAATCTTATCTTAATGATCTTAATAATTATGAAACATATTTCTCAGCTTTAGTTTAGTGTAACTGAGAATCTGGCCCAAGCTGTTCTTGATACAAGGCCTTTCAGGGTACCTCTGCATTGGCCCGGGTCAGCTGACTGGAGCTAGTGGGGCTGGAAACTGCAGTGTAGACATTTGGGATCAGGCTGGATGGACCCTGGGCTCTGAGACCCTGTGAGCCTGAATTTATTGACCAGAGGCTAACACTCTGCCATGGATTTTTTTATTGCAGTGTAGATGAACCCTTAGTCTGGAATTCACACCCCCTGTTGACCAGAGAAAGCCCTAATTTGTTGACCTTCTAGGAAAAGTATAAACCATAGTCATTTGTACTGGCTTTTGGTGTTGGTAAATCTAGGAGGAACAGACATGAAGTTTTAGAGGGAGTTCATTTGATTTGACATTTACTTCCATGTTGTTGTTGTGATGGTGTGTTCTAACATTTGTTCCCATGATGGGTGACTTTTAGAAATCTCAGAATAAATAGAAATGAGTAATCGGTTCTCACAAGTTTATAAAGCGTGATATGTTCAATTATCTTAAAATAATCACCTGCTGGTTCTCCTTTCCAAAGGATATGTTGTTGTGTTGTGGTGTTAAAATACTGAGCCAACTGCAAACTGATTATAGGGATTTGTCATTTGAGTATCTCTAGAATGTTTGAGCCTTAGTATCAGGTTTTACTCTCCCTGAATTTAAAATGTGTGTTAAATAGGATCAAATTCATACCTGTATCACTAACTTGAGCAGAGTCACACAAGTGATGCATTGGTGCCAATATGTGCAATGACTAGAGAAGGCAGATTCATGATGTTCTATCAATGAACATCTTTTGGTGAAAGCATTAATCCAAGCAGCATTGCACAATCTATTCTTGTTAAAATGCATCTCAATGAAACACCCCAATGGGATAATTCCTGTGGAATAATATGCACCCCTCAATTTCTGGTGTCACTGCTGGATATGAATTTAAATCTCCAGCTGGAATTCAATCAATGAGAACCAGGCACCAGATGTGTATCTCCACTATCACCCAACATATGTGCCCCGAGCTGCACAGCTGCTCTTCCATATTTGAATGACAAATATTTAAATGATAAAAATATGTAATATAGAAAATCTGGTTGGACATTCAGTGTAGTGAAGACTGAATTATATAGTCCTTCTCAATAATAAATATGTAGTATAAGCTACTGATTCTAAATACTAATATTTGTGTTTATTGGCTTTGGCTGCAAAATGCAGGTTAACATATGGACCGTATCTAGTGTCAGTCACATTGTACATCTTCCTGTTTCTAATAGCTGCTTTGGGTAATCATCACAGTAGGTTTTCCTTTATATAAGAATAAGAACAACACAGTTTCTATTTTGAAGCTGGATCATGTTAAAAATGAATCATAATGAATAGGTTTTTCTACCAGACCAGCAGGAAATTAAGAGTCATTTGGAAGGAGGCATTATAGTAACTTCAGCAGTTCCGGTGTGATATTATTCATTTTTAACTCAAGTCTCAGAATATTCCTACTGTTATGCTAAATAAAACAAAGTGTTTAATAGATTCCTGGCTTTTCTGTAATATGATCTAAAAAAAACATATAAAATGCAATTTCTACAAGGCAAAATCTGTTTGTATTTTCCTTCAGACACAAATAAAACATTTGCCATATTTCTAATAGCAGATGGTTAATTGTGTTGTGTGCAGTGCTACACCTAGTAAAATAGTAAATAGCAGTGCATTTTCTATTCACAATTTTTATGAAGCTACTGAAACCTGATAAACAAACTCTCAGCAATTGTGTGCAAATTCTCTAAGCATATCTAGGAAAACCTCTTTTTAATTGCCAAACACATGAAAACTAGAGAACAAAGGTCTGATTCTCCAGTCCATTGCACCAGTTTTACACCAGTGTAAATCACCTCAATTAGTGAAGTTAAGATGGTATAAAGCAGGGGTAACAGAATGAAGAATCAAACTATGTGGAGGAAGCAAGGGTCAATGTAAAACATACAGACAATATTTAGGGTAATAAGTATATAATAAAAATACACTTAGATTATAAACAAATAAAAAAATAAACAGGAAATATCAAGAATGAGAGGCAACCCTTTTAAATAAAAAATAAGTGAAAAAGCCATCACAGTGTGCTTTTAATAAGCATACCAATGCTACATTTCAAAAGGAATTGACAAAGTTATTGCATTCAGGTTCAGGATTTCTTTCTAAACAAAGAGAAAATAGGTTATTGGACAAATAGGTATTTTGTATGCCAAACAGGTATCTTTGGCAAAGTGACATTTTTGTTAATTTTATAGAATTCTTTTCTGAAAATGTGTACAAATATTGATATATGGAAGACTGAAACTAAAAATTATTTCCAGACAACTAGGATTCTGAAAGTGTTCAGAAGTTGTGCCTAATCCTGCTAATTCTTACCAATGGCAGTACTGTAACAGATTTCTGTGAATACTCTGAATGAAGCCAATGGGACCAACCACAGGAATAAGGGCTTGCTGAATCTGGTCCATTATTGTTCATTTGCAATCTGAATTCATGTGTTTGATACTGAAGCAACATAACTCCCACTGTTGTTGCACTCTAAAATCAAAGTCAGAGGTGAGGAAAATATTCTGCCTGAGACTTATGATGATTTTAATTCAACAAATTATTTCATAGGATAAATATCAAAGATAATCAGCAAATGTGTAAAATAATTACATTCATAGTCTGAATGCTGCCAAAGTTTCAGAAGAAATTAGACGTTATTAAAACACACAAAAATACTGAGCCGAATTCTGCTTTGTTACACCCAGGCAATTCCCATTGACTTCAGTGAAGCTGCACAGATTGACTGAGCAGAATGTAGCTGAATGTGTTCAAAGACTCAGACTAAATCCTCACAAAGCAAGGAATTCAGATCTGCAGCTGCTATTTAATCCTTAACTTATCCCATTTAGTCCAAGCATTGTAAACTTTTTCTAATCATTTTACTGGTGGGAAATATGTATGTTCAAGAGTGTAAATTAAAGATGTAGTGGCAGCCTTAAAGTAGGATTGCCATGTTCTGTGTTTGTCATCTCAATTTAAAATATATCTTGCCACACCCAGTCTAGATGGAATCAGAAACTCTGGTTTGGAAGAAGCAGCACAGAATGCCTAATTGCCATTCTGCAGCCAAAGAAAAGGATGTATTTTTTCCCTATTTGGAATCAGGGTAACCTCCACAGCTGCATAGCTCTGGAGTTCTACATAGCTTCCACAGGGCAATAATTAGAATGGAAAATTACTACTGAATTAGATACTTTGATCTGACCACTATACACTGTTGATGGTGCAAAGGAGCTTGCCCACTGCCAGATATCCCCAGCCAGTGTGTAGTATGTAGACGGCATAGCTGATTTCTTTGCTACACATTTTCAGAAAATAATTCTATAAAATTAACAAAAATGTTACTTTGCTATGATTTCCTACAGTATTCTATTTTGTGGGCATGAGCAGGCACATCTATAGCACTACTGCATTCCAGCTGTGCTAATGGGCTTTGAAGGCTATAGCCAATGGGAGTTCAATTAGAGTACACCCCAGCTGCTCTAAATTATATTGGGGTTGGCACAGAACCAGCTCCAGAATCAGGGAGCTGTAATTGGCTCTTTTGCAGCCCACCAACCCATGGCTAAAATCTGGGTCTAAATCTCTTGGCAGCTACAAAAGCATTTTCCAAATAAGCTAAAACTCACTAGTTAATAGACAACTCTAAAATATATTTGTATTACTATTCATGAGAAATGAATCCTGAGAAAATAGCACTGTTTGCCTTTTTCCTCAATCAAATAGCCTACACAGAACAGTTTTGGGGGGTCTAAGGAGAACATTTTTTAATTAAAAAAAGCACTTGTTCAAAAGTAGCATTTTTTTCCAAAATACAAAGAGGCACCAGTCTGCAATAAGAACAAAGGAGTTGCTAAGGCCCCTATCCTGCAAAGAGAAGCATGTGGGCAGAACCCATTGATTTCAACACACGTACATTTCGAAGATCAGGGCCTAAAAGTTGTATGTTAACCCCCAAGGTAATTGTATATTACATTTGGATACCAGGTACACAAAAATGTTAATGGAGCATATCAGCCGATGTATGTTTGTTTTCAGTGTTGAATGCATTCCTAATTCAGTGAAGTCCACATTTAAATTTACTGATACCAAATCATAACAAAGTTATATAAAATGGATGTAGATCTCATAAACTGCCACATTTATTCAATAATATGATTATAGTAGCCATATTTCTGGTTACCTCAATATGAACATTGAAATAGAAAGTAAACTGAACTGCCAAAGCCAAAGTAACTTTCAGGGTTGGGGGTAGAAAACAGTAAGTTGCAGGAGATGTCCGACAACTTTATTATTGCAATGGATCACATTAATGAAGACATAAAGTTACAAACAGTTGTAATAAAAAAGGCAGTGCTAACAATGTAAAGTGGTCCATTACATGTTCAGTATGACAACTTTATTACTGTAGTGGACCAGTATTGCAAATACAAATGGGATATATATTACACGTACTGTAGCTTCTTTTGAGACAAAAGAGCACAACAGGCCAACTTATTACTGTAAGAACATATAAGACACAATAATTACTTTGAACAGCTACAAAAACAAGAAAGTGAGCCATCATAATCTGGGAATCTGGTACAACTTTTTATTTTTTTAAAAAATAAAACAGAATATTTACAACAGTAACAGGAAGGAAGGAAAACATGATTTCCTCCAATAGATTTTATTACAGACTAATGGAGGACATCTACTTCCACAAAACTACTCTAAATAGATCAAGATAATATAATAAGGTAATAAAAAATCTATTCAATTAGTAGCAAGATGGATTTAATTTAAAAATGGCTTATGTATCACAAATCTTCAGTGTTAGCAAAAATGTACAGCTATGCAAATTTCAACAACAAATACTAATCAAATAATAATTACCTCTTTTGGTTCACTCAAGGAAAATATTCTCTAGTTTGGTGTTTTTGTCTCTGTATGGGTGTATTCATTTCAGAAAGTTATAAAGCTTAATCAAGGTTAAAAATGTCAACAAGTTACAAACTACAAATACAGAAATCAATTGGATTTCATGGCATCAAAATGTGAAACATTAGACAAACAAAGCATGGCTAGACATCCAGTTTTTGAACAGATGGTCCCAAATGAGACTGCACAGTTGTAACTTGCGGCAGAATCTGGCCACTGTAGGAAGAGATGCTCTTAGTAGGAGAGGTGAGTTTCTCCCTGTTTTTATTATTTACTCAGTACCAATCAACCAAGGAGCTGACTGGTGCACATCTTATAGTGAACTGTGGATTTTTGCAAAGAAAGTCTTTCTCTAGAATATTGTCTCTTCTTATAATTTACTAACAGGATTCAATCTCTGGATCATCACTTTATTCACTAGATGTGGCATCTCCTACCTCTACCAGCATTCTAATTTAGCTATGGTCTGTAGACAGGGCCGGCTCCAGGCACCAGCGCAGCAAGCAGGTGCTTGCGGCGGCCAACGGAAAGGGGCGGCATGTCCGGCTCTTCGGTGGCAATTCGGCAGTAGAACGTAGTGGCGCGGTGGAGCTGCCACAGAAGTGCCGCCGATCACAGCTTCCCCCCAACCCCCGGCCGCTTGGGGCGGCAGAAACACTGGAGCCGGCCCTGTCTGTAGAGTGCAATTAACACTCAAGATAGTGGCAGACTGCGATGAGGTTCCATTAATCCAGAAAGAAAATCAGAATCAGAATACAGTCAACATCTGTGGAGGTACAAACAACTTTCAAAGGCAACAATATTTTTTAAAACAGTTTACAACAAAGGCAGAATTAAAATCAAGTGTTCAATAACTTACAGTAGATGGATGTAGCACCAATACAAATGGCCTTGCGTGATGCTAACCAAATGTTGCTTTCAGTTTTACTGGTGTAAATCCAGAGTAACTCTACTGATTTTACTATTAGTTTTACACTGGTATTAGTTAGGCCAGAATTTGACCCTATGTGTTTGTACAGTGCCTAGCACATACGAGCTCTGCAATACAAGTAATAAATAATAACATTCTTCTATATGAGATAGATTAATAATTTGACTCCATGCATTGGAAGAAGTGATTTTTTTACCCACGAAAGCTTATGCCCAAATAAATCTGTTAGTCTTTAAGGTACCGCCGGACACCTCATTGTTTTTGTGGACACAGACTAACATGGCTACTCCTCTGATACTTAATTATTTGTGCTACTAAATTTTGACTACCACTTACAAAGAACTGTCAGAGAAAGAAAACCAACCAAATCTACATTTAAACAAGCAACATGTCCCAATGCCATGCTGTCATGTGTCCTACCAAACATTCAGGTTCCTTAAATGTCCTGCCTTCTAGACTTGCATGATGCAGATACCTTCATCATGATCTGTATTTTCCTGTGCACAAAAGCTATGTAGGCAAGTTCTTCATTACTTCATAATGGTCCATACTCCTTTTTTATTTATCTTCTTAAAAGATTAACTATACAAGCTGTTCAGTAACATAGCTAATTTAGAATAGTGGTTAATTTTGTCTTCCTTTTCATTTATTAACAGGCCTATTTTCTTGGTAGTAATTCTTTCTCCTTATTCCCTTAAGCTAGCAGTAACTCATACTTTTTTTGCCCTTATCTTTTCCCTGCAAGTCTTATAAAGAGATATATAGCAGAAATAAGAACTTTAATATCAGAAATGAATTAGCTAACAGGGTATTTACCTGAATAAGGTTTCTTGCAGTTTTACTCTTGGGAAATCTTGGAAGCTAAAGTCGAGTTATTCTTGTGTTCAGGCCCAATATTTTAAGTGTGTTTTATTATGTTGTTGACTTTTGTAATAAAGGATAATACTGTTGCTTGGTGACTACAGCAGCCTTCCAAAGTTTGTGGATTATTTTGTCATAATAATAATAATATAGCTGCAGGCTTTTTAAACCAACTTGGGTGTACTGACAATTTATGCATGCCTACAAACTTGACCTTGCCATATGTAAGACCCAGACATCCCATCTTCCTTCTTTCTGATGAATTGTCTAGCTATATGAGGCCAAATACATTCTTGGTACAATTTCATTGAATTTGGCCCATGATGTATTCCAGAAGACCAATGATATTGAATGGAAAAGTATTTCTGCAATACCTTTATAACATCCCAGTTCTGAGAGCAGCAGTTGGTTTTTCTTGTTGTTCATAAGTATTAACTGGTTGCTTGTATGCAATTATTCTGAACACAATCAGTGTCTTGTATTGACAGTGTCTGAGGTACTAACATCATGTGAGCCTGGGGCTTTAAAATAATTCAAGCTGCTACAGTAACATGTTAAACACTTTTAAACTATTTGTTGCAGGTGTTTTTTAATCAGTAAATTTTTAGCACAGTTGGCAGGATTATAAAATATGCGATATACATTGTGATTGTTTTTCTTTTAAAAAGAGAAACTTTATAAAGTCAGCTTCAATAAATGATTTGCCACAACAGTGAAAGATCATGAAAACTAGTTAAAGCCCATCACAGAAACACTCCCCTCTAGAAGATACACTCATATAAGAGCAGAATGGCACTTAGAAGCTGATGCATGAATCTTATGATCATACATAGAAAAAGCCTACTTTTTTTTCCCAAGAGCATGGGAACCTGGTTTCTTGTGTTCATTCTTAATCACTGACAAACTTCAGTTTAATTGTCAGGCCTCCCAAAATCATGACACTGGCTTAAAAATCATAAGATTTAAAAAAAAACAAAAAACTTTTTATTTGCCTTCTGGTTTGTGAGCCTTTAGGGTTCCCCTTTTCAAGCTTTTCTCTGCAACCATGATGGCTAAAATCCTTTTTTTTAAATGACACCTGAAATTCTCCTGGTAATTAAAACTCCTGGAGTTGCGATTTTCAGACAAAAATCAAATATTAGGAGAGGTGGCAACAACAGCAGTGCCCCAAGACAAATAATAATAATTGAAACATAATGAAATAACCAACACACATTCACATCTCAGATGGGGGTGGCCTGCTCTGTGCATTGCAAGAGTCATCAAAGTGGCACAGATGCTTTCCTGGCTGGCAATGGTGCCTGCCCTGAGTTAGGGTGAGGTGACTGCCCACACCTTGCCCTAGCCTCAGAGCACGGGTCCCAATGCCTGGGACATAAGGCATCACCTCGAGGCCAGCTCCCCCTCGTCTGTGCCATGGCACCAGCTCTAACTCACAGAACTCAGGTGAGAGATCCTGGGCAGGCCCACCCCAGGGTGAGTCAGAGCTAGCACCTGGGCACAGAACAAGGGGTGGTCCAGCTCACATCTCAGCCTGGTGCAGGTGGGGGGCAGCCCTACGGCCGCCCCAGCTCTGCCCTGTTGGCACCAGCCGCCTACACTGAGTGCGCTGGGCGCGAGGGACCTGAGCCCAGTCCACAGCTCAGCAGCACATGGGCTCTGCCGGGGGAGGAGGCGGTTGAGGGTGGTAACAGCGGAGGGAGGGAGCAAGGAACGGCGAGGGGGCGGGGCCATTCGCTCAGCCGTGGCAGCTCCTTCCCCTCCCTGGCGGTCGGGCGCGTCTTCCGGGTGGGATTGTGAAATTGTGGCCCCGTGATTAGTCACGAGCTCAGGCGCGCGCTTCCCGGATGATGTATGAGTACAGCCGGCGCGCGGCAATGGGGTTCAGCGCGCGTCAGGCTCTCCGCTTCCTTCTTCTGCTGCTGCCGCCTGTGTCCGGGGCCGCGGGTGCGGGTCTGGCTGCGCTGCCGCTAGTCGTCAACACCTGGGCATTTAGGAAAGCAACGGAAACAGGTGTCGCTGGTTCCGGGCTTTGCCTCATGCTGCTCCGGCAGGGCTGGCCGGGAGCTGGGGTGGGGGTGGTTGTTGGGGGCGCTGCCGCTCTCGCTCTCCTTCGCACCTGTACAGCGCCCGGACCGGTGCAGCCTGGGGCACTCCCCGCAGCGCCTGGAGTGCAGTGGCTGTGACTCAGTCTTGCTCTGTTGTCCTTGATCGCGTGGGGGAGGCTGGGCAGCAGGGGGAGATGCTGTTCTGGGGGGTATTGCTAGTTCAGGTATTTAGAAAACCTTTGGTCCTGGTCGTGCACGCCGGTGTACTGATAGAGCTAGAGATGGGATTTGTTTTTTCCTCCCAATGGTGGTTTACCTAAATGGTTACAGTTGCTGTGGATAGACTATCCCAAAGAAGTCCCTAAGCCAACGTCTCTACGTTTCCGGGGGCCAAACTAGTAATGGTAGTGTTCAAGCAATAGGAAGTGAAATTATAAATGCCTCAAGTATCAGAGGGGTAGCTGTGTTAGTCTGAATCTGTAAAAAGCAATAGAGGGTCCTGTGGCACCTTTGAGACTAACAGAAGTATTGGGAGCATAAGCTTTTGTGGGTAAGAACCTCACTTCTTCAGATGCAAGTAATGGAAATCTCCAGAGGCAGGTATTTGAACTAACCTCGTTATCTCCATACTGATTTATACCTGCCTCTGGAGATTTCCATTACTTGCATCTGAAGAAGTGAGGTTCTTACCCACGAAAGCTTATGCTCCCAATACTTATGTTAGTCTTAAAGGTGCCACAGGACCCTCTGTTGCTTTTTATAAATGCCTCAGTTAAACATGGGGGATGGGATGGTTCCCTATGGCATCTGGCCCAAAATTTAAATTTTATTAAAAGCTTTGCAAACCAAAGAGTAACAGGAGTGTTTCTATGTTGTTGGCTGTAACTATAATAAAAAAAAAAAACACCATTCGCCCAAATAGCACACAATTAGGAATCTACACATAGAGGTAATTTGTTTATTTTCCTTTTTGCATTTTCTCAGTTTGGACCATAAATTGGCACAAACTTGAGTTTTTACATTACTTTCACTTCTAATACTCTGAATAGATAGTAAAAAGTGTGCTTAAAATATATATATATATTAAAATTCAGTGTCTCTTCAGAATCCATCCCCCATAATTCTTTAGAGAGCAGTATTTCTGACCATTATCAAATTTTCCTTTACTCTGTTTTACCTCTTTTAGAAGGCATATATGGCAATTTACAGATAAGATGTGTATTGTTGACTCTTACTGTCACCCACAAAGATAGGAATAACTTGTAGAGACACATTTAGAAAATTCACCTAAGGTAGACTACCGTATTTTTGATATGAATTCTTTCTTGTTAGTTAACAGAGTTAAAACCTAATTTTGTCAGCAATGAAAGATCTCACTTGCAATATACGGCTCTGCTTCTGCCAACACTTACCTATATGCTTAAATTGATTACTTTTGAGTAGTCTCAAGAAACAAGGGGGGAATTACTCAGAATAGGAGTTTGGGTATGCTGTCACCCGTGTCTAGTGGAGGTCACAATTAGGGTGACCAGATGTCCTGATTTTAAAGGGACAGTCCCGATTTTTGGGTCTTTTTCTTATCTAGGCTCCTATTACCCCCCCACCAGCCCTGTCCTGATTTTTCACACTTGCTGTCTGGTCACCCTAGTCACAAGGGAGAGTGCCAGTATTAGGTCAGACTGTCGAAACTTGGCAAACACTTACAAATTGGTGGTATATCCTATAGTTAGATTTAGCCAAACCAGCAAGGTAAATATGCTCCTGGGTCACTTACTAGCTCACCATAAAACCACTGACAGTCTAGCTCAGTGGTGGGCAAACTTTTTGGCCTGAGGGCCACATTTGGTATGGAAATTGTATGGTGGGCCATGAATGCTCACAAAATTGAAGGTTGGGGTGAGGGCTGTCCTGGGGGTGTGGGCTCTGGGGAAGGGCTAGAAATGAGGAGTGCAGCAGGGGCTGTCGGCTGGGAGTGGAGCAGAGGGGTTTGGAGTGTGGGAGGGGGCTCTGGGCTGGGATGTGGGGCAGGTGAGGTCTCCGGCAGGGGTGTGGGCTCTGGGGTGGGGCTGGGGATGAGGGATTTGGGGTGCAGGAGGGTGCTGTAGGCTGGGACTGAGGGACCTGGAGGGCGGGAGGGGGATCAGGGCTGGGGTTGGGGATGCAGGAAGGTGCTCTGGGTTGGGGCTGAGGGGTTCAGAGGGCGGACAGGGGGTTGGGGCACAAGAGAAGATCAGGGGTGCAGGATCTGGGCGGCGCTTACCTCAAGCAGCTCCCGGAAGCAGCAGCATGTCCCCGCTCCAGCTCCTATGCGGAGGCGCAGCCAGGCTGCCCCGTCCACAGACACTGCCTCTTCAGCTCCCATTGGCCATGGTTCCTGACCAGTGGGAGCTGCAGAGCCTGCATTTGGGGCGGGGATAGCATGCGAAGCCCCCTGGCTGCCTCTACGTGTAGGAGCCAGAGGGAGAACAAGCCACTGCTTCCAGGAGCCGCATGAAGTCACGGTATGTGCGGAGTGGGGCAAGCACCCAATCCTGCTCCCCAGCCAGAGCTCAAGGTCCGGATTAAAAGATCTGAGGGGCCAGATGTGGCCAGTGGGTCGTAGTTTGCCCACCCCTGCTTTAGCTAGTCTTCTTAGTGCTGCAGTCACATTTACCACCCAGACAAACTGGACTATTGTGCTGAAAGGTTATTAAAACCAAAAATCACCACACGCTGAGTTTTTACAGCCCCCAAAGCCAGTCACTTACCACCAGGTCAAGGTACACTTCAGATCTCCCCAAATACAACGCTGCAGCCAATCCTTTAGTAAACTAACTAAAGATTTATTAACTAAGAAAATAAATGAGTTATGCAGTGGTTTAAAGCAGGTAAATTTGAATTCAAGTGTGTAAATCCAAAATGCTAGTAGGTATGTTATATCAGATAGTTTTTTATAAGTCTCTCTGGTTTGCCCAAATAGTATCAGGGACCTCAATCCTTTGTTCAAAATTTTCCGTTGTCAAAGTTCAGTAGTCCAGAGGTGTAGTAGGAAAGAAGAAAGAGGTAAAAGGTGCTTTTTGTACTTGCCTTTTATATCTTGACCTCCCTTCTGGAAAAATTCTAGCTGTTTCCTAGCTTCATTTCGTAGGTGCAGGCTCAGCCATTCTTCATATGAACTGTAAATTTTGCTTGCACCTTTTGTGTGCTATTGCTAGGGTGTCTTCACAGCTCCTTTTGTTATTCCTGAAGGGCTAACCTGTGGGTGCTTCTGAGACTCACAAGAAGTTTGAAAAGCATCAGAGGGTCCTGTGGCACCTTTAAGACTAACAGAAGTATTGGAGCATAAGCTTTTGTGGGTGAATTCCCACTTCATCAGATGCAAGTAATGGAAATTTCCAGAGGCAGGTATAAATCAGTATGGAGATAACGAGATTAGTTCAATCGGGGAGGGTGAGGTGGTCTGCTAGCAGTTGAGGTGTGAACATCAAGGGAGGAGAAACTGCTTCTGTAGTTGGATAGCCATTCACAGTCTTTGTTTAATCCTGATCTGATGGTGTCAAATTTGCAAATGAACTGGAGCTCAGCAGTTTCTCTTTGGAGTCTGGTCCTGAAGTTTTTTTGCTGTAAGATGGCTACCTTTATATCTGCTATTGTGTGGCCAGGGAGGTTGAAGTGTTCTCCTACAGGTTTTTGTATATTGCCATTCCTGATATCTGACTTGTGTCCATTTATCCTCTTGCGTAGTGACTGTCCAGTTTGGCCAATGTACATAGCAGAGGGGCATTGCTGGCACATGATGGCATATATAACATTGGTGGACGTGCAGGTGAATGAGCCGGTGATGTTGTAGCTGATCTGGTTAGGTTCTGTGACGGTGTTGCTGGTGTAGATATGTGGGCAGAGTTGGCATCGAGGTTTGTTGCATGGATTGGTTCCTGAGTTAGAGCTGTTATGGTGCGGTGCGTGGTTGCTGGTAAGAATATGGTTAAGGTTGGCAGGCTGTCTGTGGGCGAGGACTGGCCTGCCTCCCAAGGTCTGAGAAAGTGAGGGATCATTGTCCAGGATGGGTTGTAGATCACTAATGATGCGTTGTAGAGGTTTAAGCTGAGGACTGTAGGTGATGGCCAGTGGAGTTCTGTTGGTTTCTTTTTTGGGCTTGTCTTGTAGCAGGAGGCTTCTGGGTACACGTCTGGCTCTGTTGATTTGTTTCCTTATTTCCTTGTGTGGGTATCGTAGTTTTGAGAATGCTTGATGAAGATCTTGTAGGTGTTGGTCTCTATCTGAGGGTTGGAGCAGATGCGGTTGTACCTCAGTGCTTGGCTGTAGACGATGGATCGTGTGGTGTGTCCAGGGTGGAAGCTGGAGGCATGAAGGTAGGTGTAGCGGTCGGTGGGTTTTCAGTGTAGGGTGGTGTTAACATGGCCGTCGCTTATTTGGACTGTGGTGTCTAGGAAGTGGACCTCCCGTGTAGATTGGTCCAGGCTGAGTTTGATGGTGGGGTGAAAGCTGTTGAAATCATGGTGGAATTCTTTCAGGGTCTCCTTCCCATGGGTCCAGGTGATGAAGATGTCATCAATGTAGCGTAGGTAGAGAAGGGGTGTGAGTGGACGAGAGCTGAGGAAGCGTTGTTCCAGGTCAGCCATAAAAATGTTGGCATGTTGTGGGGCCATGCTGGTTTATCAAAGAAGTTTGAGTTACAAACACATAGCAAAATGTCATAACTCCATATCCAGTATTGATACACACATTATAACAAGATAACAATACACAGCAGATTATAAGTTTTTCAATGATACCGTACAAGGTATATTTTATACAAGATTTATCACAATTTTGCAAAAGTGGTGGTGACCATATTAGAGTAGTCGATCCCTTCCCCATTATACAACATCACATATGCACATAAATATTTGCAGGATCTGGGGCCATCTCCTAATCCTGCCATTTGTTCCAGAGGGGAGGATCTCTGCACCCATGTGGGAATCCATTAACTTCATTGTGGCTTCACATACACTCAGGGCTCTGACCCCATGAAGCAGTTTGCATGATCAAGGTCTGTGGGACAAGTTCAGCAGAGCCATTTGTGTTGACTCACATAAAAGGCTTTTTTCAAGCCACAAACTAGATCTCAAAGGATAGATGACAGAGAGGGAGCAGGGAAAGAGATGGTTATTTTTAGTGCTGCATAAATATTGTTTTAAGTTAGTTTGTTTTTTTATATATACTTTAAACACTGTTAGGTTTAATTTTGTGCCTGGCACATTTTAACTATGGTTAATTCTCTCTGAAATGGCTCGTAAGAAATGCTTCTAATATAACATTTTCCTATTGTATATTAAAAAAAATCTTTAAATATGCCATGATCCTGCATAGCTACACAGACTTAATTTAGACTCCATGTGGGTTTGGATATACCTGTGTGAAAGAGTTTGTATGTGTGGCCTTAGTGCCATTCATGCCTTGGAGAGAAGGAGTGCTTTAATTACACAACAGTAAATTATTGTTTTTTTTTTTTTACTTAGTATATGAAATACACTATAATTGTGGACACTATAGCAACAACTCCTCATTCACACAAATATCCCATCACTTCCCATTCAGAAACATTAGCCAATTATACAAAAAATGATGACTTTATATTCTGAATAATACTTTCTCTAGATTTCACCTAAGAATAACAACATATTATACAGTTTACTTTTACCTGCCATACTTGGTGTAGTTTCTTGTGCATTTGTTTTTATAAATTTAAATGAAATATTAGACAGTAATTATTTTAACTTACCAGGGGTTTGTGTTGCTTACAGCATGGTATACCTTACAGTCAGGAGGCTCTGAGCTGGATGCAGTAGAGAGAGGCTGCGGTCAGTGTGAGACTGATCAGTGTGATGGAAGTGTGGGGTTTGGAGGAAGTCCAGATGAACATGGAGAAACAACATTGGATGCCATGATTATGGATGGGTAAGAAAGTTACTTGGAGAAGAGAATAATCCTAAGGATTTTTAGTACAGTTCAATATGATGTAAGCATTGTTATATGTACGATGCCATCATGTTGATGTGTTCAATAAACATTAGATTGTACTCAAACTCTAATATTGATGTGTTCATGGGTATAGTAGAAAGAGGGAAATATCCAATCAAGCAGGGACTAGATTGCCATGGCACCAGGATGTTTGGAAGCTAACTAAGCATTTTTGTTGCAATCCGACATTAATTTCCGATAGCTTGATTGCTAGATATGGGAGCTAAGGAATGCGTACGGAGTTCCTGGGAGTAGAGTAGAGATTCTCCCTGAAAATGAAGCATAATGTATAGCACCTATATGACTGTTTGCCTGAGGAGGCAGAGAAAGGCTTACTTCTACAGGATTGGGATATCTGAAGGTTTAAGCATAATCTTAATAGAGGACCATTTGCTCTTTAATTTCCATACAAATTTTACTTTCATGACAATTCTGTGTTATGTCTTTTAGACCTTATTCATTGTTTAGGTCTGGCCTACACTTGAAAGTCTTACTAGAGTTACTGGTTTGCTTAGGGGTGCAATTATTTATACCTGAAATACTTACACTAGTAAAACTCGAATATGGATGCATTTATATCAGTACAAAGATGATTTCAACCAGTACAGTATAATGTACCTCTATACTGATATAACTGCTTTCAGGGATGTTGTACTCCTTTAACTATACCAGTATAGATAAAATGGTACAACTTCTTACTGTAGACGAGCACAAAGTGTATATAGCAAAAAATATGTAATTGTTTTATTATCCTCTGTTACTGTTTAATATATGCACACCTTAAATATTTCTCACTTCCATATTCTTCTTGTTTCAGCAACACCATGGAAGTTGGGGCAGTAGCAGATCTCAGACGTATAAAAAATGCTATTGGTGTAGCACGGAAAGTGATTAAGCATACTAAGCACACATTATTAGTGGGGGAGTCAGGTAATTATGTACTTTATTCAGTTATTTCCAATTCTTACCCTTGTCTTAATTATCACTATACAATAAGGAGACTTACGATAGATAAATCTTGATGGTAGAGGAATCCCCCACATATATATTCAAATGAATGCTATTAAGTAATTGAAAAGCATTTATCCTTCTTTACGTTTATTAAATATCTACAATTATCAGGGTTTTTTATTCTGCTATTTCTGCTTGAACTAAAACAAAGGGTTTTGTATTCCCTCTACAGATTCAGCTGCAACTATTAACTTTTAATGCCAGAGCTGTTTTAATATCACTGAAAATACAGATACTAAGTGAAGATGTTTTGACATAAGACACTATATAAATGGAAGCTGGTATATGCCAATATTTCATTTAAAATACAAGGGAAGCTTTACTTAAAAAAATGAATGGCAGAATTTGGTACCTAATTTTATTTCAAAATTCATTTTCATATTTATTGAGCACAGTCATTGTACTTTGCAATTTAAAAACATATATGAAGACTTTCTGCCTCAAAGAGCTTTTAAATAAATCAGGTACTGTACAGTTTGGCACAACACACCACATGGTGATAAATTCTATAAACAGTGGAGGTTTCATCTTCTTAAGGTAACTTAATACTTTACTGGTGGATTAATATCTTTAACCTTTATGGAAGAAATGTTTCTAGGAAGACTTTGAATAGGGAATGGAAGATTAGTTGGCTTAAGGGTTTTTTAAGTGTAGGGGGCTGCATGGAGGAAGTCATGAAGGCAAAGATGATATTTAAAAAGAGGTGACGTGGTCATTGATAGGAGAGGACGATGGATTTGGCAGTAGCATTTTGGATGGAATAAAGAAAATGAGACAAGACAAAGATGACAGTTGCTGTAGTTGATGCGAAGACCTCTCTAGGTCTGGAAAGGGAGGGCTGGAGTTTGAGATGCTTTACAGACCCTTTTGATTTGACCAGAGGAGGCGGTCACTAGTGGCTGTGGTAAGAGGAGTATCAGTAGCATACAAGGGATCCAGGAAGGAATGAGTAGAGTGGGAAGTAAAGAAAGTCACAATAGACTTTGTGCTTCAAGGCGAAAGAGAGGTTTGGGATGGGGTAAACTAAAAGATGTTTGGGAATAGCAGAGCAAGCTAGAATACCAGGAATGAAGTTTGAGAATGACTGAGAATAAGGGAGGTAGGTTTGAAGAGCAAGTCAGAGGGGGTGACAAACTTCAGTGCCATGTGTCAGAAGGGTATAGAAGATGGAAGGGGGGAAAAACAAATTCTTTGTGAAGGAAGTTGGAATGGTCATACAATTTTCTCTGGAAGTGGTCAGCGGGATGAGAGCAGGAATGTTGGAAGCCAATATGAGGAGTTACACTGGGAACTGGTAAAGCAAACACTGATGGGAGAGGATAGCAGACTCACTAGAGGGTGGACTTGAACATTAAAATCAGTGGAGGAAAGGAAGGCAAATTTCTGTTCTACACAAAGTATTCGAAACAATTTAAAAAAAAAATTGTCCTTAAAATGTGCTTAGATTGAATGACTTCTTGTAAGAGTTGTTCTACAGGATTGTTTCTGCTTTTTATCAAGCTATATCGTCAGATACCCGCATTCTACATATTTCTGCTCTTGTTTGGAGAGTAAAAGATAAAAACATTTGAAACTAGGAAAATCTCCTTAATTTTTCTGTCTGCACAAGGGTGTTGTTTTTTTGTTTTTTTTGTTTTTTGTTTTTTTGAATGATTGACAGAAAAAAGAACACAACCATGCCCTTAACTGTTAAGCATTATATAAAATGTATTGTAATTGATGGTATTTTAATGTGTGGAAAGTACAGTATATTGTTTCTGGCACTAAAATTTTAATGGGAATTCGTGTTATTTTTGGTTTTCATTATTGAAAATAATTGAATCTTATATTTCTGAGTTCCTAAACAGTCCTCAGAGTCCTTTTCAGTTTAAGTGACTCCAAATTATCTCAGCTAGGGAGTATGAAAGATGCTTTTTTTTTTTTTTTTACGAAACCATGCTACTTTAGCGCACATTGCCCAAAAGCTCCACTTCCTGGAATAAAAACAGGCTACAGAAGTCATAAAAGGAGGATCAATAAACATGAACAATCAGACTTTTCTGAGCTCACTTGCTCTCTTACTAGGTTACTCTAGATACTGAAATGTTGGTAAACATTCAATAACTTAACTATCGCTCATGAAACTCCCAATACATGTGTAGCTTTAGAAAAGCAATACAAAATTAACTACTAAATCAATTGAAAGGGTTTTTTTTTTGTAATATTTGGATAAGCGAAAACTCCTAAGAATCTTATAAAACTATGTATTATGTTCACATAAATATCTAAGGATTCAAGCATGGAAGGTATTGGTAACTTACAAATTTGTAAACAATTGTATCTGAATTTGATTTCTTCCAGATTGATGATGCCAAAGATTACTATAACTAAAAGATGAATGAATAGAGTTTTTTCTGTTTTGTATTTTTTTTTCAGTTCATTTACTTTGCATTTGGTTGTGTTTTGTGGCAATTGTTTTCATTTCTTCTCCTGTATAGACAGTCAGTTTCCCCTGCTATTGATGTTTGTTTTTCACACAGTAACAATTATAAAAAAAAATTAAGAAATAAATAATCAAATTTATATTTTAGGAAAGTGTGATAGTAAAGCCACATAAATTGTCAGAGGTATTCAGGGGCAGGTATTGATATCTGAATCTTTCTCTGCTTACCTCATATTTTAAAAATGTCTAGATATCAAATTGATAGTGTTTTTGTAATTAATTTGCTATTTACAAATTTTTGCTTGCTTAAATTAAAAATTTCCTGTTACACATAGCACAATCTTGGATTTGAATGGTATTTGTCCTGTTTGAAAAGTTTTGCTCCTTTTGTACAGCAACATGTCTGAAGAGAAAGCTCTCTCATCATAGTCATAGAGAACGTATTTAAATGAAGAGACAAAAAGACGTACTAGAAGTGTGGGATATAGTGCCCTCAGTAAAGGAGGAATTGGATATTGATGATATATCAGAGATTACCCTGATATACCGTTTGTCTAAGGAACTATATTCTATAGTTTCAGGGGGATAAGCTATATATAAACTAATATATCATCTTGATCATAACATATATTGTATGATAAATCTAATGTATTCATGCTACAATATTGTTGAATTTGTCTTTTTGCCTGTTAAAGCCTCACTGTTTGCAGAAAGCATGGGATTTCCCTGTGAAGATTTAACCACTCAGAATTCTCTTTCAATATATTTAAAGTGGCTTAATCAAAACTGTCAGCCAAACTACTGGAAGGTACAGTATAATTGTTTTATTTTAGAAATTTGATCACACAACATTGCTTGTTAGTCTTGACTTGTTAAAGAAAGAAATACTTCATATTAAAGGAACAAAGAATGTTCCATTAAACATTTAAAAAAAAATCCTGGAATTCTCGCTCACTTGATATACTTGGGGATTGGAAGCCTGTTTGCTGCCTGATTTGTAGAATTCTGTTAACGTTGATGTTAGTACAGTGATTTTTCATTTCTGAATTTGGGAGAAAATCCTAACCCTTAACAACAGAGGATGATTTCTCAGTGAGGCATGAGTGCAGAAACCTAAAATTGAGTCTCTAAATGAAATCCCTTACTGGGAATTAAGGCCTTGGTTTTGCAGGTATTTAAGCACATGAGTGACTTTTACGTATGGAAGTAGTCCCATTAAAATTATAGGGACCATTCATAGGCTTAAGTCTTTCCAAAATTGAAGCCTAAATTGGCAGCTGTAGATGATGACAAACAAGTTAGCACGTTTGTCTCTGTGCACAGACTGTTACATAGTTGCAGAGCCCACGCATCTGTAGATTGTGTTGTCTTTTTTGTATCTGAAATGTGGTGGAATTGAGACAGTTTAATTTGGCACATACTCTCTTGCCTGTTCATTTACTTGAAAAAGTGTCCTGCCTAAAGTATTACTTTTTAATCAACTTTAGTCATCCTAAGTACAGGAGTCTTACTTTATCTCTTAGTGTGGTACTAACAGCAACTTTGTTTTTGTGGGTTCTTTATTTTGCTGAAGAATGCAAACTTATTTTGATCAAAGAATGAGTCTTGTGATTGTTCTGCTACTTTTCTTTAATAGGCACTATCAGATTAACAGACCCTGTATCACACATTATTGAAAGCCAATCAATGCATCTCTTAATAATATCCATAGCTTTTGTAACTTCAGTACAACTGTACATTAGATATCTTAAAATATTATACAGCGGTAGTTATATAGTGGAATTTAGATTTTTGTTGTAGTCGTTTGTTTAAAATGCATCTTTATTGAAACATTAAAGACTCATGTGAATAAAATATTGATTACAGAATGTAATACCAGATGCTTCAAAATCCTGTGGACCATACAAACAGGCTAAACAATTAAATAGTGAAGAATGGATCAACTCACAGAAAAGAATAAATATTCATAATCATGATACAATTGGTAACTCTCTTTGGTTATTTTATGCTAAAAGATGTATTCATTTTTTTGCTTCATGATCAACTCAATCTTACTGAGTTCAAATAAAAAATATTTCAAACTGGTAGTATACCAGATATACAGCACCATTTTTAAGTGTGTACTACTTACACACATGTTCTGAAGGAGTTGATTGCAACTCCTTAGTCAATTTAGGATTTGTAAGTCAAGAATCTATTTTAATCTTTCCTCTACTTTTTAACCTCTGATTTGAGCAACAGCATTGTTTGCAAATTGGTATGCTTAAAATAGGTTAGGAGTAATATTCTTGTAAAGACTTCCATACTTTACTGGTAAAGCTTTTTTGTTGTTGGGTCGTAGGCAATTCTGAATGTTTATTAAATTATTTCTTGTATTTCATGATTAATTTTTCACATGTTGTTGGCATAGCAGACATTCCAGAACTGCAGACTTCAGAGATACATTTCCAAACTCCTCAGTACAGATTATTTATCTATATTTTGTCAGTTAAATTTTGTCTTCTGCATTTTGGACTGGATCTTTGCCAACTTGGTGATTGATTGTCATGCAAAAAATCTTCAAAATTTTCATTACCAAAGAATTACCACTTAAGTGCTGAGACACACACAAATTCATCAAAGTACTTAAGAACATGCCTAATTGACTTCAGTGGGACTACTTACTGCTTTAAGAATCTTTCTGAATTGAGGCCTGAATTACATAAATGCTTGAAGTAAGGGGGTGCCAAGATTGGTGGGTCACATGTTGAATGGTATGTCACCTCTTCATTTGTACTTGGTTAAGGTAGTTAAACTTTATTAATGTATTTTAGAGTGTTTATGTTTGTACTAGAGGCTTTTTGGACTCTTTGAAATTTGGATAAAATAAACACTCACTAGAGAATTTAAATTATACTTATAATTGTTTTACCAGGAATGATTATATATGGCCCAATTTTCAAATGTTTTAAAATACCAATATTTAGGTCCCTCTGGAAATGACAATTCAGGTGTAAAACTTCATTTTAAAAATAGGGCCCTTACAAGGGCTATAAAAATATGATCAGTTTTCATGCTGCTGAATTGTAACACTGATGTTTTAACAAATATATGAGAAATTATTCTTGTTAAGCTTCACCATTATTTAAATCTATAGGCATGATTGTAATTGGTGGTTCCGGAAATGTTGCAGTGGGGACATCTACAAATGGTGCAGTCCACAAAATCCAGGGGTTAGTATTTGTAGTTTGAGAAAAAGGCATCTGTTATTTGTAATCCTTGATTTCATTTAAGTATCTGTGTAGGTGAGGTGATATTTTGCTTATCTGAATGATCGTGTTTATACAGGGACTAGCACAACAGGGCCCCATTTTTTGGTGGGTCTTTAAAGTGCTGCTGCAATTACAATTTTTAGTGGGTTGTTTGTTAAACTTTGTGTATAAATATAGTAGAAGTTACTTTAGGCCTGCTTTTTTCATTTTTAAATGGGAGCAAGAATAGGTTCTTTATGAGCATTTTCTAAAGAATTTGTGGATCTAGGATTACCCCCTGTATATTTGATGTTGAATTAAGTTTGTTGCTTTATGCTTGTAATAGCCTTTAAACACTTTTTTTTTTTAAAATATATGATACATGACACACGTTTTCACTCTTTAAAGTTAAAGAAACTTTAAAAAACTCATGTCAATAATAAGTTTGATTTGGTCTGACCCAATAAATATCTCCAGAACTTTAGGAGTCACAACAGGATCAAGGAATGAGGGCTTGTTTACACATGGACCTATTCAGGACCTATTCCTGAATAACTCTGTATGAACTCTCTTACTCAAGAATGAGTGCCTTTTTCCAAATTTGCCTAATCCACCGTGGAAGTGGACTAGGCTGAACCAGAAACCTTCTGGATCTTGAAGGAAGAATACTCTGGAAGGCTGAAACTGTGGAACAGTCACTATTTCACCAGGTGGTTTTGCTTTTTTCTTGGCAGTGTGTTGGAGTGTCAGTCCTTGTTACTGAGAGTAGAGTGCTCTCATTGCCATGATGTAAGATTAGGAGTTCCTGGAGTATGAAACTGTAAAATCCTGGTGCGTTCTCACTGCTGCTATATATTTATTTATCGAAACAAGAACCCTGTCTAAGAATTTGCATGTAAATATTGGGTCTAGCTCTGCTCTGGTACACTGATGCAACCCCACTGGCTTCAGCCAGGTTGCACAGTAGTGTAACTGGGACCAGAATTTGGCCCATTATAACTAACTGTCTTCATTTTAACTTGATGAGTTTCTTTTCCTTCCTCTTTTTAGTCGTGTAGGGGACTCGCCAATAGCTGGAGCTGGAGCCTATGCTGATAGTACAACTGGAGGAGCGGCAGCCACCGGAGATGGTGATATCATGATGCGCTTTTTGCCCAGGTTTGTCCCTTTAGGGAAGATTGCTTACATTTTTGCCAGAGAATTCCTGTGAAACAAATAAAAAAATAAAGTGTTGAATTAATAAAATTATCGGTTTTATTGGTTGCTTAATATATTTGGCCATCTCTTGCTTTCTTATTCATGCCAATCAACATGGCCATAAAAACCAGACTAACCCCACGTTCTCTGTTACAGACAACAAATCACTTAACAATTCTTTAACATGTTTTGTGTTACCTCATTGCAATTCCTGTGAATGTTGCCAAACCTGGGCTTTGACAGAAGGAATGAGTGGATTCTGGATGTAAATGCACTCCACCAAAAATGCCTTGTGTCTTACACTCAAGTTTCAGTAGTGGGAACAAAACACTTCTTAAGTGTTAGGAAGAAGAGAAAGTGGTCTCAGAAGTGGCTGTTTTCTTCACCATTGGAATTGTATATTGTCAGCATCTTAATTTGCCTGCGCCTTTTCATTTCCAAAACTCTGGGTGTCTGAATTTTGCAAATGGTCTTGATGGATAGCCTCAAATAGAATACATTACAGTACTCCATTCTGAAGGTTACAGAGACATTCATATTTACAATAGAATTCACAGCAGTGATCCAAACTATTCAGGCAACTGAAGTGCCTACTCTAAAACTCTGACAACACAAATTAGTGCCTGCCACCTCGTATTCACTTGTAAGTGGTGTAGACCTCAGTGGATCTTGAGCTACTCCAAATCAGTCTTGAAATAAGAGTGGACATTGGCATAGTTCATTGAGTTATTTTGAATGTTGAGAAGCTAGCTATAGTGCTACATTGATTTCAGCTCACAAGCTAATAGTTAAGATGCTAAGTCATCTTTTAGGCAGCCTGAAGAACTGGTTGCAAAAGCTTGAAAAAGCAGTGCTTATACATACCAGTTTTGGTAAATGATTGGACTAGAAGACTCTGTCTATGTCCTTTCTGTTTATGTCAGTGTGCTTGTTCTTGTGCAGATTGACAAGGGTATATAGTCTACAGTGGAATAGCTCTGAATTGTCAAAAGTCCAGAAAACAGTAATTATTTTGCCCCTTGTTTTTTCACTTCTGAAATGTTGATGTATGGTATAAGTTAATGTCTCAAAATATCAGAGGGGTAGTCGTGTTAGTCTGGATCTGTAAAAAGCGACAAAGAGTCCTGTGGCAGCTTATAGGCTAACAGAAGTATTGTAGCATAAGCTTTCGTGGGTGAATACCCACTTCATCAGACGCATGCGAAGTGGGTATTCGCACACGAAAGCTTATGCTACAATACTTCTGTTAGTCTATAAGCTGCCACAGGACTCTTTGTCTCAAAATGATTGACTTATGATGAAACAAACTATGGATATAGCTCAGGTGAATAGATAGATTTTTTTGGTAACTTGCATCTCTGTGACAGAAGATATGGAGTCCAGAAATAAGGAACTTCCCAAAATGTGATAGTTCTCTCCTCCAAAGTGCCAGATTTGAAGCTCATTCCCTCCTGAGTTTTTCTTATTGTATCAAGACATAGTGGCTTGATATGTTCATGTTTCCTGAAAACAAAACAGAATACTCTTTTAGGCCCATGTTGTACTGTTACACAAAATTGTTGACTGAGATTTTGCATTGTGGAAATGTAGAACTGGTCAGCATTATCGTTAGTCTAATGATATTATTATGTGTTATGTATTGTTACTATTTATATGAAGGTATTTAAGTTTGGTTTACATTTAAAATAAAGCACCTTTAAAAAATAAAATGCCTTTGATGGCTCCCCAGTAAATCTGAGACAACTTTAAAAAAAAATCATTAATGAGGAAAAGCAACAATTCAACAGTTCTTGGAGACTTCAAGCAGGAAGGAGTTGATCAGTAGCTTAGTCTCCAATTTTGTATTTTTGTTCCAAAGTAAATTATTTTGCTGTGTTCATATTAAGCGGACATGCAGTTGATTGAGTTCTGATCTATCGTATTTTAGAATGTCTATTCTGATTTGTTTCCTAAATCAGCTATCAAGCAGTGGAATATATGAGGACAGGAACAGATCCAACTACAGCTTGCCAGAAAGTTATTTCCAGGATCCAGAAGTATGTTCCATACTTCTTTGGTGCTGTTATCTGTGCCAACACAACTGGAAGTTATGGTATATCTTACTGTTTTGTTTTGTTCAACACAAAGAACTCTGACACAAATGAGTGAAACATAGAGGTGGATTTTAAAGGAGCAGACTGCAACTTTTTTTAACTTTAACCAGTGTTGGGGGCTGGAGGGAGCAAGGGGACTGTTCACTCTCACTATCAAATACCAGGCATTTTATTAGGTCCAGAGGTATATGATTAAATGGTATCCTACCAAATACCATTGGTGAATCAGGTTGGCCCTCTTCAGCCTAATATCTAAGATTTGCACAGAACTTTCTTGGAGGAGTTAGTAAATACTCGAAACCATTTACAACCTCAATTTGTTGTAAAAGGTTGTTTAAAAAAAAAAAAAAAGCCAAAACTTCTTTGGGACATGGCATAAGGCAGTCAGAATGTGTACACAGCTTCAAAGGAATCCAAGATCAGCCATTATGATGGGCATCTCATTAGTGAACCCTTAGATCAGTAGAAAGTAAAATTTGCTGATCAATATGGCTTATTGGGTAGACTGGTTGTTGTATATCTTTGCTCTTACTTCCCACAGTTCTGTGTTTGAGAGATTAGAGTAGTAGGAACACATTACACTCATCAGTATTAAAATATATTTTTTTCTAATTTACATTACTAAGTTTATTAAGTGTACCTCACTTGTAATGAGAACACTGTTTCCACCTGAAAAGTAAAATGCTTTTGAGAAATCTCAATGTTGGGTTAAACAGATTGTAAAAGGAAATTACACCATTGTAGCAGAATTAATAATTGAATCTTTAGAAGATGAAATATGACAGACATACTAATCCTATAGGGAATAGGCAAGTCACTTTTGTTTCTATTTTCCTTTCCCAGGTGCTGCCTGCAATAAAGTTCCAGGATTCACTCAGTTTCACTTCATGGTTTATAGTCCTTTGCTAAATGAGCCATCGGAGCAAGTAGTAGACTGTATTTAATTTTTTCTGTACCATCTGCATTTACAGTTAAATATGAAGGAGGAAAAGAAGGCTGAAAAGGCTCACTGACTGCCATTTTACAAAGTGTTTGCAGTTTTCTTTTGCACAGATATTTGAGGAAGAGTAATGTATGTGGAGATAGCACATATCTCACTCTTTTTTTAAATGTATTTTGTTTTATTACCATGTCACCAATATGTTAGTAAACTTGATTTGTAGTTTCACAAGATAGCAAACTAATTTATTAATCTGGCAGGTTATTTCTAAATTCTGGTGGGCAAGTTGGCTTCGTCTACAGGATGAACAAATTTTTTTTTTTTTTTTTTTTTTTAGATACTGTGTAGAGATCCAAAATATCTACTAATGATAAAGTGGGATTTCAAAATACTCTGCTGGTATATGTTGATGACTATAGTTTAAAATGGGAAATGCCTTTTGGAACCAGTCTCAAAAACAGATGAAAGTTTGTATGACTGTTGTACCAAGAAGAACTGGAGAACAATTTCTCCATGACTGCATGGAGAAGCAAAAGCTTCTGCTTTTGTGGTGATGCTTCATTGTTCCATGATGTTCAGTCACAGTGATGCAGTATTACATTGCAAATGTTATCCTGCAGTGTCAGGAAATTACTCTATTTTGTGGCTTTTTGTGACTCAGGTACATTATATCTTCACTCCCTCCTTTCTTCTTCTTTTATTTGTGGGAACAAATGGAGATGTTTCTTACTCCCCTTCCAATCCCAAAGTGTTGGGTAGGATCCCAGCAACTGACTCATTTTCCGAAGATGGTTTCCATACTGTGCTTCCCTTTTCACTTCGCATGTTGTGTTCTGTCAGTGTGGGCAGTGCTTCTGTGATCGGCACTCCATTGGTGCCTAAGCTCAGGTAAAGCATCCATCAGATGTACAGATTCCGAGCCCACAGGAGAACTGTGGCTGGAATAAGGCTGATTTTTCTGTATTAAATCTTTCACTGGCCATAATTTATTTTTGTAAATCTCTTCATTTTAACAGACCTTTTTGGCAACTGAACCCCAGATTAATAAATTAGAGGTGATAAGTAACAGCATGGATTTGTCAAGAATAAATCATATCAAACCAACCTGATAGCTTTCTTTGACAGAGTAACAAGCCTTGTGGATGGGGGGAAGTAGTAGATGTGCTATGTCTTGACTTTAGTAAGGTTTTTGTTACTGTCTCGCATGACCTTCTCATAAACAAACTAGGGAAATACAACCTAGATGGAGCTACTGTAAGGTGGGTGCATAACTGGTTGGAAAATTGTTCCCAGAGAGTAATCATCAGTGGTTCACAATCATGCTGGAAGGGCATAACGAGTGGGGTCCCACAGGTATCGGTTCTGGGTCCGGTTCTGTTCAATAACTTCATCAGTTATTTAGATAATGGCATAGAGAGTACACTTATAAAGTTTGCGGATGATACGAAGCTGGGAGGGGTTGCAGGTGCTTTGGAGGAGAGGATTAAAATTCAAAATGATCTGGACAAACCAGAGAAATGGTCTGAAGTAAATAGGATGAAATTCAATATGCAAAGTACTCCACTTAGGAAGGAAATATCAGTTGCACACACACAAAATGGGAAATGACTGCCTAGGAAGGAGTACGGTGGAAAGGGATCTGGGGGTCATAGTGGATCACAAGCTAAATGAGTCAACAGTGTAACACTATTGCAAAAAAAGCATATATCATTCTGGGATGTATTAGCAAGAGTATTGTAAGCAAGACAAGAGCTCTACTTCGCGCTGATTAGGCCTCAACTGGAAAATTCTGGGCACCACATTTTAGGAAAGATGCGGACAAATTGGAGAGAATCCAGAGAAGAGCAACAAAACTTATTAAAGGTCTAGAAAACATGACCTATGAGGGAAGATTGAAAACATTGGGTTTGTTTAGTCCTGGAGAAGAGAAGACTGAGGGGGGACAGAATAACAGTTTTCCAGTACATAAAAGGTTGTAACAAGGAGGAGGGAGAAAAATTGTTCTTCTTAACCTCTGAGGATAGGACAAGAAGCAATGGGCTTAAATTGTAGCACGGGCGGTTTAGGTTGGACATTACGAAAAACTTCCTAACTGTCAGGGTAGTTAAGCACTGGACTAAATTGCCTAGGGAGGTTGTGGAATCTCCATCACTGGGGATTTTTAAGAGCAGGTTGGACAAACACCTGTCTGGGACTGTCTAGATAATACTTAGTCCTGCCTTCAGTGCAGGGGACTGAACTAGATGACTTCTCGAGGTCCTTTCCAATTCTGATTCTATGAAATTCTTGGAACTGTCCTTCTGATGCCTCTGTATGGAAATACAGTACTTTCTCCCATGTTTCCTCACTAGTCTTTATGTAAAAACTTATACTGATAGGTCACTTGTCTGTGGTCTTTGGATGTAGACAGTACTGCTTGAGATGTATAGATTTGTTTTCTTTCTTTAATTTACTAATCATCAGTAATCTGTCACAATTTAGGATGCACTACAATAATACTTATAAAAATACTTCTCTTTATACTGGCAACAAAATTTTAGCTTGGGGTTTTTCAGCTGCTATTTATTTGTTCAGTAGTGTAATAAACTGTACTGTTTTCTGTAAACTTTTCCTAGCCACAAGGTGGCTGCCATTTCAAATATATCACTCCCTTAGTAACTTGTTACTTTTCTTGTGGTTACTTCAATTTTTTATAAATCAGTTTCTTCTCCCTGCTTTCTCAGGTTGTGATAATACCTTTACCCATAGATGGCGCTCAACTACGCCCATTTGCACAAAGTTTTAAATATTTGTTGGTTCTTGCAGCATCAGTTTTCTCCATTTAATTAGAATTTTCGTATCCTCAGCCTGCCACTTTGTATTGAAAATTGAATTATGAAGTTCAGTCAGTTCTCTCTGCAGGATGCTTAGTAAAGGGAAATGCTTCCTTTGTCCTTGTTCTGCTCTCTGCATTCCCTGCCCCCCACCCCTCCTCCATACACACACCCTTTGTAGGTTACACCTCTAAAGGAGCAATTGCATGTATACAATGGAATTTATCTTTAGGGAACAAAATTATTTGAGTGCCTAGCACCCTGAGAAAGTGCTATTTCTCATTTCTTCTCCTACTACTTCTCATTTGCAGATACCAAGTCTTATTTATAATGTACTGCCACATACTGTGGTTCTTTCCATAGATTTTTGAAGATCGGTTTTAAAGGATTTTTGATCTTCCTTCTAACTTGGCAGGCTTGCTGATCAATTTATTAAATCAAGAGCTTGAGATTGATAAGGAAATGTAAAAGGGAAAAAAGTTAAAATGACCATATCATACCATAAATATTTTAATCAGCTCTGTTTACTTGAGTAAAACCACTGGGTAATGCAAGCTTACTTTAATGTATCTTAATTAGTTTTTTGGAGTCCTTGTATACTCTGCATTAAAATGGTCGTTGCCTTATGTTCTGAGTTTCTATGTTTTTAAAAGCTGGAAAAGCTTCCTGACAAGAATGGCTGTTGTTTTTAATGACATGCTATTAACTGTTCTGTTGATGAAGTTCAATTTGGAGGATTCATTTCCTTCACTAGCTGTTGAATGTGGATGAAAAGATGCTTTAAGAACACTTGTGGAAGGTTTTCATGTGTTTGAATTAACTCTACTCAGAATGCTTTTCCTCTGTAAAAGTGTCAGTTCTCTGTACATCTTGTTAATTTTTATGCAAACAAGTAGTCAAAGGGCTAGATAAACGATAGGTCATAAGCAGGTAAGGCCAACATTTAAGCACAACTTTGATCTGGAAAACCCCTGCTCAGCTGCTGCTTAACTCTGTAAGTACCTAAATTCCCTAAGTGCCTAAGCTGCCACCAGTGTGCATGCACAAAACCCTCAGTTCTGATGACACCGAGCTGCTTGGAGTTCTAACTCAAGCCTAAATCTCAGTGGAATTCTCAGATTAGGTTTTCTCCTGTCTGTCTTGTGTGATCCAGTAGGCATGCTCAGAGCTTTCCTAACTGCACAAAAGGCAGCTAGATTTGGGTGGAGAATGTCCAGAATATGTGACAGCTCAGCTGTGATGTGAGAGACTTGTCTTCAGATCCTCACTCTGGCTGATTTGGAGCAGGGACTTGAACTTAGGTCTCCTATATCCCATGTGAATGACCTAGTCACTGGACTTTGGGGTATTCTCCTGTTAAAACTGTTCCACTTTCTATAAATTAAATATTCCTTGGGCCACAGAGGGGAGAGTGACTGTACAGCCCCCAAGGAGCAGGATTGAGCTACTGGGGTTTGAGCCCAACATAGTAGAGAACAAAGGAACTGATATAAAATTGGGTTGGGGGAAAAGGGGAGCAATGCAATGGGAACTCTTCCAAGTTCTTCCCATTTGGAATGTTATGAGGAGGCTTGAATATGCCAGGGAGCATATTCTGCTGAGCACCTTGGGTTTGGCCCTCCCTTGGCAGAACTTGGCTGCCTCTCAGTAAGACATGGATACCAGTTATGTGGGATTGTTTGTGCTTTGGCATGGCTACATGCACCGTGGGGCCTGAATAATATTGCTTCCATTTAAATTAAACCTGTAACCTAAACATAATCAAATGTATACCATTTAGGAACAAGTTATTGTGAGTATACAAGAAATTAGTCCCTCGGGGTGATGGGGTGGGGGGGATGTAATCTTATCTGTGGAGTTCCTAATAATGCCTCCATAACAAGAATTAGCCATTTCTGAAACTTTGTCATGAGAGAGTGAGGGTATAACATTTGGTGATGAACTATCTGTTGCAAAATAACTCCTGCAATAGTTATAATCCAATCATATTTTGATTATTAAAAGGAAAACATACGTTCATAAAAACATTTCCCAAATGAATGGGGATCTCTTTTCCATATGGAATTGAGGGTCATCAAATCAAGAACTTTTATAGTTCACTGTTGATTTGTTTTCCTGGGAAGAATGTGTTAAAATATTAAAACAAAAGATATTAATAGAGGCAAAAGACCAGAATTGAATTTATTTTATTACTGCTTCAAGACTAGTATTTAGAAAAGTTTACTTGTTCCAAAAGCTTTTGTACTGGTCTGCCACAATGTTTCCAACCTTGGCAGTTCACCAGCTAGTGAACCTTAAAATGACATTCTGACTTTCTATTTGTCACTGTGGCTGCAATAGGGTTTTTGCATCCACTAATTGGAGAGCTTGCTAGACAGCTTCATTCCACTCAAAGCTGGGAATCCACATATGGGTCATAGAAACCATTTGTTTCATTGATATTCCAGTTCGTAAAATAACTGCTAAAAATGACAGAGAAATTTAAATGGGAGTGAAGGGGGAAAGCGAGATGGTAATTGGCATGATGTGATGTTATAGTTCAATAACTTGTTGCTCATCAGTTCTAAATAAACATGTTCTATTACAATAGTATTGAAAATGTGTGCTATATGTACATGTACGCATCATGGAACTAATAATTGATGTCTCATAACCTTGATCACTGCTTAAAAGTTGTATCGGTATTGCATTTAATACTTTAATTTGCTTATTAAGCACGCTGAAGGGTTTATGATCTAGAAAGACAAAACTTAAAAGAATAGTATGCGTGAAACAGGAGAATGTACATTCAACACTGGGATCCTTCAGGTGTAGTAAGTGTATTGGGTCCCATTGGGGCACCTATTTGTGTCCTGCTTGCTGAATTGTGTGTGTGTGTACACACTCTGCAATAAAAGACCTGGCCTGGCCTGGATTAGCTGACTTGGGCTCAAGGTGCAGGGCTATAAAATTTCAGTGTAGCTGTTCCAAGCCTGGGCTCTGGGACCCTCCCACTTCGCAGGGTCTCAGAGCCTGGGCTCCAGCCCAAACCTGAACCTTTACACTGCAGTTTTATAGCTCCTGAGTTCCAGCCTCATGAGCCCAAGTCAGCTGTGCCACAAGTCTTTTATCACCCTCTAGATTTTATCCTTTGAGGCCTACTTTGTAAATTAGCTTTTGAATTTAGAACTCTATCTATTTTTGCATCTTGGTTCCCTAGTATTCCTTACTGAATTAGTGATTTACCAGATTTATATGGACACAAATTGCATACTTCAGCTGTCTGGGTCTAACTGATGGAAAAACATGGTGCAGCTTGCTTTTACATGGCATTGAACTGTTATTTAGTTAGTTCCCTGTTAGTCCTTGGAAATACTTAACTGTGCTTCATTGTGGCTGCCTATGTATATAAGGCGAACAGCAGAGGCTAACAGAGGGAGTTTGCCTGGGAGCTGTCCGAGAGGAGGTACGCTAAGTGCTGCATTAGGGGGGGCTGTGTTGGTGAGTATCTGAGTGTCTGCTGCTGGGACAGTTGGTCAATTTGACCGTGTGCTTGATTGCTTGCTTGTTTGTTTGAAAAGTGTGAATTGGGAGTGCTTTGTTCCAGGTGGGCCTGGAGTGGGCCTGACTGGTATATAAGGGCAATCAGCAGTGAACCAGCTGAGCGGCGAACAGCAGAGGCTAACAGAGGGAGTTCGCCTGGGGAGAGCTCACTGAGGCTTTCATCTGCAGGTTTTTCTGAGTAGTTCCTGCAACAGCTGAGGAAGCTCTTAAGAGGACAGTGATATGGAAGGTGAGCGTTCAGCTGTTGTAACCTGCACAGGTTGTGCCATGTTCGTCTTTCTTCCACAGGACAGAAGCGACTTTGTCTGTACAAAGTGCAAGCTGGTCTCCATATTGGAAGAGAAGGTTTGAGGGCTGGAGAAACGAGTATCGACACTGCATTGCATAAGGGAAAATGAAGATTTCTTGGACAGACATCAGGAGATGCTTCTACGGCCACAATGTTCTGAAGATTCAGAGCAGGCGCAGCAGGGACAGAAGGATGGTGAAGAAGTTTGGCAGCATGTGACCTCCAGAAGCAGAAAGAGGAGCGTCCATGCACCAGCAATGGAGATACAGGTGAGCAATCATTTCCATGTTCTCTACAGGTACTAATGCGCAGAGTGGACTAGATGACCCATCTGAGGGAAAGGAGCAGAAGGAGACTCCACCGATTGGAAGGCAAAAGATGCACAGTACTAGGGATGGGGGTTCCACGACCACCGCTCCCAAGAGGAGGAGGTGGGTGGTGGTGGTCGGGGACTCCCTCCTCAGGGGGACTGAGTCATCTGTCTGTCGTCCCAACCAGGAAAACCGAGAGGTCTGCTGCTTGCCAGGAGCTAGGATACACGATGTGACAGAGAGACTGATGAGACTCATCAAGCCCTTGGATCGCTACCCCTTTCTGCTTCTCCATGTGGGCACCAATGATACTGCCAAGAATGACCTTGAGCGGATCACTGCAGACTACGTGGCTCTGGAAAGAAGGATAAAGGAGTTTGAGGCGCAAGTGGTGTTCTCGTCCATCCTCCCAGTGCAAGGAAAAGGCCTGGGTAGAGACCATCAAATCATGGAAGTCAACGAATGGCTACGCAGGTGGTGTCGGAGAGAAGGCTTTGGATTCTTCGACCATGGGATGGTGTTCCAAGAAGGAGTGCTAGACAGAGACGGGCTCCACCTAACAAAGAGAGGGAAGAGCATCTTCGCCAGCAGGCTGGCTAACCTAGTGAGGAGGGCTTTAAACTAGGTTCACCGAGGGAAGGAGACCAAAGCCCTGAGGTAAGTGGGGAAATGGGATCCTGGGAGGAAGTACAAGCAGGAGAGCGCAAGGACTCCTGTCTCATGCTGAGAAAGAGGGACGATCGATGAGTTATCTTAAGTGCCTATACACAAATGCAAGAAGCCTGGGAAACAAGCAGGGAGAACTGGAAGTCCTGGCACAGTCAGGGAAATATGATGCGATTGGAATAACAGAGACTTGGTGGGATAACTCACATGACTGGAGTACTGTCATGGATGGATATAAACTGTTCAGGAAGGACAGGCAGGGCAGAAAAGGTGGGGGAGTTGCGTTGTATGTAAGAGAGGAGTATGACTGCTCAGAGCTCTGGTATGAAACTGTAGAAAAACCTGAGAGTCTCTGGATAAAGTTGAGAAGTGTGAGCAACAAGGGTGATGTCGTGGTTGGAGTCTGCTATAGACCACCAGACCAGGGGGATGAGGTGGACGAGGCTTTTTTCTGGCAACTAGCAGAAGTTGCTAGATCGCAGGCCCTGGTTCTCATGGGAGACTTTAATCACCCTGATATCTGCTGGGAGAGTAATACAGCGGTGCACAGACAATCCACGAAGTTTTTGGAAAGTGTAGGGGACAATTTCCTGGTGCAAGTGCTGGAGGAACCACCTAGGGGCAGAGCTTTTCTTGACCTGCAGCTCACAAACAGGGAAGAATTAGTAGGGGAAGCAAAAGTGGATGGGAACCTGGGAGGCAGTGATCATGAGATGGTCGAGTTCAGGGTCCTGACACGAGGAAGAAAGGAGAGCAGCAGAATACAGACCCTGGACTTCAGAAAAGCAGACTTTGACTCCCTCAGGGAACAGATGGGCAGGATCCCCTGGGAGAATAACTTGAAGGGCAAAGGGGTCCAGGAGAGCTGGCTGTATTTTAAAGAATCCTTATTGCGGTTACAGGAACAAACCATCGGAAAGAATAGTAAATATGGCAGGCGACCAGCTTGGCTAAAAGGTGAAATCCTTGCTGATCTTAAACGCAAAAAAGAAGCTTACAAGAAGTGGAAGATTGGACAAATGACCAGGGAGGAGTATAAAAATATTGCTCAGGCATGCAGGAGTGAGATCAGGAAGGCCAAATCACACTTGGAATTGCAGCTAGCAAGAAATGTTAAGAGTAACAAGAAGGGTTTCTTCAGGTATGTTAACAACAAGAAGAAAGTCAAGGAAAGTGTGGGCCCCTTACTGAATGAGGGAGGCAACATAGTGACCGAGGATGTGGAAAAAGCTAATGAACTCAATGCTTTTTTTGCCTCTGTCTTCACGAACAAGGTCAGCTCCCAGACTGCTGCACTGGGCAGCACAATATGGGGAGAAGGTGACCAGCCCTCTGTGGAGAAAGAAGTGGTTTGAGACTATTTAGAAAAACTGGACGTGCACAAGTCCATGGGGCCGGATGCGCTGCATCCGAGGGTGCTAAAGGAGTTGGCGGATGAGATTGCAGAGCCATTAGCCATTATTTTTGAAAACTCATGGCGATCGGGGGAGGTCCCAGATGACTGGAAAAAGGCTAATGTAGTACCCATCTTTAAAAAAGGGAAGGAGGAGGATCCGGGGAACTACAGGCCAGTCAGCCACACCTCAGTCCCTGGAAAAATCATGGAGAAGGTCCTCAAGGAATCAATTCTGAAGCACTTAGAGGAGAGGAAAGTGATCAGGAACAGTCAGCATGGATTCACCAAGGACAAGTCATGCCTGACTAACCTAATTGCCTTCTATGATGAGATAACTCCCTCTGTGGATGAGGGGAAAGCAGTGGATGTGTTATTCCTTGACTTTAGCAAAGCTTTTGATACGGTCTCCCACAGTATTCTTGCCGCCAAGTTAAAGAAGTATGGGCTGGATGAATGGACTATAAGGTGGATAGAAAGCTGGCTAGATCGTCGGGCTCAATGGGTAGTGATCAATGGCTCCATGTCTAGTTGGCAGCCAGTTTCAAGCGGAGTACCCCAAGGGTCAGTCCTGGGGCCAGTTTTGTTTAATATCTTTATTAATGATCTGGAGGATGGTGTGGACAGCACTCTCAACAAGTTTGCAGATGACACTAAACTAGGAGGCGTGGTAGATACACTAGAGGGTAGGGATCAGATACAGAGTGACCTAAACAAATTAGAGGATTGGGCCAAAAAAAACCTGATGAGGTTCAACAAGGACAAGTGCAGAGTTCTGCACTTAGGACGGAAGAATCCCAGGCACTGCTACAGCCTAGGGACCAAATGGCTAGTTCTGCAGAAAAGGACCTAGGGGTCACAGTGGATGAGAAGCTGGATATGAGTCAACACTGTGCTCTTGTTGCCAAGAAGGCTAATGGCATTTTGGGCTGTATAAGTAGGGGCATTGCCAGCAGATCGAGGAACGTGATCGTTCCCCTTTATTCGACATTGGTGAGGCCTCATCTGGAATACTGTGTCCAGTTTTGGGCCCCACACTACAAGAAGGATGTGGAAAAATTGGAAAGAGTCCAGCGGAGGGCAACAAAAATGATTAGGGGTCTGGAGCACATGACTTATGAGGAGAGGCTGAGGGAACTGGGATTGTTTAGTCTCCAGAAGAGAAGAATGAGGGGGGATTTGATAGCAGCCTTCAACTATCTTTGGGGGTTCCAAAGAGGATGGAGCTCGGCTGTTCTCAGTGGTGGCAGATGATAGAACAAGGAGCAATGGTCTCAAGTTGCAGTGGGAGAGGTCCAGGTTGGATATTAGGAAATACTATTTCACTAGGAGGGTGGTGAAGCACTGGAATGCGTTACCTAGGGAGGTGGTGGAGTCTCCTTCTTTGGAGGTTTTTAAGGCCCGGCTTGACAAAGCCCTGGCTGGGATGATTTAGTAGGGAATTGGTGCTGCTTTGAGCAGGGGGTTGGACTAGATGACCTCTTGAGGTCCCTTCCAACCCTGATATTCTGTGATTCTATGATGATTCTATGTATCTTTAAGATATTTTCTTCCATCAGTCATAGTCTTCTTTCTTATGGCTGGTGTAAAGCAACAACTACAATTTCACCTGAAGTTGATTGAGCCAAATGGCTACCTCAGGAGTAGCAGAATTTATTGCAGTAATGCCTCCTTCATATTTATAAATTGGGCAGTATGTAGTGATATGTTCGATGGTCTGTCATGGAGAGCCATACTTGCACACCCGGGAGTCCTTTATTTTCCATTTGTGCATTAGATATCCATATCTACTATGGTTTGGTTTGAATTTGGTTCAGAGTTGACCAAGATGACTGTGGAAGTCAAACCCAAGAACCTTCTGTGTGGGATCTGGCACAAGGTACTTATATTTTAAGTCTCGTTTAGCCCAATCTGCTTTCCAAGCCTCCTTCTGATCATAGCCTGATTGCATGAGGCTAAACAAATGTTCCCAGAAAGGCTTGCGGGACTTAAGACATTGTGTGTGTGGGAGGGGGGAGGAGGGGTTGTCAAGGTCTTGGTGAATAGGAAGAAATCAGTTTACCTGGATTCGCTGAGCTTTGCAGAATGTTGCAGCAGTTTGGCGTATCGGCAGGGGAGCGATGTTAGGACAGGTAGCCATGGTGTTGTGATGTATTGTATCACTGTATTCAGCTGGGTATCTTCCATCAGGAGGATGACCAGATAGCAAGTGTGAAAAATCGGGGTGGGGAGTGTGTGTGTGTCTGTGTGTGTGTGGGGAGGGGGGGGTAAATAGGCACCTTTATAAGACACAATTACAAATATTGGGATTGTCCCTATAAAATTGGGACATCTGATCACCCTAACTCAAGGACACTGCATTAGGGAGAACCAGTTCAGATCCTCAGAATGTTTTGAAGGTTACTGTGTAAAATAAAAATTGAGTAATGGTAATTTTGTTTAAATCTGTGATTCTTTTCAATAGCAAAATCTATGCTGCTGCCTGAAAAGCCCAAATTTCTGAATTATCTATAAACACTTAATCTAGTTGATACTAGTGATTATGTGTACATAGGTATTGTCTCACATTACCAGGTTTTTACCTCCATCTCAAAACAAGATGCAAGCAGGGAGTAGGCACTGCATTGGATTTAATTACTAACAATTAGAGCTAGTGGGACAGAAACATCAGTGACACGGTTAACTTTACTCTGACTAACTAGAGTATACAAGGGTATGTTTGTAAATTAAGCACTGCATCACAAATGTCCTCACTAGGGGGTCTGTTCTCTCCTCCATGTAACTCCCATTAAATTTACAGTGAAAGAACATTATGGAAATGTCCATACAGCAGATGTGGCAGAATCTCTGATTTTTGTGAACTAGTTTTGCCATTATTGTTTGTGATGCTGAGTCAGGTGGTGAACATTTTAGATGTTTGTGCATTTAAGAGTATTTGCTGGGTTTTCATCTGCCCCCCGGACAGATGGAATCAACATAGCTAAATACACCTGCTGCTGCAACACTCTCTTGTAGTGTATAGCTACAGTATTATGTTTACAATGACAGGTGGTGTTATGTGAAATAAAAGCTATGGCAACTTGTAAGTATGCCACTTGTTCAGGTAATTCCTGTGAGATGTTACTTATGATTCTTAATGGGTTGTTTGAAACAACATAGGGAGAAAGCTTTTGAAAAAAAATTTCCTTCCCAGGTAGACATTTTTTCGCCCTGCCCCAGTAGACTTTTGCAAATACATTACTGTGAAATATCAAGTTTTGTTTGTTAGAAATGATCCATGTAAGATACTGCATGAATAATTTTTTTTATGTATGATTTGAACTGGAAGTTTTTCTTTTTGACACTTGAATTGTGTTCTTTTCCAGGCTAGCAAATTACATTTCATTGAGTGTTTGTATTTTGTTCAATTATATTATTGAAGAAGCTTCTTTGAAAAATGGATTTTGATTGGTTATGCATGGATAAAGCATAAAAAATGAAATTGTAAATGGCCACTTTAATGTAGTTTGAAAGTTTTATTGTATTTTATGGTTACACTTTGCATTTACCTATCACCTTCCATCTGAAGATATCAGACCTCTACAAGCATTAAGAAATTTAATCTCACAAGAAACTCTGTGACATAGATAACTTTTATTATTCCCTTGTTGATGAATAGTTGGCACTGATCAAGCTTCCTAGGTACAATATTTTACTTGTTCTACAACTTCACTGCTGCTGTGTTTCAAAACTTTATCTGTTCCTTTTCCAAGATGTAACTACTTCATCTTCTTGACATTTATTATAAGTCCAAGTCATCTACACCAATTTTTCAAGGTATCAAAGAGTAGCATCATTAAACATATCTGCTAGTTGTACAATATCTGCATAAGCTAAGGCCCAGATATGGCATTATGTAACGTGCAAGCAGACTGCTGTACCTAACTAGAGCCCCACTGAAGTCAGTGGGAATTTCTGTGGGTGCAGCAGGCTGCCCTGTACATTACTCAGTACAAAATTTGGGCATGAATGATAGTCTTATAGGGCAAAACCAAAGATTTGTCAAACCTTCCCCATTCTAGAATTTCATCGCATACTTTTGCCTTTAATTCTAACTTTGCACATTCTTCAGAGTGTCCTGAAAATGATTTTCTCCATGATAGGACTGTAGCTAACACAAAGTGAGCTATGTCATCCTTGATAGAGTTCCTACTATATTCTGTATTTACTTTGCTTTTAGTGTTGATCATTCTGCTTGGATTGAATGGGTGGTGTAAATTGGGTGTAATACTGTTAATTGGTGAAGGTCTACGTTGGGATCTGGTTGACTTCCATGCATGGTCCCAGTAACATTGCTGACCAAATTATCAGGTCAGGATCCGCTCCTAAAGTCCAACAGCTGTTTCTTTTATCTTCTACTCCTGGGGGAATTGTGTGCCACTGCATGTGTGCAGAATTCATGGCCTCTGCAGATTTCTTTGTTTCCATGCAGAAAAATGACTTCTGTTGGGGAAGCAAAGGGAAGCCACAAGAGCAGTCATGCACCTCTCCCCGGCAGTGCAGGCAGAACAGTTTGGGTGCCCAGAACTGCCGGTAGAGAGACAAAGCATCAACGGAGGAGTGGGCTGGGCAGTTGAGTGTGTGAGAAAGACACTCTGCCCCTCTCGCTCGCTATTGCAACACTCTCAATGTGGAGGGGCAGGGCTTTTGGGGGGTGGGGGAGTTCTAAGGAGGTATGCGTGAGGCAGGCTCTGTCCCCTCAGGCAGAGCAGAATGTAGCAGCCTGCCTGCTTAGTGAAATGTTCCCATTGTTCTTAGTGAATTCCCCCAGGAGTATAAAACAGGTGTAAAAATTTTAAGGCTCCTATACATTGCCAGAGTCATGTAAAGGAGTCCTTTTGTAAAGGACAGTATGGTCTTATAAATGCTTATGGTGCTTTACTGATTAGAACTGCTCTAAATTTTTGGACTGAAAATATTTCCTATCAAAATGTGCTCTGTGAGCTGTTTGTTGCTGACCTTTCTGGAGATGGTCAATAGCCAATATAAATTGTGAGTTTGAGTTCCCAGCCCCCGCTTGCTCTTCAGTTGCCTATGATGTAACATTGAGCATATGGCTGCATATATTTGTTGAATAATAACTAGAAGTAAAGGGTCAATACTAGCTACATTGCTAGTAGACAGAGGGGGTTGGGGGGATTTCCTCCAGTGCTCCCCACTCCTATTCTCCATCCATTGTATTGTAGTTTAAATAAATTACCAAAATAATTGAAACCAGTGTGATTGTATTGCATTATTTTATCAAATAAAATATGCAACATTTTGCAGAATTTTTAATTTTTTGGTGCAGAATTCCCCCAGAAGTAATCTTCTTAAGTGAGAGAGATGGATAGGGAGAGAGAACTTAGGGTGATTTCCCTCATTTTTATAGTTGTCCCCTTTTGAAATGCATTTTTTTCCTGGGAGTTACCCCTAGATAACCTTCATTCCCACTGTGAGGATAGAGACAAGGAGTTCTTGTTTGCTAAGTTACTTGCCAAAGAATGGCCACTTGATAGATGATAGCCCATCAACTTTGAAAGTTGGCTAGAGGCATCAGCTTATCCTTTTACCTTTGAGAGACAGGCTTACCCACTTCCCAGACTTGCCTGGTGAACACACTTCAGTCATGATTTCAACTTATATTCATACATTTACATATAATGTTGCTAAACATATTTCATCATGATATTATAGACCAGCAAGTTATTTGTTTTCAAATGACACCTTATATGGCATATTTTGTACAAAGATTATTACAATAGTGTGTAGCATATGAATACAAGGGTGCAACTGGTCATACAGCTACATTGTTCTGGTGTATATTTTAACTTGTTAGAAGCAATACTACACTTGCCTATATAGATTTACTTTAACTTGGCAATGTCATGCGTATTGTTTATAACACATGCTTTGTTGGTATGGTGGTTGTTACAGTGTGTGGTACGCTACTTGAAAACAAAATGGCTGTTCTAGTTTCAAATAATTATGCTGTCATCCCAAAAAATAGACCGACAGGAAGATGCTATTTTAAACTACAACAGTACACTGCTGGCTTAGTCTTGTTCCTGGATATTCACTCTAATGGGAAAAATTCCAAAGCAAATTATCATATATAGCCTCTGAGAAATGAGTCTAAGCTTGGCAGGTGGATATATACTGTAGCTTGAACAGACAAAAACTTTCCCTAACTAAACACTTCTATCTGCAACAGTCATTTTTGTAACACCGAGGAGCAATATAGAATTGACAGTTTCTTTTTGTCACATATTTTCTGCCAAGAATGCCATGTCTCTAGCAGAGTTTCCTACTGCTCTGCCAGCCATTGTTACAATTAAATAGAGCAATCCTGCAGTGATGCAATAAAAAAAAGATACAGCCTGGGGAACAATCAGAGGTCAGCTGTACAGAAAACAAATACCTATCTCATTAAACAACAGTAAAATGGGAGTCTTGATGATCACCAAAGAATTGTACAATCTGACACTTTCTAAAGAAAATGATTATTTTTTTTGTTTTAGTAGAATGGTGTGAAAATAAGACAATCCTTTGTCTATATGCTGTTAGTAGAAGTTTTCCTTGTGTAATGGCTGGATGATCAGTCTCTAAAGAAATACTGGTAATAAAGGTTCACAATAAAGAACAAAATGAAATTTAAGTATTAAAAGTCAATACTGAGCAACACACTGGTATAACTATAACTGGGTGACATCTGCTTTACTCATGAAAATAACCTGAAATGTTATGGTAGAATTCAGCTTTTGTAATTATGAAAGTTTGGAGTAATTCTTAGGAGCATGAAGTGAAGTCTGAGATTTGTTAATACACGGTGGTGTCAATGAACTATAATGCTATTTGAATTTAATTATTTGTAATTAATATGAACTTGTCAGCATGGAAGGTCTTAAATTTTCTGTTTCAAACAAGTCTTGTGACAATTTGTATTATTTCTATAGTTTATAGCACTTATTGCTTTTCAGTTAGGTTTCTGTAGTGTTTCATACTCGTAAGAATGAAATCCTTTTCAAAACGGAGACTGAAAGTTAAACTTTGATCTTATAAAAATCCTAGATGCATAAATGTTCAGTGTTGGCTGTTCAGATCTATAGAATTGCTTAATGGGACAGTGATCATGAACTACTAATAGGAAAGATTAACTTAAAGTTGATGAAAAAGATGGGTGCAAATGGAGTCAAATTCGATCTTGATAAGTTCAGGTATAGCTGTGTGAGGGAGGCATGCAAGGTGACACTTGGAGAGTGTTCAGGCCTTTAATTTGTGGTGATGAAGAAATATCACTAAAGATCAGAAGGGAAATATTCAAGGAAGTGATACAAAACATAGTGGAGGAAATTAGTGGGAAGCATAAGCAATCAAGGAAAAGCAGGACAAACACTACAGGAAAAGTGTAAACAAACTAAGACTGCTGGGATAGCTTAAGAAGTAAAAGCATTATGCAAAGCAGAGAAGAAATCACAAAGACTAGATGAGCAAAAGTTTTGGAAAGGAAAGGCTCAACACCTTTAATAATAATAATAATTAATAAAAAAGTCAGAAAATTATATACCAAAAGATTAAGTTGTATTGAAACAATATCAGGTCAATGATGCAAGTGGTAAAGTATAGAAGGAACATGTTGACAAAGTGTTGAATCCTGTATTTGTCCAAATGCAAGCATTTTAGACATGGTAGATAAATAGGGCAGCTTGCAAGGCAGAATGGGTATGAGCACTGAACCACCATCAAAAAAGACTGAAAGAGCAGTGAAGCAGTTTAAAAAATAGGAAAGCTGCAGGAACAGACACTGTAACAGCGGAGCTGCTAAACACCAGCAGACCAACCTCTATCAAAGTATTATAAAAAATATATATAAGAAGATATGGGAGCAACAGGAGGCACCAGATGACTGGCTAAAGGCAATAGTTGTACCAATCTTGAAGAAAAGAAATCCTGCTGATCTAAATAATAATAGAGGCATAAGCTTTTTGTCAGTACTGGGAAAAATCATGATGAAAGTAATTAACAGATTAAGGCCAGTTTTAAAGGAAGTAGTAGGCAAGGAACAGTGCAACTTTAGAGCAAGCTGAAGTTGCATTGGTCAGATATTTACACTTTGGTTGATTTGGGGGTGGGGGGTAGTGGTCGAGAGAAAACAAGAATGGAGAGTAAAGATGTTGGCTGTTTCTGTAATGCTTCCCTCCAAACTGAATCAAATGCCTTCATGAAGCCAATGAAAGGTAGCAAAATCATATGGAGTTCCAGATAAGATAACTGCAATTACAAAAGCTATGTAGATTCCTGCAGTGCTTGTAAGAAGTGGTGGAAAAGGCACTGTTTCAAGTCTAAGTTTGGTATAAAACACAGAAAGAAACTATTTGAATGCTCATCCCTGGGTAGATGGAGCACCAGAGCGGAGGGCTACCCTTTCCATGGGGAAGAGGCTGGCAGGTACACAGGCCCAGATTCTCAAAGGTAAATTTAGCTTACTAAATTCCATTAAATAAATGGAACTTAGGAGCCTAAGTACCTTTTTGAGGCTCTGGGCTACAGTCTTTATTTTAGGTGACTGGTCTAGCCCATATTGGTGGTGGCATTTCAGTTGAGGTGTAACTACTACACATCTCAAAGTGTAGTTAGTGGACCTATATTGTGTCTGATCCAGAATTCACCATTGCTGTCTACTCTTAGCCAGAATCACTGTTTTTTGAAGTATTGTAGGTGAAAAGGAAATACAAGTAGCTGTCAAATCAGACATCTCTAAACTATAGTAAAGACAATATTTGCTGATAGGTTTCAGAGTAGCGGCCGTGTTAGTAATATTTGCTGAGGGTCAGAGGCTGCGTCTGCTGTGGGCTGGAGGAAAGTGGTGAGGGGCTAGAGAGAGTGGGAGATTTGTAGATGTCATGATGTATTTTTTCCCCCTAGCAGAGGTAGATTCACTAACCTCTACCATAGGGAACAAATGTCCTTTAAATGTTTTTATCTATTTACTTCCTCTCTTGTAATCTTTGAATAAATACTTTCTTTGCATTATTAATGTGATTTAAATCTGGTGAGCTAAGAACACCACAAATCCCTCACTAGTACTAGGGGACGCTATCAATAAAATATATTAAGTAAAAAAGCCTTTCATATCTCCAGTTCTGGAAGAAGAAAACAGAGGAAAAATAGCTTGACTTAATTGCTCCTTTGTCAGAGCAGGTCTTTGGACCAGCTGGTAGTTCTTCTGCTCCCTTCTCTGCTCCCCCCCCCCCCCCCCGGATGAAATTGTCCTGGAACAAGGTTGGCAAATGTTGGGGTCTATAAAAGGCCACAAGCAGGTTCATCCTTTCAACTGAGGTGTATTGTCTCTCCCTTTAATCTCCCTACATAAACTATATGTTTCATATGCAAATAAACGAGAAATATTTCCCTTAAGAATGGTATGTTTTACATGCAAATAATTCTCATGTTTCCTACAGGGTTGGGGAAGGAGAATAAGCCCGCTGTCTAGAGCTGGATTTTCTACTAATTGTGAGAGACCAAACCCATGCTAATGTGTTTTCATGTGACTTTATATCACAGGCACCAGCTTCCTCCTTTCCCCGGGGGTGCTCAACCCCAGCTCCACTCCAGGCCCCTACTCCACCCCTTCCTTCACGGCCCCTGCTCTGCCCCACCTCTTCCCACCCAGATCCATCCCTTACCCAGAGTGCACCCCAACCCAGCTTCTCTCCCTCCCTCCCCCCAGCACCTGCAGCACACCATGGAACAGCTGATCTTGGTGGATGGGAGGTCCTGGGGGGAGGAGGAGGAGCTGGCTGCTGGTGGGTGCTAAGCACCCCCTAATTTTTTTCCATGAGTGCTCCAGTATCTATGCTATTTTCAAAAACAGGGTAAGGGCACTAGGTATACCTGGAGATTTCTGGATACACAAAGTTTTTAGGTGTTCTAGCTGTGGCCAAGGGTTTATGCAGCAAATGGGATTTTCAAGAGGTGAGGCTAAACCTACCATTTAGGCACCTGAACATTGAGTATGGTCAGGCTCTGCCTAACTCATTAAATGCCGCGTGCTCACAATCAGTTTCCATTGGTTGCTAAGGCTATAGCACACTATAAAATGGGCAGCAGGGGGGAAGGAACCCTGAGGACAGTGAGCTATTTGAGGCTGTTGGCATTACCATTCCCAGTGAAGAATCTCACCTTTCGCTGCAAGTTCCTGATAAAAAATTCTTCAGTCTGTTGGTTTACACTGTCAGTAAACAGGGATTATACTCACTCACCTAAACTGTCATTCAAAGATTCTTCCCTATCAAAGCCTGCTTGATGGTGGTCACTGAAACATTGCCATGAACCCTGTGATTACTATTTTGATCAAAGCAACTTAGTTTTGCTTGATTAATAGTAACCTCACAGGGACTGATCTCTGATGATAAGAAATCTCTATCAGAAAAGCTGTCAATGCTGCATTCTCCATTATTGTTAAGAGAGTTTCTCTGAAGGTAGTTACGGCAAAAATGGATGTATGTAAAATATGCCTTTTAATTGATTTAATGTGGTATGTGTAAAAATACCAATTGATATAAAAATAAGTGAAGAATCTCATGAAAGCAATTAAAAATAAGGTAATCTACCACATGCAATGCACCACAGGATTTATATTGGATTAATATGTATATAAAGGTCAAAAGACTTCCAGTGGAGAATTTGAAAAGAAAAGAAAATTGCATGTCTTTTAGAGCTCTACTGCTGCAAAGGAATGACAGCCTTCTAAAGTCAGGGTACACTGACATAAGCAGAACAATGAAAATACAAACATGTCATGTCTAATTTTAAAAGTTCCAAGTTCTTCCTATATACTTATCTGAACCACCAACACCTATCTGAGCACCTCATAACCTTCTATGTTTTACATTCTTAGTTTCTTTTTGACTTATGGTAATTGTGTTTAAAATATCACACATGGATAAACTTTTAAAATGACATTTTTCTGAAAGCTGAATGAGCCTATGTTTCCCACTGCTGTTTATCCACAAAACATAGAAGTAGACAAACACTTTGGTTTTTGTTTTTGTTTTTTGGGTCTTTTTGGATTAGCAACTTTTACCTTCCGGCATGATTCTTTTCACTAGAAAATTAAGTTGTGGTAGCACACAACCATGAGATGTCATGTTAACTGCACGTGACTTGTTCCTGTCTATTCTGATGGCAAAGTCATATTAAGTAACAGTATTAAAAAAACCAAACTCCTTGAGGTTATGTTCTACCCCAACCTAATTTTCTAGTGAAGACAAGCCTATTCATACAAAAGTGCAGTGCTTGATACAAGTGCTTCTATGGTGAAGAGCTGCAGTATCAAAACACTGGATCTTGACCAAGTGATTTGGAAAAAGAGAAGAGGGAAATGTAGGCAGGTGGAGAATAGAAGGGAAAAGATACTGTTTACACATGAATATACTGTAATAAACGTTTTAAAGTTTGCCTAAATGTGGCTGTGTTCCTTCCTATTTCCAGTAAGCTTCAGTTCTCTCTCTGAACTCTATACTTTCTTTTGAAGTATTTAAAGTAACATGAATACAACTTAAAAACAGCCTTGCAATAACACAACCCATATGAGGGTGGATGTCAAATTTCTGTTCATGGGGATATTTAAAATAGTTCAATGAACTATTGGTTTCTCATTCAGTTCTTTCAGCTTCCTTTCCTATTGAGCATACAGCATTTTAAAATCACTTTCATACTGTTCATAGACTAAGCACAGAACATGCATAAGGAGTTTTTTATGGTTCTGATCAGAGTAAATTATACCTTTGCATTCAAGACTGTTTCAGCTGGAAGTACTCTAAGAAGTTGAAACCCACCACCTTTACCTTCAAAATTCCACTTGAAATAATTAGTTTTTCAGTGTCTATAGAATGACTAAAGCATAATGTTAAATTAATGTCACTTAAATTGCAAGGTTGTATTTTACAGCTTACGTTGCTTGAATATTTATTGTAAAGCACAGTGAGCAATCATTTCCATTTGTATGTGTGAGATCATGTAAAAGTAAGTACTAATATGTAATAGCAAAAGATTTAGTCCTGTCTTATTCAAAAAACTGTGTTTGAATTTACATCATAGTTTTCCTAATTCAGTTCTTTTAAAATAACTTAATGACATTATTTGATGGTGGAAAAGTACTCATTATGTACAAGGTACAGTGAACTGAATTACTCTATATGCAAGGTGGTTTTGTTGTTCATCCCTTTTCTCCAGTTGTACCTGGCAACTTCCTATGCAGGAAATACAGCATTATCTGTTAGGGAGCAGGAGGCAAAGATATACCAGTCATAGATGGTGTATAACTTGCAGTTTGCCTCCTTCTTCCCAGTTCTTTACCTTAGGCTCAGTAAAAGCAGTCCTTCCATGAGGTATTACAGCCTTGGGTTCTTTTTTCCACACAGCTTCCTCCTACCCTCATCTTACCACTGAGCATAGAGCTCCCTACATTTCATCGTCAAGACAACAAAAGCTCTTCATCTTCAGTGCTCTGGCCAACTCTTGAATATGAAGACAACTTAACTGTAGACTCTTACCCACTGAAGCCTAGCTTTGCCGGGTAGTGACTTCAATATTTGCCTAGGGAGATGGAGTCTTCTAAAAGACCTTCTCAAACTCAACCTCCATTATCTCCCACCCACTGTATAAAAAAACCTCAACAGACCCTCAGGTAAGTTACTTCCTTTGCACTTGGCCATTCTGGATGTGAATCTTAAGGAGTGGGCCCAGATTGATTGCAGATCTCATGACTCTGATCCTGTGGTGCAAGGATAGCTAGGAGCTTTGATACAAAAACCCTGGGGAAGAGGTGCCTTCTCCTGAGATTGAAGGTAGGCACTAAGAGATTGCTTTTCTGCTTTGTACTTGAATCCCAGAATATTAAAGAAAATCACATAGAACAGAATGGAAATATTCTTACAAACTCTCATCCTTCCTGGTGATTGCCTTAAACACAGCATTGTGGCTCTGCCAAGAAGTGGGAAGCAAAGATCTGTCAATGATAGGTAGTATATAAATTCATCTATCCTTTCCTTCCCAGTTAGAAAACGTTTAAAACAATTGCCCACTAAGTGACTGTATGCTGCCTTCTTATGACCAAGATAAGATATTTTAAACCAGAATTATAATGTAGCCTTCTCAAAGTATGGCAACATCTAAAACTTGGTAGGCTGAGATATCCATTTCCTATTTCCAAGACAGTTTTTTAGTTTGGCCCTGCCTTTTTACTGCAGATTTAGAGCTCTCTGTCAGTGATCTATTGTACAGATTTATACTCAAAACTTCCTGTAGGGTAATGTTACTTGCAACATCTACTAATAATAAACACTGGTGGATTACAACAGAAGAGAGTCATAGCTAAAACAAGGGAATATTATTTACCATGAATTTTTCGTCCTGTTCTCCCATTTTCCCATCTCTTTGGTTTCCCTGCTTAAGAAGTGCCACTATCCTTACCTATCACTTTCCTTCTACAGTTTTGTTTCTTGCTTTGAAAGTTCTAAAATGGGGCAAATTGGGGCTAGTATTCCACCTATGACTGACTGATCTTTGCCTCTTGTTTTGAGATAGATGAAGGTGTGTTAAGGTTCACACGAGGAGAATGGGAGAAGAGAAGATTACAATACACAATTACTAGTGACTAATCACTCTTTGTAAATAAACATAACAGGATGTCATTGTAGGATATTACACTATACATCAGGCTAAATTGTAAACCACAAGAGGTTGAGAATATATAATATGTTTTATTATTATTAGGAAATCAAGCTAACCTTTGAATGAATCCTTCACTTATGAAAAATATGTAATTGTAGAAGGCTAACTAAAAACAGGGAAGAGGACAACTGAAACACTATAATCTTACATTCTTAAACACAACTTTTGTCTTGTTTTTAATCTAGTTTAGTATTTAGAACTATGTTTTAATCTAAGTCCTATTTTGGTTTATCTTTCTGAACCTGTTTTTCTGTCCTATGCACCAAGCATTGAGTTGTGCATGTCTGTCACTAGCTTCTTTGGAAACTGCTTTTAACTTTGGTTTTCAATTAAAATTATTACATTGGAAGTTTAGTTACTACTTTTTCAATTTAAAATTAAATATAAAGCACACTCAACATCAATGTTTTTACCAGGGTTCACTATGGTAAGTCACACTACTTTGAAGTATACTTTTTACATAGAGAAGATTTCACGGTATGGGAAAATATTGCAGTGCGCAGTAAGTGTAAAAGTTAAGCACAACTACCACATGTATTTGCATTTCTCTTCTGAATTTTAATCGAAGGCCAAAATATTATGTAGTTCTTCACTTTGGAAATACCTGTTATGTATATAGAGAACTCCTAGTAGAGTGGTGTAACGTTTACATCAGCATGAATAGCAGATGGTTGCATTACTCAGTAATTGCAAAGCCATTAATCAATTATGTGGGTTATCTCACATTAGGGTAAATAAAATCTGCCACCATACACATTGTCATACATTTGACAAAGTATTTAAGAAATGTCAAATACAAAAATAAGCTAAGTGTATTCCTTCACTTCTGACCCTCTGTAGTAGCAATGGTCCCAACTGTAAGGAACCAAGGGAGAACAAAATTAACTAAATTTAAATAAAACCACTAAAAACTTTTTTTTAGCTAAATGTCATGACACTAAAGTCCAATATCTCAGAATTTACAGTATTTGCTTCTAGCCCAGGATGGACCAATGGATGTGGTGCCTGTCTTTAACACTGCAAGTCTGCTAGCTATCAACCATAACTCTGGCACTGGATTAGGACTGACTATTTCCTGAACCAGTGGATTTCTGGTGGAAGAAATGCTACATTGGGAGGAAAGGAAACGTTTTAAATGGCCACTGTCTGAATGGTACTGGAATTCTAGAATAGATGCCAGTGGAGATGGCTTAATGGACAAAGTGCACGTGGGGCAATTAAATGAGCATGATTGTCATATTCTAAGGCCTGGGTGATGTGAGAAAACAGAGTTGATTATCATATTTGGCAGTTTAATCTCAGAATAAATACTCTTTAATACATGGATATCATTTACCAAAAGTGTGCCAACTAGAGATCTGATTTCTTGATTAAAATAACTCTCAGATACGTGTTTGAATCTGGAGGAGACACCTTGCTACTTCATATTTTTCTTGTCTCATTCTTTTTCCCGTGAATCTTATCTATCTGGATTCTGTCAGCTTTTGGGTGCATTCTGATTTTCTTCTTCTAAATTCTTCAGAGTGAAGACATTATCCAAGGTAAAGAGTCCTCTTTGTTTGGTACATATCTATGCTGTCATTCTTCTTAATATCAGACTTCAAATTTTTCCTAAGTCCAAAAATCTTGGTCATCCTTAATGTTGAACACTGTTCCACCTCAATCCTATGTAGAAGTCTGTTACCATCTTGATATCATTCCTTGATTCTTCCTCTGCTGTAGTTCTTTTCCATGCTTTAATCACATTCCTTATAAAGTAGTGCAAGTCTGTTTACCAATTTGTATTTGTGAAGCAAAAAAGCTTGCAAAATGCTGCAGTCAGATGTCACTCAAAGAGCAGGGCCATATCACTTCCACCATCATTGGTGTGCTAACCATATCCAAATATAACTAGGAACAATCCTCTTGTTTTTTAAAACTTTCCCTCACTCTTATCCACTTAGACTTTCATTTTGCACTTCTAATCTTGGCTTCTTTTGTCTCTTTCCTTGTCTCTCGATAGCTAGGGCCTTACTTTCAATTGTACACCCAGCTATCTGCGCCAAGGTGTCATTCATCTTAAGCCTTCCTACTAAAAACAAATACTAAATTACTGGCTCACACCCACAACCCTAAGAGCTAGAAAATGGCTATGTTATTTGAACCTGCTTTCACAATGAAAATGATAAAATCTGGGTCCAAGGAGATTTGCACATCATGGAGAAGTGACTATTGGCAGCCAAGAGACGAGGTCGTCTTGCAGCCAGTAAAACAACCAAAGCACCAGTTACATTTAGATGTCTGTACATTTCCAAGTTCCACCACCTCATAACTTTGCAGAGGTAGAACTGAGCAGGGAGCTTGTGTGTCCATGGAATTTTAAATTAGGTTTTTATTTAAGTGTGAGGATCTATTCTTACCCATTTATTTCCTTGAATGTCTGCTCTTATCACCTTCTGTTCCAACTATAATAAAAAAAACTTCAGCCTTCTCTTTCTGCTTTTGATTGGATTTTTATACATTTTGTTATGTTGCATGCTACAAAAAATTGGTTATACTGTATTTCTACAATGGTCTGACTGGATTTTTAGTTTATATCCTGAATGCTCAAGTGAAAAAAAAATGGAAATAAGCTTTGAGGTATTAGAGGAATGAAAGGGAAGGCAGGTACAATGTGTAAATTCAAACTGGATGCTGAACATTGATTGCTGGCATCAAGAGCACAGGCCAAATGTCAGTTTAAATGCATAAAAGTGTAGGTGAGTACAGGTAAGATCCAGAATAGAAGGCAAAATGGTGATGACTATAAGCCACCGAGAAGCCTATTAGCTACCATTATATAGTAATTCTTGTTTGGGATAGTGTTTTGGAGGTTATAGGAGAGGTCATAAGCAAAAATTCATAAGCAAAAATATGGCAGCAGTCAATTGCTTTTGTTTTTTTAGAGCAAAGTAAATATATTTCCAACAGTGGAAAATATTAAAATTGCTTTTGATTTAGTGTTGTTGGGTTTATGGTTTTTTAATCTCTTGCTTCCTACAGAACAAGTTACACAAAGGTTTTATTTAAAACACCTCTAATTGTAAGGCAAGTGACTGACATAAAGTCTACAAAATCAAAATCCTTACCCCAGGCAGAGTTTTCACCTGAAAAAGGGAGATGGGCCAGAGACTCCATGAAGTGAAACAGGGACTTAGCTCCCACTTTTGATTTTAATTGAAAGGTGCTTGGATGTTATGGGGATGGGCAGCCAACAGATAGATAAAAGCATGCCCTCTTTCAAGGGTCTTAAGCCTAGCCTTGAAATTTCACCCACAATTTTTCTCATACTAGGGTTTACATGTTGAGTTCTCATGTACATTTTTTATAGCTACAGGAAAACATTATGAGCAACTTGCATTTTGCATGCAAAGGCATTTTTTTTAAATATGTAGCTCAAACTTGAATCTCTCTGCAGTAGAATGGGAAAAAACCTTTTGTCACAATTATGCCTTAATAGTTTCTTAAATTTTGAATATATACTGTGGGTATCTTATGAGTTGCCTCTTTTTTCTCTCGTGAATTATGAACTTAAAGGCCATTGACTACCCTCGATCCAGTTGTGGAATGCCTATTAACATCAAAGGGGAGTTATGTGTATGGTCTGAGAACAGTACATGGCCCTTAGAAAATAAATGGTAATAAAATCAATCCAAATAAAGAGGATAAAGGCCTGAGGCTAAAGTATAAAATGTGTTGACTATAACCAGTATGTCATACACTGGAAAACAAGTATTCCTTTCAAAGCCAAAGACTTACTCCCTTGTACATTCAACATGAAATAATAGAGAACGTGCTAACATAAAACTGACTGGGTATGACATTAGCATTTTCTGGATTTAAATATTCTACTTCTCATTTCTAATATGACCTTGCTCTTATCCTCAAACAATTTTACCCAGCATCTTAGCAAAGTTCACACTGCTTTACAAGGAAATCTGTGTGGTTATTAAAATGTGAAATAGTACTAGTTCCTGCACAAGGCTGAATGACTGGCCTTTAAGAGTGATGCTGCAGGTCAGATAATTTGAAAAATTAGTTACACTTCTGTTTACAGTATTACTGCACTAGACGATCACATCCATTGAAAAGAAAATGTTTATTTAAAGAGGAGCTTGTATAATGGGCTTGTAGTTATAACAACTTGATATACCAGTTTCAGCATACCCCATTTTTCCTATCTGTGTACAGATACAAGTTGAAACAGTTTCCTCAGGGACTCCTAGTGAAGATGGCTACCCCTTCTCATTTTTTCAGTGGGATTTAAGTTCCAAACTATCCTTGGGAAAGATGGCTCCCTTTTCACTCAAAGCTTTGCTATCATAGTCTGCTACCTTCAAACCAGCATGTAACCTAAGCCATCAACATTTCTGATAAAGTACTGAAATCTAAAAAACCTGTTTTGTTTTCATGTGTAATAGGTTTCATAGTGAAAATCTGTTTAAGAAATACAATAAACCAGGTTAAAAACCAGAAACACACTAATGCAAATGTAAGAATCCCCCAAATGATCTGTCAGCAGGGTATGAACCCTAGAAGACCTCACTTTAGTGGTTTCAGAGAGCATTGCCAAGCATGTAGACCAGGGATCGGCAACCTTTGGCACGTGGCCTGTCGGGGAAATCTGCTGGCAGGCCGGGATGGTTTGTTTACCTGCAGCATCCACAGGCTTGACCAATCGCAGCTCCCACTGGCCGTGGTTTGCCATTCCAGGCCAATGGGGGCTATGGGAAGCGGCTTTTGCTTCAACTGCCACAGGCGCAGCCCTCTTAGTCAACTGGTACCTCTCAACTGTATCAGGAGTCCAGTTCACAAGCATTGCTCGGAAGGCCTCTTTTGACTTGAGAGATTTCCTCACCACTTGAGTCCACCAGCAGGTTCTAGTGTTGCCACCATGACAGCGACCAATCGCCTTCAGGTCACAGCTTTTCGTGGCTGCCTCAACGATTGAGGCCCTGAACATGGTCCACTCAGACTCGATGTCCAAGACCTCACCCAGAATGCAGAAGTTCTTCCAGCGGTGGGAATTGAAGTCTTTCCGCACAAGGTCTTTCATCAGACATTCCCGGTGACCCATACGGATCATTTGAGCCTCCTGTGTCTATCCGCCCAGTGTCCCATGCGTCAAATCCACCTCACCACCAAGTGGTGATCAGTTGCCAGCTCTGCCCCTCTTCACCTGAGTGTCCAGAACATATGGCCTTAGGTCTGACAAGATGACTATGAAGTCAATCCTCGATCTTTGGCCCAAGGTGCTCTGGTACCAAGTACATTTATGAGCAACCTTGTGTTCTGAGATGGTATTCATTATGAACAATCCATGACTAGCACAGAAGTCCAATAACAACTCACCTCTCGGGTCCAGGCCAGGGAGGCCATTCTGCCCAATCACTCCCCCAGTAGAACCACAGAGTTGGTTGGTGTGAAGCCTCAGATTTAAAACAAAACTTGAGTTTATGCAGCTGTTCACAAGCTACTTATCTGCAGTCACTTCTCATTACTTAGTAGGCTATCCTAGGACATCCCTTTGATGCTATGTTTGAGTCTATGCTTTAGGCTTTAATGTGCTAATATGTTTAATTGTTATACTCACTGCTGGCTATTAATAGGAAAGTCCTGGAAATAAACTTTCAGCAGAGCTTGCTTTTTTACAATAATAAAAAAAATTAACTGCAAGCTTTGATACAACATGTACCATTTTAAAATAATGCAGTTTTTTAATGCAGTAACTTATTTCTAATACATTTAAATTATTCAGGCTTCGTGAACATTCATTATTAAAGAGATGAGTCAATAACCATGAAAAAATATTTAGTTTAACATATTTCTTGCTCCAATTTCTAAATTGCTTTCTGCAATTTATAGCGAGAGACTTTTTTCAAATGTTGCCCAAATAGCAGTATTAAATGCCTAATCCAAAACCTACTGAAATCATTAGGAGTCTATTCATTGACTTCACTGGATGTTGGATCAGATCCTAAAAGCAGACATTTTAAAGAGTAGAAGCCCCTTTTCTGATCTGCTGATGTTATGCATGGTGCAAATCATGCCTTCAGTTTACGCAGGACTGACCACTTGTTTCAATGGGGAATTCTGATTAAAAAGCAAATTAATATTTGATTGCTTTCTGTAGCTCACTGCTCTTTGATCAGATTGTTAGCCTTTCAAGTCTGATATTTTTCTATATGGATTCCCAAATTGCTGGAATAGGGCACGAAAAAAAATCTGCAAACAACTATAATCCTTTAACCTAAAAATAGTGAGATGCATTTGTTTCAGTTTGTATAGCATAGCATTTAACAACTAGTTTGGCTTTAACAACTGACTAAAAAGAATTCAAGAATTTGCCCTTTTGTCAATATTCAAGAATTCGTCCTTTTTTTGAAATGTCAAAATTTGAAAAGTTTCATCCAGTTCTAGTTTCAAGGTTGACCCTGTTAGCAAGATGGACTGTGCCAAAAATTACTGTTTTTTTTTAAAAAGAATTTAATATAAGCTAGTGTTAAGCTACTATTTTAAAAAAAATCTGAAAAATGTTTATTTTGACTTTAGTCATTTCCTTGAAGTGTTTACAACTCAAGCACTGCAGAATTATGCCTGTGCAGGAGAACCAAGAAAGTGACAAATGACTTGTTTTCATTTTGCACTTCAGTCAGGTTTCACAAAGTAAAATTGACAACACAGGTTGAACAAAATTTAAAGGCTTTAATTTTTACGATCTGAGTGTTGTAAGAGGTAAGGGAGACTCTGTAAAATGAAGGCATTGTCCCTTTAGTAGTCTGTCACCTAAATAAACCTTTTACTCGTGTTCTTATTTTCTATGTAATTTAATATTTTCATTGTATTATAAAGATGCATTAGTGCTTTGTGGAACAAAGGTCACAGGGTTTTATAATTGAGGCTTTAGTTAGATTTTAGTTTGCTTACTACTTTGAGCAGATTATATTTTAGTGAGGAAGCGTAAGGTTTTTTGATTACTCCCTCCATTTCTTCCTCTTTTCCATGATCCTGAACAACAGCCACACAGACATGACATATGCAAACATAAATTTCCAGAAGCTGTTAAGAATAAATAGCACGGCTGCTTAACGGATTTACACTGATTGTGAATCACAACAGAATTAGGGTCTTTAGTATTGTTATACAATAGCACACTAGTAACATCCTTTCAGGGGTCTATTAAGTGGCACTAGAGGCATTAAGACAGATTAAAATATCCATTAGAGAGATTTGTAAAATTATAAAACAAATGTTAGTGTCTTCTATTACAAGTCTAGCCAACAATAGTGAACTCATTAAGTATGACAAGATTTAAGTGTACAAATAGTGATCCTCATAACGAACTATTAAACATGGATCTGTATAAATAAATTTAAAGAGTGATTTTTTTCTTAAATTTTATTGAACGCCAAATTTTCACCTTCCATTATATGAGAAGTTCACATATAACAATAAATATTTGAACACCTGCTATGCTGAGGAACTAACGCGACACCTATATAAGGAACAGACAGACTCCAATCAAAACCAAAAATACTGCACTGACAGAATATTACAATACATCACAAACTGCAAGTGACAGCTACATTTTAATTACAGATACATTATTCCCCCTTCAGACTAGGTCTTCTCCCAGGAAACTAGCATGCTAATGATATGTTACCATTGTTTAACTTTCAGAATGCCAGATACATTAACTGCTAATTCTGAAAGATGTTACAGTTAGATAAAACAGCTACAATGACAAGGAATGAACAAAAAATAAAATTTTCTCTAACCCCTACCTCACACTTCTCCTTTCCAAACACCATCTAGGCAAAAATTTTATTGTGAAATGTCACCTGAGAATGAATCTCCTAAAATAATATCCTTTGGAGCAGAGAACTATAGTACACATAGTATGAAAAGTACAATGTCACTATAGATGAAAATCTCAACATCCTGGAATAATCTTCATTCCTGGTCCATTTTCTGTCCACTTGAAGAAATCACACTGTTTATCCTTACCAAGGGGACACACAAAAAAGTTCTTTCCATTATTAGGCCCAATCTTCAACACTGTCCTCATAATGCAGTGTTTCCCATGATTGCAGAATGGAAACTGTAAGTCTGCCCACTGTAAAGAGAAATTATTAATTTACCATGGGTGTTACTGTGTCTAATGGTTAAATTCCTTTTTATGGACCAATGACAAAAATTCAGACCTACAGAATAAGCCCTCCCACTCGATTCAGCCATGCAAGTGGCAATCAAAAAAAAAAGCTCCCCTTAAAACTGCAGGTTTCATTTCTTAGAGTCAGGTAGTTTGACTTCCATAGCTATAACTGAAGTTACAGTAAATTACTTCAACTTGGTATTAAAATGCACCTTTCTTCTGAATGATGAGTGTTGCAAATGAATTATTGTGTTATAAGTTCTTCTCAGTGGCCTGACAGTCACATGCGTAGATCAATAGGTCTAAGTTGCAATTCCCTCATTTTACTAAGAATAACGAAGGGAAGCAACTGCTGTTACTAATTAGACTTGTGGCATTTGAGGGGGAATCTTTCTTGGTCACATGGTCCTAAAGCCACTGACTTAAATGCACCAGTCTGCCCCACCCCATGTACAAAGTGCAATAGAACAATGGGTCTAAATTCACCACACTCCGGAGGTGGTACACACATTTTCTTTACCCGAGTGATAGCCTCAAGAACTGAGCATGTGAACTGGGAGTTATGTGCCTACCCTGCTAAGGCACTTTTGAAAATCCCATTAGGTAACTATCTGCACCTCACCTAAATACTTTTGAAATTCTGGCTCTTAGGCGCCTAAGTCACGCTGAAAGTTAGTGGGACCTGGGTACTTTTGAAATTGTATCTAAGATAAAATTTCATTTTCCTATAGTGCTCAGATGTAGAAGATTGCAAATATGCATACACAGTTATACTCTGATTCTTCACTACTACTAATAATTCAGTAGTAATTGAAATGTGTACAGGCAAGGTTTACACTCCAAGCTAGGGGTGTGATTCCCCTGCTCTCATTGAGCCATCACAAGTATAAATAGCAGTGTAGCTGTGATGGTATGGGTGGTGGCTGCAGAGATATGGCTAAACCAGACCGAGCACATACCCTCTGCTGCCACCGCGGCTACACTGCTATTTATACTTGCACTAACTTGATGAGAGCCAGCATGAGTATATGTATGCGAGCAGGAGAAACACGCCTAGCAGATAGCATAGATGTAGCCAAAGTGGGATCTCCCTCAGACATTACTTTTGAATAATAGTAATGTTAAAGTCTACAACAATCCAACCTTCCTCAGGTACAAAACAAAACAATTGGCCAGAATCGCATCCATTTTCCATGGTGTTTTTTTTCTATTTAATAAATAGGAAAGTATATGAATTTGTGAACATTAGGTATTAATGTAAGTATTATTCATACTTTCTAAAACATAAAAATATTTGAGAAAAAAGGACTTAGTTAAAGCAAAAAAGGGGGTTTTGACTGATGAATAATAGTTTCATTGGGAAGCTTAAAATTAAGGCCCGAGATCTTGTACTTACTTTGAAATAGTCACATTGAGTCCCTCTGGGTAGAGGACAAGTATAAAATTGTCTGCCCTTGTTTTCTCCCTCCTTTCTCACAACTCTGAGACTGCAGAGGCGGTTGTGTTTACTGCAGCGAGGACTGACCGCATTTAAGGTACAAATACCATCTGTCATGTTAACACGATGTTCACTGTAATGACAGGTTACAAAATAACTCCTGCATAATATTAAAGGGATTACACCACCAAAAACCCCCACACACACTCCTGCTTGTAAAACAGGATTGTCAATAATGTACCTTTGCACAGAGTGACAGCTGGATAGAATTTTTCTAATCCACCCCTTTGGTTCTTTATATATAAAATGGATGGATTTCACTGACATTGAATGCTAAATTTAAACTTCTAAAAAAAAAAAATGTAGTAAATTCCAATCTACATCTAGAAGCTGTCTTACCTCAGGCCTTTTACATATATACCAGTTTTCCCACTATGGGTCGGATTTTATCTAGTTTAAAACATCCTGAATTTCAGCAGCAAGAAAGATTACAGTTACCATCTTCTCTCAGTCTCTCATGCAATGGAAAACCATCACAAATAGCTTAGACAAGGATCTTTACCTACTTGTTCACTTTAGAGAAAATTTTCCACACTCTGATCAAATCTACTGTAATGATCCCAATCATATTCCAACAAGGAACTGTCTAGCTGACTGAGCGGAAACTTCTCTTATAAAGCTGGTAGGGAAGCTTTGTTCTCCCCTACTGTTATTAAGAATAGTTGGAGATTGTATCTGAATTCAACACAGAAGGGCATATTTCTTAGTTACCTACAGTTTAAATTAGGTGAGTTTTCTTTAAAAAGTGTTTTAGAGAAAAAAGGAATCTGTTTTAACAGGTACAGGTTACATGTCATGTTTCCGGAGTGGAACAGCCTTCCACTAGTGAAAATGTAAGAGATTCATTCATCTCTACCTTAAAGAGCAAAAATCTGACCAGGAAATTTCAAGCATTTTATGCACAACACAAGTTATCTGCGTAACCTTGTGTTCCCATTACTGTTACCATGTCTCCCTTCTCTCCCTTGACCACCTCAGTTGCTTCCAACCTGGTTGCATTTTGTCCTATCAGGGTCTGTGTTTGTTCAGAGCTCAGCCCACCATATTTATTTTTAAATGTGGGGAACGTCTACAAACATTCACCTTCCAACAGAGGGTCATGTTGGAACCTCTGGTTTGGAAGACTGGTGAAGATCACTGGTGAGCCTAATGGTCTCTTTGGATACAATCACAGTAGTACAGAAGAACCTCTGATCTAACCCCATTTAAAATATGACTGTTGGCCAATTACTTTGCAATATTAAGGTAATGGGAATATACATATTTAAGCAAAAGGCAGAATTTACCTTTGGTATTTGGTCTATAACTCATTGTCATTTGCTCAATTTTTTAACGAGCTCTCAAGAAAAATTTCTTCCCCCTCCCTTTAGGAGGTGATAAGCCCCGTGTACTAAGTGCACATGTACTTGCAAATAGGAGAAGTCTGAGGCTAACAAATTCATTAACTTATTTTCCCATTTTAAAAAAAATACTCAAAGATAACCAAGGAAGGAGGAAACACCACGTGGCAGACAAATAAGTTAAAAGGCGCTCTATCTACTTGACTTTTCATAATGAATTTTCTGCCTTCTGATGATGTGTTATAGATCTTTCAGCAAGGTAAAGTGAATGAAGTAAATTGCTAGTGCAGAAGATCATGGGATTGATCCTCAGCTGGGGTAAATCAGCATAGCTCCACTGACTCATCCATGCTGATTTACCACAGCTGAGTTCAGGTAATTATCAGGCTGCAATGAAACTGACCAGATGCTAAAAGCTTGATTTTTTTTCCCCAGTGGGAATCTGGGTTGCTCTGCACCTCTGAAGTCTGGACATAAGTGCTGTCAAATGCATAAAGTAAACAAACTGGAAGAGAAATATTTTCCCCATTCACCCATTTCCATTTTAGTAATCGTAGATATTTCTCTTAACTAGAGTAGGTCACAAATTTTCAAACAAGTGTGATTTTCAAATTGACTGCATCCCTTGAAGCTGTTCTGAAAAGTATTTATTATATACGGTCCAGGAAAAATTAAACTGAATATGTGTGACAGAACAGGCCAATGTTTAACTTGTGCAATTTGAAGCAGGGTTTATGACCTTGTAGAACCATATTTATTTTTTTGTCAAGTGAATGTAATATAAAATATAATATAATATATAATATAATAATTTTGTCCAATTCCCAAGGCAGCGGCAGCAGCAACAGCAGCCAAAAAATAAAATGAAAAAAGAGGTCTTCAGTAGTAGTGTTTTTTGTTTTTTCACAGGAATAAGTCACCTCCAGCAGGTATCAAAGATGGAATAACTCCATGAGAAGAAGAACTATCACTCCAACCTTCTCAAATTTCGTAGTGAATTTTAACAAAGGAGCTCAAAAGGCCCTTCCATGCCCATCACTGGATGGATTTCTCTAACCAGTTAGAACTGAGAATCTGGCTTTTAAATGTGCAAAATATAACGAAATAACTGCTGTGGCCTGATAATCTTTGCTATAAAATTAGTTCTCGTTTTAAAACAAAACATTGCCTAAATGATCATTTTTTAAATCTAAGTAATATTGGAACCATTATACTTTTTAAATCATCCAGAATGAATGAATTCCTGCACCCCAAGGCAATTAAAGATATTTTCATTTTAGACAAAAGTCAGGTCCAAGTCCCAGTGGATGTTTGCACTGAATAATATAATTACAATCCAATTAACCACAGAGACCAGAGATTACCAGGGAAAAATAGCACTGGTGGCTAGTTTTGTGACTGGTTCCAGTGTTTCTAGAGTAGCTCATTTTCAGTTGCTGTTCAGGATACATTACTGCCACTAGTCAAAGGAAAATGAAACAAACCACACCAAAGGAGTTTGAAATTTATACAATTCATTGAGTGGAAGTGCCACTGGAAGTATGTATTTTATTGGATGAATGTGTTCTGATTGTGCCCAATAGAATGCTGATGCTAATCAGAATGGGGCTGCATTGAAGTATTGAAGTTATGTTCCTTAAACTGATGGTCTAGCAGCACTATGTAGTGTACCTAACCTGAAAATTAGAAAGAGAATATGATTTTTTTTTTTTTTAAAGTCACAGTGTTTGTAAGCTACATTCATTTTTACCTGTGTGGGTCCTTATATATAATATCCAAGTGCCAGAAACACTCTTGTGAGATACGGAGATTTCTTCCCAATTTTACTGGGAATAAATCTCCCTATTTTACTGGACTATATAGTGATTGCTTTTCTTTCTGGCCCACTTAGTATTTAATTATTTAATTGTTCTGGAATGGCTCTCACGAGAGAGAGAGACCTACATAATAATATCCCATAGTCTGGTCCCCAAAAACGTGAAGATATTTCATCCCATCTCTTTCAACTACTATCACTATCATTTCTGGAAATGTCAGTGGAACGGAAGCAATACTTAAGTAAATACTGTTCAAAGTTCTCTCATTACAGTGTGATCACATACTGGGCTCTTGGATGTGGGAAGCACTGGTTCATCCACCAAGGCACCCAATCACATTGTTCCTGCAATGCTCGCCCACTAATGCCTGTCTCTTTGGAGACAAGACTGCAGACAGTGAAACATGTTTGTGTCAGGCTTTGACATAAATGTATCAGAATCCGCCAACTCAGTGATTCCCAGCCTTTAATGATAATAGATTGGCACACTTTCATCATACCCTAATCCCCTTTTGCTGTCTCCTTTTTGTTTTTTTAATCTGTTCTTATTTTCTTCCTTTTCTGTGAATTTTTTCATTTTGGCTTTGTTCTCTCCCCCCCAAACCCCCGACTCTCACTCAACTCTCTGACTTGCTTCATTTCCACGGAACACATTGTTCCATCTCCAGGCCAATGTCTCCCCCCGGGCTTCCCTCCCTTCTGCCTCTGAGCCTTCTGAAGTTACAGCAAGCAGTTTTGATGTTGCTCAATCACACCAGCACAAAAGAAATAAGTGAACTGGCTTAGGTTCCTAAAGTAAAACATCAAAGGCCAAAACCAAGTTTCCCCCCAAACACAGACTTACATTAATTTCCAGTTAGCAAATTTATTTTTATATTAGACTGATGCACTTTATATGAAAAGCTTGTTTAAGTTTTGGAAAATAACATACCTATTTGACAAACTCACGTTACTTTTGAAATCTGAGGATGAATGATCAATCTTCTGTTTCTTCCTCACTGGATTAGAAGAATCAGCCTCATGGTGGGAGGGTGATGCTGTATTTACTGCAGTGAGTGAGTTTGCTGAATGTAATTCATACTTTTCCCCACTCCTCTGGCAGGTGTTATTCTGGCAATAGTTGTAGTTTCCTGGAGAGTCACAGTGAGAATTTCCATCTGGCGTTTGGCTATCACCTCTGTCATTTTTTAAGGGAGTGAATTTACTGCTGAGATCTGTCAAAACTAGAGTTGTCATTCCAAATGTGGTTTTCCTATTGACCTTTATTTCTGTGTTTGGCTTTCCAAAGCAGTTACAAGGGTACTTGACTAAGCTGCTATTAGAGGCTGTAGAATCTTCATCATTCTCTACCTTTGAAACTTGGAGAAAAAATTCTTGGTTATCCATTTGTGTGAAAGTTTGTCTATAGTTCATATATAAACTGCATGTATTAAAATCCGCTATACATTTATATAGACTACTTCACAGATTAGATATACACAGGATTCATTTTCCTCCATCATAGAAGTTCAGCCATTTTTGGGGTCAAACATGGCAGCTGTTTAACAGCAGGTAACAGTACTACACAAGTGTAGAATACTGTTCACAACTGAAATTTAGAGGGGAAAATTAATTATATAAAATTGAACAAAGGGGGGAAAAAAAGGGGGGACCAAGAATCTCAATGTCTATAAAGACAGATGAATGATAAAGCCCTACATTGGAAAAGAAAACCCACTTTACATACTACTTTCTGCAACATGAAGAAAATTTTATTTAAACAGAAAATATGTAATTGAAATTTTGTAGATAAAGATATTTCACTGAATTAACCAAATCCTCAAGTTCCAGACCTCAGTCTTTGATAACAGCTTAAGTGCTACATGATTGGAATGGGGAAGAGGTGGAGAAAAAGAAACAGAATAATCAGGATTTTGTTCTAAAGCCTTAGGCTACAATGCCTTTGTTGTACAAGACTGCTGTAAGTTTTAGAAAATCAGGTGGGTGTATACATTTAAAAAAAAAAAGTTAATTGGCAAATCTGAGTTTGTAGACAGGTTTCAGGTTTCTCACACTGGGATTCTGGAGGAAAAGAACCAGCCAGCTCAGCCTCTCCTGGCAACAGAAATCTATGCTAGCTGCAGAGATAAACACTTTTCTTCCTTCCTGGCCTGGGGAAAGACATCTGTGCCAGCTAAACATGACATAGGAGTCAACGCATCTCACTCCCCAGTACAAAAAGACACCCTGAAGTAATAGCCTCTGTTAAAAAAAAATAAATAAAAAGTATAGTAGAAACAAACATCATTTGAGATTATCAAATCGACTAGGGAATTGTATGTTAAAGTGCCCTAGTTGGTTTTGACAATCTATATGATCCTTTACACTTCTTGCACATATACATAGGAAGCATAAGCATAGTGTAGAGTAACAGATGCAAGTGTTTTTGAGGTAAAAAGGCACATGTGCCTGTGGTGTAAGCAGTCTTCCTTAAAAACACATTTGGTCTTATGATGCAGATTCTTAGAATACATGTAGCAACCAAAGGATTTTTGAGCTGGGTTCTTAACGTAGGCTGTTTTTCAGAGTTCCCTTTGTATACAGATCTCCTTTTCACCTGGAAGAATTGGGAAGGGCTCCTCGCCCCTGCCCCACTTAATGTCTCTATGCAGGCCTATGCAGTTGAGTTGGACCTGGGAAATGATGGAGCCCAGGGATATCTGCTCTCCACCTCACCATTCCCTGCCTGGTACACAGATTTCCAGACAAATCCAGGCAGGAGGTATTACAGTTCAGAGCTCTTTTCCCACACTTTCTTGGTCCCATCCACAGTTGCTACTGAGCAGTCTCAGGGAGATCTAGTCAAAAGCAGCATGGCCTAGTAGGAGGCACCCTGCCTGCAAGAGGGAGCTAGCAGAGCCAAGAGTCATCCCTACTCTGAACAGAGTGGAGTTAAGCATGCACAGCACTTTGTAAAATTAGGCTATTAGTGAGCAAATATTACAGGATTCAAAGGGTCAAATAAGTTACCTCTTGGTGTTCTTGTGCAAAATCTACACCCGTGCACACAAGGTAATAATCGGATATGCAGTTAGTCATGTAAAAATAACCTGCAAGGTTATATTCTGGATTGAAATTCACTGAAAATCTGGCCGTAAAGTTTGGTTTTAAAATTAAAACCAAGACTGGAGTTTGCAACAAAAAACAAACAAACAAACAAACAAAAAAAAAACAGATTCTCAATACTATTTTCTACAACATGACAATACTGTAAACAGACTACAAAAGCAGCACACAAAAGCCATCATTACCTTCAGGCCTTGAAGTCAAACAAACATCACAGATCTTAGCAGAAGGTTTGTTTATTAGAGTGCAGATAGTACATGTCCACTCTTCTTCAGATTTCTGAGCTACATGTTCATTAGAACATGACCCCCTGCCATATGCCCAGCCAATTAGACTATTTCTAGTTGGCAGTTTGCTGTGAAACAAAACAAAACAAAACGGAGTTAACCTTTTGTGAAGTTTCTTCCACAAATTGCCTTGAATCCAGCATGTATTGGGAGATGTGGGGCTGGAGAACAAGTGGTACCCAGGGCTACAGCTGCATATCATAGTTTGGATTAGTTAGACGATTCCTTTACCCAAAGGACAAATCCTCCTCAATGCTGAATAGGCCAATAAAAAAAAAAAATAGTTCAAACTAAAATGGCATCTCAGAGGATCTCAAAGTGCTTTAACAGAAGTTATTATATGCTATGTTATATATCATGCTACAGCCTCGTGCACCAGCAGCAATAAGCAGTAGAGTATAGGGAGGCAGTATCCAGTAGTCCAATTGTTTTCCTTCCCCCCCACAGTATTCATCAACAATGAACCAAATGGGGAAATTAAAGCACAGAGAAGCTGACTTGAACAAGATCATATAGTGAATCAGTACTAACATAGGGAATACAACCTTGATTTCACACTGAAATGGGAATCTAACACTTACAAATAATAAGCATAAGCGTCTACTTACCTTTCATTGAAAAGGAAACAAAAATATTAAATATATAAATCAGTCTCGTACAATATCAGTTTTATGCATACGGCTGAAACAGGTTTGGTATTTAGGAACCTATTCAGAATCAGAGCATTAAACAATCAAATCCACCATTTTTTTGTCATAGCTGTAAATCCAGATACCACATTCCTGACTCCTGATTAACCTGCCAAGTTGTACAGGGATCTTAATTTATCTCCAGAAATCTGACATGCAACTGTTTTCATGATACATTACTATACTCTTTTGTTGGCACACTTCAGCACTATAGTGGTGGATGTGAAACAGTAACATGATTTCAAGGATTGGTATCCGTGATGGGATCCCCGGGGTGCAACCTGGGACTGTGGGACCGCTCTATCCCCTTAACTGTCCAACCTGGGCTGTCTCTCACGATGCTTTGCTAGTGGCAAGCAGCAAGGCCCTCTGAGCTCTGCTACCATATTAAGCATGCCTAGGATTGTATTTTATAAATTTATCAATTTTGTGAGAGGTAAGAATTATTTACTTTTTTAAAGTTTCACAGTCTCTTTTTAAAGGTTTTATTAATGCTGGTTAAAAAAAATTCCATCAAAACTGACAAAAAAACCCTGGGTTTTTGGCTAAAAGTTTTTTGCAAAAGTGTCTTTCCAGAAAAAAAATCATAGGTTGATCAGAAAACAAATATTTAATCTAAAAATAGATTTTTTTAAATTTGGAAATGTTGCTGAGATGCCACTTGGAAGTTTTCGTTAGCTACTTCATGCCCCTTTCCACTGTGTTAGCCCAGCTCCCTGGACAGACTACATTTTCCATGATGCAACACGGCCAGGAACTTCCCTAATGCATCACCTCTCCTCTCCAAGAGGAAAGACCATATTGCATCATGGGACATGTAGTCAGACCAAGGAGCCTGGTTCATAGAGGAAAATGAAAGCATGAGGCACCCTAACTATGTATTGTATGGCGGGCCATGAATGCTCACTAAATTGGGGGCTGGGGTGTTGGAGGGGGTGAGGCCAGAAATAATGAGTTCAGGGCATGGGAGGGGGCTCTGGGCTGGGGCAGGGAGTTGGAGTGTGGGGGCCTCCAGCTGAGGGTACAGGTTCTGGGGTGGGGATGAGCGGTTGTGAGTGCAGGAGGGTGCTCCGGGCTAGGACCAAGGGGTTCAGAGGGAGGGAGGGGGGGTCAGGGGTGCAGACTCCAGGTGGCGCTTACTTCAAGCAGCTCCCGGAAGCAGCGGCATGTCCCCCCTCTGGCTCCAATATGGAGGCACAGCCAGGTGGCTCGGCGTGCTGCCCCATCCACAGGTGCTGCCCCTGCAGTGCCCACTGGCCGTGGTTCCCAGCCAATGGGAGCTGTGGGACAGCACCTGGGGTGGGGGCAGCATGTGGAGCCCCCTGGCTGCCCCTACGCGTAGGAGCCGGAGGGCAGACATGCCGCTGCTTCCGGGAGCCATGCAGAGCGGGGCAAGACCCCAGCTGGAGCACCAGATCAGGGCAAGCCCCCAGACCTCGCTCCCTGGCAGGAGCTTGAGGGCTGGATTAAAATGTCTGATGGGCTGGATGCGGCCCCCGGGCTGTTGTTTGCCCATCCCTGCTCAAAGGGCTAGATCCAAAAAGGGGATTTAGACTCGACATTGCAATATTTAACATTTAGGCACCCTGCTGCCTAGTGGAATCCACGGCCTCGAGGCAGGCATGCTCCCTGTACAATGCATTGAGAGAGTCATGCACCTAGGAATGGCATCCACAAAACCAGCCAGATGAGTGGGGAGCTGCCTAACCTAGCCAATAGGAAATGCCAAGGAAAGGAGTGGGTATTAAGTCCCACCCCTCAAAGAGTTTTATGCACCTATGTCTGGGTTGGAGGAAGGTGCCTATCTCTTCATGGAATTTACAGCCATGAACCCTCTCCTGGAGTTAGGCACCTAATTGCTTTCTCGCAAAAAACAATGGTGCTGGTAGTGGTGGTGGCTTATTATTTTTGCACAGAACTGTGTATTTCTTGTGCAATTAGGTAAAGAGCAATGATTTTAGAATCCTGGGCAAAGTGTGTTATGTGTTACACTATTCATGTGTCCCTTGAAGAGGTAAACTGTGGGCCCAGAACACCCACACAGTTGGAGCTCTGGAAGAAGATGTGTTCAAGCTACAGGGGGAAGCCTGAAGGGTCAGCACCCTTCCAGGGGTGGGCAGCTGGCTGTATGATTGTGGCTCTCATAAGCGGGTGCTGGACATAAGGTGTGCCTCCCAAGAGTGTGTCTAAGGACCCCAAGACAAGAGCAGTGCCTGGACTCTGTTCAGACTACTGAGGCTTAAAACACCCAGGGATTCAGCAGTTGGATCCCCTCACAGCAGTCTGGCGAGTGGCCAAGACAGATGCTTGACTGGATCTGTGACAGCTCTAGGTATAACGACTACTTAGTAATCTAAAATATTTTTATTCTTAGTTCACTGGAATTTTGTCATTTCATTATCTTAAAGATTGAAGACTTGCTTGGATTTGATAACATAAAGAACATTTAATAGAATTCCTTTAAGTCTTTAGGATACTTTAATCAGACTGTCACCTGCAACAAATCACAATGCTCCCTTCTGGTCTTAAAAATCAGAGCATCTTAAAGCAGTAAATCAGCCTTTTCATAAAATACTTGACACTTGAAATAGGTGCGTTTTCATTCTGGGAAAGGTATTGTCTAATAGAAAACACAAAGCAATGGAACATACTGTGCTCTGACACTTGAATAACAATAGTGCTGGGAGAAAAGGGAGATTATTTTGGTCTATGGCTACCTTTACCAGATAGCTTTTTCAAATGAGAAATTATATTGTTTCTTTTACTGTTTCCTTAAAAGCACGATATTGCACAGCTTCACTTTTACTGTTGTCTGTGAGTTCTAGCTTACCAGTCTGTTCTAGGAGGGGGGTGAGAAAAAAGCAGATTTTTTTCTGTATCATTCTCGGTTTACTTGACACCACAGAAGACCACTCTCACCCCAGCCTGCTGCTAGTGACTTCTCATTATAACCCTCTTCCCCCATATTTTCAGAAAAGTTATCAGCATGTGAAATATTTATCCTATAGGCTGAAATTTTCTTTGTTTGATCTGTGATCAAAGGTTTAAAAAAACCCAAACACACCTTTAGCAAAATCCCTTCAGCTATTTGAGTTATAATTGCCTGAGAAGAAGATGATGGTGGAGGGGATTTAAATGTTCTCTAATCTTCATTAAAATAAAAATTTTAGCTAAGTCTTGAGTAAAATTTTCAAAAGTTTCTTAGGCACTAAGGAACTGAAGGCTCAATGAAAATGAGGCACTTGAAAATTGTATCCCTTGCTCCTCTGTGATATCAATGTATTTTCTCCCTTCCCAACTTTCCAAGCAGAAAGACTGAGGCTAGCACAATTGTTTAAGCCTGAAAATGTCTCAATGGCACACAAAGAGTAAAATCCTCCCAAAACTCGTGAGGAGAAAATCAAAAGTATGATTAAAATAATAAGTAGATTCCCATGATTTGACAAGGAGTGCAAAATTTTGTTCCATTATAATATGTTGCAAATTCAGTTTTCATTTAAAATATGAGTTTCGATAATTTTATTCATTATAACTATAAAGCCAAAACAAATTACGTAGACATGCTGTTGCCCGATTCATTCACTTTTATGCATCACAGCCAACCAACAGCAACATCAATGATGTGAATTCATTCCCTTTCTATCCAGTTCAACTCAACAGCATGTAAATCGCAAAGGCTAACTAGGAACATTTATCTGGTAACAGTAAGAAGATGGACCAGGATTTTCAAAATTGAGGAGTAACTTTGGGTGCCCAACTCGATTCACTTTAAAAATGGCCCGAATTGCAGAGGGTAGATGCTCAGCATTTCCTCGAAATCCAGCCTCTGTAAAATGTCAAGTTTGGCAAGAAGAGTTTATGATCTAAAATCCTGATCCTCAAAGACTTACAGAAGTGCTTAGCTTTACACAAGTAACCCCAGTGGGATCAACAGGACTGATATGTATAAAGTTAAGCACCTGCTTATGTATTTGCAGGATCTGGATCTAATTTAAGAAAAGATGACACAAATGAGTAAAAGATGATTGATGGACAATTAGAGCGAGAGTAAGGAAAACTTATAAATTCACATAGTTATGTAAATCCACATTATGTAGGCTAACCATTGATGGTTCAAATAATTTTAAAAGGTTTGAATAGGGTATTTCGAATTGGAATTTAGCCAATAATTGAAACGGTGTGGAATTTAGTCAACAACTATGTTGACATACAAATAGGAATTGAATTCAGCTCACTCTCTTAGCTGAGCTAGTGCTGCAGTGCTCACAAGAAAAAAAACAATAAAAGCTCCTTTTTGTCAGTAAAGGCAGAATACAGAGTTCTGAATACACACAGGGAGCAGTTCTATTCAGCACTTTTCAGAGTAGGGCCACACTTTAAAGGGTTATAAAGCAAATGCCATACCTAACATCAATAAGCTGAGGTTTATCCTTTTGACACTGAGGACAGAAGTATGTCATCCTGTTATTCTCTCCTAAACGACAAACCGTGATCTTTCCACTGCACTGACCACAGTTAGGGCGTTTGTACACCTTGTAATGTTTGTAGAGTGCTGATCCTGTTTTGCGGCACTGAAATAGAACATTTGTATAATGCGATTAGAAAGAGATTTGATCCAGTGCAAGACATCTGTATCTTCCAATATAAAGAGAGAGAGCACACACACAAACTGACAACTTTGCAGCTAAATAAATTACACAGATAATTAAGAATGGCCATATTCATCTATTGTCTTTGCATCTGATTCAAACATGAATACCACTTCATTCAAATATTCATAATTCAATTCTTCTTGGATTTCTGTTCTACATTTAGAATTATGTTCTCATTACTAGCCAGTTCCCACTCCTGACATGTTCTTTGGGGTGTATGGGGTGGCCAGGGAGGGGTAGTACCTCTGATGGGGGGACTTGTCGTACTCCTTCGGGGGTAGTCCGTCCACTTTGGTCCCCACCTGTCACTCAGCTCTCACCTGTGGCTCCAAGTAGCTGCAGCATGCACAGCAGCCACACCACAGGGAAACAGCTTTGACAGGCCGGCCAAACCAGGTGAGTGTAATTGATAGGATTCAAACCCTCAGTGAATTAGGGATATGCCTACCCCGCATGCGACGTCAGCTCCGGCGGACTGGGCAAAAGAGATCCCTAAGATCCAATGGCCAAGAAGGCGGTTTTGCAATGCTTTGTGGAAAGCGAAGGGCTTGACGAGGCATGAAAGACGTCAAGGCCATCCATTGCAACCAAAGAAGTTACCAGTCATGACGATTTTTCATACCATTGGTGTCTGGCTTCTAAGGTCGAGAGAGTGGGATTGCTCCTGTGCAACGGCTCTACCACTTAAAAAGCTTCACGCACACGTCCTGTGCAAATCATCAAACATGATCATCATACTACCCAAGTCCTGCGGCGATGGGGGAGGGGCAAAGCGACAGGTGGAGGTTACCACTGGGAGTCGTAGTCCCAATCCTGCATGCAGGCAGTCTGTGGATAGGTGGCTGTCCAGCTCTGTACTTGGGGCAGCAGAGTTGTCCGGCAGCATCCCAGGCATCTGAGCAACCCTCTTCAGGACAGCACTGCTCACCCTAGTAAGAGATGGGCCTAGAAAAGGTGGCCTAAAAATTGCCTGCCCTACAACAACAACAACAACTGGCCAGCAAGCCGCGGCTGGCAGTTCAACCCAATCTGCGGCCGAAACCAAAAGAAAAATTTGAGAAAACTTACCATTGGTGTATGGAATATTCGAACCCTCATGGATCGAGAAGCTGTTGCAAGACCTGAGAGAAGGACCGCTCTCATTGCTCGAGAACTAGTCCATTATAACATCAATATAGCAGCATTAAGTGAAACAAGATTGCCTGGGGAAGGTTTCTTGAGTGAACCAGGAGGTGGTTACACCTTCTTCTGGAAGGGTAAGACTGAGACAGAGGACAGAATACATGGAGTTAGTCTGGCAATAAAAACCTTATTGATGCATCAACTCCCAGACCTTCCAGTGGGTATCAATGAAAGATTGCTGAAGCTGCACTTCCCACTAAATGCCAAACGTCTGTCACCATCATCAGTGCATATGCATCCACTTTAACATGCTCTGACAACTCAAAGGAACAATTCTATGAAGATCTCGACAGACTGATCAAGGCCACACCTGTAACAGACAAACTATTCCTACTTGGAGATTTCAATGCCTGAGTTGGGGCTGACAGTGAGAACTGGAAAGGAGTTCACCACCTGGTGTAGGCAAAATGAACAGCAATGGACTACTCCTTTTGAGTCTTTGTTCTGAAAATGACCTGACCATTACTAACACTCTGTTCTGACAAGTGGACAAATACAAAACGATGTGGATGCACCATAGGTCCAAACAGTGGCATCTGATAGATTATGCCATTGTTAGAAGGCGAGACATCCGAGACGTACTGATTACTAGAGTAATATGAGGTGCAGAGTGCTGGACAGATCACAGGTTAGTCAGGACGTCTCTTCAACTCTACATCGTTCCTTCTCGGCAGAAACGCTCTAAGCATGTGCAACCTGCTTTCAATATAGCCAAACTGAAGGCTGCTCAATGTTTCAACAAATTCCAGAAGAGTCTTGATGACAAACTGACATCCCATGGACAACTGATCGGTACTGTAACCGAAAAGTGGGACCAGTTCAAGCAGATAGTGACTGACACAGCAATAGCATCTCTTGGACCAAAGAAAATAATACATCAGGATTGGTTTGATGAGAACCAAGAAGAAATATGCTCAGCACTGGAAGTAAAGAGAAAAGCTTTTATCGAATGGCAGAATGATCCCTCCTCAGTCTCTAAGCGGGACCACTTCAAGTACCTTCAGAGCAAAACACAGAAAGACCTCTGTCAGATACAAGACAACTGGTGGGAGAGCAAAGCCAAAGAAATTGAGCACTATGCTGAGACCCACAACTTAAAGATGTTCTTCAGTGCTATTAAGACTGTTTATGGACCTTCTAAACCAAGGATCACCCCATTGCTCTCATTAGACAACACAATGCTGATTAAAGATAAAGAAGGCATCAATGAAAGATGGCGAGAACACTTTAGCAACCTTCTCAATAGACCATCAACTGTGAATAATATTGTCCTCAATGAAATTCCACAACAACCTGCTCTGACAGATCTTGACTTTCCACCTACTATAGATGAGATTAAGAAAGCTATTAGCCAGATGAGTTCAGGGAAAGCTCCTGGAAAAGATGGGATACGAGCAGAGATATACAAAGCAGCAGGTCCAGCAGCACTAGCAGTGTTCCACAGCGTGATCACCAACATCTGGGAGGATGAAAACATACCACAGGACCTCCGCGATGCTACTATTGTCTCTCTTTTCAAGAACAAAGGCAGCAAAGCAGAATGTGGAAACTATAGAGGCATATCCCTCCTCTCCGCTGGAGGGAAGATCATCGCCCGCATCATCTTGAATTGCCTAATAGCCAGTATTTCTGAGGCAAATCTACCTGAAAGTCAATGTGGTTTTCGACCTGGCCGGAGAACAGTCGACATGGTGTTTGCTGTCAGACAAATACAAGAGAAGTGCATTGAACAGAACATGCACCTGTATGCTGTCTTCATAGATCTGACAAAGGCGTTTGATACTGTCAACAGGGAAGCCCTTTGGACCATTCTAACACGACTTGGCTGGCCAAGAAAATTTGCCCAGATTATACGCCTTTTTCACGACAGCATGACAGGCGAAGTATTGTCTGATGGAGCCACATCAGCCCCCTTTAACATCACCAACGGCATGAAACAAGGAGGTGTTCTCACTCCTGTCCTATTTAACCTGTTCTTTGCATGTGTCCTTAACCATGCAACGAAAGATATGGACCGAGATCTATATTTGAAATACCGGCACGATGGTTCACTTTTTGACCTCCGTCGCCTGAATGCAAAGACTAAGACAGTGCAGAAACTCCTTCTTGAGGCACTCTTTGCTGACGACTGTGCCCTCATGGCTCACACTGAAAATGATCTTCAGCACATTGTCAACAAGTTTGCTGAGGCCTCGCAACTTTTCGGACTAACTATCAGCCTTGGAAAGACAGAAATTCTCCATCAACCTGCACCTGGATCAAATGCTTCTGTCCCGAGTATCTCCATCAACGGCACTCAGCTGAAAGTAGTGGAGAACTTTAAATACCTGGGTAGTGTCATATCCAGTGATGGATCACTGGATAATGAGATCAACGCACGAATATCCAAAGCAAGTCAGGCACTTTGCTGTCTGCGTGTCAAAGTTTTAAATCACCACAACATCCGGATGTCAACAAAACTGCTTGTGTACAGAGCTGTTGTTCTTTCATCTCTTTTGTACGGGTGCGAAACATGGACACTATATAGGTGTCACATCAAGCCACTTGAAGCATTTCACATGCGCTGCCTCTGCAACATCATGAAGATCCACTGGCAAGACAAAGTGCCCAATCTCGAGGTCCTTGAGAAAGCCCAGATGACAAGCATCGAAATGATGATCATGAAGTCACAGCTACGTTGGACCGGTCATGTCAGCTGCATGGATGCCAACAGAATCCCCCGTCAGCTTCTGTATGGTGAGCTCTCCCAGGGCATCCGGCATATAGGTTGTCCACGGAAACATTACAAGGACACCATCAACACCAATCTGCAGTACAGCAGTATTAAACCTAAGGACCTTGAGGACGCTGCCAGCGACGGAACACAGTGGCGTGCAACAGTCAGAAATACCTGCATCGCCATTGAGGAAGACCGCTGCCGGCGTCTACAAGAGGCACGCGAACGACGTCACAGAGCATCAGCAGCGCACAATCCATTGACCGCGAACTTCCCATGCACCATCTGCAGCAAAATGTCCACCTCTAGAATTGGCTTGTACAGTCATCAGAGGGCACACCATGACACCAACAATTGATGACCTGCACGGATTTTGTCATCATCGGATCGATGGACTACCAAGAAGACCAGCCAGTTCTTTCTGTAATTTGTAGCATTTGTTTAAATACTTGCGCTACTTTCTATTTTAGTAATGTTTTTAAGAATACCCAACAATGTGTGTACACACAAATCAGGACCCAAAATATTTGCATCATAGATTCATAGATTCTAGGACTGGAAGGGACCTCGAGAGGTCATCGAGTCAAGTCCCCTGCCCTCATGGTATGACCAAATACTGTCTAGACCATTTCTGATAGAAATTTATCTAACCTACTCTTAAATATCTCCAGAGATGGCGATTACACAACCTCCCTAGGCAGTTTATTCCAGTGTTTAACCACCCTGACAGTTAGTTTTTCCTAATGTCCAACCTAAACCTCCCTGGCTGCAGTTTAAGCCCATTGCTTCTTGTTCTATCCTTAGAGGCTAAGATAAACACGTTTTCTCCCTCCTCCTTATGACACCCTTTTAGATACCTGAAAACTGCTATCATGTCCCCCCTCAGTCTTCTCTTTTCCAAACTAAACAAACCCAGTTCTTTCAGCCTTCCTTCATAGGTCATGTTCTCTAGACCTTTAATCATTCTTGTTGCTCTTCTCTAGACCCTCTCCAGTTTCTCCACATCTTTCTTGAAATGCAGTGCCCAGAACTGGACACAATACTCCAGCTGAGGCCTAACCAGCGCAGAGTAGAGCAGAAGAATGACTTCTCGTGTCTTGCTCACAACACACCTGTTAATACATCCCAGAATCATGTTTGCTTTTTTTGCAACAGCATCACACTGTTGACTCATATTTAGCTTGTGGTCCACTATAACCCCTAGATCCCTTTCTGCCACACTCCTACCTAGACAGTTTCCTCCCATTCTGTATGTGTGAAACTGATTGTTCCTTCCTAAGTGGAGCACTTTGCATTTGTCTTTATTAAACTTCATCCTGTTTACCTCAGACCATTTCTCCAATTTGTCCAGATCACTTTGAATTTTGACCCTATCCTCCAAAGCAGTCGCAATCCCTCCCAGTTTGGTATCATGGGCAAACTTAATAAGCGTACTTTCTATGCCAATATTATGTAAAGTTTAACTGGAATTTGTATACACCACAGTATTTAACATTTTAAAAACAATGATAAGATGTTACTACTCTTACTAATAACACTGCAAAATGGGTTAGCTAAGGAGCTATCAGAGAGGATTTAGGGGCTTACTTCATTCTTTAAAAGCATTTTGAGGTCCTTCAACGCAAATGCTGTATAAAGGCAGAATATTACATCTATTTTAAAGATTGAGAAACCAAGCCACTGAAAGGGTAAGCTACTTAGCCAATGTTATGCTAAAAATCACTGGCACAGCCAGGAACAGAATCCTCATCTCCTAGCTCCCAGTTCTGTGTCTTAACCACAAGACTCTCTCCCCCTCCCCCTCGTGCTGACTTCAATGGATTCAGGGTTTTAAAGCCCCACTCATCCCTGGTGAATGAGAAGATTGTCTTGGTGAATTTCTACAAAATTTAAGTTCAAAAATCTAAAAAGCTAGGTCAAAATCTACTCTTTGTATTTAAATAACTCCACACATCTTATATCAAACTTTATGAACAAAGCAGTGAGGATTCAATTACCCTCAAATATCTCACATTATTTGCTTGCTTTTTCTCAAACAGTTAGTAGTGCCTGAACCAAAAAGTCCTTCCCACTTCAAGCATGTTGACTTATTGCATCTTTTTATTGTTTCCACTAGATGGCTACATACAGCTTACACATTTTGGTGCAAAATTTCAGTGGATTTTCTCTCTTAGAAGTTATTGCCCTCACCTTATAAAAGAGAAGAGTAAAATCACGGGTCATTTTCACTAAGTGATGTGTCTGTCCATCTGTTAATTGACAAGCCTGTGAAAAAGGCAAAAATGCTTTAAAAAATAGGTTTCTACAATTATAATACACTAGAGCAACTACAGTAAAGAGATTTATAATTAAAGTGTCTCTATGGATACCTCCAACAACCATGGTATTACATAGCTACTTGATCTCATATATTCTCATACTTTTTTGCCTCCTCTGCTGTATATTTAGACACACAAATATGCTTACTTACTATTCCACAGTGTCTAACTTTGTGCTGCTTCCCCCAAAACAGCTACAAATTTTCAGTGTTTTACTTCAATGTTGACCTAATGATCCCCAGTAGGACAGTTGAATGGGTTTTAGTTTCATGTAGTAATCTGCACTAGCTGCCTCTTGGTTTCTTGATGGAGTTTATAGGTTAACACCAATACCTCCATGATTTAGAATCTTGTATTAGAGAATTTAATTCTCTTGTGTGTGACATCTCCACCACCTGCTTCAATACGGAAATAAAACCCCTTCCAACCGCATACCCCTAGTTATCACTAGGGCTCCGGGTCTTTGACGGAGGTCATGGAAGTCACAGATTCAATGACTTTTCATGACCTCCATGACTTCTGCAGCAGCCAGTGTGGCTGACCCCAGGACCGCCCACGCAGCTGGCTCCAGGGCCAGCTGCTCTGGTGACCCCCGGAACAGCCACACCAGCTGCTGCTGGAGCCGCCCTGCAACCAGCTGCACTGGCCACTGCTCGGGTGGTCAGCAGTCCCCGGAGCGGCTGGAGCAGCCACTGGCCCCGGCCCCCACTAGCAGCAGGTGCCCTGCAGCAGCAGCCCCACCCCCCAGGACACTGAGCCCCACAACAGCAGCCCTCCAATGCACACGTCTCTACCCCCCCCCCCCCCCGCAGAAGTGGCCCTCCAATGCACACACACCCCTGCAGCAGCAGCCCCCAAGATTTAGTCAGGGGTATTTATACTGAAGTCATGCATACGTCACAACCATGAATTTTGGTTTATTGCCCATGACCTGTCCATGACTTTTACTAAAAATACCCATGACTAAATCATAACCTTAGTTATCACCTACCACCCCACACTGGAACCCATATGGGGTATCAGCAAACAATTACAAGCCATCATTGATGGGGACCCCATTTTCAGAGAAATATTTTCTGAACTCCCACTTCTGGCCTTCAAACAACCCCCTAACCTCATAATTAGAAGCAAGCTCCCTACAGACCAGGACACACCAACCAAAATGGCACCAGAACAAATGCAAAACCTGTAGATCTATCTCCATTGCTATGATGATTAACATCCCCACAACACACACTTCAAGATCCATGGGTCCTACTTGTGCCTATCACTACATGTGGGTATCTCATCCAATACACTAAATGCTCCAACAACAATTGTGGTGAGACAATCACTATGCTCTCAAATGAACTCACACAGAAAAATGATAAAAGACAAACACAACGTATCACCTTTGGGTGAACACTTTTCATAAGGCAATTACTCTATGTATGTCCTCTCAGTCCTCATCCTCAAAGGAAACCCACACAACAACTTCAAAAGACGAGCCTGGGACCTTAAATTCATAACTTGCTAGATACTAAAAATCATGGAATGAATAGAGACACTGGATTTATGGCTTATTACAACAATCTCCCCCCACCCACCCCTTCTCGTCTATGACTAGGAGAAGTATTATCAGGCCACTTCACTTTGAATGGTGCATTGAATTGTGTGTTAACTACTTATGCTAAACAATCTGTTCACCTTGTATTCCACTGTGACACTGAGTACATTTCCCAGACCTGAAGAAGAGCTCTGTGTAAGCTTGAAAACTTCTCTCTCACCAACAGACGTTGGTTCAATAAAAGATATTACCTCACCCACTTTGTCTCTCTAATATCCCGGGACCAACACAGCTACAAGAACAGTGCATACCTCTAGTTAAAGGCTCCTCAGTTTAATCAGGAGAGTGTCTAGAGCCACACATTTTCTGTTATGGGTCGCTGAACTTTGAAATGAACTTCTCCCCCAGAGCCCAGATTTATTAACTATCAGGACACACCCCACAGCACTTCTGTTTCCCCTGTAATTTAGGATAGGTCTACAGAGAGATAAAAAAAAATAACCCACGGCAGGCCTGGGTCAGCTGACTGAGGTTCACGGGGGTCCGGCTCCAGGGCAGAAAAAAATCAGTATGTAGACTTTCTGGCTTGGCCTGGATCCTGTGGAGGTGGAGGGTCTCAGAGCTCAGGCTCCAGCCCAAGCCTGAACATCTACACAGCAATTTTTAGCCCTGCAGCCCAAGCCCTGCAAGCCTGAGTCAGCTGACCCAGGCCAGCCACAGACGTGCCACGGGTCTTTTAACCCTGTAAAGTCATACCCATAGGGAGCAAGTGAAGAGAGGGTCAAAGGGTTTCCATTTCTGAGCGTGACTCTCATTAGCTGGTGAACATAGTTATCATGTGGAAGCTGCATGGGCACTAAGGTTCAAACCATGAGCAAAACTAACAATGGAGTGAACAAAAATACCCGAGGAATGGACAGGAATACCTGAACTCTAGAGCTGTGGAAGCATATGAAAAGATTCCCGCCACCAATTCAGTTGAATCACTGTTAAAACCAATGAGAGATAGAGTGTAGACAAGACTCTGGCAGCTAAACAGTTTTTAAACCACCACTTTACTTAAATTTGCTGTAACTGAAACAGTGGTAAAATTGTTTCCAACTGCTGGAGACTTATCCAAGCTATGGTTCCCACTGGTTTTAACCTTGGTTGAGATGAGCCAGTGACAGAACCAGTGGGAATTTTGGGGTAACGTTTGCCAGTGTAGACAAGGCCTAAAGCCCATTCCTACAGGAATACTTAAGTTTTTAACCTAAAAGCCCTCAATCCTGCAAAGAGAATGAGAGGTCCCCTCACTAGCTTCAGGAGTTCATTTTGTAGGATTAGGGCCTAAATTTCTAACTCACCTAGATTAGCTTTCGTACAGTCTAAGGCTAGATATGTTTTCATTCCATTGACTTATCACGATTTTCTCTCACTCACTCTGATCAACCTTGTTTTAGTTAAGAATCCAGGTGATCTTAAATTATTCTGAGAATATTTATTCATACCTGTCATGAAAGACAAGGCGTACACACTCTGAGGAAGCTCTGGAGCCTCAAATCAGATAGAGCAGAGGTCGGCAACGTTTGGCACGCGGCTCACCAGGGTAAGCACCCTGGAGGGCCGGGCCAGTTTATTTACCTGCTGACGTGAAAGGTTCGGCCGATCGGGGCCCCCACTGGCCAGCACGTCCCTCACCCACGCCGCTTCCTGCCACCCCCATTGGCCCGGGACGGCGAACCGCAGCCAGTGAGGGCCGCAATCGACCGAACCTGCCACGTCAGCAGGTAAATAAACTGGCCCGGCCTGCCAGGGTGCTTACCCTGGCGAGCCGCGTGCCAGAGATTGCCGACCACTGAGATAGAGTCTCACGAGGTTTGGTGAATGCACTGCATGGGAAAAGCTTGAGAGCAGAGTCTGAAGGACTAAAGTAACTGAATATGATGAAGAAAATATGTTGTAATTTAAACTATCTAGAGCCCACAGAGATTTTTGTGTAGGAATTTTAGCAAGCAAAATCAGAACATTCTGTTATATGCTTATTCATTATTTTATAATGGCTGGCATGGAAATTTCATGGTAGCACAACATGATTCAAGACAGCAGGTCAAAGTCTGAAAATTAAATTAATTTCTGGTCAAGAAGGGATGTGAATTGAAGAGATAGCATGCCTGTCCTTATGGGGAACGAAATGTGCAGCAAGTCTCCCATCCAACCCATGAGCAGTATTGACAGGCTCCAGAGAGTGCCACACTAACCCTCCAAGGGCAGGATGGTCAAGCATGACAGTAGAGTCTGGGAGATCACCAGAATCCAGGATGGCATCAATTAGGGAAAGTGGAGGGAGCAGAATATTATTCAGACCTTACAAGCTCCTCCCTACAAAAATCTAAACTAGACCAAAATATCTTGTAGATATATGTTTATGTTCTTAATAGCTGTTTGCAATAAATACAGAAGGGAATCCCTGTGAATTTCACTTACTTTAACAGCTGGATGAAGACCACTGTCAAAGAGTGCTTCATTTTTTATGATATTTCCCACTCCAGGTAACACTGCCTGATCCAACAACACATCACATAACATGCGACCTTTCTGCTGCTTAATCTCACTTTCTGCTCTTAAGAAACTAAATTTTGGAGAGCATACATCTAAGTCTTCCATCATTCTTACTTTCTGCTCACTTTCAGCAGCATTCCTGCAAGACAAGATAGATTATTTTGTATTTTATCTTGCATTGTAACTAGACACTACTTACACAATGTGTATTATTTATGAGTGCCATAGCACATTACACACAGATCAAAAAGCCACGCAGATACTCATGACATGCATAGAAAAACACAGAAGTCTTACCCTTTTTTAAAAATATGGTGGTTTAATGACACATACATAGAATACACTAGTGCCAGGCCATGTGCATAGGCAGGCATCCCATCCTTGTTCAGGTCAGCTCTAAGAATAAATTATCAGTCCGTGCCTAGCATTTACAGTGTTAAATGCATTTCCTAAGCAGAGACTCTCAGTTGTAACTAACCATAAGGGAGGATGGTCCAGTGGGTAGGGCACTAGCCTGGGACTTGATTTCAATCCCTTTCTACACCACAAACTTCCTGTGTGGCAAAACCCTTTAAGCAAGATTCATAAAGATGCTAGGTGCCTAACCCCCAGACTTAGTCACCTAAATCCCATTTTTAGGCACCACTAGAATTCACAAAACTCTTTCTCAGTTGCAACCTAACCCTGGGGAAGCCTGAACTCGCTCGGCACCTAAGCTTTTGCAGTAAAAAGTTCCCTAAGTACCTAAGCTTTTGTCTCTGAGCATATATACTGCTGTCTCCAAGCATCCAGGCACCTATCCCCTGCCTGACCCCCAAATGATTCACAAACTAGGGGAAGACAGGTTGTTCATCTACCTAACAGACACAGGCCCCTGATCTAGTAGGCATGTTCAGAGGCCACCTAACTCTTCACAAAACATGGAGGGAGGAGAGAGGGGGAAGAGAAATGGTGCTCTCTCATAACTTTTGGCCCAGTGATTAGAGTGCTCACCTAACTGACTCAACACTGGGATGTGGGAGACACCAGTTCAAGTCCCACTCTGGCAGAAGAGGATTTGAACAGGGATCTGCCACCTTTCAGGGACATTGCACGACGGGATATTCGGAAATAGGGCTCCCTCAGTCTTTCCCAGTGAAGCTGTTCTGCGGTGGATAAATCAAAAAGAAAAAGTCACTGGAGCAAGAGGACTAGACCCTGGCTCTCTCACCTCCTAGGTGAGTGTCCTAAGCAACAGAGTCACTCTCACTCGCTCTCTAGCCCAAATAATATTTATTTATCCATAAGTGAAACAGCACCTCCAGGCAAGATTGAGGGAGACACCTTAACCTCTGATTATGAGGGAGCTGCTCCTCCTCCCCCACAATAAGGTGCTGGGCTCCTGAGCATTTACAGTGCAATGTGGTGTTGATATCTTAATCCAATAGCTTTCACTTCTGGACACTGAATTTTTTTATTTATTGTTTTATTTATTAATTCCATTCAGTATCAGCTGCCCTCTTTGTAAGTTAAACTGTAAATAGGTATTTTTATTTTATTTTTTTACAGTTTGGCTAGAATGAAAAACAAAAATCCTGTCTCAGAACATCAGGAATATTTGCATTTGGAATGACACACACACTTTTTAAATGATGCCATACAGATATGTTTATGCATAAGAATGGTGGGCATTCAAATCTGATTTAGGTCATGAATGAAATGAATCTAATGGTTCCTCTATATCCCCAAACTGTTTTTGAGGACCTGCTAATGAAATAAATTGCAGCTCCAGCACAAAACACAGTTTGCAGAAGTGCATGTTTCCATGAGAGATTTGGGGCAAATTTCCCTAATGCAGATACCTAATCTCATTCATATTTCTCCCTTGTCACCATAGTATCTGAGCATAGAAACTCAGTCTTTAATTTATTGATCCTCACAACGCCCTGTGATGTGGGGCAGCACTAGTAGTTCTACAGATGGGGAACTGAGACACCCAGAAAATAAGGGCTAGATTCACAAAGGGAGTTGAGCATTCTGATGCTGAGTGTTGCAGTGCCTAACTTTTAGGTGCCTAGCAAATCACAGGAATAACACTGCCATTCACAAAGCCTGAGTTAAGTGCTTGGGCTCTCTATAAAATGAATGGGGAGAGAGGGGCACCTTAGACTGCCATTGACAAAAAAACAGTACTCTAAGGGACTTCCTGCCTAAGCTAGTGAATGGGAGATGCCATTGACATGGGTGTGTCCTAAGTCTCACCCTTCTCACAGAGATAGGCACCTAAATACAACCTGCAGAAGAGCACTATCTCTGCTTGTGATTCTCAGTTATGAAGCCTCTCCTAGAGTTAGGTGCCTGTGACAGTGTACCCTATAAGGCTTTATGGGGGGAGGTGCTTATAAATGTATATATGATATAACTGGAATAGGGTTTTGCTACATATGCCATGTAACATATCTATGTAAGGTTATGATCTACTGGTTATGTTCATCCTAGTTGTATTCCGACACCATTTGTATGTTCAAAGTTATGTATACTTGCTTGATTTCTAAGTAAGCTTTGTGAGGCATTTGATCAGCTTCTTTAGGAAAAAGAAGAACAGGAGTACTTGTGGCACCTTAGAGACTAACAAATTTTTCCTTTGTAGAGAGCCAAAGTTTGTCTTGTAAATGGCTTGTCTAGTTTTTGTAAAGTCTATCCATGAGGAAGTTTGTGTGGAAGGTTGGTTTCTTATGAGAGTATCCAGTTCTGAGAGCTCATTCTTAATCTTTCCCTGTTTGCTGTATAGGATGCTGATCAGGTGGTTTCGGAGTTTCTTTGAGAGTGTGTGACACAGTCTCTCAGCATAGTCTGTGTGATATGTAGATTGTAATGGATATTTTACCTTTAGTCCTTTTGGTATGATGTCCATCTGCTTGCATTTGGAAAGGAAGATGATGTCTGTCTGTATCTGTACGAGTTTTTTCATGAGGTTGATGGATTTCCATTCCATACGGCTAAATGCAGTGCCTTGCATAATGACAGGTTTCAGAGTAACAGCCGTGTTAGTCTGTATCCGCAAAAAGAAGAACAGGAGTACTTGTGGCACCTTAGAGACCTTAGCCACAAGTACTCCTGTTCTTCTTTTTGCGGATACAGACTAACACGGCTGTTACTCTGAAACCTTCTTTAGGAAGGAATTCGCAAGGTTAAGTACCCGATCAGGAAGCATTTGGGGAACAATGCATCTTGGAATGCTGCAATCCACATAAGAAGTCTTCCTGGAGACATACAAGATACTATGTGGACAATGGCTTCTGCCTGTAAAGATGCTGTTCCTCACTAGCTTCCATACAGGTGAGAAGAACAGTGCCAATGGCTGGGAATATGCCCAAAAAAATGTGTCACAAGCACTGCTAAAAAATACCTGCCTACATTTTTTGGGACAGATTCTGAAATATTGACGCACAAGATAGAAGTACATGGTATGTTTTAAGTACAGGAACTATACAGTAACTACTAAAGGCTTAGACCCTCACCCTGCAATCAGATCCATGCAGAAGCAGAAGTCCATCTGCCTAGATTTGATTGCAGAAGCGGGAGTGTAAAGGGCAAAATACAGGCGGCACATTCAGTTGTTAGAGCAGGGAGCAGAATCAAGAGTCATGGGTTTGAATCCCAATCTACTGTTGACTCTCTGCTGTTGACTCTCTAGATGTCTTTAAGCAAGTCACTTTCTGTACCTAAGTTATGTATACACAAGATTTAATGAGTTAATGAGTTATACTTATCTACCCTAAATCTGGGAGGCATATTTAATTAATTTTTATGAAGTGCTTTGAAATTCTCAGATGAAAACCACTATATAAATGCAAAATAATATTTCCTCAACTGTATGGTGAAAACCTTATTTTTATAAAAAAAACCAGATTGAACACTGAAGAAATGCTTTAATTTTTACTTTACCTAAGCTCTACTGTTGCATCAAAGAAACAAACCATATCATCAGTGAGGTGTATTTCCAGAATTGGTGGTGCTCCATTTCGGTCTTTGCTTGCAGTTGGATTAATACACATGGAACCATTCATGCCAAAGTGAACCCTAGACAAGAAACACATTTCTGAAAAAAAAAAATCTGCATCTTAACAACACTCCCAGGCATGTTAGTAGTCTATTTTCTAGCTTGGCAATTAAATTCACAAAGTATATATAATAATTCTTATCATTAGCAGCAACAGGGTGACATGACGTGCAGCGGCACAGGAGGCAGCAAACAGGACGGCTAACAGGGGAGTTTGAGTGGGAGTTCTCATTGGAGGAGAAGGTATCTGTACTTGTGTCTGTCTTTGTTGTCCTTGTGTGTTTGTAGAGGCCTGTAGGGGCAGGGTGCTGGGAGGGACGCCGAGCCTTGATTAGGGGGCGAGGCTTGGCTGAGTAGGGGGCCCATAAAAGCGGCCGCCCAGCCAGGCAGCGGCACAGGAGGCAGCAAACAGGGCGGCTAATAGGGGAGTTTGAGTGGGAGTTTGCAGGCGGAGGTCAGGGGGGCGCGGCGTGGTGTGTGCTCTGTGTCTCCAGGTGCTGTGGGAAGAGACTGCAGCAGCCATGAGCCAAGCAGCAGCAGACAGAATGCAGATGGCTGCATGTGAAAGCTGTGGTATGTATATAGTCCTATCAGGTGAGCCAGCACAGAGGTATGTTTGCATGAAGTGTCGCCTTATAGCGTTACTGGAGGAAAAGATTAAGGGGTTGCAGATGCAGGTAGATACCCTGGTGGAGTTTAGACAGGGGTTTGAACAGCTGATGGAGGACAGGCAAGGAGGGACTGAAGGGGAATGCTCAGGGGTGCAGGTGGAAGCAGAGGTAGAGGACAGTGAGGGGGGAATGTTAGGGAGAGAACAAGGGCAGTGGAAGCATGTGACCGTGAGAAGCAGGCCAAGGAAAAGGAGGGCCAGTGAGGGGGGAATAGAACTCAGGAATAGGTTTGAGTGTTTGGATAACGAGGTAGAGGGGCAGCAGGTGGTGACTGAAGGTGGGAGGGTGAGGAAGAAGAGAAGAGCGGCTAGTCCGAGAGAGAGGGGGGAGGAGTTAATGGAGACAGCACCAATTATGGGCCACCAGAGGATACAGGAAGGCATAAGGGGGAGCATAAGAGAAGATAGGAACAGACACAGGTCAGGACTAGAGGGATCGGAGACTAGATTACTAGATCGCACTGTTGCCAGGCGACGGCAGGTGTATGTAATTGGAGACTCTTTACTGAGGAGATTGGACAGGCCTGTAACCAGGGCAGACCCGGAGAACAGAAGGGTGTGCTGTCTACCGGTCGCAAAGATACGCGATGTGGACCTGCGGTTGAAAAGGATCCTAAAAGAAGCAGGTAAGAACCCCTTGATAATCCTTCATGTAGGAACAAATGACACAGCTAGGTTCTCGTTAGAGAGAATCAAGGGAGATTATGCCAGGCTGGGGAAGACTCTCAAGGAGATAGAGGCTCAGATTATCTTTAGTGGGATTCTGCCTGTTCCGAGGGAAGGGCAGCAAAGGGCTGATAGGATTGTGAGGATAAATAGTTGGCTAAGGGAGTGGTGCTATAAAGAGGGCTTTGGGATGTATGGCCACTGGGAGGCTTTCGGGGACAGACAGCTGTTCTCACGGGATGGACTTCACCTGAGTAGGGAAGGAAATAGACTTCTGGGAGGGAGGCTGGCTCATCTTATCAAAAGAGCTTTAAACTAGGAAGTTTGGGGAGACGGTTGGGAGATGTACAGTTAATCTCCACGCCAGATTCCAACATTGAAAAGGTGAGTGATAAGATAAGAGGTGATGCATTTAGGGATGACTAACAACAATTTTAGTTACAAGCTGGGGACGCATCGTTTAGAAGTAACGGAGGAGGAGAAAAACCTCGGGGTCCTTGTAGACCGCAGGATGACTATGAGTCGACAATGTGACGTGGCAGTGAAAAAAGCCAATGCGGTCTTGGGATGCATTAGGCCAGGTATATCTAGTAGGGATAAGGAGGTGCTGCTTCCGTTGTATAAGGCACTGGTGAGACCTCATTTGGAGTACTGTGTGCAGTTCTGGTCTCCCACGTTTAAAAAGGATGAACTCAAACTGGAACGGGTATAGAGAAGGGCCACTAGGATGATCAGAGGAATGGAAAACCTGTCGTATGAAAGGAGACTAGAGGAGCTCGGGTTGTTTAGTCTGACCAAACGAAGGCTGAGGGGAGATATGATTGCTCTCTTTAAATACATCAGAGGGATAAATACCAGGGAGGGAGAGGAATTATTCCAGCTCAGTACTAATGTGGACACGAGAACGAATGGATATAAACTGGCCGTGGGGAAGTTTAGGCTTGAAATTAGATGAAGGTTTCTGACCGTCAGAGGGGTGAAATATTGGAACAGCCTTCTGAGGGAAATGATGGGGGCGAAGGACCTGTCTGGTTTTAAGATTAAGTTAGATAAGTTTATGGAGGGAATGGTTTAATAGAGAAACATGATTTTAGCCAAAGGAATACCGTGCCATGGCAGGTAAATAGTATAATGGATAACAAGGGTCAGGCTGGAGACTCTTGCCTACATGCTCGGGGTTTTGCTGATCACCATATTTGGGGTCGGGAAGAAATTTTCCTCCAGGGTAGATTGGCAGAGGCCCTGGAGGTTTTTCGCCTTCCTCCGCAGCATGGGGCAGGGATCGCTAGCAGGAGGGTTCTCTGCCAATTGAAGTCACTAGGCCACAGGATTTGGGGACTTCAACAGCAGAGTCAAGGGAAGGGGTAGGGACGGCTTTGTGGCCTGCAGCATACAGGGGGTCAGACCAGATGATCATAATGGTCCCTTCTGACCTTAAAGTCTATGAGTCTGAGTCTTTACATGGTCTCTCTTTCCTTCCGCAAAGGACTGTGTTTAGTAGCAACTAAGAAGCACTCAAGTATATAGTGACTTTATTAGATCTTTATATAATCAATCATTCAGTTAATGATTTAAATTTGAAACATGTTTGTGCAGCCATAATACATGCAACATCCTGGGAGTTTCTTCACCTGTACTGCTGCCCTCCTAGAGCCCCTGCCAGGCTCCTCTAGGGAAGTTCAAGCAAGTCCAGGGACAATGGCAAAAAAATACATTTGTTTTCTTTCTTGCTCATTCATTTTAAAATTAAGACTCACTAAAACAAGAACAGTGTTCTTCTCAAAAAATATTCTATCATCAGCTCTTCTTCTGCCAAGTGGAAATGATCCAATATAGAAGACAAAATTGCCAACTGTTTCACTACCACAATTTTCACCATGGTATCGAGCATCTTCCAGCTGTCCTCAAAATAATATGACTAGCATCTGCCGTATGGTAGCTGGTTCTTTCTTTTTCTGACCTCTCTTCAGGAGAAAGATTGTGTAGGTTTTTAAAATTTATTATATTTAAACATAAGTGCTGGTGTTTATTAGTTCAGGCGAGGTTGAAAACTAAAGGCACAAAAAATATAAAGTGATGACGTTTGAGGTGGTTGTTAGATACTGCAGAAATTCCAGTCTTAAGCCTGCCCATAGAAAGATCTGCCTCCTTCACTAATGAGCTTTACTCTTGAGGCAACATGCCTAAGGAGTGGAGTTGTCCAGAGCTTGATATATCTTTTAGGTACCCTAAGTGCAGATCTTTCAATGCTTTTAAGATGAGGACAGAGATCTTGAATTTGATGCAATATCCTACCTGATATCAGGGTAGTGAGCAAAGGACAAGTAAATCTGATTTGCAGCCCTGATTAAAGTATTCCTTCACAAGTTAATCCAAACATACCTTATATACCCCATGTCCTCAAAGGGAAGTCTTATTTCTAAGCTTCTCCTTTAAAAAATATTTTATATCAGAGGAAGGTTAATTATTTTGTGGTTTAGGAGATGAACAACAAAAAGGCCTGGCACATGACAGAAAACAAAGACAGCACCTCAAACATTTATTTGTTTTTAATCCATCCCTGTAATGCCACACATCTGTTTACTCTTATTTTTCCATAAGTGCTGGAAGGATGGTTTTAAAAAAATATTTACAGTTAAAAGCTACAGTGTATCAATTAATAAATATTGACAAACTACATTGTTAGTAATTGATTACAAATCCAAAAGAAGAGAAGTACTGTAAACTGATTCTCAAAAAAATATATTGTGCCTTTCAGAAGATTTTTCTTATTGTTCAGTTAAGTTAATAAATATAACTATTTTGGCAGTAGTTGTTACTGCTATATTCTTCCAATTCTCCGGTGCGATATTAAAGCATTGCACAAGATTAAGCAGTTTTGGGGGGTTTTTAAATGTAGGCTTTAAACTCTGTGTCGTGCTATCAATCATAAATGCATTTAACATTTCCCAAAAGTTCTTGATAAGAAAAAAAATAATGTGCATGTTTGTAATTAATGGTCTCAGTTATGGAGGAGGTCCAGTGCCCTGTTTAAAGGTGCACTACTGTCACAACAATTAGCGGTCATAACTACTTCTCAGTTCATGGCTACAGTAATAGAATATTTCACAATCACTTCTATGCATAAATTCCTTTTATATTAAAAGCCTTAAGAACTTTACAAATTCCACTCCAGTGTACCTCATTATCCCTTATGTGCTGAAACAATGAAAAATAGCATTCTTGTCATTTTAATTAAGGAGAAAGTAGGATGGAAGCTACTTTAATTGAAATCTTGGTTCTGCTGTCTGATGACAGCTTGTGTTAAAAAGCTCAATATTTTTAACAGAAAAAAACTGAGCTGTTGTAACTGTTCAGTTATGTACAAGACTTAAGTTCTTGGGGATTTTGTTTGTTTTTTAATTGCAAAGCTCTCATTAGTTCCTAGAAAATAGTTGCTCAATAACAGCACAAACTATATTATAGGCATAAGAAAAAAAATTGGTAACAGAATTTTATTAGAAGGGTGCAGTAAAGTCCTAGATCTAACTCCCAATGAAATCACTGGGAATCTTTCCACTACTTTTAATAGCATTTTATTTGGGCTCTACAAATGAGAATCCTTTCCATGTGGAATGTGTCTAAGTTTTGCCTTTTTTAAAGAAAATAAAAATATATGAATTGTTATAGGTTCTTGAAGATTTCCAGGTGGAATTATTCAGCCGAGGTCCAAGGGTACATTTATAGTTATTCTGAAGAAAATAGATTGTCGGAATATCTTCTATATAGTATCTCTCACATCCCTAATTGTCATTTCCTTCACTCTAGAGCAAATTATTCTCTAGTCTCTGGTAAAATGCAACTACAAACTGTGCTAGATTTACAAGATTCCCCACCACTCACCTCTTCAGGTTTTAACTGATTCATTTTTTTTAGTTTTAAGAGACTACCATAAACACAAAGATAACTAGTGGTAATCCTCAAAAATCAACTAAGAGGAAATACAAAAATCAAGGAAAACATAGGAGATAAGTTCAAATTCTCCAGGCTGCTGCTTACACTGTGGCCTTCGGTGAATTCACTGCACCTGTTCTATTACTACTACTATTGGATGCTTGTTCTCAGATGAAAGAAATTTCTCAAAAGAATTATTCCCTGACATTATTGTTCATTAATCAGAAAGTGGATCATACTGTCCCATTTATCAGTGATAGATGGATCTCAAATTCAGCAAAAAATGGGACTTCCCTCATGTGCTACTTGTTATCCATGATGAACCACGTTCATCTATAAGTCATTCAATCAGCATAAAGGATTTCCAGGATGGCCAGATCTTCCTTTTCTCTGAAGTGATGCTAGCCAGGGGGACAGAAATCTACAGTGTTTGGCTCTTTGGCCAAAGAGCAAGTGTTTCCTTGGGCCCTTTCCCAGCTCCTTCCTTGCACACTCACTTGTGTTAGAGCTGTACACAGTCCAGCTTTAAGAGAACAATTTTAAGGTCATTTTTCCATGGTAATAAGGAACTTCTGCCTGCTAGCTACAGGGTGAATTTCATAGGTGCAATTTATAAAGGCATTTCAGAGCAGTTAGTGATGTGATTGAGTGGACCAACATTAAAAAAAAAAAAAACCAACAACAACAAGGGACAACAGTTTCCCTTGTTAGACATCCTTTAATTTTCAGATCAGGATTCAAAAGTAACAGATGGGGTTAAATGAAGCATCTACATAATTTTAATTGTTGTTATACTTACAGCTTTGATCACATACTTTCAGTAACTAATTTAAAAGGTAGTTTAAAAATGAAGATTACTTAAAATCCTGCAGTGCCATAGGATTGTAGTCCAATACTACAATGAGGGCACATACCCTCTCTTTTTTTAATGGACATACAATGAAAATAACTTTTGCAAAATGGTATCGTTGACAAAGAAAATTTTAGTTAATGCATGCTTCATATTCATGTTAAATATCTGAGAACTCTACCTGTTTATATTACACTACGGACCATATAAACTAGGTTTTCTGTTTGTTTTTCAAATGAGTCATCCCAAACGTTTTAGTTTAGGTTTGACACATTTCACTTGCATTGCAGTAGACATTTGCAATACACATACCGCATGCTACGTTGGAAAAAGGAAGTATAATTAGATCCTTAGACAGTATGAGCCCAAGTTTCAGAGGTGCTGAGTAGCCACTATTTGAATGGAAATCATTGGGAGTTATCTACATAAGGTATTTTTAGACTCTTCAGTATATTGATTATGAACAAACCATTTAAGTTTAGAAAATTACAACAAATGTCATGTAAGTGTTACCAATTTTAGAGGTCTGACTTTTGTGCTGTGAAGTCTGTGGAGGACTTTTTATTAAAAATTGGGTGGGCTCATTTTGGTTACCATCCCATGGGACTACTATAATGTATTTGGTTATTACACAAAAAAGGAATGTTAAGAATGCAAAACCAAACACGCATCATTTAAGAAGTACCAGAATTAACACTGACTATGCAAACTTGATTTGACCTCCTTGTGCATAAGTAATATCATCCAGTCTTGCCTAACGTCAAATAGAAAATCTGGAGCAAAGCAAGGAATAGGACCCAGCTCTGCCAACTCTCAGACGTTGCAACAAGAAAATATTCTTTCTCATCTTACAACCCTCTGCCTCAATTCTGTAATTTATTTCCTAACTTTTGAGTGCTTTACTCTACCACCTAAGTATTCTTTTAATGTTTTTGTATGTGATTTTTCTAGTTTTTTTTTTTTTTTAAGCAAACAGAAAGTCTATCAGTGTGGATGGAACTCAAGACTTTTAGATCCACAGCACAGAACTCAACTACTTGAGCTAAGAGAACTGGGTGCAACAGTATGCTGTTGCCTTGTATGTGGACCAGCCACTAGAAGGGAATCTGACACGGTTTGCCAATGACTAGAAGTGTTGGATAGCTAATGTCATGCCAAGTTTTAAAAAGGGCTCCAGGGGTGATCCTGGCAATTACAAGTTGGTAAGCCTGACTTCAGTTCCAGGTAAACTAGTTGAAACTATAGTAAAGAACAAAATTGTCAGACACATAGATGAATATAATTTGTTTGGGAAGAGTCAACATGATTTTTGTAAAGGGAAATCATGCCTCACCAATCTACCAGAATTCTTTGAGGGAGTCAACAGGCATGTGGACAAGGTCAAGTGGATATAGAATACTTAGATTTTCAGAAAGCCTTTGACAAGGTCCCTCATCAAAGGCTCTTAAGCAAAGTAAGCTGTCATGGGATAAAAGCGAAGGATTGGTAACTGGTTAAAAACATAGGGTCACGAGGTTATGACCGGGGGAGGGGGAGGTCGTGAGCTGTCAGCCTCCACCCCAAAACCTTGCTTCACCTCCAGCATTTATAATAGTGTTAAATATTTTAAAAGTGTTTTTAATTTATAAGGGGGGGGGTCACACTCAGAGGCTTAGTGTGTGAAAGGAGTCACCACTACAAAAGTTTGAGAACCGCTGGTCTAGTATATACAGCACCTAGATGCAAACTGCACAGAGAAACTTCTCTACAATACTAATTAACTTTAACATAATTTAAAATGATAGTACCGAGAGAAAAAAAAACTGAAAATGGATAGAGAATATATACGGAGGGAATACTGAAATTTCTCTTACCTCAACGCTTTCTGTCCAAAATACATAAAAAGCTCCTTCCCCAAAGTTTCTACACCAGTATACACACATCCTTTCAGCAATCTCAGGAAATCCTGACAGGAGGTTTTATTCCCAGTCCCAGCATTCTGAAAATAAATTCACACACACACACATTTAGAAAAGAAACAGTCCTAAAGCGAATTCAAAATCTCGCAGTCATCAGTTAATACCCAACTATACAGACAAAATCTGCCACCCTTAATCATATTGAGTACAACCTTATTCCTCCAACCATCCCACTGAAATCAATGGGACTACTTGCAAAGTAAGCTGCTATTCAGTGTAACTAAGGCCATCAGACACTCGCCCATTTTACTCTGCCCTGTTGATTTCCAGAAAATATTATCCTAGAAAAAAATATAAGTAATTCATCATTTATGTAAAAACATAATTTGACAGATAAGATGTCACCTTAAATCTCTAACAGACACTTACAGAGTGTCCTGCCAGATCACCAACTCCATTCAGGAGTTCTGAGAAGAGTATTTTGTAGGAGCAAGTGTGTGATACCATTTTTTGTTATTTTAAAAGCAAAAACCTTTTCAAAATGCCACTGTTTGGAGCCACTGACAGTGATGATATATGTTCTATGTACTAGATGAGACTTGTGTCCAGCAAAAATCTGCATACAGCCCCACAGGAGTACCTTTCCTTTCAAAGATCAGATTTTCAACAGCAAGACACAAAGGTGTTGGGGTGGGGACACTGGTGAAGGAATGAAGGGAATGGATCATTTTCAAGGTCTGAGTCAAAATTCACTACTCACATAGTAAGTGTTACTCCATTTATTCAAATAGAGACGTAAGTACTTACACTAATGATTAATTTGGCCCAGGGTACTACTTTTTAGTGACAGCATTTCAGAGCTTATGTTTTGGTGTATGGATCAAGCATTAGCATAATCAGACTAGTTTCAAAGCTACATTTGTAATTCACAAGTATCCAGGACTTCTGTCATCATTGTTGCAAAACCTCTAAAGCCAGTGCTATAACATTTTTCCATTCGTAACAGGCAGAAGCCCAAGTGAACAGTTATGACACAGGTCTGAGGCAAAACTTCAAGTCTGTATAAAGAATACACAATTAGACCTACATTTTGTGCCTTAGATGACTAGCTGTTTTGTCAGTATGGTACAATTGCTCCTTATTAACAAAAAAAATTCTGTTAAAACCATGCTGACATTTTTAGTTAATTCATTTGCCATACTATTTTAAAATCCTCTCTCTATTTTTGAGATATGTACAGAAGTGTCAAAATTATGAGTAATTAACAGACTGTTATTTCTCACTATCTTTTCTTTTTAAATAGCTTTGTGAAATAACTAAGTTATATATAGATTATCCTGTAACTTAGTATTCCTAACTATAATTATAAAGTACCTATTCAATCAAAATAAGTTGGACAGCCCATTGTTTATTATATTCAATATCACTTTGCCTGTTGACAAAGAGAAAAGAAAATGTATGAGCTTTTGCCTATATAAGACTGTGATTTTTAAACAATATATTTAAACTCGTGCAAATCTTATAGACAGTTATTTTGGGATAGGCAAAGTTTATTATAGTTTATCTTAAGCCAATTAGCAATCAGTTTAATCAGAACAAGAGTTTCCACACAAAAAAAGTTCAATTAAATGGGTTTCTTAAAGGATTTAAATTAAACCATTTCAACTTCTGTGCTTAGATAAGGTCTTGCATTCTTCCCAAAGCAGAGGCCCTTTATGCCCCACTTAAGTCCTTACATGGGCCATGATGCAGAGGACCATCACAAGGACTAAGTGGATCACTTGTCATGATGTGTCACTTGTCATGATCCTCTGTCCAGAGAGAAAATTCATCTTGGGATGAATTTCACCAGCTGAGAATATGATTCTTACTATCTTTTCCCCTTTGCTAAATTCATGAGAGCATAAAAAGTAAAAATACTATTTAAGTCCTGAAACCAGAAGGTTATGAGAATTAATTTATGACACAATCTCTTGCACTACATTCTTTTTAAAGTTGTGGGCAAGGGCACTGCTGTAGAACCTTTTACAGACTTATGGCAAAACATTAATCTGTGTCTAGACTTACATATCAAACATAAGAAAAAATCCTTCTGTGACTTTCCTGTTGCTTAGAACATAAGGTATGCACCAAGTTTCCCACACTAGTGCAGAAACTGACAAAAAAAAAAAGCCAATTCAACAATCAGGAATGGAGTACTGAATCTTCACAGCTCAGTAACCAGACCTGCTCATGTATATTTTAACTTTTTCTACAAAAAGGTCCCACAAGCCCCAAAAGTTGTACGCTGTTGAATAGTTTTATATTGGCAACAAAAATGGGTAAAAATTAGCCAAGACATTACATACAGAGTACGTGGAAAGCAGATACCCCAATCTTTATTTGGTTAAATAATTTGTCTGGTTAATGTGTTTTTTTTAAAAAAACAAAGTAATTCTGGAAGTAAAAAATCCTTTTCTGTGGGCTAATGTGTATCATTCTCCTTGTAGGCTTTGTATTGTACACTTCTGAACCCTATATAATTAAAAAGCAACTAATGCCAGCAACAACTTCTATGATTTTCCTTACAGGGTTCCTGAACTCAAATGATATTAAAAAAATTACCATCTGTTTGATTAGACAAAAAAATGACTTGAAAAGATTTCCTTCATTATTTCCTACCTGGGTTCATGTTTCTCCAGCTCTATCTCTTCAAATTCATCAGATTTGCTATGGCTGATTTATTATGTTGATGACAAGAATATGTTATGGTACACTGATTTAAAAAAAAATGTGAAAAATCTCAAAACTGCCAGAAACCTCTGCTGTAGTTAACTCTACCATGATTTTTGCAGAAACAAATTATGTCAGTCACATTGATGATCTTGTTTGAAGTTCAGATCAGTCAGGCACATTTTATCATCCCCAAAACTACAACAGAATTTTTACAAATCTAGTAAAGCTTTCTTGCATTCTTTCAAAACTTAAAAGGAGTGTCAACTGCATCACTTGTACTGGTGTAAAACCTTTATATCAGATACAGCTCACCAGTGCAACAAATGCCTTCTCAACATTTATTTAAAATTCAGTGCACTTATTCTGGTTTCCTAGCATTAAACAGAGAAGGTAAAGTTTTCAAAAATACTAAGTGGCTTAGGAGCCTGAATGTCATTTTAAAAATATTTAGGGCAAGATTTTAAAAAAGTATTTAGGTACCTAAAGATGCAGATAGGCACCCAGTGGAATTAAAAAAAAAAAAAAAACACACACACACACACCTAGGAATGTAATTCCCACTGAAATACTTTTGATGGGCCATCAGGGTCTAGGCACTTTTTAAAACCCCATTAGATGCATCTCTAGATACCAGAATTCTTTTAAGAATCTGGCCCTCTAAGTGCCTACATCTCTTCTGAAAATGAACATGTACTTTTGAAAACTTTACCCTGAATGGAATTAGTGGGGAAGCAGCGAAATAATTAGCCCTTGTATCGGCCTACTTGAAAGATTACAGTGCAATCGTTTTCTTCTCTGTGCCCAAAGACAGGAGGAGGGCGCTATCAAAAGAATGCCTGTTTTGAGCAGACAGAGAATATTTACACTTGGGGGAATGAAGTCAGGCTATCTGCACAGTAGGAGAGTGGCTTTCTTGCATAAGCACCAAAGGAGATTGTGCACATCCCGCCACATTTTCCTCAACTGCCACGGAGCATCAGGTCCTGACACCTTGCAACAGGGCTCAGCGTTTCATGACAAAATTCAGAAACTTGTGTAACGCTCTCTAGTGTAAGTGTCCTAAAATGCCCAGCGCTTGGGCTCGGCGCTTGAAAGAGACAAGGGAAATGAATGACGACACTGAAAAGCGCCAGAGCCAGGCAGGAGTGCAGCAAGGGACAAGCTCTCCCCCTGCACTTTATTTACATGGGGGGCCGGAAGGATTGGCAGGAGCTCCCCCCACCCCTCGCGTGTCTATAAACATCGCGTCTTTCCCCTTTCAGCTGCTCCCACGCTGCGGGGCTCAGCAGGGGGTCGCCCCTACGCCAGCCCCCTTTACAACCTGGGGATACCAGCAGCGTGTCGCTGCCGCCCCCCGTGGCCCCAGACGGGCCCGAGCAACTCTCCTGTCCCGCCGGCCATGGGGCGGCTGTTACCGTCCGGCGCACGCCGTCCGAGCTGCTCCCGCCGCAGTTGCTGCTCACCCCGGTGCAGGCGGCGAGCCCCGGGCCCCCAGGTCGGGCTGGCAGCAGCGCGCTGCCCCGCACGCCCCGCACCGCCTGGCCCCGGCGCACCCGGGCCCGGATCCTCTCCCCGTGCAGGGCGCAGCCGGGACCTTCCACCATCCCGGAGCCGCTCAAGTCTCCCGCTCGGTGTCTGCTCCGCCCCTGTCTTCGCAGCGCCCTGCAGGAGGAGGAGGCCCGTAGCCTAGGACTGGGGTGGGGCAAACTGGAGGCCCGCCCGATCTCTCTGTGTCCAGGGTCTAGATAGAACCCCCATCTGTGTTAGGGAACTTGCCAGCTTTCTACTGCCCCTAAACCAAATACCCTTGCCCCGGCCCTCCTCCCAGGCTCCACCCCCTACTCACTCCATTCCCTCCCATGGCTCTGGCAGGGTGTTGGGGTGCCAGGGCTCCAGCTGGGGGTGCGGGATTTGGGATGCAGGGGATGGGGGGTTCAGAGGGGGATCAGGGGCACAGGAGGGGGTGCAGGCTCCAGGCAGTGATTACCTCAAGCAGTTCCCAGAAGCAGCAGCATGTCCCCTTCTGGCTCCTACATGGAGGCATGGTCAGGGCTCTGAACACTGCCCCATCCACAGGTGCTGCCCCCGCAGCTCCTATTGGCCATGGTTCCCAGCCAATGAGAGCTGCAGAGCTGGCACTTGGGGAGGGGCAGAATGCAGAGTCCCCTGGTTACTCCTATGCGTAGAAGCCAGAGGGGGGACATGCTGCTGCTGCTGCTTCCGGGAGCCACGTGGAGCAACGGCAGGCAAGGAGCCTGCTTTAGGTTCTGCACCACCGACCAGACTTTTAATGGTCCGGTCACTGGTGTTGACCAGAGCCGCCAGGATCCCTTTTCAACCAGGCATTCCAGTCCCAAACTGGACACCTGGAAACCGTAATCTTTGTGCAACGGTCAAAGGTGGCTTCCTGCCCTGGATCAGTGCACAGGGACCAAATGGGATCCCTTTCTCTCCATCCCTATCACCCATGAAGTGGCCTAATGGGCTTCAACCCCAAACCTGAGCCTAACCCAGTCTGCACACCCTCAGCCTCAGCTGGGATCTAGGCTACTGTTCAAATGTCATAAATGGTCCGTCTCTGTAAAGGAACAAAGCAAAATGCAGGATCTGAATTTCCCACCATCAGAACTTCATGTCAGCCAGCATCCAGCTTTTGGGTCTTGGTCCCATTAGCATGAGAAAAGGTGGAAACTGTAGTGGGACATGGTGAGGAAGGCACATCCATACAGGCGTTTTGCTGATCTGTCACAATGAAAGGTTCCAGAAAAAAGGACTGGAGCTACTGTCCTAACACATCATTTCCTCCTCCTCCCCCCCAGGTCCTGTGGCTCACTCATGAATTCTTTCCTATTTTCATTGTAATGCTGTATCCTAGATAATTATTCCCAGATATTATCATATGAATCCCTGAATGGTGACATAAGCACTGCTATTGCACGCATTTATCCACACAATCTCAGGGCCCTCTGAAAAGAAGAGGAGACACCTGCATGGAACAGCGAATTTCATAGCCAAATCAAGAGTGTTAACAGGCAAACTTTAAATGTGTATTTAAAAAAAAAATCCCTGGCAATTTCAGGAGCATCACCATATATGTTTTAATAATCACTAAGGGAAAATATACTTTAGAAATTATTAACATGATTTGGACTGTATGTGACCTGGCACAAGAACTGGGAACAGAACCAAAGAATTCTGACTTCTAGTCCCCTATGCTAAACACAGGGCAACACTGCTCATGCATTTGTGCATACCTTAGGAGACTTGTTGACCCTCTCCATACCCCTGCATATACCTATAATTTTCAAGGATGTGTGAATAAATTGCTAAATACAGTACTTTCCAAAAGAAGCAGGTCAGAAAAGATAGTATATGGATAATTTTGCTTATGCTGTCTGTTTTCTTCTATTTCAAGGTTATGTAGCCATTGTAGGCAGCATTATATCATAGTCAGCTATTATACAAAACCCAACTGAAGATGCAAAATATTCCCTATAAATAAAGCATACAACATGTTGCCCAGAAAATTAAAAAGTGTATAATGTGGTGTACATCACTATGTATATCTATAGCTGGTTGTTTATTAAACATGCTGATTCAGAAGCTATTGAGATTAACTAGTACTTGAAAAAACAAGGTTTGACAAATTGACAATTATTGGCCAAAGAATTAAACTCACTAGCCAGAGGAAGCAACCACCAATATTCAGGGGCAATGTGTGAATCTCAGCCCTCTCTCTCTCTCTCTCTCTCTCTGCTTTCCCTGCACCCTACTTTGGGGCTCCAGCCAAGATTTACAAAAAAAAATGGGTGCCTAAAGTTAGGTTCCTAAATTCATATTTAAGCATCTTAAGAAGTATTGAGACCAGCAGCTCCCATTTACTTGCTAATCAAAATGTAATTTCCTCCCCCCCCCCCCGAAAAAATAGTTTATTATTGGACATTTTATAAATGGCAATAACTGTCCTGTTATGACATGTTACAACAGATCAGGTTTTAATGGTCACATCCAATTACAGGGAAGGAGGTGTATCCATGGCTTCAATAAGAACCATTTAATAAGGATATCTTTACTTTCTTACTCTTCTCACATACACTAATTAATTTTATTTTAACTAGGTGATCTGTAGTGACCCTCCCTTCACATACACTTTCATTCCCTTTCTGATTGAACTCTAGTTGTATCCAAACCATTATTAGTGAGCATTATATTATTTGGTGATACTTTGTAAACAGTCTGGAGTTTGTCTCATTAAGAGAAACATTTAAGGATACAAATACCTTAAAGGGAAAGGATGCAATGAAAAGCACTGCAACAGACACACTGGGTTGACACTTTTATACTTTAAAACAAATGCCAAATATTGAACTTTGTAAATCTCTGTTTTTGTTCCACGGTGAAAAGTACAAGTACATCAATGACAGCAGTTTTATAAACAACAGCAGCTGAGTGAAAATAGTGGTCATACAGTTTTCTAATTACATTGGAGGTGTAGTGAAGATCAAACATGTAAAACTGTTTGTGTTTTACAGAGTGATAAGTAGAATCATCCTAGCTGCTGTGATAACTGCAATACTTTTGAATGTTAGGAAATTCAAAATTGTGGTCCTCAAGTTTTAACCATGTACTTGGCATTTACTTGGGCTACAGGGGAAGGGGGGGGGGTATTTTTTTCCAAATTGTTAGTATTATCAGAACACAAATAAAATATCTTTGACAACTTTTTCTGTGGTCCATTGTTAAAATGTAGATTATTGTTGTGAACAGAGATAGGGCACTGTATTTTGGCTCTGCAAAATCCAGTGGCAAAGAAAAACAGCCCTTCCCAAGGGTAAGTCTACTTGCAGAATTTAACGAACAAGTTTAATTGTTTGGCCATTTCACATAATGATATCCTTCCTTTCTGCTGTTACATCAGCAGGACCACATCATTCAGAGGTACTGTGATAACAGATGTGGAAACTGGTGGCAAACCTAAATGTTTACTATTTCAGTAAACCTACTTTTAGGACCTACTTTTTAAATCTGCAAGTGAGGAATTCCACAAATGTGCATACAGTTCCACACAATTATTGTAACTGTGTGTGAAAATTGTGCAACTGTGCAAATGCTCATGTATGTATCTAACTGGAAATTGGATGCAGTTACCTAATTTGTGTAGGCATTTGTAATAATTGTGCATACACTGCACAAACATTTTTGTACACACAATTGCATGCATATGGTTTTTGAAAACAAACCGTGAATATGTTATCCCATTTATGAGCTCACTGGGAAAAAACACAATAGAATGACATTTTTTCTTTTTGAAAATCAAGTTTCCCAGAGTTATATAGAAAATGTATGTATCCCTTTTTGTTGTCTGTTTCCCAAGATTTGTACATGAGGCCTGATTCTCCGCTCTATTGTAAAAGTTTTATGTTGGTATAGCACGGGCATAAAACTCGTGTAACATAGTGGAGAATAAAGCCAGCTAATTCCTCTAACCTTGAAATCATTTCCACTGCCTTACTTTGATTTTCTCTAGTTCATCAATGTCCTAAGAACAAAACAATTAAAAATCCATAAAAAGTACAATTTATCAAAAGTTTAAAAAGAAGTAATGAGAAGCAAAGGGACATGTTGAAACAGAGAAATCTAAATTAATATAATTTTAAAATAATGTATAATCTCTTCTATTTCTCTGAAAACAACACACACACAGAATTGACTTTTCCAAACCTAATAGTCATAAAGGCAATTTTAACAGTGAGAGCCTTCATATGGCCATAACCTTTTTTCTTCTGGGATGGTGAAAGTATATAGTCAGAGCAGGCAATCATGTGGGTGAAAAAAATGTTAGGTAAGAATGCATAAGCAAGGCTGACATGATCCATTACATGGTTGCCTAGGGAGCTTATGAGAGGGGTGAAACACACACAGAATTGCATACCACGTAATCCTAATGAAATCCTTTCTAAACCTTGTAAAAACATTCCCAAATCCTTCTAAATGAAGTCTGTTAATGCAATTAATCCAAAGTTGTGGTGTTAAAGCAGTTTACCCTGTTCATGGAGCCATGAACCTGCCCGTCTTGGCTGAAGGTTATGTACAGTCCACAGAGATGCAAAGTTAAATCACTCTTTGGTTATTAGCCCATAATATAAATGACAGCATGTATGGTATGAACCTCTGTTTGTGGAAAGCCAATTTATTCTATTACACAAACTATACTATTCTGACTTATTCTGTTGTTGAAGGATAATACAGTAGTTATTGTAAAGTAAATTTAAAAAAAAGTGGAGATAGGAGATTCCGACTAAACCACAGTAAAATCTCTATGGCTGAAATAGAGAGTTTAACTGTGTTGTGATTTTCAAGCTCAGTGTGGGCTAGTTTGTATTTTTTAAATGTTGCAGTCAAGATAAAATGTAATTGTAACTGATATGATATCATCAATATGACTTTATACTGATAGTAATAAAACTCATTTGCATCAATGGATTATCACAATTTACACCCGCTGAAGATCTGGCCCCAGATTAACATAATTTTAGGATTCTAATTGATAAATTAAAGACCAGAACTTTCTCATTTAATTTTAAAAGTCATGGTTTATATATCCACCTTGATCAAGGGCCCACAGGGAAACCCATACAATATAAATAAGCATTCAGTTATGTAATACAAAGTTACTCCTATTTTTAGGTTCTCATAACCACCTCCTTGAGCTATGGGCTCATGATTAACAATATAACACTTGAGATGCAGTGCAGGACTAATCTCTGCTGACAGTGATTCCCTGTGTGGCCTTGATCAAGTCACTTATTGCTCTTTAGGTAAAATCTTTCCCCCATAGAAGTCCCCATGTGTAACATAGGGATCATATTTATTTACCTTCCTTAAAGAGTATTAATTAGTTTATGTTTGTACAGTGTTTTGAAGAAGTAAACCAGTATATGCAAGGGGTTTAGATTATTACTAAATATCTAGGGTGAAATCCTGGCTCCATTGAAGTCTATGGGAGTTTTGTTATTGAATTCAATGAAGCCAGGATTTCACCCAAAGAGTTTTAACAAAACCTACTTTTGGTCCTCCTGTAGCTGATAGGATATGTCATTTGCACAGTGCCTAGCACAATATTCAGAAGATGTGGACAGTGGTTTAGCAGCAGCCAGCACCATGTTCTGGGCCCTTCAGCAGGCTCTGTGGAGGCATCAGGACATCAAGCTTACTACAAAGCTAGATTACAGTTATAACAGCTCTATTGTATGGCAGTGAAATGTGGACACTGAGGAAGGCTAAAGAACACTGGATTGACCTTTTCAATTCTTGTCATCTTCAGCAGCTGCTTCATATTAAGTGCCAGGATAATATCAACAATGAGGATATTTGTAGCTGAACCCATCAGCAACCTCCATCAGCAGTGGTTTGGTTTTGGTGGCTTTCTTGATTTGAATATATTATTAGGATGGAAGATGAACTAATTATGAAAGAGCATTTACCAAGGAATGTGACCATATGGTTGGCGATCACATACCTTTGGTGACATAATAAGATTGCAGATGACAGACACAGATAAAGATCAAACTGGATGGCACTTGAACTGCAAGGAAGCTACATCCCTTTGTCATTTGCCATGATGATGATAGCACAATAGCATCCTGGTCCACAGCTGGCATTCATGGGCACTATGGTAAAAGAAATAATAAACAATAGCTCATATCATAATGTCTTGTTTTGGAGCCAGCGGCTCAAGGTTCTAGTCACAACCAAACAGGGCTGTATGGTTTATTTAGTAATAGTGCTGTTTTTCTTTTAATTTTTAGCACTGATTAATTACAGAAAGGCACCTACTGTTCCTTTACATATGTAGAAAACTAGTCAAACTGTTGCTGAATTACAGGTGTCTAAAAATTACCCTGATTATGGAACCACTCAGTAATGGCTCCATAATTCATATTGCAGCCACAGTTTTATGATAGACTATGTCTTCAAACCCCTGACAGGTGCACTGAAAAAATGTTTTTAACTAAACTATTTTCTGAATACATTTATTATAGTACAGAAGAATTTTTAGTTTTTTTAACCCTCCAGGCAAATTTTATTCAAATTATTTGATGCTTAAAAATGAAAGTTTAACAAAAATTCTCACTAACTGTATTTTCACATCTTTTAAAAAAGCTTGATTGCAACATATCAAACTTTACATGTTAAATAATACCAAAATTCAATGGGTCCACTAAAACACTTTGAAAAGATTTATTTATAAAAATTGTGTGTATTGTCTTCTATAGTGATATATACTATTTTAGGAAAAAATGAAGGAGAAGAAGAGATGCAGATGAGTAGGGTCCTACCAAATTCAGGGTCTATTTTGCTCAATTTCACGGTCATAGGATTTAAAAAATCATAAATTCCATTATTTCAGCTATTTAAATTTGAAATTTCATGATGTTGTAATTGTAGGTGTCCTGACCCAAAAAGGAGTTTTTTGGGGGTTACATGGTTATTGTAGGGGGGGTTGCAGTACTGTACTCTTACTTCTGCACTGTTGCTGGTGACAGCACTACCTTCAAAGCAGGGCAGCTGGAGAATGGTGACTGCTGGCCGGGAACGCAGCTCTGAAGGCAGAGTCACTGCCAGCAGCAGCGCAGAAATAAGGATGGCATGGTATGGTATTGCCAGTGTTACTTCTGCACTGCTGCCTGCAGAGCTGGGCCCTCACTCAGCAACCGCTGCTCTCCGGCCACCCAACTCTGAAGGTAGCAGTGCAAAAGTAAGGGTGGCAATACCAAGACCCCCACCTAAAATAACCTTGCAACCTCCCCCCTCTCCCATTTGGGTCAGGACCCCCAATTTGAGAAACGCTGGTCTCCCCCATGAAATAGTATAGTATAGGGTAAAAACACACAAAAGATCAGATTTCATGGGTGGAGGGGGAGACCAAATTTCACAGTCTGTGATGTGTTTTTCCTGGACATGAATTTGGTAGGGCCCTATGGATGAGTCAATTATGAGAACCAGGAACTTTTTTTTTTAAAGTGTGATCTTAAACTTTGCGAAAATTTTGCAGGGATAGAGATACTGCACTTGGAATGAAAAATCTTCTTATTCACCAGTAGTAAGTATATTGTTCAAACCCCTAAATATTGACATGTCAGTAATGTAATGTTAATTTATTATATTAAGTAAAGGGTTAATCATATTTATAGCTATAAGTCAGGTCTCTACCTCAGCTTCTGTCTTTTCTTTACTAAATCAATAATCATCCCTGGCAATCCTTATCAATGCTTGTTTCATAAGTTAGTTCTCAGTATGGTAACCTTAGCATATAAAACTGGCATAAAGAAGAACAGGAGTACTTGTGGCACCTTAGAGACTAACAAATTTATTAGAGCATAAGCTTTCGTGGACTACAGCCCACTTCTTCGGATGCATATAGAATGGAACATATAATGAGGAGATATATATACACACATACAGAGAGCATAAACAGGTGGGAGTTGTCTTACCAACTCTGAGAGGCCAATTAATTAAGAGAAAAAAAACTTTTGAAGTGATAATCAAGCTAGCCGAGTACAGACAGTGTGATAAGAAGTGTGAGAGTACTTACAAGGGGAGATAGTCAACGTTTGTAATGGCTCAGCCATTCCCAGTCCTTATTCAAACCGGAGTTGATTGTGTCTAGTTTGCATATCAATTCTAGCTCTGCAGTCTCTCTTTGGAGTCTGTTTTTGAAGTTTTTCTGTTGTAATATAGCCACCCGCAGGTCTGTCACTGAATGACCAGACAGGTTAAAGTGTTCTCCCACTGGTTTTTGAGTATTTTGATTCCTGATGTCAGATTTGTGTCCATTAATTCTTTTGCGTAGAGACTGTCCGGTTTGGCCAATGTACATGGCAGAGGGGCATTGCTGGCACATGATGGCATATATCACATTGGTAGATGTGCAGGTGAACGAGCCCCTGATGGTATGGCTGATGTGATTAGGACTGGGAATGGCTGAGCCATTACAAACGTTGACTCTATCTCCCCTTGTAAGTACTCTCACACTTCTTATCACACTGTCTGTACTCGGCTAGCTTGATTATCACTTCAAAAGTTTTTTTTCTCTTAATTAATTGGCCTCTCAGAGTTGGTAAGACAACTCCCACCTGTTTATGCTCTCTGTATGTGTGTATATATATCTCCTCATTATATGTTCCATTCTATATGCATCCGAAGAAGTGGGCTGTAGTCCACGAAAGCTTATGCTCTAATAAATTTGTTAGTCTCTAAGGTGCCACAAGTACTCCTGTTCTTCTTTTTGCGGATACAGACTAACACGGCTGTTACTCTAAAACTGGCATAGTAAATTAGCAGTGAATTATCTTTCAAACACTGAGAATCATATTTATTTCCTAAAGAACCTCTGTGCTATGTAAACCTCCTTTTGTCCCCTTGCTGAACTAGGATATCTGAACCAATGTTCATTCAGTCTGGCACACTTTGGTTATGTATGAACCCCAAGAGATTGAGTGCTTTTCGGATATTAGATCTGAAACCTGGCTTGATTGTATCCTTACCATTTTGTATTTCATTAGGAAAACACTCAGATAGAATATCTGTATCCATCTTGTTTGAAACTGTGATGGTCAGGGCATCCGTCCCCTTACACATGGCCCACAAAAAAGCAGAGTCCTAGGATTTCAGGAGCTAAAGGGTGGGGCGGGGGGGGGGAAGAGAAGTACAAGCTCTTCTCCTTTCCGAGAGGGTCAAGGCCTTCCAGCCATTTCCCTAATCTACTCATCTTCTAGAGGGCAGGAAGCTCTGAGTTACAGTCTTGCTTCGTTAGCATATCACGTGCAATTGCGCAGGACCTCCCTTTTAAGGACCTGGACTCTTCCAGGCTTGACAGGCCTCACAGGTGCCCGGGGGTTGGTGCTCACTGTGCCCAAAGGATCTCATTAACTCCTTTCTGACTGGGATGGGGATCTGACTCACCACAGGCCCATTAGCACAGATCCCTCCACCTGTTCACAGTGCCATAGTCTAATTCAGAGTCACAATGTAAATTCATTTGGAGAAGGAAAGCTGACATTGATGAGCAACTGCCTCGGGGTGCAATCAGCAGAATTATTGAAACTGAGGATCCACAGGGTACAAATGGACAAACCACACAGAATAGCTTTGTGAGCAGCGTCCTGACTTTCTGATGCATCCTGAGGCCCAATCCAGTGCTGTATGTCAACAAATCAGGGATGCAGCCAATAGCACCACCCAAATTAACTAAGAGTTATACCCTGTGTTTGGAAAAAAAGCCCATCACCTAAAATCAACACAGGAATAATTTAATTCAGAGGATAAAATAGTAAGCCAGAAGCAGCTCCTCCAGGCTATCTGCATGCTGAAAGAGACAGTATATAGAAAAATGAGTCTTTGCTAACTGGAGAGATGCAGAAACAGAGAGCAACCACTCTATGCAGCATACTTGCATAGTATTCAAACCATTCCAGGTGAATGATAGTGCTGTACTGAGCTGGGTTCACTTATCTTGAATGTTCTATGTCAGAGGGTTAACATCCTCTAGAGAAAATACAAAGAGATGGGAGAAGGAGAACTTTGGATGAAGAATCCACTGTTTCTACTTGGAATAGAAAGGTTGGGCTTTAAGACTCACCAGAAAAACCAGGGGGAAAAGCATATATTGAAAGTAACAGCACAAATATATTATAAGATCCAAAAAACTTTAATAATAGAGCTTTATTACTTGCAAAATACAAACAAGGAGGTCCATCATGGGTGGGGGGTGAAGCTTCTCTTGGGGCAGGCTAGCTCCTGATCCCGCCTTTTCTGCCCGCGGCCCCACCCACACTCCCTCTACACTCTGTCCCAGGCTCTGGCCCCTCCCCTGCCCCTGCCCCCCCCCCCACCGCTCGCTGTGTGTGTCCCTCCTTTCCTCTTGTTCTGGTGGCAGCAGGGGGTCTTGCTTTCCAACTGGGCAGCCTAGGGCTGGGCACTGGGACTGGATTTCTGAGGGGCTTGATACTGGCGGAGGCTTGTTGCCCAGCTCTGCAAGCCAGGGCCATTGACTGGTGCTTCTCTCTGGGGGCAGGAGCCTGGCTTAGGCCTAACATTTGGACCCAGTAATGGAGGAAGTGAAGCTGCTGAGCCTGCTGTGAGTCTGGGTTGAGGGAAAGCTGACAGGATTCACTCCAGATCCACCAGAGCTGTGACTCCTGCAATACCCTCCAGTGCACTATCAGGGCATGTCTTTGACTGGCCAGCCCAGGGACCCTGCTGCCCCAGAGCCCCATCACTCAGAAATGCGCTTCCTGAACAACTTTGGGCAAGGCCCATCATAACCATCTCTGGCCCCATAGCTGGCACCAGGAGCTGCCATTACGGGATGCAAGCAGTGAGTGGCGGCAGGGGGGTCGAGTGAGGAGGAGAGGAGGGACAGGGCGAGTGGCAGCAAGGGGACTGAGCAGAGAGGGAGGGGGGAAAGAGGACGGATGCAGCAAATGCTGCAGCGGGGGACAAGCAGGGAGGGGGTGGAGCAGGGTGGGGAGAGGAGGGAAGCAGCAAGGGGCAGTGGGAACCTCTGGAGAGGGGGGTGGAGTGGAGGAGAGCTGGATAGGAGCAGACAGGCAGCAGCAGCCGTTGGGGACCTTCGGGAATGGGAGGAGCAAGGAGGAGAAAAGGCGGCACCACCATGTCCCAGGCATCTCCCCTGGCCTGTTATACCCGCTGCCCATAAGGCCATAGGAATTTCTGGGTTAGCATATACATCTTCTTTTTGCCTCTCTGTTATATGAATATTCTGGTTCTCGGTCCTTGCTACAAGCCTTTATCAGCTGCCTGCATGTGTGCAGCACTCTATTTTAATTAGCCTCAAGATTTAAGGCTTAGATGGAATAGCAGGGGTCCATAATTATCTTCACGAACTAGTGATCTGCCCAGAAAATGAGGAATGAATAAGGTAATAGGCAGTCAGAGGGCACTGTTCAATCACAGAGAGGAGCTAGAAGAATGGAAGATAAGCAAGCAGGTTTTTCACTGACTTTTTGGATCTCAAATTACTAAAAACAAAAAACCCAAACAAACGAACAAAAGGACCCCCCCCTAAAACAACCACCGCTCATTTTTACTAACAAATTGCACCAATTTTACACATACACATATTTCTTGTCAGAGGATTTAAAATAGATGGTTTAGGTTAAAATTGCCTGGTGCCTATGGAGTGTTTGGTTTTTTATTTTTACTGTATTTATTTAGGCATCCGTAGTATTTTTTTTTTGAGGTCTCATATACAAAAAATATGCCTCCTAGCCATTATTTATAATTATGCTCTCCATATGGGGCGGGGAGGGGGGGGAAGAGAAACCTACTTTTTTTTCCATTTCAAGAGATTTAAGACACTAGGATTTAAATAATCATTATTCACAAGATGGCCTTGACAAAAGGGCCCAGGATTATCTCTTTAGCAACTTTAGAATCAAAGCTGCATTATTGATATGAAGCTAAAAGGGCTTTGCAGTTCTTTATGTAATTAAAAGCAACTGTTATTATGGAAATTTCTTAGTGCAGCTGTTGTATCAGAAGAAAGGTTGCACTCTTTTCTGTCAGTAATCCCTTTAAATCTCTGACATGATTCATAGCTCCTTATACACTGTCTGTAAATTAAACAGAACTGGCTGCCTTCCATAGGTAAATGTTATTTATTTTTTTATCTTCATTTTCACCTCCATAAGCAAGTTATACAAGAGCATGGTAGCAGAACTTGAATTCAGTAGATGAAACAATGACAGAATTTCCTTTAATCAATTTAATTTTGGTTTTCTTTTTTTCAGATCCCTCATTATTTCATGTGTCAGGAAGTGTGATGGACACTCAAAAAAGCCATAGGTAGACACAAACCCTGTCCCTAACAGCTTTCAAATGTTGTACTTGACACAGCAATCAAGGATGACAGATATGAGGGACAGGATACAGCGTTGCTGAGTTTGGCCAAGGTTGGAGCCAGTCTCACAATGACACTAGAAGTTTCAACCCTGTCTGGGGGAAAAAGATCTTTCTGACTGGCTGCCTGCCGTACCTGTTCAGCACCTGGGGCATAGCAGCCAATCAGAGCTGCTGCAGCAAGTAGGCTGAGCTTTCCCCATCCCCTCAGGAGCCGAAAGAAGTTTTGGGTTAGGGGAAGGGAGAAGCCCACACCATTCTCATGGTGGTGGTTAGGAGGGAGCAGAAAGAATCTAGCAGCTCCAAGTGGCTCTGCTCCCTCCACTGTACTCCCCTCATGTGAACAGTGGATCATTCTGCTCTTTGTTCCTCTCCATTCCCTCTACAAGCACCAGGATGGCTCCTTTGCTTCTCCCTGTCTGTCCTGGCAACAACTGGCAACATGGAGAGGAGAAGAGGGGAGTGAAGACCCCCAGGAGTTGCTGCCCCCAGGCCTGGGAGAGCAAAGAACCAGAGGGGAAGCTGGGGGAAGTGCAGATATAGGGACTGAGGGGGTGCATAATTAATGTGGGAACTGGAGGGTGAATAATTAATTGGAGGGCTGAGGGGAAAAATTAATTAATTAGAATTTGGGGGTTTGTGGAGAAGCTTGGAGCTCCTTACATCTGGCGGGCTCAGGCAGGCAGGGAGAACTCCTGCAGATTTGGGGACAAAAATCACCTTGCTCCATACACTTGGGAGAGTGGGCGACACTAAATGTCACATCCGTTGGGGATGGATAGAGGGGGAGTTCAAAAATCAAATGTCAGCTGCCAAGTGATGTCTTTAAAAAAAAAAACACTCATGGTTTTTGGGGCCAATCTCATGATTTTTGAATGTTTGGGATTGTCAGCCCTGGAGATGGGATGAGGGTTACAGCAATAGGATCACATGATTACTGAGGTTAGGCATATTCATGTTTGGGCACTTTTGTACATTTTTTGTTTTGGTTTTGTTTATTTTGTTTTCCTTGAGAATATGCTTACAGTTTGAACAGTTTGCTGTGCTTGTCCCTTTAACTTTGTCTCTTTTGGACTCTATGTATTGTGCCCCATTCCCTCCCCCCGTGTGCTTTGTAAAATCTTTACATTTTGTACTAGTACATATTGTGGATTGTCACAGGCTGAGCATGTTTTTCTAAGGGTCCTAGGCCTAGTCCATGACCCATCTCCCCCCCGCCTTGGATTGTATGACTGAGAGAGCAAGTGACCGAGAGGCAGGCTGCTGTTAGTAGGAAGGAGAGCTGGCACAAGGACTGGCACTGTGTTTGGAGGCTTTTCAGAGACTGGAGAAGGATCAATGGTGGTTTCCTCTGAGAGGGAGCCCAGGAAGGGCCCTTTGTAAGCAGCCAGAAAAGACCAGAGAGGAGGCCTAGGGCTGCGCTACAGAAGGATATTAGGGGATGTAATAGGGTGGCCTGCTCCTTTAAGGGCCAGAGGCCTTGGGCCAGTCAGCACTGGTCTATTAGCCCCTGCCCTACCAGTGCAGAGTTGGCCATAAGGAAGGAAGTCCAGAAATAGAGTGCTGCCTGGAGAGGGAAGCAGAAGGCAGTGAGGAGCTAGTGGCTCATAGATGATTCCAGACTTGGGAAGGAGTAGAGAGCCACCCAGAGGAGCCAGGGAAGGGCTGAGGAGAGAGAGGAAGAGGAGCCTGGAAAGGTTGAAAGTGGAGCCCAGAGACTGGGCAGACGAGCATGTGAACTGGAGAAGAGAAGACAGAGCCCTTGGTAAGAAGGGCCCAGTTTGAGACTGGGGCAAAGACTCTGTGTCTTGTGCTTGTTTTGGACTTGTATGGACTGGAAGGGATGGACTTCTTGTTAATGGAATGGCTGAAGGGTTAAGTCTAGGAGAGGAAACTGAGGCAGAACTGCTGCAGAGTCCACCCCTGGCCATGAGGGGGCACAGTGGAAGTGGCAACCCTGTAACAGGGAGAGATTTCTATACTGAGGAGTCAGGGGAAAAGGTCTGACCTTTGGACAGGCACTTTAGGAAGTGGCACTGAGAAACAGGGAAATAGGGTAGCCTTGGGTTTAACATAAACTCCTGCCTCCAGTTTAGTGTTGAAGCCTGGTGTAGTAGGAGGCCCCCATGATGGCCCTATAGAAGTGGTATGGGAAATCGCTACACAAAGAGGCTAAGTAAGGAGTGCTGAGCCTGGGGAGGGCCAAATAAGTCTTTTTTGTTTTTGTTTGAATTTTGTTTGATTTCTAGAAGGGAGGACCCTTGCTTTGATCAGAAAGCCAGTGCAACTGAGACCATATCAAACTATCCTACAGCAAGGAAAACAGAAGCACCAGATTATGACACAGGGAAATCGTGTACTGAAAGTGATACAGAACAATGATGGGGAAATGAAGGCAGTGATTCCATATAGGTAAGAATCCCTTTGTATGGACCATTATCTGAAAAACCTTGAGTTATGAGACTCTGTAGATCTCTGATGAACTAAATTTCTGATAATTACTCTGTTTCACTTGCCATATCTATAGATGACTCAATCCAAACTAACTTGAATATGTGTCAACTGAAGGTAAATAGATTTTGCCCTCGAACTAAAAGAAAATAATTTATACATTTTTTCTAAGGTATTCTTGATACTTACTGAGGATGTAATTGTTCTTTAGACTTTTGTGACGGCTATTTTATTAACAAATGTCAGCAATGATCTCAGACACACACAGAATAAACCATATAAAACCAGTCAGCCCCTCTTCCCTCCTAACAGAAAGCCACGAGAATAGATAGGTTTGAAACTACACCCATGAAATTAACATATTTTGGTTTTGACCAATGAGAAATGTAAGTTCCACATCTGTTGCTCTCCACTATGAACCACCTACCTTCATCTTCCAGAAGTGCAGGTCTATGGCCAGATTGCCAGCTGGTATAAATCTGTGGCTCTCCAAGGAAGAGAGTGGAAGGATGCTGATTTACACCAGCTGAGAATCTGGTTCTATGGATTGCTAGCAAGAGTATCTGTGCCGATTTTTAACTGTTGAAGCAGTTGCAGTCTCTCAGGTGGCCAGGCCAACTTTATAGATCAATGTCAACAACACTCAGAATTGCTGCCAGAAGCAAATAAAAAGGCAGTGAAGTTTTTAAATAATTAGTGTAATATGCTCCCTGTGGTTAACACAGCCAAGCAGGTGGGCAGCCTCATTTTGCATCAGCTGTATCTTCCAAGCAATCTACAAACAAAGGGTTGTGATAAATTGAGTTGGGAGGGAGGTATCTGAGATACCATGGGGACTAGTGTTAGAATTGGTCTTATTTAACATCTTCATTAATGGTCTGGAAGAGGGATTAAGCAGCACATTAATTAAATTGGCAGATGTTACACAGAAGTAATTCCAAGGGTCCTCGATAGATTACGAATGTGAACAGATATTAACAAAACACAATTCAGTTTGGGGAAAATGTAATCTCGTTGCCTGCAGCTATCTGAGTCACTTTGCTATTTGGATTTGTTTTCCTGTGGGTTTGCCACCCTTTCTAATTTGTATATCCAGTATGTTTGAACACTGTTGAATTTATAACCAACATTAATGAGAAAAGAGAAGCAGCAGCCACACAGGATACAAGAAAAATGCTTGGTTTGGATATAGAGGGATAATGGGGTAAGAAGTTTCTTGCTTTTGAGAGGGAGTTATTTGTTCAAAAAAGCCTCTGGAAACACTAAAAGTGACCTGACCTAGGCTATAAGGAAAAATCACTGCAGATGTTTCACTACTGTGACAAAGCAGTTCCATGGACCAACTGGAAACATTATGGACATATGTCCACTGATGATCCAGGATTCACAGATGCAGAATTACTGCTTTACTTTCTCAGCCGATCTGTGTCACCTCACTATCACCTGAATCTAGCTTGAGCCAGATCAACTTCAAAGTCCCTAATGGCAGTGGGAAAATAAAAAATCTGTATTCTCAAAGATTGATTAAATTTAATTCTATATACCTTTATGTCCCTGTGATGGAGTAGACACCCCACACTAGCCCTGCAAAAGCTGAATTAGGCCAGGTGGGCCCAATCAACTAATTAGGCTGTAAACCGGGGAGATTTAGCCTGGAGACAGCTAAATAAGGACAGGCTCACCCATGCCTGAACAGTCAGGGCCTGTATTAATCAAGGTAGCTGGCAGTAGAGAGGGGCTGCTGCTGGGAAAGACTGCAGGAAAGTAGGTTGTAGTCATTTCTTCAGTGGAGGAGACTTGGAGGCTGGCAAACACAGAGAGGAGGGAAGCCTAGGGAAACAGCTGCAAGAGGTAGGACTGTATAGGGACTGTGGCTGCTTGTTATAGGGTCCCTGGATTGGAACCCACTGTAGAGGGCAGGCCTGGGTTCCCCTACCAGCCAGTGGGAAGTGGCAAGGATGTTGGAGGCACCAGTCAGACAGCGGGTCTGGAAAGACTGTGAATTCCCTGAAGGGGGAGGACTTTGTTGACCTTGCTGGTAGGCTAAGCCACAGAGAGGAAGCTGCAGACCCAGGAGTGAGTGAGGCAGTAGAGCAAGATGAAACTGGAGAAGACCACACTGGAGGGAGAGCCCAAACTGCCAGAGCTAATCCCCAGGACAGCCAGCAGGAGATGCTGCTTGTGCTGAGTAGACCCCATGACCTCCCCATACTACTGTAATAGTTGAGAATTGCTCAATTTTTAATGAGCTTGAAATGAAAGTGTCGTAAGGCTTTTTCTTATCCTCAAAATGGACCAAACCACAACCCAAGAAATCTCACTTTGTCCTGTAGTTGCCTCACCGGCTGGCTAATCAGGTCCAGTGGTGTGGCCCGAAAGGAAAGAACAGAAACACTGACGAGCTCATCCACCCTAGATGAAGTCCACAGGAGTCTCAACAACCCCTTGTTGCCAACAGTATGATGAATGGTGGTAGATCTAAAAGCAGAAGCATTGACAACTGACTTCTGTCGTCCTCCCCATCATTAACTAACAAAACAAATGTAGTCTCCATGTCTTACCCACACTGAAAGACTGATTGAAAGTGATTAAGAAAATCTGAGATCTCTAAATGGAGCCAAAATTGCTCTTCTACAATCTTTTCAGTAATCTGGTTTTGTATTTTGAGCCCAGATGGGAAAGAGAGCCTCCATCAACTGCATAACTTTTAGTTAAGTTAAAGCATACCTTTTTAGGAAGACTATCAAAGTTTATTTAAGGACTTCAAGTGATGGTGAATACATCACTTCTTTCTTTGGTAACTTGTTCCAGTGGTTAATTATCTTTGATTTTTGTCTCTTCTCAACTTCCAGGCAATGGATCTTGTTAGCTCTGCTAAATTAAAGAGCTCTCTACTGTCATCCTCTCCCATGCAACTATTCTTAAATCATGATCTTGTCACATCCTAATCTTTCCTTTTGAGAAGCTGAATAGAGTGAGTTTCTTAAATGTCTCCCCATTAATCAGGGTTTTTTTTTTTTTTAGACCCCCAGATCATTTGTGTGGCTCTCTTGAAAGACTGGAAAGAGTTCAGAACATTCTCTTTGAAGTAAGGACACCAGAACTGGACACACTATTCCCGCGAGGTTCTCACCGGCTCCATTCCACCTCCGTACTTCTACTCAATATTCTCATGTTTTTCTGGGGTGCTGAGCATGTGCGGGTCCCACTTACTTGAATTTGAGGTATGTCTGCTCAGCAGCTCTGAAAATCAAGCCCATGGTCTCAAAAATCACAGAATACAAAGCTTCCTGACTCCTCAAAAGTCACAAATACATGAAATGTGTGACTGCTATGTAAAGACTGACAGTGTGAAGGGCTTAATACATTTGTATTAATATGTTCTCTACAAAAATCAGGTAGGCACTGAATGTGTATATCCTATTTATAGTGTGCACTATAGGCATTTCACTCAGAAACCAGTTGTCTTTGTGAATCAAAGAACTCACCCCAGAGTGTGTTGATTTTAACAGTAAAGAATGTATCTGTAGCACACAATTTTCTGTTTTTGTGGTGCTTGAAAATATACAGTGGCTCTCCTCATGACTATAGAAAACAGGCTCATGATACAGCAGCGCACTCAGGAGGAAGTTGGAATTATAGCAGAGTCTGAGCAAGCTAAAGGCAGAGTTTTCTGCAAGTGCATCTGTCAAACAGGAGAAAGCTGGAGAAAACAAGAAGGTGACAGGCTGGGAAGAAAGAGAAATAGCATAATATAAAGTGAGTTAATGATGCTAACAATTTTTAGCCATTGAGAAGGCAAGGACTGCAAGACAAGCTGGCACATTGTGATTTATGGGTATGAAGTAGGCAATGTGACTGTCTCTTTGTGTGTGTATTAAATTCGCAGGATAAGCTCAAATGTTCAGGTTCTCTGATTCTGAGCATTAATACAATAGTTATAAAGAATGTTACTGGACTTTTCTAGTTAAAAGATTTGCTACTTGTCTAATGTTGTGAATACAAGCTAAAGGGGATAACTTACTGTTGCCAACACAGTAAAATCAAAAACAAAGTGTTTCCCATCTCACGCCAGTTCCAGACAGGTGCTGCTCCATTACCTTCAGCAAGGTTGCTCCTGATTTATCCTAGTTTGAACCCGATTCTCCTATGCTATCTATTGCTAATACCTTTTTTACCTACTTTGGAGGGATTCCTAGCAATGATTTGAGCCAGGCTTGGTATGGGGTCATTTCTTAAGATTTTAATCCACACAACTTTGCTACTGCTCCTCTCACCTGCCTCACAACCCGCTAGTTATTTCGGTATTGAGCTTCTTCAAGGAAAAATTGCCATTCATGACACAGCATGTAGTGGTTTTAAAATGTCATTAAATCTGACCACTAAACACATGAGGATTTGGACTCCGCTCATTAAAGCTGAAAAGTCCGCATACTAAAACTCTGTATCATATATACCCTATACATATGAAAAACCTTAAACAGAATAATTGAATCATTATTTCTATGCTACTTATTGTTCATAATTTCCTTTTAGTGTTTCTTAAAGTTTTAGTGGATTTCCTTCACAGTATCAAGTAATATACAAATAATTCTGATTTTTAAAGGGTTCCTTTCCTGCTGATGTTGAATTCTAGTTAGCAAACTTTTTTTTTTTTTTTACAAGTTACAGAAAAGCTGGAAATGATGACGTAAAAGAAAAATCAGCCTAGAACTGATTTCCCCCCCGCCCTTAGAAGTTTAGTGATTCGTTTGTGTCTCAATACCATCTGTTAGAACTGGGAAGCAAGGGCTGGCTTGAACTGAACTGTGGAAAAGAGGAATGATTATTTCATAATCAAAGTAAACTAACGTTAGGCGGGGATAAGGACATAGGTGTTCTTGCTGTTACTATGTCCTATTTAGATTGTGGTAGGTAGTACTCTAAACAAGTAAAGTGCTTTCTAAATATTGAGGAAAACACAGTCCCTGCAGGATTGGAGCCTCAGTTAAGTTACTTTAGTAGTTCAGAGGGATTTAAATGAAAAGAAGGTAAGTGGTGGGTATTTTTGTTTTGTTAATATGGATTGGCTCTGGAAGGGAATCCCTTGCATAAGGGGTAGTATGAAAGAACTTGTTTGTGCTTGAACATTAAGGAACAAATTGTGACTGCCTGTATGAGTAAACCAGGAAGAAAGCCCCCGCTCACTTAGTACAATTAAGCAGGTAGCAGATAGAATCTGGCTGCCCTCATCTAAGTGCTCAAAGGTATGTGTATGCTGGCTAGTATCAGCTGGAGCACTTGAAATTGGAAAGAGGTCAAATATAGGTAATGCAAGCCTAAGTCAGAAGTCCTGTCTCCTGCTCTCCACTCAAGACAGCACTAGCAGGGAATTGCTGGGAGAGTGCTCATTTTCAAAGGGGGGGTAGCAAGTGCACTCCAATCCCTCAGTGCCCAGAAGAGGCACAGTCCTTCTTTACATATGCTTCAGGCAGTGCACCTCCATCCCCCCTCCTTTCTAGCCTTGTACAAAGAGACATAATCTAACTCTAAAGATCCCATGATTCTCCAAAATTAATGGCCAAAGCTTTCCCTCCTCAGTGTTTGTGCAGTGTGCTGCATGCTAGCTGGTTACAGCCATCCATACAAGAAGTGGCTGTACTTCGTTGGTACTACATGTACACTGTATGCTTTGTGAATGCTCTTAGTGGTGTTGGGATCAAAGGTGTGTTATGAACATTACCTACAATTGGCACAGTATTAGATTTCAAGAATCCTGAACTAATTTGACAGAAAAAATTGTGGATATTATGTTAAAAAAAATCTATCCAATCTTGAAACTATGCCCTGTTTCAGGTTTTAGCTCCCATCTCCTTAAACTACTCTCTCTACTCTCCTTGGCCCAACATAGCTCTGGTGTAAATAGCTGTAGCTCTCATTGCTCCAGGGATTAATTTAGTACCTGCTACCTACTCCTTAATAAAAAATACCTCAGTGATGCTTTTAACATTGAAACAAGAATCTGAAGGAGTAAATTATCTAACAGGAGTGATGTTTGATGCTTAGCCTGTCAAAGGAAACTTGTCTCAGTACTTTGTTAAATAATGCTAAATCAGCATAGGCACAGCAGTTGACATTTTCAATGAGAAGTAAATGCGTGGTCAGGTCATCTTATAGTGGTTATTGCAATGATGGTAGCTTTCAAAGTGACAGGGAAAAATGACTTTCATCAGTTTGACTGAAGATAACTTTTAACTTTGTCATTAGCACAGGGATGCTGTAATATAACTTCACCATAAAGGAGTCAAGGCCATAAATTTGTTACGTTAGCTGTTGTTTGTAAAGGAAAACTCAGAATTTACCTGTTTCAAGAACTTGTTTTTTTATGTGCGTATTGAAGTGCTGAATTAATTCTCAAGATCATCATAATCAGAGTAGGCAAAGTATATATTTGTTCAGGGAAACATCTGTTAACGAATCTCTCCTGAGTCTCATCAGTAGTTGAGAAACTTTACTGCTTTAGCAATGTTTTCATTACTGCTGTGTCTATAGACCAGTGCAAAATGTTCTGCACTATTGCCCTTTTATCATTAGTTTGCATTGAGAGTAGATAAACATTTTAACTGCCTCTTTGTGCAATGTTGGAAGCAAAACCTAAAGTAAAATAACTGTATATCTTAGCTTCATGTTTTGTATACTGGAAATTTTATATGCCATGCAAATACAAACCACTCTAGTGAATATAATCTGGGCTTTGAATCTGGCTCTGTTTAAGATTGATGTAGTAGCCGTGCCATTACTGAAATTCTCACAATAGGCACATTGTCATTTTTTCCCATGAAGGCTCATTAGGGAATCATTTATTCAATTGCCACAGACTGGATATTTTGTTGTGGTAGTAGGAGTAAGTGGAAGAGGTTAGGGTGATGATCATTCCCTTAGCTGCAGTAATCTTAGGGTTTGTCTACATGCAGTGTAGATCAAAGCACACTAGGGAATTTGTAGTGTATGGCAGCAGGGCCCACATGGAAACCTAAGGTATATTCAAACATACTAAATGTGTAAATCTATCTTGCACTAGCCTGCTGTGCACTAAGGGTATGTTTACACTTGGAATTGGTGATTTACAGCTCATGTAGATATACTTTTGCTAGCTGTAAAAATAGTGGTGCAGCTGGGGTAGCAAGAGCAATGGCATGGGCTAGCCAAGCTGAATATGTGCCCATGGGGTTGAGGGAGGCTTCTACTCAGCACAGCTACCCCATGCCGCAGCTCACTGCTGCCCATGCTACCCTGGCTATGCTAATATTTTTAGCACCCTGGCCCCATGAGTATATCTATGGGAGCTGTGAACCACCAGTTCATCACCAGACATAGCTTTAGTACACAGAAGGCTCCTGTGGGGTAAATTTACATCCTGGTTGCTGCAAACTCAGAGTTCATCTACCTTGGCCCTTGGATGATGTGGTCTGGGAATTGTCATGCCAAATCAAACAAGTGGTCCATTTAGTCCAGTATTTTGTCTCTAAGAGTGACCTTTAACAGAAGTAGAGAGGGAGTTACAATGAACTGACTGTGGACCATTATGGACCAACTTGCCTGTAAGGAAAATCATGAGGGTTTGTATACCTTTATTTAAATGTGCATAGTATGGAGATAGACTCCATAGTTGGGATTGCATTCTAAAATGGGACACACATTCCTGTTTTTCTCTAAATAGGTTAACTTTTCTGTCCTTTGAATTTTGTATGTAACTTTTGGATTTTGTTTCCTATGAATAACTTTTTAGTAGGAAATGTCTGACTCTGGGCTATGGCTGAAATTTGTCCTTGTCAGTTCTACTTGTCATTGTTAACTGATAACTTTATTTAAGAGAGATCTTTCTACTAGGGTTGTCGATTAATTGCTCTTAACTCACATGACTAACTCAAATATTAATTGCAATACAAAAAATTAATTGATCACACTGTTAAACAATAGAATACCAATTGAAATTTATTAAATATTTTTGGATGTTTTTCTACATTTTTCAAATTACAACACAGATTATGAAGTATACAGTGCTCACTTTATATTTTTATTACAAATATTTGCACTGTAAAAATGATAAACAAAATAAATAGTATTCGTTCACCTCATACGCTTTAATGATAAAGATTGCACTAAAGTACGTGTAACTTACAAATGTAGATTTTTTTTTTGTTTTTTTTGTTTTTGAGTGCAGTTATGTAACAAACAATGAGAGACTTCAGAGCCTACAACTCCACTCAGTCCTACTTCTCATTCAGCCAATCATTGAGACAAACAAGCTTTTGTTTACATTTACAGGAGATACTGCTGCCTGCTTCTTATTTACAATGTCACTGAAAGTGAGATCAGGCATTCACATGGCACTGTTGTAGCCAGCATTGCAAGGTATTTACGTGCTAGATATGTTAAATGTTCATGCTTCAGCCACCAGGCCAGAGGATATGCTTCTGTGCTGATGATGCTCATTTAAAAAAAAAAAAAGTGTTAATTAAATTTGTGGCTGAATTTCTTGGGGGAAACTTATACATCTCCTGCTCTGTTTTACCCGCGTTCAGCCATATATTTCATGTTATAGCAGTCTTGCAGGATGAGCCAGCACATGGTGTGTTTAAGAACACTTTCACAGCAGATTTGACAAAATGCAAAGAAGGTACCAATGTGAGATTCTAAAAGTAGCTGCAGCGTTCAATCCAAGGTTTAAGAATCTGAAGTGCCATCCAAAATCTGAGAGGGATGAGGTGTGGAGTATGCTTTCGGAAATCTTAAAAGAGCAATACTCCGATGCAGAAACTACAGAACCTGAACCACAAAAAAGGAAAATCAACCTTCTGCTGGTGGCATCTGACTCGGCTGATGAAAATGAACATGCGTCACTCTGCTTTGGATTGTTATAATGCGTTCTGCTCAATCAGCATGCATGCATGTCCTCTGGAATGGTGGTTGAAGCATGAAGGGACATATGAATCTTTAGCGCACCTGGCACATCAATATCTTACGGCACTGGCTACAACAATGCCATACGAATGCCTGTTTTCACTTTCAGGTAACAACATAAACAAGAAGCAGGCAGCATTATCTCTTGCAAATTGTAACCAAACTTGTCACATGGATTTTTAACTGCAAAATTTCCCCTCATCTCACTTTTGGCTCAGAAGTGTCAATGTGGTCTAGAATTTCACTTGCTGTTATTTGCATAAGTAAATACAGTATTTCAGAGCAAGTTCATAATCAACACCTTGCTACCCTACTGTTTCTGACAGGATAGGTGAAGGATGTTTTTTGTATCTAACCAATATTGCCTAATGTGTAAAGAAAACACACACTTCAATGTGTTCTGTACACAAACTAATGGAATATGGTCATGCTTATAAAAATGAACATAAACAGGAAAGGGTCAAACATATTTACAAATGCCAAAAAAATAGACAGATCCCTGGTCTAATGCCTTTGACTTCATTGGACTTATCCAAAGGCAAACTTGTCCCAGGCTCTCTGTGGTTGATGCTAATCTGCAGTTGCTGCTGCCATTATTAAGTTAATTGTTAGGGTCATCAATCTGTGTCAAAGAAGCTTTGAGTGCTTGATGAGATTTCAAGCATCAAGCTGTGCAGCATTAAAAATGATGAATTTACACCCAGGTAAAACTGTGCCCTTCAGCAATAATAATGAATCACCATTTTATTTACAAATGGGTATTCACATGAGACATTGCATGCAGAGACACTTTTTAAAGGGGAAAATCCATTAATGCAGTAAACTATCTTTGGAACTAACACAGAATAGACAAGTATGAGAGAGATCACGTCAAATTACATTTGATAAAAGGCATTATGGATGCAAATTCAAACTGATATGGTCTGATCCATATTTAAACATTTAATAAAGGATATCTTTGAATAGTCAAATGTCCTTCAGTGGAGACATGTCAACACCAGTATTTCATCTACACGTGTTCAGTGTTGCACAGAATCTAACAGGGAACACCTTTAGCTACTTTAGTTAATACTAAACCATATTCAAGGAATGAGAGTGCTTATGCTGAGCTGTGCCAGCTGCCCATTGTCCACTGGCAGCCAGACAGTGCCAGGGCATGGGAAACCCCTACCTACCTCTCCTTTCCCTAACGACGCCACTTCTACTGTGGACCAGGAGAATGGTTGGGCATAATATTGTCTCAGGAAATACAAAGAAACCATAAGTGTCTGTATCCATCTTTTGTTTCTTGTCTTAGATCATAATCTCTTTGGGGCAGAGACTGTATTTTTGTTCTGTGGTTATAGAGCATCTAGCACAATGTGGTCTGGTCTCTGACTAGGGCTCCTAGGTGCTATGGTAATAACTAATAATGGAGCCACTCTGCCACCTGTGGGCTGCTGGAGAAATCCCCTAAGCAAAGAAAAGCCTCAAGTGGCTTGAGGAATGGATTTCAGGCAGCTTTGTGCCTTCAATGACAAAATTGCTCCATCATGGCTGAGGATCCAGTCCTTGAATCTAATAGGATAGATAGCTGAAGGAAGAGCAGATAAACTAAATAATCTGCTTCTCCCCCCCCTTCTTAAACAATTATTTTTTCTTAAACTGTTTATGAATATGGCCTTGATCCTGTACACACGCATTAACATGCTTTACTTAACACTGACCTTAACATGAACGGGTGTCTGCAGGGTCAGGACCATAATGGTGAGTTGGCATACTCATTTGGATAAAATTAAAACCAATGCAAAACCTAAACCAACACAATGGACTCTATCTGGGATGAAAATCCTTCAAACCACTGTAGTTTCTCTTTAGATGGAAAGCAGAAATACCACAATAGCAAGAAAGGCTGTACTCATGGAAGCCAAATTTGGGAGGTGATGCATCTCCTTTCTCACCCCTCCTGAAAAGCTTTGTTTTGTTAACATAACATTAATTGATTAGTTGAACAATAGCCAGCTGGCAGAGGATAGAAACACCACAAAACTGGCCCAAGGGATCTCTCATGAGGATGTGGCATGGAAATAACTCTGCCTGCCAGAGAATACCTTTACAATGTGGGAATTTCTTTGGGGGATAAATATGTTATCCTAAGAAAATAAACCGGAGGAGCCCCATAGCAACACTTATAGTAATTTCTGTACCTCTTTGAAATGTCTTCTGTGCTTTATTGTATTTGCCTCAGTATGTTTTAGTGAAATATTGGTATGATTTGCTGATATAGCAAATAAAATTTTTAAAAGGCTAATTAAGCAAATATATTCCAGCTATAAAGAAGTCTTAATAGGTTATTACAAGTATACTGCTCTTTTGGAGTAATAAATGCTATAATAAACAGCAGGGTTCATTAGAAAGAAGAGTGACTATGCACAGAGATTTACTATAGCCTATTCAGAATGTCTATAGTTTTAGAACCAAATGGACCAGCAAAAGTTTCCTTTCTGGAAGGGAAGGAAGGGTAAAGAATGACTTTGGTCTGTTAGGATGTCAGAGTGAAAGCTATGATGCACTTTGCAAAACTTCCAACTGGTAAATAACATCTGTAACTCCACACTTTAACTGTACTAAGTATCTTTATGCAGTAATTTGTGGTTGGATGTTTTTTTTTGTTTTGTTTTTTGAGAGAGAAGATATTTGGTTTTCTCCCTTTGGTTGCACAGGTGTTTAAACTTTGAAACCCTGTTGGAAACATACAAATGGCCCATAGGGGCTGGAAATGCACTTGTGGGTTGCCAGGTATCCAGACCATGCCACTTTCCTCCAGCAATGCCCCTTTCCTCTTGCTACATGGCAACAGCAAGGAGATGAGGCATAAATCTGCTCTACATCACCAGAGGATCCCCTTTACACTAAGAGGATACTCCTTAGGATGGTTAAGCGTCCTTAGAGTTGAGCTACGCTAATACTGCAAGTGGCCACGCCACATGAGAGAATCTGGTCCAATGTTTTCAATATGGCTTCACTAGTGCCTCATTCACCACAACTAGATTAACTTTTCTTAGCTTATATTTCATATCTCTTTCCCCAAATATACTGAACCATTTTGCTGCCCAATGCTGGGCAACTGGCTTTAATCAATTTTACGTGATCATCAGAAAACGATTTGACTTTCTCACCTAGAAAACAAACACAAAGCAAGGACAAGTAATGCACCCAGAGTTGCACAGAGGGAGCTCCTGCTTTGTATTTGCAAAGCAACTGCACAGTAAATATCTCTGAGCAAACAGAAAATATTAAGGCAGCATGGAAATCATTCATAGATGCAGCAGTAATAGCATACCACAGTACTCTAGCACCCACCTTCCCTTCTGACACATAATTCAATAACCTCAAATAGGGTGACCAGATGTCCTGATTTTATAGGGACAGTCCTGATTTTTGGTCTTTTTCTTATATAGGCTCCAATTACACACACACACACACCCCCCGTCCTGATTTTTCACACTTGCTGTCTACTCTATCTATATACACACACACACACACTCTTGCAGCAAGTTTACTGCATGTGCCATTTACAAAAGTATATAATGGGTCTAATTAAACCCATGTTACAATTAAACCACATAATCCACATTACTGAAATTAGAAACTTCTTATTTTAGGTAACATGTTTATAAAATAAGAATAATAAAAGTAGAAAATCAGTGGTGGAATACAGTAGTCCCTTCTAATTTATATTTGCCATTAACCTCAGGTAACTTGGCCCACCTTTCATTTGGGTTTGAGTGCTAGATGAAGGAGTCCTACGCCTACTAGCTCTAAAATCTGCAATTAGAATCTTTTAATCAATTCAGTAATGCTTGCTGTGTTCCCATTTTCCTTTCCTGGAGTTGTTTAGTTTTCACAGATTGATTGTTGTTGAACTACTAAACACAGTAACAAGAATGAGTTTTCCTTCTCTTCTGTCTAGATGTTTACTGGAGGATTAGTGTTCACCAGTGTCCCAAAAGAATAACATTCTCTTCTATGGGGAAACTGAGGGGAGCACACAACGCTTATGGACTGCAGTAGCAGGCACAATACTGTGCACAAGAGGATTAAAAACCTGCCCAAAAATCTGTAGGGACACGAAATAATGCAACTGCAACAGATACATTTAACATGGCTTTATAAATGTGGTTAACCCCATATATAGCTGAACTTTTCTGTCCATCATTCCTAATAATGTCTACGCTACAGGTGAGAGAGAATAAATACATGACAATGACACAACCTTTTTTCTTAAAATGTTACCTAGCCAATAAACTGCTATCAAATACAGAAGCAGAGCAGGTCAAATAGCATTCCTTATATAATCTATACAAATTGTTTTCTTTGCAATCCAACATGTTCATTTTTTCTAGGAGATAAGGTAAATTGTTTACATGTAGGGATAATCAATGAATCATGGAAAATCTAGACAATGTAACTATCCAGACTGGAAGCCTAAATTAGTGCACATGCAGATGTATATGCTCGTTCAATCTCTACTCTTCCTGTCTGAACCATTCTGATAAAGACCATTTTGAACTGTACAGGATAAAGGACTAAATACTGAGCTGGTGCAAACTGGCATATACCAATTTTAAACCAGATGACCTATGGTTTTTTAAGGATTCTTACATATTTCAGTATGTTTTAGACTTGTAAGAAGTAGATCAGACAAGTACATCTGTGCCTTATAAAAATGCATACCTGCAGCTGAAAGAAATCTAGGCCCTTGGTTTGTTGATGTTAGGGTGGCTAAACACTAAAGAGAGTTGATATTACAGACCTCAGTTTGGAGAACTGATTGTCCATAATCAGGAGTTTAGCCTGACAAGAAGGAGTCACTCCAGATTTTCCCTTGTGTAACAGAGAACAAAGTCTTGCTGCCCTAGCTTGCTCAATTGACTACTGGGGCTAAGTAATCTATACCATCTAAGAAGCTGGCCAAGTATATTTTGAGACAGTAAACTCTGGGAGTGTCTCCTTAAAAGGTCACAGCCAACTTGAAATACAGATTCCTGTTGGTAAATTGTGAACCTGCAACTGTTACAAGTAAGTCCTAAAATAAGTACATCTGAAAGAGATTAGAGGGAAACACTCTTTTCTGTATTTCAGTTTCCTTTGTATATTTGACAGTGCTTTGTATGTATCTGTTCTTGCTATTTTGTGGATAGACGGTTCCATTACAAACTTGGATTGCTTTGAGAGAAGTTAATGCATTATTCTTCCTTTGCCCCTGCAAGAGTGTTTACTATTAACAGCAGCAACAAGCTGAAACTGAGAAGTCAGCAGGCAGATGGAGGCAAAGAGAGAAAAGGGAGTAGGGAGCAGGAGAGTGCTGTGGTATATTTAATGATGTTTCTCTCAGGCATGCTCTTGAAAACACAGTTGGGGAACAGAAAATCAATAATTTTACTAAATAAATAAAACAATTCAGGACTCACTATTTCAAAGGTTCACCTGAAGGACATTAATGCAGAAGATGTGGATAGGCACCTGCTGGGATTTTCAAAAGTGTCTAAGCATTTTAGGTGCATAACTTTATTGATTTCAATGAGACTTAGAAGCTAACCTATTTAGGTACCTACTGGGATTTACAAAAGCACCTAAGTGGGTTAGCTCCTAACTCTCATTGAAATCAAAAGGAGTTAAGCACCTCACCTGCCAAGGTTTTCAAAATCCCAGTCCATGACTATCTGCATCTTGAGGTGCCTAAATACCTTTGAAAAGTCTTGCCCTCAGTCCCTTTCTGAAGGGAAAAAACAAAAATTGAAATTTCCTGCAATCAAAGTAGTGTAGTTTGTGCAGCAGTTGTAGCTAGTCCAAGATTTGTTTTCCCCAAATCTGGATTAACACTAGTGTAACTAAGATTAAAATCTGTCCCTTGATATTGTATTACAGTTGATAGGTGGTCTTGTTTCTAGCATTAACGTTACATAGTGGTGCTTTAAATCGAATAGAATACCTTAAACTAAATGCAATTTTTAACCTATTTTGCAGTTATCACTATAAAATGAATAAACCATTGGGGGGGGGGGGGGATAATGAATTTATGATTGGGATTTGACATAAAAAGCAGTACAATTTAAAGGCAGAGATTTATACCTCATATGTTGTGTATATGGTTTTTGAAGTTTTACAAATAAGAATGAAGAGAAGTTCCATCAAAGAAAAGGTATGACTTTTTTTCCCTGTTGCACAGAATATTTGCCCACTTATAATTTAAAGGGATAAATAGTACATACTTTACATAACTGTTGCATTTTTCTTCTTAATCTGTAAGGGTCACTAGATTCTCTCTTATTAGGTTAAATAAATAGAAAAATCTCTTATTCATACAAAACTTTGACCTTGGGGGGTGGGGGAGGGTCGCATCAGAGAACTAAATTTAGCATTACCACCTCACATTTCCAGACATAGTTGGAGAAAGTTATTTATTTATATAAATTTACTTTTTTTCATTCTTTTATGTACACATCTGTAACCAATCACTGCACTTTCTGTAGTTATATACTCAGTGACAGAAAAGTTGGGTTTCTTAGTTTTTTATTTTATTTTATTTTTAAAGCCCATTAGCTTGTATTATGACACACAAATAGAAGGAAAAATAAAGGTGATCTAATTAGACCTGGTTGAAATATGTATTTTATTTTGCATGGAAAAAATTAAACTGAACTTTTTGATTTTTCATGGCAGCTTTTGGGCATTTTGCTGAACTGAAAATCAGAAAAACGAAAATGGAATCTTTCCTATAAAAATTTCCATTTTGTCAATTTTTTTCATTTGGAAAACTGTTTTGCCAGACAGTTTTTGACCTGCCCCGAATAAAATGTATTACATTTAGTAGTATCACCTATATTCGCCAACCCTCCGAAACAAAATGGTAATTTATCATACAATAACTGTTTCTTCTAGATGTGTTGTCCACTTGGATTTCACTTTGAGAGCATTTAGAGATTAGCTTCTTTTAGCCAGCATTGTGATATACGTGAGGTCAGATTAGATTATCTAATGGTCTTGTTGTGCCTGAAACACTCTGGATAAGTCTACAGTATAAACGTTGCATCATCACAGCCGTACTAATGCTGCTGCACCCATGTACCATGTTTGGTGAAGATGCTCTGTGCCGACAGGAGGGAGCTCTCCCATTAGCATAATTACTCCACCTCTGAATCTATGCTGTAATTGCAAAACGCAACTCTGCCTTAACTATGTAGCTGAGAGCTGTGCTTTCTTAGAAAGAGTGGTAGTTATTCAGGCCAGTAGAAACCATTATTACTGAAGCAATACAGTTTTTTGGGAAGAGCAGGGGGTGAAAACCAGGAGGTCTAGTTCTGGATCTGACCATAAAACACTATGTAATCTTGGACAGCTGACTTAAACTTGCCACCAGAGTTTTCCCATTTGCATAATATTTACAATACCTGCATCACATAGGTGTGATAAACCTTCATTCAAATAATGTTTATAAAAGGAATATTTGAAATATTGAATGGAAGATAAAGACAGCACTATGTGTTAATAATTTATTATTATTATTTTAGTGTCCATAACCATGTACAAAATGCAGGAGAAAAGCATGACTCATTCCCCAAGGAGTTTACAACTAATTTAGGAACATTCTGCCCTAGCTGATGGACAGACTTTTTCTTATTTGAGGCAACTGTTTGATATTGCATTTATGACTTTACAACAAAAAGCATTTGTGAAACACTGTATAGGTGGTTACTGCATAAAAATATTACCTTCTGGGTGACAACATGAAATATGTGAAACCACTCTCATGAAGCCAGCTTCGTAACTACAAAATAAATTCCAAAGTCCAATAACCCACCAATGTTTAATATCCATTACTGAGTGCTTTATGCAGCTTGCTGGCTCTATAGAATGATAATTGTTATATAGCACAATATGTTGACTTTAAATTTAGCAACAACCTTACGAATGGGTTGCATCTCTCCTGCTGCATAAAAAATACTGTGGTGTGATGAATATTTGTTTTTTCCTGTTCAAAATAATAAAATTCAAAACAGATTCAATTTTAGTTTTTAAAGCACACGTTGAGCAGATATTCCAAAACCGGTTACAATGAATGCATTTTAATGACTCATGAAATCTAGGTGAGTTTGTAACGTGAGCAATAATAAATGATTTCAGTGGATGGGGAAGCCTCAAATAGGGAAAAGGCAATATGTCACTGCAGTAAAAGTGTCTGTATCTATACCTTTAGCAACTAGTTCTGGTGTGAGATCCCTCTTATGCTATTTAAGCAAAGAGATTTAAGGAAGGCAGCAGATACTATAAATTTAGGCATGCATACAGACCTCACTAGGGTAGAAGAATATTGGATACTACTAGCCGACAGCCCATGTTCTCACATGGGTTTGGCAGTTGGGCCCAGCAATCCACCATCTGTGCAGTCTCCCTCATACAACCAATGAAATTATTGCATGCAGATTAGCTATAGAGTAAAGGGGGTGACTGAAATAACTCTGGTATCACAATGATCTAGAACTCTTGCCAGGGCATAGATACATGGCTGGTTATCACTGTACAGCGCACAGTTATAATTTGTATGTTGTGTGTAAATCAAAATAGCTGAGAACATACAAATTGGATAACAAATCCCAGTGATTGAGTCTGGTGATATTCTAAACAAAATGTTCTCAGGCATGCATGTAGCTGTTTTCATTGCTTCATACTGACTCAATAGACATTCTAGGCTTCAGCATGACAGTGACAATCCTGGTATCAATCTTATATTAATGTGACAGGTGGTTATGGCTAGACTCTTTTTTTTTTTTTTCATAATTTTGTTAATTCTGAATGTATTTATCTCTACAACAATAACATGTATTTATGTTCCTCAGCAAACAGTTAATAAAGGTTTGTCAAAGAAACTGAGTGCCTACTTGCCCCATTATATAAGCGTATTGGATGTCATTTGAGAATCCATAAGCAGTATTGAAGGATCATTAACACTAGTGGCAATATATGCAGGGTTGAAAGGAAGCCACTTAAGAGGAAATGGTTTATTTCTTCAGGCCAGATGGAGAAACATGAGTTTGAAAATGATCTGAGATATAACTAAGCTGCTTTGGGATACGAAGGTAGCAACTTTAGGGACAACAAAAACAAAATCTAATGGGCTTTCCTATAAGGTCTGGTTACTTCATGGAATGCCCATACATGCTGGAGCTGAGATGTGACCCTGAATTAACAAGGGGCATGGAAATTAAAGGGAGATAGTCTTTGACCTGTGAGGGAGCGAGAAAGCTGTTCAGTAATGTGCCACAACTTCTGATGTAATGTTCTTGTCTGCCTAACAATGTTTTAAAATTATTAGTCTGAGGAGTGTTTGTGTTTAACCATCTCTTAGTCTGAGCATCTCTAGTTTCCACAATAAATTTGCCCTTAAATAAGATGACCTGAATTGAATTTAGCAATTGTTAATGGGAGGGCTGGGACATGTTAAGTCCCTGGAAAGAAATAAACCTGACATTTGACTCAAGGGATGCAGGATAAGAGAAATGGTGATGGGCTAAATATTTAATCCAAGGTGGGGGGACTGAAGAATCTCAGTCCAAAATGTTTTGTGAGGTAGAAGGTGGAAGTCTTGTATCCCATTGGAAAGAATAACCTGTATTCAGTAGTGATCACTTATGAGTCCTCAAGAAAATATTGGATTTAATACTTGGATTTTAAGTGTAAAAGGATCCAACTGTATGAATATTTCATAGAATATTAGGGTTGGAAGAGACCTCAGGAGGTCATCTAGTCCAACCTCCTGCTCAAAGCAGGACCAACACCAACTAAATCATCCCAGCCAGGGCTTTGTCAAGCCAGGCCTTAAGAACCTCTAAGAATGGAGATTCCACTACCGCCCTAGGTAACCCATTCCAGTGCTTCACCACCCTCCTAGTGAAAAAGTGTTTCCTAATATCCAACCTAGACCTCCCCCATTGCAACTTGAGACCATTGCTCCTTGTTTTGTCATCTGCCACCACTCAGAACAGCCTAGGTCCATCCTCTTTTTGGAACCGCCCTTCAGGTAGTTGAAGGCTGCTATCAAATCCTCCCTTCACTCTTCTTCTGCAGATTAAATCAGTCCAGTTCCCTCAGCCACTCCTCGTTAGTCATCTGCCCCAGCCCCCTAATCATTTTCTTTGCCCCCCTCTTTGCCCTCTCCAATTTGTCCACATCCCTTCTGTAGTGTGGGGACCAGAACTGGACACACTACTCCAGGTGTGGCCTTACCAGTGCCAAATAGAGGGGAATAATCACTTCCCTCAATCTGCTGGCAATGATCTGACTAATACAGCCCAATATGCCATTGGCCTTCTCGGCAACAAGAGCACACTGCTGACTCATATCCAGCTTCTTGTCCACTGTAATCCCCAGGTCCTTTTCTGCAGAACTGCTGCTTAGCCAGTCGGTCCCCAGCCTGTAGCGGTGCATGGGATTCTTCCTTCCTAAGTGCAGGACTTTGCACTTGTCCTTGTGGAACCTCATCAGATTTTCCTTCAGTTTCTGTACTTGAATATATTTTATATTGATTTGTTTTATAATTGTATGTTACATTTGTATTCTGCACAAAAAATACTGGAACCAAAGAAGGAATACTCATATCCATAAGAGACATACTGCTCTTTATGAAAATAATCCATCACAGACCCAGTGCCCCAACACTTACTTATTCAAAACTGAACAATGACTGGCACCCATCCAAATGCAAACAAACTCAAAATACATGCATATTATCAATATGAAACCAGTCTTTCTTGCAAGTACACACTGTCTCTGAAGTAGCAGTGACCCCACTTTGCCATCAGTACTGACTGCTTTCTTATGTGTGGAGGTGAAAAAAGAATGTTTTAAAAGTCACCTTGAGTAGAATGGATTGCTCCTTGCTCATATTTTTATTTTGTGTCCCATGAGAGAGGTCTGTTTATAGCCCACTGTCTTGCTGCTTGTGGCAGCAGAGGTAGAAACAGAAGAGTGAGTCGAGGTAAGGGATAACGCTATATATATAATTTTTATATATATAAATTCAGCTGTTTTGCTGGGAAGTTTTAATTGTACTTGCCCTTTCTGTCCAGCAGCGAGTTTCTCACCTTTCATTTTTCTTTTACTCCTGTTTTGTCAACCTCCCTCTGAACTGTATTACAGAGCCACTTTGAAGTTGGTGTGGTTGAGCCCTGAGCAACACTGAAAAGATGAGAGCCCTTGCTGATACTCCTATCAGGAGAGACAAGCCTCACAGGTTCTAAAACTGCATGTGGGGGATAAAGTGGGAACATTTGCCTACTCGGAGGCCTAGGAAAAAGCAGGCAAGAGAGAGGCTCCTAGCACTGTAGGGTGTTTCTTGTAGAAATGGTCTGATTCAGACAAGTTCTTCCAGGAGGATAAGCAGCATCACTGATTATTCCACTATTCTTCCACACCAACACAACATCCACTTTTGCTCCAGAGATTATGACTATGAGAAAGGAAGCAGGAATGTTCCTAAAGTTTTTGGACCAGGCAGACAGCATCTGAGAACTTCTAGAGTACCTTTAAATCCTGCACAGATCTGTCTCTTAACTCATCAAGTTAAGAAGATGGCTACAATATGTCTAGGAAAATTCAAGTATTCAAGAAAGGATTCAGGGACTCTGAGACCCACAATAGACAGGTAAGCTCCCTTATACTAACCCTACCTTGGTTACTTTATTCTGCTGCTTCCCAGAACAGGGGTGAACTATCAGAGTCTGCTTCAGAAAAACAGGAGGAAGATGCCCATGATTTGTTTTTCCTCCTGATTTAAAAAACACCAAATCATGCTCAAATAAGTCTTCACTTCCCTGGGTCTGCAGCCAAAGCATGTGGAATGTGAGCATCCAAAGGGTGATCCTGGAAATAAGAACCATAAAAGCAAAATGGGCAACAGCAAGTACTTTCCCAAAAGGGAAATGAGAGAATGAATCCTTCCTCTGCATTCTCTCCCCTTCCCTCCCTTCATGGAATTTTTAAAATCTGAGTGGCAGCGGGGGGAGCAAAAACAGGTCTGATAGTTCCATTAATCTCCTGAGATCAAATAGGAATCATGTTTGGTATCATAAGGGTATTATGGTTCACTCCACAATATCCATATCCACTTTGCTATGTTGAAAGGGGCCAGGCATCAGGTCAGGCATATAGTGCCTGGGTTGCTATATCACTGAATAATCATGTGTTCACCAGGCATTATAAACTCAGTCTGACTGCTTCCTCCAGTGCAGCATTTGGTAGGTGGTTCCTGCAGGTTGTGTCAGGCTAGTATGCAAGTAAGCAAACTAGCAGAAAGAAAAATCACTTAAATGAAGAGGAGTTAATTTGATGTGAGTGGAAGGATGATTTTGCAGGCTTGTCTAACAGAGCTCTTTCAGCTTCAGCAGGAGTGAATTATGCATTAAAATCAAGAGGTCCCAGGTTTGATCCCGGCTGCTGATGTACTGGTATTATATTTACACTATTTTCTCCCTTCCTTTATCAGTCTTTTCTACATTTATATTGTAAGCTTTTCAGGGTGGGCTGTCTCTTCTCTGGTATTTGTACAGAGACTAGCACAATGGGGCCTAAACCTGTTTGGGATCTCTAGGCACTACCATTAAAAAAAAAACGTATATAGTTGGGGTTAAACAGAGGTTGGGTTGACTTTTGTTTGTTTGTTACTTCCTTGATATTGATTTATTTTTTTACTACTGGCTACTTCCATCTTTTAAGTATTTATGGACAGGTCTATCATCCAAGAATAAGATTTCTTCTTGCCTATGAAAACAACAAGGAGTCTGGTGGCACCTTATTGTTTTTGTGGATACAAACTAACACGGCTACCCCCGATACTTGACACCATTTCTTGCCTATGAATTTCTCTTCCCTTAGAAAGCCCATCCTGAAATCTGATTGGTCCTCTTTGATATGAAAAATTATTAAAAGGAGATAATACTTTTTGTTATCTTTTCCAGCTGTTACGCTCCCTACCTTTTTTCCCATGTGACTTATTAGTAAGCTTGATGTCCTCAACTTCCATTGACTTCAAAGGCTCAGTCCCTTGCAGAATCAAGCCCTCTCTAAATGGCATGTAGGAGATCTGAATTGAAGATGGAAATGCAGTAGACAGATGAACTATTGAAGAATCAATAAAACTGCAATTCTCAAGGTCTCGGGCAATATAAGTTTCTAGAATCTTTCAGGTTGAATCATTATTAACATAGACCACAGTACTGTAATGACATAACTTCTTAATCTGCACTATGAGATTGCTCTGTCTTTGTCAATATCAGTTATTCTTTTTAAGGAGCAAAATGAATGATAAAATGTTTATCTTAATGGTGAAAACATGGATTGAAGACAGCATAAGGACCTGCCAGTTCATTATGGTGAGAAATAGTGGAGAACTGGGGCAAGAAAATGTTTCCATGGGTACCCAAAAGGAAAAATTTGGTCATATCAGCTCCATTAGCAGAGTTAATTGTTGAGTATGACCCAGAATCCCTTCAGTCTAATTATACCAACATCTGAATTCTGTGAAAAAGCAGCCACTGAGCAATGCACAGCTAGAAGAAAGGAGTTTTCACATACACCTTACTTGACTGCTTTAACAGAGGATTTTAAACATGTTGTTTTAAGAAATCTTTATGATAAACAGAGTCTTCCCCTTATGTAAACTGCTGGGATGATCTGCTACTTATCTGCTTTCTCATGAATGTTTTGAGATAATGAGAATATGTAAATCTCCTCTTCTCCAAAAGCAAATGTAAGAAAATAAGCTGCCTTGTTACTGGGATAGTGACTTTGAGCGTCCATTCGCAGTTTTACCAGAATAAATCCAGATTAGTTCCAGTGATGCTAAATGAGAGCAGAATTTGACTTAGTCTTTAGAACTATTCTATTCTTAGGTTCATTTGTTTGAAAATATTTGTTCATTTGCCTTTTTTTCATAGATTCTAGGACTGGAAGGGACCTCGAGAGGTCATAGAGTCCAGTCCCAGGCCCTCAAGGCAGGACCAAATACTGTCTAGACCATCCCTGACAGACATTTTATCTAACCTACTCTTAAATATCTCCAGAGATGGAGATTCCACTACCTCCCTAGGCAATTTATTCCAGTGTTTAACCACCCTGACAGTTAGGAACTTTTTCCTAATGTCCAACCTAAACCTCCCTTGCTGCAATTTAAGCCCATTGATTCTTGTTCTATCCTTAGAGGCTAGGGTGAACAAGTTTTCTCCCTCCTCCTTATGACACCCTTTTAGATACCTGAAAACTGCTATCATGTCCCCTCTCAGTCTTCTCTTTTCAAACTAAACAAACCCAATTCTTTCAGCCTTCCTTCATAGGTCATGTTCTCAAGACCTTTAATCATTCTTGTTGCTCTTCTCTGGACCCTTTCCAATTTCTCCACATCTTTTTTGAAATGCGGTGCCCAGAACTGGACACACTATTCCAGTTGAGGCCTAACCAGTGTAGAGTTGAGAGGAAGAATGACTTCTCCTGTCTTGCTCACAACACACCTGTTAATACATCCCAGAATCAGGTTTGCTTTTTTTGCAACAGCATCACACTGACTCATATTTAGCTTGTGGTCTACTCTAACCCCTAGATCCCTTTCTGCTGTACTCCTTCCTAGACAGTCTCTTCCCATTCTGTATGTGTGAAACTGATTGTTCCTTCCTAAGTGGAGCACTTTGCATTTGTCTTTGTTAAACTTCATCCTGTTTACCTCAGCCCATTTCTCCAATTTGTCCAGATCATTTTGAATTATGACCCTATCCTCCAAAGCAGTTGCAATCCCTCCCAGTTTGGTATCATCTGCAAACTTAATAAGCGTACTTTCTATGCCAATATATAAGTCGTTGCTGAAGATATTGAAGAGAGCCTGTCCCAAAACTGACCCCTGCGGAACCCCACTTGTTATACCTTTCCAGCAGGATTGGGAACCATTAATAACTACTCTCTGACTATGGTTATCCAGCCAGTTATGCACCCACCTTATAGTAGCCCCATCTAAGTTGTATTTGCATAGTTTATCAATAAGAATGTCATGCAAGACAGTATCAAATGCCTTACTAAAGTCTAGGTATACCACATCCACCACTTCTCCCTTATCCACAACTCGTTATCGTATCAAAGAAAGCTATCAGATTGGTTTGACACGATTTGTTCTTTAAAATGGTTCCCGTAAAAATGTTCAAAAATTGGAAATTTTTGAAAGTACCTTTTTTTTTCCTTTCAAAAATTCCATTTCAAAAAGGCCAAATTTCAAGAGATTTGTGTAAAAAATACAAAGGAGGAAGTTCTATAATTTGTTTGTGATTGGACTGGAACAATTGTGGTAGTTAAGTGCAGAAGTTCAGACAGGTCAGCTTAAGAAATGGGGAACAAACTCCATTACTTGTAGATGCATCAAGGATGAATTTGTCTCTAGAGTCTGAATGCCATTACTAGAGCCGTACAAAACTCCCAACTTCCACTTCATGGTTATCATAATGCAGAATGACTAATTTCTGTATATGGAAACTAGTTTTCCCCCTCCCCCCCCAGAAAATGAACTGAATATTTTAAAAAGGATTTCATTCACATTAATCAGCTAAAGTGTTTTTTCACCAGACAGGATAATTATTTCATGAATCTTTAGCAGCAATCACCATTTCTTTGTTTTATTTCTCTTCTTAGAATCTATGTACTGTGCATATTGTACAGACACAATATTGCAGTAACAATGGTAGCCAGGGCCGGCACCAGCTTAACAAGCAGGTGCTTGGGGTGGCCAAGGGAGAGGGGCAGCATGTGCGGCAATTCGGGGGCGGCAGGTCCCTCACTCCCTCTAGGAGTGAAGGACCTGCCACTGAACTGCCGCTACCGATCGCGGTTTGTTTTTTTGTTTTTTTGTTTTGCTTGGAGTGGCAGAAATGCTGGAGCCGGCCCTGATGGTAGCACAATCTAAAAAAGGCTGAGTTAAATTCTATTACTAACTCAGATTTGGAGAGATTAATAGACAACCACAAGATGTCATATTCAGCCAAAACTTGGCATAATAACTAAGTTATTAGGTCAATGCAATTACATGTCTAAAAACAGCCTCATTTTTTAAAATCCACAAGCCAAATAATGGGTTGCATCTGATTCACAGAGCAAAATTTGGCCCCAAAGGTTATAGGTAGTAATCCATTAACACGGGCTGGTCTTTTTGCTTTAAAAGAGCCAAGATGTTTTAATTTGGCAAGTACTGAGAATGACAACACTTGGCATTGTGGTGAGGAAACACATTCCATGACAGACTGTCATGCTATGTGCAATACACAATGGAGAATGCAGGAGAATCCTGGAATTTCTTTGTTCAGATAAGTACGTGACAGCCAAGTCCTGCACAGGAATATGCAAGGCTACTCCTTATTGTCCCAGACTTGATTCATGACATGGTAGCATGGACCTCACTGGCCACTGTTTCATTGACTTCCACTTCCACTAGAATATCCTAATACAGAATTAGGGAGTATGTGTCCCCTTGGACAAACTTTTGGTTTGGCCTCTGCTTCATGGGGGTCTCAAAACTACTGATAATGGCCCTGGAACTCATTTGTAGCTTTGAAAATGATAATGGCTTTAAATACAAAGATAACTACTTCTGAAGATAGAAAACCACCCCATCTCTGGCTCCCTGGCAACCACAGATTACAAGTCTGTCTTGATGTGATCTGATTTTTTTAACTTTGCTATTTTGTTTTAGGTTGGGAGGCTTTCAAATGTGACAGCCAGCTGTAAAACAACCAGTGTAGCAATATTTTTAAAAAAGCGTGTGAACTAACCCTCTTATAATTCTTGAGTTGGTAGGAGAGCACACATCTTTTCCTGCTTGGAAAGCCATCTCTTTTCTATCTGATAGCTGGATACTCAAATGTGTGTCTGGTTTATTTCAACATTAGGATAGGATACAGTAAAGGTTATTCACATATACTAGAATACATACAATAATATTACTAATGTAGTTTTGGAGAATTCTACCACATTAATGTTGAGTTTTCAATATAATTCTCTTTCGATATGATACAGTATTTAATACTGCTTTACCAGTCAAACCATTCTAACTTACTCTCCACACAGTAATTGCATTGAAGGGAATATCAGTCCCCTTTAACTAATCTTCCTGCTCTCCCTTTCTTCCTAATTTTCTACATAGGTTTCATACAGAACCTGAAAAGATCACAATGGGTGGGTATTCTCCCTTGGAAAATGGTAAAGGTTGACACTCTGAGACTTAACCCTCTCCTTTTCTTTTAAAAAAGAATGGCTCACAAGAAGCAAATAAATGGAAGTAGATAGCCTTTGACCTCTATCTAATTTGTTTTATCCATGTGACCCACTGTTAGTCCTGGAGTTATCTAGTTGACCCGACAGACAACATCTTCTATTAGAAAACTACCAGTCACTGATGCAGTGTTGCAGCAGCTAAGAAGTAACTGGGATAAAAGAAAACCTAGTTTAAATAGATAGAGCTGTGGGGAGAAAGTTAATTCAGTTTCATGGACAATTTTGATATTTCTAAATTTGGTTTCATTCTAATATGGAAAGAAAACCAAAAAAGTTCAAAAATCTCCTTGAAAAGGGACCTGCCAGGTGGACTGCCTCACAGTCAGGGACACCGGGTCTTATAGAGTCCCAAACTCTAAGGCAGTCCACCTGGCGGATTCCCCCAGATCTGTGTACCCTTGGAGCACTAGTGTCTCGGTCTCTGTGGCAGCCCACCTGCAGAGTGCCTCAGAAGCATGGGTGCTGAAAGCATTGGCTCCAAGGCAGTCTGCATGGTTGACTGCTGAGGAGCCAGGTGGGCCCTGACTGGATTAATGGGAAGAAGAGTGTCCTGAATCAGCATAGAACATTCAAAATCTTTAGAAAGTTTTATTAGAATTACCATATTATCTTGCAAAAAGAAGAACAGGAGTACTTGTGGCACCTTGGAGACTAACAAATTTATTAGAGCATAAGCTTTCGTGGACTACAGCCCACTTCTTCGGATCCGAAGAAGTGGGCTGTAGTCCACGAAAGCTTATGCTCTAATAAATTTGTTAGTCTCTAAGGTGCCACAAGTACTCCTGTTCTTCTTTTTGCGGATACAGACTAACACGGCTGTTACTCTGAAACATATTATCTTGAACTAGATAAGTGGCTTCTTATTAGAGCATTTTGTTTTAACCAAAATGAAAGGTTTTTTTTGTTTGTTTGTTTTCCTGAGAGAAACTGAAGAATTGTCACTTCTGGTCGACCTGAAGCAAATGTATGTTGGGTTTTTTGTTCTGGATCTTTTTTTGGTTCAGCCACCTGTACACATGACAGGAAGTGGAAGAATAATCTGATCAGATAGCAGGTTGCTATGACTTTATTCACACACACTTCTTTTCCATGCCCAGATCTGAAGAAGAGTGCTCTGTAGCTTGAAAGTCTCTTTCACCAACAAATGTTGGTCTCATAAAAATATTACCTCACCCACCTTGTTTCTCTATTATTAACACAAGCATAGTGACTGAAAAGTCATGTCATGTTTTCAGGTAATATGGCAATCTGAAAAAATAGGGTTTTTTTTCAAGAAACCATAAGTACAATAAGAAAAGGGTGAATTTTAGAGACAACTGGGTTTTAAACCACTATAGCAGTTGTGTTGCCAACTCAATGTAAAAGTTATGACAATAATTTCAAAGAAAAACAGATTGCTATATCAATTCTGTTTCAAAATGTAGTGAAACTAGATAGTTGTTTTGTTTGTTTTATTGCACACTGGAAGTTAAGCCAGTGTAAACATTGGCAGAAGTTTAACCACCACCATGTGTGCTCCATTGCACTGAGTTTGAGATTTGCACTTGATCCTGGAAAATATCTTAAAGAAAACATCTGATTCCTGAGGACTTTTTAAAATAAACTTCCCATGAATCTTTTTTTTTTTTATTTCACAAAAAAAGAAATTGGGGCTAATAGAATAGTTTCCCTTGCTAATTAGTAAATGTATTAAAATTGCCTGCAGGGATTGAATTTTGTATTAGTATCAAAGCTGGCCGGACTCTCTCGCTCTCTCTCTCTCTCTCTGAAAATTAGAAAACCGATTTGTAAAGTTTGTTTTTTCTAAACCATTCTAATCACTCTTGAAAGATATAATGCATATATTGTACAAGGTCTATGTAACCTTATTACTTTTGAAGGATATAATGCATACATTGTACAGTTCTGCCTACCCTTATTTCCACATTTTGTGTAAAGACACAAAGCTAAATTCTCTTCTCAGCTACAATGGTAGAGAACTGTGCCACTATATGTATGACTCAGACAAGTAAATTTATGGTTTATGGGGCAAATTCTGCTCTGCGTGACACTGATGTCTCAGATCAACATCAATGTTACTGAAAGCACAGTTTGGTCCTATTTTTATGCAATAGTTGCGTGCACACCTACACCTATCTTTTAATAGGCACATATATAAAAAACTACTTTACTTTGAAAAGGATTTTGAGGAATACCTAGCAAGTCCTAGTTTTATGTTAATTCCCAATGCATGGGTAATGATTGACAAACTAACCAATGCAACATGTACACTAGTCTATGGCTGTGCAGGGTATTTAACTACTAGCTAGTGTAGAATATATGGACACACGGTGATGCATCAGCCTCTTTCCCTTTTCAATAATTAAGTGCAATTGGGCTTTCATCTTCTGATTATTATTTTTTTTGTAATATATTAACTTATGCAAATCCAGTCTTTATTAAAAGCCAGGTGCAGTGTCAATTAGCTGATGATTTTTAGTAAAGCTTTATTAGTTTTATTCAATGGAGTCATTTTATTGACTTTGCCAGGACTGGGAAAGGAACACATCCATCACAGTTAAAATGAAGAAAGAGAGAGATCATTATCTCTTTGGACACAGCTTGCTTCTGGCTTTTTTTTTTTCTTGTTTCCTAAACCTTTGTTTGAAACTAAAATGGAAGAAGAGAATTGAATTAATTAGACAAGGGGAGGTCAGTATTAAGTGTAGAGGAGTGTAAGGTTGCCAAAGTTCCAATAAGCTTGAGGTGGTTGTCCAGTAATGTTCTTATCACCTACTTCTAAGCGGCAACTCCCACAGAGTGAACAGTAAATTCTCAGTTTTCAGTACTTTGTTTTACATTCTTCCCTTGGATGGAAGGGGTTTTGAGAAGAAACGGGGGGGGGGGGTATTCTTTCTAGGTCTTGAGAGAACCACGAGACTACTGGAGTGGAGGGCCTGTACCCCAACACTCCCTTCTGACTCCCCAAGTTCCCTCTTCCTCCTTGGCAGTACAGCTTCAGAAGCAGTCATGTTGCTAGGGATTCCTGTACAGGACATTGCCCCTTGAAGTCTTCCTCTGAGAGGGATGCTCATATTATGGAGGGCATCTTTTGCAGTACAGAAAGTGATTTAAGCTAAGCTGACAGGTCAACTCAATTTACCTAATAAAGTCCCATGGGATTGGTGAGAGGATGACGCCATTGATGCACTTTCTTCCCACCTCACATCCACTTGGATCCACCGCATGTGGTGGTGAAAGAGATAACACCATCCTTAATCAACGTTACCACCAATCAGAAGGCATTCCCTGTATTATTTCTAGATTAAGTAAGAATGGTTCAGCAGGAATAATTTATGGCAGACTGCAGATAGAAAGAAGAGAGGAAGAATGACTGGTGAAGGGACAATTACAGTAATATTCACCTTTCCTTTTTTAGAATGTGAAAAAACAATAGAAAGCTCCTAATATTGCTCTGGTAATCATCGTATTGAAGTATGCTTTGGAAGATTTACAGGTACAATGGGATAATTATTCTCAGTTCATGATGGACTGGGTGGCCCAGTGTCTTGTGGGCTGTCTTCCACTATTCCACAAAGGCATCTGAAGATTATCTGAAACCTTACAGTAAAACAAGATATTTATGTCTCCATTCAGTATACCTTGTTCCATAAACTGTTTCTTAAAATGACTTTCATTGGTAATTTATGCATAATAATAAAATTAGCAATACACATCTAGACAGTACAGGTGGATGGCATTCATTTATTTTAAAGCGGCAGATTTTTGTAGTAAGTTGTAACATTTTTGGCATACAAGCCCTGGGAGCATATGGCTCCTAGCAGTTTGGGACTAGATGACACTGATGTTGTTAATGGTGTGCAGAGCCTTTCATTTTAGGTTACAGTGATAAATTTGTGTAAGTTAGGCATGAGGAGGAAATCTTTTAGGTCACATAGCCCATTGTGGTGGTCAGTAGTCACTTAAGAGATCCTCTTTATGCAGTGAATTAGTTTCCCCAATTGCCTCTGCATAACAGAACATGGGCTTCTGCAGCATCCTTGTCCTCTTCTTCCCTCCCCTCCCGCCACGTCTTGTCTAGGAAACTAAACAATTTAAAGATAGAGTTCCCAATACCACCTCATCTCTCTGTTTAGGTAGGCTTAGGCCAGTTGAGTTTTACATGATCTAAAGGATGGGCTTTCATCACTTTCCTGCTCAGATATCTGCATTTAAATTTGCCCTCCTTGCCCCTTTTAAAAAAGATAGGGAAAATCATCTTTTGCTTTAAATAAAAAATGTAGATCTCATGAGACTGTACTTATACATGTGACCAATTGTTCACAACGAATATTTCAAAATGTAGCTTATTTTATTTCTTGTGTTATATCCACAAGCAGATTGATTTCACATCTATTTATTATTTAAAAGTGTTTGGGTTTTTTTTTTTTAAAGTATAATGCAATAGGTTGATCATGAACAATGCTGTAAAAGTATTCAGTAGTCCATATACTCCATTTGTGCTAAGTTGGTTAGTTGTAATTAGTTTTGTTTTCCAAAAAATATGGTTGCATAAAATTATGAAATTTGCTTTCTTCAGATATGAATTCTAGTAAAACTTGATCAGCTGAATCTTCATACAAAGTGATCACAAAAGGGACATGATCATGGCTGAAGTAAATTATAAAAAATTAAAGCAAATCCTTTTAGAAATGTTTTTGCTGTATTAGTGCAGCTATAGTGTTAGTAGTCTCTGCTCCCAAAAAGATTCACTGACTGACCTCATGATGCTAGGGGAAGAGAGGGCTAGTTCAGCCCTGATGTCTCAGTAGAAATCACAGAATGGTTCTGTTGCTGCCCCAATGCTTGGAGGGAGGATTTTGTCACTCCCCTAACCTCTCTGGCTTGGTGCAGTAGCCAACATTTGGCTTATAAATTCATTCCAAAGCCCCTTAAAGTCAACAAGAGTCTTTCCTTTGACTATAATGAGCTTGGGATCAGGCCTATAATGAGTATAATTCCTTCCTTAAGTTTTCTGCTGCAGTTTATAGTGTCCCTGAAAATGGTGTGAGGGTGTTTACAGAACTATCTCAATTTTAGAATAGTATTTCTCTTCTCCCCGCCCCCCTTTTTTAACATCAATAAATGAGCTCTTCAAACAAAGAAAATGACTGTAATCCAGATGAACATTCTAAAATAAGTAACAAAATCAAGTAGTAATATTACTTGTTTTACTTAAATCCAGTTTCCTTGTCAAAAAGCATTTTCTGCCCCAACATATTTCATTTCAAGTTGGCTAATTTACAGTCTGGTAATTAATTTTGGTTAACATCTGTGTTTTCCATCTAGGAGCTGTAAAGTGAGTAGACAACTATTAATCATCATCATTATTAATCATTCAAAAAAGATTGTTGCTTTTATTGTTTTAATAGTAATTAAAAATAAAATGGCTTAGATTTTAGTTACTATATTTTAATTGGAGCAATTGAATTTTTGACAATGCAGATTATTATTTTTTTTTTAAATGTAAGTATTAAGAGAGGATGACAAATACAAATGATGAGGGAATACATCAGGATTGAGGTAGCATAGGTTCTGGCCGTGCAAATTGCTGCAATCCAAGATATATCAACAATATTTTTTTAAATTAGTTCATTCTATTCATCCTGCAATTTAAATATTGTTTAGAAAAGGGGGGGGGGGGAATGGCCTAAAGGTCAAGTTCTACCATCATTGACTTGAGCTTTTTGGTTGTGGGTGTTTTCATTTTTTTTTTTTCCAGGAACACTTCATGATGATGTTTTATATTTTCTTAAATCTAGAAATATTTATATCTCCCCCTCATCCTGGGAAGTTGGAAGTTCCAACTTGATTACAGAAATCTAGAACATAAATAGGTGGAATTCACCCTGTGCAGAGGGCCAGCATAAGGCCTATTCAAGTCCCACTTACATCTTATTTTGTGGGCCATAAGTAGCATATAGGCCTTGTACTAGCCTTCTGCGTGGGATGAATTTCCTATTGTGACCACTGAGTAACAAAGAAATAACAGGAAAATAAATACTATCCTGGCCCAAGAAGAACATTCTGCCTTTTCTACATTTGACATATGTAAGGAAACATGCAAAGAGCATACTATCTTGAATCCACTGATTAAAAACTTCTGTCTCTTCAGGCTTCAGTCCATACAAAATAAAATGGTCTTGCTAGACTGAATGTTATACCATGTATGATGTCTTTGACACTTTCATACAATACTTGAAACAGCGGAGGCAAATAATTGTAAGACACACATTCAAAAACTGCAGAAGTATTCCTTTCCAAAGAAAAATACTGAGAATTAAACTTTCCTTGGGCCAGACAAATGAGTTAAGAAATTTTAGATTCATATCAAAGGAGACTCAGGCATCTAGCAGACATCTGTGCTTTTGCTAATGTGGACAAGGAGATAAAATTACATATTATTGTAAGCTGTACATCAACACTTTCAATATTGGGAACTCTGGGATGCTAAAATGACCCCGTGGGAATTGTTAGCTATAATAAGAGTCATAAAACATTAATGTCTCAGGTAACAACATGGATGAGTTGTGGAAACTGCATACAACTATTTCTGTAAGAGCAATTTACTATGGAAAGGTGAATCCTAAGGGGTCTCTTAAACCGATGCACAGAGATTTACTTGGTCAACTCCCATTGGCTGATATAAAAAAAAAAATCAGTTAATTTGAAGCAGTCTCACTTGGCAATAATAGACCTAAGGCAAGACATGGCTGGTTAGTGTGATGCCGAACAAATTAAAGTGCTTATTTTTGTATCGATAGAAGGTTAAGTAAGATTTAAAGGTAGTGGGTGGAAAGTTGTTTCTTCCTAATTTCTTTAGACCCTTGTATATTTTCCTTGGTGGGAAATTTCTGGTTTGGAAAGTCTGCCAAATCCAAACTTTTGCGGTCTAGCTGAATCCAAACTTGAATTCTCTAAGTTTTTATCTACCTTTTTTGGTGATGCAATATAGTGGCATGGGTGCCACATGAGCTCTGGGGAGATTTAGCACACAACCTCTTAACATAATTTCTTCCCATTGAATGAAATAAAGTTAGAGAGATGTACCAATAAATCTTACAACTGTAATAAATTTTGGCCACATACTCATACTATGGTCATACCCACAATGGTCATCAACAAGGATAAAATTGGAGAACCATCAGTCCTAAAAATACCTCTATTACTTGAACTAAAGGAGAACTTTATTTATTTTGTTTTTATCCTAGTTTAAAAAAGAAAAGAAAACAGTAATTAGAAACCATCCAGGGGTGCATGTAACAAATCTCACTGTTCCCTTCGTTCATCCATCCTTTTCCCTCCATTTATTTCTTTCCCTTCATCTCTTGCCCTTCTTATCTTGAATCTTGTAAGCTCTTTGGAAGAGGGACTGTCCCTTACTACATTTTATTGTGTTCCTAGAACAATGGACTCTCTATCTTGATTGAGGCTTCTGTGTGCTACTATAATACAAATAATAATTGCTGGGGTAAGGCACTAGAGGGAGACATGAGCACATGAACTAAACCACAAACTAAACATAATTGTGATGCTTAATTATTTTGTATGATCATTATGTAGACTAGATGAAATTGTACTTGTTCCAGGATGTTTAGGGATATAATTATTCATACAAGTGAAAGGAATATATATTAATATAATTATTTTGCATGAAACAATATTTTAAGATTATTTTTCCATGTTTAAAATAATGGAATACATTAAAGCCAAACATTACCAACTGCTTTACAATTCCCCCTAGAACATCAACAGTCAGAAGCAACCTTTCAAATATAGATTTGATTTAGAAAGTCTAACACTTACGAAAGTGTAGAGTAAGACCTAGTGAAATATTACCACATAGTTTGCAACCGTCCCCAAATAATTTCACCCACAAATAAGATTTTTGCTTATTCCACTGAAAACTTAATCTGTGGGGAGACACAAATTTTCCTTGGACAAACAACTGAAATTAATGTTGTAATCATATCACTCAAGCAAGAAACGAAACTTTTTTATTGTCTATATGAGAAGGTTATATTTGGGAGAAAACAAAATAAGGACACTAAGAAAGAGAAAAGTGAGTACACTATGAATGCATCTAGATTTTCAGTATCATTTTGATTTGATTTTTTTTAACAAACTTTTTTTTATCTTTACTGTTTTACCACTGCCAAAAACTTACTAAATGTTTGGCCACTCAATTCCTTTTGCAAGCTTACTTTTCCCTTCAAGTATCAGAGGGGTAGCCGTGTTAGTCTGAATCTGTAAAAAGCAACAGAGGGTCCTGTGGCACCTTTGAGACTAACAGAAGTATTGGGAGTATAAGCTTTCGTGGGTAAGAACCTCACTTCTTGCATCTGAAGAAGTGAGGTTCTTACCCACGAAAGCTTATGCTCCCAATACTTCTGTTAGTCTTAAAGGTGCCACAGGACCCTCTGTTGCTTTTTCCCTTCAAGAGAGGGTATAAATCTTCTATTATAATTACTATTATTATTATCATCATCATCATTAGGAAGATGTGATTTTAGATGTAAAGTTCTTGACATTTGAGTCACATGGGAATCGTATAGTTTATAAGAACTTAACCTTTATCCTGCAGAGCAATCAATTAAGATCAAGATATTTGTGACCTGTAACAGAATCCTGGTAAAATACATACTTTGTTTACAAGTCATGGGTAGTATTTTTGGAAGCCACCCCATGTAATAAGATAAAACATCTGCTCAAGTCAGGAGCCATGTTCAACAATTTAAGTGTAACATATTGCTCTTGCTCTGCATGTGCTAGTTCCACTGACACTAGTGGGATTTGCAAACATGGATCAAGGATAGTATATGACCAGTAAGAGGGTAATTTATTTTCTTTGCCATCATTGGTAATCGTTACTATAGTCACTATTTTTTTCAGTGTTCTAGAAGAACAAATATACTTTGCAAACACTATTGAATTAATTAACATTGTTTATCTATGTTAAATTTTGGTATGAAACTATTCTGGTAGGCAGTATGGCCTAGCAGACCAACCATGCCTTGGGAGCAGTGCACTCTAGAGTTTAATTCAAGCTCTAATACCAACTCTGTGCATAACCTTGGACAAGTTGCTTAGACTCTCTCTTTCAATGGTATGCTGCAGGTGAGCTTGGGAACTCACAGATGTCCCTTGTTAAAATTACAGCTTCATTTTCAATAGGGGTATAGGGTGATTTGTTTTTGTTGTTTGTTTGTTTTTTTTGGTCTTTAGAATTGTGCCCTTTTGCTGGAGAATGCTAAATTATCCATTCCAAGGATAACATCTTGGAGCTAATAAAAATATTATTGAAGAGCAAATTGTTTGCCTTTGCTGTGTACCTCACAGCACCAAATGTCAGATATTTACACCCACTCCCCAAAAAGAAATCACCACTCTCCTCTCTCCCATGGAAGAGTCTCCCCATTCCTATCCATAAGGTCTATGCATGTCCATACATATACATACACTTTTCTGAATTGCATCATATTCTATCAGTTTACTTATTTGAGGAAGTATCAGAGGGGTAGCCGTGTTAGTCTGAATCTGTAAAAAGCAACAGAGGGTCCTGGGGCACCTTTAAGACTAATAGAAGTATTGGAGCATAAGCTTTCGTGGGTGAATGCCCACTTCATCAGACGTCTGATGAAGTGGGCATTCACCCACGAAAGCTTATGCTCCAATACTTCTGTTAGTCTTAAAGGTGCCCCAGGACCCTCTGTTGCTTTTTATTTGAGGAAGTGCACATAAATTTGTTTATGAAGGGGAGTTACTGCTATCTATTATGGTTGTAACAGTGTCTTTATTTAAATGGGAAAAATAAATTCCCTTGTTGCCCACTCTTGATTCTTATCATGCTCCCCTCAGGTGTGCAGAGTTTATCATCAGCTGAAAGGAAATTGTTGTGGGACCCTCTTGTTAAAAGATTGGCAGCTCATCTTCACTTTGCTTCTGCATGTGTAAACTGGGGATAACATTTAGATACACTACTTGGGAGGATGCATTAGATAATGCTATACCGCATTTTTGCACGTGTGAAACAGTATATAAGTGCTGAGTATTAATCATAAAATGGTGGCAATAAGGTATGTAGTATAAAATGTTACGGCAGATTGCTCTATGACTTATTTTACTACAACATTAATGAACCTGTAAATATATACAGAAACCTAAATTCAGTCTAATTCCTACACTTGAACTGAGTTACCGTAAACTTCAGAGGGAGGTAGGACATGCATAAAATAATGATTCACTTGTCCCCTGAGAAATACCTATTTAAATATATAATTTTACTGAACAGATTTGCTGTTTTGATAGATACTAGTCATCTAGGAACATAGAAAGTTGACTCTTATTAGTTGTCAGCTGTGTGTAGAAAAATTTGGAACTGTTCCTAATTCCTCCTCACTAGAGCATACAGACTCCGACTTGCATGCAACGCTGTCCCAGGCAGACCAGTGGGTAGGAGGATGCTGTGGGACACTGCCCTTGCCCACCAAGCAGATCACTGTATCATCTAGTATGACCTGATAGCTGCTGATCTGGCAGAGGGGTTTACTGAGGGTTACAAGTCTCCCTCCCACCTCAGAATTGTACACAATTATTTGGCCCAGCCTAGGAGGTCTCCAGGGAGCGTGCCTTCCACTCTTGCAAAATTTCACAAACATGAAAATAAAAGTCTGCCTTGCTGTACTACAGACTTCCCCTTTGAATTTATGCAGTTAAAATAAACTTTGTATTTATACTGAACTTGATGGTTTTTTCATGCATCCTTAGACATGAACAAAACTGAATCCAGCTTTAGATGGATCAGTCGTAACCTATTCATACAGCTTACATTTCTATATATCCCATTACTCTGTGCTGGATACTGTGAAATCTGATTAATTTTATTTTCTTTTTTAATGATTCAGCTGTCATAGAAAGCAACTCATTCAGAAAATTTCTTTTACTAAAATTCTCTTATGCAATAAAATGAAGTAATTAGGAATGCGGTTGAGAGAGACACAATAATCCTTAAGAACACAATTTCCTGTGCTAGGTTGGAACCAACTAAGATCCTTGCACTTAATCTTTCAAAGAGTAGCTCTTTGCTGTTTGTTAAGGCTGGAGTTCTGTGTGGCTGAAAATTCCACAAGGTTATAGTTGGGTTTGTTGGCTTTTTTTCCCTCCAAAGGCTATGAAAAATGGAAGCTTCTTCAGTACATACACACTGCACATAACATAAAAACTTACTCTGTCCAGGAAACTTTTTTGAAGTATCAACCATTCTGCCAGTGAGATTTTTTTTGCATTAGGATAAGCAAGTTTGAATGTAAATCAATCTAGGAAAATATTTATTTTAAGATTAACAAGGCCCTAAATCTTGCTCCTTCCCATTTGGTCACCTCCAAGCCTCCTCTCCTCCCTCACCCTAACTCATGGCCCCTAAGTGAGCCCATAGGTCTTGAAAGGCAATGCAAGCAATGGGATTATCCTGCAGATGGAACAAGAAGCAAGTGCAGGGTGGATTCTCACATACCCTGCACATGACAGAGCTATGCTGGGCAGGATATACATTAACAGCAGTACAGAAGTTTTGGGAGCTTAGCCAGGGATGTGGCCAGTAGATCTGCATTTTTGCCCAGGGGCTGTACTAGTAGCCATAGAGTGTGAATGTCCATGGTCTGTGGTAGCAACTGTGGGGAAACTACTCTAGCACTCAGCAGCCCAAATATTCTGCCCGAGGCCCATGGAGCACCCCTTTCCAGTTTACTTCAGGTTGGGTCCTAAATTAACTAATTGAGCCATAATATATTACTTATGTAATCATCAAATATCTCCTGCTGGGAAAGATGTTCCACAGTGTTTTCTCCATTACAAACTCTGTACAGTAAACAACTTTTACAGCATTAAACACCCCTATTATTGTTGAGGGGAGCTCAATGCTAAGTATGGCCTATAGTCTACAGACTCCTGAGTAATTCCTCTTTTATTGTGGATGTGTAAAACTTGTACAATACCTTTTATACACTGGGTCAATATCAGGAAACCTCTGCACTTAACATACTTTAACACAGCGCTCTGTAGGGTCGACATTAAGTCAGAAAGACTGACCCAATTAGATAAACTTCTGGAAGGATTACATGGATATCCTGGAAACTTATTAGCCAGAAAAAGATCACTTTCAAGTTTGAGATCTGTAAAGCTGAAGAAAAGCCAAGTACAGGCTCTCATGTATCTCAGTCATGTAGGATAGATTAGTTTAACTAATACACTTTACTCTGTAGTTTTACAGAGCCATTTTGGAACAGACAACCAATCAGCTTGGAGTTGCCTAAGCTATTTTTATTTGTGGCTTTCAGTTTTATTCTAAAGTTGGTTATCAAGTGAGGCAAAGTACAAGGAGAATCGTGTCCATTTGCCCATATATACAGCACAAAGGCATTTCAGATAACAGCACAAAGAATGAACTGTTTAGAAACTGACTCCCATCGTTACGGAGGCATTGTCGAGGATTATCCAGCCCTCTGACTACTACCCCATGCTACTCATCCATGTGGGCACAAATGATACTGCGCGGTGTGACACTGAATGGATCAAGAGTGACTACAGGGCTCTGGGAGTACGGGTGAAGGAGTTTGGAGCGCAGGTGGTATTCTCTTCGATTCTTCCTGTCAAAGGTAGGGGCCCGGGCAGAGACAGATGCATCATGGAGGTGAATGCCTGGCTGCGAAGATGGTGTCGCCAGGAGGGCTTTGGCTTCCTAGACCACGGGATGCTATTCGAGGAAGGACTGATGGCGTTCACCTTTCGAGGAGAGGAAAGACCCTGTTCGGACACAGACTGGCTAACCTAGTGAGGAGGGCTTTAAACTAGGTTCGACGGGGACAGGTGAGCAAAGCCCACAGGTAAGTGGGGAACATGGAGACCGGGGAGATGGGTCGGAAACGAGAGGGAGTGTGGGCTATATTGGCAGAGAGAAAGGAGAGTCAGGACAAAACTGGGAGGAAAGATCAAACCAGTATCTTAGATGCCTATATACAAATGCGAGAAGTATGGGGAATAAGCAGGAAGAACTGGAAGTGCTAATAAATAAATACAACTATGACATTGTTGGCATCACTGAAACTTGGTGGGATAATACACATGATTGGAATGTTGGTGTGGATGGGTACAGCTTGCTCAGGAAGGATAGACAGGGGAAAAAGGGAGGAGGTGTTGCCTTATATATTAAAAATGTACACACTTGGACTGAGATAGAGATGGACATAGGAGACAGAAGTGTTGAGAGTCTCTGGGTTAGGCTAAAAGGGGCAAAAAACAAGGGAGATGTCATGCTAGGAGTCTACTACAGGCCACCTAACCAGGTGGAAGAGGTGGATGAGGCTTTTTTCAAGCAACTAACAAAATCATCCAAAGCCCAAGATTTGGTGGTGATGGGGGACTTCAACTATCCGGATATATGTTGGGAAAATAACACAGCGGGGAACAGACTATCCAACAAATTCTTGGACTGCATTGGAGACAACTTTTTATTTCAGAAGGTTGAAAAAGCTACTAGGGGGGAAGCTGTTCTAGACTTGATTTTAACAAATAGGGAGGAACTCGTTGAGAATGTGAAAGTAGAAGGCAGCCTGGGTGAAAGTGATCATGAAATCATAGAGTTTGCAATTCTAAGGAAGGGTAGAAGGGAGAACAGCAAAATAGAGACAATGGATTTCAGGAAGGCAGATTTTGGGAAGCTCAGAGAGCTGATAGGTAAGGTCCCATGGGAATCAAGACTGAGGGGAAAAACAACTGAGGAGAGTTGGCAGTTTTTCAAAGGGACACTATTAAGGGCCCAAAAGCAAGCTATTCCGCTGGTTAGGAAAGATAGAAAATGTGGCAAAAGACCACCTTGGCTTAACCACGAGATCTTGCACGATCTAAAAAATAAAAAGGAGTCATATAAAAAATGGAAACTAGGACAGATTACAAAGGATGAATATAGGCAAACAACACAGGAATGCAGGGGCAAGATTAGAAAGGCAAAGGCACAAAATGAGCTCAAACTAGCTACGGGAATAAAAGGAAACAAGAAGACTTTTTATCAATACATTAGAAGCAAGAGGAAGACCAAAGACAGGGTAGGCCCACTGCTTAGTGAAGAGGGAGAAACAGTAACAGGAAACTTGGAAATGGCAGAGATGCTTAATGACTTCTTTATTTCGGTCTTCACCGAGAAGTCTGAAGGAATGCCTAACATAGTGAATGCTAATGGGAAGGGGGTAGGTTTAGCGGATAAAATAAAAAAAGAACAAGTTAAAAATCACTTAGAAAAGTTAGATGCCTGCAAGTCACCCGGGCCTGATGAAATACATCCTAGAATACTCAAGGAGCTAATAGAGGAGGTATCTGAGCCTCTAGCTATTATCTTTGGAAAGTCATGGGAGACGGGAGAGATTCCAGAAGACTGGAAAAGGGCAAATATAGTGCCCATCTATAAAAAGGGAAATAAAAACAACCCAGGAAACTACAGACCAGTTAGTTTAACTTCTGTGCCAGGGAAGATAATGGAGCAAGTAATTAAGGAAATCATCTGCAAACACTTGGAAGGTGGTAAGGTGATAGGGAACAGCCAGCATGGATTTGTGAAGAACAAATCGTGTCAAACCAATCTGATAGCTTTCTTTGATAGGATAACGAGCCTTGTGGATAAGGGTGAAGCGGTGGATGTGGTATACCTAGACTTTAGTAAGGCATTTGATACGGTCTCGCATGATATTCTTATCGATAAACTAGGCAAATACAATTTAGATGGGGCTACTATAAGGTGGGTGCATAACTGGCTGGATAACCGTACTCAGAGAGTTGTTATTAATGGTTCCCAATCCTGCTGGAAAGGCGTAACGAGTGGGGTACCGCAGGGGTCTGTTTTGGGACCGGCTCTGTTCAATATCTTCATCAACGACTTAGATATTGGCATAGAAAGTACGCTTATTAAGTTTGCAGATGATACCAAACTGGGAGGGATTGCAACTACTTTGGAGGACAGGGTCATAATTCAAAATGATCTGGACAAATTGGAGAAATGGTCTGAGTTAAACAGGATGAAGTTTAACAAAGACAAATGCAAAGTGCTCCACTTAGGAAGGAAAAATCAATTTCACACATACAGAATGGGAAAAGACTGTCTAGGAAGGAGTACGGCAGAAAGGGATCTAGGGGTTATAGTGGACCACAAGCTAAATATGAGTCAACAGTGTGATGCTGTTGCAAAAAAAGCAAACATGATTCTGGGATGTATTAACAGGTGTGTTGTGAGCAAGACACGAGAAGTCATTCTTCCGCTCTACTCTGCTCTGGTTAGGCCTCAGCTGGAGTATTGTGTCCAGTTCTAGGCGCCACATTTTAAAAAAGATGTGGAGAAATTGGAAAGGGTCCAGAGAAGAGCAACAAGAATGATTAAAGGTCTTGAGAACATGACCTATGAAGGAAGGCTGAAAGAATTGGGTTTGTTTAGTTTGGAAAAGAGAAGACTGAGAGGGGACATGATAACAGTTTTCAGGTATCTAAAAGGGTGTCATAAGGAGGAGGGAGAAAACTTGTTCACCTTAGCCTCTAAGGATAGAACCAGAAACAATGGGTTTAAACTGCAGCAAGGGAGGTCTAGGTTGGACATTAGGAAAAAGTTCCTAACTGTCAGGGTGGTTAAACACTGGAACAAATTGCCTAGGGAGGTTGTGGAATCTCCGTCTCTGGAGATATTTAAGAGTAGGTTAGATAAATGTCTATCAGGGATGGTCTAGACAGTATTTGGTCCTGCCATGCGGGCAGGGGACTGGACTCGATGACCTCTCGAGGTCCCTTCCAGTCCTATAATCTATGAATCATGATTTTTTGAATATAACAGACATTGTCTTCACTTTTTGATACAGTATCTTGCACTAAATAGCAAATTAGTAAATTCAGAGTAAATTCTTACCATCAGGGAGATATACAGACTATAAGAATGATCACTTTTCATGTCAGTTTTGTTTTCCACATATTCCTTAAACAAGTACTTTGAATTAATATTTAAAGCTCATCTTTCTGAGGAAAAATCCTAGACTGAAGATGGATTTTTTTACAAGCAATTGAAAAAGAAGGGTTTAGCTTTCCAAAGTTGGATTTGTAATATTTTCAATCTAAACAGACATGGGGGGAAAAAAAGCAGAGGAGGGGAGAGACCCAAGACAAAGAGATATGTGACAAAAGGTTGTTTGTTAAAATTGGGATGTTAAGCTTTAATAGGTTGTGGGACGTTTCCCTGCACCCCACAATTCTTCTTCTCAACGAGGAGTTAATTGGGTTAATACATTTGAGATCTCCCTTTCATAAGAGAAACCTAGTAACATGAAAGAGAGACAAAATTGCACTTGCTCTTACCTTGCGTGATTCGGTGCCAAATCTAACCTGTTAAAAACCTGTTTGAGAAAATAAAGTTTCATGAATGTTGTACAGAAAAGTGGCAGAGAGGACAATGATTATGAATAGTCAACATAAAAATACTCAAAAAGAACAGGAGTACTTGTGGCACCTTAGAAACTAACTTGATTCCTCAAAGTAGTTTAGGTGACAGCAGGACTATGGAACTATCCCTCCTGGACAGGCCAGCTCTGAAACCTGTCATAAAAAATACGAGACTTCTCAAATTACATAGGCATAGGGATAGTTCCATAGTCCTGCTGTCACCTAAACTACTTTGAGGAATCAAGTGCTGTTGCCAGTGCATGGCTGGCATTACCTGCCCCATCACTGTCACTCTTTTTAACCATTCCAAGGGGCTTGTGCTGTGTCTCCTTTTTTTTCTCAGGTTGGATTGCCAAAAGGTAGTAGAAATTTTTCTCTCTTGAGGTCGGGGGGGGGGGATCCCTGTGGAAGAGGGGAATGGAGCAAACCCAGTATAGTCCTTCACTCCTTCCTTCCGAGACTGTGGATGCTCTTCTCTGTGAATACCATGTGACTAGAGCTCCTTAGATTTTGAAAAAAAACATGGTGGTCTGGAGAATAGTGGCAACCAGTGGTCCCTCCCACTTGTCAGGACATTGTACCTTGGCAAATGATCACATTTTTCTAAATGAAATTCTACCAGGAGTTAATACTGCCAGAGTTGAGCCACCAGTGGCAGCCTGGCTATGAGTGAGCTGCGCAGGCTAGCTCTTAACCCAGCAACAGCTGCTCCTCACTGGTTGCTCAATGCTTATGGCCACTACTGTTTCTGCTCCTGTGTTGCCTTGTTCCTGCTGCTCCTGCCTTGCACCCAGACTTGCTTCTTTCCTGCCCATGCCTTGACCCCCCTCCTTGCCTGATACCCTGTTCACTCCAGTTCCTGACCTCCAGCTTGACATGTGGCTTTGGCTTCTGACTACCAATTCTGGGTTGACCCTCGGCTCTGATTTCTGACTCTTGAACTCCACCTTGACCCTTTGCTCCAGCTTCTCACCACTGGGTATCTTATCTCACTCAAGAGTGTGGCAATGGACCTCTGGAAGGTGACACCCATCACTGATTGGGTGGCACCTAAGGATGACTGTGGAATCCAATGCTTCTTGGGTCTGCTAATTTTTATAGATGACTTAGCCCAGTATTCTTTGCTCTGGCCAGTCCTCACACAGCTTTGCTGCAAAAGGGAGTCCAGTTTTCATGGTTCCCAGAAGCACAGCCTGCCTTTCATAATTTTTGAAACAGAGATCCATCACACCTCATATCTTGATCCACTCAGACCCTGCCAGATCATTTACAGTGGAGGTGAACATTTCAAACTTTGCACTGGGGCAGTCCTTTCCCAACCCACTGATGAAATGATCAACTTCACATGTGTGCTTTTTATTTGCAAAAACGCACTCCTGCTGAGATGAATTATGACATCCTGAAGAAGAACTGCAGGCCATGAAAACAGCCTTTGAAGAAAGGTGCTATCTTCTGGAAAGGGCTATACTCCCAGTCCAAGTTCTGATGGATCATAAAAACTTGCAATACCTAAAAATGGCCAGACATCTGATCCAACAGCAGGCATGCTGATCCATCTTCTTTGTGTGCTTCGAGTTCGTGATCTCCTCCGGGCCAGGGGACAAAGAGGGGGAAGGCGGATGCATTGTCATGAAAGAGTGAGTACTACAAACTTGGTGAGGAGACTATGTCCATGATTCTCAAGCCCTCAAACTTCATTTCTAGCACCAGAGCCTCCAACCTGTTATCCTCAATCTGTTGTCAGTTACCTAGCATTCAGTTTGCCATCCAAACCTTAGACCACAACCCAAACAAGACCTCCACCGTCTTCACGTTTCAGGATGGGATTCTATACTATGAGGGACTTGTCTGTGTGCCTGAAGTAGCCACTCAGCTTTGAGTCCTACAACTCTGCCATGACACTCCCCTAGCAGGCTGCTTTGGCTGTTCAGAGACTCAAGACCTGGTTTCTAGTAACTTTTGCTTGCCTGCCATACATATCTCTGTTGCATCCTATGTAGATTCCTGCAATCTTTCCACCCAGACCAAGATCTCTGTTCAAGACCCCTCAGTCTCCTCCAGCCCTTACCCACTCCGCCTTGCTCTTGGACCATCATTTCCATGGTCTTTATCAAGGAACTATGAACCTTCAAAGGCCATGCTACCATTCTAGTGGTGGTTGACCTCTTGACCAAGGTGCCAGGTGCTTCCCTCTGCTCAGAAAACTGCCTGCTTGTTTGTGAGCAGCATCTTTTTTTCTCCACAGCTTGCCTATTGGTGTGGTATCTGTTGTGGATTCCAGTTTACTTCCAATTTCTGGTGAAAAATTTTATGCCATCTGAGTATTGATGCTCTAATCTCTACAGTTTATCACCCCAGCACCAATTAGCAGGCAGAGCAGGTCAATATGGTCCCTGAACAGTACCTACATAGTTTAGGAAGCAATCATCAAGATGATTGCCTGTCCCTAATCCCTCACACTAAATTCACTTACAATACCACAAATATCTCCTCCAAGTAGACTCCTTTCTTTGCTAACTGTGGTTTCCATCTTCGTGCTCATTCAGAGATCCTCTCTGAATCATCGATGCCTGCTATTACTGAACTCAGGGACCACATTCAGCAGGTATACCAAGAACTCCAGAGGCGTTTAGAAGTCATCAAGGCAACTTACAAATGGTATGCTGCCAACTGGTCCCACCAACCAACACCTGGCTTCAGGTTAGGGGAGAAGGTATGGTTGTCTGCCTGGAATCTGAGATTGACTCACCCTTCCATGAAGCTGGACTATAAGTAGCTGAGGACTTTCCAGATCATACAAAAGACTGACCTGGTTACATTCAAGTTACAGCTACCAGATTACTTAAAGATTCGTCCCATCTTCTATGTCTCTCTTCTAAAACCTTTAGTCAAGAATTCCTTCCCACTTGATACTACTTCCCCGCCCCGCACCCTCTTCCTCCTAAATCATTCAGAGCCAAGAAAAATATATAGGTCATCAGATTCTAGATTCTTGTCGGGTCTGAGAAAAACTATATCTAATTTAGTGGTTCTCAACTTTCCAGACTACTGTACCCCTTTCAGGAGTCTGATTTGTTTTGCATGCCCCAAGTTTCACCTCTTAATCAGACATAAAAGTATAAAAAGTGTCAAAGCACACTATATTACTGAAGCCTGAGCCCCCCTGCCTGGGAACCTGCAGAACATGTCCATGCCCTGGATCTCCTGTATGCCTTTCACTATACTTACCCTGAGAAGCCAGGTCCCAGGGCCCCTAGACAACACCCTCGGTGCAGGGGAGGACACTGTCAGGAATCAGGGCCTGCAGCACAGCTAGTCTCCAGGCAGCCTCATCAGTACTGTTGACCTGAAGCAGGACAACTGACTGTCCATGCCACCTGTCTTAAATTAGCAACAGCTCACTGACTGCCCAATGCTCATATGCACCACTTTGCCTGCTCTTATGTTACCTTGTTCCTTCTGCTCCTGCCTTGAACCAAGACTTGCCTCTGTCTTGAATCCCTCCTTGCCTGATACCCTGTTTTCTCCAGTTCATGACCTCTGGCTTCTGACTATTGATGCTGGCTTGACCCTCAGCCCTGGTATCTAGCTTCTGACCTCTGGCTTGACCCTTGGCACCAATTTCCAACTACTGACTCCAGCTTTGCTCCTAGTCCTTGGTTCCCAATGCTTGCTCTGATTACTAGGCATGACACCAGCTCCAACCACTAAGTCTGACACCACTCTGACCACTAAGCTATACCATCATGGGGGGAGGGATAGCTCAGTGGTTTGAGCATTGGCCTGCTAAACCCAGGGTTGTGAGTTCAATCCTTGAGGAGGCCACTTAGGGATCTGGGGCAAAATCAGTACTTGGTCCTGCTAGTGAAGGCAGGGGGCTGGACTCAATGACCTTTCAGGGTCCCTTCTAGGAGATAGGATATCTCCATTTATTTAAATTTATCAGCTGACAAAAAATTACAGGAGATTCCTAATACTTCTAAAATGTAATCACAATTCTGGCCCTGCCACCCTTTAGCATCTACCATTTTCCTATATCAGTTTTCAGAACTCTTACCTGTATTGGACTTCCAGTTCCATCATCTCTTACACTCACTTCCAGTGGGCTTTGCTTGCAATCTTGTCAGTCTCTGTTAGACTGACCACACACACCTCTTGAGGTAGAAGTGGATAGTAAGCTAGAATTGGAAATGCCAGCATCAGAAGAAACTCAGCTGGGGTTGGAGGATTCAGCTAGATGTTGTGGGGAATCAAAGAGAAAAGATGAGGCTGTGAATTGGGACATTTTAAAAAATAACAGTTTATGTTGTTTCCATGACTTTAGCAAGAAGAGATAAAAGTTAGTATTAATTGAGCATGGAAATAATATAAGTAATTGAAATAATGGAATCTGTGGCTGTCATGCAATCCATGACAGACTTGCTAGCCTAGTCATGACAATATGCAGTTGTGTCACCACAAACATATAAGGTGATGTAGGATTAGAAAGCTTTCTGTTCATTTGGATGAAATGTAAAGTGAAGAGATTTTTGCCAGTGAGATGAGTCTGTGTTTCAATGTGTTTGGCACTACAAGTGGTTTGGTCTATGTTTTTATTATTTTTCAGTATGGATTTGAAGTGAAATACAATACAGATTATAACATCTATTCCATCCTTAAGATTCATGGGATATACATTGCCAAATTTATCTTTACAAAATTCTGTGCAAAGAGAGTGGGACTTTTGTGGCAATCTTCCTTTAATGACATCAACTTTTCAGTAATGGTCTCACATTCAGTAGTCTGGTACTTACCCTTTGTTATTGGCCTGATCTAGTAAATCAGTGAATAGACTCCCCTTGAGTTTGGCAGGCTTTGGATCGTGCCCTATGAGCTTGTCAAACAAAACAAAAAACCCCAACCAGCAATAACCAGTTAATATCCTCATGTATTAGTATTAGTATTTTAAAATGATTGAAAAACAAATCAAACCAAAATGAACAATAAACAAAAATGGAAAAAAAAGGTTTTCTGATAACTTCTGTTAAAATTGATCTAAACTGTTCAGAGTTGGAAAGTCAGTTTAAAAAAAAAAGTCTCTTGTATTTTACTACAGCAAAGACATTATATTTTGTGAATATGAATGGGAAACAGTTCACAGTAAATTAATCCATTGCAGAGCACTACATGGTAACCAAATTTCTGTGTTTTTCCTCATGAATTCAAACTGCTATACACAAATAGTACAAGATTCCCCCCCACGGATACAATATGGCACCTACTTATCATTGTTTTTTGTAAACTGGTTTTTATCCCAAAACCAATCAAAAAGACACACAACCAAATACTGGCAAAACTACCATCAGATATCTTCATATGTTCTGAAGATGTCACATTTGAAAGACTTCTAATCTGTGGTCAGAAAATTTAAATAAAATATTTTACAGTCATATTCTCTAAATCCCTATTACTATAGTGTTAGGGAAATGCTCTAATTTTGTTGCAATTAAATAAAGACAGATATTTGTTTAGAATCCTTGTTACCATGGCCAATAAATATATTTCATTGCTATGGTTGCAAAAACAAATATGCACTGTTGGAATGTGGTTAACAAACATATAAGAATAAAGCAATGTGGAAGGACTTACTGTCTGGATAAGGTTAATAACTAAACTTTTGGAGGATAGATGAAGCAAATAGGATTAATTGATTAAAACCAAATTATTATTACAATATTATAATAACAATATGTAGACTTGTATTTCTTCAATTCTGCCATATTCTCTAAGGAGCAAATTCCAATCCCACAGTGCAGCCCAAGTAACTGATCTGCTGGGGATCAGATCTTGGGGAATGGCAGTGGAAATGCTCCATGGTGTCTGTTTCATTTGGTGTAATCTACATCCATTACTCCATTGGGGGGAAGGTCTATTCTGTGGCTCTAAAGGTTATGACCCTGCTGCAGAACGATGTGGGTGTCAATATGATGCCACACAATGGAGTTTCTATTTCTTTTTTTTTTCAGTTGGCTTTTTAAAAAACATAGCATTAAAATGATAAAGTTGCTAAATCAAGTACTCAAAAGATAGGAAATGCCAGAATTAAGGTTGCCTGTGTAACCTAAATCAGCTCTTTGTATATATGTATTATGGTACAGTCCTTAATTACATGAACACATTCTACTTTTTCCATGGGACCCCAGCCTCATTCTGTTCAAAGCATGGACCTTCTCTAGGGGTGAATCAGAGTTATGTAGTGAAGGAGGCTATTGTCTGTAAGACCTCTATCTCATTTGTTGGATTCTAGTTCCTTTGCCGAAGAGTTTCCACGTATTGCTAGGCAAATTACTTAAATCAAAATTTTCCCAGTTGGACACTAATTGCGTGTCCCTCATGTTCTGGGTGCCTGATTTGAGACCTTGGAGTCTGTTATCAATTTTAGTAAGGTTTGAACTTACTTAGTAATTAAAGAAACCTTAGAGTAGCCAGTCAATTTGACCCATAGGTCAATAAGTATGATTTGCAGAAGTGCTGAGTACTCACAGTTGCAACTGAAGTCAATAGAAGCTCTGATTAGAACATATAAAGTGCTGTATAATGTTAAAAACACTGAAAAATCAAGTCCTATTCAAACACGACTACATCCATTCACATTAGCAGAGTCTATATGGAGGAGTTAGAGCACAACACACTGGTACATTCTACAAATCACATCCCATAGTGCAAACTCCAGAGTCGGGTAGACAAGCCTGACAATTAATGGGAAATCTGTGGGTCAGGTGAAACTGTTCTACAGGCCCATAGGCTGTACTTTTGACACCCATATTAAATATATCTAGAGAGAGGGAAAGAACTTGGAAAATAAAGATGTAAAATAGCAGACGATGTTGAATTACTCATGTACACAATAAGCCAAAAAATCCATCTCTTTTCTATTCTTTTGTGTATTTTTTTCTTTCAGAATTAGTATCATGGCTGTATATATAATATATAGAAAGACCATAAAATATAATGCAAAGAATTTATGTAAACTTCAGCCAAATTTACTTCTGCTTATTTGTTTCAAATTAAACTGGCACAAAATGAAAAAAACTTTCATATTTTAACAATTGTTACTAGGCTGATTACTTTTAAAGAAACTGAAACTTAGTTTTGACTGCACTTTTACTCTGTACCAAGGGAAATGGGTACAAAGGTGTAATTGTTATATTAGACCCAGCCTGATTTATTCACATGCTTTCCTCTAGTTCTGCATGATTATTTCTACATGCTAATCCTTATAAATAAATTAACTAGTTCCCTTTCATTTTTCATGTGAAAACAACGTAACATTCAGTTTGGGTCTTTCTTTCACTTTATATCATACTTTGTTAATAATAAATGGTTTTCTGACTACTACATTTTTCTTTTTAAGAGAAGGAGAACATGAATACTGTAACTTCTCTCCCTTTTAGCAGTAAAAACAGAATAAGGCCAAGGTTAAAACACTGCAAACATTTTCTTGGTCATGAAATAGGAAGAACATATTAAGTGCATTGAGAAAACTCTTACCTAGAAGAAGTGTCTGCATTTTTCTTGGGTTGGTATGGGAGTCATTCTCCCTCACTATTGACTTCTAAATAAAGGTTTCCCTTCAATCACTACTTTGCCTCCAAAATCAATACTGTCATTATTAGATTATGTTCAAAGTGTCATGCAGCCCTAACAGAGATATTGTCAGGCTTGGTTACCTCCTCTCTTTTGTTTTGCCCCTCTTCTTTCCTGAGCTGGTGACCTTGCAGGCAGCAAACATCTGCCTGGTGATTAATATGTCTGTCTGAAAATTCAAGTCATGGTTTATATCAGTGGGTCCTAGCAGGGCACTAGGCAAAACTCAGCTACATGTGGATTTAAATTCTGTTGATTTCTATCAGAACAAACCAAATAGAGGCATCCGTTTTTGCTTAATTCATAATAATTTGTTCATTCAATTAAACTGCTAAATTTTAAGCATTCCCTGTATTTGATTGTTTAGGTAGTTTTCTACAAGTTTTTCCAGAGAACATTTTGAAACAGACTTTCTTCATTCTTACAATACATGAAATATTTTTTGGGGGGGTTGTTCCACATATGGTGATACATAAACCATATGCAATGCTCAAAGAAAGATTTGTGTGGACTGTTCCCCCACATTCCGACTCTCGAATGCTAATGTGGAAAGAAGAAATAATGTGGAAATGTGAATAGGACTATATTAAATACATAGATCTTAGTGCAAGATCAAAACTCTCTTTGCTTCAGAAACATTGTCCAGATTCTCCTCCCATACCAGGAAAAATTTGGAGTAGCTTTTGAAGTCAATAGTTATACTGGTATAAAACTGAAATGGGAGGAAAAGCAATGTGGAAAAAGTTGATTTTCTTTCAGTCACATTTACTTCAGACAACCTTAGCCTAGGAGCAGATGTAAATTGTCATAGCTCCTTTGAAATCAGCGGAGAATCTGCCCCTAAAAGATTTAAAAGTGCTCATGACTGGTTAGACTAATGGTAGCTTTACCATTGACTTCAATGAGAGCAGAGTTAGGCCAATGCAGAGTGCTTTTGAAAATTCTACTCTTAGAATTCTTTTGAGCAACTTCTGTTTGCTCAAATTTGAAATGTAAATCACCTAAAAAACAAATAAGCAAACAACACTGAGATGCAATTTTTTTTAAGTCTTCTTAAAAGATTGGGAGAGAGAGTGAGCTTTTAAAATGTCCAAGTGTTTTACTACCAGTCAAATTTTGTTGGCTTCCCCGCTACCCTATTTTTGAGGGGTGGGAGTTGAGCAGGGGGGACTGATAACAGATTTTTCATTTTGGTCTGGCGGTAAAGCTGTTGGGCATTGTCTAGACAGTATAGGCTGGTGGGGATTGTGACAAGGAGAAGTGAAGTTATTAGAGATACTGAGATTTCCATGTACTGGAAAATAGAAAGAGAGTAAGAAAGATGAAAAATAATTGACAATGAGAATGTTGAATTAGTTAAAGAATGGGAAGACAAAATAAAATAGGACTTTACAAACAGAGGTCATGTTTTGCTCTCAGGGCCCAATCTCACAACCCTTACTCATACAAGTAATACTATCTTAGTCCCACTATGTGAGTAAAGGTTGCAGGTTCACACCCTTAAAAGCAAATGTAAAGGACTGACACCACAGGAATGGTAATTTGTAGTCAACTAATCACCCAAGTGATCAATGTAGTTTTCCATTCCATCCCCTCTCTGTGTACTTAGTAGCAGTTTGTGAATGTACACATCACCTACCTCAATTTCCAGCCATGCCAGAAGAGGCAATGGGTGTGATTTAATTAGGCCACAACTTTAGTCACTTAAAATATCTGGAGTACCTGGCAATAAATTGTATAGTGCAGGTTATTGTCATTTCACATCATTTCACAGCACTGGAAGGGCTGCTGTCAGCCTTCCCTGGCCTCAGTCATCTTGCTGCCAGGACCCCACTACACTCCCCTCGTATGAGGATTATGAGGACTAGAGAAGGAGGGGTTGGGTCGGCTACCCACTCTACTGGGTGTAAGAGCCCTGAACCTCCCCCTGCCCCTTCTTCAGCTCCCTTAAGAGATGCTTTCCTTTAAAATAGATTGGAAAAGGATTTATCTGATAACTGTATCTCTTCCAAAATTAGTACTGGAGTACCTGCCCTGGATATCCTGATCTGGCACAAGTTTTACATACTATGTTGCAACATTATAACCTAACCCCTTGTTCTGCCCCACCAAGTCCTAAAATTGCTGTGGGAAAGGCAAAAATACCTACTTTGCCTTGGCCAATCTATCAGTGAGGAAAAAATTCCTTCCTAGATCCCCAAGGAGGAAGAGGCAATTAGTGTGATGCCCACAGCGGATTATGAAGAAAACCAGCTCCCCCTGCCTCCTGCTGGCGGCAATCCTGCAGCGTTCAGGAGGCAGGGGAGGGAGGGGGGAGGCACGCGAGTCCTTGCTCCTACCATCTCCCTCCTGCCCGGCGCAATCAGTTGGCTTGTGGCATTTGGGAGGCAGGGGAGGGAGGGGGAGCCTGCGCACCAAGTCCTTGCTCCTCCCTCCTACCTCCAAAACGCCGCAAGCCAGCTGACTGCCACCGGCAGGAGGCAGTGGGAGGAGGGGGAAGGCGCTGATCCTCAGAGTCTGCCAGTGGGCGGGAGGTGCTGGGAGGGGAGGGGGCCATAGGGAGGCTGCCAGCTGTGGAGAAAGCAGGCAGCCAAACAACATAAGAGTGGAGCATTGCACAACTTTAAATGAGTATACTCCCTAATTGATCAGCAACATAACAACATTAAGAGGGACAACTTTAAGTAAGGAGTTACTGTATAAATGGGTTCAAAAAAAGAATTAGATAAGCTCATGGAGGATGGGTCTATCAATGCCTATTAGCCAAGATGGTCAGGGATGCAACTCCATACTCTGGGTTTCACTAAATCTCTAACTGCCAGAAACTGGGGCTAGATGACAGGAGACTTGATAATTGCCCTGTTGTTGTCATTCCCTTTGTAACATCCTGCAGTGGACAGGATACTGGGCTAGATGGACCATTGGTCTAACCCAATATGTCCATTCTTATAATTTTTAGGGTTTTTTAGATATACATTCTAAATTGTCTCCTTCAAGAGAAATGTTGGTTCCCCTCTCTGGATATGGAAAAAGAATGATAAGTTTCTGTACTTATTTATTTACTCTGTGCACTATGGAACAAGATAAAAATTAGTACTGAAATTTTGAAACTGTTAAGGCCTAAATGTTGAAAGGGGACTAGTGAATTTGAATGCCTTCATTTTTGGGTACCCAAATTGAGATAATTTAAAGGGCCTGATATTTGAGAATAGGTGCTCAGCACTTTCTGAAATTAGACCCCCTCTAAGATGCCTCAAGTTGGGCACTGAAAAATGGAGACACCCAAAATCACTAGTTATGTTTTGAGATTTGAGGCCTAAATTTATATATATTTCGATGCAATAGTTGTTTTGGTAGAAAGACTAAGGAAACATGGAAATGAAATTATTATTTTATTCCTTGGTACTTGTAGTTCTATATCGAAATCTTTTGATTTTTCTTTGACATGCAGAAAATTGTTTATATCTATGCATTTTTGACAGGGTAACAAGCCTTGTGGATGGGGGGAAGTGGTAGATGTGGTATATCTTGATTTAGTAAGACTTTTGATACTGTCTCACATGACCTTCTAATAAACAAACTAGGGAAATACAACCTAGATGGAACTACTATAAGGTGGGTGCACAACTGGTTGGAAAATCATTCCCATAGAGTAATCTATAGCGGTTCACAATCATGCTGGAAGGGCATAATGAGTGGGGTCCCACAGGGTCCGGTTCTGGGTCCGGTTCTGTTCAATATCTTCATCAATGATTTAGATAATGGCATAGAGAGTACACTTACAAAGTCTGCAGACGATACCAAGCTGGGAGGGGTTGCAAGTGTTTTGGAGGATAGGATTAAAATTCAAAATGATCTGGACAAACTGGAGAAATGGTCTGAAGTAAATAGGATGTAATTCAATCAGGACAAATGCAAAGTACTCCACTTAGGAAGGAACAATCAGTTGCACACATACAAAATGGGAAATGACTGCCTAGGAAGGAGTACTGCGGAAAGGGGTTATAGTGGATCACAAGCTACATATGAGTCAACAGTGTAACGCTGCTGCAAAAAAAGCAAACATCATTCTGGGATGTATTAGCAGGAGTGTTGTAAGCAAGATGAGAAGTAATTCTTCCACTCTACGCTGCTAGAGTATTGTGTCCAGTTCTGGGCGCTACATTTCAGGAAAGATATAGACAAATTGGAGAAAGTTCAGAGGAGAGCAACAAAACTGATTAAAGGTCTAGAAAACATGATCTATGAGGGAAGATTGAAAAAATTGGGTTTGTTTAATCTGGAAAAGAGAAGACTGAGGGGACATAACAGTTTTCAAGTACATAAAAGGTTGTTACATGGAGGTGGGAGAAAAATTGTTCTTCTTAACCCCTGAGGATAGGACAAGAAGCAATGGGCTTAAATTGCAGCACGGGAAGTTTAGGTTGGACATTAGGAAAAACTTCCTAACTTTCAAAGTGGTTAAGCACAAGAACAAATTGCCTAGGGAGGATGTGGAATCTCCATCATTGGGGATTTTTAAGAGCAGGTCGGACAAACACCTGTCCGGGATGGTCTAGATAATTTAGTCCTGCCTTGAGTGCAGTGGACTGGACTGGATGACGTCTCGAGGTCCCTCCCAGTTCTATGATTCTGTATGTTAATAAATCCACTGAGAAGTGTTTCTGCAGAGATAAATTGAATTTTTTTTCTTCATTAAAGATTCCAAATGTCTCATTTGGATATTGCTCTGTTGTCTCCACAAATATGGTTTTAATAGTGCTGCATTGATTGAAAACAGATATAAGAAATATAATATGCTGCAAGATGAGCATCAAACATGTATGTAAACAATGTATTATTAATTCAAGTCAGATAGTAAAGGAAAGTGAGGATAATGCATGTGGCATATATAATAAGCTCTAAAAAAGAAGTAAACTTCCAAACATTGTAAAAACTGCTTATAAATTTAAGGTAAAGTCCATGTTATTTTAGACAGAAAGCAGACACAGTCCTCAAAACACTAAACCTAGATTGTGTGGCCATGTAAGGCTGGACACAGTGGTTTGGGGAACAGAGTATGAAGACCTCCTGTAACAATCAAGGCATAGGTGGTTGAGCTGATAGCATCTGCTGGGCTGGGGTCAAAGGCAAAAGTTCAAATTAGTTACCAAGCCAAGTAAGGAGATGGATACCAAGGTCAAGCCAGGCCAGGATCAAATTCAGGAACAAGACAGAGCCCTGGTCTACACTACGAGTTTAGGTCGAATTTAGCAGCATTAGATTGATTTAACCTTGCACCCGTCCACACACCGAAGCCATTTTTGTTGACTTAAAGGGCTTTTAACATTGATTTCTGAAGTCCTCCCTGACAAGGAGATTAGCGCTGAAATCGACATCGCCGGGTCAAATTTGGGATAGTGAGGACACAATTCGACAGTATTGGCCTCCAGGAGCTATCCCAGAGTGCTCCATTGTGACCGCTCTGGACAGCACTCTCACCTCAGATGCACTGGCCAGGTAGACAGGAAAAGCCTCGTAAACTTTTGAATTTCATTTCCTGTTTGGCCAGTGTAGCAAACTGATCAGCACAGGTGACCATGCAGAGCTCCTCAGCAGACGTGGAGTCCCAGAATCACAAAAGAGCTCCAGCATGGACCAAACAGGACGTACTGGATCTGATCACTGTACTGGGAGATGAATCCTTGCTATCTGAACTCTGTTCCAAAAGACGAAATGCCGCAATATTTGAAAAAATCTCCAAGGGCATGAAGGACAGAGGCTATAACAGGGACCCATAGCAGTGCCGCGTGAAACTTAAGGAGCTCAGGCAAGCCTACCAAAAAGGCAAATGCCGCTCCGGGTCAGACTCCCAGACATGCTGCTTCTATGATGAGCTGCATGCAGGGCTGGCACCAGCCCAGCAAGCAGGTGCTTGGGGCGGCCAAGGGGAAGGGGCGGCACATCAGGCTGTTCCGCGGCAATTCAGCGGTGGGTCCCTCTCAGAGGGAAGCACCTGCCACCAAATTCCCGCCGAAGAAGAAAGCGGCGTGGTGGAACTGCTGCTGGAGTGCCGGCGATAGCGATTGTGATCGTGGCTTTTTTTTTTCCCCGCCGCTTGGGGAGACAAAAACCCTGGAGCCGGTCCTGGCTGCATGCAATTCTAGGGAGTGCCCCCACCACTACCCCACCCCTGTTCGTGGACTCCTGCAAGTGGGGAGTCTCACGCAACAGGGATGAGGATTTTGGGGACGAGGAAGATGATGATGAGGAGGAGGGTAGCACACAAGTGGAGAAAGTGTTCTCCCCGACAACCAGGAACTGTTTATCACCCTGGAGACAATACTTTCCCAACCCTCCCAGGGCGGGATCCCGGATCTTGAAAGCAGAGAAGGCACCTCCGGAGAGTGTACCTTTGTAAATATAATACATGGTTTAAAAGCAAGCATGTTTAATGATTAATTTGCCCTGAAAACTTGGAATGCATTTAAGCAACATCCGTTCTTTATCTCTCTGTGTTATCCTCAGGAGAGTGATATTATTCATGGTCCCCTGGTTGAAATAGGGGAATTTTATTAAGGGAACCTTCAGAGGCAAAATGCGACCTTGTACCGAAAGCACATGTGCTATGTAATGTTAACAGCTTGGTTCACCGTGAAAGAGTCTACAAAATGTGTCGTTTTAAATACTACTCTCCCTTTTTTTCCCCTCCCACAGCTGCAGATGTTTCAATGCTCCCCTTATCATCTCCGTCCCAGAGGCTAGTGCAGATAAGAATGCAAAAAAAATGCACTCGCGATGAAATGTTCTCTGAACTCATGCAGTCCTCCCGCACTGAAAGAGCTCAGCAAAGTACGTGGAGGCAGACAAGGTCAGAGTCCAGGAAAGCACAAAATGAACGCGAGGACAAGAGGAGGAGAGGAGAAGTGGCGGGAGCATGATGAGAGGAGGCAGGATGCAATGCTGACACTACTGGAGGATCAAACTGATATGCGTATGGTTGAGCTGCAGGAAAGGCAACAGGAGCACAGACTGCCGCTGCAGCCCCTGTGTAACCAACCGCCCTCCTCCCCAAGTTCCATATCCTCCTCACCCAGATGCTGAAGAACGCGGGGGGGCCTCTCCGGGCACCCAACCACTCCACCCCAGAGGTCTGCCCAAGCAATAGAAGGCTGGCATTCAATAAGTTTTGAAGTGCAGTGTGGCCTTCATTCCCTCCTCCCCTCCTCCATCACCCCACCAGGTGCTTCCCTCCTCCCCCACCCCTCCTGGGCTACCTTGGCAGTTATCCCCCTATTTGTGTGATGAATTAATAAAGAATGCATGAACTTGAAACAACAATGACTTTATTGACTCTGCAAGTGGAGATCGAAGGGGGGGAGATCTCAGTTGGCTTACAGGGAAGTAGAGTGAACCAAGGGGGTGGGTTTTCACCAAGGAGAAACAAACAGAACTTTCACACCGTAGCCTGGACAGTCATGAAACTGGTTTTCAAAGCTTCTCTGATGCACAGTGCGCCCTACTGTGCTCTTCTAACCGCCCTGGTGTCTGGCTGCATGTAATCAGTGGTCAGGCGATTTGCCTCTACCTCCCACCCCGCCATAAACGTCTCCCCTTTACTCTCACAGTTATTGTGGAGCACACAGCAAGCAGTAATAACAATGGGAATATTGGTTTCGCTGAGGTCTAAGCAAGTCAGTAAACTGTGCCAGCGTGCTTTTAAACATTCAAATGCACATTCTACCACCATTCTGCACTTGCTCAGCCTTTAGTTGAACAGCTGCTGACTACTGTCCAGGGTGCCTGTGTATGGCTTCATGAGCCATGGCATTAAAGGATAGGCTGGGTCCCCAAGGATAACTATAGGCATTTCAACATCCCCCATGGTTTTTTTTTTTCTGGTCTGGAAAGTAAGTCCCTTGCTGCAGCTGTTCAGGCAGACCAGAGTTCCTGAAGATGCAAGCGTCATGTACCTTTCTCGGCCATCCCACATTGATGTTTGTGAAACGTCCCTGGTGATCCACCAGTGCTTGCAGCACCATTGAAAAGTACCCCTTTTGGTTTATGTACTGGCTGCCAAGATAGTCCGGTCCCAAGATAGGGATATGCATTCCGTCTATCGCCCCACCACAGTTAGTGGATGGCTCTGCTGCAATGGGATTCCCTATGACCTGCACATTTCCCAGAGTCACTGCCCTTGATAGCAGCAGCTCAGTGATTGCATTGGCTACTTGGATCACAGCAGCCCCAACAGTAGATTTACCCACTCCAAATTGATTCTTGACTGACCAGTAGCTGTCTGGCATTGCAAGCTTCCACAGGGCTATTGCCACTTGCTTGTGAACTGTGAGGGCTGCTCTCATCTTGGTATTCATGGCAGGGGACAGCAAGTCACAAAGTTCCATGAAAGTGCCCTTACACATGCGAAAGTTTCGCAGCCACTGGGAATCATCCCAGATCTTCAACACTATGTGGTCCCACCAGTCTGTGCTTGTTTCCCTGGCCCAGAATCAGTATTCCATGGCATGAGCCTGCCCCAATGCCACCAGGATGTCCAAATTGCCAGGGCCCGTACTTTGAGAGAAGTCTGTGTCCTCATCACTCTCGTCACCGCGCTGCTGTCGCTTCCTCGCCTGCTTTTGCAAGTTCTGGGTCTGCACATACTGCAGGATAATGTGCAAGGTGTTTACAATGCTCATAACTGCCACAGTGATCTGAGCGGGCTCCATGCTTGCTGTGGTATGGTGTCTGCAGGACAGTGGAGTTGCAGAAGAAGCGGTGGATGACAGAATAGATATTTATAGAGAGATGCCACGAGAATAGATATTTATAGAGAATGATGGGAGGACCTGCGAGATGGATTCATGAAAGCAGGAAAGCAGAGTTGCAGCAGAAGCGGGAGCCCATGACAGCCAACATGGAGAAATTCACTATCGATCGAGACAAGAGCAGGAGAGCAGAGTGGCAGCGGAAGCGGTGGTTGGATGGCCAATTTTGCCGACCTATTGCACCGTCTGCTGCCAGCAGCACCAGGACACAACAGCGGCGGTGTCCCTTAGCTGAGATGAGTGGGCTGCACGCTTGCCGTGGTATGGCGAGGCAAGAGCAGGAGAGCAGAGTTGCAGCAGATGCCACAGGAATAGATATTTATTCAGGATGACAAGAGGACCTGCGAGGTGGATTCATGGCACCAGGAGAGCAGAGTGGCAGCCGAAGCAGTCGTTTGATGACGATGGTTAGCAGTCCTACTGCACCGTCTGCTGAAAGCAGTATGGTGCCCGCATGGAAAAAAGGTATGAAACGATTGTCTGCCAATGCTTTCACGGAGGGAGGGGCAACTGATGACGTGTACCCAAAACCACCTGCGACAATGTTTTTGCCCCATCAGGCATTGGGAACTCAACTCAGAATGGGTTGCGGAGACTACAGGAACTGTGGGATAGCTACCCACAATGTAATGCTCCAAAAGTCGACTCTAGCCTCAGTACTGTGGATACACTCCGCCGACTTAATGCGCTTAGTGGGGACACACACAATTGACTGTATAAAATCGCTTCCTAAAAAATCGACTTCTATAAATTCGACCTAATTTCGTAGTGTAGACATACCCAGAGCAAAAGACAAAATCTGTAACAGTACCAAACCAGAGTCTGCATTGTTATTCAGACAGCTTCTTGGACTACTTCCTGGTTTAAATAGTTTGTGTGGACTAATCAGGCAGCCCCAGGGTTTTGTCGCTTTTGCATTTTTGGATAGCACTTGCTGCAGTGCCAGACTCTCCAGTAATTGTTGAGTACTGCTTTACCTGTCTCCCCAATGGTGACATGGAGGGGTCAATTGTGTAGCACCCTGCAATACCGCATTGTAGATCTGTGACTCCTTACACCTTCCTTCTAGCTTGTAGTGGTGTGCTGGTGCCAAATATAATAATAGTTCTTAAACTCAGGGAGCAAAAGATTACATTAGTTTAGTACAACTGGCAGCTCTGGATCCCCCAAAGTGGATGTGGCTTTTGCCCTACCCCGGTATATCTTTGCAAAGGGAGAGCACAGCCATTGCCACATCCTGCATGTCAGAGGCATTGTGTTTACTCATGTGACCTTTGCATGTTCCATACTGAGTGTTGAGCCTGAAGAGAAACAATCTGATCCTTATATATGCAATTTAGTCAATTTTTAAATGCTTCCTATTTTCATCTTTTTTTTCATCATATAGTTTGGGAAAGATGGAGGTGGAGAAAATGTCAATTCCAATATCTGACAGGGTCTGTTTATAGTGAAAATAGCAGAGGCAGGCGGGCTTAGTAACAGAAATGCATAGTCTGAGGTATAAAGGCAGCATTTAGCTGGCAGACAGGTATAAAGAAGCCATAGAACAATGGCAGTTCTCCAGGACCGACCCTTTCCTCCACCACTGTAGAGGGTGCAAGTACCTGATATGAAGATGCCTTAAGAAAGAAACCTGCACCCCTGTGCTGCATCTGAGAATCTGCAACACCAGCTCCTCTGCTACATGCTCTTTTCTTTCTCACCCTTGTTCTTGAACAGAAGCTTACAAATAATATAACGTACTGACAGCCACCTTTCAATAGTCCCCCAACCTCCATCTACCCAAAATCTGAAGGGCATAAAGAGGGCTTAATGCTTCACTTTCATCCTGGCTGCAACTGTGTGTTCCACTCCCTTGGAGATGCAGCACAGAATCTCACCCTTTGTGTCTCCACTTTCCTCACCTGAGATGTGTGAATAGTTTTGTTCAGTGTGAACCACCTCTAGCCTTAATCCGTCTATTGTATAATACAAATAAATAATGAATGTCACAGTGTAAAAGGACACTGGCCAGAGTCGGTGGGGACAAAGACTGGGACAATGAGACTAAAGTCAGTTCACAAAAGCACTGCACATAGTTTAAAGAGCTATAACAAAATACTAAGTTTCTGAGAAACAAAAATACCAACATCCCATTAGCTGCAAGAAAATACGGTCAGTGGATATACATTTACATTGCATTACTCATTACCTGTTAAAATATCCATTTAGGAGCAAATGTTGCCATTGTCCTGGCTGGAGAAACAAGGGTCAAGAAACAGACCTTTTACATTTAGATGGTCAAACTCCTGTAGTGAATTGGGATGGGTTGGGAGTCTAAAATTTGGAATAAATAGGCCACTTGACTGTTACTAATCAGAGATGATTAACCTCAGGGAATGTTTTTTCTTTTGAAATTGTGACTGCAACTGCTGAGTTCATTTTGGATGAAAGCAAGTAGGTCTCCAGTTAAGGACATAGCCTTCAAGGGAAGGTGAATAACTAGACAAACATTCATAATGTACAGTCAATTGTGCAGCAGTCTTTAGAAAAATCAGGCCCCAAGTGTCTAATTAAAACAGTCTATGAAAGCCCCCTAGCTCAGAGTACATGGAATTCTATGAAAGAAATCCAAACTAGTTATCAAAGTATTCAGCCACTACTAGACACTTGCTATAAATCATAAATTATTAACAGCTGCCTTAGGCATTGCTTTTAGTGATAGCACCCAAGCAGAAATCAAACTTCAGTATTTTTAGAAATGTTCTTTCTATTTGTTTTATAACGACCCTAAAGTATTTCAGTTCAGTGTTCTCTACAGAAATCTTGCAAAATGCTGGGGTCAGGGTGGAGTTGCTTTTTAAAGGTTGAATAGGTTTTGGTGATTGTGGGAGGCATTGGCCTGAGGTCCCTAAATATGCAGTTTATTTATCCACAGATGAGGCACAGTACAAGCATACAAGTGCAAGCTTCACCATTGTGCTGTACCAATGTGACTCCTCCTTGACTGACAAGCATTGCCTCTAGGTGTGAGAGGGTAGTTTGATCTCAGTGTCTTTTCAGTCTGTGTCTTCCCCTTGGCAGGTAACAGAGGTGTCAATTAGTGCCAGTTGGGATTGTGTTTTTTGCCATGTGGGATGTCATTTGGCCTAGCAGCTAGACTGAGACCACCATCTCCTTTCATGTAGACCACTAACCAGACTTTTGGCTGCTACCAGTGTGAGTCAGCTTTGTACTGATGACTTAGAGGTGAAAAGTTCTGTTTCCTGTCACTAATTTCCTGGCCATACAGATCCCCTCAAATTTTGTTTTAATCAGAAGTGACTAAATCTTGCCTCTGCCTCCTGCTGAGAAAGCATGCATCATCTTGTCTGATAATTTAGATCAGAGTGAAGGCAATACAGCTCATCATTCATACATGAGATCTGGAGAATCAAAGTTGAAACCTGGGAAGTTCCAGGGCCACAAGACATAGCATACATGGGCAGTGGATATTATTGGCCAGGGGAGGCTAAGCCTCCCCAAACGGGATGCTGTGTACCTCCCTTTGGAGGCATGCCACCAGCCTGCCACCTTTGAAGTGCCACCACTGAAAGGGCACCCAAGCCATAGCCCCACCCATGCTCTGCCCCGAGGCCCCACTCCAGCATTCCATTCTTCCCCCATGGCCCTGCCCATGCTGCTCCTCTTCCCTCCTCCAGTCCGCCTCTTCCCCCAAGGCTCCTGCTGATCATGCTTCTCCGCCCCTTTCCCCCACCTGCCTCTCATGCTTCTCCTCCACTTCCACTGCAGCCCCCTCTACCCACCTCTCACACCTCTTCATCATCTCCCCCATGGCCTCCTCCCTTCACTGCTCATACCCTTCAGCTCCTAAAAGGTAGAGAGGAGTGGGTGGTGGGCAGGGAGACCCTTCAGGAGAGGGGGCAGAGAGGCATGGGTGACAGGGCCTCCAGGGAGAGGCAGAGAGGCACAAGTAGTGGGTGGGGGGCCTTAAGGGAGGGGTCAAGTGGTGGGTGCCTGGGGTGGAATGGGGGCGGAGTGTGGGCAGGGTCTTGGGGAGAGAAGGCCAAGTGGGGCAGGCCTCAGTGCGGAGCAGGGGACAGGGTCATGGTCCGTCTGTTAATGCCCTCCCCCCCCCTTCTAGGGAGCTTCCAGCGCTCAGGCCCAGCCTCCCCAAATGCAGGACTCACACGCCACCCATGATAACATGCCTATATTTGCATCTACACAATTATCCCAACTATTTAAAGCAATTAGATGAATGTTTGTTAATCAATATTTATGTATCTAAAGGCACATTTAAATATTAAATCCCTCAGTTTGCTTACATGACACAGAAATTGTGCACAAAATTTAGGTAGTTGGACCTCTCTCCTGTGTCATTCAAAGATGTCTCCTCAGTCCTGTTCGGGGCCTGTACAGCTGGAGGACAGGGTTGGGGGGGGGGCGCAAGGCTGGGGGCGGTACAGCTGCGCTGGAGGAGCTGCTGGCATGAGGCTTGGTTGCCAGCGTGTCTGAAAAAAAATATTCTCTGCTGTCAGAGAGAGCTGGTTTGAAGGTCTTCTGCTGGCAATTCCCAAAGCAGGTGTGACCGTGACTGGCCAGGCTCACCAACAGAAATTCTGGGCCCCAGGGTCAGGACCATCTATAGATGTATGTGACATTCCCCTCTGGTGTTATCTGGACTGGTGATCTGCTAGGTCACTTCAATCCTCGACTCTGGGATCTAGCCTTACCCTGCGCTGCTGTTAGAACCCCCACTCCTGGGCTGTTAACACACAGCCTCTGGCATATAAGCTGCTCCTTGGATTGTGCAACCAAATGACACTAGCCAATATCTCCGGTCCCAGACACAACCCTAGGAACCTCCATCTTGCATTGTCCAGTTATGCCTGCTGGACATTGCAAGCTTATATGAGTTTGTCAATTTAATAAAGAAATTGATATGCACCAGGCTTGTTATCCCAAGGGAAGTCTCTGACACACTTCAACCAAACACACTGCTTCAGGTAGAATAAACAAACAAGTTTATTAACAAAGATAGATTTGTAAGTGATTATAAGTCAAAGCATAACAAGTCAGATTTGGTCAAATGAAATAAAAGCAAAACGCATTCTAAGCTGATCTTAACACTTTCAATGCCCTTACAAACTTAGATGCTTCTCACCACAGGCTGGCTATATGCCCTTCAGCAGGCTCTCCCCTTTGATCAGCGCTTCAGTCACTGGCTGTGGTGATGTCTGTAGATGGAGGTGGAAGGGAGTGGAAGTGCATGGCAAATGTCTCTCACTTTGATCGTGTCCTTTCTTTCCTCTTACCTTTGCCCCCCACTTCAGAGTCAGGTAAGCATTACCTCATTGCAGTGCCAAACTGACCAAAGGAAGGGGGGGTGACTCATTTGAGAGTCCAATATATCCTTTGTTGTTGCCTAGGCCAGAGTCCTTTGTTCCTGTGAGGCTTGGTTTGTCCCATGCGTGCCCTGATGAGGTGTGAACTGCCCCTCTGCTTCTGAGAGAATTTTTGCCTGGGCTTGCTTTAAGCCATGAAGACACATTTTCAGACTCCTAACTATATACATGAAATTACAACCTATAACATTACTATAGCAACATTTACTATAACATTACCATAACAACAATGCTCAGTACATCATGAGCCTTCCGAAGAAACCCAACATGAAAATTTTTGCATTAGATGCCACACAATCCTATTATAAGGATGAACATGGGGTGTAGGGTGTTCCCACGAGATACAGAATGTCACGGGGGCACGGCTTGGGGTGGAAGTGATGAATACGTCACTTCCGGGACCACCCATGCTGGCCTCCAGGGTCCTCCAAAGCGCAGGGCCCAGAGTGGTCTCACGCGCCTAGGTGCCTGTGACCCGCCCGGGCTATTTAAAAGGGCATGGGGCCCTTTTAAATTGCCTGGGTCCCTGGGCAATTGCACCCTTTTGCCTGCCCCATCGTCAGGCCTGCAACTGGCTATTGTTTCAGAGAGTAACAGCTGTGCCATGTCCACCCACTGGAAGTGCTCCCCACCCTGCCCAGGTAACGTGGGATAGATCATGGGGAACAGAGGGGGGAGAGCATGGGGCTCTAGGCTGGGGGTGGAATAGGGTCATGAGAGGACTCATGTGGGGGGGAGGTCACGTGGGAAGGTCTTGTGCCCCCCCCCCACCCTTTAGCTGGTGCAGCATACAGGTAAAAAATTAATTCTACTTGCACCACTGCCTACACTGAAAGACTTCTCCTTTTACTCAACATGTAAATTCTGAGCTGGATTCCCCAAGTTCTACTCTACATCAGTAAATTGTCAAAACATCATATTACATTGCTATATAATTATGAAGTTTCATAATGTAAAATACTTTCAGTTGTGCAACTGTATGGACACAAACTAAAATCTCTAAAGAGATTTGAGGAGCCTTCTATTTATTTCAAAATTTTAGTGCTTTACTCTTACTTGTGGTAAGAATCTCTTATATATATGTTTGTACAGTTTTCCTTGAAAGACAGAATGGCAGTTTACACCCTCATATTCTATTCTTTGTCTGAAGTCATACCCTTAATATATTTTGATGGTTTTGTTTTAATATTGTGTCAGGTAAATTATTACATTTGCATTCTCTTATTTCATTAAATGATAATTACATTTCTAATATATACATCTACCTGGTTAGTAAACCAAGTTCAATGGGGTTTCATACTCTTAGTATTGAAGCCATTTCTCTTCATCTTTATCATCACTTCCACACACACACACACACACATTAATGATGAATTGTCAAGTGTTTGCCTCTTCTCCAAAGAAGAGGCATAGCTCAAATAATGAGTCCGATGCTGAAGTCCTTGGTCAAAAAACACCCTTTCATTAACTTGCCCAAGGATGGCAGAAATAGATCTACAAAACCCAATATATTAAGTTGATTAGTTATAATAGATTAAAAAGTACAGCAAGGTCCTGGAATCATCATGTGAGACTAAAATGGCCCAGATGAGCAATGACTGCTCTAATGTAATGATTATGCTTCATCAGAAAACCCAAATCTTTTTGCCAATAAAACTCTGCCATATCTTTTTGTTTTAGAAAACACTACAAAAACCATGAAAATAATGGTTGCTATTTATGAACTTTACTTTATCACAACAGTGAATTCCAACATTTAGCCTCTCTTTAAAGGTACAGCTACAAAGTGCTGTATTATTTGTAGGTAACTGAGTACAAATACTTGTGACTTGGCATATAATGATTTTGGACATGGGTCATTTGCGCTGGAACCACAGAATAGCATAAGAGAGAGTCAGCAGTAATTTCAATGAAAACCTTTTGAGTTCTATGTGCACTTTTGTTACTTAGCAAAGAAGACTGTTTTCATACTGAATATCTATGCAGCATCACATAGGGTGAAACCCTGTGTTTTCCTCAAACTTTTCTGTTTTCCAGAGAATTTTCTTTCTCTCTGCTTGTTTATGTTTCTTCAGCTACTTTGGAAACAAAATACATAAAGCATTCTTTTGACAACATGAAAAAAATTGTTGACAGTCTCTGGTGATTTTCTTAAAACAAATGATATGTAGCTTGGTTTCCTAGATGTTATAAAATTCTGTGGATCTGGGCCAGTTTAGTACAATCCATATGCAGATTACACACAAACTGATAAGAATCACTGGGTGAACAGTTCTTCGCTGACATAGTGTAAATGTTTGCAGCTGTCTTTAATAATAGCACCTAAATGCATCCAACGCATGTGATTTGGTTAATAGTTTATTTTACATGCATATTGTTTTTCAGTTGGTACTAATCTGACATTTTTAGATGTGTGAGAATCGCCAGTAGAAGATACAACTCTATTCAAGCACCTCACTCCCATTCCCATGACGAGATTCTAGCCACTTGTACCTCTGCCCTGTTCTTTCTATTTCTTAAAAAATAAAAGTAACCTTTATTCTCCAATTCTAAGTCTACTTTTTTGGAGGGGGGGGGGGGCAACTGACAGTCACAGTTAAAGGGATACCATTTAGCAGTCTCACACCAGGGTGATGGGCTCTGTATAAGAATCTTAAATAGTTAAATGTGTGAGCATGGTGTCTGCATGATGCTCCTAGGATCAGTCGTGTGTCCAGTGTATATATTGAGTTATTAGGTTCATGGTGGAGAAAAATATATTTGTGTATCATTGTTTTGAAAAAAAAAAAGTTAAAGTTACATTTGCACTTTCATTTTAAGCTGATTTTCACATGCACATAACTTCCTTTTGGCTTTTTGTTATGTGAGAATGTGTGTTGCAGGGCGGGGTGGGGGAGGGGTTTGCAACTGTGTGTGCATACAAAACTCAGATGAAATGCTTTGATTTGCTAGTCCTCCCTGAAGACTAGTCTCCAGGCTACATATGAAATATCTCCTTTAAAATAATGGTATGTTATATAACAATACTATATGGTGATTGTTTTCTTTAGTAGATCATACCGATCTTTTAAAAATTAAAGTAATCACAAACTATTTTACAGATGGAGAAACTGAAGCAAAGAAAGATTGTGGCTTGCCCACAGTGGCTTAATGATAGATCTGGGAGCAGAACCCAGATTTCTTGATTCCTGTGTTCTATCAGCTAGACCACACTGCCTCCAAATATGAAAATTTGTTTTTTCACAAAATTTCCAGTTAGTCTAAAGTTGTGCTATTTGCAGCACTGTGGAAGAAGGTACAGTAAATACATTAGATAAGAATCTAATAGCTGGGTTGGAGTGATGGCTTTGTGCTGCTATTTCAGAGTGCAATTTGATAGTTTTGTATGCGTTCAACTATGATACTGTGGTAGACAGTGAAATCTATAGAAAGATTTGTGCTTTAGTCTTTTTTATAAGAAAAAAAAGAGAGGAAATTAAATACAGGAACACTCATTAATGTAACATTAAAGTTATAATTTTAATTACTAGTTACATTGTTAAGTTTGTGCCTTAAAATAGGTGCATTATGGGAAAGTTGACGTCACTATAATAAACTTCATATTTTCAGCTTCTTGTCATAAGGCGTTTACAATCTACACAATATAGATTGTGGTCTGTCCTTCATTTATGGTGGCAGATAAAATTCTTCCACTGTTCTTGCTGAACAGTGAGGAATTGAGGGGCAGCACTCAGAAGCATGGGCTTCAATAGGAAATGGGAAACATTGCTGTTTGGTTTAGATTTGAGTTATAAAGTATAAATATGCATAGTGCCTTGAGAAGTTAAAACTACTTCAAACCAAACTTTGACAAAAGGCCTTTGTGTGTTTTCACAAGAGCATCACAAGTCAAAAGAAGCACCATGAATGCTATTTGAAACCTTATTACAGCTCACCATTTCCCCTTTAATGTCTTTGAACATCATGGGAAAAAAACATAGTGTCACTACATGTATGTGGGCTGCATAGTTTTTTATCCAACTAATTAGTTTATGATGGAAGCCAATGTTCATGTGTTTAAACCCCAGCCGACACTTGAGCTAGCTGGATAGAAACTGGCTTGATTAAACAGTGTAATGAATTCCAAGATTTTGAATCATATAAGCCAGGAAATAATTACAGGCATGATCCAGCTCCAATTAAAGTAAATAGAAAGTCTCCCAAGGATTCCAGTGGGAGTTGGTTCCGGCCCTGAATTAGGTTCTGCTGGCTTCATTAAAGATTCATCTCTTAACTGATAATATGGGAGCACTTACAAGAATCCAATTCTTGAAATTTTAAATTGTAAACTCCTCATAGCAGGGACTGCGTTTTTACTCCCTGTAAAGCACCATATGCAGCAATGGTTCTCTTTGCAAAAGTAAATAATAATAATAATGATAATGTCTTAAGTATGGTTAAGTGACTAAAGTAACTCACAATTGCACATTGTCAGTTAGGTGCAGTGTCTGCAAACTATTGCTTACTAATATATATTTTCTCATCTCTGTGTGGGTGAAATTCACACTTGGTTAGTGGGCCAGGACAAGGCCTGTGCACTATTCAAGTCCCATTTAAATGTTATTTTGACTGATTGATACACCTTTATGGGAATATGTTTTGTGGAGGAACAACATTAACACTATCTTTCACAACTTTTCTGTTTGCAACTGCATCTGATGTAAGTGAGCTATGGCAATATTCCATATTGCTATTAGAATCCAGTTCCTATAAAATCAATGGAGGGATTTCCATGGTCTTCAGTGGGGGGTGAATTGGGCCTTAATTGCTTTTTGATGTATTCTGTTGTATGACTTTAGATAATAAATTACATTTAAAAACACTCACACTATATTTCAGAAAATAATCTCTTAAATACCATCTCAGAAACATGCTAATCTAAGGGCACCACCCATCAAGAGCTTATCTGATCTGTCCTGTGCACAGCAGGCTAGCCGAGTATGTGAAGCACAAGTCACTGTGCTTAAGCAAAATTTTCACTCAGACTACATGAGGTGCTACAAACCGAGAGTCCTGAGAGCTTAAGGTACTGAATCAACACTGAATTGATGGTCCTATAAGAGTATCGTATTGGACTTCATAAATATTATAGCTTTTCTTTCAGACACAGTGAAATTTGCATTACCACTAAGAAGTCTTGACTATCCGAGGTCAAGTCTCAGCAGTGTAGGCAGCAACTTCAGCAATATACCACCTTTCCTCCTCTCCCTCCCAGGGGAATGTAGGCCCAGTACTGATTCAAAAGGAAGAGTTCTGCTTTCTGAATTACTTATAGAACTTCCTGTAGCATACCTGAAGGTGTCTCCTATCCAAATACCAATCTCATTCTTGGAGATCTCCTAACCAAGTGCTGGAGAGCATACATCTCAGACTACTTGATATGGCTGCAGCTCAGAATGAGCTCCAGTCAAAATCACCCTGGAAGCATTTCGTCTTGTGAACTTTCCTTTCATTGAAACCTTTTCAAAACAAAATAACATAATGATCTCCTCAAGACAGTATCATAAGTGTTCAGACACTTATTACAACAGTTGAGGAATGGACTATGTTTTTAAAACATTAGTATTAGAACGTTCAATAGCAAACAGTCATCCCTACTCCATTTTATAAAACATCCATGAGAATAGGTGCTATCGACTCCTGTTAAGCTTAACCTTTACTGCAATTATATAAATTGTCTGTTTCAGAAAGGAGAAAGTTTATCACAGGCAGCAGGGGTAGAGAAAACAGTAAATGGGCACTACACATAAGAATAATTATGCCAAGAATAGACTTCAAATTGAAGATTCAGCCTTCTTAATTAAAGGGAGCTAGTCAGTACTAACAGCTAACATTGTCCCTGAGCAAAGTTCAAGGAAAGGATTTAGCGAGCAATAGGACACTAGGAAGGCAAGGTTCATTATAGTGGTGCCATTTGTGAGAACACCACTGTGAAAGTATCAGTGGTAGAACTGCAGGGCATTAGAAAAATATGGCTGCAGAGAATGTAGTTATTCTTCATTTATAATTTGTTTCTGATATGAGCCAGGATAGTATACAGAAGTAAAGCAGACTGCATCCCAGAAATCTCTGAAGTTATGGACTGAGAGACGTGTAGCCCTGCTTGTGGGGAGAGATAGCTCAGTGATTTGAGCATTGGCCTGCTAAACCCAGGGTTGAGAGTTCAATCTTTGAGGGGGCCACCTAGGGATCTGGGGCAAAATCAGTACTTGGTCCTGCTAGTGAAGGCAGGAGGCTGGACTTGATGACCTTTCAAGGTCCCTTCCAGTTCTAGGAGATAGGATATCTCCTTTAATTTAATTTATAAAATTTGCCCTATCACCTGTTCTACAACAGGAACAATCTGTCTGCCAGGCGTACCATTAAAATATGATAAATTAGGGCTGCAAGTAGCCTTTCCCCAACTTACATGCGTCTGACGAAGTGAGTATTCACCCATGAAAGCTTATGCTCCAATACATCTGTTAGTCTTAAAGGTGCCACAGGACTCTTGCTTTTTACAGATCCAGACTAACACGGCTACCCCTCTGATACTTTTCCCCAACTTATGACTCCTTTCATTGAGGACAGGCACAATGATCATCTTTATTGGATCATGCAAGCTACCCCAGAAAGACAGAAGAGACAAAACTATACCCCCTGCACCCGTTATCTGAGCTGGCTAGCTGGTGAGGGGACAATGTACTGCACCTCTTTAAAAGGGCACTCCCCCTTGAGCATGAGGGAACAATGAAAGTCATTCTTGCTTTCCTGATGCACAATAACACCAAGAGTTTACACACATACACACACACACGCCCAATTCTGTGGCATTGTGCACAGTGAATAAAATTAATCCGTGCCTAATTGGTCCAATGAAGTCAATATTTCTAAGCATAAAAAAGTACTATGTATATGTAAGGTATGATTAGAAATATCTTGGACCAAATCCTGACAGCCTTCCTCATTTTTTACTCAGTCAATGAGAATCCTGCTGGAGTGAATACTTTGAAATTTGGTCCATTATTGGTAACTACACCTCTGTAGTGCACATGCTGACCTTTCATCTGAGGTTTTATAGTGGGAGAAGAGTTTCATTGGAAAACATTGTAATCCCCAATCCACAAATGTCATAAAAGTGGGTTTGTTAGCTGAGTTCTCTCTTTAGAGGGGACATCTTCAGAACCTTCCCAAATTTTGCCCAAAGCATATCAATCTAAAGGTTAATGAATCATGGTACCAGTAGTTCTTTACTTTGAATCTCAGTGGCTCTTTATCTCTTACAAAAATGGCTCTGAGCTTTTCCTCTCAAATATAATTAAGTTTTCTAATTAAAATTTGGGGTATGAAGGGGACATGTAGGGTAAACAGTATATGTTTACTATTCACAAGAAGTATCTGTTGCTAATGCACTATACTCCTTATCTATCATTTTGAAAGATCAAATGAAGCACTTGGGTTACAGGTCTGTTTGACTAAGCAAGGTCAAATGACTCTTGTTTCTGTGCTTTCACCTTACAGCTCTCAAATAAATGTGAAAAATTAGGTGCTGACAGAGGTCAGTCTTACCAAAAGCATAATTTGAAGTCCTGCAAAATTACCTACATTGGAACAGTAAAGGTGCTCCTGCTAAAGATGAGCCATAGTAAAAATGAACAACAATACATATTTTGTTACAACTACCCATTTGGAATTGTACCTGTATTTGGCTCACAGGGTTTTATATACAGTGACAAAGAGTATCCAAAGAATGGAATCAATTATATTCAGATTGAATTAAGCACATTTTTTCTTTCCCCAACAATGTACAATACTGTAGGAATTCCATTGCACGTCTTTTATATTTTTAACCTTAATGAAAAATAATATTGAGAAATATTATTTGTTAAACCCCCATCTAGGGCCTTACCTGGCAAACTTTCTCATGTGAGTAATTCAAGTGAGTGATCCCATTGACTCCAGTGGGACTATTCATGTGAGTAAGGACTGCTCTTTTAAATTTAGCTATGCTTAGTAAACATACCAAACAAGTGATTAACATAATGGAAATAATCCCCAGATATTTAAAGTAAAGGAACTGAAAGGTGTTGAGTGAGGGGGGAAAGGAACCTTTAATATGAAGCAAAGACAAATAGGGGCAAATTTAGATAGACCACCTCCTATACAAAGGAATGGCTTGCTTCTTTTAACCATTTCCATAACATTTCTATAACCATCGTTTCCCATCATTTGTATTGTGGTAGTAGTCTTTACCATAGCCCATAAAGTCACTGCTAGGAGAATTAACATTCAAAAACCATTGACCATGATTTATGTGTATGTATACTAGAGGCAAGGTTAGTAGCATTGTCTAGTATTAAGGTTGCCTGAGCCTTCCCATTACAAGTATTAGCAACCAGATCATGGCCAGTCAGGTCTACTGGTCAGAGTTGCAGCAGCCAGATACCAGGAACAGCACCAAGGATCAGAGCCAGAGTCAGGAACCGAGCAGGGCTGGAGAAGACTAGATTGGAGCTGGAACAAGGAGCAGGTCTGGATCAAGGCAGGCACAAGCATGGTCTCATCCGCTGTGTGTATAAGCATTGAACAGCCAGCAACCTGCTGTTACTAATTGGGCTAATGAGCATGCTTGGTAGTTCCTCCCAGCAAGCCGGTAGTTCTGCTGTAGCTCACCTGTGTTTGTTAGTGTGCCTGAATATTGAGCTAGCTAGTCCCAAGATCAGCTGCAGGCCTTTGTTCCTGACAGAACTTCCCTCCCCTTTGAAGGGCTTCTTTTAGATGACACCAGGCTTTGCTTCTCAGAATGAGCTCATTGGAAGTTTCACAGCAGGTCTGGCACATGGATACTCTCCTCCAGTTCCCAGGTTTGGTCATCTGGACCAAAGCCTTCCCAGTTCAGCGGGTATTGGAGTTTTCCCTGAACTCACCAGGAATCAAGGATTTGCTGAACCAGGTATTCCTCTCATATTTGGATGGTTATAGGTGATGCTGGATGGTTGGAATGAGCTGGTAATGGGTTCTCTGTGCATGTTTTTAGGAGGAAGACATAGAATACTGGATGAATTTTCAGCAACTCTGGTAGCTTTCAACATACATGTTACTGGGTTGATTTATTGCAGGTAGGAAATGGGACCAAGTATAGGTGATCCAACTTGGCTGATGGATAGACTGATTTGAGGTTCCAGATTGATAACTGACCTTGTCCCTTACGGAGAACTCCTGGATGGCCTGCTGCCCGAGATCAGCATAGTGTTTATATGGTCCTTTAGCAGCCTTTAAATATTTCCCAAGTTCTTGTTGCACTTGGTATAGGATGGAACCAGATCCACCACTGCAGGTACTGGAGAACCTTTGGGCATGGTTGAGTAAAAGCATGTGTGGAAGCCATAGTTGGCACAGAATGGTCTCTGTGTGGAGGTATGAGTTGAATTATTGTAGGCAAACTTGGCATAGAGTAGCAGAGAGACCCAGATATTGTGCCAGGATCTGATTGACCTGGTCCATTAATGTTCATCAGTCTGCCTGGAGATTGAGCTAACTAGTTCCAGGCTCAGCTGCAGGCCTTCATTGCTGAGAATAAGATCCTTTTTCAGGTGCGTTTATCTTTTCCAATTGTAACCATTTGGGCCAAAATTATCCATGTCATTTGTCTGTGGTATTGCCAGCTCTTGCGATTTTTTTTCCCCATGAGTGATGGGATTTCAAATGGTACTGGAGCTTGTCTTATGATGACATGAGAAGCTCCAGACCCCTTGTGAAGTTCATCCCTGCCAGAAGCCAGTAGAGTCTCTCCACTCTGCTCGCCATTCTCATAGGAGGGGAGCAGTGTGCAAAGAGCACAGCAGCTTAGCATAGATCCTCTCATTCCTCCCCCTGCCCTCCTCTGAGAACCTTGGACAGGACAGGACCTCTGCTCCTCCCTCCCGCAGCACCCAGCCTGGGAAGGGGCAGAGGAGGGCAAAGATCCCCTGCAGCTGATCTCCTGCCAGCCTGGGAAATGGGATAGGGGACCCCACTGCAGCCCCCCAGGTCTGGGGAGGGTGAAGAATCCTAAGGGGAGCAGAGGTAAAGCTGGCAGGTCTGAACTATGGCCTGGGGATTACAGGGGGGACTGAAATGAGGATAGTGGGGGCTGTGAGGTGGGGCAGCTGTATTGATGGTGGGTTCTGAGCACGTAGGATGAGTGCTGGTAGGGTGAACTGATTTGGTGGTGATGATGGGGGCTGGTGGACTGAACTGAGGGGGGCTGAATTGAGGGAGGTTAGGTGGGGACAGAACTAATGGGTTGGGGGACAGGATTAATTGCTGGGCAATTGTCTTTGTAGTGTGTAATTCTATGGATAGATATAGACATGATACAAAAATTACTCAAGATAGTTTAGTCCCAGGGAGACTGCAAAGAGCTACAAAAGGATCTCTCAAAACCGGGTGACTGGGTAACAAAATGGCAGATCAATCATAGAATATCAGGGTTGGAAGGGACCTCAAGAGGTCATCTAGTCCAACCCCCGAATCAATAAAATTCGATATTGATAAATGCAAAGTAATGCACTTTAGAAAACATCCCATCTATACATATAAAATGCTGGGTCTGTTACCACTCAAGAAAGAGATCGTGGAGTCATCGTGGATAGTTCTCTGAAAACATGCACACAATGTGCAGTGGCAGTCAAATAGAATGTTGGGAATCATTAAGAAAGGGATAAGAACATAAGAATAGCCATACTGGGTCAGACCAAAGGTCCATCTAGCCCAATATCCTGTCTTCCAACAGTGGCCAGGTGCCCCAGAGGGAATGAACACAACAGGTAATCAAGTGATCCATCCCCTTGTCACTCATTTCTTGCTTCTGGCAAACAGATGCTAGGGACACCATTCCTGCCCATCGTGGCAAACATCCATTGAATTTATCTAGTTCTTTTTTGAGCCCTATTATAGATAATAGACAGAAAATATATTGCCTCTATATAAATCCATAGTATGCCCATATCTTGAATACTGCATGAAGATGTGATCGCCCCATCTCAAAAAAGATGTATTGGAATTGGAAAGGGTTCAGAAAAAGGCAACAAAAATGATTAGCGGTATGGAACAGCGCTTGTATAAGGAGATATTAATAATAATTAAAGCTTGGAAAGACAACAACTCAGGGGGGGACATGATAGAGGTTTATAAAATCATGACTGGTGAGAAAGTAAATAAGGAAGTGCTATTTACTCCTTCTCATAACACAAGAACTAGGGGTAACCAAATGAAATTAATAGACAGGAGGTTTAAAACAAAAGGAAGTATTTCTTCACACAGCACAGTCAACCTGTGGAACTTTTTTTGCCAGAGGATGTTGTGAAGGCCAAAACTATAACAGGGTTCAAAAAAAGAACTAGATAAATTCATGGAGGAGGATAGTCCATCAAGGCTATTAGCCAGGATGGGTAGGGATAGTGTCCCTAGCCTCTGTTTGCCAGAATCTGAGAATCAGCGACAGGGAATGGATCACTTAATGATTACCTGTTCATTCCCTCTGGGGAATGCTGCCTTTATACCTCAGACCTAGCATTGGCTGCTGTCGGCAGACAGGATACTGGCCTAGATGGACCTTTGGTCTGACCTAGCATGGCGGTTCTTATAGTCTTATGTTCATCTAGTGCAGTGTGTGTATATATGTATACAGTGGACCTAGAACATAACATAAGTAGCATGGTTCAGTCTGAAGACTTTTTCAGGCCTGAAAACATCAGCCATCACTGAATTAAAGTGCCAATCCACATAATCCATATAATTCCTAAAGCTAGTAAAAAATAGTTTGTGAATAGTTGTAAATAAAGTAATAAATTTGGTTTGTGGGGTCATACTATTTGTTATTTACAAACATTAAAATATGTACTGTGACTGGCTGAACAAAGAAATGGGCTATAAACCAGGGAGAGGGAATTTAATTGTTTTTTTTATTTGTTTTTCCACAAATCATTATCCATCGGACAAGTCATACTGGAAGCTTTTTATTCATGATTCTTGAATCACCTGAATGAATAATGAATACCACATAGACAAAGCCAACAGTTCACAAACAGCCAATAGACCAAAAAAAAATTCCTTGAAATCATTTGATAGATGCGTATGAACAACATATACAATCACATACATGGGACTCGGTTTATGAAGGTGTCACCAAAAAAAGAGTAATTTGTAATGTTTATAATACAAAATTAACTGTTGGTCAGCTCTAATGATTCTTACTTTTTCAACAGTAAGGAATGACTGTTTTCTCAGTTTAAAAGAGTCTGGATTTTTACAGAATGCAAACACTGAAGAAACTGGAGGAGAGAGGAAGAGAGTAGAATCACAAGAAGGAATGCCAAATGCATATATTGAAAAATATACAAGATTAAATTGCAAACCATAAATTGCAGCTCATGTTTTAGCTCTGAAATACATACTGCTCTCATTCCATTTAGTTCAAAAATCAATTAAAATGACTCCATAATGTTTCAAATCTAATTTTTGTGATTGTTTGACTATCATACATATGGTATGTATCCAGTGATCAATATTTCCCGAGAAAGATATCTTTCCAGTGCTACAGACAATTCATAAAGCAGCTGTGATCAAGATGTGTTTTAGGCTTCTTTGTGTGTTTGATTATTTAATTATTCTACAATACTTATTGCTTAAAAATTAGTCAAAGTACATTTGGTGTTAATCTTGCCTTGTGTGTTAATTTATTATTTTTCTCCAAATCAGTGTATTAACAGGCAGCATTTGAAAAACCTCTCAGCTTAATAGTAACTGACCCCTTTGTACAGTGCTCAGCAGTAAGAAATTTAGTGCTCACTTCCTTGAGATCTTGATGGGTTTCATAATCCAAGGTGGGAGAACTCTTCCTTTACTCATCATGCTGCCACTTCTGATACACTGAAAGCAGCCGATTTGCTCCATTCTTGGTGCTGCTGTACACTGTCATGTAAACCTCAGGATCTTTAAATACCACAGTGAGGAAAATTTCAATGGGGAAGAGTCACAAAAAGACTTAAGCACCTGAGTCCAATATCTAGGTACCAATGAAATCCTCAAAACCCGCTGCTCAGCTGCTGCCTAACTCTGCAAGCACCTAAGTTTCTGCCAGCGAGTGTGAGCACAGTCACCTCACTCTAGGTGCTTGGGCACCTAGGTCACACTTAAACCCCAGGGAAATCCTTAAATTTCTTAATCCTATTTTGCCCACAGAGCCTGATCTGGGAGGTGTGTTCAAAGCACACAAACCGTCTAGAGGAAGAGGTAGTGTCCCCTCCCCATAACATTTTTAGGCCAGTGGTTTTAGGCCAGGGTGTGGAAGACTGAGGTTCAATTCCCCCTCTGCCTGATGTAGAGAGGGGATTTGAACTTGGGTATCCCATGTTCCAGGAGAGTGTTCTAACCCCGGCCTAAAAGTTATAAAGGGGGGGGGGCACCCCACTGCCTCTTCATCCCTTTCTTGCAAAAAAGTGTTTAGGTGCATAACTCCAGAAGGGGTTCATGGCTGAGAATCCCGAGTGGAGACAGGTGCCTCCCTTTGACCCGGAGTTAGGCAACCAAGTTTCTTTGAAGGTTGTACCCCTCTCCTTAGGATTTCCAACTGGCTAGCTTAGGCGGCTCCCCATTCTATATGTGAGCTTTTGTGGATCCCATTTTTAATGTGTCTAATGCTTCCCATGCATTGTATAGGAAGCCTAGGCATCAAAGTCAGGACTGTGGATTCCACTGGGTGGCAAGGTGCTTGAAAGTTAGGCATTAAATCACTGAGCATCACAGCATACTTTTATGCAGGAATAAGACCCCCATGGCATGACTGCGGCTGCAGGACTAAAAATTGCTGTCTAGACATTTGGGTTCAGGCTGGAGACCAAGCTCTGGGACCCTCCACCCTAATAGGGTCCCAGAGAATGGTCTCCAGCCTGAGTCCAAACCTCTGCACAGCAGTTTTTCAGCCCTAGAGCCCAAGCCTTATGAGCCCGAGACAGCTGATTCAACAGGTTTTTTTAATCCCATATAGACATACTCACAGTGTCTAATTCCATTTGTGTATCTAGCCCAACCTCCCTCCTCTACTATTTTAGAAGTGCATTCAACTTCCAACCCGGTAACTAGAAGAAAAGTATCTTGTTAGGCTGGTGCGGGAGGATTATTAATACACTCAGTGTAAGTACATACCTCACTTGCATTACATGGAACAGATTTTTGCCTGGAACAAGTGGCTAAATCTCACTTTTGAAATCAGTTATTGGCCAAACTTAGCTTTGAGGTTTATATGTAATTTCCACATAATTTTTGTATTAATGCAGATCTGGTTCTTAAATTGTACTTCATAATGTTCAGTAGCATAATTTTTAGTTCTTATATGACTAAAACACTTGTCTCATGCTCTAAACTATTACCTCTATGTCATTTTAAAAAATGAAATACTATAATTTTATATACATCTCCTGCCTATTTTTAATATTTATTCCTTTTGTTTCTGGATATAAATAAAGATAGAAAACTATCAAACATGAATGACCTGATTCTGATCTCACAGCTGTTTAACTCCTTTGACATCAGTGGAGTTGCTGCTGAGTTACACCAGTGTGAGATCATATTAAAGCTGAAAGAGTGGCCTGAACATAACTACTCTGGGCTCGCTCTTACTAGAAAATGTTATCGCGCTTGAACATGATTGTGAAAAGTCAAGTTAGCTGACACAAAGCTGACGGACTAGGAGGATGAATCATGGTGAGCATAACATCAGCTAACTTGACCTTTTGTAATGTGTTGAAACAAGATAATATTTTCTAGGCAAGTCTTTTAGGAGAAAAATGCATGGCAGTGCAGAGGACTCACACTATGTTAAGCACCACCTAAGCCTTACTTAAGCCTTAGGACCCAGTTTAGTAAAGTTGTTAAACATGTGCTTAAATGCTTTATTAAATCAAGGTGTGAATGATGCATGCAGCCTTGTACAGATCCTCTACACTAGGGTAAATCTCACTTTAAGGAAGTACTCTGTGTATAGTTCCTAGCTTGGTAGACATACACATGCTAGCTCTGCTCAAGATAGTATCTAAAAATAGCAGTGTGGCTACAGTGGTACAGGCAACAGCTCGGGCTAGGCACCCAAATATGCACCAAAGGGCTCAGGCAGGATTGCAGTCAGGGAGCTGGCCAAAGCCCATGCTCCTGCAGCCACACTGCTATTTTTAAACACTAGCTTGAGCAGAGCTAGAGCATGTACATCTGTCTGAGCTGGCAATTATACCTCCCAGAGATAGAGAAGTTAATACTTATTTAAATACTTTCCAGTTTTTTATATGGTCACATAAAAAATGCATCTGACATTTCTTCACAAATGGTTCCATTCCAACATATTTGGACTTGTTTTCTTCAGAACAGGACTGAAGAATCTAAGATTCCTTGGTACTTTAGATACAGTGACATAAATGGGAAACAACATTTATTTTCCTATCAGTGCTACACACTCTTTCCACTTAATAGATGAAGAATCATCAGAAATGCTATACTTTTTTCAATGCAGATGCAAAATTGTCGCTTATGAAAATATATAGCAGTTGGAGGATTCCTTTAAGGAGAATTTATAATCAAATGGAAATTTATTAGAACTGTAAAAAATGATAAAAAAGAAAACTGCAGTGAAGATGGAAGTTGACGAGATTATTTTGGAAAAGAGTTAAATTTTTAGCAGCAAGGGAAGGTGACTAATTCTAAGAAGGCTCACCTTTCTGAGGCATTTGAAGCAGTTAATTGTAAGACTTTTGGAGTATGTTGCTGGGTCAGAGCACACATGTCCTCAGGAGCTATTTTAGGATTTCGGTCCACTGTTCTTCTCATGGAAGGCCCATGGAGAGGACTCCTCATGGTTTTTGAGCTGGCAAAAGATCAGCAAACATTGATACGTACATAATCCTAATCTTAATAGAAATAATAAAAAAATAAACAAATCACTTCAGACTGTTTTCCAGACAGCTGCTCAGGATTATTGCTTTGTAGGGTACAAACACTATTGTTATCTTACTTTGTGTCACTATGTGGCAACTTTTAAACAGGTTCATTTAAGGTGTGTTCAAAATGGGAGCATGAACAGGGTCCTAAAGAGAAAGATGAAGTCCAGATCTAAGCATGTTATTCCCCTTTTGTTGCTGCAGGGAATTAAACAGAAACACCTAACTGTTTTGCTTTACTGTGATATTTTTGCCCAAATGTACCAGTTTGTGCTATTTTAAAGAGACAGTGACTCGATTTAGATAAACAAGTGCAATCTTGCACGTGAGCAACCAGTACAAAATGTACAAGAAAAATCCATCAAAACAGAGCTGGGGTTTCCAAAAGAGCCTAGGGGAGGCAGGAATCCAACTCTATAGATTTTTAATGAGAGTTGGGTACTTAATTTCATTGGGCTCCTTTGAATATCCAAGCCCAAGATGCTGTCTGCATTTTTCTCCTGTTCCTGATTATCTGTGCTATTATAAGACATGAGGCCCCATTACTCTTACTGAAGTTAGTGTCAAAGTGCACATATAATGCAATGGAAACAAAATCCACTGTCCTCTTTTCTTCATAACTAGACAACATTGTCATAGAAAAGAGGTCATCTTATTTTCGTCTCAGATTCTCTGATTTCATCCCTTTTTGCTTATAAAAAACATTAAGCAATTTTGTGGCAGTTTTGATTTAAGATGCTTTGATTTAAGTAGCCAAATGCCACGTTAGCAATATTTTAATGTGTTTTTGTAGATTTGAACTAAATTAAAGAGAAGAGATCAGAAAAATGAAAAATACTGTAACTCAAGCCAACACCTCTCAAATCAAAAACATGCAGTGAAGAGGGTTCATTATAAAATCAATCTGCTATAAGATTACAAGCTGATGTTCCTTCAGACATTTGTCATTTCATTTTACATGTTTTGTTTCTGGCTTTCCCTTGTGATGAAAGCTGTTCATTATTTGGGGCATTTTTCAAGACTTTATTCAGTCTGTTACAATGAGGACACAGGAATGACACTATAAATGTGTAAATTCTGGAGTTAAATGGGAGAGGAAATGCTACTGAACTGATGAAAACCACTCTATAAAATAACTTATTAAAACACGAAGAAAGGTGAAGACAGGAAAACTACATCTCACTTCAATGGTGGTCTAAGAACAGACCAGTATAAGTAACATGGCAAAGATCATTAAGAGAAATGAGCCATTCAGTGAAGAGCTTCACACTAACTGGCACTTCTAGTACTTACAAAATGGAGAAACACCTGCAGCAAAAGTTATCTTGTCTTCCATCTTTCTTCTAATTGTTTTCAATCAGCAATTTTCTAGCATGCTTTAGCTCAGTGAGATGTACAAATGAACCAAGTTTCTTCAAATATGGCTTAGTAGTATGGTATAGCGAGCGCATGAGACATCTGAACTAAATCTCTCATGAGGCAACAACACACCTCAGGAAGATGCAGTTTCTTTCACTTTCTCTCTCTTCATAGTTGAGTGGGCTCCAGGGTCTATGCAGTACCAGGGAAGCTTATGTCAAAGTTCCCTATCTTCAAGCCCTGGGTGTTATAAACCAATGTCTGAAGGTGATCCTCACTCTCACTGTTTGAAGTGCTTAGGTGAGTGGTGGCAATAAATGAACGCTAATGTGAAGGTAGAGCAAAAAAATTGACCTTTTTGGTAGGCAGGTTTATTCTACTGCTGGGTTACAGGTCCATGTACCTACCATAAGGCCCTCTTGGTTCATTAGGTTAATTTGAATTAGAATGCTATGTCCAAATTCCTCATTGAGCTGCCTGAGGACTCTAGATCAGTGCTTCTCAAAGTTGGGCCACCGCTTGTTCAGGGAAAGCCCCTGGCAGTCCGGGCCGGTTTGTTTACCTGCCGCGTCCTTAGGTTTGGCCGATCGCAGCTCCCACTGGCCGCAGTTTGCAGCTTCAGGCCAGAGGGGGCTGTGGGAAGGGCAGCCAGCACATCCCTCAGCCTGCGCCGCTTCTCGCCGCCCCCATTGGCCTGGGATGGTGAACTGCGGCCAGTGGGAGCCACGATCGGCTGAACCTGTGGACACGGCAGGTAAACAAACTGGCCCGGACTGCCAGGGGCTTTCCCTGAACAAACGGCGGACCAGCTTTGATAAGCACTGCTCTAGAGGCGAGTGTCAGTCTCTTCTGTTGGAGTGTTGTTTGGTCTCCTGGTTGGACCTGCAGGCTTCCCTGGATTCATGGTGATGTCAGTAATCATGCGCCTCTCCTCGTGGCACCAGTCATTGGGGATTCCTGTAGAGGTACAGCAGACTATTGAAGACCTTCCCTTTGAAGGCTGTGCTCTGTTTTCCTCAAAAAACTAATGAGGCACTAAAAGATTCTAGGACAGTGTGAAAGTCAGTGGGAAGAACAAGATTGCTACCTCTGTTTCAGTTGGATCTTTCAGCATAGCTATTCCAAGATCAATGTTTCAAGTAAGCGTAGGTCCCAACAGTGGATTTGCTTGCAACTTGCCAAAATAGAAAGATGTCCCATTTCTATTAGAGAGCTGGTCACAACCCTGGGACCATTTTGGGTGCATTCTGCTTCTCATGGGACAGGGACCTGCTGTATGTGTACTGGTGCCACCAATCCTCTGCATCATTGTCAAATTGAAACAAGAGAGAGGAAAATTATCCTCGTTGCTCCAGCCTGGCCGAAGCAACTATGGTACTCCAATCTGAACAAGCTATCAGTCTGATAACTCTTACTCCTGCCTATAGTCAAGCACCTGATAGCCCAGAATCAAGAGCAGGTGTTGAACCTGAATCCTTAGTCACTACACCTTATGGCCTGGGCCCTCAGTGAGTAAACACAGAGGAGGCACACTGTTTGACAGCAACCCAGAATGTCCTGCTCAAATAGTAGGAAATCGTCCATGAGAGCTACTTACCTTAGTAAATGGAACAGTTTCTCTACCTTGGTGACTAGTCACAGTGCATCTCCTACACAATCTACAATTCAAAAGATTTTGGACTATTTTATTATTCCTTCAAGGGTTGGGTCTGACAGCTCCATCAAAGTGCATCTAGCTGCAATTTCAGTGTTTCACTCCCATATTACAGGCTGGATTATATTTTCTAACCTCATGACTACCAGGTTCCTAAAAAGCCTAGAGAGGTTGTTCCTACCTATCAAAGACTTACTCCACCTTGGGACTTGAATTTAGTATTGTTAGCTTTTGTGGGGCCTCCTTTCAAGACTTTAGCCACCGGCTCATTGTTACATCTCTCTGCAAACGTCACCTTCCTTACAGGTGAAGGACGATCCCTTACAGACCTTGGGAGACAGGCCAGTCCTCACTTACAGACAGCCCCCCAACCTGAAGCAAATACCAGCAACTACACACCACACAACAAAAACACTAACCCAGGAACCAATCCCTGCAACAAACCCCGTTGCCAACTCTGTCCGCATATCTGTTTAAGGGACACCATCATAGGACTAACCACATCATCCACACCATCAGAGGCTCGTTCAACTGCACATCTACCAATGTGATGCATGCCATCATGTTCCAACAATGCCTCTCAGCCATGTACATTAGCCAAAATGGACAGTCTCTACACAAAAGAATAAATGGACACAAATCAGACATCAAGGATTGTAACATTCAAAAACCAGTAGGAGAGCCCTTCAATCTCCCTGGACACTCAACAGACTTAAAAGTGGCAATTCAACAAAAAAACTTCAAAAACAGACTCCAATGAGAAACTTCAGAACTGAAATTAATTTGTAAACCGAACACCATCAAATTAGGCCTGAATAAAGACTGGGAGTGGATGGGTCACTACAAAAAGTAATTTTCCCTCTGCTGATACTCTCACATTCTTGTCAACTGTTGGAAATGGCCCACCTTGATTGCATTAGCCTCGTTAGCACTACAAAAATAATTTTCCCTCCCTTGGTATTCACCCCTTCTTGTCAACTATTGAGAATAGGTCACTTCCACCTTAATTGAATTGGCTCATTAGTACTGACCTCCCCCCACACACACACTTGGTAAGGCAACTCCCATCTTTTCATGTGCTAGAATATATATTCTGCTTATTGTATTTTTCACTCCATGCATCTGATGAAGTGGGGTTTAGCCCACAAAAGTTTATGCCCAAATAAATTTGTTAGTCTCTAAGGTGCCTCAAGGACTCCTCATTGTTCTTCCTTACAGCAATCACCTTTGTGAGGAGAGAGGGAGAACTGCAACAGATCCTTCATATACCATTTTTACAAGGACAAGGTATAGCTTAGGTCAAACCTTATGTTTCTTTCCAAAATTGTATCTGATTTCCACCTCAATCAGTAAATATACTTACCAGTCTTCTTTCCAAAGCCACATGCTCACAAAGATGAACAAAAGATCCCCACTTCAGATGTATGCCGAGCTCTGGCTCTTTATCCAGTGTGACAAATCTCTGTCCTTGTCTCCCTGGGTCCTGTGTTTCCTGACAGATTTTGCTAGTCTCAGAGGCTCACTGTGACCCTCCACTTAACCCTTCCCTCTCTAGAGACAAGGGTCACAGTCTACTGAGCCATTATCACAAGCCAGCGAGGGAGGTGAGGAGAAGCTATCCTCCCTTGCACAGTCTCTGTTGTCTCCCAGTCTCAGTGATTAATCAGGGGGTAAAGGGTGGGGGGGGGGGCTGGGCCCACCCTCTACTCCAGGCTCCAGCACAGGGACCCTAATAGGTTTCAGAGTAACAGCCGTGTTAGTCTGTATCCGCAAAAAGAAGAACAGGAGTACTTGTGGCACCTTAGAGACTAACAAATTTATTAGAGCATAAGCTTTCGTGGACTACAGCCCACTTCATCGGATGCATATAGAATGGAACATATATTGAGGAGATATATATACACACATACAGAGAGCATAAACAGGTGGGAGTTGTCTTATCAACTCTGAGAGGCCAATTAATTAAGAGAAAAAATTTTTTTATGGATTTCTTTTTCCTGTTCAACCACTGGTGAAGATTTGTTGCACAAGTGTTGCAGCATATGTGTGGGGCCCACCTCTTGTCCTGATCTCCAACTTTGCAGCCAAAATAAAGGTGATAGGCTTTCTTAACCATAGTGGTTATACTGCGCTTTTGTGATGCAAAAGTCACTTCACCACAAACATAGCAGAAGTTATCTGCACTGTTCACACAAGTACGAAGCATCTCTGCTCACTTTGGCTAAACAGAAATGTGTCCCTTTGCACAATCAAATACTGACAAATAAGAGAGCACAACACTGTATGATTTCTAGAGCTGATATAGGGCAATTTGTTCAGCAGAGTGATGTAAGCTTCGTTATGATTGCATCATCCATGACTTCTAGGAATAACATGATGCAATTCATATCATATATGATGCAATACCAGCTTCAGATTGCATCATTCATTGTTTTGCCTAAAAAGCAAGTACTGTCCAAACCCAGTCATAGATTTATTCATAGATCCAGTCAAAAATGTATTTTAGTCATTTCTGGTTTAAATCATCCCTTCCCTTTGTAACTCACTTATCCTCCGCCATTCCCAAGTCAAGGGTCGTATATACTGACCCAATAGCTTATCTTGAAAACTAGAGCCAATCAATAATTTTAACCTTCATTTTCATTCTCAGTGACCCAGAATTAGTAAAGTTTGACTACATTTATTTCCGAAGTATTTTGGCTGTAAAGCAGTGTAATTAATATCCTTTTCAGTAACCCATATTTAGAATCCTTCAGGTATATTGCATCTTGGGTTATAGTGTTAGATATTCTTTTCTCTTTTTACAATCCATTATTTTCTAATTAAGAATCAAATTCTGCTATCATATACAATATGTATATACAACTTCCTCTGAATATCTTAGAGCAAAACTTGACCTGTAGAATTCAAATAAAGCATAGTATAACAAGCACAAAAACATCTTCAGGTATATGTCATATGTCACCTTCAGGAGTATGGTGCATAAATCAGGCGCAGTTCACAATGAAAAGAAGATCAGTCCCCTGCCTGCTATTTTTTCAGTGTCAGTTTTGATTGGGTACACACTAGTTCAAAATCTCAGTCGTGAACTGAACCATATTGAACTGATCAAGAGCACTTCAGCACACAGTGCAGCACATAGTTGGTATATTATTTCCAGATGATTAGTCACTCAGTGTTTTCCCAGAGCTGCTTTAATGTACAATCATTTCCTACAATACCTTTTTCCTTCTGGCTATACAAAGAAGATATACAAGTACAAGTGTCAGATACGGTATATAAAGTTAAATCTGTGGCTTTTCTGAATGTTCCATTTCCAAAGCAGGGATCTTCTTACCCAGAAGTTGTCCTTACTTTTAATTCTGCCATTGGTTGGATTACTGCTCTCTGTATGTAACTACTTCAAGCAGCTTGTATGAAGTATTTATGGTAGTCTCTCAATAAGTTAACAACCGATCTGGAATATAAGGCCCAGTACATTCAGGTCTCCCTTCATTCATCTGTATTTTTCTCAAGCAGCTTCCAGGTTCTACAGCAGAGAACTACTGCCTCCTTTTATTCCTAACTCAAATATGTGTGCTTGTGCATGGATTTGCACATGTGGAGTAAGGCCATAACAACTGAGAGAGATGAAAATTAAATTTTCCTGTAATTCATAAAAGCCTCGGTGTCTGAGGTCGGAGGGGAAATCTAACCTAGCCACTAGGCATCACCATTTCTGATTCATGGGGCAAGATGCATGCCAAGTAAATCTCTCTTCATCCCAGAGCTCTCACAAGGACCACATTTAGAGTCCTTCTAGCCCCTCTTACATATCCCACCATCAGAAGCCATGTCATATGGCAAAACTGAACTCCTCAACTTCCCCATAACATTCCCCTCCCCTCCAGCCTCTCTTTGCCATCAGGATAAATAACACCACTATCCTCCCTGTTCTTTGGAACTGCAATCTCAGAATCATCCTTGATTCCCCGTTTATTTTTGTCCTTCACAGAGAGGCTGTTGCCAGATCATATTACTTCTTCCCATACAACGTCTCTATAACTCATCTGTCAAATTCTATCCCTACTGCCAAAATTCTTGTTCGTGCCCTGATGATTTCCCACTGCAATTCCTTCTCTGGCTTGCCCAGCACCCACCTGGCTCCTTTCCAGCCAATGCAAATAAAAACACTGTCAAACTCAGATTCCCTGCATGCTGCTATGACCCTGGCACCTCCTTTTTAAGGCCTTTCACTGCATCCAAATACCCTCGCAACTGAAATGCATATTTCTTATCATGTTAACAGCTCTACACAGGAGTTTCTGCATCACTGTTTGCCTGCTAATCTCCAGTACTCCAAACTTACATCAGCAACTGTCTCTCTTACAGCTTCTCATACATGTCCCACCATCAGCATTGGCTTGGTTCTGATCCTGCACTCTGCCAGCTCCATTTTCCTCCAAGTACACTTTGTTTCCTTTCCACACTCCATGTATATACAGCAAAGGGAGACTAATCCAGTGCTGCTATACAGCAATGAAAAATGATGTTAGTATCATTTTGGCTTTCTGCCATTCACATTCAGAAGACAGGGCCTGATTCAAAGCCACTGAAATCAATGGACTTCAATGGGTTTGATTCAGACTCACATTCCTCAGCACTGGTTTCCTTGAAGTATTTTTTTTTTAATTCTGTTAGAGTGAAGGCCTCTTCATTCATAAAAAATGAAAAATCTAGTAGAGTGTATTAAACAGCTTAAACAGAAAAGCAGTGATGCATTACATTTGTATTAAAATGGTAGAGCACCATCTGCGATATATTGAATTTTACAAGTGAACCTACAAAGGTGAGTACACTCTCTGATATTTCACAGAGCTACTCATCTAAATGCTAGCATAATGTCTAGTAATGATGAGCCAAATTCATCCCTAATGTAACTAGCCCATCTGTGTAGCAGTGTATATATTCCCATGTGTGAACGCACAAAGAGATGCCTGGGAGCCCTGTTTGTTTCTCTTAAAAAAACAACAACATCAAAACAAAATAAAAAAAAGTTAGCTGACACAAATGACCATTACACAGGACCATTTTTAATTTGCTTTTCTGGTCTCTAAGAACCAATGCCCCAATCCAGTAAAGCAAATACACACGTGCTTAACTATGAGCACATGATTAGACACACTGAAGTCAATAGTATTATTCATACTTAAAACTTAGCATATTCTTAAGGCCCAGATCCTCAGAGATATTTAGGGACCTAACTCCCATTGACATTAATGGTAGTTAGGTATCTCAATACCTTTGAGGATCTGGGTCTAAGTACTTTGCTGGATCAGGATCCAAATTCTGCATTAATGTGCACTGGAACCAATCGAAGCCAAATGAAATTGCACACAAGAATCAAGGGCATAGTTTGGCACTAAAGGAGTTGGATGTCTAAGATTTTTTGGCTTTGTAATTTTCTTGGGATTTCATCTGTAAGAAAAGGAATGAACAAAGGCTAAGCTAGAAACTTTCTATTAATAATTATCACAACAGAAAATAACAGCCTGGCTGTTTGTGTTAGAATAAAGCATATATTAGACTCTGCTGCTTGAACTACTCCTGCAATTAGCCCACTGTACATGGAAAGAGACATAGAAGGGTTACATTTAATCTCTGTTCCTTTGTTTAGGTGACCCAGTTTCCAGAGCTTTGTGTCTGAAGCTTGTAGATATATGTCTACAGTTTCCTTTTTTTGAAATTGGGTCTTAAGCAATGTCGCCAATGCTATGTTTATTGTTTAATTTGTAGTCTGCAGACAATGTGGGAGCCAAGTCTGCTGCCAGTGTCACCAAAGAATTTGGGAACGTGTCATCTTTGTTACAGAAATCCCTCTGCCAAGAGTTTGCTTAAAGAAGTCTGCTGGTTTATTTACAAAAATCAGAGATTTTTAGAATTACAACTGCAGCTGAATGCCCTAGACAAGGAAGGTAAAAGGGGCATTCAGCACGTTTGTCACTCAGAACTTTCCTTCTTGTTCCTTTCGAGGTGCTGGAAGTCCATTTTCCCCAAAACACTAGTTTCTGCTCATTGTGATTCCCCAACCTGCTGTTTCTTGCTGATGGCTTCCCACCATTTCTGGACAATGCCTATTGGGGTATGGTAAATCCTGCCTAGTTGGGGCTTGTACATTGTTATGTGATATTCTAAGGTTTATATTTCATTCATGACCTGTGTGGAATACAAAGTAAAGACATTATAGACTTTGGAAAGTGACATATTTTAATAAAAGAAAAAATAATTCCTCAGGACTTAACATAGTAGCCAGTCCCCAACCAGATTTGATGCTGGAATGGATAACATCCACAAAATGCCATGCTGGGATGTGACAATGAATGGGAACCAGATGTCATGTTGGACTCAACAGACTTGCAAAACAATTAAGATTCAAATGATCAACATGTTGATTGATCTTCTTATCCTGGTTATTGAGGGCGATCCGATTCTGCACAAGATTCCACTTTCAATTTTTGAATTAAAGATGGATCTAAATGGTAAAGTTCAGATTCAGATTGAAAAAAGAAGAACAGGAGTACTTGTGGCACCTTAGAGACTAACAAATTTATTAGAGCATAAGCTTTCGTGGACTACAGCCCACTTCTTCGGATTCAGATTGGGATCTCATTGAGCTTCTCTTAAGTTCAAGAGGGTTTATATCTGGTGTTCCAGTTCAGTCCTATCCTTGTTTTTTAACATTTTCTGTATGGTTCTGAGCACTCTCAACTACTATTGAATTAATGTATTGGGAGCTGAATGCACTCAACACAGGAGATGCTCAATACCATAAATATATTTACCACTGTTAAGATTGCTTTACCACAACCATCCGCTTCCCATTGAGCAACCAAGCAAAATTCTAGTGAGGGAAAGCTCCACACCTGGCACCAGTGTCTTTGGAAAATTTAATAAAGATGAAACACAGAGAAAGAGAGAGAGAGAGAGAGAGAGAGAGAGAGAGAGAGAGAGGGCCAGGCTGTGAAAGGCTTCTGTTGTCCAGCCAAGTGTAGAATCTGACCTTGTCCTCACCTTAACATGACATGTTAAAGAAAGCGTCAGTGATGGCTCACTGAAGAAAGAAGTGTTTTCTATTCATTCATGTGAGTGTGGAAGCCATTTGGCAGAACATAAAAAAGGTCAGGATCAGAGCTAGCCCTGTAAAACCTATCTGTCCCCTTTTTAAAATGAGTCTCTTAATCCCTTTAGAAATGCAGCAACAAAGAAACACAGCCAGTGTAAGAAAAAAATCATGTAGCAAGTCTTGAACCAGCCAGTGTTTGTTTTACGTGCTTGATATTTCAGCCTAGTGTATGAGTACAAGGTTGCCACACCACTTGTGGCTTTGGAAGCTTTTGATGGAAATGCCTTGACTTAAGTAACTTTCTGCTGTGAAAATTACTTTTTAATTGCCCTCATCATTTATTCATTTCTGACTTGTGGTGGGGATGACTTTGTGGTTGTTCTCTGAGAAGTTTTCTACAACTGGTAGAGACTTGGGTTAGGGATTTCATTAATTTAAGAGATTTGCAGACCAGCCTTATTGTCACAGGTGTGTGTTACATTAATGGACAGACTGATTGTATGCTACGAATAATAAGGGCTCTGTTGTACTGAAATGACAAGTAAACAATCTTTTCCTGTAGCATGGACACTCAAGGCCTGATATTTTGAGTTTTTTGTGGTGTATGAGCCAGTTATAGGTATTGATTTTTTTTTTTTGGATACACCCTTCAGCTATTTATATTTCTGACCATTTGTTCAACAATAAAAATATTTCAACATGTTAAATGTTGATTTCTAATTTCCTTTGTAGCACACCAGTCTAATTAAATCTATTTCCTTTAGTTTAGAGTTGCAACAAGTGTGGGTGATAGGTATAGCTGCCTGCTTTCATTTATTTTAAAGTGACAGCAAGTATGGGTTGATGGCATTTTCCTGCAGCAATTTGAGTTTGAAACATCAGCCAATCACCCTGTTCACTGCAAGATTCCTGACATTCTATTTCAGCCAGTTTCATTCAATCAAAAATATCCCTGTGTATTAGCTCCAAAAACTCTGTCGTGTTTTTCCTATCTATCTATCTGTCTATCTATCCCTGTGTTTTAGGCAGCTTATTTCTTAGATGTATTGGCAGAGTCACGTGTGAGTTGTGCAGGTCATCCCCAATGAGTGCCAATAAAACTGTTATGTCTGTCTATTTTAGGTGTTTATAGAAAGTGCAATGACTGGCTATCTAGTTGATTTATACTACATAATATCATACTGTTCTGTATTTGTCACAGGACAGGTTTTTTGCTGTTTGCAGCAGAGTGAAGAGTTGTCAGGAAGTCAGCTGTGTCATATGTTAGAGCAGCCTGGGGACTGCTCTAACTTGCATTATCATGCAGTGGTTTTCAAGGGGCTGTGGCGAATCCCTCAATCCCTTTCTGAAATAGCCCTCCCCACCACTGTGTCAGGGTGCAAGGAAGGAGGCAAAAGCTAAAATACCTCTCTGCTTACTGGGGGACTCCCCAATGAGAATCCCCGGCAAGGGATATCTAGTTTCCCACTCCCTATGTGTCACCTGAGCAATGCATAAGGAGTGCAGCGGGACAGAGAATCTTCCCCTCCCTATCTTACAGAAAATTTATTGGAGAATGAATGTAAACAAATTTTCAAAATGTTATTGGTGATACTTTTACATCCCGCCTGCCTGAAAAGTCAGTCTCTCTTATTCACTATTGTACAGATCTCAGAAGAAAAAAGAAAAATAGAAATAGAAAGTCTCAAAGAAATTGCTAGGATAGTTTTTCCCATTTCATTATATTATAATGCAAAACTGTAAATTGTTGCTGTTTGCCAAGATAAGTTAGTGTCAGGGAAGGAAGAGTGATAGAACATTACTTATCCAGATAGTTATATGGCTCATCATAGTACTGAGCATCTCCCATTACTTAAAAAATCAAACCTTAAAATCACAAGTTGTAGTACATTGAAAAATAGAGCATGATTTTGTTCCTCAGAAAATTTCAACTTTTGGGGAAAAATGTGGCCAGAAACTTTTGGATGGGAAACAAAAATTTGTTTGAAAATGCCAGTGTAGTGCCTCATGGGAATAGTAGTTCAAGTGCCTCATGCCACCACTCTCCTCTATGGACTAGGCTTCCTGGCTGGACTATAAGTCTCCTTATGCATCATGGTCTTCCCTCTTGCTGAGCCACCATAGTGCTTCATGAGAGTCTCTGCCAGTAGGTGATGTAATCTGGCTGGGAAACCTCACCTACAGAAGAGAATGGGGACATGAGGCACACGAACGACAACTACCACGAGGCACCATGTTGGCACTTCCAAATAGAAATGTTGGGGTTTAGGCTGAAATTTTTCAGGTTTTGGGTGTTGTTTTTCAATGAAAAGTTGAAATTTTCTGGGGGAAAGCATATAATATTTTGCACAACAACAAAAAAATTATTTGAAAACCCAATTTTCCATCAAAAAACACTTTTGATGGAAAAATTTCAACCAGCCCTACTGAAAAGTTATTTAAGAATTTTTTTAGCAGTTTTTACAATTTATTATTTATTTTTTTTCCTCTCAGGAGGAAGGATAGGTCAGTGGTTTGAGCATTGGCCTGCTAAACCCAGGGTTGTGAGGTCAATCCTTGAGGGGGCCACTTAGGGATCTGGGGCAAAATCAGTACTTGGTCCTGCTAGTGAAGGCAGGAGGCTAGACTTGATGACCGTGCAAGGTCCCTTCCAGTTCTAGGAGATAGGATATCTTTATTTATGGAGTCTCAGCTTTATATGAAAAAAGTGCAAGATTTCTAAAGTATTTTCTCCTGCTAAATATGTGAAATATACAGAATAATATGTGATGCAGTTTAAGTGGTTTATTTACACACATTTGGGATGGCTCAATAAACAAGAGTTTATTGCTCTCAGAAGCCCTGACAAACCAGCCATGAAGTAAATGGGGTTGGACTAGATGACTTCCTGAGGTCTCTTCCAACCCTAGTCTTCTATGATTCTATTATTCTAAATATGGAACAATTTATTTACTTTTACAAATGAACTCTCTGAAGTCTATGCATTCATAATATACCATTTATTTAGAATTTTAGAGACTGATCTTGCAAATGACCCTGTGGGAGGAGCCCTGCACCCGCATAGAGCCCCTCTCACTGCACTGGAGCTCTGAGCAGGTAGTGAGACACACCTGCACTCTGTCACTTGCAGCATCCCGGCCTGATTCTCAACCTGATTCACAATTTTTTTTAAATGGAAGTCTTGCAAATACCCTAAACCCTGCACACTCTTCCAATGTGATCATACTTTACATGAAAATTAATTTCAAAACTGATTTTGAGTAATCTCTTCATATTCTTTACTGTTTAGACTTTGAATGAAGACATCTACCTGAATCAGTAATGGTGAGCCCACCCACACGGTTTACAATCCATAATTTTGTTGACAGGTAATGATTTGACTTAATGGAAAATGTGTAATAACCTCTATGCTTTGTTTAACATGAATGTAAAAAAGGGACACATTCTCTTCTCATTAAAATCAACTAAGATTGCTGTGGTATAAATGAGCACAGAATCTTACACTTTTATATTCAAGTTAAAAGCAGCAATCTCCTTTATCTGAACATGTAAAATAATCCCAGAATGTATTTAAAGAAATGCAAGAGATGGCATTGTTAACTGGGGCACTGAGCATAAGTTACTGAAATTTAGTGTTTCTTAGGTAATTACACGGTCTTGTACCTGGCCAGTAGTACCAGAGATTAGACTATTTCAGATATGGAAAGATGCCGAATGTTAGTCAGGGAGTAATTATACAGCACCAACCTTTATTTATTCTGCATGGTTTCCAAAACTAATCATCTCTTCAAAGCTCTTCCATATATTTTTAGAAGCTCTGCTATTTCCAGAACATGGTGGTGTGCAACAGAAATTAAAGGACTGAATAGATAAGCATAGAGTTTCATACTGTTCCTGGGAAACAGTGGCACAGATTTATTTGTATGCATTGTACTGAGTTGAGATCAGTTTTCTAGCTTATAATCATAAAGATTTGGCTAAGAGTAGCTGGTTTGGCTTATACGATTGTGTTTGATGACAGGTAACCAAAACAACTTTATCTTTTCCCAGAGTGCTAAGCAATTTACAAGTATTTTGGTAAATGTTAAAGTTTGGCATCTGTTATCCCAAAGGAATATTTAAAAAAATTACTAATAAAATAACAAAATCTGAGGGAATAAAAATAATGTTTTAAAAACAACAAAAGAAGTCCAAGACACGAGTTTTCACAGCCAGGTAAAGCCCTGTAGAACTAGCTGGAGTAGAACATTAGTGCTGGGGAAATGAATTGACACCACAAATATGTTTCTAGAGTATTGTTTTACTCTAGTGTTATGTAAATCTTCCAAATCTAAAACAGAAAGTTTATGTAAAAAATGCCAAATCAGTCTCTGTACGTACTCCATTCCCAGTTCTTTGGGAAATGATGTGCTTTCTACTTAATGACACTGAAAATTGGTCCAAGAGCAGAAAGCCAAATATGCAGCATGCACAATGCTATGGTGTAATTTGTGGGCAATTATTTCTTTCTGTCATCTGATATAAACATTATTTGAGTGAGTGGTAACACTGTGTGAAGCTATCACAATAATATGTTAGAAAGCGCAGTTTTACAGATGTAAAGAGAATTAAAAGTAATTGTACTTTTAAATGGAATCTCTCTCTTTAGCCCCTAGTTTTAATACATTTCACAGTGAATAAATTAATATTCTTTCAAAACATAACAGTCATGACAAACAATGAATTCAGGAATATTGATGAAGTGTGGGCATTGATTTTTAGATGCTTCTTAATTTAATTTATTCTAATTATTTCTTCTTTGTTATACCCCCATCACACTAACTGAAACATTGCACTGTTTTAATATTACTAATTAATTTAAATGCAGACAACTAGGATAAAGCAACAATATTAAGCTCTGATATGGTGCACTCATGCCTACTTTTATTAGTTGGTAAGCCTGTCTCTTGTGTTGCAAGTTCAAAGTAGCAATAACACCCAGCCCTAGGTAGAGTAAGATACAAAAGTCTAATCTCTGGGAACAAACTCCTGGGATCGCATCACAAAGTTCTTACCTGAAAAGATGAGACTTAATCTTCTAGGCAGTTGGAGACAGTAAAAAAAGTTCTTCACCACTCATATGGACTATGTGTCCAGGAGCAGTAAGAAGTTCAGCATCTGACCTGTTTCATACTGTTTTGACAATTAGGCTATGTCTTCACTGTAATGTGAACCCAGGGTTAGTAGAACTTGAGTTAGCAGACCCTGGGTTTGTTAACCTAGGGTTTCAATGTCTACATTCACTCGTAATTCCCTGGTTAGGAACTGTTGAATGCTGGGTCCTAACCTGAAGCTCCAGCATCTACACTGTATTATGGGGGCGTGAGTCCAGCCACTGGTATCCCAGACATCCTAGCATTCTCCCAAAATGTGGCCACTCTAGCCCTTTGTTCCTGGTGCAGTGGGAAAACTTGACTGCCTACCAAACTTGACTGTCCGAGAATGTTGGCCTGTGGGATTGTGGGATACTTTTGGCAGACTCCCAGGGCTCAAATCCAGTGGGGCTGCATCTACACTTCAGAGCAATAGAGCTTCCTTCAACCCTGGATCCCAGCTTGACTCAGGCTTGGGCCCTCCCCGCAATGGGGACCTGGGACTCTGGGTCCAAGCCCTAGGCTACTGCAATTTGTGTGTAGACATAAGTTCAAACCCTGAGTTTATATTGCAGTGTAGACACATCCTTTAGCAGTCATCTGCCCTCAATGGAAGCAAGGGTCAATAAATTTGTCCATTTTTTCCCACTGAGCACCAACACTTCTATTTTCCCTGGATTAAGTTTGAACCAGCTGTTGTGTCTGTTTGCTTATTTCTTCCATGCACTAAGCCATCTCTAGTAGAGAGTGCATCAGTGAGGAAGAAGACATACAGTGATGTACATGTGTAACCCATGCCTGCTTCATGTGGTACTCTGTCCCTCTCCAGTGGCACCTAGCCCAGCTAGAGACAGATGAGCCTGCTACAGCCATAGCTAAGGGCCACGTGGATTTTAGCTCATGCAGTAAAGACTCATGCATTTAGCTCCAGAGTTCCCGCAGACAACCAGTGTCTGTTGGTGTTACACATGCAGACCACATCTTGATATGCCACTTTTATTTCATGAAGTAGTTTCCTATGCATTAGAAATGAATTCCTCCTAGGAGAGTATTTGTGACTTATTTTTAATATATAACTTCAAGTAAAATCAATAAAAACTATTAAATTAAATCCACAATGTTTACATATTTTAACTGATGGCTGGTGGTGGTTGTTTTTGTTTGGTTTTGGTTTTTTGGTTTTGTTTTTTGGAGTGTGTTTGTGTGTTTAAAAGGGGGAATAAAACATTGTGACAAGGCTGGAATTTCAAACTAATCTTTAGATGCAAAACAAAATAATCTGAAACATTTTTACAAGAATACAAAAAATGTTAAATGTATGCTACATGTCTGATTTAAGCCCACAAAAAAGAACAGTAAATGAAATTGCACTTTTAACTCAAGCAGTTGTTTCTAGGTATTGTAGCACATATGGTATGTTAAAAGACCACTGTTATGTGGTGTGGGGTAGAAATAAAATTATAAATAAAATTATAACCTTACTTCTGAATTTCTTAATTTATATTTATTTTAGTGCTTGTGGATGTGTGCCAGATAGAGCATTTCAGTCTCCAGGGCTGTCAAAGTACAGAACAAGTACAGCACAGACCACACCGCAGTACAAGTTCCCCAGGGTTGTCCCACCGACATACCTTGTCCCTGATCTGTAATGACCATTTCTTAGGCTAGGTCTACACTACCCGCCTGAATCGGCGGGTAGAAATTGACCTCTCGGGGATCGATTTATCGCGTCTCGTCGGGATGTGACAATCGATCCCCGAATCAACGCTCTTACTCCACCAGCGGAGGTGGGAGTAAGCGCCGTTGACAGGAAGCCGCAGAGGTCGATTTTGCCGCCGTCCCTACAGCGGGGTAAGTCGGCTGCGATACGTCGAATTCAGCTACGCTATTCGCGTAGCTGAATTTGCCTATCTTAAATCGACTCCCCCCTGTAGTGAAGACCTGCCCAAAATGTGAGAGGGGAGTTGATTTTCCTTGTCCATTCATTGCTTGGATTCTCCACTGAGACTCATGATGTTTCCTCTGAAACTCTTTCCACAGCATCCATTCTCTGACAGTGCATTAAATACCCCAAAGCAACTATGTGGGCGAAACCAGACAATCACTATGCTCTCCCATGAGCTCATGCAGGAAAATGATAAAAGACAAAAACACCACATCACCTGTGGGTGAACACTTTTCAATAAGCCAAGCACTCTATATCTGACTTATCAGTCCTTATCCTCAAAGGAAACCTACACAACACTTTCAAAAGACAAGCCTTGGAGCTTAAATTCATATATTTGCTAGACAATAAAAATCATGGACTGAATAGAGACATTGAATTTATGGTTTATTATAATCCATTACCCACTAACAACCCTCTCCTTTCTTTCCTCCCTGTGTCTGGAGGGGTGTTAACAGGCCACTTCACTTTGAATGGTCCCTTGAAATATGTGTTAACTAGTTATGCTAAACAATCTGTTCCTCCTTGTGTTTAGCCATGACACTCTGAGTTAGTTTCCCAGACCTGAACAGGAGTTCTGTGTTAGAACAGCATGACTGACTTCACGTGAACTGAAAAAGCGCTATTACAGTTTATTAAGTCATCATCCAGGATTAAGTTAATTTATGACTCTGAAAGTTTGGGTAGAAAACTCTCTTAAACATGCCGCTATTTGATTTGTAATAGAGTACATAACAATAGAGAGGGTGGTGATAGAAAAACTGCTCAGAGCTGCATGTTCTTGCAGGATTACACTTCAGCACCTACGTGTAGGGATATTATAATTGCTTATAGGTACATATTAGGTTAGAAAAGAAAAGATCAGGGCCATTAACTAAATACTGTGGAGAGTCCTTATGTCCAAGGGGCAAATTGTGCTTGCCTTTCCGACTTGAAAAATCCCACTGAAGTCAAGGTGAACTGGGTTTTGCCCCATTTCCTGGCCACTTGGCATTTGGCTTAGACCAGTATCATATAGAGTAGAAGCAAGGCAACCATTACATACAACTTCCCATCTCAACTGTTTATCTTTAGTGCTCAAAACATGCTTGTTAAAGTTCAGTTCTAAAAATGTGGAATGTACTGATTATTTTATTTATTTGGAGTTATCAAAACTAAAATAAAAGAATATACACCAATAAGTAAACAGACCCCTGATCAAATCAAATAACCCAGCAACAAGCATAACAAGAATGGATGCCGCACACAATCCCTATGAGGACCGCATCACCTCTATCCACGTTTACCCAGCCCCTATCTCCTCATGTGCAACAGCCTTATGTTAAATGCAATAAAAAAGCTCTCCTGATAAAAGGAAACCTATAGGATTGTGTTATATACATACCTGAATTTTCATTTACATAAATATTCTGTATGTTTTTCCATGAGGGGAATCATGCCAAAGGGCATTGTGCTAAAACTCAGATCACAAATGTAAATGCTAAGTTCTGAATGGGAAAAATCTGGAGATGCATGGTGATGTTTTCGATGCTTTCTAATTGCACAGAGACGATTAAGTCTTAAACTTTAAACTCCAAATGAGTTTTTGATTTTGAACATTTGTAAGTATTTTTCAATAAGTGAGCTCAGTTAAAGTGAGCTATGGTCTGTGAAGTACCATACGACTGTAAATATCAATATTTCTGGATTGCTGAATGAAAACTTGGAAATATCAATAGCTCTCAGGTTATTCTAGTATTTCAACTTTCAGTGCTGTAAATTCATTTTTATTATTTTTGCCAACCTGATACCCCTATGAATTAACACTAAAATACTGCATTTGCAGCATTTATGTTACTTTCTATAGGAGCAGAGACATTCACTAGTTAGCAAGCTTTATTGGGATATATTGTATTTTTGTATGGGTAAGACCATCACAGTCTTTAATGTTAAAACAAAGCTTTAAATGCACACAGATGGAAGGGAGCTACTTTTGTTTAAGAATGAATTCAGCAAAAATATTTCCAGTGTATATTCTATGGGGGCTATTTCTGCCTTGAAATTCCATTACAGTCAATGCACACTCAGAGCAGAATTTGGCTGTATATATTTATGATCCATTTCATTTACATTTATATAATCAAAAATAAAAATTTATGTATTACGGGTGGTGTTGAATATTTATACCTTGATGTCTAATAAGCCTTTTAAAACCGCCCCGTATGACTTTCTTATAAGCAAACTAGAGAAATGCTATCTAGATGAATTGATTATAAGGTGGGTACACAACTGGTTGAAAGATGTACTCAAAGAGCAGTTATCAGTGGTTGACTGTCGAACTGGAAGGGCATATGCATTGGGTTCTCCTCAGGTCAATCTTGGGTCAGGTACTATTCAGTATTTTCATTAATGATTTGGATAATGAGTGGAGAGTATGTTTATAAAATTTGGAGATGGCGTTAACTGGGAAGATTTCCAAACACTTTGGAGAACAGCATTAGAATTCAAAAGTATCTTGGCAAATTAGAGAATTGATCTGAATTCAACAAGATAAAACCCACTAAAGATAATTGCAAAGTACTTATGAATTAAAAATCAAATCCACAACTACAAAATGGTGACTAACTGGCTAGGTTGGAGTACTGCTGAAGAGGATCTGGGGAGTATAGTAGATCACAAATTTAATGAGAGTCAACAATGTGATGCATTTGCAAAAAAGGCTAATATCATTCTGGGCTGTAATAACAGGAGTGTTATATGTAAGACATGGGAGGTAATTGTATCACTCCACTCTGCACTGGTGAGGTCTCACCTGGAGTATTGTGGCCAGGTCTGGATGCCACATTTTAGGAAAGATGTGGACAAATTGGAGAGAATCCAGAGGAGAGTAATAAAAATGATCAAAGGTTTAGAAACCTGACCTCTGAGGAAAGGTTAATAAACTGAGCATGTTTCGTTTTGAGAACAGAAGACTGAGGGGGAAACTGATAACAGTCTTCAAATATGTTAAGGTTTGTTATACAGATTCCTTCTATCAAGAGAACTTGTAGGTAGACCAATAAGTAATGGGCTTAATCTGCAGCACAGGAGATTTAGATTAGATATTAAAAAAAACCTAACTATAAGGGCAGTTAAGCACTTGAATAGGCGTCCCAGGGAGGTTGTGGAATCTCTATCATTGGAGGTTTTTAAGAAGAGGGTGGACAACACCTGTCAGGAATGGGCTAGGTCCTGCCACACCAATTGTGGTTGGACATGATGACTTCTCAAGGTCCCTTATAGCCCTATATTTCTATTATTCTATGTTATTTAAAAACACAGATGTTGTAGAGTTGACACCTGGTTCAACCAACGTGTCATATTACAAGGTGAGAGAGTATGTTGGGGGTGGGGGGAATTATAGGAAGTTGGTTACTCTGAGGAGCACTCCTGGATTTACTTGGAAAGTATATATGATAGAATCAACTACTTCTACTAAAAGGGAATAATTATAAGGATTTGGTGAGACAAAATCATAAAAGAATTGACATTGTGATAGGTTTAGAAATAGATATTGGTGATCTGGAGTCTATTCCCAACTCCACCATTCATTCACTGTTTGACTGTCACCGTCTCCAGGGGTGGTCTTTCGAGGGGATCTCTGCTTCTCCTGCCTGACTGGCCCTCCTTAGTTTGTTCTTAGGTCAGTTCCCGGATTCTGCCCTCTAAGTCTATCAACCCTTCAATTTCAGTCTGCTTCAGTCTCCTGGCTATTTTCATGGAGGCAGGCTGGTGTAGAGCTGTTACCCTTTGGTACCACATGCCTTTCTACCACCTCTTCCTTCTCTGTACTCTCCCCTTTATAGCAGGTCATGCTTTCTCTATTAGCTGTAGCTGTGGGTGCCTGCCTCCATGATTGGCAGCACTGACTGTGGGTGTGTGTGTGTGTGATCAAGTTGCTTGCTTGTAAACAAGAAAGACACTCCTCCCCTCTCTGTCTATGCTCAGTATGGGGTTTTCCGACCCACTTAAAGGAACCTTGGACAAATCACTTAACCTCTTTATGCCTCAGTTTCCCAATCTTCCTAATGAAGATAAGGATATTGTAAAGTTCTTCGAGTTCTACTGATGGAAAATTCTATAAAAGCGATAAGCATCATCACTATTATTTATTTCATGTTACATAACAAAATTTAAATTTTAATTTTTTATTTGATTATATATGTACCATTAAACCTTGAGATAGCTAGGGTGTGCCAATAGGTAGCAAAGTAGTCTGCACCATAATTGTCTATAAAAGCATTTGGGTAACAGAATTCAGAGCACTAGGTGAGGGGAAAAAAATTTTAAATCGTTTGTTTCTTAAAAATAAAAAAACATTGTCTTTGTAACAATGGTTTGTTAGAAAATCACATCCCCCCCCCCTATTGTTGCCCCCCTTGCTAGGTCTTTGAGCCCAGGCTCCAGCCCAAGTGGGAATGTCTATGCTGTATTTTTAGACTTGTAGCATAAGCCTGAGTCAGTGGACCTTGGCTCCAAGACTGACTGCCATGGTTTGTTTTTTTTTGTTTTTGGTTATTTTTCTTTTCTTTTCTTTTCTTTCTTTTTTCAGTGTAAACATACCCTGTGTTAATTCTTTTCTTGTCACAGCACGTCAGACAGCATCATCTTGAATCCAGTGATTTGGCTGAGAATTTATTTATTTATTGTTTAAGAATGGCTGAGGGGCTATATCCTTATCTGGTGTAAATCAGCATAGTTCCATTGATTTCAATGGAGTTGTGCCAGTTTGCATTAGCGGAGGTTTTCATCCAAGATCTGTCATTGTACACACTTTAACTTCGCGTATTTATCAGTAGCTCTAACTGTAAAGTTATTCTCCTTTGGCAAGTGAAATGATAAGTAGGTAAAAGTATTTGTTATATTTCAAAGGCAGCCTTTAAAAAAAAAAAAGAAGAAAGAAACAGCCCCAATTTACACATTCCCCAGCCTTCTATATACATTAAAAAATGTTAATTAAGTAGTCCCCATTGAATTCAATGGGAGTCAAATTGAAACCATACAGCTGATGAGTATGCTTCCTTTTCATTAATTCGTACAGGACTGGGGATGTGCACAGCCTGCAGGGTGTGGTTTGTGAAGTGGCTCACAAACTGAACCCTACAGTCTGTTTTTTGGGGATAGATGTAAATTGCCCCCAGCAACATCTCTTAGAGGTACAAGCTCAGTGAAGAATAACCTTTTGTACACTTTCCAAGCTGCCTTTTCTGCACCCAACAAACATTGAAACCTCCCTTCTTGGATAACTTCAGGAAGGTCCCTTGCTATAGAAAAACAGAGTGTCTGAGGGAACTAGGATGGGCGGATGGATAGAAGGAAATTCCAACAGCTTCCTATTTTGGCAAATACTCTCAGTGCATGTTTGTCAAACTTTTGTGAGTATGGGCTGATATTTGCAATTGCAAATGCTGGTTTCAAGTACTTCTGAGGTAGGGTGACCAGATGTCCCAATTTTACAGGAACTGTCCTGATAGTCAGGGCTTTGTCTTATATAGTTGCCTATTACCCTCCACGTCCTGTCCTGATTTTTCATACTTGCTATCTGGTCACCTTGTTCTGAGGTTAAAGACAAATGTTTCACATAGTTGCCACAACATATCTAAATAATCTGAAAAGGACTAAGGAAAAGGAAGAGCTTTGGCTGTGTGGGGCTTTTGTTTTTCCTTTAGGAAGCTAACACACTTATTTCACTCTTTAAAGAGATCATTTGAATTTTTTGGTTCAGACCAGAGTGGCAAAACAATCCCAATAGCACTTGTAGGTTTAAACTAGAGTAAACAGCAGATTCTCTGTAACTTGAAGTCTTTAAATCATGATTTGAGGACTTCCATAACTCAGCCAGAGGTTATGGGTCTATCACATGAGTGTGTGGTTGAGGTTCTGTGGCCTGCAATGTGCAGGAAGTCAGACTAGAGAGTGTGATGGTCCCTTCTGGCCTTAAATGTCTATGAATGTAAGTGAGGAAATGGTCTGTTCCTCTAGTCTGAAAAGCAAATATTGGTGTTAACTATCCCAAACAACTAGAGAATGGTTCTACGATCCTTATAAACAGACTGGGTGTTAGTTATTGTTGAACAATAATGAAAAGGTAGGGATCATGGACATAAATGCCATTTTGTGCCTGAAGATGAAAGGACACTGAAGTGTAGGAAAGTGAAAAGAGGTAACTGGGTAATTCATAGATGGAACTCCAGGTAATAAAAAAGGACTAAAAGTGAATAAATGACTGCCCTGCTGTACACAGTCTGTCACCAAGGTTGCCTAAAAGTTATGAACTCTTTGCCTTGTTGCTGGTTTGTTTTCATGCCACCAGTGCAGCAATAAAGAAATTAATGACAGCTGTACAGTAATTTTAATGTAGACTCCCACACAACATGCTGAGGTATGTGTATTTCCTGCCAGGTACCTGGGGAACCACAGTATTAAAACACCACTAAGAGGGAAACTCTGTCTTTATTGTGAGAAGACAATGGATGTCAGGAGTTTAGGACAGAGAAGGATTGGGAATGGGTCGGAGGAGCACTTCATTGCAGAAAAATCATGAATTGTTAAAAAGCAACTGGCTCTGTCTGAAGCTCCAGTTTTGAAAACACTGACACTGTTTGGGATACATTTCAAAGCTTGTCTGTGGACTGTTCTGAATAAAACTTTGAAAACATAAAAAAAAATTAAAGATGGAATAGAAGGAAAATGTGAGATATGAAAACCCCCAAAAGTTCAGAAAGTGTGGATCTAAATGAGAAACCAAACTTAACAGCTGAGCCCAACCTCTGATGGTATAAATCAACCTTCCCTGAATCCAGACTTGAGAAAGTTTGAGTCTGGGTCCACATCCAAACTTTGCAGCTCTGGTGCCCTCTCATTATTATGTGTTCCTTGCCACACATATTTCACCTTGATAATATTCAACAGCTATGTGGACAAGAATCAGGAATATGGTTTAAAAAACAGTGAGCTGTATGGGCTTATGGGCAAACAGTTAAGTATATATATGTATAATAAGTATTCTAGTCTAAGATCTGCGCTACTTACTTGCTTGTCAGGAAATATCCAGACATATATCTCAGAATTTCTGAGGGTTTGTAAAAAAACACATTTCAGTCAGGAATTGTATTGATAGTTTAGTTTAGTCCTAGATCATTTTTATTTCTGTCAGGGGACAACAATATTGTACCAGGTATAAATACAAAAAAAATATGCTAAAAGAACGTTAAGGTTGCAAAATCAAGTACTCAGAAGTTAGGAAATGCCAGAATTAGGATTGCCTATACACCATTCACTCAGACCCCTTGAGCATATGTTTTAGGATAGTGTTGTCCAATATCCTATAGGAAATCTGTGGATAATGGGCTGGGAATATAAATTTAACAGTAGCATCTTTAATGGATATGAGGCAAGATTAGAGGTATCAGGGTGATAGAAGAGAAGATTACAGTAATCAGAGTATGAGATAAAGGCCTGGACAAGAGTTTTGCTAAGCTGTACAAACAAAACTGGCTGGATCATAAAGATATTCTAGAGGAGGAGGTGGCAACATTTAGCTGTGACCCAGATTTGTGAGGTTAGGGTGACAGCTGAATGAAGATGACACCCAGAGTACAAGGCTTAGTGACAGGAAATTTTGTAGTATTGTCTATGATGATAAAGTGGGAGATACTGGAGACTTTGGGGGGAAATGATCAAGAGTTCATTGTGGTCATGATCAATTTTTAATTTGAAGGCAGGATATCAGAATGATCTGAAATGTCAGAAAGGAAGGTTGTGATACAAGTTTGGATGACAGGTCTTGGTAGATCTGTGAGTCATCAGCATAAAGATGGTAATTGAGCAGCGTTTTCAGAAAAGATCATCCAGAGACAGGGTATAGAGTAATATTTTGAATGAAGTATTGTTACTAGCATACTATGAATAATAAAAAAAAAATTGTCTAGCACAATTCAGAATCTATTCTATCAAAATGAATGCTAGAAATATAGCATAGAGAATATTGTTTTTGATGTTGTCTGTAGTTATTATATAGATAGATCAAGGCTTGGAATGTTAATCATGTAACTTTTTTCTATTTCTAAGATATGACATATTCCGCCTACTCTAAACAGGATAGCCTATTTTATAATCTCATCATGTTTTTACAATTCTGCTGTTATTTTGTAACCTTCACAGATTACAGAACAGCTTAAATTCTCTCACACATAAATGGCTGGATTTTTGGTTGATTTATTAAATGGGTCTAATGGGAGTTTTGCTTGAGTACCATTGATGAATGTGTGGTATAAGTCCCCCTCTGTGCCAGTCCACAGAGGCTATGAGTTGTTCCAGCTGCAGTCTTGGCTCTTTAAGCCAAGTTGTAGCAGCTCATGGTTTTAGCTCTGGAGATCCCCAGTTCTTTCCCTGGTGTGTCAGCCATGAGGGCAGGAGTCATATAAGGATTGCAAGACTGATTCTCAAATCCTTTAACTGTAGCGTGATATATTCTAGATTAGTATGTAGATTTCAGAGAACAGGAGCAAAGGTTTTGCTATCTCACATCAGACATTAACCTGTGTCTGGGTCGCATTCTGCTATTGATTTAAGGAAGAAATCTTAATTGGTTACTTCGGGAGTTTCTACTTAAAGATTGATAATATGATACTGCCTTCTAGCAGCAGTCAGTACAGCATGAGGTTTCTGTAATCAGAGGAAGAAGAAACTCCTGCAAAATACAACTCACCAATTATGAAGTGAAATATTCAGGTCACAAATTCTTTCCTGACCCCACTGTTTAAGCCCTGCAGCATGATATTTGATTACCATTTTTATTTCCTTAGTTTACATTGCTAATATATTACAGGTATATATTATTTGGTAGGTAATTTGACATTTACATCTTTTTAAATTATTTATTTGAATTTTTTAAAAATAAACAAAAAAGGAACTGAGCCCAAGGTCTAGACACCTTTAATGATGATTTAGAGAGTATGTCTACATGGCAAAGAAAAACCTGCAGTGCCGAGTCTCAGCACCCAGGTCAAGTGACTCGGGCTGCAGGACTAAAAATAGCAGTGTAGACATTCAGTTTCTGGCTGGAGTCTAGGCTTTCAAACCCATCTGGGGGCACGGTCAATTGACCTGGGCTTTGAGACTCAATGCCATGGGTTTTTCTTTGAAGTGTAGACATGCTTTTAATCTATTAGTAATCTTTATGGAAACAACTAGCAAAACATTACAGAGGAAGAAAAAGTTAAGAAAAATACCCCACACTCCTTCCTTAGCTATTGGTCCTTAAGCAACACCTTCCCTAAATGCTTGTGCAAAAAAATTAACTGAAATTAGGCACCTAATATTTCATCACCTAAACACAGTAAACTTTTAGTTAGGATTTGTGTGACTAACTTTAGGCATCCAAGTTTACAAATATTGACCTTATTTCTTTATAAATCTGGCCCAGGGTATTTGAGTGCAAATCTTTCAAACTATGTCCTATCATAGTAGTTTTTCATTCAAATTGTCCTGCATCTTTACTCAGTTATGTCCATCCAGCTTCTTACTCAAGTGTGCTGGTGGAGTAGTGGGGCAATAGGGCTTTCTTGTGTCAGGGACCTTCTCAAGCATATTCCCCATCCCTAAGGATGTCTGTCTTAGTGCCTCGCTAGCTATACTCAAATATTGATGCATGGCCCTTCGGTTCAAATCAGCTATGGTGCTCTGATGCCAAGGTTATAGTCTGAATAGAACAGAATTAAACCTTGACCATTCTGGCCTCACCTTTAGCTTAGCTCACCATTTGGGGTTTGTTAAATTACTGATGTGTTTAATTTTTATTTTAATTACTGCTTTAGGGTAGTATTTTCAGAAGCTCTCGGCATTGTCTTAACTCTCTTGATATTAAAGTCAATGAGAGTTTAACCCTTTACTTCAGTGGGAGCAGCATTAGACAAACTGAGTATTTTTGAAATTCTACCCTTTATTTTCTATTTTACTCTTTTACAATGACTGCTGTAGAAACACGAACTAAATAGGAGGAACTAAACACCCGGTGGGAATTTTCATTGTAACTACAGGTATGTTGTAAAAGATGGTAAGGATTTTTGGAATACAGTTGATTCTGAATTGTAGATAGGGAAACCAATTACACTCTCTTGCAACCAGGAACTACCTTAGGCTTTCAGTAACCTTTAAGCACAAAGTTTCTGAAAGCAATTGGAGAAAATGCATTTCTATTTATACAATGTTTAAATATAATTTTAGAAATGTCAGTTTGGTAAGCTTTGATAGTCCATATTTAATTTGAGTGATGTGTGAATGCTAAATTAATTCTGTCTTCCTTGTCACCCAAGAGACAGCAGTTAATAATATACAAAATTGAAAAAGAATCCCACAGAAAATACTGTTATAAAAAGGAATGCTTACTATATTTATATCCCTTTCTTTCGAAAGCTCAGAGAGCAGATCAAACCAAATGCTTACACATTTTTTGCTACTGTGAAAGACAGAAAGAGGACTTGTAATATATTTACTGAAAACAGTCTATTTTTATAATCCACTTTAATTGAGAGAAACAGGAGTACTTGTGGCACCTTAGAGACTAACAAATTTATTAGAGCATAAGCTTTCGTGGACTACAGCCCACTTCTTCGGATGCATATAGAATGGAACATATATTGAGTATATACACACATACAGAGAGCATAAACAGGTGGGAGTTGTCTTACCAACTCTGAGAGGCCAATTAATTAAGAGAAAAAAAACTTTTGAAGTGATAATCAAGCTAGCCCAGTACAGACAGTTAAGAAGTGTGAGAATACTTACAAGGGGAGATAGATTCAATGTTTGTAATGGCTCAGCCATTCCCAGTCCTTATTCAAACCGGAGTTGATTGTGTCTAGTTTGCATATCAATTCTAGCTCAGCAGTCTCTCATTGGAGTCTGTTTTTGAAGTTTTTCTGTTGTAATATAGCCACCCGCAGGTCTGTCACTGAATGACCAGACAGGTTAAAGTGTTCTCCCACTGGTTTTTGAGTATTTTGATTCCTGATGTCAGATTTGTGTCCATTAATTCTTTTGCATAGAGACCGTATCTACATATCTACATATCTACATATCACACAGACTATGCTGAGAGACTGTGTCACACACTCTCAAAGAAACTGCGAAACCACCTGATCAGCATCCTATACAGCAAACAGGGAAAGATTAAGAATGAGCTCTCAGAACTGGATACTCTCATAAGAAACCAACCTTCCACACAAAAATCCTCATGGATAGACTTTACAAAAACTAGACAAGCCATTTACAAGACAAACTTTGCCTCTCTACAAAGGAAAAAGGACACTAAACTATCTAAACTGCTACATGCCACAAGCAGCCACAACAGTAGTTCCCTTAACCCACCCAGCAATATTGTTAATCTTTCCAGCTATACTCTTAGCCCAGCAGAAGAGTCTGTCCTATCTCGGGGCCTCTCCTTTTGTCCCTCCAGACCCATGAATATGATACAGTTCTGTGGTGACCTAGAATCCTACTTTCGACGTCTCCGACTCAAAGAATATTTCCAACATACCTCTGAACAGCATACTAACCCACAGAATCCTCCCTACCAGCACTACAAAAAAAAGGATTCTGCGTGGACTCCTCCAGACGGTCGAAACAACAGACTGGATTTCTACATAGATTGCTTCCGTCGACGTGCAAAGGCTGAAATTGTGGAAAAGCAACATCACTTGCCACATAACCTCAGCCATGCAGAACACAACGCCATCTACAGCCTCAGAAACAACCCTGACATCATAATCAAAAAGGCTGACAAAGGAGGTGCTGTCGTCATCATGAATAAATTGGAATATGACCAGGAGGCTGCTAGACAGCTCTCTAACACCACATTCTACAGGCCATTATCCTCTGATCCCACTGAGGATTACCTAAAGAAACTACACCATCTGCTAAAAAAACTCCCTGACAAAGCACAGGAACAAATCTGTACAGACACATGCCTAGAACCCCGACCAGGGGTATTCTATTTGCTACCCAAGATCCATAAACCTGGAAATCCTGGACGCCCCATCATCTCAGGCATTGGCACCCTAACATCAGGCTTGTCTGGTTATGTAGACTCTCTCCTCAGACCCTACGCTACCAGCACTCCCAGCTATCTTCGAGACACCACTGACTTCCTGAGGAAACTACAATCCATCGGTGATCTTCCAGAAAACACCATCCTGGCCACTATGGACGTAGAAGCCCTCTACACCAATATTCCACACAAAGATGGACTACAAGCTATCAGGAACAGTATCCCTGATAATGTCACAGCTAACCTGGTGGCTGAACTTTGTGATTTTGTCCTCACCCACAACTATTTCACATTTGGGGACAATATATACCTTCAAGTCAGTGGCACTGCTATGGGTACCCGCATGGCCCCACAATATGCCAACATTTTTATGGCTGACTTAGAACAACGCTTCCTTAGCTCTCGTCCCCTCACGCCCCTACTCTACTTGCGCTACATTGATGACATCTTCATCATCTGGACCCATGGAAAAGAAGCCCTTGAGGAATTTCACCATGATTTCAATAATTTCCATCCCACCATCAACCTCAGCCTAGATCAATCCACACAAGCGGTCCATTTCCTGGACACTACTGTGCTAATAAGCGATGGTCACATAAATACCACCCTATACCGGAAACCTACTGACCGCTACACTTACCTACATGCCTCTAGCTTCCATCCAGGACACACCACACGATCCATTGTCTACAGCCAAGCTCTAAGATATAACCGCATTTGCTCCAATCCCTCGGATAGAGACAAGCACCTACAAGATCTCTATCAAGCATTCTTAAAACTACAATACCCACCTGCTGAAGTGAAAAAACAGATTGACAGAGCCAGACGAGTACCCAGAAGTCACCTCCTACAAGACAGGCCCAACAAAGAAAATAACAGAACACCACTAGCTGTCACCTTCAGCCCCCAACTAAAACCTCTCCAGCGCATCATCAGAGATCTACAACCTATCCTGAAAGATGATCCTTTACTCTCACAGATCTTGGGAGACAGACCTGTCCTCGCTTACAGACAACCCCCCAACCTAAAGCAAATACTCACCAGCAACCACACATCACTGAACAAAACCACTAACCCAGGAACCTATCCTTGTAACAAACCCCGATGCCAACTCTGTCCACATATCTATTCAAGTGACATCATCATTGGACCTAATCACATCAGCCATACCATCAGGGGCTCGTTCACCTGCACATCTACCAATGTGATATATGCCATCATGTGCCAGCAATGCCCCTCTGCCATGTACATTGGCCAAACCGGACAGTCTCTATGCAAAAGAATTAATGGACACAAATCTGACATCAGGAATCAAAATACTCAAAAACCAGTGGGAGAACACTTTAACCTGTCTGGTCATTCAGTGACAGACCTGCGGGTGGCTATATTACAACAGAAAAACTTCAAAAACAGACTCCAACGAGAGACTGCTGAGCTAGAATTGATATGCAAACTAGACACAATCAACTCCGGTTTGAATAAGGACTGGGAATGGCTGAGCCATTACAAACATTGAATCTATCTCCCCTTGTAAGTATTCTCACACTTCTTAACTGTCTGTACTGGGCTAGCTTGATTATCACTTCAAAAGTTTTTTTTCTCTTAATTAATTGGCCTCTCAGAGTTGGTAAGACAACTCCCACCTGTTTATGCTCTCTGTATGTGTGTATATATATCTCCTCAATATATGTTCCATTCTATATGCATCCGAAGAAGTGGGCTGTAGTCCACGAAAGCTTATGCTCTAATAAATTTGTTAGTCTCTAAGGTGGCACAAGTACTCTTGTTCTTCTTTTTGCGGATACAGATTAACACGGCTGCTACTCTGAAACCTTTAATTGAGAGTAGGCTGAAAACAGTAAAATTAATATTAATTTTATTTGTATTGTTTATTTCGCCATCTAGGTATTACATAAAGTCTCCTGTACACCAACAACTGTAACATAACACACTGTTGACTTTCAGACTAAGATCCCACTACAAGATACATTCCTGGCCGATGTATTGCTGAAATCGTTAACGGCACTCCAAAGGAAATAGGTAAATCACAACTCAGGTTCGCCCACCCTCACCCCTTACTATCTTCCTTAACAAAGCTTGAGAGATGGTTGTTCTAGTCTGTAAATGCTACTTTGTGCCCCAATGGCAGTAAAATGAACCCTAAAACCGGGTTAGCTGGACAAAGGAGGATTCCCCTGTGGGTATCCTCTGACTAACCCCATTTCAATGCAAATCTGTTGTAGGTCCATATCTGGCTGCCATGACCATTAATAGCTGAGTGCCTCACAGACAATGTATTTATCCTCACAACACTCCCATCAGGTAAGGAAATACTATTATCCCCATTTTTTAGATGGGAAACTAAGCACAGAGAGGCTAAACAACTTGCCCAAGGTCATTACAGAAAATCTGTGCTGGAGCAGAAAATTAAACCCAGCTCTGCTTGGATAAATGTGATTTAAACCATCTTTGTGCCTCCCCCCTCTGATCTGGCCCTCATTCAAAATGAAAGTGTAGAGTCAAAAGTTAGGGGACTCCAGCTGATTATGTATAATATATATAACCAATATAATTCAGAGAAGACAGATGGTCGTATGGTTAAGGTACTAGGCTCAGGTTTTTCCTCTTCTTCTGTGATCTTAGACAAGGCACTTAATTGCCCTGTGCTTCAATTCCCCATCTATAAACTAGGAATGATAATTTCTCTCACCTTTTGTCTGTTGTCTCTTTATACTCTAAGTTCTTTAGGGCAAGGACTCTCTTTTACTATGTGTTTGTGCAGTGTCTAGCACAATTAGGCCCAAGTCTTGGATAGTGTCTCTAGGTACTACCATCATATAAATTATAATAATTCAATATTTTAGTACATTTAGTACTTATCAAAGATGACATCTGGAAACTAAATTCCTGTATTTATTCACAAAACTTTGCATAGGCTAAGGCTCTCTAAGTTTTCTCCCATCACCCTGTCAGTACGTCTTACTCATGACTGAGCCTTCACTAAGGGTGAGAAGTTACTTTGGTCTACATATTAATTCAGTCCTAACAATCCTCTCTAGTCATTAATCCTTCACTCAGTAACAGAAATGCCAATATCCAGCTCTGTGTGTGTTATTGTTAAACCCATTGTGTCTATCACAACTGCCTGTATGGTCATTACATTACTGGTATTTGATTTATTACTTGCAAACGTTTACAGTATGAAATTTGCCAGATTAAACTAAATTCTATTATATTCTGTTATATTCAGGGGATTATAACTGAAATCTGTACAAAACTAAATGTCTCTAATTCACAAGGGTTCATGCAGACCTCTTCTTCAGTTTCAGTTTTCATAGATTCTCAATCCATAAATTTTATTTTATGTATTTGTTTATTGATATAACTTTCTGTGGTTTGGGATTCAAATGTCCAATTGTTTCTGGTCCTCTTATTTATATTGTAATCCCACAAATACAGAAAACTGTCATCTGGAAAATTAAACCAAGCTCTCAGTTTAATAATAATGAGGAACAGAAAGTTTTCTGTTTCTAAGGTACTGAAATAGTGACCTAATGCTGCAACTATTAAGTGAAAAATATTTAGATATAACAATGTTTCTTTACGTGGCAATTTCAGTAAACTTGAAACTGCTTGCATCTTAAATCAAACCAATTTTCTCAAGTTCTCTTGTCTGTGGTGTGCACAGGTCTGCAGAAAATAATTTTTCATTGACTTACTAAAGGATGACATTTCATTTGAAAAACAAATGACATGGCACATAGGATTAGAGTGATTGATATCCTGAGAAAAGCTGAATAGACAATTGTTCAATTTTTTAATTTATTTATTTATTTACTCTAATAGTATGTCTACACTGCAATTAGACACCCGCAGCTGGCCTTGCCTGTGCCAGCTGACTTGGGCTCATGGGGCTCAGGCTAAGGGGCTGTTTAATTGCAGTGTAGACTTTCAGGCTTGGGCTGGAGCCTGGGTTGTAGGACCCTGCGAGGTAGGAAGGTCCCAGAGTTTGGGCTGCAGCCAGAGCCCAAATATCTACACTACAATTAAACAACCGCTTAGCCTGAGTCAGCTGGCTCGAGCCTGCTGTGGCTGTCTAATTGCAATGTAGACATGCCCTAAGAGCCATGGTTGTTGGATTACGTTGGCTCAGCTGGCATTTATACTTTTTTCACAAGTTTTAGGAGGCATAAAGGGCCTGATCCAAAGCTCATAGAAGTCAGTGGAAAAACTCCCATTGACTTCAGTGGGGTTTGGATTAGGCCCAAAACAATTTAGACCGAGGGCCAGCCAGTGGTCTGGCTTTCCTGTACTGCCAGGGGAAGCGGGCTTAGCAGATCTTCTAAGTCCCGCTCCCATGCAAGCGGGAAAGAAATGGTGGGGAATGAGTGGAGCCTTAGCTCCATCTTCCAATGCTGCATTGACCAGTGCATCAAGAGAGATATGCTGTGCTGTGTACAGACCCAGTGCAGCTTACTCCCTTCCTGGAGCAGCAGGGAGATCAGCAATATTAGTTCCTTCAGCCCCTTTTTATTGTGGTGGTGGTGTTGAATTGGTGTGTTGGCATCAATGGAGTTATAATTAACAGTGTTTTAATGGTTACTTTTGTGAAAAACCTGATAAGACTGCCAAGACCATGAGCATTTGCATTTTGAAGGTTACATGGGAAGGATTGTCAAGGAAACAGATAATAATGACTTATGGCAGAAAATGTTCTGTCTTTAGAAGGAGCCAGTGATCTTCCAAACTAATTTGTAATTGCCATGACTTATACAATAGAACAAAACACTGCATGGAGGCTCTAGGTTTTGATGCTGAACATTTATTTGTAAAATGTCTTTAATGAGTTTTCAAGAAACACAAAATTGATAGGTGGCTAAGATTTGTTTTGACATCACGATTAAAGGAATAGCATAATGTCCTCAGACATGTTCCAGTTAATTGGCTAGGTCTCTTCTACATATGTTAAAGATTTTTTTTAAAAGCAGTAATGTCATATTGTAAAATATATTTTTTTGCAGTCTGAGTTGGAATCTGACATTGTCATCTGGAAATTCAACAGAGACCAAGCAAATTAACTCAATAAGAAGCTGACTGTTTTGTTGCTGCATATGTTTTATGCACTTATTGATGGATATTTTCCAAAAGTCCATTAGTTTCCTGGAGTAGGACATTGTTAATGCAATTGAACTTTATGATGTGATTGTACCACCCATCAGGATTCAATGGAGTAAAAGAGCAAATAATTCATTCTCAGAACTAAGTGAACTTTGCACTATCTCCATCCTCTTTCCATCTGAACAAGAAATGTTCATTTTGAGGCATAAATTGTATGAGAAAATATGGTTTTTATTTAAATATTCATTAATTTTGTGGTTTTCTATCTGAAGAGAACGGGACCTGATTTCATTTGTATAGGGGGACCTGTGGTTAAAGGAAATTGTGAGTGTTCTAGCTCCTGGTAACAAACTGAACATACTTAGCATCTGCAAGCACCCTAACACAGTATCAGGAGACTCTGTATTAAGTGTCACCCTAACAGAAGAGCACTTTTTAAAAAAAATCAGAGCCTATTTAAAGACAAATTGCTGGCAGAAGATGGCAAAGGCAAATACATTGGCCAACAAGGATGCTTGCTCATTCCATGCACAGGTTACAAGCTTGGAAAACAAGCTCCATTATGGACTCCAATTGCAGTCATTTGGGGAGAATCAACAAGCCAATTCAGATACCAGCTTACTGGAGCCTAAACCTCCTGAGTGGCAGCTGTAATAAAAAAACTGAACCACCAATGCCATGCAAATGAAAGTTCTTTGCATCCCATGAAGGGCAGCAGTAAAACCATAGTCTTTCTCCAAATAGTTTCAGTTCCCATATTGCCCCAGAGAGCAGTGGTTTATAGACGGAAGCACTGTCTCCCCTCTGCTTCTTTTCACCTCTTTGTACTTGTTATGACAGGACACATCCTGAATTTTTTTAAAAAGTTGGAGGGAACAGAAGCTAGAATGGGGCCTTGAGAAGGATATGATTTAGTCCAACCCATATGCATTACTCTTGCTCAGTCCATATGTGAGAAATCATCAACCAAATTTTGATTGTGTAGTGGTTACCATATATTTGTCTTACTTTGTAAGAACCCAAGTTCAATGCAGGGAGTAAGCGCTGCTGTAATGGAATATTAGAGCCAGTTGTCACCTCAGCTGAGCCACAGAGAGGTGCAATCTCCACTCCTTTCACCAGCATTGACTTTATATCCCTTAGCACCATTCAACAAAGGATACTCAGGCCAGGTGAAGAGACTGATTTCTGCCCTGTTGCTGTTGCCTCAGGCATCCCACATCTGAAAGGCTCCCAATCCTTAACCCAGCAGTAGTCACCTTTCCATGCTGCTCAACAAGGGATTCAAGTTTCTATGGCATACAGGGCAAATAAATACAAATGAGGCCAGCTTCAAATGGGTGAGGCTTTAGCATTAGCTCAGCAATCTGGAGGTAATGAACCAGCAAATTTCACAGAGACCTACACCTTGACATTAACCCACCAAGCTAAATGTGCTGAGTCAGTAAAGTCAGGGGCCTATAGCTTCATATCATCCCAAGGAGTTAGAATGGATAGGTATTAATGATCCAGTAAAGGCTTGTACATTGACATCAGCCTAGAGCTACTGACTCAGCAAACCTCATAGCTGCTTTTGCTTGAATATCAATCCAGCAGGTTAGTGGTTCAGTGCCAGTAACTTTACACAGGTCTGGCCCTTGACACCTGCCCAATGTGCTGCAAGTGCTGAAACCCAGGCTTCGACAACAGACTTTTATTCAATTTTTCTAACGTTTCAAGGAGAAATCTTTAAGACAGACTGCAGCAAAGATGAAAATCTCAGACTTTTCAGGCTTCCACTCTAGGTAAGTATCTTTTCACAACTTTATTTACCTCAACCAGGAAGGAACATGCAAAATGGATGCTAGAGTGTAGGGAGATTCCCTCATCACATCCCTCATCTTTTTCCCAATATTCCAGCTGGGGGATCAAACTTGGTACTACAGCTACCTCATCAACTCCTTTCCTCCTCCTGTGCTTCACATAGCAAGAAGGGTGAAGAGGAGCCTCCAGGCAGTGAGAGTGTGAGAAGTGACTTTGGGCCAGATCCCTCCGACAGTAGGAATTGCAGATTTGAAGAAGAGTTGCCCTTCCTTGCACTGCCCAAATACCTGCTACTTTTAAAGAATGAAAGCTGGCAGAAGCAGCTACAGTATCTAGGCTATAACCATGTTAAACTAGGCTGTGCTTGAATAGGCTTAACAGCTTTGCAGCTACCTTGTGTCATGGGAGACTGGGGATTCAGAGCCTTTTGCTTCTCCTTCCTTTGACTGATGCACTTGGAGGCACTGTAGAGGTGTGCTTGTGTACATATTTCATGGAAATATTGCCGTTTTCACTCTGTTAGCCTAAAAGCTACCTTACCTTTATTTTTAAAAAAAGCTCAAAAATGGATTAGTGATGACACCGCTCCTTAACAAGAAGGATATAAACTCAGGATGAACAGCTGTTGGGACAATCTTGGATGAGAACCCTTCCCTAGACAAATACTTGTGATGCACAGCCACATACAGGGCTGCATTGCTGCCAGTACTGGTGCCCATCTGTTAGACTGGCATGGTGCCCACTCAGAAGTTGGTCAGACTTTGCTTTAGGACACAGAAGTTTTCATGATGCTGCGAGTGCCATACTGTCCCTCCTCTATGACTGTACTGCCCCCTGGGTGCCAAATGACTCTTTGCAATTTTTTTTTAATTCAGACATAAATCTAAATAAATAAAATATTCATTAATTATTTGCCTATACTATTCGGCGTTCTCTTGCAAACTCTCCTGCTTTGGATATCAAGAAAAACTTTGTGTTTAAATGTAATGACTTAAAAGAGAACATCACATTTTTATTTCCTTTCTTGGTAGGTGTCAGGATTTATTCATTTCCATGAAGGAATGATTGAACATCAGCATCACGTGCAGGCAAGTGATACACGGTGCACACCTTGGCACAGTGCAAAGAACATTTCAGAATGTTCAGCACCCACCAGTGGGACCAGAGTCTTTAAAGAGCTCAGTTCCCATTTAGGCACCTACATGAAGTAGGCAGATTTTCAAAAGTTCTCAGCTCCCACTGAGCCAGTTATTTAGGTGCCCAGATGGGAGCTGGTGGGCACTGAGCTGTTTTGTAAATCTGGTCCTTTACTTCTACAAAAAATCATATAATAATTATAATATGGTTTATGACTATATAGTCAATGTCACTAACAGCCCAGCAGTGTTGGTTGCAGTCAGCCAGTTAGTTGAACTCAAAGTAATTAATTCCCACCCCAGGCCATTTAAATGACCTTGACAATTGTATGCATAATGAAGCTATAGTTAATGCTTCAGCATTTAATTTCTTTGCCAGAGTTCAATCAGTGTTTTATACAGACCATTTAATTTGATTTTATTTTCTTCTATGTTAGTGCTATTTATTCCAGTGCTGATTTTCTATTTTACAGTCTGGTGGTCCAGTGTGAGAGTCTTTGAATTCTGTGCCACATGCAATAGTGTTATATCAAAATAGGAATGGGTTTAAAATGTGTTTCTGACATAAACTTATTATCTTTTGAGTGTTTGGCCTGCTGTTAATGTACTATCAAATCCCACTGATTTCCAAATGACTTGAAATAGGGCTAGCTAACGGGCTTACAAACTGTAGAGATTTTGTCTGTTTATATGCATGCAAACTTATTAATACTAATGGGGATTTTGTGTATTCCTCATGGAGTCTTGTTATGGTAGTGCCTGGAGGATAACATTTGTTACAGATTTTGGAGGTCATTTTTTGGATATGAATATTGTTACGACAGATATCACCAGGGTGATCTTACACAAAGTCTTCCCAAGACTGACCATTTGCTTGCACACTAAGAAAAAGCATGTGGAAGACTGTGTTGTCATTAATTGTTTGGTTATGTAAGGTTCTGTGTAGAGGCAGTGGTCCTTGAACATGGATCTGTGTGACCAGGAGGAGAGTATGCTTTATGCCTTCACCTCTGATTAGAGTCAATACTTGAGGCAGAGTTGCTCTCTGGGAACCAGACACTGATGGAGACATGGAAACAATGAGATGTGTGCCACAGTGGGGTTAAATGCAGAGGCTGCAACTTTATTAAAACTATTAGCTAATGGGGAAACACTCCCCAGTGTACCTGGCAGAGTTGCACCAGTGCCAATTTCAACTGGGAAACAAAAGTCCTGGGTTCTACAAATCTGAAGGTGGGTCTGAGGGTAATACCCCCTCTTCACCCTCAAGCCTGCCCAGGGATCCTGGCTGGAAGCCAGAGTCCCAACCCACTCCCCTCCTCCATGACTGAGGTAGAAGAAATGAGATGAGAGTAGTCCCAGTGGCATTGGAACCCACCAAAGTTGCAACAATGTAATTTCAAAACGCAAAACAGGACTCCTGTAATGATAGATGGAATGTGAAAAATCTCACAGAGCAATTTGCTAATTTTACAGTATGGAAAAATCCCTTCCAGATTGCAAGCAGAGTGTGGCAATCAGCCTTGCTCCTGCCATCATAAGACGCTAGATACCATCTCACTAGATAAAGGTGGTGGGGAGGAGGCTGGAACAGAGCCAAACCGGCTACTCAGCAGGAAGAAGCAATCCTCCTTCTCCACCCTGGTGCTCCAGCAAGCTCAAGCAAATTTGCTAGCTCATCATGATCCCCTGCTGTCCAATGGCAGCAGGAGTGGGTGGGAAAAGCTCCAGGATGCAGACTCTGTGTGAGAAACTCCACCACAACCATACCTCTGCACAGCAAAAGCGGGAAAAGGAGGGAGGGAGGGAACAAGAAAGAAGTAGCGCTTTCCCCCATCTCGCACACACATTGCAGGTCATCTGGGTGGGGGAGGCACATATAACCTGACGCATACACTCCAGCTTGATATCTCCCCCTCCCTGCGCTACTCAGAGTGGGGTGGGAATGTCCCCATTGCTCCTAGACTCATCAAAGTTTAGCGAGGTGAGTACTGGTATAGGGCTGAGTTTCTTGAACTGCAGATTCAAAATATATTAGCCCTGTAAATAAATGCGGGAAAACACCTTTACACTCCCTTGTGACACCTAGATAGAAACATGTTTGTGAAAAGTTGCTCTCTTTCACACATGTGGCTTCAGATGGCCTGCACCAGTGGGACAGGAAGCTTATTAAAAGAACCCTTTCCTCTTGGCAACACTCTGAATGACCCAACATTCATAGTTTATTTCCCATTGACACATTTAGTACATAAGTATTTCAAAAGTGTGATAAGTGATGATCATAGCTTCAAAATACCCTAGAGATATGATAAATAACTCATGATATCCACACCCATTGTTTCTGCCACACTCTTTACAGCTGAGATAATTGTTTTCACACTCATAAATATTGTTTAACCACCAGATTCTACACTGAAGTGACAGTGGGATTCTGGTTTTTAGACAAAAATCAAGGAAATTCAGGCATATGACTAGAGATTGGGTAAATATTTAGAGCTCAATCCTGCAAAATTCTCCATACCCGTTATTCTGAAGACCCTCAGCCATTCGTTGTGACAAGAGTCTAGGCACCTTCCATCTTCAACTGGCCAGGAGATTTTTTCAACTGGCCAGGAGGTCCACTCTTTAATCATGTAAGATGCACTGGCAGTCTGTAAGATGTGTTTTGATATATTCTTAAAAGAGATGCTTTAGCTCAAACTGAAATTATGGGCTTGATGCAAAAATGACTGACAGGGCTCTATGGCCTGTGTTATGTAGCAGACTAGGTGATCATAATGGTGCTGCTGGCCTTAAAAATCTATGAAAACAGGTACCTGGTGACTTGGCAAAGACATGCTGGTGAATAGACACATAGTGGCTGAGTACTTACTGATTTACCTGTAGGTTGATACTGACATATAGCTTGAGTGAGTCAGGGAGAGTAGTGGGAGCTCAGCATTTAAAAGTGGTGGGAGGGATAGCTCAGTGGTTTGAGCATTGGCCTGCTAAACCCACAGTTGTGAGTTCAATCCTTTGGGGCCATTTAGGGATCTGGGGCAAAAATCTGTCTGGGGATTGGTTCCCCCTTTGAGTAGGGGTTTGGACTAGATGACCTCCTGAGGTCCCTTCCAACCTGATATTCTATAATTTTGCCTATCCCTCTATTGAGGACACAACCAGCATGATTCACCCTTTAGTCATTACCAGGATAGCCTGCTATAGTACATTTCCCCTGCAATACATATTAAGACCATGTAGCAGCCAGGTGGTTCAATATGCAGTAGCCCATGTTTTAGGTGAAAAATGCCAAAATCACATTAAATTAGATTCCCATCACTCTGCTCCATGCACTGGCTCCTTTTTCCTGACTCTCATATCCATATCAATGTCTTGAATGTAATTTTTAAAACACTGGCTTGCAGTCTAGCTGTCTTAGAGAGTCTAGCTGTCTCTACTTCTGCAATCTATTGCAGCAGTTGGAATTCATGGGGACACAATGGCTGCTGGCGAATGGAACTTTCGGAAGATTACAAGACGGCATTCTCAGTGCATGTAATACATGTTATATAACCAAATTTAAATATACTGTATGCAAATGCTTTGTAATGATTTATAAATGGATTGATAGGTAACAAATTATTTTCTTTGAAAAAGTTCCTTGTTAACCTCTGTGAAAATCACATTCTCAGAAAACTAGTTAAAATGAAAAAACTGACTTGAAATGAAAATTCTCCTTTCAGAGACAGCAGATCATTGGCTTTTATGTGCCAAGATGTTTATTTTAATATAGTGCACAATTATGTCAAAATACACTGGGAAGAGAACTGTTCAGAAGCTACATGGCTTTTCAATAAAAATTTTCAATATTTTAAACAAAATTAAGATAAACATAGACAGGAAACAAATCTTGAGTTTCAGTACTCTAATTTTAAGTGTAGAAATGTCTCTTTGCTTTTGACACAAATGTGGAAGTCACCTTAGCAAGGAAAGGAATATGTTATGCTCAGGCTTACACTAGCAGAAATGTAGAAAGTTAGAATCCAGACATAACAAAATGCTCTACCATATTACTACAATGAGGAAAAATAAAACAACTGAGTTTGAAGATAGAATATCCTTGGAGGGGGGACAGCAAATGGAGACGAGAGGATTCATTACAGTATTTATCTGCAAATACAGTATACTAAAACATAGCTGTAAGAATGTAATGGAAATTAATAGCAGAAAATACAGTCCAGTGTGGAGGAAAACACACAACCTGCTTTTAATTTCCTTTGTTCTTTTGTTGGGCCTGCAGGTGGTGTACGTACCTTTTGTAACATTTGGAATAGCAAACCAGAGGCTATCTTGCTCTGCTGCACTGACATTTTATAGAAAATATATTGTGTCTTTTGAGGGGTTTGTCCTTTTTTATATCAGCAAAAAAAAAAAAGATTTCCTTGATAAATGAGTGATGGGCTCATGTCAGATAGTTCAGATCATGACAGGGGTCTGGCTCACACAACAGCACTGGGTCATACAAGAAAAGAGGGCAGTACCGATTTTAGAATCTATCAGCCACACAATGCTTCAGAGAAATTTTATTACAGAAAATAAATAAAACTAGAGTTACTGGTGTAGAAATCCCCTGGGCTGCTAAAATTTTCAGCCTGGTGACTTTCCTGGAAGGATAAAAATATCACACCCTAATATCTATCCTATAGGCAAGGCCAGCTCCAGGCACCAGCCAACCAAGCACGTGCTTGGGGAGGCACCTTATAAGGGGCGGCCAATGTTAGGGTGGCGGGGGGGCGCTCACGGTGTTTTTGTTCGTGGGGCGGCGCTCGAGGGGGTTATTTTTGTTTCGGTGGCGTGGTGCGGCGCTGGCAGGGGCTTTGGTGGTGCGGCGCTGGTTTGGGCCGCGCGGCCCAGCCTGGCCCAACACGGCGCTCTGGGGGTTTGGGCAGCCCGGCACATCCTGGTGCTCGGGGGTTTGGGCAGCCCGGCATGGCGCTTGGGGGGTTTGGGCAGCCCGGTGAGGCACTCAGGTGGGGGCGGGAGTTTAGCTGGCGTGGCGCTCCGGGGGTTTGGGCGGCCCAGCGCGGTGCGGCACTCAGGGGGGGCAGGGGTTTGGGTGGCCTGGCGCGGCGCTCCAGGGGTTAGGGCGGCCTGGCGCAGCGCTTGGGGGGGGGGGGGTTGTTTCGGTGGCGTGGCATGGCGCGGCACTGGCAGGGGCTTCGGTGGTGCAGCGCTGCTTTGGGCAGTGTGGCCCAGCTCGGCCCAGCGCGGCGCTCTGGGGGTTTGGGCGGCCCGGCGTGGCACTCTGGGACTTTGGGCAGCCCGGTGCAGCCTGGCACTCGGGGGGTTTGGGCGGCCCGGCGAGGCAGTCGGGGAGGGCGGGGGTTTGGGCTGTCCAGCGAGGCGCTCGGGTGGGGGCGGGGGTTTGGCCAGCACGGTGCTCTGGGGAGGTTCGGCGGCCTGGTTCCAGGGGTTTGGGGTGACCCGGCCCTGGGGGGGGCGGGGGTTTGGGCGGCCCAGCACGGCAATTGGGGGGGGCGGGGTTTGGGTGGCCCGGCGCTGCGGGGGGGGCAGCAGGGCGGCACTGGGGGGGGGTGGGGCGGCACAGTGGGGCGGCACTCTTCTTTTTTGCCTGGGGTGGCAAAAAATTAGAGCCGACCCTGCCTACAGGCTTTTGTGGAAGAAACTGTTACATTTAAAAGATACAGTTCTGAAGATCACCCATGAAAGGTACAACAACTTATCCACTATTCAGTACAACAAACACAGGAAATAAGGTAGCTCTCTCATCTGTGATAATCAAAGTAATTTGTCATGGTAAGGCAGTTTGGACTTACAACAACAATCCATAGTTTCGGAGTTCTCCTAGATTTCTCACTGATGCTAAGCTCACACATAGCACCATCCACAAGTAACATTTTCCGTCATCTCTGGTTGACTAGGAGAATCCACTGCATCCTGATGGATAATGACCTGGTCTCAGTTACGTATCTCTTTGTCATCTCCTGTCTGGACTATAGCAATGCAATGTACTTGGGCATAAAGTCATCTGGCCTTTGGAGATTTCAACTAGTACGGAACACTGCAGCATGTTTCCTCAGCAACATGGGCTACTGTGAGCACATCACACCTGTCCTCCACTCTTTATACTGGCTTTCCACAGAATATTATCAAGTTCAAAGTCTCTGTCCTTATCTTCAAGGTGCAGTGGTTTGGGTGCAGCATATCTCCTCAAACTCTGGGATGAAAACTGTGGTTGACAACTCCACCCCTCTGGCACAATGAACTTTTGACAATAAGGGTCAAGCTTGTCTGTGTAGGAGACAGTTTTCTAGGGGGCCAACCCACATGGTTCTCCCAGGTTTCTCATTCTCTTGAGTAAATTAAAATGAAAGATTGTGGTTGGAAAGCATTTTTTTGCATTCTTCTTCTGAGTTTGGCTATTATAGGGTTTCTAATTTTTATTTTCTTAAATATGTCAATCATGTGGTCTTAAATGTTTTAGTTTTACTCACTTTAGTATAAATTAAAATATCACTTGTAAAAATATACTAAATATTATTATGGATAATATAAATCTGGTTTGAAATCTGGATATCACCTTACTAAATAATCAACTTCTTCCCTAGCACTACCTGCTGTTGCTGCTACAGCTTTAAGTATGTATGTACACTGTCATTTATTGTGGATTTGATGGCACTCAAGTGTGATTTCAGAGACAACCTCTTCAATAGAGCATTCTTCTTTTCCACCTTAAACAATACCTGTGTAGAGGGGTTTAGCAGATTGTCCCTTCCTATAATTGACTAATTCTTTATTACTAGGTTGGATAATGACCTGGTCTCAGTTACGTATCTCTTTGTCATCTCCTGTCTGGACTATAGCAATGCAATGTACTTGGGCATAAAGTCATCTGGCCTTTGGAGATTTCAACTAGTACGGAACACTGCAGCATGTCTTCTCAGCAACATGGGCTACTGTGAGCACATCACACCTGTCCTCCTCCTGTCTAAACTTGGCCATATTCCTGAACAACCCATATTCAATTCTGCTTCATCTAAATCCACACCACCCAGTTTTGGTTTGAGTTCTTCTGCTTTCATCTTCACAACTTCAAAAGCTATTTTATTTCTTTCCCAGCTGATACCATCCGTTGTCCAAGAATCCAAGTCTGATATGTCAGCAAAGGGGGTGCAAGGTTTCCCATGCTGCTCAAATCTGATGTTCCCTGCCTCTTGCTTCACTATAGACCTGTCATTGCATCCATCAACAAGCACAGTAACACTTCTGCTCTTTGTATGTGTTTCTGAGACGCTTCCTTGAGTGGTTTTGCTATTACTTCTACAAAGGCTTTTACTGACTCACATACCACACTTCTGCTTGCCTCAGGCCTCTGAGCCTTAGAGCTTTTTCCAGCCTGATGCACAGTTCCAGGTATTAATAATCATAATCATTATTTGGTTTTATTGCTTGAATGTGCATGGAGCTTTATCTGTACTTTACAGACTGAAGAGTTTATAATCTGAATTCAAACAAGAAAAAACATGAGACAACATCGCAAGGAAGGATCTGAGAGGGAAAAGGCAAATGTGATTATTTGCTCACGTGGGTGGCTAATACTTGTGTCTTGAAAGTAATGAAGAAGCTATTTAAGTTGGTTTAATTTGTTACTATTTATTTTATTATTGAATAATATAAATGTATTTGTGACATTCAGCATGCGTCTGCTGGCTACTAACAAATTCCAAACTGCTAGAGCCACATAGCTGCAGTAGCCAACGCATCTAATAAACAGGCAGTGTGACACTTGCTTGGTTTTTAACATGGCTTTGGCAAATAACAGAAGCTACTAAATACCTACTGTGTTGGATTCTAATTAAACAATACCAAACTCTTTTTCTATTAATTTCATCTGTAAATTACATGGCTTACATGCAATACATGTCACAGCTCTGCAATGCAAATCATGAGGATTACTGTGGCTTTTGCTTTATTTACATTGGAAAGCCACAGGATCTCTGCTGCTTACATAGTGAATCAATTAATGTCACAAATGTTGCTTTACATGTGAGATTAGATTACTACAGTACCCTGGATTTAGTTATGTTATGATTAGCACCCATTTGTGAAATAGAAAATAATTTGCTTCAAAGAGCAGGACAGCTTTGTTTTAAGTACAATTCCCCTTATGATTACTCCCTATATAGTACTTAAGTAAACTTGTAATGTGCTACTTATTCATGGGGGTATTCATTCTCTTTGTCCACAATACAGCAAAGGGAAAACAAATTTTAGGTTTTAAGATGTACTTGTTAAAAGGAAAGTCATTATATTGGATTGCCATAAACAGAAGCAAAGAAGAGTTGCTGTGCAAAACTTCTGCAGTATGTGAAGATGATGTTTTTGAGGAAAGTGTGTGCCTCTAACCTCACAGAGGAGGGGAAGTCTGACATATGTAGAGCAAAATCTTGGCTCCATTGAAATTGACGGGAGTTTTGTCATGTATTTCACTGAGGCCATTATTTCACCCTTACTATAGAAATTTGAACTAAATTCAAATGTATTACTCCAAGATCATTTTGCAAAAAAATCACGTGTGGCTGTATAATATTTTTTTCTGAGAAAAATGTCCTTGCACGGAATATTCTATTAACATAGAAACAGAACTCTAGTCCTTTCTATGAGTAGAAAGGAGCACATCCTTCATTGTGTTGTGCTGAAACTCTGTGGGGTTGTTTGCTGTCCATTCTCATACTTTATTTGGAACTAGTTCTTAGAATAATGTACCTTAGGGATAGTTGTGATATGTTATCTTAGTATAGCTGGTCACTGAGGGGGTCAGGAACCCAGCCTACCTGTGACATGGCTCTGCTAAGTAGAATGAGCCAACCCAGATCCATAGGTGGTGGGATAGCAGCTAATTGCCCAAGGAATACCTGGACCTAAAAACAGGTTATGAGGGTTCAGTCAGGAGGCATTCAGAACACAGAGAAGAAGCTCCTGAAGCAAGGGACTTCTCAAGGGAGCTGGTTAGAAAGCTCACCAGAAAAGGGAACCTAGATAATGTGCCGCTGGAGGGAACAGGTTCCAAAAGAGCTATGAGTCCTGCTACCAGGCAGCAGCAAGAAGTTCAGGTCACTGGAGAACTACATGCTGCTCCATAGACGATCTGCAGCAATTTGACACCTGCAGGGACCCTGAGTCTAGAGAAGGAACCCATCTCTAGGTGACAGCAGAAGGCCTGACTCCAGAAGAGAGTTCCAGGTCAAAAGGGCCTTACTAGAAAAGAGCCTGGATGGAAGAGACGGATGGCATCAAGTTAGGGTAGACAAACTAAGTTTAACTTCTCCCACACACACCCCCAGCTAGGGCATTGAGGAAAGGCTTGCTTGCATACCACATTTGGCCTTGGGTTAATAAATTAAACCATGAAGGGAAACTGTTTGCTATAAAAAAGCCTCATAGAATTCATTGAAAACCCATTAAGGAAAACTGAGTCTGGGATGTACCTACAGCTCCACAGTGGGCTGCCAGGAGGTGCTCCAGAGGTGAGTACCCACTTAAAACACAGTCTGAAAAAAACACAGTGACATAAGTGGATCATAGAACTATAAACTGTTACTTCACTGGAACATGTATAAGGAAAAGCTTCTAAATACTCCAAATATTTTGCCAGAAAAAGCAGCATGTGGAAGGCATTTGGTGGCAACATTACATTAATATTTTTTTAAAGGGCAAAAAAAATCCCCCTGATAATTCATTTCTTGCGTAACCTCTTTTTCTATCTTTTTTTAGCAATTACAGCCCATTACCTTTTTGTTAAATGGCAAAGCTGCTAAGTAAACAAAAAGTATAACTGATTATCTTCAGTTCTGTCTGCTAAATGTTAGCAATTAAACATCAAGCACAGTTATAACAGCTCCGTGGAGTGTAAAGCCATCACCCAACACATTATTTTTCTTAGCGTCACACTAAATGGCATAGTGATAAGCAAGAGAACAGCTGTGAACAAGAAGTTATGTGCAGCATCGTGTGCTCTCCTTCACAAACAAAACCCTTGTGCCTAAAAGCAATGGATCATCTACAGCTACAGTGACTTTCAAAGGAACTACGATTGATACCAGTAGAAGCTCCGGGTTGCTTAGCAGCTTGGAAAAATCAGGCCTTTAAAATCAATTATTTATGTGCCTAAATATGGCTTTAGAGACCAAATTTTAACTACCTCCCTTTCAAAATGTTATCTTTATTCATTTTGGATACAGCTCACCAAAGGTTCAGCCACAGTCTCATATTTTGTAATTACAAACTTATATGTACACCAGAGCATACTATCAATAATCTGCATTAACATAGATTGTAACAAATGTGGCGAGTATGCACTGTGCCTAAATCCACATCATACATGCACATGAAGGAGTGGCATGTGCAACTGCATGGACACATTTGGAGGCTAATTGGAGGCTGAGTGAAGATTTCATATCACACTCCAAAACAATAAATTATTGGACTGTAACTTCTCAAGGCAAGAATTGTATTATCTTATGTGTTCGTGCAGCATCTAGCATAATGTGCCCTTTCAGGGAATACTGCAATTTAGACGTTTAATAATAATACCACAGGTTGCTCAGAGTATTAGTAGTGTGACAAGCTATATTTCTTCTCTAAATCAGTGCTTAAATCTGGCTAGGTTAGTAGTGACTAAATGTTGGCAGTTTGGCCTCTAAAATATGTTAAAAGAAGAACAGGAGTACTTGTGGCACCTTAGAGACTAACAAATTTATTAGAGCATAAGCTTTCGTGGACTACAGCCCACTTTGGGCTGTAGTCCACGAAAGCTTATGCTCTAATAAATTTGTTAGTCTCTAAGGTGCCACAAGTACTCCTGTTCTTCTTTTTGCGGATACAGACTAACACGGCTGTTACTCTGAAACCTAAAATATGTTGTTCTTGCAAATTTATAATGGAAAAGGGTGCACATAACAAAACACAATAACTGAGTTATCACTATATTTATTAGAGCTTGTTGGGAATTCTCCTCCTAAATATTTTTCGGAGAGAGTGCAGTTTCTGCAAAATTAATATTTTCCAAAGGAAAATGTTCGTTTTGCTGAAAATTTTCCATTTTCACATTTCCCTTTGGAAAAATAAAATAAAACATTTCATTTTGATTCAGGTTGACCTGAACAAAACCATTCTGGTTTCAGGTCAGTTTAAGGTTAATCTGTGTCCGTGTGAGCTGGGAGCCTGTACTGCTTCTGTCCATGATTTACTTTATATGGATAAATGTAGGATTCATTTTCTAGTGCTGCCCGTCTTATATATTTCACTAGCACTAAAGTCCTGATCCAGCTAAGCCCTTCAGCAAATGCTGAACTCCAAGCAGACAAGTAGTATCACTAACCGCAGTAGGGCTCTAACTCAAAATTTAAGCATATAAAAGAACTGATGGCAATAACTTAGGAGAAATATCTCTCTTGACATGTTAAATTTGAGAATTGGTACTAAAGCTGCACAACTCCATAAAGGGGGAATATGAAGAGGCTCTATGATAATCTAATTTAAAAAAACATAGTAAACAAAGCAGGCCTGATTTTTCACTGCTTGGTATGTGCAAAGTGGGTGTTAGGTATGGCCTTATGGGTAAGTATTGGTGATGGAGATCTGGGCTCAGTTCCTGGCTTTGCCACAGACTTTGTATATGCTCTTGGACATATCACTTAATCTCACTGTGCTCATTCCCTCCATATTATTTGTCTGTTTTGTCTATTTATTGTAAGCCCTTTAAGCTGAGATCCATCTCTTTCTATGTGTGTGCACAATGGGGTGCTGATCTTAGTTCAGGGCTGTAAGTGCTCCTACAATACATACATAAATATAGAGTGAAATCCTGGCCCCATTGTGGTCAGTGGGAATCTTACTACTAACTCAGTGAAGTTGAGAGTTTACCTAGTACATATTGGAACTATAGTATTTTGGATTCAATTTACACAGGGATAAATGATTAGAAAAGGTGCAAGGTAGTGGAGAATCAGGCCCAACTTTTTTTTCCCACCCAGTTTAAAATTGTTTTCCCTTTGAAATATTCACTATATATAATATATAACTGGAAACTGAATTTTGTACATTTGCAAGTTATAAACAGAATACATGCAAACAGTAATATTCAGTATCCAATACATAGGGCCCTACCAAATTCACGGCCATGAAAAACGCATCACAGACCATGAAATCTGGTCTCCCCCTGTGATATCTGGTCTTTTTTTATGCTTTTACCCTATACTATACAGATATCATGGGGAAAACAGCATTTCTCAAATTGGGCATCCTGACCCAAAAGGGATTTGCTGGTGGGGTCACAGTATTGCCACCCTCATTTCTGTGCTGCCTTCAGAGCTGGGCAGCTAGAGAGTGGTGGCTGTTGCCAGGCACCCAGCTCTGAAGCCGGCGCCCTGCCAGCAGCAGTGCAGAAGTAAGGGTGACAATACAATAGCATGCCACCCTTACTTCTGTACTGCTGCCTTCAGAGCTGAGTGGCCCAAGAGTGGCATCTGTTGGCCAGATGCCCATCTCAGAAGCCAGCGGCAGCACAGAAGTAAGGATGGCAGTACCGTACCATGCCATACTTCCTGCTGCGCTGCTGTTGGCTGCCTTCAGAGCTGGGCTCCCACCCAGCAGTCTCCACTCTCCAGCTGCCCTGCTCTGAAGGTAGCTTTGTCACCAGCAACAGTTCAGAAGTAAGGGTAACAGTACCACAACACCTCCTACAATAACCTTGTGATCCCCCCAAAACTCCTTTTTGGGTCAGGACCCCTACAATTACAACACTGTGAAATTTCAAATTTAAATAGCTGAAATCATGGAATTTATGATTTTTTAAATTCTATGACTGTGAAATTGACCAAAATGGACTGTGAATTTGGTAGAGCTCTACCAATACACTTCTGTTTGTGTATTGCATAAAGTAATACAGATTGAGCTTGAAAAGTATTTCATTTAATTATTGTTGCATTTCCCTGCAAACCCAACTTCACAAACATTCTTGGATGCTGAGCATGTTATTCAAAGGTAAAGAAGTCAGAGGAACAGTTAACTGTATGTCTTTGCCTCTTGGCATAAAGCAGGAGTTAAAGTGCATATTTATCACAATGTATAAAAATCATACACTCCAGTTTTGAAAGATGGTAGAAAGGAAGACTTCTGCCAAGAAAGCAATGATAGATATAGCACTACAATGGCACAGATCCCAAGGTCAAGCCACCAGATGTAGGTTATATGATTAAACAAAGAATACTGTGAGGAAAGATGTCCAATGTGACCACTGCATACTCAGTGCAAAACAAAACGTGAACAAATCAATTGTTTTCTCAAGTGTGGAACTATGAAATGTTAACTTCAGAGATATACATGTTGTGGATAGTATTTGTTACAGTCTGGTCTGAAATGAGTGAATTTAAAACAAATGCCAGTCTCTGATGAAATGCTGGATACACTCTCAAAACTCTGAGGATCACAGAGCTGATTCTTCTGTAATGTGTCTAGAACTTATTTAAATTGTATGTGAATACACGTTCTGTTTTCTAGCAGCGGAATACAGCTGAAAATGAGAGATAGACTATAACAGGAGAAGTCTTTTGCCAAGTAACCCATTCCCTGTAATCCTAGTGTTGGATGGAGCCAAGAAGTAAACATTTATATCTCCTGTTTATAAAGTATAAAATCAATATTTTGTGAAAAATGAGCAAAAATAGTCAAAAGCTTGATTATATTAATCTGTCAACTGTGTTTCTGCCTCACTTTCTTTTCCTGTTCAGTTCAATTTCCTATGTAGTTACATTGTATTTGGGAGATTTCTAAAATAGTTAACATATTGCAATTGGACAAGCAGTCATGACTTTAGCGGTCTCACTTTAATTAGTTAAACATATACAGTGTCTAGTTTCCTGCAACAAGCTGATGGAAGTTTAACAGGTAGCATAACATTATAGAATATTTGTATATAATGTCAATGAAAATATTTTATGAATGTGCACATGAGGCACAGAATTAACTAGAGAGAAACTTGTAGGGTAAAATTCACTCTGTGAAGAGGGCCAGCACAGATCAGTTCTCCCCGAATTATAGTAAATTTTCCAAAACTGGGCTAAATTTCACACTCAGTACCAAGTCCATTATCCGAAAAAGAATTACATAGATATTTTATGTACCAATGGCTAAGGAATTATTTAAATCAATAATAAAACCTGTTTTAAATATATATCTACACACACACACACAAACATATAAAACTGAATCTGTCAGACAACCTGGTGGAAGGCTACATTCCTATTATTTGCTAGTAACTCAAATTCTATAATAAGGCCTAACCTTGCAGTGCTTGCAGAACTGTGCCTGACCAGCGTACATTGCAGAATCAAGGCCTGACTGCAGCACCCACTAGGTCTGGGGGTTTTATGCATATCGTTGTGTTTATTGTTCTTTAGAAACAAATCAAGGTGCAACAGAATAAATAAGCATTTCCTCACTAATTGAAGACAAATCCCTTTATACAATTTGTATATTAAATCTGCAGATAGAATAGTCCAGAGATGGCAATCAAGCAAAATGAATAAAACATGTTTCTAATCCAGAAAGGCCAGATTACGTTGCTAGGAGAGCTTTTCGCCAAATATGTTACTGACGAATGAAACTTGTAAAGTTATCTTATTTTTACTGTACACACTCCATTTTTCACCGTTGTATATAACCTCCTAACAAAACAAAATTGGTTCTTTAGCAGTTAGGTCTCTAATGGTCTGTTCAAGTTGTCTCAAAACATTCACGCCGCTTTTCATTTCAATCTTTGGAAATGACATGTCCATAAAAAGTTTTCAACCAATTTGCCTAACTCACCCAATGTCAATCTCCATCTAATGGTAGAAGTACTATATCTATTGCATATGATTCTGTGGGGTGTTGCTAATTGTTCTTGGAAGTGTTGAAGGGGTTCATCAGCTTTTTCGGAGCCACGAAAGAGAAAAGAATAGGGTTTTTTTTCTATTTACAACTATATGGACACATCTCCTTATTCTCCACAATCTACACACAAAGAAATTTAGTGTGCATATGAGCCCATGCCTGCAAAGTTTGGAGAGGGACTGGACCAGATTCTTAACTGGTGTAAGCTGATATAGTTCCACTGACTCCTAAGGCTCTATGCTTATTATCACCAGCTGACAATCTGGTCTGGACTGTTCATAAAGGTATAATTTTCTGTGGAATGTGACTTGTAAACCCACTATTGATGGAAAGTGGTGATCATGCGTGTTTTCAGCTTTTTGACGTAGAATGAGATTTACGATGACTGTTTAAATATTAAATAGTTTTTTTCTGAAATTATAGTTTGGAAAAGAGTGCTATTTTAACCCCCCCCCCCTTTTTTTTTTTTTGCTATTGTTACTGATGCCTGAGCTTGCAGAAGGAGGCATTCATGATTAATCACAATGAAATATAGCATAGTGATCTAGTGACTGCAAATATGCATTATAAATGCTGTTATTGTTTTATATGTCAGTTACACATTCCTCCCTTCAGCAGCCCATCATTTGATTCAACCTTCTTTTTTACACTTGTAGAACTCATAGAAGGCAATGGGCAATAGAAAGTTTTTCAAAAAAGTAAACAGATACTGTATTTTGACTGTATGGCCCTTAGCATCCTATGAAATTCTAATTTTTCGACTACAAAAAAAGACTGAAGATGTAAGGGCTACAAATCTGTTATCAAATTCATAATATTTTTGGCATATGTGAGTTGAAAGACAAGGCATTCCAAATTTTAAAAAATATTGTATTATTTCTTACTTAGCATACATATATGAAAGCAGTAACCTATATCAGCGAACACTGGGCTTTCACTGTATCTCATACAGCTCTGAACCATTTAATTTGAGCCTCCATTTCTTTAATTTATTCATCACTTTTCACTCCTCCACCTATGAGGAGACTGAAAGTACTTTGTCTAAATCACCAAGGAATTTAGACTGCAGATCTTGAAGTAGTCTGTCCATTAAAAACTGTTTTGCCTGCTTTTGCTGCCTTGTTTTGGCAATACATTGCATACAGATGTAGGCCAAAATTTCAAGTGGCTATTGATTTTCGGTGCCCAACTTGAAAGACCTTAATGGGGCACAATTTTCAGAAGGAGGTGCACATCACAATCACTAGTCACTCTAAAATTTTGGCTATAAGTACTCTTTAGCATTGATTACAAACCTATTGCCCATTTACTAAAATGATCACTTAATCATATAAAATGGAATTTTGTCAGAGAGAGGTGAGTAAGTAGCACAATAGTAGGAGAAGGAGTGAATAATATTCACAAAAAGAGAAGGAGTGAATAATATTGATGTCACCTTTTTCTGGACTCACCATTGTAATTTGGACTTTGCACTTAAAAAAGGAGTTCAGAAAGTTTGCGGGTGAATCTGCTTGGTAAATTGTACAGTGTGGATTGGGCCATATCTGTGATATTCCCTATGCTAAGAACAAAGCATAGGGGATGTAATGCTAGTGTTATCTCTTTTGAAAGGCAAAATATCATGATTTTAATGGTGTAAGCTGCAAAAGAGCAGCAATGGTAGCTACAGTACTTGTAGGCCAGACATACATTAAGGAAAACACAAAGGAGATGGATAGCATGTGAGTCCCTGCTTATGCTTTCAGAGACAGCAATTTGTAAGGAAGAAAGCCAATATGTTTTTTAGTGTTGTTGAAACTTTGTTGGTCACTGGATATGAGAGACAAGTTAGGCAAGGTAATATCTTTTATTGGGACAACTTCTGTTGGTAGAAGGGACACGCTTTTGAGTGTCAAAGAGCTCTTCTTCAGGTGAGCCAAAAGAGTTGTCCCTTTCACCAACAGGATTTGGTCCAGTAAGTGATGTTACTTCACCTGCCTGATCTCTTTCAATACGTTTTTACACATTTTTTCTGATCCAACAGCCACGGAGCCACTGTATCCTTCTCCATTTTTTTTGTTCTCTGAGGACACAGACTGTAGATACAGAGGAAAATCTTCAGATATAGTTCAAGGCAGTCTTAGATTATGTTGCCATTACTCTTGGATATAGTTCTAAACTGTTGGATTAGATACACTGGCTCATGCTTATACCAAATAGGAGATAATCTTTTATGAGAATTACTTGTCTTTTACCTTGGCGCCTCAATTGCACTTTTAATAAATTGTATACAATACTTCTAGTTAATTACATGAACATGACCAGATAGAGGATGAATCTACACTAGAAAAATTAGTATCTGTATTCCAGCATGCTACTGGTACTAACCTGCTGAAGGTTTCCATGATACAGTCATAAAAACACTAATGCAACTGCATGGTTGTTGCTCGTTATTGGAATATTAAGTTTTCTGGTGTAGATAAGACCAGAGTGAACTGCTCTCCCTCATAGGGGTACAGCCTTATGGGGTGTACTCATCAATTACATACAGTATATAAAAGCTACAATTACTACTGACCACCCAGGCTGGGAGGTAAAACTCTGCAGATAAACTTTTGAACTCTGGGGCTGCACCAACCAGGGGCAGAGACTTTGGGTTGTTGGACTTTTGGATGATTTTTTTTGTTGCTGGACTCAAGAGACTTTTGGGGTGTTGGACTTTTGGGTTGCTGGCCTTAAGACCCTCAAGGGAAAAGGACACTGCCAAACTTACTTGGGGAGTGGGTCTTTTGCTCATGGTCTGTGTTATGAATCCTGTTTGTGGTGTTTCCCCAACATAATGCCACATTGTTTCCCTCCTTTATTAAAAGGATTTTGCTACACTCAGACTCCGAGCTTGCGAGAGGGGAAGTATTGCCTCTTAGAGGTGCCCGGAGGGGTGGTATGTAATTGTCCCAGGTCACTGGGTAGGGGCTCAAGGCGGTTTTGCATTGCGCTATTGAAACGGAACCCCTAGATACTGAACCCAGCCCTTGTTGCTGCCAACTCAGACTGGCAGAAGGGTTACATGAGTATTTAGATATTTGAAATCAAGCTGGTTTGTATTGATTGGATGTGCAGGTCAAATGGTATGTTTCTGTTCTCTGAGTGGATGAGCATAACTCATAGACTCAGACTTCCAGCATGAATATTCCTGTTTACAAGTTCATAATTAGACCTAGTTTTAAATTTTCTGACTAAACATTTTTTTCATTTAAAATGCCTACGTGAAAACCAAAACTGCCTGTGGAAAAGGACTGGCTTTGATGTTTGTTTGTTTATTTGTGGGGAGAAGGGAGGAAGGTTAACTGAAAAAGTTTTTGGAAAAAATTCTCTAAATAAAAAAAATCTGTTTTTCCAGTTTGAAATTACTTTTCATTTCAATATTTAAGCTACAGTTTTAAAAAAAATAAAATGATCACAATGAAAAGTTTATAAATTATTGAAACAAAATATTTCAAGTGATCCAAACTGAATTTATTTTTTTCAGATTTTCTGCTTGCAAAAAATTGACTTTTTGTCCCAATTTGGGATGGGCAATTTTTTTTGAAATCTCAGGCTATATTCATATACTCATGAAAAAAACCCTCACAGCCATCTTGTTCCACATCTCTCTGAGAAAGCTCTGTGCCTTTAAAGTCAGTACATGTACCAAAACAGGAAGACTTTAAGCAGATTTCTTCTTTTTTGGAATACAAACCTGAGACTTTACCTACAATAACACATTCTCTGGATGGATGTGTAACCAAGTGAAGCAGCAGCTGGATAAAGTGGAAAGTTATGCCTTCCCAATGAATGGAAAGAATTTAAACTGGCATTTGTAAAATATAATGCAGTATCAGGCAGGCTGATAGGTATGATGGAAAACCAAATTCAAGCCAAAAATATCTAGATATTCAGAGTCATTATAGGAAGCGAATAATCTGATTCCACAGCTTTCCTGTAGTAAATGATTTCCTCCATATTAGATTTAGAAGTAGATGATAACCCCTGTACATGTGAATAAATGCAGCAGGAGTCCTGCTAAAGGGTCAGCTAGAATGAACAAAATAGGAAATACAAATATTGCTACAGCATTAGATCACAGAAAGAGATTCTTAGCAGTAGACACTGTAGGGGGGGAAAAAGACAACATTTGAAGGAAACAAAATCCTGATTTTCCCAGATCTTAGCCGAACCACATAGCCCCACAGGAGATAGTTGCTGGAAGTGAAGAGAGCTTTCCAATAAGACAAATTTGATGCTGCAATTCTCTGTCTTGCAAATGCCAGAATATGTTATAAAATTGAATTCACAATCAGGGTAGTGGTAGGGCAGAAATGGGACTCAAAATCAGCTAATAGGCTTAACTAAAATCAAAGAGGAAAATGATTCATAGGTCTCTAAGAAAGAAGAATTCTGGAGTAAAAGCAGGAGTTTTGTTATAGTTCTCCTTATAAAACTGTGTTGTGTTATGCAATTAGGCTGAAATCCTCTCCACCTGCACAGGTTCTGTAAGGGAAGTAAAATGCACGCACATCCCAACCACAGGTTAGCGAACCTGTGGGCTGGAATAGTAGCCTCGCCCATTCCATGACAGTTATGTCAGGTGTTGGAGGTTGCTGGTTCTATAGCTCATCTCCTAGCCCACCCTTAGACCTATTTTGTTGGTTCTATGTAGGCTGGTGCCGAGACCTTTTCTGTGACACCTCATCAATCTGTAGATGGATCTGTAAGGTAAGTGGAGGCTATAGAATGGGAGGCTATATAAAAGTGAACTATACTCACTGATACTTGTGAAACATGTTCTTTGTATAAAAGTTATGTAATAGAACATAGGAACTGCTACACTGAATCAGACCCAAGGTCTATTTAGTCCTCTATCCTGTCTCTGACAGTGCTCAGTTCCAGATGCTTCAGAGAACTATGTAAGAACTGCACAGTAGTCAGATATTGGAAAATCTGCTCTCCTCCCCTCCCCCAACCCCAAATAGTTAGAAATTGGATTAAACCCTGAAGCATGAGGCTTAATATCCCTTCCCAAAACTTTATCAGATATATAACTCTTGATATCCATAGAAATATCTAGCCCTTTTCTGAATCTTGCTAAGTGCTTGGGTTCAATTTCACTTGGCAGGCAGTTCCACAGTCTAATTACTCAGTTTTCACATTGCTACCTTTCAGCTTCATTGACTGTTCTCTTTTTCTTCTATGCATCACTGAAGTTCTTCAGTCCTCTTTGGTCCTGACCTACATAACCTTGTCATCTGCAAAATTTGCCATCATTCTAGTCACCCTCTCTTTCCAAATCATTAATAAATGTTAATATTGAACCTAGAACAGAACCTTGGGGAACCTGCTTTTAACCTTTCACCATGAAAATGAACCATTTAATTCTACTCTTTGCTTTCAATGTCTTAGCCATATTTTGATCAATGATAATACGTTAACTTGCACCCCTTGACTACTTAGCCTCTTGTGTGGGACAGTTGTCAAAGTCCTTTTAAAAATCTAGATAAATTAGATCTACTCTTTCTCCTTTATTTGCTATTTTGTTGAGTGCTCAAAGAATTCTGAGAGATTAGTGTGACACAATTTTGCTTTGCAGAAACGATGCTGATTAGACCCTATCAGATCATGATTTTGCAGATGTTTTGTTATTCTATTTTTAATTATCATTTCAACCAATTTCCCAAGTACAGATTTTTACAGGTCTGAATCACCTTGAGAGGCTTTTGAAAATATAGGTACAATATTTGTTAACCTCTAACCAACCAGAACCACAGCCGTTTTTAATGAGATTGTATGTTTTTGTTTCAGAGTAGCAGTCGTGTTAGCCTGTATCTGCAAAAAGAACAGGAGTACTTGTGGCACCTTAGAGACTAACAAATTTATTTGAGCATAAGCTTTTGTGGACTACAGCCCACTTCATCGGATGCATAGAGAACTCTAGGCCTGATAACTTATTGAATTTTAAATTATCACTTTGCTCCAACACCTCTTCATCTGGCATCTCAATCTCTAAGAATACCTCATTATTACTAGAAAGAGAAGGTCCAAAGTAGGAATTTTTCCAGCATCCTTGGAGTTGAAGACTGATGCAAAGAAAGCATTTAGCTTCTCATCAATGACTTCCTTAATAGCTCCTTTCAACCAATAGTGATCCAGTAGACCCACTTAGTCTTTCAAACACTTTCTGCTTCATATATACTTAAAGAATCTCATATTTGTTTTTACATCTTTAGTCATTTGTTTTTTTTTTTTTAAATCCATTTTGGCCCTTCTAATTTTCCTCTTACCTATTGCCTGTTGTAATTAATGCTGTTTTCCAAATTTTGAAGGATTTTTGTTTGGCTTGGAAGTCTCTCAAACCTTGCCATGTAGGTGTATCGGTTTATTCTTTGCCTTCCGGGTTCTTTTTTAAATCAGTGATACGTATAGCTTCAGAGACACTACTTAAATAAAACCAATAATATGATCCATACCACTTCTAACAATTTTACTTCTGTTGCTTTTAACTTTAGGGCATTTTTGACTAACCTCATTTTATTGAAATCTTCCCCTTCTAAGGTTTAATGTAACTGTCATGGTTTGGTACCCTACTTTGATACCCTACTTAGGATGTTGAACCTTATGGCATCTTTGGTCGTCACCTTAATCCTAAATTATAGATGTGTATCTTGGTGCTTAGTTTCCATCTGCATTGAGATATTAAAGCTATAATCCTTGTAGCTGATAGGTGTGTTGGCCTCTATGCCTCCTTCCATCCCCATCACCAGAAGTGATAGGGAAACAGGGAGTGAAATTCCCCCATCCCTGTAGCTGCTGTGGTACTTAAGTGTAGGCGAGAGTAATAATAAAGGGATGGGGGGGGGGAGAACTATTCTTCCAACATTCAGCCTGGGGATAACAAGTATCTTTGTCCCACCACATCCAACTTTTAGCTGATTGGATGATAGAAAGGGGAGACACTACGCAGTCTGAGGCTGCTTCTTGGTGCAGCAGGGCTCAGAACTCCCCTCCCACTTCCCCAGCCAGTCATCATTTAGTTGTTGAGCTAATGGACTGGGCAGGCAGGCAACAGCAGCAGTTGAGTCTCTTGCCTCTAGGGACTACTCTGACTCCTTGCTACTATAGTGATAGACCTTTCTGTAGCCAGGAGCTCAGGTCCCTCCCAGTCTGAACCTCTCCTCCCACTTTGAGTTTACCAGATGGGTGAAAGGGACAGGAGTTGGTTTTGGAGAAAGAGGTGTGGCTGAGAACTGGAAAAGATTTGAGGGGGTGGAAACATAAAGCAGGGCTATCAGTGTTTTCTGAATGGAAAGGGCAAAATCAGTTTGGAAAAAATGGTTTTCAGTCATCTAAGAGAATACTCAAAACACCATAACTCTTTGACCTTTGTATTTGCAGTACTCCTTTAACTTTTAAAAATATTTCTTCCTCAGACTGGAATGGCAGCCATGAGCTTCAGCTCTCTGGTGCATAACAGACTTCAAATGAGCGTGTCTGAAGATGTCTGAGAAATAGAGCTAGAGTTATAGTACATAAAGAAATACTGATAGTAATGCCAATAGGGACCAATTAGGGTTGGCAATGAGGAAAATTACTCCAATTTTTTTTATACATTAATATGTTTCTGAGGTTTAAGGTACACAGTCCAGTGTGATGCTCACAACTTTTCATTTGGCATAAAAACAGATTTTTTTGAATTGGTAACAATTTATTGTGATATTTGTGGTGAAACTACAGCATATTTTGGGACTGAGAAGCAAGCATAAATGAACTAAACATAGTTGCATTTTGCCAAAACTCCTAAGAAGTGATACAAGCTTCAAAAGAATTTTGTTCTTCTTAGTACACTAGATCATAATTTTCCAATAGCAAGTATTTCTTTCCTATTGAAGTCTTGGAAACTTTTAAAAGTGATTGCTTACAGGCACTCTATTGTAAAATAATCCTATATAAAAATGTGGAGATTTGGAAGTCTGAGTGCATAGTTAGAAAGCTTTATTTTTAATAAAAGCAGTGAGAAGTTCTAAATGAAATGTAAGATGATGGTTTCTGGACAACTCTGGGAGAGTATATCTAAATATTTTAAAGCAGCATCTTGAGTTATTTAAATGTGGAACAATATCTAGTGCACCCATGGACACAATCCTGCTATTTCCTTATTTGGATTAGCAATCTTTTTGGCTGGTCAAAACCACACATGCATGTTTGCTTTTCAAAAAGCCAGCTGCCTAGATTTTAACTGCTCAGCAGACACTAAATATTAAATAAATGTTCAACAGTAGTCAGCTGGAACATCATTGGCTGTGGGATAAGGGATAAGTTCTGTTCCCCTCCAATTTTCATAGGTCTATATGCTCCATTATGTCTTCTCCTTGTTCCCTCCCCGCCCCTCGACATTGCAGGACATAGAGCATTATATGTGATTGTATTATCTGCTAACACAACCCCTCCCCCAATTTTTTTCTGAAATGATGTCCCTGATTGTCAGAATACAAAAATTGTCTATTCATTTGTTGAAGAGTGACTCTGATCCCTAATAATTACACAGAATCTCCATGTGAGAGCAGGGATTTGCCCACATTGAACTAGTTGCAGGATCAATGCCAGATAAGCACTGATCCAGCTAAGCACTTAGGTATATGATTAATTTAAAGCATGTAGGTAGCCCCATGGATTGCAGGAAGCCTACTCATATGCTTAAAGTAAAACACATGCTGAAGTGCTTTGCTGGACTGGCACCATAGAGAATAAATGGAAATGTCTATACGTTTATCAGAGAATTTGTGCCGGCACATAGGGCTGCTTCCTTTCACAAGAAATAGCACAAAGAAATTAAGATATAATTTATTTTATAATTTGCTTGCACAGTCCATAACTGAAGCTGAATAGATTATATTATCTGCTCTGGCATATTGATCAATATTAAAAAATGAAAAAAAATTGCTTTGTTAGATTCTGGAGGACAGTAACACACTCTCATACATGTTATAAATATTAAGCATTTCAAAATTCATTTTAATCCATGTATGTCAGGCATCACTTTTGGCAGGAGGGGAGAGGTTTCTACTGTGTCACTTGGGATTAAGATACCTTTCATGGGACAGAAGTGAATACATCAGCTTTCTTCCAGCTTTGAAGAATGACTTTAATAGGCTTTGGATCTGGCTTCTAACCTAGATGACCTGGTCTGGGGCCTCGTTGCTTGAAGGCTCCTTTGTCCCTGTACTGTAGTGCCACAGCTGCAGTCAATGGAGGTACTTGAGCTGGAGCTTTCTTGTAATAACGGAGAGGAGGTTGCAGGCAGGATGTTCTTCATGAGGATCCCTCAACTTCAGAACTCCCTCTTATGCCTTGCAGTGTGCTCTCAAGGGCAACACATTCAGTTTATTCAAGACCAATCTATATACCGGGTGTTTGGGAAAATATGGGTGCATAGAGCAGATGAGAAAGGGTCTGAAGCAGAATAGGGTAGTTGCTTGCTTATTTATTATTTGAATTGTACAGCTGAGTGAGATTCTTTAAGGTACTACATACATTATAAGTGATGACAGAGCAATGAGGGCCAGATTTTTAAAGGTATTTAGGTGCCTAAAGGTGCAGCTAGGTGCCTAGTAGGACTTTCAAAAGTGCCTAGGCACCTAACTCCCAATGAGCTTTGAAGATCCCAATAAGAACCAATCTACATCTTTAGGCACCTAAATATCTTTTAAAACCTGGCACCTAGAGTTTTGAATACATTCACTTTTGTTTTTAGCTTAAAGCTTTAAAAAAATAAATACAGATAATTAATCTGCAGTTTGGTGGCTAAAAGCATTAAGCGAATGATGACCATACTCTCACTAAAGTCAAGTTGGTGAAATATCCATTTACTAAGGTCTGGTCTATACTACCCGCCTGAATTGGCGGGTAGAAATCGACCTCTCGGGGATCGATTTATCGAGTCCCGTCGGGACGCGACAATCGATCCCCGAATCGGCGCTCTAACTCCACCAGCGGAGGTGGTAGTAAGCGCCGCCGACAAAAAGCCGCAGAAGTCGATTTTGCCGCCGTCCTCACAACGGGGTAAGTCGGCTGCAATACGTCGAATTCAGCTACGCTATTCATGTAGCTGAATTTGCGTATCTTAAATCGACTCCCCGCTGTAGTGTAGATGTACCCTTAGAGAGAGACAGAGGAAACCCTTGCTTTCTACTGTACCAGGATTCTATACAACTCCAGTTTTTTCAGTCAAGCACCATTTTACTATCTAGAAAACTTCTTTGTAGCATACAGACATTTTTAAGGGTATGTTTTCATTGTACAGTTAACTTGGGCTCTTACCTGGATTTTAGCCCCAACCCCCTTATCATCCACGCAGAAAAATCTCTGACCCACATCTGGAAGGGCTAGATTACAAAGAAGGGCGGTGGGTTAGAGCCTGGGTTCTGCTTTAACTCAGGCTAGAACCTGTTAACTTTGCAGTGAAGATGCAGGAAAAAAATCACTTGAGTGTTGATAGTTCCCCGGTGCCTTTCCCACAATTCCCCTGAAGGATGGACAAATTCTCCCCAGCTGACTGGGGAAAATATCCTAGAGCATCTCAGCACAAAGAACCATGTGATATGTACCAAGACACACACAGGCAGAAGCAGGGCCGGCTCCAGGGTTTTGGCCGCCCCAAGCAGCCAAAACCAAAAAAAAAAGCCGGGGCCGCGATCGCGATCTGCGGCGGCAATTCGGCGGGAGGTCCTTCACTCCGAGCCGGAGTGAGGGACAGTCTGCCGACTTGCCGCCAAATACCTGGACCTGCTGCCCCTCTCCCGACCGGCCGCCCCAAGCACCTGCTTGAGAAGCTGGTGCCTGGAGCCGGCCCGGGGCAGAAGTGCAGAAACAGTGAGGACACAATAGTGGAGGTAGGGCTTTGCAAGTCTCAGCTAAGCTAACCAGAATCCTCAGGTTGACAATCTGGATGACAATCAGCAAGGGCAACTGTAGAGCTGACATAGCTTAAGGGCCATAAAGTTTTCCTACAGCCTCACTCTTTCAGTCTCTGCATAAAACTTCCCTTGACATCAAGTAAAGATGCATCTCCATTTGAGCTGTGAGGTGTGATTCCCAGATTGTGTAGACATACCCACACTAGCTCTGCTTGGGCTAGTGTGCTAAAAATAGCAGTGTGGCCAGGGTAGTGCAGGCAGGAGCTTTGGCTAGCTGCCTGAGTACATTCCCTCTAGGTTCATACTCAGGTAGCTACCCCAAGCCACAGCCCATGTGACCCCAGCTACTCTGCTATTTTTAGTATGCTAACTCAAGCAGAGCTAGTGCAGGTACTTCTATGTGAGCTGGAAATCACACCTCCCAGCTCAAATGTCAACGTACTCTAAGGCCTGGTCTACGCTGTTGGGGGGATCAATCTAAGTTATGCAACTTCAGCTACGTGAATAACGTAGCTGAAGTCAACATACTTAGACCTACTCGCCGCGGTGTCTTCACTGTGGTGAGTCGACTGCTGCTGCTCCCCCGTCGACTCTGCCTGCGCCTCTCGCGGCGGTGGAGTACAGAAATCGATGGGAGAGCGCTTGGGGGTTGATTTATCACGTCTAGACTAGATGCTATAAATCGATCCCCACTGGATCAATTGCTTCCTGCCGATCCAGTGGGTAGTGTAGACATGCCCTTAGTGTGACATATGTAACATGAAGAATATGGCCCCTACAGTCCTGTTAGATTCTTTGCTGAAATACTGCAGAGAACAGGTATGTACAGAATATTGTGGGACATAAATCATGGTAGATGGAAATAGGCTGCAGTAGCTGGAACTAGAGACAGATAAATGCCCAAATAAGAACCCATGTGTTTTGTTTGTAAAATGTTTCTGTGACACAGACATGCCAAGGCAGATATGCTGCCCCTGTGTCTGACCATCTTCTCAATATTTCACCAAAGGGGTCATCTGCCAAAAGCTGAGAACTAGCTGATTGTCATAATAATTGTGAAATGTTTGTAAGGGAAACAATTTTAGAATTATCTACCATGTAGGATACTGTGTTTCAAAACTGTTGGAAGTGAAATTTGTCACCTGAAGCAGGGCGTCTCTGAGCTGACTCAATCAATGTTGAGAACAATCAATATCTGGAGAGGCAGCCTGTGATGGGGTGTACAAACCTCACACTGGGCAACAAGGGGTTATGGGATTATTTTGGGCTCAGCCAGCCCCACCCTGCCCCGCCATACCTGAAGCAAATGCTCCATCTGTTGGAGGAATTAAAAGGCAGGGAATTAGTTCATTTGGGGGCAGAACTGGAGGTGAGCAGACCTGCAGCCCACAGCTCCAGCTGTGTAGGACTGAGGGAAGCCTAAGGACTCTGACACAGCTGCCCAAAGGGGCTTTCCCAAGAGAAGGGAGGACCCACCCCAGAGACAATCAGAGAGGTTGTCCACTTCCCCCAGTCTGTGGACCCTGGACCTTGGTAACGCCCTCTTACTTGGTTTGGACTTCCCCAACAGGGGAAAGCCTTGGACTAAGCTGACCTGGGAGGGGAGGGGGGATGGACAATGAGAGGAAGAGGCCCAGGGAGGACAGCCTTAAGCAGCTTTGGTTGCCAAACCACTGGTAGCCCAAAGAGCCCTGGGTGAGAGCCCAGTGGAATGGGAGGGCCCGGGCTCCTCTCCCCACAACCCCCTGGGCAGTCAGGGATAATGGCCATGACTAATAGGTCATGCTCCCCAAGTGAGGACCATTACACAGCCTAAGCCCTGTGTTTACAGTCTGGACCACACACACGTTTGAGCATTTACAAAGATAAAATGACCCCACGAAAGGGGGCCTGTTGGTCTGAGAGACACTCTATAACTGTATAAGAGAGGCCACAAGATGTTATCTATTATGGAGTGTCTCTTGAAAGGTGGATTCCAGCTTTCTTTACTGGACAAGCACTGTAAAGATTGTCCATTGGGAGAAATATCTCATCTGACAGGCAAGTAACTTGTTAATAAGTATAGCCTATAAAAATTTTTTGTTTTTCTTTTACCTGTAACTTTGTTTCAAAATCCTTATATGTGCTTTTATTTGAATCATGGTAGATGGAATCACACAAAGAAAGGCACCAGCCAAATCCCCCAGCTCCCAGCCTTGTACCTCAGGAATATACCGTCTTGCATGGCTCAACACGAGCAGTGCACATGTATTTGAATCTTTATCTCAAGGTCTGTTAAATAAACTTCAATTCAGTTTTACTGTAGACACATCTAAGTGCATTGTGCTAAGGAGACGTTGAACAGAAGCGCAACTAGTAAAATGAGGTGCACTGCTTCTTTGGTGTACAATGCAGGTATCCAGAAGATAAGAAACTGGGCTCTGATGTGTATCAAAGTGGGATGTGTAAAGTGCGATGCTACACTGGGAAAGAGTGGGGCTCCTACAGCCCAGAGCAGAGCAAATGTGCTGCCAGCAGCTGATAGTTGGGGGAGGGGTCCCTTTGTATGCAGAAACAATAGGCTCCCTCCTGTTGTGAGCAGGTGGTAGTGATTCATTGTGGACACCTCAGTTAACTCTGAAAAGTGTCAGTTTCTACCTGATCAGATCAATCCAGTTAAAAGGTATTTATCTTCCTGTCATTTTGAGAAATATTACACACATTAACTCCCTTATAGTATGATATACTGGATTACTGTGCTAACAGAATGTGGAAAATTGCATTATCTTATGATGTGATAGGTTTTTTATATTAATGTGCATTACAGAATGATTTGTCAGATTATTTGTCAAATGTTACTACAATCTTTGAAATGGCTTTGTGAGCTATATGTTTTTCTCCTTCTTCTCCAGAGGTCCTGTTCATGTTTAAGTTTCCACATGTCCCTCCTATTCACAATTACAGTGTACAATCTAATTCTTCTCTTTATGCAGTGCTTAAAATTGTGCTACATAATTCCAGTTTCAAACAAAAAAATGGATTATTGGAGTAACTGATGATGTGAAACAGTTGCCATGGCAAGTGGCAGTGTAAACAGCTCATTGTCGGCAGGAGCACTTTCCTATCGACAACGCAAACCCTGCTCGTAGGGGGTGGAAGTATTTTGTCAGCAAAAGTGCCTACAAACAGCATTTACATGGCCGTGTCGCTAAAAGCTGTGTAGTCTATACAAACCCACACTTGTATAACTGCATGGGACTCAGCGGTCCTTTGTGTATGTTATATAAATTATTCACTAGAGCAGGGATCACTTACATTTTAACTAATGCTCCCTATTTAAAATACTGCACCAAATTTTGGCTTGATGAGAGGGTCCCTTTGCATCACTCCCATGATGGGGGAATTCCTACCTGGTGTAGTGTGGGTTGGGGGTATGCCTGGAGGAAGGTATGTAGCCAGAGTGCCTTCAATCCTCAGTTGTAGTAATGGCTCCATAGCTAGTTTAAATAAGAGCAGCCAGGAAAGATAGAATCTTTGTTTAGAAAATACAGGACTTCTGGTTTTAAGGTCTCATGCCACAGACACATAGAATTAATTGCATGGCACTTGTTTTATCTAATTTAGAAAGATGAAGGGAGAAGGCAGCCCAGTCAAGATTTCAATGTGATTTTCCAGGGATTCTGGGTTTTCCAAAATTGACACAAAACTATTAAGCCACCCTGTGACTGGATCCCCAGGGTGCAGCCTGGGGCTGTGGTACTGCTGTGCCCCCTTAACTCTCCAGCCTGGACTGTCTTTCACAAAGCTTTGCTAGTGACAAGCAGCAAACTCCTCCAAGAGCTGTTATCACTCAGCACAACCGCATGTGGAGCGCCACCCCCAGCTAGATTGCATGAATGCTCCCAAAGCCATTCATGAATCACACACACATTTATTAATTGGTTCACCACTTCATCAATGGAAAGTGGATATACACTAGCCTTTGAAAACCTGAGCAGATTTACCACATACTTCAGGCAAACTCACTGGTAAAGATAAACAGTTAAACAAATGTATTGACTACAAAAGATAGATTTTAAGTGATAGGCAAAAAGTCAGAGTGGTTACCAAAAGAAAAGAAAATATAAGCGCACAGTCTAAACTTTCAACCCTATTAGACTAAGCAACATGTAGATTAAGCAGTTTTCCTCACCCACTGGATATTGCAGTTCATAGTATACAGGTTTCACCCTTGAAACCTGGACCAGTTTCCTCTGTTGGAGTCTTCAGTCTTCTCGGTGTCCTTGTTGCTTGTGGCATAGGTGGGAGAAGGAGAAAGGCCGTACATTAGGCCTCTGTGTTCTGTTTTATACCTCTAGTCCATGTGCTTGGAGAACACAAGTCCAGGCATGTCTGGTGGGCATTGCTGAGTCCCCAGACAAGGTTGAGCAATTCCCTTGGTGTGGCCTTGTGCAAGTGAGTCATTGCATTGTAGCTCCCTCGTTGGATAATGGCTGTTGATGGTTGTTCGACACCCACTGGAGCATTGGTTAGCTCTCTTGTCCTTGTCTCTGGGATCTAATATCTGGGCAATTCCCCAACTCACAGCAGATTTTAGTGACAATCATACAACACAATCTCATAACTTCATACGCACTAATAATATACATATTTAGATAGAACCATAGCTTTCAGTGGATCAAACCTTTCCCCTGATACCTCACATGGCCTGTTTTATATGAAACATCACAATTATATATATGAATTATGAATATGGGAGTTACAGGGCACTCCCCCTGAGATATAGAGTGTCACACATCCTCACTTTTCTGACCTGACTGTACAACCAAGTAGTAAACAACTAAAATCAGTTATTTGTACATTTTTTGAAGTTCTGAAACTGAAATATGAAAAAATGTAATTAAATGATGCTATGTATTTTGAAATTCACTTCTGAAAGAACTCGGGGGGGGGGGAGATAAAGGAGAAATGGTGAAATGGGCTAGATCTTTGCCAGGTGTAAACTAACATAGCTCAGTTGACTTCAATGGAGTTCTACTTATTTAATGGCAATCTACCCCAAAGTTTCTTAAATCAAAGTTTTTCTCAGACAGCCCATCTTTAGCAATTCTTTGCTTTCACAACTCGTAAATTTAATGGCCTTTTCTCAGATTTCACAATATCAGCATGGCTTTCAATTCAGACGTCACACTCAAGCCCATCATAGCAAGGGACAATGTGACAATAAAAGGACTAGAAAAAGTTGTATTGTAATTGTGCTTGAAAAATTGAGTTTAAAAATGTATTTGTTCTCTTCACCTTTAACATATGTGTTATTCCAGGAACAAAGGGAGGGCAGAATATGTATGAGCAGGATAATGACAGGCCTGGTCACATCACTGGTTGTTTTGTCCATGACAAATGCATTACCAGGTGTCCCCTTCGTCACAGAAGATTGCAAGCTAATTATAACAGTTGCAGATCACAAGTTATGCAGCTTTTATTTATAATTATGTAAATCAGAGTTTAGATTCTACATCCCTTATGTAAATGTTTGTATGAACTGGTCTGTTAGAGAGAAGTCCTGGGCCTGCTGAAGTCAATGCCATTGACCTCATTGGGACCAAACGTTTCTCCACCCCTCCTTCTCCCCACATCAAGTACTTTATTAAGTTGTACAAACATTTGTCTTGATGCCAAAAGGAAATGCTTTGGAGGATTCTGTGTGTTGTAAAGATTCATGGTAAGTGATTTAGTGAACAGTGCTAAATTAACAGCTCCGTTTAGATAACCTAACTCCCATTCAATTCTCTACCCCTCCTCCCACCCACCCCAGGCTCAGGAAAGTCATTTTAAGAACCAACCGTTGTGTACACGTTGGCTCATGATTTTGAGTATTACTGGCATCTATTTGAGCGCAGTCCAGTACTCTTTAAAATGTGATTCTGACTGGTAGGTTCAATCACAGTACAAAGCACACTTGAGTGAGTGGTTGTAGCAGTTAGTTGTCTCTTGTTTTTTGAAAGTTAATGTAAATGCACTTTGCCACAAATGGGTCAAATTCTACTTTAATTAATACCATTCTAAATCCAAAAGAAACTCCATTGACTTAAATGGACACTATTGTCATTCTGCTCACACCGCGCCTTCCATTACTCCTCATTGTCCATCATATCTAATTTAAACTTCCTGTCCTCATCTTCCATAACTCTTCTCCTGTCTAATAATCTAACCTATTCTCTTATCATGTTGTCACCCTTGCCTGGTTCTGTCAATGATGCCAGCCCTAATGCCCCAGGCATCTTTTTCTCACATAAGTATTTGGTACTTCTTCCATGCTGCCCTCTATAGTTGCAACACCCTCCTTTCTCTAATTTGCCAAATCACTACACTCATTCAGATCTCATGTTAAGCGTTTCCTCTTCTATGATGTCCACAGTAAAAGTCAATTTCTAATATTAACCATTGCTTTAAAAAAATACAATATTAATGTGTTAATTGAGCCATTAAATCATTCGGCCTGAGAAAGACCTTGGGAACCATTCCCTCGACTGGTGGTTCAGGCAGTGAGTTGGGATGTGGGATACCCAAGTTCAAATCCCTGTTGCAGTGAACAGTTAATTATTTATGCAAAGAGGAAAAGCATCAACAGGAAAGACCAAGTGAGAGACACCCCAGTATAGTCTGATAGTAAGGGCATTCACTTTGGAAGCAGATGAGTTGGGTTCAGATCCCTGCTCCAGACTGGGGATTTGAACCTAGGTCTTCCACATCCCACGTAAGTGCCCTACCAACTCAGCTAAAAGTTATGAGTGGTTCCTTCAACTAGTTTGTGAATCTAGCCCTTCACAAATGCCCAGACACAAAATGTATTTGGTTGAACCACATGTTTTGGGTTGAACTCAACACTTTTTCAGTTCACCAAAATTTTTCCAATCTGATTCAACCCAAATTGAAGCTTTGCTGATTTTTTAAAATTGATAGTGAACAGGAAATCAGTTATTCATCTTCTGTAGTACCACCACTGAATGTGGTTCATGATCTGTACCAGGAAATTTACTTATACTGAATCTGCTTTCAGTGACTATGGGATTCAAGAACATTTGTTTCCCTATTCATTAAAATATTTTAATTAGGTTACTTTCTGTTTTCCACCTAATTAAAATGGCCACTCAAGACAATGGGAATTCACATGCTACTCTGTCCTAGTGCTTTACATTTTTAAAGTTTAAACATAAATACAGTAGCAGAAGGCTAAGTTAAGATTAGATATGCAGTATCATGCTGCTGTAAATGTTTTAGTTAATCAGTGGGAAGAGCATAACAGCAATGTATTCTGTTAATTAGTTTTTGGCAAAGTCATAGTATATTTTTCAACTTTGTCTATCTTGCTGTACTTTTTGCTTGTTTAATAACATGTACTGATTCTGGTTTTCTATGTATTAAATTCACTGTTGTCATAGTCCATATAATCCATAGTCATGACCAAGTGCATATTAGAACAATCCAGATGAAAGGCACAATCTGATGTTGTTAGTGAATTTTAATTTAAAATTGATTCAAGATGGGGAAGAAATGTTGTCTCAGTCTCTCTCAGTGTAGTCTATTTAATGATCTTCAGCCTTCTGTCCACTACTTCAGCTGTAGTGTTCATAGAGAGAAAGCATGGAAACATTTAAATTGTTTTTCTATTACATCCAAAGAGAAAACAGCAATCCCCACAATGTTAGCTTGGATAGAAAAGATTTATAGAGATTTTGCTTCTAATTCTGCAAAAATTCTGGCCCAAAAGTTTACAGTTTCCTAGAATCTTAGATGTTAGAGGTGGAGACAGCCCATTGGATAATGAACTGATAATGTTCCCTACAATGCATTTGTTAGCATTTTGTTTAGTGCTATATAATTTTCAAAGTCCTAAGTGATGGGACTTCCATGACCCTGTTGGAAGACTATCCCAGAGCTTAATACATCTTGTCAGGAAGATTTGCCTGATATTCAACCTAAAGATTTGCCTGATATTCAACCTAAAGATTTTGAATTTCAGGAAGTAGGCTCCTCCCTCATAGTGCCCTGCATCCAGCCCCCAGACTCTTAAATATCACAGATAGTTGTTTAAGCATCTCATCTGATCTCAAACACCAGATTGGAACCAAAGTACAGCAGTAGTTTCTGAGATAACCAATAGCTAATCTACAATCCCAACACCTTGAATTTCATCTGAAAGCAAATTGTAAACTAGGTTATACTGTAGTGCACTAATGTAATGATATCCAGCAAGAAACACTGCTACAAAGTAAGCATGAAACAGTGTTCTCCACTAGTGCAGATTGTACTGCAGTATTCCACTCTGCAATAACTTAGGCAGGGATAATTATTGCAAGGTCTGCATCGGAGCTGGTTGAATTAATCATTGCAAATTTAGGAGACCGTGTTGAAGTTTGTAGGTGCATTAGCTATGGAGCTATTTTGTTTGATTAATTGTCTTTTTAATTCATGCCAAAAGCACCTATGGCATGAGATGAATGACTTTTTTGTAATGATTTAATCTAAATAAATGATCAATTGTGCAGTTAGATTTTATTTTTGCCAGTAATTTATGAACCCATCATTAGGTCTATTAATGTAATCATTATTCATAAAAAGATTGAGTGAACTTTGACTTCTCTATTTGTTATTCATTATTCATGGTGTGTGATTGGTCACCTAAATTACATGATATGTTTTATGCTTTCTAATTGGATGACAAACTTTTTAAACAGAAGCAATGACTAAGAATGACTGCACATCTGTAGTGGGGCGGGTGCCCCACTCCCTGAGAGTATGGGCTGCGGCAGGCCAGTGGGCCTGCGCAGACAGGGAGCCAATGGGAGAAGGGCTGAGTGGGAGCCAATCAGGGCCCAGATTGGAGGCAGCCAATCAGGGCCAGGCTCAGCCCTATAAAAAGGCTGCCCAGGAAGAGAGCAGTCAGTCTATCCCAGGCCTTTGACAGGGGTGTGACGGGTTGGATCACAGAAACCCCCTTGGGAGCTGCCACCAGATGTGCAAAGACTACCCCTGCTTCTGTTTTCCCTGCCAGCTCAGGACTCCAGCACCCTGTCTTGCTGAGCCGGACACTCCCGTCTGGCTCCAGACACAGACCCAGGGTCTGAATCTCCTGTCCGAAAGCTGCAAGTTTACCTGAAAACAGCTCACAGTAGCGTGCTTGTCTTTGGCACTCAGATGCCCAACTCCCAGTGGGGTCTAAACCCAGATAAATCCGTTTTACCCTGCATAAAGTTTATGCAGGGCAAACTCATAAATTGTTCGCCCTCTATAACACTGATAGAGAGATATGCACAGTTGTTTGCTCCCCCAGGTATTAATACATACTCTGAGTGAATTACTAAATAGAAAGTGATTTTATTAAATACAGACAGTAGGATTTAAGTGGTTCAAAGTAGTAACAGACAGAACAAAGTAAGTCACAAGCAAAATAAAATAAAATGCGCAAATCTATGCCTAATCAAACTGAATACAGATAATCTCACCCTCAGAGATGCTTCAGTAAATTTTTCTCAGACTGGACACCTTCCAGGCCTGGGCACAATTCTTTCCCCTGGTGCAGCTCTTGTTGCAGCTCAGGTGATAGCTAGGGGATTCTTCATGATGGCTTCTCCTCCTCTCTGTTCTCTTCCCCCCTTTATATATCTTTTGCATAAGGCGGGAACTCTTTGTCTCTCTGGGTTTCCACCCCCCCTCACTGGAAAAGCACTAGGTTAAAGATGGATTCCAGTTCAGGTGACATGATTACATGTCACTGCAAGACTTCATTACTCACTTGCCAGCACACACATATACAGGAAGACTCACAGGTAAATACAGCCATCTGCAGACAATGGGAGTCATCAAGATTCCAAACCATCATTAATGGTCCACACTTTACACAATTACAATAGGCCCTCAGAGTTACATTTTATATTTCTAGTTTTAGATACAAGAGTGGTACATTTATACAAATCAGATGATCACACTCAGTAGATTATAAGCTTTGTAATGATACCTTACAAGAGACCTTTTGCATGAGGCATATCCCAGTTACTTACATTCACTTATTACCGTATTTTCTCTAAAACTATCTCAGTTACATTATATTGACTTATCAAGTTTTTATAAAACCATATAGACTGCACAACGTCACAAGGGGAAGGTCTGTCTCCAGAGCAGGGAGACTAGCACTGCAGACAGCGCAGTGCTGGCTAGGCTTGGGGAGCAAAGAGGAGCTTTAGCCTGAGGCCTGCCAGGCTGCAGGCCCTGAAGGGAAGGGCCTAGCGGGTGCAAGGGGCCGTACGGGAAGCGGCCCAGGGAAGTAGGCAGACGGAGGGGAGAGAAGGAGGACAGCGAGGTTGTTGCCAGAGGGTCCCTGGGTCAGGATCCGGAGTAGAGGGCGGGCCTGGGTCCACCCCCTCCCCTTTGCAGTACACCCAGCCATTGGCCGTAGGGAGTGGCCATTAAGGATCATGCCAGATCCCTGACAGGAGGGATTAGACTTTGGGGTGTGTGGTTGACCACGGTGGCTGGACATAGAGACTGCTGATTGACACCCCCCCCCCCCCCAGGAAGGGGGTGTGGAAGGACTAAGGGGCACTGCCGGAGGGCAGTGGTCCTGAAGAGGACGCTGCGAGTTGGTGAGCGACGTGGGCTCAGAAGCCAACTGAGGGCAAGACAATGGGCGGGATACCACCGAGAGGGGACACTCCACTGGACTGACTAATTCCTGGAGTAACCAGTAGGAGGCCCACGGTGGTGAGTCCCAACCCTGTTACAACATCCCAGTGAGTTTCCCCAGAATATAATGATTTGTGCTAAAGTTCATGTAGCTTTTGGAGTCCATGGACATTTTCACAAATTCACCAGTGGTTTTCCAAGTACTTTCAAATGGAACAAATGACTTCATGAATAGTAGCAAGACAAAGTCTCCATGTTTGTTCATTAAAATATGTATGGATAATTGTGTATTATTCACCCCGCTCTGTGAATCTCCAAGAGGGAAGTTGCACCCTCTTTGCTAAGCATAGATCAAAAAAAAGCACACTTGGCTGCTGATCCTATTTAGATAGCTGAACATCAAATCAGAGCCCTAGATTGTGAATGTTGTCATCCAGATGGTTTCTCCAACCAAACAGAATCACCTCCATTTTGTCAGAATTGAGCTTTAGCCAATTAGTCCTCAGCCAAGCCCTAGTGTCAATGATATACTGAGTAAAATGAGACTGCACCATCTGGGTCTGATGAAAAATGTTGATGGTACTACAATCAAAATATGGCCTTAAATATATAAAAATTTAAGAAACTACTATTCAAACTTAGGCAGCTACATCACTAACAATATCAATCATAAAACATATTCCTAACTAGAACTGGTAGGAAAAAATGGGCTTTTTTTGCCCGGTGGAAAACTTAAATGTAAGCAAAGTGGACTTCAACTTTTTGGCAAAAAAATTATGAAACACTGGGTGGTTCATGGGAGTTGTACTTCAGGTGTCTAATTCTTCCCCCTAGGAGAAATTACCTTGTCTGATTACATCTCCCATGATGCAACATGGTCTCTCTTTATGGAGAGGGAAGGCAATTGCATCATGGAAGTGCCCAGCTGTGGTGCATCATGGAAGATGTAGTCAGACCAGGAAACCCGGCTTATAAAAGAGAATGGGAGAATTAGGCACCTAAACTACCATTATCAAAAGTCAACATGGCAATATATCCAAATCAAAATACTTACATTTTTGGCCAAAATATTTGGTTTTTACGCATTTGGTTTTTCAAGAAATCTAAATTTTCTATGGAAAGCAGACACTCTTTGAAGAACTTTGTTTAGTTGAAGACTCAGTATTCACTGAAAAATCATTTGAATGGAAACTTTTCAACTATTCCTACTCCTTAATTTATGCCAATATTTTGTAAAGTTGTATATCTCCCTTTGATACAGCCTTGAGAAGGAAGCACTTGTTCAGTGATTTAAAGGCTCTTAGCAGAGAGCCCAGATAAAGCTAAAAAATTCCAAAACAAAAAGCCTCTAGTTTCCAGCAGCAGCGCCTTCTTCTGTAAGGCCTCAGACTTCTCCACTGCCAGAAGAGCTCTGCAGTCTTTCCTCTGTTTGCTCAGGGTATTTCCCAGGCCTCCCTGGGAGCTCTCATCCTCTGGAGCTTCTTTCCTCCTCAGGAATATTTCCTAAGCCTTTTATTAGGCCCAAGTATTCCTTATGTAATTTTCATGCTGTCCGGCTATGTAGGCAGTTCAATATCCTCAAGTGGACCTGGGTTGTCTTACTCCTTTCAGTGGAGCCTGTCACAGGTAGGCTGGACACTATTGAGTCTAGTGTCAAAAAATTGGGAGTTAGTTATATCTTTCTTTAACACTGCAGGTGACCCAGTGAATGGAGATATCCTTAGATCTCCTTGAGAGACAGAAACAGATTGACAATCTCAGTTTTTTCTATAGCACCTATCCCCATAATAACTTATATTATTGTCTATCAATAATATTGCCATGTTTCTTCAGTCTTTTCACTTGATGAATTAGTTTACATAATTCTTTACTATTTGGTCTCTCAAATTATGTATTTAAGAAAAGTTGAGCAAGGTCAATCGGGTCAAACTGTTATGAACACATATGTTCATCCTCATTCATCTTCATTCACCTGATTGGCTCTCTATAAACTTTCTATACCAACTGTTCTCAAAATGTGGGTTGGGCTCCCAAAGTGGGTCATGAGCAGTGGGGCTCAGGCTTCAGCTTCGGCCCTGGGCAAGGGGCTCAGTTTACAGGCCCCCCACACGGGGTTGAAGCCCTTGGGCTTCAGCTTTGCCCCACCTGGCGTGGTGGGGTTCAGGCAGGCTCAGGCTTCAGGTCCCCCTCCTGGGGTTGTATAGTAATTTTTGTTGTCAGAAGGGGGTTGCGGTGCAATGAAGTTTGAGAACCTCTGTACTATACTAATTAACAAGGTCCTCCTTGGCCTTGCTCCTGTTTATTTGTCCTATCACCTTTATTATTATATTCCAGCTTGTATGTAAGTGGTCCTCAAACTTTTTCATGGCATGGACCACATCTTAATAGAAATATTTGCTTGTGAACCTCATATTCATAATTGCACAAACCACTTCCCTCCTGACTGCAACTGAATAGCATCCCTATGGTAAATACAGCAATTGCTTACATGGAAAAATGATATCAGGTAAGTATTATATGCCAAAAAATTCAAAAACAGATGCATACAATTAGGCTCTTAAATCTATATTTAGGCATCTAAATAAATGGCCTTATTTTCAAAAATGCTGAGTACCCAGCAGCTTCCACTAAAATCAATGGGACAGATTGTCTTTTGTAGAAAGGCCCCTTTACTCCACCTTTGCACTGTGAAGCTATTCTTTAATAGCTATTTAGGAATAGCTATTATCGTAACACTATCCCTGAATAACTCTTTCTGTGGACACAATTATTCTAGAAAAAAAGTGCCCACCTATAGGGTTATTCAGGAATAGCTATTGTGTTTTAAATTCACACGCTACCTGAATCTGAATTAACTTTCAAGTGTAGACAAGCCACTAGTGTAAATGACAATTGGTCCCAATGAGACTAATTTTAGACACCCATTTAATAACATATGAAATCGGAAAGGAATCCTGCAAAAAGTAGAAACATGGACAGATTTCCAAGCTAAATCTTATTAATTTTTAATAAGTCTTATTAATCTCTCTTCATACAGAAGCCGTTCCATGCCCTTAATCATTTTTGTTGCCCTTTTCTGAACCTGTTCCAATTCCAATATATCTTTTTTGAGATGGAGCAACCACCTCTGCACGCAATATTCAAGATGTGGGAATACCGTGGATTTATATAGAGGCAATACAATATTTTCTGTTTTATTATCTATCCCTTTCTTAATGATTCCCAACATTCTGTTAGCTTTTTTGACTGTTACTGCACATTGAGTGGATGTTTTCAGAGAACTAGCCACAGTGACTCCACGATCACTTTCTTGAGTGCCAACAGCTAATTTAGATCCCATCATTTTATATGTATAGTTGGGATTATGTTTTCCAATGTGCCTTACTTTACATTTATCAACATAGAATTTCATCTGCCATTTTGTTGTCCAGTCATCCAGTTTTGAGAGATCCTTTTGTAGCTCTTTGCAGTCTGCTGGGACTTAACTATCTTGAGTAGTTTTGTATCATCTGCAAATTTTGCCACCTCACTGTTTACCCCTTTTTCCAGATCATTTATGAATATGTAGAATAGGACTGGTCCCAGTACAGACCCCTGGGGGACACCCCTAATTACCTCTCTCCATTCTGAAAACTGACCATTTATTCCTACCCTTTGTTTCCTATCTTTTAACCAGTTACCAACCCATGAGAGGACCTTCTCTCTTATCCCATGACAGCTTACTTTGCTTAAGATTATTTGGTGAGGGACCTGGTCAAAGGCTTTCTGAAAAACTAAGTACACTATATCCACTGTATCCCTCTTGCCCACATGCTTGTTGACCCTGTCAAAGAATTCTAGTAGATTGGTGACGCATGATTTCCCTTTACAAAAACCATGTTGACTCTTGCCCCACAAATTACGTTCATCTAGGTGTCTGACAATTTTGTTCTTTACTATAGTTTCGACCAGTTTGCCCGGTACTGAAGTCAGGCTTACCAGCCTGTAATTGCCGGGATCACCTCTGGAGCCCTTTTAAAAAATTGGCATCACATTAGCTATCCTCCAATCATTTGGTACAGAAGCTGATTTTACTTCCGTATTTAGCACTGCTACTGGAATATTATGTTCAGTTCTGGTGTCCACAATGCAAGAAGGATGTTGATGCGTTGAAGAGGGTTCAGAGAAGAGCCACAAGAATGACTAAAGCATTAGAAAACATGCCTTATAGTGATATACTCAAGGATCTCAATCGATTTAGCTTAACACAGAAAAGATTATGGGTGACTTGACTTGATTACAGTCTTTAAGTACAGAAAACCCTTGCTATAATGAACCCCTCAGAATCCAAGCCATTTGTTCATTATAGCCAGCAGTTCATTATAGCAAAAGAGACCCACCGTGGGGACAATGCAGGAGAGAGGGGAGCTGTCAGGCCCCGACACAGCTGCAGGGCATGATGTGGGATCCAGCGACCGGGTTCATTATACCAGAAAGTTTGTTATTATGAAGGGTGTTATAGCCAGGGTGTACTGTATCTACATGGGGAACAGATATTTAATAATGGTCTCTTCGATCTATAAAAGAAAGGTATAATCTGATTCAATGGCTAGAAGTTGAAGCTAGACAAATTCAGACTGGAAATAAAGTGTATATTTTTTTTAAAGGGAGGGTAATTAAGCATTGGAATAATTTACCTAGAGTCATGGTGGATTCTAAATCACTGGAAACTTTTAAATCAAGATTAGATGTTTTACTAAAAGATATGCTGTAGGAATTATTTCAGGGAAGTTCTATGGCCTGTGTTATACAGGAAGTCGGACTAGATGACCACAACGGCCCCTTCTATCCTTGGAATCTCTGAATCAATGATATTTAGTAAGGCTTTTTATACTGTCTTGCTTGACTTTCTTGTAAACAAACTAGGGAAATATAACCTAGATGGAGCTACTATAAGGTGGTTGCATTACTCGTTGGAAAATTATTCCCAGAGAGTAGTTATTGGTGGTTCACAGTCAAGTGGAAGGGCATATCAAGTGGGATCCCACAGGGATCAGTTCTGGGTCCGGTTCTGTTCAATATCTTCATCAATGATTTAGATAATGGTATAGAGAGTACTCCTATAAAGTTTGTGGGCAATACAAGCTGGGTGGGGTCGCAAGTGCTTTGGAGAATAGGATTAAAATTCAAAATGATCTGGACAAACCGGAGAAATGGTCTGAAGTAAATAGGATGAAATTCAATAAAGACAAATGCAAAGTACTCCACTTAGGAAGGAAAAATCAGTTGCACACATACAAAATTGGAAATGACTGCCTAGGAAGGAGTACTAAAGAAAGGGATCTGGGGGTTATTGTGGATCGCAAGCTAAATATGAGTCAATGGTGTAACACTGTTGCAAAAAAAAAAGTGAACATCATTCTGGAATGCATTAGCAGGAATGTTGTACGCAAGACACGAGAAGTAATTCTTCTACTCTACTCAGCACTGATTAGGCCTCAACTGGAGTATTGTGTTGCATTCTGGGCACCACATTTCTGGAAAGATGTGGACAAATTGGAGAAAGTCCAGAGAGCAACAAAAATGATTAAAGGTCTAGAAAACACAACCTATGAGGAAAGATTGAAAACACTGGGTTTGTTTAGTCTGGAGAAGAAAAGACTGAAGGGGGGGAATAAGAATAGTTCTCAAGTACATAAAAAGTTGTTACAAGGAGGAGGGAGAAAAAATGTTCTCCCTAACCTCTGATGATAGGAAAAGAAGCAATGGGCTTGAATTGCAGCAAGGGAGATTAAGGTTGGACATTAGGAAAAACTTCCTGTCAGGGTAGTTAAGCACTGAAAGAAATTGCCTAGGAAGGCTATGGAATCTCCATCATTGAAGGTTTTTAAGAATAGGTTAGATAAATACCTGTCAGAAATTGTCTAGTTATTATGTAGTCCTGGCTTGAGAGCAGCGGATTGGACTAGATGACCTCTCGAGGTCTCATCCAATCCTACACTTCTATGATTTTCATAAGCAAACCCAGGAAATGTGGTCTAGTTGAAATTACTATAAAGTAGGTGCCCAACTGGTTGAGAAACCGTAATCAAAGAGTAGTTATCAATGGCTCATTCTCAAACTAGGTGGGCGTATCTAGTTGGGTCCAGCAGAGGTCTGTCCTGGATCCAATGCTATACAACTCTTTCATAAATGACTTGAAGGAGTGGGGAGTATATTTATAAAATTTTCCAGAAGAGGTGTTAGCACTTTGAAGGACAGGATTCAAATTCAAAGTGACCTTGAACAATTCTCCAATTTATCTGAAATCAATAAGTTGAAATTCAATAAAGACAAGTGTAAAGTACTATACTTAGGAAGGAAACCAATTCCAGAAATACAAAATGGGGAATAACTAACTAGGCAGTAGTACTGCAGAAAAGGATATGGTGGTTATCATAGAATATCAGGGTTGGAAGGGACCTCAGGAGGTCATCTAGTCCAATCCCCTGCTCAAAGCAGGACCATTTCCCAACTAAATCATCCCAGCCAGGGCTTTGTCAAGCCTGACTTTAAAAACCTCTAAGGAAGGAGATTCCACCACCTCCCTAGGTAACCCATTCCAGTGCTTCACCACCCTCCTAATGAAAAGGTTTTTCCTAATATCCAACCTAAACCTCCCCCACTGCAACTTGAGACCATTAGTCCTTGTTCTGTCATCAGGTACCACTGAGAATAGTCTAGATCCATCCTCTTTGGAACCCCCTTTCGGGTAGTTGAAAGCAGCTCTCAAATCCCCCCTCATTCTTCTCTTCTGCAATCCCAGTTCCCTCAGCCTCTCCTCATAAGTCATGTGTTCCAGCCCCCTAATCATTTTGGTTGCCCTCTGCTGGACTCTTTCCAATTTTTCCACATCCTTCTTGTAGTGTGGGGCCCAAAACTGGACACAGTACTCCAGATGAGGCCTCACCAATGTCGAATAGAGGAGAATGTTCACGTCCCTCGATCTGTTGGCAATGCCCCTACTTATACAGCTCAAAATGCCGTTAGCCTTCTTGGCAACAAGAGCACACTGTTGACTCATATCCAGCTTCTCGTCCACTGTAACCCCTAGGTCCTTTTCCTAGCCATTTGGTCCCTAGTCTGTAACAGTACATGGGATTCTTCCGTCCTAGGTGCAGGACTCTGCACTTGTCCATATTGAACCTCATCAGGTTTCTTTTGGCCCGATCCTCTAATTTGTCTAGGTCCCTCTGTATCCTATCCCTACCCTCCAGTGTATCTACCACGCCTCCCAGTTTAGTGTCATCTGCAAACTTGCTGAGAGTGCAGTCCACGCCATCCTCCAGATAATAAATGAAGATATTGAACAAAACCAGCCCCAGGACCAACCCCTGGAGCACTCCACTTGAAACCGGCTGCCAACTAGACATGGAGCCATTGATCACTACCCATTGAGCCCGACGATCTAGCCAGCTTTCTATCCACCTTAGTCCATTCATCCAGCCCATACTTCTTTAACTTGCTGGCAAGAATACTGTGGGATACTGTATCAAAAGCTTTGCTAAAGTCAAGGAATAACACATCCACTGCTTTCCCCTCATCCACAGAGTCAGTTATCTCATCATAGAAGGCAATTAGGTTAGTCAGGCATGACTTGCCCTTGGTGAATCCATGCTGACTGTTCCTGATCACTTTCCTCTCCTCTAAGTGCTTCAGAATTGATTCCTTGAGGACCTGCTCCATGATTTTTCCAGGGACTGAGGTGAGGCTGACTGGCCTGCAGTTCCCCGGATCCTCCTCCTTCCCTTTTTTAAAGATGGGCACTACATTAGCCTTTTTCCAGTCATCCGGGACCTCCCCCAATCACCATGAGTTTTCAAAGATAATGGCCAATGGCTCTGCAGTCACATCCACCAACTCTTTTAGCACCCTCGGATGCAGCGAATCCGGCCCCATGGACTTGTGCTCGTCCAGTTTTTCTAAATAGTCCCAAACCACTTCTTTCTCCGCAGAGGGCTGGTCACCTTCTCCCCATACTGTGCTGCCCAGTGCAGCAGTCTGGGAGCTGACCTTGTGCATGAAGACAGAGGCAAAAAAAAGCGGATCACAAATTGAATATGAGCCAATAATGTAATACAGTTGCAGAAAAGGATAATATTTGGGATGTATTAAGAGATCTGTCATATTGTTCTGCTAATTGTCACTGGTGAGGCCCCAGTTGGAGTATTGAGTCCAGTTTTGTGTGCCACACTTTGAGATGTAGACAAATTGGAGAGAGTCCAGAGGAGAGGAACAAAAACGATCAAAGTTTTAGAAAACCAGACCCCTGTGGAAAGGTTAAAAAATGGGCATGTTTAGTGTTGAGAAAAGAAGAATGAGGAGGTGGATCTGTTAATCGTCTTCCAATATGTTAAGGGCTGTTATAAAGGGGATGGTGATCAATTATTCTCCATGTTCACTGAAAGCAGGACAAGAAGTAATGGGCTTAATCTGTAGCAAGAGAGATTTTGATTTGATATTCGGAAAATCTTTCTAACTATAAGCATAGTCACACGCTGAAACAGACTTCCAAGGGAGTTATGGAATTCCCATCATTGGAGGTTTTTAAGAACAAGTTAGACAAGCCCTGTCAAGGATGATCTAGGTATACTTGGACCTGCCTCAACAGAGGGGGCTACAGTAGATGACCTTTCAAGATCCCTTCTAGCCCTACATATCTATGATTCTTTGATTTTATTATTTTTTAAATTCCTGGCTGAAGTGAGCCGGCACTAGGTGATTTGTGAACTCTATATGCACAGTCAATGACCTGTGGATCAATTTGGGAACAATTATTTTTCTTATAATTCTCAGAAACAGGAAAATATTACATGTCTGAATGTCATGAGGTGACAGTTGCTAATGCCATTGTTCAATGTACCAGGGGGCTTTAGAATTCTCTAACTTGTGATTTAAGATCAAAGGTTTGTGTTTCAAGGGTTAGACTTCTGCATTCTTCAAAATTTCTTAAATGGTTTACTTTAGCTAAATAATTATTTCAGATACTTATTATTGCAATGCACCCTGGTGTGAAGGTGATTCAAGATCCATTTTGTCTTTTATTTATTGTATTATATTCCTAGAATTTCGCAAGTCACATGTATCAGATGATGATACAAACACCCAACAATAAAACTGTAAATAGGTTTGTGAATAAATTACATATATCTTGAGATGAGAAATTGTCTCTCTAAGTCCCTCTAGAAGTGTGCAAAAAGATCCTCACTGCTGTTGAAACTGGGAAAACTACATTTGCAGATGATTTAGGACCCAATCCTACAAACACTCACTGCCAGCACTAGTACCTAGATTTTGATTTCTGTTCACAGATGTAGTGCTTGCACTATTCAGGAAGTGCTGGGATGTTTTCAGGGGAGTAAGCACTACTCCCAGCAATGTTTGCAGTACTGAGCCTTTAAGTGGATACAGATAACACAGTCCAGTCCAAAGAGTCAAATCCTCATCTCATTGAATTTGGGTGTAAAATTCCCTTTGACTTCAATGTGATCAAAATGGGGCAAAAATTAAATGGGAGCATTGGGGGGAATAAACATTATCCCCAGCAGTATGTGGCGGACAGAGCTCTTTTCTTGAAAGCTTAACTCTCTGTACAATAAGCATTCTATCAGGGTACAGTAAATACTATATCCCCTCTGTGTGATTTATCTTTACTGGCACTCTTATCAAGGTTTCTCTCAAATGTCTCACTTGACCTCTCTCTGATTCCAGTTATCAAACTGTAATTTAGAATTGCTTAAGGTTACACTTAGCAGTGGGCAGGAAGGGATCACTGCTATTTTCCAGTGTGCACTGGGGAAAATCATATATATAAATATGTGAAGAGACCAATATAAAATGTACCAACAAAATAAATAAATAAACTTGAGTTGTCACGGGCAACCCTTTTTGCTCATGAGGGAGAGATGACAATGAGAAACATATGGAACAAAAGATACAAGATTTGAAAGGAGGTGCAGAAAGAAATGTAAGAAAAACGTGACAAAATGTATTCCATTCAGCTAATCAAGTGAATTGCCAGACAGACAAATCTCTCTTTTGCTTTTTGTCCTTCAATGAAATCTCATTTGTTTTTGAGAGCAAGTAGTTTTGTAGCACCGTTTTCCATCCAACTGGCAGCAAAACCAACTGTGAGTGAAAACCTCTATAAATGAAGAAGTATGCAAGGAAGGTTCAATTTTACTAATTCCAGCCAGGGTCCATCATTGCCAACTTTTTCCCTTTAGTCTCTCTCTGACTTTCCATCTTAGCCAGAGAGAAAGACAACATGAACTGTTGGTTTTGGGGTTTTTTAATTCTCTCTGAGTCATGCTGCTGCAAAACATCTGAGTCTCTTAGAGGCATTTCTGGACTGCCTCTTTCTCTTAGAATTAGATGTTGCATTTGTATGGATTAAAGTTGTGGAACCCTATCTTCTAGAACCGGAAGGGACCCTGAAGGGTCATCAAGTCCAGCCCCCTGCCTTCACTAGCAGGACCAAGTACTGATTTTTGCCCCAGATCCCTAAGTGGCCCCCTCAAGGATTGAACTCACAACCCTGGGTTTAGCAGGCCAATGCTCAAACCACTGAGCTCTCCCTTCCCCTCCAAGAATCCAAGTATCTTGATTTTCCATTAATACATGCTGCAAAAGATCTTAGGACGTAATCTTAAATTAATTATGAGGCGTCTTTCAAATGTCCCTTCTTGTAGTTAAGAGTGAATGTTCTCTCACTGGGTAGAAATTAAACAAATACTTACAACTGAATGATAAGGTGTATTTTTATAATAATTAAAAGCATTTTAAAACATGAGGATTTGTGTCAAAATAAGAAAAATACATTCCCCCTTTTTTTAAAACTGAGGAAAATTTACCAATCAACATATTTTAAAAGAATGAAGGGCTTGTGTTTCAAGTATTGTAACAGCCCTAATCTACAACTTTTCAAATATTTCACAATATCTGAAAGTAAGGAAATCTTCAAGACAAAATGGTTTTGTGGTCAACCTACTATGTGACCTTCCACCAGTCACTCAGAGCTTGATCCAAAGGCCTTGAAGTCAATTGGATCTTTTCTGTTGACTGCAATGGCCATTGGATCAGACTCCTAATCTATATGCCCCAGTCCCAAATTTGCACACACAAAAAAGGAGAAAGGCAAAATATTGTTATGCTCTTTCAGATCTAACACTGATCCCTGCAGTACTCCCCCAGATGCTTTCCCCCAACTCATGTCAATTAGTATTAACCTTTTCACAGTTCACGACTGTTTCTATCCAGTCCAATAAGAAATTAATTTTTCAAGCAATTGCCGTTCTGATGTCCCCTTTGCAGCAGTTAGCCCCTTTTATAGAGGAGAGTACTGTGCAGTCTACCGTAGTGAGTGAATAAATAGCAGGGAGCCATGCCACTAGGGAAAAGAGGGCCCAGTGAGCAGCACAGAGGCCTTGATATCCTCAGAATTAAACCCAGATTTTCATATGGATCATTGAATTTGCACAGTTTGAAGCTGATGTACTTTGCCCTCTATGCACAACCACAGAATCCTCATCCTATGGGACTGAACTGTGGAATTTAACCACTGGCTAGAGAATGGGTTGGAGGGTGCATAACTGTATAGCCCCATGAGTAGCTCAGTTGGGATTGTGCCTCAAGAAGGCACAATATTGCTGGGTTATCCAGAGTGAGCGGTAACTGTGCAAGCTGCTCTCGTTGATTTACAGATCCCATGCTTCTATGACCCCAACTGTTATAAGCAGTTATTTAGGTTACACTGGCAGCCTCCTTATGAGCTCTCCAAGCCTCACTTCTACCTCATCATACCAGTCTCTCACTACCTGGTCCAGAGTGGGAAATGTTTCTGAAATTCTGAGAATTCTAACTTGCAGAGTTTTTTGATTAATCTTTCTACATTAGGGAGAATTTACATTAGCCCTAAATCTCTACTAACCTTGAAAATCATGGGCATAGTCAAACATTTTTTTTTTTGTTTCCCATGTTATTTTTCAGGAAACCCTTACCCTGCAGTATAATTGTAACATCTTAGAATAATGCAGTTAATTGCACGTTCTTTCCATCACTGTTAATACATTAAGCACATTACTACATTTTAATCTTTTATGACTACTTTCAAAGGACAGGATTATCACTTGCTCATATGACAGTGGCTGCTATGTCACCATCAAGTCCACATTTTGGGTCAAATCTAATGGTGGTGCTTATTTATATTTTATTTTTAAGTCCTTCTCGTCTCTTGAAAGATTCCTCCAGAATATGAAAACACTTGAGAGAAAAACAGCAGCTTTGCAGGATGCCTCAATATCCTTGGCTAGCACTTGACAATACAGAGCTGACTGCCAGGAATTCAATGTTATTAGACCTTTAAGGCAGTATCAGTTTACACTATGCAGAAGAGGCACTGAGGTCAGCACAACTGCAGCCATGATTGCGGAAATAAAATTATCTCTAATTTGATTCAACCGTTAGAAGGCAGGTGCATGAAAAAAAAATGAAGCAAAGTAAATTGTTCAGCACTCACAGAAAAGATTTTATGAGAAGGTTGTATCATGGGTACGCATGTTTTGTAGACTAAAGCCTCAAATACTACCTTCTAATGAAAAGGCTTATCTGAGCCAAAAAAATCACAATAGAAGAAATCCAAGAACACCTGCTTAAAGAAGATTAAAAAGGTAAAATGAGATGAGGATGCTGGCAATAAAATAAAATAAAATAAACTCAGAACTGCAGAGAATAGAGGTTATCCATCAAAGATTCAATTATGAGTCAGATTCCAGATACATCTCCATTTTATTACCATAAGAAGAGGAATGAAAAGTTCTGTAGCATTCTGAAAGGTACCTTTTGTTCTAATTTCTCCTTTTGATGTTACCATTTAACACTGTTCTAACCACTTGAACAAGAAGATCACTTTGCTTGGTTTTTCTGTGGTGTATCTTTGGGCACGTACATTAGGTACATTATAGAGAAAAGGTAACTGGCGGGTCAACTTCTATAAACAGTTCTTAGGAAAAGCCACAGGCTGTATTAGCTTTCATGTAGTTAAGGTGTAATACATATTAAACCTTCTTTTGTAATCATGCCTGGATGTTAGCTGGTTTGAGTTGATCAGCTCTTAAGGCCTGATCCTGGAAGGTGCTAAGTGTTCAGTGAAGTAAGTGGCCCTTGATGGTGTCCAATCAGTACCCCACAAAAGCGTTCAGGCTGGGATTTTGAAAAGCACCTAAGTGAATTAGGTACGTAATCCCCATTTAAAGTCCAGGGAAGTTAAGTGCCTATCTTACTTAGGCACTTTTGAGAACTCCAAGCTCAGCACCTTGCAGGATGAGACCCTCAGAATACTCTGAGAAGCACAGATTTTTTTTTACATTACAGCTGCTTCATTCACACCCCCATGGTAGTAGTGCTCATTCAATTTTTTATTACAAACTGGTATGTTTGATTATGTGTTTTCAAACCAAATCCTATTTCATGCATTCCAGGTTTTGTTTTGTTTTTGTGTGCTGCATACCAACTATACTGCTGTTAGCAGTTAAACTTGTGAGTCAAGTATAAAGAAGTCACTGCTGGCTTGAACTAGTGGAACTGTTTCTTTAGCTCTTAACTAATCCCTTGTCTGGAAAGCTGGAAACCTAAATTTTAATCTCCACTATTCAGAACCTCTCCCTTTCAATGCATTTTTATAAACAGTGTAGTTTATTTCAGAGCTGTGTGTAACACTTGCCAGTTGTCTAGAGTCCAGCTGGATATGGGAAGCATTATGTAGGTAATTAGAGATATGGAATGTAGTGGTGACATGAGCTAATTGCATAATTATTGGTAACTAGGATGATACAATAATGTGAGTTGCCATGTAGTTACCATCTTTGTCAGTGGAGTTATCATGTATAAACCAGGCTTTCATGTTGTTATCCCAAAATAGTATGCATAATTCTGCAAAACATTTATAACTGATTTGTCATCATGGAGTTCCAAACATCGAAGGGCAGTGAGGAAACATAAGAAAAATCAAAACTCATTATGGCAACATGCTCAGTGGGGTTTCTCTGCGATGTTGGCCAGTAGTGCAGATTACAGGGGAAATGCAAGCCAGACCTACAAAATGGGGGGCTGAATCCTGGAAAGCAGTGACTCAGGAAAGGGTTTAGGGGTCATAATGGGGAAACAACTCAACATGAGGTGCAATGTTGTAGCAAAAAAGGGCTAATGCAATTGTTGGATGTATGAGAAGGAGTAGGCAATTCAGGGATAACAAGATGAAATGCAATGACCTGTGATATACAGGAGGTCAGACAATGGTCTAATCATCCCTTTTGGCCTGGAGCTTTATGAAGCTATGAAACACTTGACTCTCCACTTTCCTCTTCCAGCAGAGCAGCAACCTAGAGACACAGAGAGCAGGGCAGCCTTTTGGTGCTATTTTTTGATGGACAGTTTCTTTTCCTTCTTTGGCTTTATTTTTATTACTGGACACAAGCACCCTGTGCACCCTTATGTAGTGTACAAATAGACATAATTATTTCATCATCAGTTAGGCACCTAACTTGGGTGAGCACTTTAGAAGTGCCACAGCAGAGATTAGGTTTGAACTCTGGAGAACTGGGTTCAATTTCTTCCTCTGCTATGGACTTTATAGAATCATAGAATCATAGAATATCAGAGTTGGAAGGGACCTCAAGAGGTCATCTAGTCCAACCCCCTGCTCAAAGCAGGACCAATTCCCAGCTAAATCATCCCAGCCAGGGCTTTGTCAAGCCGGGCCTTAAAAACCTCCAAGGAAGGAGACTCCACCACCTCCCTAGGTAACGCATTCCAGTGTTTCACCACCCTCCTAGTGAAATAGTTTTTCCTGATATCCAACCTGGACCTCCCCCACTGCAACTTGAGACCATTGCTCCTTGTTCTGTCATCTGCCACCACTGAGAACAGCCGAGCTCCATCCTCTTTGGAACCCCCCTTCAGGTAGTTGAAGGCTGCTATCAAATCCCCCCTCATTCTTCTCTTCTGGAGACTAAACAATCCCAGTTCTCTCAGCCTCTCCTCATAAGTCATGTGCTCCAGACCCCTAATCATTTTTGTTGCCCTCCGCTGGACTCTTTCCAATTTTTCCACATCCTTCTTGTAGTGTGGGGACCAAAACTGGACACAGTATTCCAGATGAGGCCTCACCAATGTCGAATAAAGGGGAACGATCACGTTCCTCGATCTGCTGGCAATGCCCCTACTTATACAGCCCAAAATGCCGTTAGCCTTCTTGGCAACAAGAGCACACTGTTGACTCATATCCAGCTTCTCGTCCACTGTGACCCCTAGGTCCTTTTCAGCAGAACTGCTACCTAGCCATTCGGTCCCTAGTCTGTAGCAGTGCATGGGATTCTTCCGTCCTAAGTGCAGGACTCTGCACTTGTCCTTGTTGAACCTCATCAGGTTTTTTTCTGCCCAATCCTCTAATTTGTCTAGGTCCCTCTGTATCCGATCCCTACCCTCTAGTGTATCTACCACGCCTCCTAGTTTAGTGTCATCTGCAAACTTGCTGAGAGTGCAGTCCACACCATCCTCCAGATCATTAATAAAGATATTAAACAAAACCGGCCCCAGGACCGACCCTTGGGGCACTCCACTTGAAACCGGCTGCCAACTAGACATGGAGCCATTGATCACTACCCGTTGAGCCCGACGATCTAGCCAGCTTTCTATCCACCTTACAGTCCATTCATCCAGCCCATACTTCTTTAACTTGGTGGCAAGAATACTGTGGGAGACAGTATCAAAAGCTTTGCTAAAGTCAAGAAATAACACATCCACTGCTTTCCCCTCATCCACAGAGCCAGTTATCTCATCATAGAAGGCAATTAGGTTAGTCAGGCACGACTTCCCCTTCGTGAATCCATGCTGACTGTTCCTGATCACTTTCCTCTCCTCTAAATGTTTCATAATTGATTCCTTGAGGACCTGCTCCATGATTTTTCCAGGGACTGAGGTGAGGCTGACTGGCCTGTAGTTCCCCGGATCCTCCTTCTTCCCTTTTTTAAAGATGGGCACTACATTAGCCTTTTTCCAGTCATCTGGGACCTCCCCCGATCGCCATGAGTTTTCAAAAATAATGGCTAATGGCTCTGCAATCTCACCCGCCAACTCCTTTAGCACCCTCGGATGCAGCGCATCCGGCCCCATGGACTTGTGCACGTCCAGTTTTTCTAAATAGTCCCGAACCACTTCTTTCTCCACAGAGGGTTGGCCACCTTCTCCCCATGCTGTACTGCCCAGTGCAGCAATCTGGGAGCTGACCTTGTGCGTGAAGACAGAGGCAAAAAAATCATTGAGTACATTAGCTTTTTCCACATCCTCGGTCACTAGGTTGCCTCCCTCATTCAGTAAGGGGCCCACACTTTCCTTGATTTTCTTCTTGTTGCTAACATACCTGAAGAAACCCTTCTTGTTACTCTTAACATCTCTTGCTAACTGCAACTCCAAGTGTGATTTGGCCTTCCTGATTTCACTCCTGCACGCCTGAGCAATATTTTTATACTCCTCCCTGGTCATTTGTCCAATCTTCCACTCCTTATAAGCCTCTTTTTTGCGTTTAAGATCAGCAAGGATTTCACTGTTTAGCCAAGCTGGTCACCTGCCATATTTACTATTCTTTCTACACATCGGGATGGTTTGTTCCTGCAACCTCAATAAGGATTCTTTAAAATACAGCCAGCTCTCCTGGACCCCTTTGCCCTTCATGTTATTATGTGATCTTAAGCAAGTCATTTAAGCCCAGATCCACAATGGTATTTAGGATCCTAACTTCCAACGATTTCAATGAAGTTAGCAGCCTAAATAAGTTTGTGGATCTGGCATTAGGGTATGTCTACACTGAAAAAAATACCCCATGACAGTGAGGCTCAGAGTGCGGGTCTTCAGGCTCCTGGGGCTCATGCTAAAAATAGCAGTGTAGACACCCCTGCTTGGGCCTGAAAATCTACATAACTATTTTTAGTACCATAGTACAAGCCTTGCAAGCCAGAGTCTGTAGAGCCGGTCTCAAAGTCTCTCTGGACCTCACTTCTCCATCTGTCAAAGGAAGATAACACTTCTTACCTCCCAGGCCTGTTGTGAGGATGACTATGCAAAGGATTGTGAGGCACTCAGATGTTACAGTAATGGGAGCCATAGATTGTTTGAAAATCTTACCATAACCTGGTTAGCACTGAATTGCTTTTGTTTAAAGACTTCAGTACACAACTAAGTGCAATGAGGGACAGGGCAGGATGGGCAATTTCATGGCTGAAGTGGGCAGACATGAGATCTGATCAATTATTTTCCAGATACATTGCTAAAGTTTCCTGAATTATATATCCCTTTTTAGTTTCCTGATTCATTTAGTGAGAGGGAGGTGGGGAAATGGTCTTCAGATTGATGGTACCAGTGACAGGTTAAACTTAGTCAAAATTGCAGACCCATGATTATTAAACAATAAAAAAGTTGTAAACTGTTGACCTCCTCCAGAGTCTCTGCTATGTTTTTTTTTCTTCTCCTTAATGTCAAAAAGCTCAAGAGAAATGCCAGAAACCAAGAATTCATAATCCTGTACTCAAGTAGTGCAAAGTGTAACAGCACTGTTGGAACATGATTAAGACAGAAATAGAAGTTGCATAAACATCATATTGTGGCCTTTTTTTTTTATCAAAGTTTACTAGAACAAATACTGTGCCTGAGGGGAAAACAGTAGATAAAGCCAAAATATGACCAAAATTAAACTGTCATGAAAAATGTATTGTTCCAAAGATACCTAGAGATAGATGTGGATCTGGACTTTCAAAACAGAAGCTGCCCTAGGCTAGACTCTCAAAGAGCCTTAGGCGCCTAACAGCCTCTTTAGGCGCATAATTGTCTCTTTAGTTGCCCAAGTCCAACAGTTAGGCACCACTGACATTCACAAAACCCCTGATCAGCTGCTGCCTAACTCTGTAGGCACCTAAATTCCCACTGATGGGCATGCATAAAACAGTCCTGACAGTGCTGAGCTACATGGTGTCCTGGCTCCTGCTTAAGCCCTGGTGGGATTCCAAAAGTAGGCATTCCCCCACCTCATTGGGGACCAAGGTGGCAAGTGAGCTCTGAACCTACTCTCTATACCTGTGAGGGCCAGAACCAGGAGAGTTATAGGTTAGTGGTACTTCCCCATTACCACAGGAGACTTTGCCAGTGCTCCGGCAGAAGGACTCTATGAGGCTGGGCCCAGGAGGAAGTCCCACCCAGCAGTACCTGAGTGCCAGCTCCTCACAGCCCATTGATTGGCTGGCACTGGCACGTAAGCCAGGAAGCCATGATAGGGAGTTGTCTGAGCAACAATACAGACTGCCTGCCTGGCTTCAGACTTGTATGTGTTCCCAAACACCAATTTCTGACCCTTGGTTTATACTCCGGTCTGTCTTGGACTCTGACCCTGTGGTACCTGATTCGGCCTAACTCCTACTCTGACCACTAGGTCTGACTGCCCATGACCAGCTTGTAAAAGTATCTAAACTGTAGCTAAGCATAGAGCATAATTTGGGGAAGGAATTTTAAAGGTAGTGTTTAGAGTCTATTATGAAAATCTGATCACTGAGTATGTGTACAGATGCTGGGGATTATGTGGGCAGATGCTGAGTGGATATGAGATAAAGTGCCCTGAACTGGGATACACAAGTTTAATATGCCACTATTACTTTGTGACCCATGATTTGGGGTTGAAATAGCTCCCTGTGTATATTTTGAAGTAAAGTTTTTTAGGCTCTTCTGATGGACACTTGAAAACATAATATTGCTTTCTATTTAGCAATATGTTTATTACTAACACTGATTTGAGGCTACATAATTGTTTTATCATTTTATTTGATGCTACCAATGACACTTTTCAGCAAAAATTCTTAGGATGCCTTCCCCAAATAACACTGGTCTACAATTTTTGAGAAGTCGTCTGCTTCAGAGATAAAATGTGCTATTTATTATGTATTTTGATGTGCTGAATTCAAATATGACAATTAAAACAACCGATTGGCTACTGTTTCTAAGATATTTAAGTTTTTACATTTTATGTCTATGTATATTGTGTAGATAGAGTTTTAATCATAAATTGTAAACCTAGGTCTTATGTGTTTATGGTTGCTTTACATGATAATATTTCACCTGTCCTGTTTATGTAACTCTTTAAAAATCAGCAAAACATCACCTGCCAGGAGATTCCACTGCTGTAGTCTGGAGCCCAACAGCTCTGCCTTACTCTTGGGTAGTTCCAAATCCCTGACAAGGTCATTCAGCTCACCTTGTGTTATGAGGTATAGTTCAGAGGAGGAGGATGGGAGAAAATGTGGGTCCTGTGACATTGATGGTTCAGGACCAGAAGTTTCATCCTCTTCCTCATCTGATTCAAGTGAGAATGGTTCTGGTGCATCAGGAACCGGCAGTCCTTCTCCGGGGGGTACTGGGTGTATAGCTGATGGAATGTTTGGATAATGCACAGTCCACTTTTTCTTCTTTGACACACCTTTCCCAACTGGAGGCACCATGCAGAAGTAACAATTGCTGGTATGATCTGTTGGCTCTCTCCAAATCATTAGCACTGCAAAAGGCATAGATTTCCTTTTCCTGTTCAACCACTGGCGAAGATTTGTTGCACAAGTGTTGCAGCATATGTGTGGAGCCCACCTCTTGTCCTGATCTCCAATTTTGCAGCCAAAATAAAGGTGATAGGCTTTCTTAACCATAGTGGTTGTACTTTGCTTTTGTGATGCAAAAGTCACTTCACCACAAACATAGCAGAAGTTATCTGCACTGTTCACACAAGTACGAGGCATCTCTGCTCACTTTGGTTAAACAGAAATGTGTCCCTTTGCAGAATTAAACACTGACAAATAAGAGAGCACGACACTGTATGATTTCTAGAGCTGATATAGGGGAATTTGTTCAGCAGAGTGATGTAAGCTTCATTATGATTGCATCATCCATGACTTCTAGGAATAACATGATGCAATTCATACCATGTATGACGCAATACCAGCTTCAGATTGCATCATTCATTGTTTTGCCTAAAAAGCAAGTACTGTCAAACCCAGTCATAGATTTAGTCATAGATCCAGTGAAAGATGTATTTTAGTCATTTCTGGTTTAAATTGAGATCCCTTCCCTTTATAACTCACTTATCCTCCGCCATTCCCAAGTCAAGGGTCGTATATACTGACCCAATAGCCTATCTTGAAAACTAGAGCCAGTCAACAATTTTAAGCATAATTTTCGTTCTCAGTGACCCAGAATTAGTAAAGTTTGACTACATTTATTTCAGAAGCATTTTGGCTGTAGAGCAGTGTAATTATACAAAAGCATTTTATGGCAGGATAACTTTCTTCACTATAAGTTTCAACCAACTCTAATAAACAGGAATCAAAATTATTAGTGGTTAAATTCTACTCTGAGAGAAGTAAAATATTTCCCAAATTCTACATTTATTATGCGTAGCTCATTAACTAGTCACCAGTCACACAAACAATACTCCATTTCCCCATAACACTCAGGTGATGCCACTTCTGAAGAGAATCTGAAACGATGCTGGTAGGACAAATATAGTTCAAACATTTTAAAGTCAGATCCAAAACTCTCTCTTCATTTCCTTGACTTTACTAACTCTCATTCATCAGTATTTGCAGTTTAAGTTTCACTAATACAACTTGTTATGTTAGTGGCTTATGTTTTTAAAAGGTTTCTCATCTCATTTCCTGCTTTTAATATCTAAGAAATTTCTGCCATGTGTAGTGTTTGGCAGCATTTTGCAGTAGTAAATTTGATCTGAAAATATTGACTGGGAGATTGTGGATAAACGAACAAAGTAAATAGCTTATAATCCTGACTAATTTAAAATATTTGCCTGATGATTGTTTCCACAGGGATTTTAATTTCTATACACATTTCTCTCCTGGGCATTTTGTTTCCTTAGAATACAGGCTCTCTCTGTGCAAAGCAGGCCTTGAACTCTTAAAAACTCAGTGAATATCAGGCACCAGCAGTGTGGGGATGTGTTTTTCAGGGATGCTGAGAACTTATAGAGCTACCTCTTACAGAAAATAATTAGTTTAGGATGCAGGCCAAGTAAACCAAAACCAGAAGAAGTTACCACCTGGTGAGCTTGATGCCCCAAACATGGTGCTGATCTCTAGCAAATAGCAAACATATCCACTGATTGTCATTGCTATTAAAAATCCTGGGTTGAACACAGAAATGCCATTAACAGATGCTAATTGCTCATTAGCACATGTGACATAATGGATGAGAACCACACCTATGATCTATGCAACACTGTAACATATAAATAGCAACATCTAAGTGCTAAACCAGGGCTAGGCAACCTATGGCACGCGTGCCGAAGGCGGCACGCAAGCTGATTTTCAGTGGCACTCACACTTCCCGGGTCCTGGCCACCGGTCTGGGGGGGGGGCTCTGCATTTTAATTTAACTTTAAATGAAGCTTCTGAAACATTTTATAAACCTTATTTATTTTACAAACAACAATAGTTTAGTTATATATTATAGACTTATAGAAAGAGACCTTCTAAAAATGTTAAAATGTATTACTGGCACGCGAAACCTTATATTAGAGTGAATAAATGAAGACTCGGCACACCACTCCTGAAAGGTTGCCGACCCCTGTGCTAAACAGATAGCCAACTGTGCATCTCACTTTTAAAATCCTATTGACATTCGGGCATCAAGCAGACTCTGGTTCCACACACTCCTCTGCACACCTCACTGTCCAGCTTCAACTAGCATTGATGGATGCCTTGCTCTGTTTCCTCATGGGATAGCCATGGCTGCTGTTATGTCTGGACATATTTGCATACTACAAGTAGTCCCTGGGAATCTCAATTCAGTGAGTGATTTTAAACTATATATGGGATGAAAACTCTCCATTGCCCCTGATTTATCTGTAAGATTAGTAATTCTCCACAAGATTCCCTTCCCATGGCCTTCCCAGGGCTGTATTCATGCTCCCTTCAGAGCATAAATTACTTCTAAAATGAGATCCTTTCAGAGACAGTCATTTCCTGTCATGCATATCTGACTCCCACCAGTATACTGTGTGGAATTCAGTTATCAGCTGGAAAATGTAGATTTGCTAAATTGGATCTGTTCTAGGAGTTACTTTGCATACTCTTAGCATAAGACTGTTAGAAAAGAGACAGCAAGAGCAGAAATGTGTGACCCTTACATTATGTACCCAGAATGTTGTTCTGCGTGAAGTTTATGTACAATCTGGCTTGTATCTGCAGAACCAGATTTTCTCCAGTACTCAATCCTATGTTGAGGGAATCTTTCCCAGCAGAGTTTCCTAGCAGGGCCCTTCTCCTGGCCAAGCACTTTATATAAGTCCAGTTAAAAACAATCAATACTGACATGTGGGTAAGTCCAGTAGAAGTATCTGTGTACAGCAGCCTCACTCACTGCTCAAAGAAGCTGTGAGTTTTCCATGATTCCTAGGAAAGGGTAAGGGCACAGAAAAAGTTGAGAAGAAGTTGATGTGCAGAGCGAACCACTTTGCTGGAAATTTCAGAGATTTCAAACTTTGCTGTGAGCTAATCCTTCAGAAGGAGTGCTGACATTCCCTGGCAGTGACTGCTGTTGTCTGTCCTTTTATAATCAGTGACAATATCTGGATTTATTCTCTTGAACAGCTCCAGAGTGAATTTTACAGGATTACTACATAATGAATTGAAGAACAACTTTGTTACAGGAGGGGAACATGGATGACTGCCCAGTAATTGATTAATTATTAATTAATACGAGCACCTGAAAAACCCAGTCAAAGCTCTGGGCCCTTTGTGCTAAGCGCTATACATACAAATAAAGACATAGCTCTATGGAGCAGGAATTTTCAGTTTAGGTGTCAGAAAAGAGACAATAAGTGGACAAAACAGACAAATGATGTGTGTGTGGGAAGGATGAGTTAACAAAATGAAGAGCGTTTAGCAGGAAAAATACAAATCTCAGCTTGCCACTTGTCTAACCGATACTAAGCAGTGATCAAGGAAGAAGTAGTTTTAAGGAGGAATTTAAAAGAGGATAAGATGGCAGCTTTCTGAATTTTGTTGGGAGTCTTCCCCATGAATGGGTTTGGTCTGGGAAAAAGCACTGAGGTAGCAGAGGGAAAAACAGACAGATGAGCAATCCCAGTACATGGATGCAGAAGGTGGGGTTAAATGGTGAAGGGCCTTAAAAGCAAAGACAGCGAACTTGGCGTGTGATGCGGTGCTGGAGTAGAGGGAGCCAGTGGAAGGATCCCCAAAAGGAGATGATGCGGTCAGAATGACGATTCAAGAGCAGCAGCACTTGATGGGGGAAATGTGGCTGGTATCAAGACAAGAGCTGAGGAGATAAAGCGTGAGATGAGAGCCTGAAGGAGAACCTTGGCAGTCTGAACAGGTCAGATCATAGCAATGTTATGTAGGTAGAAGCAGAAAGACTTGGCCACAGTTTTGGCATGTGGATCTAAAGAGATGAGTTTAAGGTAACCCCCCAGAATATGGACTGAAAGACTGGGAAGATAGCATTTGTTACCTAAAGTGACAGAGAAATAGGGGAGAAGGGAAGCCTTTGGGACCAGAGAAAACAAGACATTCAGTTTTGGCAATATTAATCTTAAATTACTAACTGAACACCTACAAGGTGATGTCAGGAATGAAACCAAGATGGGGGATTAGAGTGGGAAACATGCAGTATGGTAAGACAAGACCTGCCTAATAAAAAGCATCCCATATTAACCATGCTTTCCAATTCCCATCTCCAGACTATTGCTGAACAGTGACAAGAGATGCTCCATTTAATGAATACAAGAGACAAGCCAAGAAGCGCCGAGTAGACCCTGAATAGGACTAAACTATGTACAGAATAGTTTTTTGCCTTTTGTTTCATAATAAATTTTATTTATATAACCCTTTTGCTGATTTTTAAAGTGTTACATAAACAGGACAGGTGAACTATTATCATGTAAAGCAACCATAAACACATGAAAAGACCTAGCTTTACAATTTCTGATTAAAATTCTACTATCTACACAATATACATAGACATAAAATGTAAAAACTTAAATATCTTAGAAACAGTGCCAATCAGTTGTTTTAATTGTCATATTTGAATTCAGCACATCAAAATACATAATAAATAGTACATTTTATCTCTGAAGCAGACGACTTCTCAAAAATTGTAGACCAGTGTTACAATTTTTCCATAGGATACTTTGAAACAATTTTCATTTCACATAGACGTTATCATTTTGCTTCACTTAAAAAAAGAGAACAATTTATGTCAAAACAATGGTTCAAAACAATTTTCATTTTGACTTTTTCAGTTATAAAAAAACATTTTAAATTGAAATTGTCAGTTTAATTTTGAATCATTTGCAAATTTCCCACAAAAAAATAAAATGTTTCAATCGAAAAATTTTGAACCAAGATTTTTTTATTAGAAATTTCCCCAAGGAAAACTGTTTTTCACGTCCGCTATCCTGTTCATTTGTCTCTTAGGATTTTGTACAGTGCCCATCATTCTGCTATCTAACATCTGACACCTTGCTGTGGATAATTATTATACTGGAGTTGGGGAACCACAATGACATTTTTAGAATTCCAGAATAGACTGTCTATTATACTGCTTCCATAAATGTAATGATTAAATCAGTGCATCTCGCCTATGAACATGTTCTCATGGAAAATCAAAATACAACTGTCCTAGCATAATAGATTCATAGAAAACCTTGAGGTTATCTAAGCCATCCTCCTCCATTGAGGAAGGACCAAGTACTATATACCTAGACCATCCCTGAGAGGTGACTGTGTAACTTTTCTTAAAATCTCCAATGACAGGAATTCTTTAGAAGCCTATTCCAGTGCTGAACTATCCCCAGTATCTAACTTAAATCTCCCTTGCTGCAGATTAAGCTGATTACATCTTGTCCTATCTTTAGTGAACAGGGGGAACAATTGATCACTGACCTCTTTGTAACAGCCTTTATCACAGGAGTAGTCTATTTTTTATCAAGGTCCACTTTTCTTGGTCAAGGTATAGTCAAGTTCCAGACGCCAAAAAACAACAATAATGATAATAAGTAAATAAAAAGATTTCAGGGTCTATTCAAAAGACAGTCTGGCAGTCCGTATTTGGCCCACAGTTGGCCTATTGACTACACCTGCCTTAACATAGCTGAAGACTGCTATCAGGTCTCCTTTTCTCAAGATTAAACATGCCCAGTTTTTTTTTTTTTTTTTTTTTACTTTTCATCAGAGATCAGGTATTCCAAAACTTTTAGCATTTTTGTTGATCTCCTCGGGACTCTCTCGAATTTGTGCACATCTTAAAGTGTGGCACCCACAACTGGACACAGTACTCCAGCTGAGGATTCACCAGTGCCGAGTAGAGTGAGACAATTATGTTCTGTTAGGGTTCCCAGGCGTTCAGTTTTCAACCGTAATGCCTGGTTGAAAAGGGTGTCTGCCCAACTCTGCACAGCTTCCAGAAAGCTGCCAGCCTCTCCCTCTGGCTCCTAAGTGTAGGTAGGTCACAGGGGCTCTGTGCATTGCTCCCCCACCCAGCGCTGGCTCTGCAGCTCCCATTGGATGGGTACTGCAGCCAATGGGAGCTGCGAGGGTGGTGCCTGCAGGCAGAGGCAGCACACAGAGCCACCTGGCTGCACCTCTGCATAGAAGACAGAGGGAGATGCTGGCAGCTATCTGGGAGCTGCCTGAGGTAAGGGCTACCCAGAGAACGCATCCCATGCTCCAACCCCCTGCCCCAGCTGGAGCCCTCCCCACACTACAAATCCCTTGGCCCCAGCCTGTACCCCAAACCTCTCATTTCTTGCCCCACCCCAAAGCCTGCACCCCCTCCCACACACCAACCCCCTGCTCCAGGCCTGCACTCTGAACCCCTTGGCCCCAGCCCAGCACCCCCTCCTGCACCCCAAGCCTCTCATCTCCAGCCCCACTTCAGAGCCCACATCCCCAGCTGAAGCCCTCACCCCTTCTCGCACCCCAATCCCTTGCCCCAGCCCGCTGAAAATGAGTGAATAAGCGAGAGTGAACAACGGAGGAAGGAGGATGGAGTGAGTGGGGGTGGGGCCTCGGAGAATGGGTGGGACCAAGCGCGGGTCAAGGGTTTCGGTTTTCTGCAAATAGAAAGTTGGCAACTCTGTTCTGTGTCTTACCTATAACACTGCTGTAAATAGAACCCCAGAATATTAGTCTTTTTTGCAACTTCGTGACATTGTTGATACTTTCAATTTGCAATCCGCTATAACCCCAGAAACTCTTCAGCAGTACTACTTTATAGCCAGTTAGCCCCATTTTGTTGTTGTGTAACTGATATTTTCTTTATAAATAAGCACTTTGCACTTGCTTTTACTGAATTTCATCTTGCTCAATTCAGTCAGTTCTCCAGTTTGACAAGGTCATTTTGAATTCTAATCCTGACCTCCAAAGTGCTAGCAACCCCTTTCCTCCCGTCTTAGAGTTGTCCAAAATTTTACAAGCATACTCTCCACTCCATTATCCAATAGTACTGAACCAGGACAGACTCTGGCAGACACCACTAGATACATCCTCCCACTGTGACAGCAAACCATTGACAACTACTCTTGAATGTCTGTGATGAAGCAGAGAAATTGCCCGCCAGCATGGCAGGGGTTAAAGGAAGCCTTTGGGCCGAGCTAGCCCTGCCCTGTTATACTTGCATCCAATGCCAGGCCTGAACAGGGGGGAGAAAAGGAGAGAGCCTGGCTCATTTGAGGGCTGACTGGCTAAGAGGCAGGAGCTAGATGCCTCACTACCTGAGAGGAAGGGTCACTAGCCTGCTAGCCAAGGCAGCCACCAGGGAGTAAGTGTTTTCTTCTGTCAGCCAAGAGAGACTGGCAAGAGATCTAGGAGCCTCCAGCAACTGAATTTACTGGGTGTCTGAAACACAGAGACATTGTGGGGTTTGGCCTCACCAAACTTATGGCTGCCCTACCCAAAGTAGCCTGGGACTGTGGCAGGGTGCCCTCTTAAGGTCCATGAGGGGGTGCTACTGAAGGTAAGCCACCCCAAACTGAAGGGACAGTGGTAGGAAATATCCTGGGGCAGTCGATTTAATCTTCCTGCTGAGGGCCCCCCCCCCTGTTCAGGGATTGACTCACACAGGGCCCTGGCTGGGACCCAGTGGAGTAGGAGGGCCCATGGTCACCTACCCCACCTCCTAAAAGACTGAGGCACCTCAACCAAAGAAACAAAGGGCTGGAATTCAGGCACACCAACCACTAGGCTGCCTGGCTCTCCAAGCACCTGTTGCATGGTCTTTCAACCAGTTGTGCACCAGCCTTATAGTGATTTCATCTAGACCATACTTCCCTAGTTTGCTTATGAAAATGTCATGTAGAATCTGTCAAAAGTCTTGCTAAAGTCATGATATCAGATCTATGGCTTCCCACATCCAGTAGGCCAGTAATCCTGTCAACGAAGGAAATTGGGTTGGTTTGACATGACTTCTTGACAAATCCATGTTGTTTCTTACTTATAAACCTATTATACTGTAGATGTATACAAACTGATTGTTTAAAAATTTGCTTTGATACCTGGAAAGATACTGTAGTTATGCTGACCGGGCTATAATTCCTGGGTGTTCTATGTTTGCCCTTCTCCCGTCTTCTGAAACCTCATCCATCCAGGAGTTCTCATAGATAATTGCTAATGGTTACGAAATTGCTTCCTTAAGTATTGTAGGATGAATTTCATAAGCCCCTGTCAACTTGAATACATCTGACTTATATAAACATCTTTAACCTGTTCTTTCCCTATTATTCCTTCACCCTTGTTAATATTGATTGTCTTAAGTATCTGGTCACAATCAACATTTTTAATGAAGACTGAAGCAAAACAGGCAGTAAACACCTCAGCCTTCTGTATGTCATCTGTTGGCTCTCCTTCCCTGCTAAGTAGAGAACCTACACATTCTTTCATTAAAATGCATTTAGAGAACCTCTTCTTATTGCCTTTTATGTCCCTTGCTAGGTATAACTAATTTTGTGCCTTAGTCTTTCTGATTTTTGTCCCTACATATTTGTGCTATTCTTTAGTACTCATCCTTAGCAATTTTTTCAGGTTTCCACATTTTGTCAGATTCCATCTTTATTTTTAGGTAATTTTAAAAGCTCCTGATTGAACCATATTGGCCTCTTGCTGTTCTAATCTTTCCTTTGCACTGGGATAGTTTGTTTGCCTTTAATACTGCCTCTGTGAGAAATTGCCACCTCTCCTGACTTCCTTTTTCCCTAAGATTTTTTTCCCTCTGGAATCTTAGCTGCCAGTTCTCTGAGTTTGTTAAAGTCACTACTTTTCTGAGGTCCGCTTTCCTTATTCTCCCTCCTTTCCTCAGCATCCTGAAGTCTTTTTCATGATCACTTTCATCCAAATTGCCTTCAACCTTTAGATTCCCAACCAATTCCTCCGTTAGTCAGAATGAAGTCTAAAATGATTGTCTCCCTGGTTACTTCTTCAACTTTCTGAAACAAGTTGTCCCCCATACATTCCAAAAACTTAATGGAGACTTTGATTTGCCATATTACTTTTCCATAGATATCTGTGTAGTTAATTTTCCCCATTACTACCAGGTTTGTGTTTTGGATACTGTTGTGTGTTCTAGAAATGCCACATCTATCTCCTCCTGATTGGTGGTCTGTAGTAGACCCCTACTATGACATTGCCCATATTTTCCTCACTTTTTTTTTTTTGTTTTTACCCAGGAATTTTCAACTTGTCTGCCTCTCACATCCTGCTACACCTCAGAACAAGTGTATATATTCCTGATGTATAATGTAACACCACCTTCCTCTTTTCACCTGGTTATCCTTCCTGAACAAGCTATACCCCTCTCTACTAATATTCAAATCATGAGATTTATTCTATCAAGTTTGTGATGCCAATTAAGTCATAATGTAGCTTAACACTGGTTAGAAGAAATGGGGTGAGGTCTCTCTCTATAGCAGAGGTGGGCAAACTACAGCCTGTGGGACCCTCCTGCCCAGCCCCTGAGCCTCTGGCCCAGGAGGCTAGCCCCCAGCCCCTCCCTGTGCAATGCTCGGGCGGCGGGGCTGGGAGCTCCTGCTGGGCAGCCTGACCCAGTGTTCTGTTCTGCGCGGTGGTGTGGCTGGCTCCAGCTGAGCAGCACAGGAGCCTGTCCAGGTGCTCTGGGCGGTGCAGCTGTAGCGCCGCCAGTCACCAGCGCTCCAGGCAGCGTGGTAACGGAGCAGGGAGCAGAGGGGGTTGGATAGAGGACAGGGGAGTTTGGGGTGGTAGTCAGGGAGCGGGGGTGTGGATAGGGGTCGAGGTGGTCAGAGGACAGGAAACAGGGGGTTGAATGGCGGCAGGGGTCCTGGGGAGGCAGTCAGAAAGGAGAGGGTGGATTGGATAGGGCAGGGGTTCCGGAGGCAGTCAGGAGACAGGGAGAAGGGGTGCTTGGATGGGGCAGGGATCCTGGGGGGGGCATTCAGGAATGAGAGGAGAGGTTGGATGGGGCGGTGGGGGTGCTGGGGGCAGTCAGAGGACAGGGAGAAGTGGATATGGCAGGGGTCCCAGGGGGACCGTCAGGGGACAGGGAGCGGGGGTGGATGGGGCAGGAGTCCCGGAGGGGCTGTCAGGGGGTGAGAAGCAGGGGGGATTGGATGGGGGCAGGGGCCGGGCCACGCCTGGCTGTTTGGAGAGGCACAACCTCCCCTAACCAGCCCGCCATACAATTTCAAAAACCTGATGTGGCCCTCAGGCCAAAAAGTTTTCCTGCCCCTGCTCTATAGGTACTCTGTCCATGTTCAAATATTAATGTTTTTCAGACATGTCATAAGGCGAGCAGAGTCCAGTGCACCTGGACTGACTACCTGCTGCCCCACATGGCTTAAAAGGAGGCACCTGGGCCTTATAAAGGGGAAGAAAGCTGCAGATTATTGTTAGCAGATGCCTGCAGACACTGCAGAAAGTAGGAAGGCTCCTGCAGGGCCCTTAGTCAGTGGGGGAAAGGTCTGTGGAGAAGGCCAAACTCCAGGCAAGAGGTGCTGGGAGAGCAGAAAAACAGACTCTCAGGGAGGAAGGGCTATGCCTGGCTTGAAACTGGAGCAGAAAAGTATTGGAACTCTGAAGGGAAGACAGACCCTCAGAAAGAGGAAGTTGAAACTGAACACTTTATAAGACTTTTTTTCTTTTGAAAGTTTTGTGCAGTACTTAATTGGACCCCAGAAGGGGGAATGTTTTGAATATCTGGACTGTGTGGACTTTTAAAGGGATCCTGAGAGAAGGGGAAACTGAGGCAGGCCTCAGTAGAGCCATACTGGGCCAGAAAGTTGTGCTACATGGCTGGCACATCTTTTAACAAGGTATACATTTTCCTTCTACACCATTTTTTAACACTGAGATCTTAATCTGATAAATTGATGCACTTCTCCAAAATGACTACTCAATTAACAAATGGATGCTTTATTTCTACAACTATTTTCCATTTGTCTATGATCCTTGGAAATAGCTGATCATATTTCATTAATCTAAATGTTAGTCAAATTACAAAAAAATACATTTAAAAATCACCTTCCATAAAAAAACCCATATCTCTGTACATCCAGCATTACCCACTATCAAAATACAGCCATCTCTTGGGTAAAAGGATGGAGCTGTGTAGACCATTGGTGTACAGTACATAGCCAAAATTCCTCCATTCTGCCAAGGGCACCCAAGAAAACACTTATTCTTATTAAAAGTGCTGTAGAATCTTCAATATCAATTCAGAGCAGATAGGATAGACAAGAGTTAAGAGAAGGGAAAAGCCAGACATGTAGGTAAATAGTATCAAAAATATACTTTCTCAAAAAGTCTGCATTCTTTTTTCCTAGCACTTTTTTGAAAGATTTAAGTATAACTGTTAACAGGTCAGAAGACACCCAAGTATGTGAATGCCAATTGTACTTTCCTTCAATGTATTCTGGAGTTTGTGTAATTGCAACTTAAGCAAATAGACATTTGTTACACAATGTTAGGTGAGTGTGACGAGGTGTGCATGCACCACACTGGGACTGCGGGGGTTAACCCTTCACTGTGGGCTGAGGAAGCCACAACCCCATGGCCCTACTGGGCATACTCAAAGTGTAACACCAGTATAAGAGGGAGCAGCCTGGCTCAGTCTGGGTGGACTGCTGTAGGGGAAGGAGGTGTGCCACTGGCTCCTGCTAAAGTGCCATTGGCACTTCACAATGCGGAGGCCAGCCAGCCAGCTGACAGCAACCCTCAATCCCCAGGCGCTGGACACGACTGAGGGAGAAGGAACTGTGGGAACTAGAAAGTCATGAAATGCAGAGAAGCGGGTAGGAAGTAATCCAGGGAGTCTGCAGGGAGTTGGTTGGACAACCAGAGGCAAGCTCGGCGTGTTTCAACCAGATCCCCACCGATCTGGTGACCTGCAACCCCGCCACCAACAGGGACCTGGGTTGGGACCTGGTGGAGAGGGAGGGCCCAGGTCCCCCCCTGAGTGATGGGCCATCCTGACAGTCACTGACTCTGGCCGCTAGGCTGCATAGCCCCGAGCGTGGGGGCAGTTATTGACTCTGGCCGCTAGGCCGCACAGCCCTGAGCGTGGGGGCAGTTATTGACTCTGGCCGCTAGGCTGCATGGTGCAATTATTGACTCCGATCACTGGAATGCGCAGCTACGGTTAGGGGTGCACAGACGTGACCATGGGCCTGACCCGTGACAGTGAGCAATATGTAACTTCATTGTATTAGTGTTTTGTGCAGAACCCTGACTCTCAATAAGCAATGAGAAACTTGAGGAATGAGAAAAAAATACACAAATTACTGCCCCGCAACTAAAGTAAGCTAAAAATAAATTGTAGTGCCTACTTATTTTAATTTCTGCTAATACCCGTAAGAGAACATGAATTATAGTTAAGAAAGGTACACCAACCTTGTTCCTGAGATAACAGCAATGTAAACAATCAGACATTTATACAACCTTGGGAATCAAAACAAGTGCCAACTTCCCACTGAATGTCTGGCATAGGCTCCCGGTAGTAATGTCACTGGGGCTTTCAAAGTGTGCAGCTATAAAAACATTTATTTCAGAAATGCTACAGTCTGAAGAGATTTTAGTGATGATTTAGAATGCTAAAGTTTAAGTTGTAGTCTCCACCTGATGGTTTATTAAAACATATTTCATATGGGTCCTATTATGCCACAGGATCACTTAAGCCCCAGTTCAACAAGATAATTATTTAAGTACATGCAAAACTTCATACTCCACTGAATGTTGAAGAAGGAGACTTCATACATCACCTTTATCCATCCACACTGGAGGTAAGACAGGAGGCCACAGATGTGGTTTAATTAGTCTTCAACTTTATTCACTTAAAATATCTGGGAGTAGCCAGCAACAAATTTGTACAGTGCAAGAAGGAAGGGAGTTGGTTCTGCACTCTGAGATGTAGGATTCCCAACTGTCTCCCCCTTATTCAGCTCTCTTAAGGGATGCTTTCTTTCAAATCCTCTTCCAACCCATTTTACCTGATAACTGTATTCCTTCTATACTGCGCATCTGCACTGGCCCTCCACCACAACGGCATCATCGAGTCCCTCAGCGCCATCGAGTCCCAAACCACCCAGGGAGAACATGAAAAACCCATCTGCCTGGGCTAGTGTTGTGGTGAGGGGAAAATTCCTTCCCAGCCCCCTAAGGAAAATGGTAACTGGCATAATGGCCAGAGACGGTTAAGAGGGAACTGGTCCTTTTGCCACACTCAGGGGTGGGTGCTGCCAATCCCAATCATGGGAAGAGGGTGGCTACAGAGGTGCATGGAGTATAAATACCTCTCCACTCTTCTGGTCAGCAGGAAGGGCAATGCAGTGACTTTCTCTAAACCTGGCCCCAAGTGTTTTCTGCCCTTCCTGTCCATCCCTATACACTTCCCCCTTTGCCCCACCTGTTGTAAGCAAACCCTTAAAGGAACAATTACCATCTTCTTTCAGCTATCTGGACAAAGATGCACTCGCATGAAGGTTGCAGTGAGCTTATTCTCTTGCATTGAAACCATCTTGTTTTGAGAATTATTGAGTTTGTGGATTTATTATTGATGTGTGAATTAGTGAGATTATCTCTTCTACCTTCATTGGGAATCATTAAAGATGTATGATTCATTGAGGAAGTACCTAGTGCTTCCATATAAATAAAGAACATACTATAAATATTTTTTCCAACTGCTTTCACAATTAATTTGAAAGATTTATTTGTGGGTTTAAACTCATCATTTTTCTTGGTCATCTAAGTGAACAGTCCTCTCTGACTCAATGTATATATATCAACTCTGAATGGTTAATGCATGCCAGATTGTGTGAAATTATTCCTTCTATCTAAAGTTCCCAGTGGACGCTTCATCTTAGAAGATTCACAGATTTAGTGTGGCTGGGATGTTGTCTTATGTCAGGAGTCTAACCCTAATGGTAGGAGACGGTAAGGTGCAGTCTAAGGTCTACTGTAGTTCCAATTAGCCTTTTCTTGTGTTCTTAACATTTTGTTGATGCTTAGTATTCACATACATAACAAAGTAATGCAACCAGGAGGTTCGATTTCAGTACAGCTACTGTTTAAGATGATTTCAAGCACAGGGCCTTAGAAATTGTTTTTCCTCTATTGGAATATTCCCTGTAATCATCCCTATCTGGTAAAACTACATGAAAAATTACTAGTACGTAGTTTTCATTGTTCATGAAAGTTCTTGGTTTATTATACAATTTGTAAATATATATAAACCAAGATTTTATTCCAGTTTAAGAACAGTTCTGCACAAACTTTGGAGGAGGAGCCACTTCTTATTTTATCCCTCTGGTTCACCTATCCCTAAGATGTAATATGATGTGCAAAATCAGCCAAGAAAATCCTGTGTGCTCACTGTATTTACAGATACTGAGATGGGTAATTAAATTATGATAGTAATAAAATAATTAATCTAATTATTGCAGAAGTTAAAGAAGCTCACTTTTCTCAGGGGATTTTCTTAAACACCAAGATGATTGCCAGCTATCTAGGAAAAGCTGATTTTTCAGATCATCTTGCCCAATCCGATCTTTTCATGGATCAAGATCATGAGACAAGCTGTCAAACTTGATAACTACACTTACATCACAGTAAGAATTAAAAGGCCTTGTACTTGGTCATTAAAATGTCTTGAGTGAAAAACATATTGAGGCAATGAAGGAAGCAATTAAAATATCTGATCAATACCAACACCCCTCAAGTACAACTTGCCTGCCACAGGTGCCGCCTCCCGCAGCTCCCATTGGTCGCAGTTCCTGGCCAATGGAGCTGCGGACCCAGCCCTTGGGGTGGTGGCAGCGCACGCAGCCTCTCTGGCCGCCCATGCATCTAGGGGCTGCAAGGACCTGGTGGCCACTTCTGGGAGGTGCGCGGAGCTAGGGCAGGCAGGGAGCCTGCATTAGACCCGGGCCCCCGCTAGGGTGACCAGACAGCAAGTGTGAAAAATCGGGACGGGGGTTGGGGGGTAATAGGAACCTATAGAAGAAAAAGACCCAAAAATCGGGACTGTCCCTATAAAATCGGGACATCTGGTCACCCTAGCCCCCGCTGTGCCCCTGACCGAACTTTTAACGGCCGGTCAGTGGTGCCGACTGGAGCCACCAGGGTCCCTTTTCGACCAGGTGTTCCCATCGAAAACTGGATGCCTGGCAACCCTAATTGAGGTTTATATTTCCAATCTGGCAGCCCCCAAAACTTCAGGCAGTTTGTCAGATCACCATCTGAGCAGGTACACATGTATTTTCTGAAATTGTTCTGACAGTCTGAGTATGAGTCATGACTTACGATAGGGTAGTGTTTTGTTTTTTACATGATTCTAAGTACAACGTAAAGTTCTCCAAATTTGGGAGGAGTCGCTTTTATACATAGTTACCAGTTTAGATAAAAGCAATTCATTTTGCAAGCTCAAAGGCATTTCCAAGCAGAAACCAGCAGATGGTATTGAATCTCTCTTTCTAAAAAAGCTTTGAAAAAGAGAAGGTCAGAGATCAGGCATATGAAGAATTTGATTTTTCAATAAAACATGCATTCAAAATGGGGGCAATTGAGGTGACCAGGTGCCAGCTCATGCCAAGGCCCTTAGGCCTCTCTGAACACTGACAAATCAGTCTGGCTCACCTATGTGTTAGTATGGTTAAAATAGATCTTAAGTTTATAAGAATGTATTTAGTGTTTAAATTGTAGGAGATGCTGCATGTATTAATCTGATAACATTTCTACCCCATAGTATAAGGGTATAGTAAGTGTTTGCATTGCAATCATCTGTAATTGTGTAAGTCAAACAGGAAAGGAGTCGAAATGCTGACTTCCTACACAAGGTGTTAGGTCCTGCCTATGAAGAAGGCCCATTGAAACAGTGAACCATTGTGAAACATGAAACAACAAATGCTTTATTGATTGCTCCCCCATACCCATGAAGAGATATGCAGGTGGACTCATCCCATCAGCTTGAGCTCTGGGGGAAGGGAATAAAAGTCCCTGACAAGAGGGAATAATTTCTCTATTCTGCTTGAACTCTGAGACTTTGAAGCATAAGCAAGGGATTCCCCAGCAGTCTCGTGTGGGTTAGCCCTAGAGGACTTACAGAACTTGCATATTACAGCAGCTTTTTTTTTTTTTTTTTTTTGCAACCTAAGACTGTAACTCATTTGTGTGTGTTTATCTGATCTAACCTTGTAAATAACTCATTTCTTTTCCTTAATTAACAAACCTTTAGACAGTTTATTATAGGATTGGCTACAAGCATTCTCTATGGTTTTAAGATCTGAGGTGCAATTAACCTGGGATAAGTGACTGGCCCTTTGAGACTAGGAGTAATTTGAATTGTGTTGTGGGGCCATCCATCCCAAAGGCAAGTTTGCCGAGGTGGCAAGATAGACCGGAGTGCCCAAGGGGACTGGCTGACTCAATATTAAGCCTGTTATAGCACTTGAGAGGTTCATACTTGATACTTGGTGAAATCTAATTCTAGAACTCACAACCAATTTGAGGTTTGTGCCCTGCTTCTTCACAGTCTGCCCTGAGGTTGGTACTCATGCTGCTGAGCCACTGCAGACTGCATGACAGTGACTATGTGCACAAATCCTGAGCCTGATACAAAGCCCATTGAACTCAGACTTTTCATTGGCTTCAGTGGGGCTGTGGATCAGGCCTCCAGTGCACAACTGCACATGCACATTTTTTAAAATCAGACTCCAAACCTAATCTTAATATGTGAAACATTATTTTGGATTCCTCTAGCAGCTCTGTCTCCTATCAATTTTCTAGTTTTTAGAAGAAGCTTGATTTCCTTTAGGAAGAATCTGCTTATTTGAGTGGGTGAAGTGAAGAACATACTGAGACAGAGTCACTGAGATGATACATACTTAACCACTTATCAAAATATTTGAACTTGTAGCACAAACACAAATTCTTGATTTCTCCCACTGCCAAACAGTAAATAGCTGAGATGTCAAGTCTGGTGTCACCACAGGCCAGAAATTCTTTCTAAGAAAGAGTAATAATTTCTTAGAATTTGCAGTGACACTTGTTAAAAAGCCATGCTTGAAATTTAATGGAACAGTCAAATACTTTTCCACCTGAAGATAACAATCTAGATAGTGCAAAGAAGAGCACTAAGTCTAGAGTAACACTATTGAAATTTGGATTTACATTTACATCAGAGCAGAATTTAACGTAAATAGTTTATCTTCCTTAATTCTGAGATTATTGGCCATCCTCTCATAAACAGAAACTAAGCTAAATTTTAAAAGGGTCATAGGAGCATTCGTGTACACAGGAAAACTTGAAGTTTCATAAATCATCCAACTTCAGTTTGGAATTTAGACTTAAATTAGGTCCGATTTCCTGTCTCATTCTGATAAATAGTTCTTCTCCTACCAGGATAAATCTAGGAGTTGTAGAAAGTATAAAATACAAACTCCATATAAAAAGCATAGCCCAATATGAGATGCAGCGGTCCAGGAAACTCTCTCATCAGACTACTGAGAAGTGTAAACATCTGTTAACAGTGCAAAGACTATCAGAACTGTCTCTAAGCTCAAAATAGAAATATCTAAGACTCAGAAGAATATATTGCTTTAAAAGCAATGTTATCAGTTGTATTAAGACAGATCTTTCCCTAAAGAATGTGTTACATTTAAAATTTAATTGGATTCTTTGTTTGGCCAAGACAAAATGAACATCTTGTCTTACTTAATGAGATGACAGTCTGTCAGGAAGACTAGTGAGAAACTAGACACAGACAAAACTTTGTAGAGGGTTCCAAGAAACTTGTATTTTGGGAAGATTTAAAATGCTCAAGGCTATCCTAAGGATTTTGGGGAAGGTTACTGAAATTTTTGGCTACATCTCAAACTTAACAGATACATCTTGCATAACAAATCTATGTGTGGGTGGGATCGTCAGGTCCCCACATCTCCTGAAGTGGAAACCAGTTGCTTGATCCTTTCCATTGTACAAAGGAGTTAATATCAGTTCAGTTATCTTCATAGGCAAAAGAGCTAGAAACTCAATTTTTCAATGGAAGCTAATATTTTTACTTCACAAGGCCCAAATATTAGCTGTATTAAGAGGGGCATTGCACAAGCCATCTAAGTAAGGGATAAAAATGCAGATTAAGGAAATAGTTGATTATATCTTGAATGACATAGAATTGACATGTTCATCTCTCACTCATCCGTCAGCATTTATATACTGTGTATTAATAACTGGATGACCCTGTTCTAATTTCACTTCTCCTTGAATGGAAAAATAAGTCCCCCAAATTATTTCTCTTCCATTAGTCAACAAGCAGACCTTCACTGTCCCCTATGCAACAGATGACAAGACATTATGGTAGATAATCTAAGATTCTTTTAAATCAAGTTAAACATAGATATACAACAAAATATCAATGCCACATATGAATTCATCTCTTCAAATTTGGATGTTGGGGAAGAAACACAGATTCATAACACTGGATTTAAATCTGCAATTAGCATTCTTATTTTGATGCACTTGAACTATCATAAACAGTAGACATTCCTGTGAAAATATCTCAAAAATGGCTCAAATCTTACAAGAACAGCTGATTTCATGGAATTTCCACTATTCAATACTGTAGAAATCTCAGATTTCTGAAATTTGGGATCAAAACCTTCTTGCAAGAATGATTAGCATTATGTCAGCACCACCAAATCTGAATCATCTTCAGCCTTAAATCCATTCCGTGACCTGACCATGATTTTCTCTGCTTATATTCCCTTCCTCCTCTTTTTTCTTTATCTCACTTACTAACAATATATTATCAGCCCTCAGTCACAAGTTTTCTAACAAAGTACATTACTTTCTATAACTACTTAAATTCAGTGGCATGAGCAGATCACGTGTCATATGTATAAAACTTGACTTTGTTTCTCAAACCCATTCATGCTGCAATATCAGGATATAACAAGCCAGATTAAATAGGGCCTAATCATAGGGCAGTTTTACACACCTGTAACTACATTGTTCTCAGCAGAGTTCATCCTGACTTTTACGACAGTGTTAGAAAAGAATTAGGGCCACATTTTCTTACTTCTGTTGGTTTATTTTATAATTGGTGCATTATAATGTGCAGTTTTTTATTGTGTGATCTTATAAAGTAAAAATACCTAGGAGAAGGATAATTACCTAGCTTCGACAGTATTTGTGACAGAAGTGTTCTTGATAGACATATATTGAAATAGTCATGTTTGTTTAAGGTTCTAATCCAGCAAAGCAACTAAGCACATGCTTAAATTTAAATAAACAAATAGCCCCACTGAAGACTGAGTGCAGGGTGTTCAAGAGTTCAGATAACATTCCTAAGAACCTAGAAATACTTCTCTGCTGGTCTAAACGTTGGTCTGAGCCTATGATTTGTAAAGTTATTTGGGATCCTTCAGCAGAAAAGGCAATTAAGAAATTAAGTGAATGAAATCCTTGTAGGATGAGGCCTAATCAAGACTGTAGTTTAACCACTTCAGTGCTTTTTTTAAAAAATTCTGCTGCTAAGGGGTTCCTTTGACTGTGACACATATATGTATTTGGTCTATATGTGAACAGCTGGATTCATGGATGGTCAAACAGCAAATCCTTATGCTCTTGAGCAGCGTGCTCTACTGGGAGTTCCCATTTTTCAAGAAAAAAATCCTCATTGCTATCCTTCCTTCTATGATATAAAAATCCTTATAAAATAGACAAGTGAATAGGTATAACAAATTACATCTAATATTAGTCCATTTTTCCTTCAGCCATTAATACATGCTGTGATTAGGCTGTACTATGAATTATTACCTCCTCCATCCCCCTTGCCACAAACCCACCACACTTGGCACCATATAACTGAGCTTATAAAAGAGGCCCTTTAAATATATATATATATATATCAGCACTTCTTCAATTTCACTTTAAGAACTGTCTGTAATATAGATGCTATTTGAACTAGTGACCTTATCCCATAACAATGAGTGCAATGTTTCATGTCAGTGTTTCACAGAGTTTGAATTCCTTCTCCCAACAATAATTCTGAGTTTTCATTTTAAACATCTTTCAAAACCTAAACTTCATGTTCCTACTTCAAAATGCAGGTAATGTGAACAAATATCTTCCTACTCTGTGGGGACTGGAATTTATGATAAAAGGAAGGCAAACACCAACTAAGAGCAATGTACTCTATGCATAAAGCAGAAGCACAATCTGCTACACCATAAGTATAGATCAGTGATGGAAAACAGAGTTGTCTTTAATAGACTATAGCTGTGTAAGCATGTATTTCTTCATCATGAGAAAAACACATTCTGGAGTTATAGGAAGTGCCGTAAGCTACAGCATTAAAACTCATTTCAGTTCAGTAAATAACAGGAATGAGGTGTGCTAATAAACTGTAAAGAGATGGAAGAATGAGCAAAAGAAAGGTCAGGGTCTACGTTTAATTCCAATGGATCTGGCCTAGTTTCATTTAAACTCTAAACTATACCTCTCAGCTTGACAGTGTCCAAATGTGGGACACAATGTGTTACAAAGACCTAAAATGAGGAACACAAAAAGTTGTTTCTACAGCAAATTTAAAATGACACAGGATTTATTCCTTTTCTTTTCATAACCTAACATTCATGATTTTTTATTTCTGGCAAATCATTTTCAACAAAAGAAGTGAGGGGACACCAAATTTATGTGGGACATAGTTAATTTTGGAGCTAAAATGAATAATAAAAGATATTTGAGAGGTATGCTCCAAGTATAAGCCTTAAATTTCACCAATTCATTGGCAACTACAGATCCTCCATTTTAAGTTAATTAGGTGGCCAGCAAAGACAACTTTTTTAAGATGTCCTAATATCTGGTCAAGGAAGACAACATTTATGAAGATTAGAAAAGTATGTCTTTACTGAGGGAGATATTGAAGAATTCAGCTGGTAGTCATAGAGTTTTACAAGACAACTGCTTCATTTCAAAGCATGCCAGCCAAAGCTGTACAAATGTTTCATATGCAAAATCTCATTTATGTCAACTGGAATTCAGTGCACAGTGATGGTATTGAAAATAGCTTATAATTAACGGCAAAGGTAGAATTGGGTAGATAATTCATATTTCCCCATGTTAGTCAATTCCCATTTCTTATTAGCAAGATGTCATTAGATATGTTTTAGAAAGATCATTTAGAGCTTCTTTTTTAGGAGACTAGCTTAAAAAGACAGGATCTCATATTAAGGGGAGGATTTTCTATGTACAATTCTTATTGTAAGGGACCTCTTCCCTTTTACATGTCTTGTTACATGGAAATAGAAGCTTCACCTTAACTTCTTTAGCAACCAACAAACCCTAGACCCGTTATTAAAAATCTCATTTCTCTGTTGATATATCAGCCAAAATGATGAGTCCATAAAGAAACCTTGTGGGATGTATAAATTAAAAAACACAGCCCCCCCTCCACAACACCAACTGTAAGCCCACTTTAAATGAAGATATGCTGAGAAGATCATGAGACTTCTATGGGTTGAGAATGGATGATTTTCTCAGACTTCCATGGGCTGAGACAATATGGGGAGAGGGGAGAAACAGTGGAAAGGAAAGCAGATGTGTCTGAAAATACAGTGGTAAATGAATCACAGAGTCTCCAGTATGTTAAATCACAACCTTTGTCTCAGTAATGTTAAAGGCCACAAAACTAGTAAATTCGGAGATAAGAGTGAGGTTTAGGTTTTTAACTCATCCCACTCCTCCTGGGAACATTGAGTGATTTCTTATACTGTGTTTTAAATGCTATGATATCAGGCTCAAATAGCTTATCCAAATTAGATGCTTTTTCACTTGCAATTTTCTTTTCCTTGTTATTGCTGTCGTAAAGAAAGAACAAATGGTCTCACATCTCAAATGATGTTCTCAAATTATTCCTTACAATTTTTATTTTAATCCTGTTTCATGATGTATCAGTTCCAAAGGAACACTTATTTATTGAATAAATGACCTAGTCTGTTGGTCAGGGTGTTAGCATAGACCTGAGTCATTTAAATCAGCTTCTGTACCAAATGACTGGAGGATAGCTAATGTGACACCAATTTTTAAAAAGGGCAATTACAGGCCAGTAAGCTTGACTGCAGCACTGGGCAAATTGCTTGAAACTATAGTAAAGAACAAAATTGTCAGCCACATAGATGAACATAATTTGTTGGGGAAGGGTCAACGTGGCTTTTGTAAAGCAAAATCATGCCTCACCAATCTACTAGAATTCTTTGAGTGGAACAACAAGCATGTGGACAAGGGGAATCCAGTGAATATAGTGTACTTAGATTTTCAGAAAGCCTTTGACAAGGTCCCTCATAAAAGGCTCTTAAGCAAAGTAAGCAGTCATGGCATAAGAGAGATGGTCCTTCCATGGATAGGTAACTGGTTAAAAGATAGGAAACAAAGGATGGGAATAAACGGCGGGTTTTCAGAATGGGGAGAGGTAAATAGTGGAGTCCCCCAAGGGTCTGTACTGGACCCAGTCCTATTCAACATATTCATACATTATCTGGAAAAGGGGGTAAACAGTGAAATGGCAAAATTTACAGATGATACAATGCTACTCAAGATATTCAGGTCCCACGCAGACTCTGAAGAGCTACAAAGGTATTTCTCCAAACTGGGCAATTAAATGGCCGATGAAATTCAATGTTGATAAATGCAAAGTAATGCACATTGGAAAACATTATCCCAACTATACATATAAAATAATGGGGTCTAAATTAGCTGTTACCACTCAAGAGAGAGATCCTGGAGTCATTGGGGATATTTCTTTGAAAACATCCACTCAATGTGCAGCGTCAGTCAAAAAAGCAAACAGAATGTTGGGAATCGTTAAGAAAGGGATAGATAATAAGACAGAAAATATCGTATTGCCTCTATATAAATCCATGATTTGCCCACATTTGGAATACTGCATGCAGATGAGGTCGCCCTATCTCAAAAAAGATATATTGGAATTGGAAAAGGTTCAGAAAAGGGCATCAAAAATTATTAGAGGTATGAAACAGCTTCCGTAAGAAGAGAGATTAAAAAGACTGGGACTTTTCAGCTTGGAAAAGAAACAACTGGGGCAGGGTTCTCATATTTCATATTTTATATGATAGAGATCTATAAAATCATTACTGGTGTGGAGAAAGTAAATAAGGAAGTGCCATTTATTTCTTCTCATAACACAAGAACTAGGAGTCACCAAATGAAATTAATAGGCAGCCGGTTTAAAACAAAAAGAAGGAAATATTTCTTCACACAGCACACAGACAACCTGTGTAACTCTTTGCCAGAGGATGTTGTGAAGGCCAAGATTATAACAGGGTTCAAAAAAGAACTAGATAAATTCATCGAGAATAGGTCCATCAATCACTATTAGCCAGGATGGGGAGGGATGATGTCCCTAGCCTCTGTTTGCCAGAAGCTGGGAATGGGTGACTGAGGATGGATCACTTGATGATTACTTGTGCTGTTCATTCCCTCTGGGGCCCCTGGTATTAGCAACTGGACACTGGGCTAGATGGACCTTTGGTCAGACTCAGTATGGCCATTTTTATGTTCTTATGAGTCCAAGTATCTGTTTTGCCATTTACTTCACATGACCTTGGCCAATTCACCGAGGGCCAGATTTTTAAAGGTATGTAGGTACCTAAAATGCAGGTGGACAACTAAGTGGGCTGTTCAAAAACACCTAGACACATAACTTGATTGATTTCAATGGGAAGTAGGTGCTTAGGTACTTTTGCAAATCCCACTAGGGACCTATCTGGATCTTTAGACACTTAGATATCTTTAAAAATCTGACTCTTAGCTTCTCTGTGCCTCAGCTCCCCATCTGTAAAATGGGAATAATAATTCCCTATCCCACAGGGGTGTAGAGGATAAATATATTAAATATTATGAGGTGCTCAGATACTACAGTGGTAGTGGGGGCCTATAAGTACCTTAGAATGTTTATTAGCACAGTTCAGGCCAAAGAGAGTATATCAGGTGACAGTTGCTCAAATTTAAAGTATTTTCATTCTCCAGTACAACACGTTCAGCAGCATGAGCTAGCCTTTCACTTACTCAGTAGTTAGCATTGCTTTATTGTTTTTTGATATGCTAAAGAAACATCTCAAGAGAAAGCTAAGTCCAGACTAAACAGCTGGTTCTCAGTGCGGTCCTTCTCATCTAGTTAAACTGCTGAATTAATTTCGGCAGATAGAGGTCAAATTACTTGCCTAACGTCAAACACTGACACAATGTCTTAGCCAGGAATAGAGCCTTGGATTCTTATGGATTCTAGATTTTACTTTCACTACTCGACCATCTTATCTCAGAACTGATTGAGATTGAGCAAGGATCTTTGTAGCAAAATTATAAAATTATAGAATAAGTTCTCTTCCTCTGACTCCTCTTGCATATTACAAATTCTAATAGTCTTCTCTTCTAGAGATATATTTACTTCATTATCCTAATGGTCCACTATAACTTATTCAATGGAGCCAAAACTTCCAAATGTGCACTCTCCTGCCAACAAACAGTGGCTACACTGCGTGCCTTTTAGTAGTACAGTTGTAGCGGCGTAGCCATGTCACTAAAAGCTGCATAGTATAGATATAGCCTAAATGTTACCTGATTTTTCAGAGGCATCAAATTGTTATTAACTTCAATGGGAGCTAAGCATTTTTTTTAAGTATCAGAGGGTTAGCCGTGTTAGTCTGGATCTGTAAAAAGCGACAGAGAGTCCTGTGGCATCTTATAGACTAACAGACGTTTTGGAGCATAAGCTTTCGCGGGTGAATACTCACTTCATCAGACGCATGCAGTGGAAATTTCCAGAGGCAGGTATAAATATGCAGGCAAGAATCAGTCTAGAGATAACGAGGTTAGTTCAGCTCAGGATTAAACAAAGACTGTGAATGGCTAGCCAAACTACAAAAGCAGTTTCTCCTCCCTTGGTGTTCACACCTCAACTGCTAGAAGAGGGCCTCATCCTCCCTGATTGAACTAACCTCGTTATCTGTAGACTGATTCTTTCCGCATATTTATACCTGCCTCTGGAAATTTTCACTACATGCATCTGACGAAGTGAGTATTCACCCACGAAAGCTTATGCTCCAAAACGTCTATTAGTCTATAAGGTGCCACAGGACTCTTTGTCGCATTTTTTTTTAAAGCTCCTTTAGTGTCTAGATTTAATATAACCATTATGTAGGATAGCTATTATAAACTGCGTCTAAATTCCTATATGAGTGATTGCTTTTCACAATTGTGCAGGACAAACATTAGAATAGCAATTGTTGGTTTATATTTAGTTCCTTGCTCCAGCTGTCAGGAATAAGGGAGCCCACTGTAGTTTATCTGATAGAGTATTAAGCAAGTTTCTATCTTAAAAGATTGAGTTATTTTGCATATCTAAGGCGATACTTTCAAAGACTGCTGAACTGCCATTTGTGCCTTTGAAAATTTCCCCTATAGGTGCCATTCTGATTCTCATTGAACTCACTGGAATTTTTTTCCTTAACTTTACTGGGAGTTGAATCAGGCCCTTAGCTAATCAGACTATTTTTCTACACTCTTTTTGTCACACAATTAAAACTTAATTTGCATATTAAATACTCTTTTGCCTCATACTTGTTACATTTTTGAAAAGTGATACTGCATTAGGTGTGATAGTATGTTAATTTCTCTAGTTTTGTGTCTGTCAACAATATATCAGGGAACTGACTTAGAGTTGTCATCTAACGGGAGAAAGATATTTGATACTGTACTGTACAGAGTCATAATATTCTTTCAAGAGCTGAGATTTATATTATCATATGAAATTATGCAGTCATTTAATTTTGATTGATTACTTGGAAACTATACATTAATTAATTTTAGCATCAACAGAAACAAGAAAGTATTATAATTACTACAAAGGTCCAAGTTGCTAGTTGCCATTACCTTAAGATTAATGTCACTGTGTTCCCAGCTTACTGTAAATTGAAAGATTATCCTTTGCATTCTGAAGTACATTATAAAAATTTAACCCTGCCAGTTAGACCTGGCAACACAGGACTTTTCAATTTTAGGCTCACACTCTTTTCTTTGGTTTACTTTGAAAAGCATTTTTTAATTCTTTCTCAGCAGCCTCATCCTATTTTACATTCTCATTTTTCATCACAATCTCATTCTACTGATCTTTTAAATTGAGATTTCTGGTTCATTCATTTCAAATGAATCTGTACAATGGCATGAAATTTAATTAGACCTACCTAAAAGTATTCAGGTTTTTTTTTTTTTTGAACAATGCTTTACATTTTATTTGTTCTGCCATTTGTAATCTTCAAAACAGGTTACTTTATGAAGAACATAAACGCACTGATTGTGCTGGCTTTTGAGCTGGTGGGAATGCTCAGAGGCACATTGTCAGTGCATAGGCAAGGCCATTAAGGTCCTGATCCTAAACCTGTTACAATCAATTGGGTCTTTCCATTGACTTGAATGGGCTTTGGAGCAGACCCTAAGAGCAACTCCTGTTGTTCTTTACACATCTGGTTTCCTATACGTCATGCTGAACATTTCCCTGCTAGTTGCTTCCCAGCAATATATTGTAAAGTGTTTCAGATTCAATTTTAAAAAGTCCATTTCTATGGAAGTAATAAATGAGTGTTGGGGACACACATGACTTGCAATGATCATTGGAAGTCTCAGAGAGAGAGAGAGAGAGCAAGATTTGCTAATGATATGCTGTTGTATGGAGATATTGATATACGATATTCCAGTAGTTACAGTACAATGAACTTACATTGTTTGAAAGGTTACAAGCAACTCACACTGTTATTTTTCCACAATTAACTGCCACATTTCTGATATTTAAGCAATGCACCAGTAGTACAACTATGTTGTAAATTGTTCACTATACAGTATTAGGGCTTGATCCTGCAGCTTTACTGAAAAAAAACTTGTTTATGTCAATGGGAGCTTTTCCTAAAGGCAGCAGGACTGGATCTTCATTGTCCTTTTCATTCCTGTCACTTGGAAGTAGCTGCTTGTCCATACTGGACAAGAGCGAGAGAGAGCTTTACAGCCTTAGCTAACAGCTAGTTGGCCATTAGCTCATGCAGTAGAGTCTCAAGCACTGAGGTCCCAGGTTCGATCCCACCTGACTATGACGGGGGTCTCTTGGTGGTACAACAGCAATGCCTCTTGGATCGCCTAGGTTCATCCAACTAGCAGCACCACTGTGGCCAGTCTGATTGTCCCTGAGAACAAGCCTCTTTTGTTCAGTACTGCTGCCCAACAACAGTAAAATAAATATTGCACCTGGAATAGTAGTTCTCACATACATGGTTTATTTCTAGGAAGATATTATAAAAGTATTTATAGTTAAGTCTCTATTCAGCCAGCTGTTTGTATCCCAGCCCTTAGCAGTAATAAAATTACAACTGAGGATTACCCTATGCAGAAACTGTCATATTAACCCATAAAAAATTTATACCAATTATACTCTATACTATGGTATCCAAAGAGCTTATTGCAGTTTTCTGCTCCTAAGGGTATGAGAGAATTCATAAAACCTCCAAACAACCTATTTTGTACTTGGAATGTACTGGAGACCATTTTTTATTTCAGAAGGTGGAGAAAGCTTCAAGGGGAGAGGCTGTTCTAGATTTGATTTTTGACATATAAGAAGGAACTGGTTGAGAGTTTGAAAGTGGAAGGCAGCTTAGGTAAAAGTGATCATGAAATGGTAGAGTTCATGATTCTAAGGAATGGTAGGAGGGAAAACAGCTAATGGATAATGGATTTCAAGAAGGCAGACTGTAGCAAACTCAAGGAGTTGGTAGGTAAGCAAGTCTAAGGGGAAAAACAGTTTGAGAGAGGTGGCAGTTTCTCAAAGAGATCTTATTAATGGCACAAGAGCAAACTATACCACTGTGTAGGAAAGATAGGAAGTATATCAAGAGACCACCCTGGCTTAACCAAGAGATCTTCAATTATCTGAAACTCAAAAAAGAGTCCAACAAAAAATGGAAATTTGGGTCAAAAGACAAAGGTTGAATATAAACAAATAACATGAGTATGTAGGAATAAAATTTGAAAGGCCAAGGCACAAAACAAGATTAAATTAGCTAGAGACATAAAGGGTAACAAGAGAACATTCTACAATTACATTAGGAGCAAGAGGAAGACCAAGAACAGGGTAGGTCCATTACCCTTAGGAGTAAAGGGGGAAAAAAAACACTAACAGAAAATGGGGAAATGGCAGAAGTGCTAAATGACTTTTTTTGTTTCGGTTTTCACGAAAAAGGTTACTGGCTATTGGATGTCTAAGATAGTGAATGCCAGTGAAAATGAGAGAGGCTCAGAGGGAAAGAACAAGTTAAAAATTACTTAGACAAGTTAGATGTCTTCAAGTCACCAGGGCCTGACGAAATACATCCTAGAATACTTAAGGAACTGACTGAGGAGATATCTGAGCCATTAGAGCAGGGGTCGGCAACCTTTCAGAAGTAGTGTGCCGAGTCTTCATTTATACACTCTAATTTAAGGCTTCGTGTGCCGGTAATACATTTTAACGCTTTTTAGAAGGTCTCTCTAAGTCTATATATAACCAAACTACTGTTATATGTAAAGTGTCAAAATGTTTCAGAAGCTTTATTTAAAATTAAATTAAAATGCAAATCTTATCAGTTTAGTGTGATAAATAAAATAAATTAATTAATGATATATCCTATCTCCTAGAACTGGAAGGGACCTTGAAAGGTCATTGAGTCCAGCCCCCTGCCTTCACTAGCAGGACCAAGTACTGATTTTGCCCCATATCCCTAAGTGGCCCCCTCAAGGATTGAACTCACAACCCTGGGTTTAACAGGTCAATGCTCAAACCACTGAGCTATCCCTCCCCCTTGTTTGGCCTATCCTCCTTGCCATTACTTTTCCTTGCTGAGTTTTCCAATGTCTGGCACATATTTGGATACTTTAAGCTGCACACAGGCTTCTGAGTGATCGGTTGTTAACTGACTCTGAGAGGGACAGAGGACAGATTTCATATGTGAAAATACCTGTTCACACAGGTATGTGGATCCAAATGCTGAAAGCATTGCAAACGCAATTTTCTTCAAACAGTTACATTTCACTGGCAGGGACGTCCAGCAGATCAGAATAGAGGCCCCATGATCTCTCTCGGTAGCTTCAAGTGCACTCCGCAGATCTCCAAACTTTGATGCCCACAATTCTGAGCTTTTTAACTGAATGAGTTGCATTTCAAAATCTTCAACACCCATCACTGAAATACAGATAAATCCAAGTCGCTTTAATTGAACTTTTCAGGTTTAATTAGAAAAGAAAGCATTGGGCCAAGTCACTGGAAATCTTGAAATCTGTCAGAAAATTCTGATTCCAGTTGTTGCGTGTACTTTCCAATCTCATCGACACTTACAGTGCAACATGTCAATAGCTCTTTTATGTGTTGGAAGTAACGGAAAATAGAAGTTTGAATATCCCTGGAAAAAACTGCTAGTTTCACAACAAATGCTTTCCAGGCTTCATAAAGATCCAGAACTGTTTGCCCTGCACCCTGGAGACAGAGGTTGAGTTTGTTTAGGTGAGCAGTGATATCAGTTAGAAACATGAGCTTACACATCCAGTTCAGGGTAGTTTTGTTCTTCTTCCAACGAAAAGGCCTTGGTTGCCTCAAAACAGTTTACAAAGTGCACCAAAACCTTGCCACGACTTAGCCACCGAATGTTGTTGTGAAGTGGGATGTCATAAGCATTGTCCATCTCTTCTAGCAGTGCTTGAAATTGTCTGTGAGTCAAAGCAGATCGAGCAACAAGGAAATTCACAATTAGCACCTCTGTATTCACCACATTATTAAGCTCTGAATTAGAAATATTTGCACACAGGTTTTCTTGATGGATGATACAGTGAAATTTGACTGTCGGATGGCCAATTTGATCTTCAAGTAACTTTACAAATCCCTTCTGTTTTCCAACCATGGCAGGAGCCCCATCTGTTGTCACACAAAATATTTTTCTGATGTCAACTCCTCGTTCTTCACAATGGTTTACAAAACTTTCCACTATATCTTCCCCCTTTGTTGTGCCATGCAGGAGTTTTAGGCAACAAAGTTCCTCTTGGATTTCATCGGAAACACAATATCTTGCAACAATTGCCAAACGTGGAATGTCATTTATATCCACAATCTCATCAACTGCAACACTAAACACTGCTGTGTCTTTCAATGCAGTCATCTGCTTTTCCTTAATGTTTTCTGCCATTTCACTTATGGGTTTCTCAACTGTTCTGGCAGAGATGGGCAGTTCTTTTATTCTAGACATGACTGTATCTTTATTTGGCAAATCATTGAACAAAATCTCTGAACTGCTGAGAAAAACTTCTTTTATATATTCCCCATCTGTAAACGCTTTCCGTTTTTTGCAATGCACTGTGCAATCTTGTAACTTTCTTCTGTAGCTTGATTTTTACTTACACTTAAGCTTTTAAAAACACTGCTTTGCTTCTCATAGGCTGCTACTGCCTTTTTGATTGATTCAGACTTGTCTGCTTCGTCAAGAAAGGTTTTCTCGTGCTTCGTTTCAAAATGTCGTTGAACACTTGATGTGCAACAAACAACACTTTCATAACAGAAAGCACAAATATTCATATTCAATAAATCCAAATGCGTCTGTCCAAGCAGGCTGAAATGATTGGATATCTAGCTTCACTTTCTTAGGAGCTGCCATTTTGTCAAATGTTCCCTTCAACTTTCAGTGGGAAAAAAAATGGCGATAGAAGGCAGGCACAAGGTCAAACGCAGTGTGGTCTGAGATAAGCAATTTTAAGATGGAGGTGCTTAGCTGCACCCCCTCTTGCCTGGTGTGCAACCCTCACTGTTCCAGGCTGGGGACAGTGGGCCACAATGGGGAGGCTGCAGAGGACTGATCCAAGGCCAGGAGCAGAGCCCAGGGTGGCCTGCAGGGACTCCAGGCCAGAAAGCAGGCTGAGCAAGGCTGGAGATCCAGACCCAGCTGCAGGAGGTCAGTGGCTGGAACCCAAGATTGGCAGCTGAGGTGAGTGGAGCTGGCAGCTAGTAGGCCTGAGCAGGGCTGGAGACCTGGACCCTGTCTGCAAGGGAGCCTCCAACGGGAAGCAAGGTGAGTGGAGCTGCGGCGGTGGGGACCCTTGCTGGAGAGGTGCCAGCAGCCGGAACCCCAGAGCAGTGACTGAGCGGCTCAGCCCACCGCCACTCTGGGGTTTCCACCGCCGGCTCCTGCCAGCTGGGGTCTCAGCCCGCTGCCAGCCTGGGGGAAGGAATCCTAGGCCAGCAGCAGGCGCTGAGCTGCGCCGGCGGTGGGACCCCGGCTGGCAGGAGCCAGTAGCAGGAACCCCAGAGCGGGGCCAGCTGAACCGCTCAGCCAGACGCCGCTCTGGGGTTTTCACCGCAGACTCCTGCCAGCTGGGGTCTCAGCCTGCTGCCAGCCTGGGATTCCTTCCCCCAGGCCAGCAGTGGGTGCTGAGCTGTACCAGCGGTGGGACCCTGGCTGGCAGGAGCCAGCAGCAGGAACCCAGAGCGGTGGCGGACTGAGCGGCTCAGCCCGTGCTGCGTGCCATGAAACATCGGCTCACGTGCCACCTTTGGCACGCGTACCGTAGGTTGCCGACTCCTGCATTAGAGATTATCTTCAAAAAGTCACGGAAGATGAGAGAGGTGCAAGAGGGACTGGAAAAGGGCAAAAATAGTGCCAATCTAAAGAAAGGGAAATAAGGACAACCTGGGGGATTACAGAGCAGTCAGTTTAACTTCACGTTCCAGAAAGATAATGAAGCAAATAATTAAGCAATCAATTTGCAAACACCTAAAATAAGATGATAAGTAACAGTCAGCATGGATTTGTCAAGAACAAATTGTCAGACCAATGTAATAGCTTTCTTTGACAGGGTAGCAAGACTTGTGGATAGTTTATGTGGTAAATGTGGTATATCTTGACTTTAGTAAAGCTTTTGATACAGTCTCGCATGACTGTCTCATAAACAAACTATGGAAATACAACCTACTATACAAGCTACTACTATAAGGTGGGTGAATAACTGGTTAGAAAACATTCCCAGAGAGTAGTTATCAGTGGTTCACAGTCAAACTCTAAATGGGGTCTTACAGTGATCAGTTCTGGGTCCGGTTCTGTTTAATATCTTCATCAATGATTTAGATAATGGCACAGAGAGTACACTTATAAAGTTAGCGGACAATAACAAGCTGGGAGGGGTTGCAAGTGCTTTGGAGAATGATTAAAATTCAAAATGATCTGGACAAACTGGAGAAATGGTCTGAAGTAAATAAGATGAAATTTGATAAGGACAAATACAAAGTACTCCACTTACGAAGGAACAATCAGTTGCACACATTCAAAATGGGAAATGACTGCCTAGGAAGGAGTACTGCAGCAACAGATATGGGGGTCCTGGTAGATCACAAGATAAATGAGTCAACAATTTAACTGTTGCAAAAAAAAAGAAAAAGAAAAAGTAAATGTCATTCTGGGATGTATTAGCAGAAATGTTGTAAGCAAGATACAAGAAATAATTCTTCCACTCTATGCCTCGCTGATTAGGCCTCAGCTGGAGTATTGTGTTCAGTTGTGAACACCACATATCAGGAAAGATATGGACAAATTGGAGAAAGTCCAGAGGAGAGCAACAAAAATGAGTAAGAGTCTGGAAAACATGACCTATGAGGGAAGAGTGAAAAAAAAATTGATTTGTTTAGTCTAAAGAAGAGAAGACTGAGAAGGGACATAAGTTTTCACATACATAAAAGGTTGTTACAAGGAGAAGGGAGAAAAATTGTTCTCCCTAACCTCTGACGATAGGACAAGAAGCAATGGGCTTAAATTGCAGCCAGGGCAGATTAGATTGGACATTAGAAAAAACTTCCTGTCAGGGTGGTTTAGCACTGGAATAAATTGCCAGGGAGGTTGTCGAACCTCCGTCAGTGGAGATCTTTAACAGCAGGTTAGACAAACACCTGTCAGGGATGGTCTAGATAATACTTAGTCCTGCCATGAGTGCAGGAGTGAGACAGGGACCTCTCTAGGTCCCTTCCAGTTCTATGATTGTGCATTATTTTTTCCAGTGAGTACTGTAGCTACAGTCCTGTGCCTCTAGTCTTCAGTGAAGATCTGTAGTTGGCGGGTGGGCAAAAAAATCCTGTTAAAATATTATTTTAAATGTGCTCTTGTTAGTATTGATGTAGTGACTCCAGGAACATTACGTTGGACACAAATGTTGACAAAATACTTTCTGACTTGGTACCAAGGACTGTCACTAGATATAGAGTAACATTTTCAGAAGCCCCTAAATCCCATAAAGAGCCAGCAAAATTTAATGCCTGGTCTATAATACCAAGGTTTGCCTATAATTATACAATTATAACAGTATAGTTAAACCAGCACAACCCTCTAGTGTGGATGCTGCTATATCAGTATAAATGCTTATATTGGTACAGCTTAGGCTGGTTCTGCATTTACCAGCATAGCTATGTCAATAAAAAAAAAATCACACCCCCTTCCCCAACTGCTCTAGCTATGCCAATAAAATTTAAGGATAGACCTGGCATTTGGTTCTGAAGTCACTTAAGCACTATTAAAATTACCCACAGATGATATCATCTCCCATAGTCAATACTACAATTATGGATAATGAGCCAAATCCAGCAGTCTTTACTCCAATTATTACAATGAAATTAAGAACAGAGAAATATTCACTTCTCCCATTCCCAAGAAAGTATTCTGAAATACTATTTAAAGTAAAAAGGGTCAAGGTTTCATGCACTGAATGTTTGATTAGTACTTACTTTAGTATCATGTCCTAAGATAACTTTTCCTTTCATGACACTCATCTTCAAATATTTTTATTTTGTCTGGTATATGATCAACACTTCAGTGTTAACAGGTCAATATATTGAATGGCAGTGAAAAATAGGCCATAAATTCCTAATGAATGTTTAGAAAACTTCAGGTGACAATGCTAATTATGGATCAAAACAATGTATTTAATATTGAGATGTCCCATATAAAGTGACCTGGGCAGATGTCCTCCACAGCCCCAAAAATACTGCTTTCTTGACACATTTGCTTTGAAAACCTTCTACAATTGGTTCTACAAATAAAAATATTCATACTGTTAAGAACTTTGACAGTACCTCTATGATAAGATGCATCTTAAAAGTACAGTTGCTACGAAATAAATGACGGATCTATTGTACACAACATCCAAAAGGGTGATACATTTAAGTTAGTGTTAAAAAGATATCCCTCATGTGTTAGGAGAGGGTTGAATTCATAAGTACAAGGGACTGTTTTATAACTGACAAACAGCAGAAATGTAACAGACTTATATGAGCATCCCGGACAGACACCATTCTTCACTGCAATCTCTACAGTAATTTAATCAGTTGGTGACATGAAGTGTAACAATATTCTGCTACATTTGTTTATTGAATATATTTTATTCAAGAGTAAACATGATATATTGTCCACTAAACCCAGGATGACAGAATCTGAACGAATGATAGCCATGATATTAGCACTTGCAGTTAACGACTAGGATTTATTACCAATTCTTCCTCAGAAGATATAACCTTTTGGTTATTGCCCTATGTTTAACAATAATATATGATCTATAAAAAAGGTTATGCTACTCTAGCACTTGAGTTGCATGATTGTCTGGTGCTGATTTGGGGCTCTTTCCAGGCGGAGCCAAAGGGAGCCAGTACTCAGTGAGATCCCATAAGTCACATTTCTCTGCTGGCCTCCTCATCAGTTTAAACGTTCATTAAAAAACAAAATACAACAAAAATAATTATTGTGATGATGCACATTCCAAATGTGAACTGATATACTGCTGGCTTCCTGAGACTTCAGCTGCCATTCATCTCTCTCAGTGGCAGCTGGTAATGAGGGGCTACAGGAACTAAGCCCTGCCTTTTAAGTCCCTTCCCCTTTAAACAAATGATATCCATATCTCTCTCTTTTCAGCAGTAGATTTCAAATCACTTTACAACGAAGATTAATATCATTATCCCAGTTTTACAGATAGAGAAACTAAGGCATGGGAAAGCAACATGTCTAAGGCCACACAGCAAACCTGTAGCAGGGCTGGGCTAAGAACCTAGGTCTTGCAAATCCTAGGCTAATGTATGAACCACTGAGCCACACTGCCTTCCAACAAGTCAGTACATTGTGCCAGATCTTTCTTTTATGACTTCTCTCCAGCACCATAAAGAAGCGAGACCAGCACAGGGTGTATGGGGACAATCAGATGCTAGCTTCTATAGGGCAACACCAGTGAGCCCAGTCAAGGGAGGGATGGGCGCACAGTGCCGGTAAGTACCCAGCCCCTAAGGGAGTTTGTTCCTCTGCTGAAAGTATGAAAGAGCACTGAGAGCAGAGCATGCTCCCAAGCTGCCTTTTTAGTCCCCTATGGGACTAAAGCAGATTTGTCCCAAAAGATGTGAACACAGGTGCAATCTTATTTCAGGGCTCCACCTCAGGAGCAGCACTAAGATCCCAAACTAAGGCAGAGGAGCTGGTCATAGTGTGGTTTCAAGGAGGCAGGAGGTAGGGGCTGGTGACCTGGAAGAGAGGTTTGAAAGGCAGAACTTGTGATCCAGGGAAAAAGCAGAGCAGCTTGTTCATTTTGAAAAGCAATGGTGGGATTGAAAGCAGAGGAGTTACTGGGGGAGTCAGAACTTATTTAATACAGGGAGAGCCCCAAATTGCTAGATGGTTTGTTTGGGAGATCAGAAATGATTTTGTGTGTGTTTGGGGGATCTAACTGCTAGTTCCATTCCCACTGTTTATTTTGGGCACCAGGAATCAGTGCTCCCTTGGTTTTTATCTCTGAAGCCCAGTGAAGATAATTTAAACGTAAACATTAAGTATTTTACGGCTGATCAGTTTAGCAGAAACAACTGCCTATTCTGTGACTATGAGCAGAGTTTGAATACTGCTACATTTTCTTTTCCAGTCTGACTTTTGACTGACAACGTATGTCCCTAATTTGTTTTGTTACTGTAGTGTAGATCCTTTTTCATGGCTTTATACCTTCCCATTTGCACTATAGTTTAATGCCATTTTTGCTCATCTATGTACATATGCAATGCACAGACTCCATCTTATATAAATGGCTGCTGCTTGGATTTTGAGTACCAGCAATAAACTGAACACAGAAAACTCCAGTTAGGGTTCCATTCTGTTGCTGGCCAATCAGAGCCCATATAAATTTTGGAGTGCTATTCTTAACGTTTAAAGCCCTTCTCATGAACTTTTATTTATAAGTGCTAACTAAGGGCCCCTGATATTTCATTAATGGCTTGATTCAAAGCCCCTTAAAGCACATTTCAATAAGCTTTGGATCAGGCCCTAGTACCTGAATATGCATTTAGCTTCAAAGGTTTACTTACACAATATGCCCTAATGGTGCATCTGTTCCACTTACTAAAAATATATAAAGTTACCATATGCAGCTGTTCAGCTGGGAAAAACCACTTCACAGTGTCATAGTTTTCACAGCTGAATTAATGAAACAGACTGTTGTAACATATAAACTTCCTCCTACTTTTTGTGAAATATACACAAACATGAACTATAGGTCAGCCCATCTAGCTTAGATGTGTCAGAATGTGACATGATATGAAGTGACATTATCACGTAATCTGAGGCTTGGTCATGCCATGTGCTACATTATCTTGTTACATGAAATGAAAAATTACAAATATATTTGTAAAGAAAATGCATGTTCAGATGAAGCAAGCACAATTAATTCAATGGACTATGATCCAATCCAAATTCTTTTGCATTTAGTGCAGAGTCAAACATTTCTACACTGAAATATGTAGATTATCTTTGGGGAGGCTAGAGTTTAATTTAGAGTGCAGTACTGGTCACTCAGAAGTTTTCTTTTACCACTGTATATTGCAGCATAACCACTGAACTATAAACAGATAACATAATGAATTGTAAACCAGATTGCCTGTTCTCATGTCTCCGAAAGAAGGAAAGCATTTGAGGGCTTGGAATGTGTGGGATTTTGACTTGATAGTCTTTTTTGTGCAGTGTTGGCCTTTGTGATATTCTGTGACCTTTAATAATCAATTAGTAGGGTTCTGGTTTATTATCTTTTTGTATAATACAGAAGCATAACACTAAGTAAACATTATAATAAAATAGTATGTTAACAAGGAATTAGGATGGAGGGGAAAAAATCTATCTGAAGGCAAAATAAGAGAAAAAATGTTCAGAAACAGTAAAAAGAGTGATATTGAAGGCAGAAAAAATTCAGGGAGCCCATCTTATGGAAGAGATGTGGCTCATATGGGCTGTATTTAATTTTATAATACATTTCCATGGGCTATGACATTGTACAAAATATTTTTTTAAGAGCTGATACCACAATTTTACTACCATACAACCTTTAAACTCTCAGATAGAGACCACCTTTTATTTTTTGTACATAGCATAATGAAACCCCAATCCTGACTACTAAACAATCTGTGCCACCTTGTATTTAGCTGTGACACTCTGACTTAGTCTCCCAGACCAGAAAAAGAGTTCTGTGTAAGCTCAAAAGATTGTCTCTCTCCTGACAGAAATTGGTCCAATAAAAGATATTACCTCACCCACCTTATCTCTCTAATATCCTGGGACCAACATGGCTACAACAACACAGCATACTTAAAAACTCAGCGTTCCTTCACAGTGGACTCATAGGCCATATCTACACTACAAAATTAAGTTGACCTAACTAGCCCGTGTACAGCTGGCCCAGTAATTACATTGCTTGTGCACATCTACACTTTGCTCCTTGTGTCAGCGATGCACGTCCTCAGCAGGAGCACTTGTATGGATTGTACTGTCAGTGTGGGGCATTGTCGGAGAGCTCCTGAAAGCTAGTAACAGTTGACATAAGCAATGCAGTGTCTACACTGACACTTCTCAACCTAACTACATTGACCTTGACTCTATGCCACTTCTGGAGGTGGAGTTAAGTCAGTTGTAGTGGTGCTGTTACCTCAGCAGGAGTGACATGAAAGTGTAAACACTTCCATAGTTAGATTGACATAAGCTGCCTTGCATTGACCTAACTCTGTAGTGTAGACCAGACTATAGATACTGACATTTTCCCTCTGTGTAGTAATTTGGTAAATGTAGACTTTTAAGGCCTAGCACATCATTTATCCAATTCAGCTGTCTACATATTAAACTGATTAAATATTAAATAAAGGAATCAAAGATGTATCTTTGGTTTCAACTGTTTAATATTGAACACATTGGTCCATGGATTTTCCCAATGTAATGCTACTGAATAGTTTTGCTATCACCCTTAATAGAGAAGTACAAATGAGAGAGACTATATGTTCTAACTTGGCTGCTTGGATCAAGATAAAGCATTGCATGTTAGTCCCTATAGACTCTATAGGATGAAAAATTGTATTAATGGTGATAGCGGCAACAGTCTTCTCTACTTTAAACAACTAGGTACAGTCTTCGCAAGTTACAAATGCAGTCCTCATTTTGCCAATGTTTGGATATCTCAAGGCTATTCATTATTTCCTTCATTATATTCAGTTGAAGAAATGCATCTTTAATTAACGTTCTTCCTATGTATTTGCTTTCATGTTTTCTTTTTCTTTCTTTGAAATGGTTGGCAATAATTGATATGTACCTGCAATAATTGATATGTACCTGCAATAACAGTTATAAACAAAATTATATCAAAAACATAAGCAATAATCATGGGATCATAAAATTGTTGTGTGTAAATACTTGTAAATATGGTTCTAATATAAATAGCTGATCTTTCATAATAAGCCGGGAGGCCAATGTAAGCAATGTTGAACAGGAAACTGCATTGTGTGCTTATGGAATTTTTTATTTCATATATTAGTTCTTCAGAACAAGTTCTTTATATAAATAATTTCTTTTGAATTACTGATGATTTAGAAAATTCCCTTAAGCACATGATGTAGGGGAGGAATCATGAGCCAAAAATAACACATTATTCCCAAGTACAAATTAAAATGAATATAATGTGACAAATTAGAAGTAAAATATTACCTGTGCAAAACCACAATCAGGGTGACTCACATCTGATGGAGTTCTTTGTGAGGAAGGTTGGCCATATGGTTATGGAAGTGAACTAAGACTCCGCAGATATGGGTTCAATATCTGGGTCTACTATAGATTTCCTGTGTATGTTGTGTCATAATCTCTGTGTGTCAATTCTCTATCTCTAAAATAAGTATAATTCCTTCTTTCTTTCGTCTATTATGCTAGTAAAGAATAGCCCCTGACACACAGAATTTGTAATATGTGTGGACAGTGTTTACTTGGATGGTGCATTAAGAAAAAAAATAATCCTTGGTGTGGTCTTTCTTAATGGATTTTTATGTAAAATAGTAGAAGGATACTGTCATCCCATCAGTTTGCAAGCAGAATTCCCCATTCTTGTTGCTGTCATTTTTGTTTATTTTTTTGCTTAACAACTACTGACATGAATCCTCCATGAGTCATTCCTGATATTGCCTTCTTCAAAAATCCTGTAATGTTTCTGTTATCCGGGTTTTTTGAGCTAACTAGAATTGTTGTATATTTCAAAGCATACATGTGCATTTATTTTAAACTTGTACAGAATTTATATTCCTATGGCAACTACTTACGGAATTGATTGTGTACACTGTATATGTAGCACTGGAAGGTGTTAACATTTTGAAATGTGTATGGTAGTCACTGATTGCTGAATAACAACCTTCTTACTCAAACTTGAGCAATTTTACAAAAATATATGGCATTTTAGTCAATATGATATACTTTGAAGCAGCCTTTGGAAGAGCATTCCTTCACCGATTTCATTAAACTCAACATTCTCTATTAATTACAGGCACTACTATGAATAACATTATGGCTACAGAAGCCACAGCTGTGGGAACCAGATTGTATAGAGAGGTACTGTAAGAATGGTAGTTCCCTAGGGCATTTGGGGTCTTGTTCTTAACAGTCTTACACCTTGCGCAGCCATTTAACACCAGTGAAAAGTATTTTAAAGCAGCACAAGACCACAGTGCTAGTGTTTTACATTCACAGGTATAAATGATTGCACAAAGTGCAAGGCAGTGGAGAATCAGACCCGTAGCCTGCAAAATACCCTTTCTTTTTTACTCCAAGGTGAAGGTGCACTGAAAAAGACTCCTCTATTTTGAAAGTGCAGTGTGTGCTCACTCCCAAACTGTCTCCCTCCCCCCAGTCCCAGAAGATAAGTTTAAGGAAGAGGGGAGGTCTGCCCTTATGATGTCCAGGCTACTCTAATCTCCTTGGTGCTTAGACTCAGAGATCCAGTAGAGCCACCATTCTACAGACACACAATAGAGTCACTGGGAATGTTTCCACTAATTTCAATGGGAATTGGATCACATCCATAAATTAGTCCATCGACATTGTTGTCCCTGCACGAAGGCTCCCCTGTGGCCTTCCCACTAGGGTGACCAGACATCCGAATATTATCAGGCCCGTGCCAATAGTATGTGACTTTGTCTTGTATATTCAATTATACCCTCTGCCCCTGCCCCCATTTCCCCAAAATGTCCTGATTTTGCACACTTGCTATCTGGTCACCCTATTTCCCATTCTGCATCTACATTAAGGGAGTCAAAATCTGATCTTTCATACTAATTCAAGGAGAGAATTTCAGGATTGGGACTATCTTTTTGACTTGTTTGTACTATAATTGCTGGCGATCCTAAATAACATTGGAAATTAATGCATCAGCAATGCTATTTTACACTCCAAGAATGGGCCTGCCCTACGTTTAATGGAATTAGGTGTTTAATTAAAGCTAGCTATTTAACTTTTCAGTCTCAAGCATGCTATCTAGAAAGTCCCAAGCATAACTTTGAGAAATAGAAACTAGATCTGTGATAACAACTTGAAAAGAGGTGACAGTTTGTAAATCTTACTGGAACAAAACTCTTCTGACAGGCTTCAGTCAGAATGCTTACCAAAAAGTTATTGCTGGCTTAAATGTATGCTACACAAAGGGATGGAATACACACCAATATTCTTTCAAGGAGACAGGGGGAAAAAACAGGAAGAGGTAGAGAAAAGTATAAATGAAATTGTACAGGCATATTTAAAGATCAAAAGGTGTGAGTTTTACCAATTGTTGAATAGAAAAAAAAGTCCTTTGATTTCAGAAACAGGGTATTTCTTACTATAAATCACCCACAATTGCTTGCAAAAGATTGTCTTAATCACATTAGACTGCTTCATGCTGCTCCAGCTAAACACCACTGTGCTTTTCAACTATTGCTACTACTGCTATTGTTCAATCAGTGCTCATTCACATAGTGTTGGTGACTAATATGCTCCAGTAGGTCAAAGCTTTGTAGCTGCAAACAGCTGACTAATCTGACAGTTAAACAGTATGATATTATTAATGCTTCATTAGGAGCATGGGAGTAGTCTTAAGTTTATGTAAGATGCTGAAAATTTTGGCAACTATTTCTGGGAAAGTGCCTGATGATTCTTCCATTAGAAGCCTAATTTGAGAATTTAATTTTGAATTACAAAGGATGCTCCACAGTATTTGTTCCATAAAACTACAAATTATACTAGTAATTCATTGACACATCTGAGAGCTTCTTATTGAGTGTCATGCTAAGTTAGAATAATGAACAATGTGGAATGTCAAAAGCAAGTTATTTTATCCTCCATATTTTCCCTTTGCCCTAGGGTTGGGTCCTGCAAGTTCTCAGCACCTTGTAAGCAGCATTGTTTAGTTTGCTTATTTGTTTTCAGTATTTATTACATCCAAAATAAGGACCAACTAGAATGGAACACAGAAGAATGTACATATCCAATATATTTGTTTAGAAGCCTTGACTTCTCTTTCTAACTTTAAAATCAAGAATTGGCTACAAATAACAGGGCTCCATTCTTGACCCCCTCATTTCATCTCTCTTGGTGACCTAATTCATAAAATTGGCTTTAATTATCATATTTATGCTGATGACTCCAGCCCTCTCTTCTTACATCCAAACCAATATCTTGGCCTGCCTTTGCAGAATCTCCTCATGGATGTCCAGTTGTCAACTCAAGCTCAACATGTCCATAGCTGAGCTCTTGAGCTTCTCCATAATTCCTCCCTTGTCCCCCTTTCTCAGTCACTGTGGACAACATCACTATCCTCCACATCATCTAGGACATCATCTTTGACTTTTTCTCTGGACCTACACATTCAGGTTGTGTCTATATCTTGCCAGAATCATCTCCAAGCTCTGGAATTTCTTCTTCCCCAGCACAGCTAAAACTCTCATCTAGATACTAATCATCTCATTCTCCTTCCTTCTGGCCTTGACAAATCCCCTATTCGTCCCCATGGTATCCATTCAGAACATTGCTGCATCACATCTTCCATGTCTCCCTTCTCTTTGTATTCCACCCTGATTGACTCCCGGTTCTCCACCACATCAAGCACAAACTACTTGTTTTCATTCTAGTTGCCTATTTCATTCTAATGGCTTATTTCCACCCCTATCATGGCTATGCTATCAAGATGCACAGCGGAGCTGGGATTCTATCGGTGTTGCTGCCCTTGATTGATCCATTTACTCTGGCATTGTTGCAAGAAGGGGTGAATTTTACTCTATTTTTACTTTGCTCTGCACATACACAAAGGTGTGGGAGGTCACAATAACCCTATCCACTCCTTTGTGGCAGCCACATACATTAATACTTTCTGTGCTCCTGGGAGTGTAGAGGTTGCTCCCTTTGTGTGCAGGACATATCTTCAGATGATAGAGATGAAGAGGAAGAAGGAGGTGGGAACATGGTTCCAGTCCCCACCCTTTCACACCAAGTGCACTGGGTGAGCATGCTGCACCCAGGAAGGGACATGGCCATGGATGAGTGCCCCTCTTCTGCCCCTAACCAGGAGACCTCCCAACTAGGAGAAATCCTACTTCCCTGATCAACTCCACCCTGCTCCCAACCCAGGCCAGTGACTATAAGGCACAAAGAAGCCCCAGATAAATGCCATATCAAAGTATACTGTAGAAGATTGAATAATACCAACCTATATTAAATAGCCTACATTTTCTATATTCCTAGAAATATAAAAACTACCACTTTGTAGAAAAAATTTCTGAATTCTATATGTCTGCTACACCAAATGAAATGTGTCTGTTGTCAGAAACTCCCCCCAGCAAGCCTATGATTTTGTTTTCATTTGTATTTTGCCTTTTTTTTTTCACTCTCTCTTATGCACTGCGCATAGCATTTACCATCTTTACATGAAGTTGGTATGTGGCATGTTTGAAAACTGAATGTCAAAAAGTTCCTGAAAGGCTTGAAGGTTAATGGCATTAGTCTGCCCCTTGACTATAGGAACCTGTCAATCTAATTTAAACTGACAGATGTGCTTTTACAGCTGGAACTGCATTGAGGATCTTTAAGTTTGGGCCTTCTGGGAGGAAAATAATGTATAAAACAGCAAGGAATTCCACTGCGTAGCTTTTCTAACACAGAATGACAGAAGTTAGGGCAGTGTGTTTTCCTAAGAAGCCTCAAGAATTCAGAGGAGTTTCTCCAAAGCAGCAATACTTTTATGCATTATCAAAAAAGCTAAACTTCTCCCAAAAAACCATATTACGCCAAAGAGAGTAAAACCTTGTGGGTAGCAGTTGTTCTAATACATGATCCCACCAATAAGTGATATTAATTTGATAGACTTTCTAGATTAAATAGACACATTGAATGACATTCCTTTTCTAGGGAACCTTTTCAGAATTTATTTTTGTGACAGCTTTGAATGGATTATTTTGACTAATAAACATACAGATCATTTTTTCCCCTCAGATCCATGCATGATACTCCCATAGAAGTCAATAAGCGACATATGTACAGGCAGAATTTGAAATCTCAGAAATACGTTTCCTGACACAATAAAAAGTGCATTTTTCCTATAATTTTGTTTACATAAAGATCGATAACAGCAGTAGATTCTAGCAAAAAGTTTAGTCTTTGGTATTCTTACTGTATTTTGATAAATTGCTGCATAGCTACATGTGTAGAAGAAACATTGATGATAGTCTGAAATTATTCAAATTTTAAAGATGTAGCGTAACACTTATGTGACTGCACTTCATGCTGCACAATTTAAGTTTGCGGACATATTTTGCAATGGAAATATTTTGTACAGTCAGTTGCAGCTCTAAACAGCTCAATAAATTACAATGTTTAAAAAAAGATTAGATTTAAGGGTCACTTCCTTATAAATGCCACTCTTTATAGAAAGTGGTACAAAAAGTGCTACTGTTGATCTTCAAGGGTTAGCACTGAAGTCCCTTAAGACAATACATAGATAACATCTGAAAGGTTGTTTGGAGTAGAACAGCACTGAGGTCACTTTTCAAGACAACAAACTGTCTGCTGCATTCTCTGACCCTGAAAGGTTAGAGTTTAAGAATTTCCTGAAGAGTTTCTGTTTGGTCTAACATTTTTATGAAAGTATCAAGGGAATAATCAGAGCAATAGTGGGATTATTTTCACCGGAGTTGTAAAACTCTGTTATCTTGCCAAAATACTTTCAAGATGATGCCTGCTAAAGTTATATGAATGAAATGGGGAAACTGCAATTCTTTGTGAACCTACAGACAAAATGTTTTACTTTTCTTGGATACTTCTCTCTATGTATGTAGCCACATATAAGCAATAGTCAATGTTCCATATAAGAAAAGAGTAGCATAAATAAAATGTTACTCATTTGTTCTATGTATCAAAACACTTTTATGTGACTGCATTTCATGCTCTCCCTCATTGAATTTGCTGTTGTTTTTCTTATCTGAAATAGACATAAATAATAAAAAAAAAACTTAATATACCAAGTCATTTTCTGAGGTAATAGGATTTGCTAATGACATGCCACAAATCACATGGGCATGCATGATTGACTGGAAAAAACAAAGCTGCAATTTCATTTTTAAATTTTGCATGATAATCAGTAGGAGGTGACAGGTCATATCTAATAATTTTTCCTAATAATAATAATAATATAGTGGGGCGGCTGCTCCACTCCAGGAGAAAATGGGTTAAAGTAGGCCAGAGAGGCTGTGCAGATGGGCAGCCAATCAGAAAGGGTCTGTGGGCAGCCAATAAGGGCCAGGCTGAGCCCTATATAAAGGCTGCAGCACAAAGGAAAGATGAGTCTTCCCCTGACCAGTAAGGGAGGAGTACTGGATTCTTGTAGAAGGAGTGGCACCCTGGACAGAGCAGTGCTGGGCAGGGTAGCAGGGCAGTGGGAGCTCTGGCTGACCCTGCCAGACTGCAGGCCTTGAAACAAAGGTTGAGTGGGTGGTAGGGCTATGGGGAAGTGGCCCAGGGAAGGCAGGCAGAGACGGGGAGTGGAGGAAGGCAGCAAGCGACTGCCACTCAAGGGTCCCTGGGCTGGGGCCCAGAGTAGTGGGTGGGCCTGGGTCTCTCCCCCCTTGCACCGCACCTTGCCACAAGGGAGCGTGGCCCATGGACTGCACCTTGTCCTTGAGGTAAGGGTCTAGACTTTGGAGTGGCAGGTGGCCATGAAGGCAGGTGTGGACTAGGACTGCTGATATACCCCTGGAAGGGGGGAGACGGGAGTAGTGGGCACTGCCAGAGGGCAACAGGTGTCCCGCTGGTAAAGACAACACAAGTCGAGCAGATAATGAGCAAGACATCACCTGCAGTCCCAGAGTCTAGGGTTATTCAGTACTGGAGGTTTGGTTCAGGCCCATTTCTGAATTAAATTAAGTATTGCTTTTGGCTGAAAAGAAAGTTTGGTCTATGTGACATGACATCCACAAGATACAGCACAAAATTGCTCCTGTAGTTTTGTACTCTGTTCTGAAAACTCAATCCTTTAATATTCATGTCTGAACATTTCTTTCAGCTGAGCTTTAGAATATAAGGCAAAAGTACAACAATTCATAACGTATCCAAAAAAATCTAAAAGTGCTTTAGTTCTCATTCTCTTCCATAGGCTTGTCCTTTAATAATTTGTATGTTGTAACAAGGAGAGGAGGAAAGACCTTTTATGTTGGTTGGAAAATTGCTATGTTTTTCAGGGTTGGTAGCTAATACTGACAGTAATTCAGGGAGTGGTGAATAATACCTGCGTGACAGTGGGTGTATGTGCTACAGCATGGGTCTTTAACTCAGTAATACTGCAGCTTGTCTTGTTGATGAGCATCTCCATCAAAGATGCTATGGGTCTATCAAGTGGATATAAAACAACCTTCCAAACTTGGAGGCATAAGACAAGCCCCCCTTATTTGGAAATGCCAACGTTTTTTTATATAATGATGTTACATTTATGTAGCAGCTTTTATTCACAAATGGTTTTACAAACTTAAAATAATATCAGCAAGAGTATAAAACAGTTCAGGACAGGAAGTGAAGAATTCCTTTTCCACTTGAAACTACATGGCAGAATGAACAAGCACTCAGTATCTCTTCATAACTATTATTGCCCATTGCTAATTTAAACAATTAAATATGGGATACTTTGTAAGGGGAGGGTAGTGAGAAAAGAAACAAAATTACTATGGGAATGATTGCATATGGACTGTCAGATGACGTTACCCCAAAGAGTTTTTGTTTCTTAGTTCTTCATAATCTGTTCTTTTTTAGCTAACATGTTACTCTATAAACACTACAAAAAATAATCTGCATAGCTACCAAAGGCTAACAGTTGGATCCAAAATTATGTGATTCAAAGCCATAAATCAGAGTATAAAATAATATTTTTCATGCAAAAGAAGTAAAATTAAAAACATTGTGGAGCTGAAAAGCTGAAACAAATAAGCAAATTATCTCAGTACTGTACATGTAATGAAAATGTAATGTCAATGAAATACATTGCTTTTCTGTTACAAGCATGAAATGTATTTTTAAAATGTCATGAATTTTAAAAAGGAAATACTTTGTCTAATTATAAACTTGAGGCAAAGCACACATACAAGATATATCTTTGCTGTCCTGATGCTGGTTAACAGCCATTTAATGGGCAATAAAGTAGGTACACTAATGCAGTAAACTGTGTGGTCTGTCCTTGAACTGTCAAGCCATGCATTGAACTCGAGCTAATAACAGTGCACCTCAATGATCTTAGCAAGGTTTCTTTGGGGCTTCTAATAGAGTGCAGAGCACTAAAAAATGAGAAAAGGAAATTATTTGCATTTCTATGGTCTGGGACTAAACAGGCAATGTTGTGTTCATCCTTCTGTTCAATACTCTTTCTCTCCACCCCCACCCCTTGGATCCTTTCTCTTTTAATGGCCACACATAATTGAAGAGAAGCTCCTCCATCTTTGGCCTTTACTCAAACAGAGCAGCTAAACATAGCAGCTCCACAAAAGCAAGACCTAAGGGATCATTCAAAAAGGGCCCAAATTCTGAAGCCTTTACTTAGTCCTTCTTCAGGGAAAAAAAATCCTCTTGAAATACTGAGTAAACACTGAGAAATGACTTCACAATTTGGCCTAAGGGATACAAGTTGTGAATATAATCATTGTATCAACAAAACCCTCAGAGAAGTTCTATTAAAGTGGATCTTTCTCTTCTCTACCCCATAAAAAGTAGAGGGATGATGGTGCAGTTTGGCTATGCATTTATTTCAGTACCTCCCCCACACTGTAAGCAAGCAAATTGTTCCAGCACTGTTTGCCCAAAATAGGAGACTATGGCCAAAATAGGAAATAAAAAGCAAAAGTAAATTTTGCTTTGCCCCTAGAAGAACACTAATTTGCAGACCTCTTCCTGACTTTCCAGTAAACATTAACATACTTGAACAAACCCCTTCCACAATGTCTTAATATAAACACAAAACTAGTCAACAATTTGAAATTATATTTAAAATCAAAGTAACATATTAAAACAAAGATTGAGGGTAACATATGCTTCCCAGTGTAACAGCAGGATTTAGATATAAACCCTCCATAGCAGTCTTCAAGAAAGAAGCATAGCAGAAGATCAGGGGTGTTAGTGCTTCTGTCAGTGTGACTGGGCCGGTATATATAATTCAAAAAGATAAGTGATATACAGTACATGTATTCTTTGTTATAGGTTATAGAGCCACCAAGTATAACAAAATATGACACATGCTGAAAGGCAAAAATATAAAGATAATATATCAAAACAGTCTTTTCAAATCAAAATAGGTTATTGGATCTGGATTATAGCTTGAAAATATTTTTAATGGAATGACAGTTTTGTAGCATTTCTGTGTAAAAGGATGCAGAAGGGCCTGAGGGAAAGCATTTCAGTAGTCATCAAAATTAGTCCTTTGTTCAGATACTGTACAACAGGGAATGCTTTCAGCAGATACTGAATTTTCATATAAAGGAAGTGCTGGTGAGTAAAAGTAGAAAAATGGCTTTACATTTTGAAAAAAAGGTTTGTTTCAATAAACACCTCCTTGCAGTGTATAACCTCACCCTTAGCAAGTTCTGGTTATTAAATGAAAATTATGGTACTAGGTCTGCTTTCACTGTTCCCATCAATGTAGCATGACTGAAAACTTCAGGATGAAAGAAGCCATGAATTAAAAGTCTCACATTCCAGAGCAGGGATATACTTAAGTAGGGGAGAAAGAAAAGCTAAGGCTTTGTTTTCTGATACATAGCAGTAATGTTTATAATATTAAAAAACACATACCCCTTTAAAACTCACTTGATTGGCTAAAAGTTATTTCTTCCACCAACTACTGATATCTCCAAGCACATGCTGTTTTGCTTAATGGGAACCGATTTACAAAGCATTTATGGAATGTATGGAAGGAACAAGTCTGAAAATATATACACCAGCGATGCATACCAGCTGCAGTTATTCCCTCCTTCCTCATTGACTTTAGCAATTTAGGGCTTGATCAAGCACAAAATACTCATGACCTTCTGAGCCACGTAAGACCTATAAGACTGCAGATCCTAACTCCACAGCAGGCTCAGCTATTCAAAAGAGATCATTTTTCCACAGCATCCTAAAATAAATCTGCCTCATTTCTGAGAACTGTGGAGCGGCCGAGGAGGAAGAAAGCTCATATAAATTAGTCTCCCATTCCCCATGTTGCAATGTCCCAATTTCCCAAGAACTTCAGACCTCTTTCTTTGTCATCAAAGATAGCAGGAAAGCAAGTTATATGTCTAGGTTGCCAGTGATAGCAGAAGGCTGGACTTGGTGACCCAGGCTTTCCCTTTCTTATGTTGCTCAATGAGCTGAGGCACAACTAGACTATGGGAACTCCCTAAGCCTCATAGTTACTCACAGGACCCTGCTTGCCATTTAAGAAAAAAGCAACTTAAATGGCCAAAGCAAAATAATTAATGGCCCTAATTCTCCTCTCATTTCCACTATTGCACATTATATGCTTCATTCATTATTTACTTTGGCCATTTGGCTGAAAGTTCTGCACAAAAGGACCTGGGGATTACAGTGGATGAGAAGCTGGATATGAGTCAGCCCGCTTCGCCAAGAAGGCCAACAGCATATTGGGCTGTATTAGTAGAAGCATTGCCAGCAGATCGAGAGAAGAGATTATTCCCCTCTATTTGGCACTGGTGAGGCCACACCTGGAGTATTGTGTCAGTTTTGGTCCCTCCACTACAGAAGGGATGTGGACAAATTGGAGAGAGTCCAGCAGAGGGCAACAAAAATGATTAGGGGGCTGGGGCACAGGACTTACGAGGAGTGGCTGATGGAACTGGAGTTATTTAGTCTGCAGAAGAGAAGAGTGAGGGGGGATTTGATAGCAGCCTTCAACTACCTGAAGGGGGGTTACAAAGAGGATGGAGCTGGGTTGTTCTCAGTGATGGCAGATGACAGAACAAGAAGCAATGGTCTCAAGGTGCAGTGCGGGAGGTCTAGGTTGGATATTAGGAAACACTATTTCACTAGGAGGGTGGTGAAGCACTGGAATGGATTACCTAGGGAGGTAGTAGAGTCTCCATCCTTAGAGGTTCTTAAGGCCCGGCTTGACAAAGCCCTGGCTGGGATGATTTAGTTGGTGTTGTCCTGCTTTGAGCAGGGGATTGAACTAAATGACCTCCTGAGGTCTCTTCTAACCCTAATAGTCTATGATTCTATGAAAGCAAATGTAGGATATAAATTTATTATTTTGTATATTCTTTGTCTAGGATACTAAATATTGCATTTGCAGAGGGATAGTTTCAATGTTTTTTTTCCATCTACTTATTTCTATGACCCTATGATTTGCCATTTTCAAAGATACCCTTTATGATGGGCAATCTGGGTGGCAGACAAAAATTAGGGTGCACCTTTGGAGACAGATGAATATAGATTCCTGATTTGGGGATATGCCAAATTCTGGTTCTGAGTATATCCAAAGGCTGGCCATGTATATTTTACATTTGTAAAGACCAAACAAGTTAATTGGGATACAAGTTAAGAGTAACTGTTTGCAAAATAGTTGCCAATGAAGTACACATAGTCTCCAGCAGACTTTATAATGTCTTAATTTTTTGTAAAATATCAGTATAACAAACTATATTATATCTTTCCAGCAAGCAAATGAAACTGACTTTCATAAACATAATCACATTGCTTTCTTTACTATCAATACTGATAGGCTTCCATTGAGTTTCCTGGACTTCAGATAGGCTTTGGATGGGGCCCTAAATCTCTGGTTCAGTTCTAGTTCTCAGACTTGCTCTTGATCACTTTGTGAATGTCTGTAATGTAAATCTATCCACTTCCTATGCTTGACGTTATGAGGCATATTTAATAGTTTTTGTGATAATTCTTTAGACATAAGGCTAAGTTGATGAAAATATTTGTATCTACTTTCCAATTTTTACTTAATTCAATGCACAGAATTCAATCTGTGGAAGCCAGTGGAGAAAGGAATCCTCCATCCCAGTAAGTGGAGTGGGAACAGAGCCATTCCATAATTTCCCCCAATGAACCCTGCGTGTCTGCTTTGTAGGGAGGACTGGCTAGTGGATCCATGGGGTAGCATATTCACCTGATTACACCTCCTGCCTCAAGACCTGCCAGGACACCAGGTGCACTAGCGTGAAGTAAGAGCCCCTACAGAGCACAACATCCTGCCTTCCACACCCCATTTGCGATGGAATCACAGTAGTTCAATTAGGGCAGGTCCATCTTCAGCCATGATGGATTTGCCCAAGGACATCTATATTTAAACAGAAAAACAACAACAAGAAAGAATGAAGGAAGTAAAAAACAATAGGATTTAGATATAAACCTAGTTGGTTTGATTTATACTGTCATGGGTAATCATAGAATCATAAAATATCAGGGTTGGAAGGGACCTCAGGAGGTCATCTAGTCCAACCCCCTGCTCAAAGCAGGACCAATCCCCAACTAAATCATCCCAGGCAGGACTTTGTCAAGTCTGACCTTAAAAACCTCTAAGGAAGGAGATTCCACCACCTCTCTAGGTGACCCATTCCAGTGCTTCACCACCCTCCTAATCTGTGCATCCTCTAGATAACTGCACGTTGCTATTTTCTGTGACAAAAGTATCTGAATAAAATATAAGCATTCTGTTTAGGCTTTCAAATTATCCAGAGTTAAAATACTTCAGTTATACTTGCATCTAGGTCCTGTTAATAATCTCAAAGAAGAAAAACACTGTGTCATTACAACTGTAATAAGGCAAGCCGTATTTTCTCAAAGGAGCTGTCTAGTCAGGACCAGAAATCTTTCTTCTGCACAGAGGGCCTTTATCAATTTTCTTCCCTTCAAGAACTATCCTCAAACTTGATGCAGAGAGTATTTTTCTTGACACACACAACTTATAATATAACTATTAAATTAATGTCTTCGTTTAAATGTAGATGTTACACCTCTATTTTCAATTTTTATTAATAATAAAATCAGCAGGATACTCTTTGATTGTATTTCTGGATCCAAATTGAAACCAAAAGGATTGGGCAGGGTGGTGCGAAAAAGGAGCCCTGGCTGTGTTGCATGAGCACCTGTGTGTCCTTTCCCTAAACATCTGCAAGCCTTTCCATAAACATAGATGGGTTGGGCTGTATGGGTAGAGAGAAAACTTATGGGGGTGGAAGACACTGTGGAACTGGGCAAATGCCATTATATGTGCCATGCTTCTCTCTTAATCCAGCAGATTTAAAATTGGAAGTTGCCCAGTGGTTAATGCCATTCTAAACAGCATAAATTTCCTCTCAGCACCTTCTAATCCCTTCAGTGGGAATATGGTACAAACTTGGGAAGAGAACTGTGATGGAGCAGAGAAACCCCATGCCAGCAGAAAAGGGGTTACAGAGATCTCTGCCCTGCTATAGCTGCAGCCAACGCCAGGCCTGGAGGGGGGAGAAAAGGAGAGAACCTGGCTCAGTTCAGAGCTGACTGGCAAAGAGGCAAGAGGTAGCCTGCCTCTATGTGCAGGGAGTATCGTGACAAGCCTGAGCACTGGGACAGCTGCCGGGGAGAAGAACAGTGTGGCCAACAGAGATGGGAAGCACCCAGGAATGAGTGAACTTTATTATTTGACTGTAAGGACATTGTGAGGTTAGGCATCTCCAGTTTTACATCTGTCCTGCCCAGAGGGACCTGAGGCCGCAGCAGGACACTGCAAACGTCCTCAAGGGTTCACTACCCCAGGCAGGACATTATAGACTGTTTGGACTAGTAGGGCTATGCCCCAAACTGAAGGGACATAGGTAGGAAGTAGCCCAAGGTAGCATATTTGCATTTGCTGCAAGGAGGCCCCTGCCAGAGTTGCTTTCCATAGGGCCCTGGGCTGAGACTGGGTGGAGAGAGAGGACCTGGGTCCCAGTATTATACCCCCTCAAAAACTGAGACCCAAAGATGGGTGGAGGCCTATGCTGTGTGCTCAGCACCTCTGCCACCCCAGCAGAGAAGCAAGGGGCCAGAAGTCAGGGGCACTAACTTCTAAGCCACCTGGCCCTCCAAGCATCTTTATCACAAGAATCAATGGCCTTAGGGAACCAGTCCACTAGGACTAGGCTGACTCTTCGTTACAGCTCCAGGCTCTGTGAAAACCTAGGACTCTGCAGGATTTCCAGTCAGCATCTCTCTTTCGTACGGAGGTTAGAATACCCCTTGAGAAAAGTATACGGAGGAAACTCTGCCAGGTGAACCTCATGAGTTTCCAACATGTTTTTTCCCTTCCCCCCCCAGAAAAAACGATGAGAGGGCGATGATTGGCCCTAGTGTTTCTTTGAGCTTTCATTCCTGGAAACATTAAAAAACATTAATCAGTTGAGTTCATAACTCTAAATAATACTGCATTAAATGCAGTCAGTTAATGGTATGCATAATGTCATAAAACTTATGAACATATTATTGAAAACTCAAAAAGTACCCAAGGCACATTAAGAGAAGCACTAGGAATTAAGTAGTAATTTTTCACTGTTGTCTTAAATAGGGCAAGTTCACTCTTTAATAAAAATGTGTTGCTAATGAATAACGAAAAGCTCTTGCTTGCCAGTATTATCAATGCATTCTTCACAGAGAGAGCTGGTACCAGTAGGGGTGAAGAGTGCTCTCTTAAAAAAAAAATGAATAGATTCTTCTACTGCAGACCTATCGTTTGACACAGTTGACCATGGGGTACTACTAAATTATCTGAGAAACCTACCGGGGGGTTGGAGGGACCTGGTGTGTACTTTCTTCAGTCCTTCCAGTTACTTGGATTTCAGAGGGTCATATTGGGCACCTGCTCTTCTGACTTGGGAACATTCACAGGTGGAATCCTACAAGCTGAATTTTATCCCCTGTAGCATTCAACATATATGTTAAATCCCTTAGGGATAATGTAATATGCCATGAACTTCAGTGCCAGAAAAATGTAGTCAAACCCTAATATATTTCCTTCACATCAAACAGCGATAATACCACCAAGCAATTCTCCTGAGCAAGAAAAGCTCCTGGAGAAAGTAGCTAAATGAAAAATAATTCAATGGAGCCAGAAGTGATGCTGGTGGTGGAGAAAATTGTTCTGAAGAACTATTGTTATTAGTTATTTATATGTATTAGCATAATGCCTAGAGCAGAACAGGAAGACAGTCAATGCTTCCAAGAACTTACGACCTAAGGATAAGACAAGAGACAGGTGAATACAGACAGACAGGGGAGTACAAGGAAACAGTGAGGATAATATTAATCAGTATGATAGGCATTGGTCTTGGCACACCAGTGACCTAGCAATTGCCCAGTTTTTGTAGGCACATGGCAAAGGATAGTTTTCAGGAGAAATCTGAAGGATAATGAGGTAGCGTTGAGGATGTTTACGGGGAGTTCTTCCCAAGTGTGAGGGGCAGCATGGGAGAAAGCACAAAGGAATTTGTCTGAAAATTTAACAAGTGCGCAATGGAGGTGGGCATCCTGGGTCGATCTAAAGGTAGAAGTCAACCTTTCAATAGTGAATGAGAGATGATAGGTAGGATGGATATAGGTCATATAGGGCCTTTAACTGAAGATAAATATTTTGTTTGATGTGACAGAAGAAGGGGGAGCCAAGGGGGAGGAATGCAAAGAGAGGGGTGACATGGTCAAAGCAACAATCTGAATGGATGTGAGTGGACAAGATTGCATATGTCAAGGCCAAACCATAGCTTCATCATTGAATGGGGGTACCTGTCCTCCAATCATCAGTTTGTTATGCACTCTAGGGATCGTTCTAGATTATACAACTCCTGGACACTCATGATCTCATCAGCTGGAACTGTTTTCTGCCATCTTCTCCAAGGCAGGAGGCCATGTCAGCGTCTATCAGATGCAAAGGTGAGTCGTGGTGATCAATGTATTCCTCATCTGTTGGCTCAAATTCTGCAATTCACTGTGTCTGGGATAGAAAGAAACTCCAGATGGTATTATATGTTTCTAAGCCCTGGTCTACAGTACGAGTTTAGGTCGAATTTAGCAGCATTAGATCGACTTAACCCTCCACCTGTCCACATGACGAAGCCATTTTTGTCAACTTAAAGGGCTCTTAAAATCGATTTTGGTACTCCTCCCCAACGAGGGGATTAGCGCTGAAATTGACCCTCCTGGATAGAATTTGGGGTAGTGTGGATGCAATTCAATGGTATTGGCCTCCGGGAACTATCCCAGAGTGCTCCGTTGTGACCGCTCTGGACAGCACTCTCAACTCAGATGCACTGGCCAGGTAGACAGGAAAAGCCCCACAAAATATTGAATTTCATTTCCTGTTTGCCCAGCATAGCGAGCTGATCAGCACAGGTGACCATGGAGTCCCAGAATTGCAAAAGAGCTCCAGCATGGACCAAACAGGAGATACTGCATCTGATCGCTGTATGGGGAGACGAATCCGTGCTATCCGAACTCGGTTCCAAAAGACAAAATGCCGGAATATGTGAAAAAATCTCAGGGCATGAAGGACAGAGGTTATAACAGGGACCCGCAGCAGTGCTGCGTGAAGCCTACCAAAGAACCGGAGAGGCAAATGGCCGCTCCAGGTCAGAGCCCCAGACATGCCATTTCTATGATGAGCTGCATGCCATTCTAGGGAGTGTCCCTACAACTACCCCACCCCTGTGCTTCCCTCCTCCCTTACCCCTCCCGGACTACCGTGGCAGTTATCCACCCATTTCTGTGATGAATTAATAAAGAATGCATGACTCTGAAATAACAATGACTCTGCAAGCGGAGATCAAAGGGGGGAGGGACGGGGAGGGGACGGCGGTTGGCTTACAGGGAAGTAGAGTGAACCAAGGGGGCAGGTTTTCATTAAGGAGAAACAAACAGAACTTTCACATCGTAGCCTGGCCAGTCATGAAACTGGTTTTCAAAGCTTCTCTGATGCACAGCGCACCCTGCTGTGCTCTTCTAACCACTCTGGATAATAGTAATAACTATGGGAATATTGGTTTCGCTGAGGTCTAACCAAGTCAATAAAATGCACCAGCGAGCTTTTAAACATCTAAAGGCACATTCTATCACCATTCTGCACTTGCTCAGCCTATAGTTGAACTGCTCCTTACTACTGTCCAGGCTTCATGAGCCATGGGAGCAAGGGATAGGCTGGGGTAGGTGTGACCACGCTATGCTGCCAACTAGGAGAGCAGCCTGAGGCAGAAGCGTCCAGCTGGCATGATATTCCAGGCAGGACTGAATCTCCATTAGACAAAACTTAAAAAAGAGAATGACCTGGAGTCATTCCCATTTTTGTCCAGGCACCCCCTGACCGACCTCATCGAGACTGGCCAGGAGCACCCATGTCTGCCCAGGCATCCCCGACCAACCTAACCGAGGTCAGCCAGGAGCACCCACGGGACGATGATGACGGGTAGCAGTCGTATTGTACTGTCTGCCATCCACAAGGCAAGGCAAGGGGATGCTGCTGTGTAGCACTGCAGTACCACGTCTGCCAGCAGCACCCAGGAGACATACGGTGACAGTGAGCTGAGCGGGCTCCATGCTTGCCATGGTATGTCGTCTGCATGGGTAACCCAGGAAAAAAGGCGAGAAATGATTTTTTGCCGTTGCTTTCACGGAGGGAGGGAGGAAGAGGGGGCCTGACGACATGTATGCAGAACCACCCATGACAATGTTTTTGCCCCATCGGGCACTGGGTGGCGGAGACTGTGGGAACAGTGGGATAGCTATCACAGTGCAATGCTCCGAAAGTCTACGCTAGCCTCAGTACTGTGCATGCACGCTGCCAACTTAAACTGCTTAATGGGGACACACACAATCGACTGTATAAAATAGATTTCTAAAAAATCAACTTCTATTAAATAGACTTAATTTCATAGTGTAGACATACTCTAAGCAACATATCTCCTCAGTGCTCTGCACAGTTCTCTGATTCCCTGTCCAATACCAGACCCAATTTAAAGTCCTCGTCTTAGCCTTCAACATTCTAAATGATCTGAGTAGAGACTACCTTACCATGACCATGACCTGCCTCAATAACTGTGCTCCTCAAGGATACAGACAGAGTTGGCATTACCAAGGGTCAAACACCTTTATAAAAGACATCTTGGCATCTGGCAAGTAGCTACAGAAAATCCTTTCACAAGATATTAGACTGACTACAGCTTTTACCATCTCCAGAACAGAATGAAAGATCTGCCTGTTCTCATTAATCTTCCCAAACATGGCCTAAAAATACTTTACTACGTGTACCTCCTCAGTGTCTTAGAAGGATAACAGGAGAGCACAGTCCTTCGACCAATCACATTTTTATACTTTGTAACTCAGCGCAGTGATGAGTGAGTCTCAATAGCTAAAACCTCCCTCTTGTTATTCTGCCACACCAATTTGCAGAACTTGCCCCACACACATCTTCAAAAATATCCCTGTAAACACCTCAAAGGGGAGTATGGTCTGAAAAAATATGGGAAATGTCAGGGCAATGCTTAAGTACTATGTGTGCTATCCTGCAAAAAAAAAAAAAAAAAAAACCCTCTAACTTATTACAGAAAGCTGATAGTAAACTAATGCTGCCTTAACTTTTAAACTCTCAACTCTGTAAAGCAGTTTTATACATAAAAGATACAGTACAAAACTGAGGATTTTTATTTTTCAGACTATAATATTCCTTTTATAAAAACAGTAGTGACTGTCACATTTTTATCAGCTCTAAAGATAACATGTTATATCCTTTACTTGTTAATATTTTATTACCAGATTTATACTATAGAGTTTTTCTGTAGGTTAGGATCTTTTTCATTAGACCTCCTTTCACAAGGAAGCGGTAATTCAAGTTTTCATCCTGGGGAAATCTAGTAATTCAGTTTTATGAAAATAAGCTAGTACAAAGAAGCTACAACTGTAGATTTATGAAGACTGGGACATATGTTAATATTGCTAGTAAACAGCATGGTTGAGAAATTTGCATTATTAAAATATGGTTTGAAATAAGTTAAAATGATCATCATTATTTACTAATGACTTCAACCATCATTAGCCAGATTTTCAAAGATGCTGCACACTAGCAGCTCCCATTGTGTTTATTGGGATTTGCCAGCTCTTGGGTCCTCTGAAAATCAGGGCGTTCAGGAAATCTCGAACTAATTAAAGTCACTCCCAAGGTATTACAGTTGGTTTTGTAACAGGATGAAGGCCATCAGTAAATGTGAAAAGCAGAACAGCTAGAGATTTTTGGAGGCGGTCGTATGTGCAGCCACTACATTTCATAGGACTTACCAAATCATTAAATCAGCCTCACTATTGCTACGAGCCAGAGGCTTTGCAATGGTGAGCTACTGGGGGCAGCGCCTATAGCACACATATTTAGGGCCAGTGATCTTAACATACATTTTAATAATGAATTAACTTTGAGTTTTATTTATGTACTTTTTGGGAGTCATTACAGTATCAGTAATACTCTAGCTGCCTACATCATCTAACAGTATATTTGCAGCCTTCTCAACTAGGAAGACATATGCTAAATAGCAGCAGCAAAGAAAAGCAAACTACCTTTCTAGTGATGTCAGAATATGTGCTGGCAGCCTTATAACAACATCATTTGACATATTCAGTTCCCTAGGACATTCTAGTAGCACTCTGCACTCCTGTATGCCAAACTAGAATGCCTTCTGATAGATCCTGCATGCAATGCCTTTCTATACCCTTTTCCTCCTTGTGAAACAGTACAAACAATGGCAGAATTTAGCAAGAAGCAGTACTGGGAGCGGATTACAATTCTGTAATTCTCTGTGTAGCCCCAGTCCCACAGGCAGATTAGAGCAGCCCCCAGGGACAGACTGACAGCTGAGATTAGCTGGACTACAGCGTGGTCAGGTCACATCTCCTGTCCCTATCATACTCTGTTAACCATGAACTGGTGGTTTGGCAGTCGGCCACAGCAGATGTATGCCCACTGGGGCATTTGCAGCTAAGGGGATGCAGTCTAAGGCACACAAAGGGAGTGGAGTAACACAGAGAATCTGCTCCTCTGCATTGATCACATGCCATTTCTAATGAGACAAAATATTTACTCAAAAAAGAAATCATTCTTGTATGCCAATCCTCACAGTTAGTACAAGCAGAAATGGGAAAGCATATCCAGAGGTGGCATTTCTCTTTTATTTTTTGTTCCAGAGAATTAGGACTGAATCACTGCAATGACTTTTTCCAGATGCCTGAGCAACATATGGGTATATCCTTCATTTCTTCTTCATTCTCTTATGAAGATTCATTCATTCGAACTTGAATATTTCACATTGTATTTTGCTCCAGAGCGCAGCTCCTTTTTTCATAATTACCTTATGTAATACATGACAGAGGAGTTAACAAATGAATAGCTCTGCTATTGACTCGGATGTGTAAATATTTCAGACCACGGTTGTAGCATGGAGGATTCTATGTCATTCATTATTTTACATCAGCCCTCCCTCCCCCCCCCCCCAACTGATCTCTTCTCCAAACAAAACAAACACACTCTTTCAATCTCTTCCACTATGGAAGTTTCTCCATGATTCTAATCCCTTTTTTCAACTGAAGCTGAAACTATTAATAGCTATTTCTGCAGTGGCTATTTTAGAGATGGGATCATGTCAATTTACCCCATCCCAATATCGAGACATCCATTTTACCCTTTTGTTCTGCAATGAATTACATGCACACCTCATGTTGCATATAAAGTTCACCCATTATCCAGGCTATTTTTTTTCTTTTGGAACACAAAACACAAACTTTCAGCTGTCCCTCCTAGGGGCAAACAGTTTCTCCTCGAGTCAGAAGGAGAATCTGTCCTCTGGCCCAGCTCTAAAGGGACTTAAAAGTTAGATGTTGTAACACGTAGGAGCCTAGAAAATTACTGGCACAACAATGGGGTCAACAGAGGCTGAGTTAGTCACCTAAGGATCCTATACTGAAAGAGATTCTCCTAAGAATGATGCATACAAAAATCAGCATGCTAGGTGTGGAGCGACTGAAGTTAGCCAATAGGAGATGCTGATGAGAGGGGTGTGTTTTAAGCTCTGCCACTCTCATGGAGGTAGGCACCTAAGTCTGGGCAGCAGGGAGGCATCAATCTCTGCTTGTGATCTAAAATTGGGAACCCCTTTCTTGGAGTCAAGAAGCTTAGGTGCCTCAGCCATTTCTTGTGCCTAAATCTATACAAAACTGCTGGGGGATAGGAAGACAAAGTAGTCTTCCATTATAAACTTTAACCCAGTGTTTAGCGTACTCACCTGGGATATAGATGACCATGGTTCAATTCCCTTCTCTGCCTGATAAGGAGAGGGAATTTGAACAGGAGTTTCCTATCTCTCAACTGAATGCCCTAACCACTAGACTATACAGTGATTCTCTTTCTGGCCCAATTATTATTAAATTAAAGTGGAATGGATTCAACATGAGCGCTGGAGAAAGAGCCACATGAAAATATCCCATAGTGTAACAGGACATTCACCAGAGAGATGGAATACCTCTACTGAAATCTCTTCTTCCCATCAGGAAGAAGGGGGAATTGACCATGGTCTCACACACTGGAGGTGAGTACCCTAACCATTGACCTAAAGGTTACAGTGGAGGCGTTTTTCCTACAGCTGTTTTGTCTGGAGTCAGGTATGCTGTGAGCATGCCTACCAGGTTGGGCCCTGCAGGGAAGACAGACATTCCTCTGTGTATCTTCACCTTGTCTGGGGATTGCACTGGCGCTTAGGCGTGAGCTAGGCATCTGGACATCTAGAGTGAGGCAACAGTGCATATGCTCAGAGGCAGACACATAGGCATCTAGGGACCTTTTACAATGAAAAATGTAGATGCTGAGTTAGTTTAGGTGTCTACAGGGTTAGGTTACAGCTGACCAGGGGTTTTGTGTTTTAAGTTCCTAAAACTGGAACTTAGGCACCTAAGGCTCTTTCTGGATCTGGCCTCTGAGCTTAGTCCTTCCTGTTTCAAGCACACAGGGGGTCAATTTGCAAGTTCCTTCCCTTGTTTGCTGCCACCAATTGGATCTCCCCAAGCCCCCATCCAGCATTACGTACTCCTTGCTGGCCTCTCCCACTGTGAGAAAAGCACTGCTTCCATGTTGCCATCACATGACCTTGGGTCCACTGATTCAGGCACAGGCCAGAGCTGTGCCTTAAGCCCTTGCAGGCCCAGCTCACCCCTGTGATCATAACAGAACACAGTATTCCTGATTAGGGTGTAACACCAATTGTTGAATGCCAATATTATGTGTTCACTATTTGCTTTTTGGTGTCCACTCTGCATTGAACAGATGTTTGGATCGAATCATCCACAATGACCTCTGGTCTTTTTCATGAAGGGTTCATTAATTTAGAACCCATGTGTATGTGTAGTTCAGATTATTCCACCCAAAATGCATTCATCATATATAATTTCATCTGCCATCACGCTGTCAATTTGCCTACCTATATTAGATCCCTCTCAAGTTCCTCATAGTTTTCGCTAGTCTTGACCGATCTAAATAATTTTGCATGATATGCAAATTTTGCCACCTCGCTATTCATCCCTTTTTCCAAATCATTAATAAATATATTAAATAATACTGACTATATAGTCAACCTTGGTATACCCCTCTGCTTAACCTTTTGAACATTAAAAATTATTCCTCTAGTAAGACTAGATGCATAAAAAGACAAAATCACTACCCTGAAGAGCATATCATTCATATTAGATATAAGACAGATAAACAAGAGGGAATGGATGCAACAGAAGAAAAAAAAATCATACTGTTTGGTTTAGTTTTGTATGGATCATATCTTGTTAGTTCTGATTTTTTTTTAAATGTGACTTAAATTTTTAGGAGTATGTGGTCAAGCACAAGAGCAGGATTAGATGATACCAGAGAGTAGTTTAGCATGATGGGAATAACTGAAGGAAGTGAGTTTAATGGGGGTACATAAAGGGTAAATGGGGTTCAAAGCACATTTTTAAAAGTACCATTCAAGTTAAATGCTGCATTTTATAGAATTGTAGGATTTCTCATTGAAAACAGTCAGGTATGTTTGTATTGCTACTTTAAGCAAACTATTCAAGTTTTCTGCTGGATGCTTTTTATGGTTTATTCATCTCTTATACCTCTTTACTCCCAGAAAAATGTGCGTTGTTTAAATAAGTAACTAACCTTTGCATTCATCTCTTTTTTCTTAGCACATTCTGATTTCTCCTGAACAAATAAGTAGTTTCTAAACTTCCCATGAAATAAATTCACAAGCGTATTTCATAAAACAGTAAATAAAAGTCACATTTAAATGTAATGGTAGTTTCAATGAGCAGAGGGGGGTTGGTTTGGTTTGGATTTTTTAGTTATATTGCTTCCGCATTTAATTGACTTGCTCCACCAATGAACTCAGTTCTGAAAGTACAGTGGGGAAAAAAACTCCTCTAGTGTTTTCTATAAATCCATGTAATCAATTCACTGCTTAATGAATCTTTGCCAGAGGAACTATGCCTTGCATTTCTATTATACTTCAGAAGCAAACTAGGCCAAAAGTCTAAATAGTTAAAGGTCACTAATATGTCAGGTCTTGAGGCTTGAATGGGTTTTCAATCTTTTTGTTAGGTGCATATAATTTTATGCACAGGCATGTGCAGATGGTGTAGCTGTAAAGAGACCCATGCTTTGCAAAAAGAGAGTGGCGTGCCACATCAGAAAATCAGGTATGAAGACACCCATATGGAATAAGGATGGGGTAATCTGCTTACATAAAGCTCAATCCCAAAAGAACGCCATTTCTTTCCTCTTCCTCAGGCTCCACCAATTTTAGCTGTTTATACTAAGCTCCTGACCTGCTGCTTGTCTGTAAAGAACACGGGGAATGCTCCTTGTTCATGTAAGCACAGTAAACAGAACTCTTATCATAGAAGCTTTCCTACTCACTCTGCCTGACTGAGCAGGGATCTATCATGTCTGCACTAATCTCTGCTCCTTCTGCCAGCTACCTATGCTGTGAGCCTGTCAAAAGTGCAGAAGATTCTCAGACTTTTTTGATAGGCACGTGCACACCTACTACATCCAAACACAGAGCTAAAAGCTTCATTTAAGGAAACTCATTAAAAATAATATGTCAATTATCACTGGCAAATAGGATTTTCTCCATTTCTCTTCTACAACTGGGCAAGAGATCTAAAATACATTTCAAACTGAGTTCAACAAGCCTTGTTGAAAGCTATATAAGATTATGGGCTTAATTTAACTAGGCTTTCTTGTTACTAGATGTTCTCTCTACAATACTCACACACCTTAGAGACTAACAAATTTATTAGAGCATAAGCTTTCGTGGCCTACAGCCCACTTCTTCGGATGCATAAGAAGTGGGCTGTAGTCCACGAAAGCTTATGCTCTAATAAATTTGTTAGTCTCTAAGGTGCCACAAGTACTCCTGTTCTTCTTTTTGCGGATACAGACTAACACGGCTGTTACTCTGAAAAATACTCACACACGTTTTTTTCCAAAACAAAACAAAACAAAAATTGCACCTCCATACCACCAAAAGAAAGGGGACACATAGACGATGGAAAATATATTATAAAGATGCTATCACTTGCTTATCAAAAAGAAGATCAAGAGGTAACCTGACTGTGATGTATGACTATCTTCACAGGGAGAAAATACTGGGTACTAAAAGGGTCTTTAATCTAATGGAGAAAGGCATAACAATAAACAATGGCTGGAAGTTAAAGCCAGACAAATTCCAATTAAAAATAAGGCACACATTTTAAACAGTTTGAACAGTGAAAGTGGTTAAGCTCTATAACAAATTACTAAGAGAAGTGGTTGATTTTTCAGCTCTTGAATTCTTCAAATTGAGATTAGATGCTTTCTGAAAGATATGCTTTAGGCAGTCATCAGTTATTGGGTTTAGTATAAGGGGAGCTGGATGAGATTCTAACCCTGAGTTATACAGGAGGTCAGATTAGACGGTCTAATGGTCTTTTGTGTCCTTTAAATCTATGACTCATTTTAGAAATGCTCAGAATTTTTTCCAGTAAAAGAACACTTGGAACAAGTTTGCTAAATATCTACTAGTATATATGAGACTGTTTATATATGATTATGAGATGGTTTCAATAAAATCTTCTGCCTTGAAAAACATTTCAAAACTGTCACTGTTTCAACATTTTCTAAATGAAAACAATTTGTTTTTCCATTTTGAAACTACTTTGTTTCAAAATTTAAGCTAATTAGACTGAAAAAAGATTACAAGAAAAAAAAGGTTGAAATAAAAATTCAAAATTATTTAAATGAAATGTTTCAACCCAAACCAAAATTGTTTTCAGTTTTGCAATTCATGAACATTTTTTGAGATTTTTACTTTTTGAGATGGTAAAAAATTTCAAACTCTCATAAATATTTGTGGGATGAGGAAACCATTCCCCACCCAGCTCTAGATGTGAATTGAATATGTTGGGTTGTGTTCCTATTTACCAAATAAGTGGTCTACTCTGAACAAAATGGCTATTACTTAGCAGCCTACATATAGATGGGAATTTTGAGGCATTAGAAGAAGATTAATGTTGCACTCAAAAGAAATACAATCTATTTGTATAATCTTAAGAAATAGACAGACAAGCATGTGAAAAAAGCATGCGATTCTGAACAGGGAAATGTAATGTATCAGAACTGGATGAGCATATTCAGAAATAATCAAGGGCCCAGTCCTGCAAAACTCTTATGCACATGCATAATTTTAAACTTGGGAGTACTCCCTTTAAAATACATAGGATTAATCATGTGTTTAGTTACATACATGCCGAGGTGTCTTGCTGGATCAGAGCCCTATTGCAGCAGTTGTATCTGGCTGGCTAGAAGAGGTATAGTTAGATCAGTTTGAGAGGCAGTCTCTTTTTGAAAATGTATCCATGTCAAGTTCTGTCATATGGCAGAAAAAACAATTTTGTCACATTATCCAAATCATGATTTTTTTTTAACCTAAGTGGAATGGATTAAAACTGCTGCTAAAAATATGTTGAAAAATTGGCAGTTAAGAAGTATTTCAGTTCACATCTGAACAGAGGGAAATATTTCCTTCAGTTTCTGGGGAGATGGAGGTTGAAAATAACATAAAACATACTTGGATTCTGGCTTGCAAAGTCATTTCTGCAATTTGGAAAGTAAGAAACACAGAAAAACAATGGAAAAAAAACTTATTTTGGCAATTCAAACTCGCATTCTGAGAAAATTTCTACCAAAACTAACAATTGAGAAAATTAAACAAAGCTGTGTGGGTTTTTATAATACAGTCCCAATTAAAAAGAAAATCTATTAAAGTAGAACTAATGACTGCTGTGTATTTTAACACTGGTCTGAATACCTGTGAATAGTGAACAATATTAATTTATGAACTATAGTGATATAGCTTTTATTTATGAATCATTTTTCTACTATTCGGCCAATTCTACTGCCAGGGTCCATCTTAGCTAGCTTTCAATGCACTGGGAAAACCTTTTATATGACTAATAAAGATATTTGATATTAGTACCTGAACAAGTCAATGAAGGAACAAATATTGTAAAGCAAAAAGGTGAAATGTTTACCTTAAACAGAACAGATCTCTTAACATTGTGAAGGACACACTTGAATGCTGATACTGATTAATTGTGAAGTTAACTCCAGCAGGTGCCATAGAATGTTTAACTGGTGCCTGGCATTGTCATAGCAACCAAGGATACAAGCATGGAATGTATCTTTTAATTTTAATTATGAAGTGGAAGGCCAGTCTGGGGATAGAATCTGACTTGTATAGAGAGAGGTTACTCAGGCTTAGGAACTCTGGGAGTTGGATTACGTTTTCAAAAGAGAGTAGTGCACCTCAGTTAAAGGATGAATTGGGTCTAAGGCTGGATAATCCAACTGTTTGAACCCAGTGAGATACGAGATGAAGACTGTATGCCTTTGGCTCACTAGACTACAGAGGTAGTTGAAGCAAGTGGCGCTAGTAAAAATATCCCCTAACATAGTTAGGGAAATAAGCATTCATCTAGGCTTGATTGAGCCTCCCTTGGAAATCCCAGCTATACTGTTGATAAGATTGTTTTACTTTTCCTGCATTTAATGTTTTTTTAAATCCTGTTTCTTTGTTATCTTATGAGAATTATTTTTGAAAGCCTGGTTCATTTTTACTCTTTCCACAACTGTGTATATTTAGCTGAAAATTTTGCTAGACTTGTAATTTATCTTTATTTTTTCCTTCAGCTTGTGATTGCTGTTTTCAATTGCTAAGAATGTAATTATGATGGGTGTGGGAATCTAAATCTAATCTGACCACCTTCAAAACAAACTAATAAATATCTTAGATGGAGCTCCATGAGATGTATAGCCTTACGAATGCAGGAAAAGGAAGGATGAATGTCAGGAACTCTAAATAATAATAATAATAATAAAAAAATCTATCCAGTTACCTTATTTTCATCAAGTGGGTCTGTACTACAGACTATGACATCCCCTTATTTTGTTTGTTTGTTTGTTTTTGCTTGAAATAGCAGAACAGGCCATATCTTTATTACAGTAAAATGAAAAAAATAAATTAAACCTTAGGGGAAAAGTCAAAGCAATTTTGAAGGAGAGAAGCACTGATCTTGCCTATACTGACTGATTCCCTTTTTTTTATATATATATATTCTGTATTGTTGTACCTGTTGGGAAGGTTTGCCTGGTCTCACTGGTGGTATAAAGATTTTATGAGCACCTAGATTCATAAGAAGGCCTCACATGCTAGCTCTAGGTACCAGTATCATCAGCCAACCTCCCATTCTGTCCTAGCAAGATAAGGTCCCAGAAGTCACTGGGTTTATTCAGCCTTCAGTGGGACTACAAAATGGCTGCTAACCGTTAATGTGGTTCACTCTTCCTGTCCATGAAAGTTTACTCTGACTTAGGGATAGAGGAGCACTCATTGTATAAATACTGAGCACTGTTTGAACTCCTGTGAGGTGTTCCTGAAGTGGACTGCTTGCTCTAGTCTGACCAGCATGCTCCTGTTTGTGAGACACTTCTATTTGAGTTGCATAGTTGACCCCCAGGTGTGATGCGGTTACATTGGTTGGTATCCCTGGCAATTCAGCACACCCTGAGCTTCCTAATGCACCTGGGCTGCAGGACTAGCCCACACAAGTTGGGGGAAGGTTCCTTATTATGTCCCCCACCCCTGCACACCAAAGTAAGAACCAAGCAGGTCCTTAGTGGTAAATTAAGGGATTAAACCTTTGTATAACATGTTACCATCATTTTACCCAACAATACTGGCTAAATTGGTTTTGCATTTATACAGTAGGAAATAATATTTTTCAAGTTTAACAGGGTCTATATCAGTATGCCTGAGTGTACATATGTAATGTGTGAAAATATTCCCGTAGATGATGCATTACTTAGACACAGAGCACTGACACAAAGATACACTAAAAGTAATTAAGATTTACAAGTTTACTCAATCTTGATGACCTATTTTCATGTGCTATGATTTGTGTTTATCTATAGAAGTTAACAGGACAATCAGGTTTGCTGTAATCAGCTCATATTTCAGTGATTTAATATCTTGGCAGTTTTAAAATGGATCAAGTTAATATGCAACTTCTCAGCCTGTTGGGGAAATTTTGTTACCAAATATGGCTTAAATCTGTTAAGTCATTTGTCAGAGTGCTGCCAAAAATATGGATTCAAAAATATGGATAATAAAAAGTCAATTTTTCAAAAATAAAATTTGTAACCAGTTATTCCATAAAACAGACTACATCCATTTGGTATTTAATGATTTTTTTTAAACAGCTGAGAGATTTAACTGTGAAATGTGGGTTTTTTAAGCATACTCAACAATATTTTGATAACATTTCTTCTGATGAGAAAACTCCAGTTGCAATCAATAGGACAAAAGTTTAGGGACACTTTAATGGGAATTTGTGTAGCTATATGTTGTTGAATAGGCATGTCTTCACACACATATATACCATCTCATCTGCCCAGGTGATGCATGTGTGGAGCCTGATCTGATTACAGCCAATGGCAAAACTCCCATTTATTTCAATGGAAAAGGATCAGGCTCCAGGATGCATGGCAGGCTGATGTTCAAAATTAGCTGTGTTATTACAATTTTTTTGCAAACCATAAGATCAGTTATCTTGCTCCATTCTTTATGATTGTTCAGTGTAAACTCAAACAAAAACCACAGCAGGACAAATAGGGAGCATTACATCACACTGCAAGCAATAATGTTTTTTTTTTGGGGGGGGGAACTGTGTCAATAGAACAATGGACAGTCCTTCATCTAATATTTAAATTATCTGTACTATGACAATTTGGGAGAAAAAAAGGTCTAAATCAGCATAGCTCAAATAAGGTTAGTACAGTTATGCCAATTTATGCCAGCTGAGGAACTGGCCACAATTTTTTAGACACCTGCAGTTTGACCCAAAGCTGATTGAAGTCAATGAATAGACTCTCATTTAGGTCAGGGGGCTTTGGGTTAGATTGCTAGTCCTTGGATTGCTGTGCAGGCGACTTCCTGGGGTTTGTTTGTTTGTTTTTTTGGCTTTGTTTGTACCTCTAATACACTGCAGAAGTGAATTATTACAGAGTTGCAAGCATTGCTTTGGAAATGTGGTGTCACAGAAAGTTAGCTCGAGAATGAACTAAAATAGATGTACTCTATAGCCACAGGGACTGACTTGCATTTCAGGAAAACTCTATCAATGGGCATATTGCCTGAGTGAGGTGTTCAGGATCTGTTCCACAATCATTTAAAACAAAACAACAACAACATGTAATGTCCTATTAGTGCCTCCCTCACTAGTCAGTGTTGTGGTAACATGCAGACATGCATAGTACTTTGCTACGGTTTCCATCATAGAGTTTTTAAACAGTTGCATCAGATGTTGCTGCTGCAATCTGAGAAACCGTTCATGTGGGAAAAAAATACAGATCACAGAAATTGGATGGAAAATAAGAGAAACTGTACCTGAACTGACAATCTGTAACTGGAGAAAAACTAACAGAAATCAAATGGAAGAGATTAAAAGAAATTAGATCTTCCTGTGAAACAACTCCTCCCTAATGAGATAAAAAAGTAGTCTTTAAAACAGACCTTGTTTTAGACTTCAGCTTCTAGTATTGATCAATCTGCTTACATGTACTCTCTTCTTACATCTTATCATATCCTTGGTAAACAAATACCTAAGAAACCACTGCCTTGTACCTGTGCCAAGCTAAGTTTCTTGCTACAAAAAGAAGACTTTACAAATAAAAATCTGTCAATCAGTATTCTGCAACTCAGAACCCTCCACCCCATTTCATGAACCAACAGCTGAACAAGCACTCTGATCACTTAAATACCAATTAAGTCCCTGTGGGCCTGACTATGCCCAATTAGCAGATTAGAACATGCTGGGGAAGACTTAAGAACTAATAAGACCATCAATGCAGAGGGTAGATGGTACAGGAAGGAAGAGCTGGGGAGAGAAGACAACTAGTGCAGCTATAACCATAAAAAGCTATAACCAGGTAGCGAGATCTCTTCTTCTTAGCAGAGGGCTGAAGAGAAACTGATGCTGTAAATGTTGTAGTCAGGGCCGGCTCTAACTTTTTTGCCGCCCCAAGCAGCAAAAAAAAGCGCCGCCCTGCCATAACATCCCCCCCCCCCACCGAGTGCCGCGCCGCCGAATCCCCCCCGCCGAGCGCTGCCTAACAACCGTCACCCCCGCCACGCTATCGAACACCTCCCCCACCCCCCACCGCGCTGCTGAACCCCCCCCACGCAGAGTGCCGCCGAACAGCCCCCACCCCCCGCCGTGCTGCCAAACACCCCTCGCCCCCCCGCCGAGCACCGCACTGCCGAACACCCCTGTCCCCAGCGGAGCCCCCACCGAACAGCCCCTGCCGCACTGCCAAACATCCCCCGCCCCGCTGCCGAACACCCCCGCCCCCCATGCAGCACTGCACTCCTGAAGCCTCCACCCCCACCCCCCGGCGCGGCGCACCACCAAACACCCCCCGCTGAGCGCCGCGCTGCCGGAACCCTCCCCCCCACCGAGCGCCATGCCGCGTTGCCCCCCGCCACCCCAAGATTGGCCGCCCCTTACCAGGTGCCACCCCAAGCACGTGCTTGGTTGCCTGGTGCCTGGAGCCAGCCCTGGTTGTAGTGTATTGATCAGTCAAGTTTGTGGAAGAGCAATGTAAATAGACTATATAGTGGTGTGTAGCAACAGAAGATCTCTGAACAGTTTCTTTAGGCAGAGCACAAGGAGCAGGATTTTGCCCTGACAAAGCCCCTTTAAAATGAACAATTTTTTTTTTTAATCCATGAAAAGTGGGAGTTTGCTCCTGTGCTCAAGTCTCCACATTTGACTAGCTGGCATCTAACAAAAATCCTTGTTTATGAAACTTCTCTAAACCAAATTTTTGTTAACTTTTGAAGTTTGAACTTATCTAAGTATTTTCATGCTTGAGGAAATCTAATGATAAATAAACTATTCTAGAGAAGCCTAGTGAAAGATACCAAACACATTTAATTTTAGAAATAAAAGAAGTGAAGCCTGCCAGAATATACTGATGCACCACCAATAAGAGAGAACTTATGTTAGCTTATGTTAGCTTAAATCAGAGATACTGGATATGAGATGCATAAGACAGAAAAAGAATGGTAAACCCCGCCTCCCTCCCATTCACCATACCAGTATGAGATTGCTCAAGATAGGGTAAGTCTGCCTTGTGGCTTTTTTGAGAGAAAAGTTGGGTGAGGTAATATCTTTTATTGGACCAACTTCTGTTGGCAAGAGAGAGAAGCTTTCAAGCTACTCAGAGCTTTTCTTCCAGTCTGGGAAAGGTACTATGTTTTTTAGGCAGCTTTGGGGGCTGGCCTGAGGTTCCTCAATGTGCTCTGTGTTGTGTACCAGCTTGTAGTCACCTCAGACCAGACCCACTCAGACAAACTACCAGGAACTGTAAGGATATATAGAACAGGATTACAGTCCAGTGGTGTCCTCTCTGCTTGCCTCTACCCTCCCAGCAGGAAATTTTAACGCTGAAGCTGGGAGGGTAGAGGATATTTCCTGGCAGAAGCCAGGAAATTCTCCCCATATGCACCTAGTGTAGGTCTGGGATAAAACAGTGGGCCTAGGCCTACCCATAGCTAAAGGCCCTATCCCTAGTCAGGGGGAAGGGGCCAGTGAACCTGGGATACAAGATACTATGGGGACACAAATGGGAAAAAAAAACAGGGACATAAATGTAGGTCATAGAGTAAACATCAGGTGACTGGAGGGGGACTTCAAGCACAGAGTCCCCAGCAATGCACACTGCACCTCAAAGGCATCTAAGAAATCAGTGGACACTACCCAGAGGAACTCTGCCTGGAGACAAGATCTGAGAAGGGAACAGAAATAGGCCATACAGTTGTAGAGAACCCCCCCGCCACACACACACACACACCCTGTTCATCTTCCTCCTCCTGGTATGGTGGATGGCCATGTTAGCCAGCACCAGGAGGAGGTTGACAAGGAGGTCTCGTGACTTTGGGGCCACAGATGAGGTGTGCATGAATCAGCAGGTGCAGAGAAAAGTGAAGACAGAATCTTACTGAGAGGTTCTGGAGGTGCTGGAAGAGAGGCTGCAACTTGACACACCCTACGTAGATGTGCACCAGGGTCTCCCTCTTGCCTCAGAAGGGACAGGTGTTGGGAGAGTTTGTGAACTGTGCCAGGTACATGCCCATGCTCAGGGCTCCATGAAGGAGCATTTAGCTTATATCCCAGGCGGGCCATGACACCAGATTGGAGTACAGACTGGCCTACTGGAGTTCCTTGCCCTCTTTGAGTGTCAGCATGTCCTGCCACTTGGTGGCAGGAGGGGACATGAGTGAGAGGAACTGAGTGGTGTGAGGCACAAGTGCATACAGGTGTTTTCTGGGTATGGTTTGGAGGTTGACTGGCTGGATATTGTGCAGCTGCTTTAGCTTGCATGTCAGAGGCGGGCAGGGGTGAAATGTGCCAGGGAGCACCTTCCTGCAGGACTTGCTCAAGGAAAGCTTCTCCCAACATGCAACAGCTTGTAGTTTCCACTGCTGCTGACGCATACTGGACCTTGGGTTACAGAATGAAAATTTGGGAAGAGCTTCTTTGAGAATTTTCTCATGGAACCTTCTGTCTAGATACTTTCTTTGTCACAACATACTGCAAAAGAATAATTGTCTGGTGTTAGTCAGTATTTCCAAATATCAGTTCCCACTCATGGAAAACAGAATGTACCACAGCACTGGATGTGGGAGGGGAAGATGATTTACCAATGGAAAGCTTGATGAAAAATATTAAAATAGCCTAGATTTGATAAACAAATTACTGATAAACTAAATATGTTGAGATGCTTCTTCAGTATTTTAGTACCCATGGCAGCTCTTTCTTGCATTTAAAAATATTTTCAAATTTGTGGTGTAGCATAACATTCAACTAGGCAAAATCACTGAAAGCCAGACTATGTCAACAAAACTTCTCTTTTATGTTGTCATGCTTTCTTGTGTGGGAGAAGAGAACTAGAAAGGGAAGATAAGATACAAAATAATTCAGCCCCTCAATTAAAGAAAGACATTCCTCAGTGAACTGAATAGGATACTGAATCAATTCAACCAAGGAGGAATGCTTTTGAACTTGGCTTTTAGCGTATTTGTGCCTTTTCTGTAACTTCCTCTCATAGGCTGGCTTGCCCTTTGAGGCAAGCTGGGATCAGCATTGACCATGACTTAGGAGCTATCCCTCAACCTCACTAACCTGGCAACACGAAGACTAATTAGTGATCCCAGCTAGCTGTAGTGGGGCTTTAATTAGAAAGACTGGCCCCCGTTGTGATGGTGAAGCAGGGAAAGCACTACTTATGTAGTAGTAGGATTTTATGTTTAAATAGAACTGGGAACTCAGAGGGAGGAAACTTAGTGAAAAATAGCATAGTACTTCTAAAAATAGAAGTAAAGGGAAAATAAAATAAAGCCTGCCAGAATGTACTGAGATGGCTTCTTCATCCATCCTTAGGTCACAAGGGTTAGCTTAAATCAGAGATACTAACATAAGAGAAGAACTAAACAGAAAGGGGAGTTCTCTGAAGAGCCTAGGAAAGTCAGGCTGAGTCACTCAGAGAGAGCAGGATAGGGACCTGTGTGGGGAGCTCTGAGTTACGGCCTACAAAAAGCAGGGAGGTACTTAGAGGTAAACTGTTTGAGTTCCTGGTGAAAGGGTTGAATTCTGTGGGAGAAGAAGTGGTTCAAGAGAATCTCTGCAGGGCCAAGAAACAGGATTTGAGTTGAAGCAGAGAAAGGCAGAACTATTATAAGTTGGGCCTTTAGTTATCCTTGTAGGGGAAGGGAAACTATTATGTGACTTGGCTGAGCCACAGAAGACCTAGTGAGGAAGTTGAAAGAAGGTGCTGGCTGGGACAGCTGACCCTGGGGCCATCTAAGTGATCACAGTGGTAGGGGTGTGCAAGAGGCAAAGTCCCCTGTAACTCTGGATTCAGGCATGAGGAGGGTTCCCATGAGGTAAGGACACACTTACATTCCCTTAAAGTTGGCCTTCCAGATGTCCATTTCATCTTTTCTTTTGATTCATTATTTTACTAAATATTCTAGCACTTTTAGACCTCAAGTAGGTGAAGGCTCTGTTGTGTTAATATTCGGGGGGGGGGGGAGGGGAGGGAATGATCCTTATCTGTACTTCAAACAAGGAATAAAAATATGGGTGTTCAATAAAAATCCCGCACAAAGGACTAAACTCTGAGTGGCTTTGAGACAGTGATTAAAGCAATCCAATTGGACAAATTCCACCAGAAATATTGCAACCACAAAAAGTAGTAGATATGCAGTTCTGCTTGTCTGTAGCTCTGACTCATAAGGATAACCATGAGAATTGGGACATGTTGCATATCAGGTACCTGCTGCACATAGTAACTTCCTCTTGTCTCTTATACCCCATCCTAAACTTACCATGACATCTTTGCTAATTCTAAACTGAAATATGTTTTATGCACAATAGGTGTGGCTCACTGAATAGAAAGACTCCAATTGATTTTGATGGGCATTGGATCAGTGAAACAATTCATGATTATGCAGCATTGTACATCCATCTAGCCTTCCATGGTAGGCCTGGCCTGCAGTTGATAGTGAGGGGATGAGTGAGGAAATGCTGTTCTATTCATCCCGTAAAGCTTGTCCAGGCGTTTCAAAAAGCCTCTTAAGGTATATATGCACTACAATTAAAAACCCTCAGCTGACTCAGGCTCATGGGACTCGAGTTAAAGGGCTGTTTGATTGTGCTGTAGACATTTGGGCTCAGGTTGGAGCCCGGGCTCTAGGACCCTGCAAGGTGGTAGGGTTCCAGAGCTCAGACTGCAGCCCAAGCCCAAATGTCAACACCACAATTAAACAGCCCTTAGCCTGAGCCCTGGAAGCCAGAGTCAGCTGACATGGGCCAGTTTGCTGCTTTCACTAGAGTTACCAAACAATTCTGCTTAAACACAGCACTGGCCTGGTTTCAATTAAAAAAAAATAAAACAAGATTATTAACAAAAGAAGATAGAATTGTAAGTGAATTCAAGTATAAGAGAGAAAGTTAGAAATGGTTCCTAGCAAATAAGAGAAAACACACATCTAAATGTCTAAAACTTAAATCTAGCAAGTTTTGGTTTACTGCTTTGTTTAAAATGGCCTTTCTCACCCACAGTCTTCCAGCAATATAGTGATTGACCCTTTCCTTGGTAAGGATCACCCCCAGCAGTGCTGGTGCCTTTCTCTCCTTAGGTGAAAGAGAGAGAACTTGGGGTTCTCTACCTCTCCTTTTATAGTCCAGGGAACCTGTGCCGTAGATTCTTCTGAGTTTATTCAGGCAGAAAACCACATAGGGTCTGATAGTAAAGGAGGCTCCAGGCTCTCTCTCCTCACCTGTGTTTGCTGAAATGCAAATTTGCTTTGTCTTCTGAAATTTCCTCCCCCTACTGTCTGGAGGACCCTGTTTACTACTTATATGTAAATTGAGGTAAAACACACATTTCTTTTTTTAGGATAGACCTGTTTGACAACTTTGCCTAGGTAAGGCTGTATGGTTTTGAATATGTGCTAATACCATTGTACAGGGATATTGAATAACTTTACATATAATGTTGCTACATGCATTTCTGCATGATATTATTGACCAGCGAGTTATTAGTTTTCAAATGATACCACACAAGGCATATTCTGTACAAAGGTTATTACAATGATGTGTAAGGTGTCAATACCAGGGTGCATTCAGTCACAGTGGTAGTTTTATTTTATAAGACCTTGTTAAAGCTCATCTGGAATACTGCACACAGCACCAGTCACTGTACCAGAGCAAGGAGGGTTAATATTTTGGATAGGAGCACAGAGCAAGAAAGAGTTTAAAAATCTGTTTTATAAGGAAAAGTTAAGGGAGCTGAGATCTCCCTTGATGGTGGGCAGGGGAAGTACTCTTTGAAGTGACATAGTAGAGTCTTTTAAAGTTGTTAAACTGGTTTGAAGATAATGAAAGGGACACTTTTTACACTAGCACATATTGAGATAAAAAAAATTCGTGACCATAATTTAGAAAGTCCCAATCTTGAAGTCCTGATTCAGTTTTAGTTAGTGCTTACTCCCTGATTTTGGAATTTTGCCAGAATAAGGGTACTCTATTGGCTACCTTTAAGCAAAAATCCCCTTTGAAATGAATGACATCTGCCAAAAAAAATCTGTGTAAAGATTTCAGAATTTGACCCAATACTAAGAATGAATAAGGGAACTCTAGAAATGTTCTTTATTCGAAAAGTGAGAAACAGATTAAGTTAACATGGGAATGCAATTGAAGCACTGTTTGTATATGAATTCAAAGAACAATTAAACTTATTTTTGAAAAGGGACATTGTAGTGTATGACGAAAAAGAAGACTAGTTTGGACAAAAATATTTTTATAAGAACCTGTCTGAGTTGATCTGTGTTAGAGATTATGTGTACCATTGAAAGCTGTGGCAGGACAGGGAGGGCTAGAACTAGGAAGAAACTCAGCATAAAACAGAGATAGGGAAGGGATAATTTTATGGATAATACTGTTTTCCTTATTCTAATATAGGTCGTTGTTCAGTCTTAGAATAAAGTCTTCCTGTGATATTTTACCAGTGTTACATGATAGATGGCATTATCTTGTTTTTAAATTTTCTTATGTGCTTATCTTGACTATGTAAAACTGAATAAATGAAGCAGAATCATGTAAGTAAAATTATGCAGAATGCAATAAAATCTCATTTACCTTAAGAAACACACTTTTGTATTACTGATCAGTAAGACATCTAATTTTGCTATATCTATGTAGTTGTCTTTTCTAGCATGTTGCCAGTGAGCCTAATGTAATATGTATTCATGAAAAGTCAGACTTGGAGACTGAATATAATTTGAAAGTAAGAAACCTAAAAGTGTGAGAACTTCTTTTAATCTGAAAATGCCACAGACATAAGCTGGTGTTAAATATCTGAAAATATTAATATTAAAAATATTATTCTAACCTTGTGTCTTTTCCCCTTTTATGCCACAAACTTGTGTTACTCGTTGATGGTCCATGCTGTAGAATGCTTGTTAATTTTTGGCTTCAAATATTTACTTCAGACCAAAACATTATTATTATTTCCACACGTATACATACACAGAAATATTTATATTGACTGTTAAAGACTGTAGTTGCAGATTAACAGATTTTATATGAAATCAGAGGGAGTTTTGTTAGCTAAAACCCTGCAGCTACATGCTATACTATTTTCAAAGGGTATTATAAATGCCACTGAACATTTTCACAAATCCTTCCTGTTTTACTTAGGCTTGTGGCTTTGTATTCATCAAATATTTCTATCAGCTTATTGGATCTGTTTGAAATCAGGGCTAAGCAGCAAATTATAGGTCAGTGTTTAATAACTGAGTTTAGATAATACAAACCAAAAAAGTACCAGGCACGCAAGACATGAAATGTCAAAGGACTAATTTAAGATGCTTGTGCAAATTACCTTATGATCTTCTGTGATCATTAACAGATTTAGAAAGATTACATAAAATGGGATTTTCTTCTCTGTTGCTGGAATTCCAGTATATCTGCCCATTGTCCATTTGGGAAGTTTATTCAAAGCCTTTAAGATAAATTTTGCATACCTCTATGCCTGATACAGAATGAAAAGATTAAGTTTTCTAAAAGGAAAATAAAAACATGTTTCTCACACTGTTATAATGTTATGATACTAACATGCAGCATATATAATTATGATAGGCTCCGGAAAGTACTGACGCTAAACTTTGGGTGAGTAAGTGGAGTAGTAGGGCAAATAGGTACCTAACTCTATATTGCTTTCCCATTGAAGAGGCCTGGTCTTGTGGTTAAAATACAAGAGGTTCTAAGTTTTATTCCTGTGTGAAGGTAAGTCTGTGTACCTCAGTTTCCCATCTATAAAAGGCAAGTAATAATCTTTCCCTACCTCACAGCCAGGGTCAAATTCAGCCATATGAGGTGATATGGAATACACCTCCCCCTTGATGTAACGCTGTCCTCGGGAGCCAGAAAATCTTACTGCATTATAGGTGAAACCGCGTTATATCAAACTTGGTTTGATCCACCAGAGTGTGCAGCCTCCCCCCCCGAGCGCCGCTTTACTGCATTATATCCGAATTCATGGTATATCAGGGTAGAGGTGTATGAGCACCTCTCAAAGCTGCTGTGGGTTTTTTTTTTCCTTAAAAAAACTCAGTTTTCATTTATAAGGCTCTAGCTGTCATGGTTGTAAAGAAAATATCACAAATATGAAGTGATGCAGAGATGTCCACTTGAGTCTGCAGAAAGCTAGGAACAATAGGTCAGAGGGTTATGAGCTATCCCATTCACCCTGGGAAGGGGTTGACTCAGATGTCCAGTGATGGATAATTTAAATGTCAATATTGATAAATCATTCCTTATATAAGAAAGGAAAGGGAAGTTCACAGGTGTGCCCAACTTACTGTGAGTAACATTTCACTTCAAGGGGGTGAGGTTTGGAAGACATTTCTTCCCCCCCCCCCCAGTCTAGAGGATGCCATGCTCAGGATGGCTAGGAGTATGTCTACACTGCAATTGGGTAAGCACACACAGATATACCCAAGCTAGCATTGATTGAGCTAGCTCACTGAAAATAGTGTAGCTATAGCGGCACAGGCTAGCCACCCGAGTATGTAGCTAGGATCCTGGAAGGGATTGTATTTGGGCAGCTAGCCTGTGCTACTGCTAGAGCCATTGTGGCTACAATGCTATTTTTAGAGAGCTAGCTCAATCAAAATTGGCTTGGGTGTCCCTTTCCATTCTACAAACACACTTCCTGATTGCCGCATAGACATACACTAGCAGACCTCATGAAGGGGATCCAAATTCAAGGAGCCCAGTTAGCACACACATTTTAACTTCTGATCTACTGAGCATGGCATCTCATTGTGATTATTTACGTAAGTGGAGCTTGGAAGTATTCCATCACCCCTTTTGCCCCAATTTGACCCCTACTCACAATGCTTCTGTGAGGCTTGATTTGTAAAGCACTTAGGCCCTGATACAGCAAAGCAGTTATGCACATGCCTAGCTTTAAGCACCTGCAGCTTCAATGGGGCTACACAGATACTTAAAGTTAATCACCCATCTGAGCACTTTGATTAACTGGGGCTGTACTGATGGAAGGTGCTCTAAAAATGTAATGTATTATATATATTATTATAAACAAAGTATTATTTATTTTATTTGTATGACTTTTTGCATATATTTTAAACGAGTATTTCCTTTTTATATTCCTGACACTACTCTTCCTAGGAATATCTACTAAGAATATTATCAATCTTTATGTCAAGTTTTCATCAGATACATCTTGTGAGAATTGCTGTATGTTACAAGATTTATCACTACTACCACACACACACACACACACATAAAAAAAATGGATTACTTTTTTTTGAGCATTAGGAGAATAATTATAATTCTCTGATTAATCTGATGCATGTTTGATGGACTTTCCAAACAAATGTAAAGTCTCTTTTCAATAGAGAAGGCAAGGAATCCTTCACCTGACATGAATTCTCAGATAACAAGCTTAGATTTTTTGTTAATCATAGAGAAGCAAGGGTGTAATTTTTTTCTAAGTATTTATGCACATACCTTTAATTGCGTTGAGCCTTATAAGGTATTGCTCAGAGAGATCTCAGAAGAATTTCATCTGTTTAATGGTGGTAATTTAAAATAAAATCTGCATTTACTTATACCCATTTAACTCCACTGAACCCTCACTGAATCCTGCTTTTCTGTCTTCATTTCTTCATTGAAGTCAAAGTGGCAAGTAGTATAAATGAGGGCAAAATATGGCCTTTCTTGACTTATTGTAAACTACTGGAAGAACTGGAGATTCAGGCATGGTCTCCAGTCAATATCTCTTGTTAGATTTGTGTAGAGACAAAGTGACACTTGTGGAGAGAGTTTGAAAATATACCTCAAACTTGCCAAACTCCTTATTTAATTTCTATAAACAATAAAATAAATCAGATTTAAACTTGTTTGTGGTTTTGGCTGAAGTCTTCATCTTTTGTTTATCTTAAAACCTAAAAAGGAGGGGCATTTTATACAATGAAGCATTACATTCTTTATTAATTGAAATAAATAACAAAGAAACTGAGTCTTAAAAGGCATAATAGGATAGCAGGAGTGTCAAGTTAAAGCCAATTAAAATCTGGTGGATTTAGGTCGGTCTAATTATAAATTTCCAAATATTTTCTTCATTAATCTCTTTCAACAATTCAAAGTATTTATAGTTTTTAAAAGCAATGTTTGGTCTGTTTTACCTCTTCTTGATGATCACCAGTGGTCTGAATCTTTCATGCAATACATTGCTACCTTTTAAAATAATGAATGAGCTGCCTGAGGATACCAAATTTGTACATCTGTGATAGCAGCAAGCAGCTGTGGGAAGAAGACAACAAATGAGTGATAATGTCTAAAAGGGGAAGGCTGATCAAGAGTAGCGGGGGAAGGGGGGGGGAGGAAGTGACAGTGAAGAGTCACTGAGTCATATGACTGACCTCTTTTTATGTAGCTAACATGGTTCTTTATCCTCCTTGATCTGTCTCCAGTGTTTGACAGCCTTTTATACTTTTTCTTTTCTCTTGACTCCTCTTGCTCTGCATTTTCATGTTTCTCCTCCTGCCTTGCTGATATCTCCTCCAATATCTGTTTTAAATGGGCCTCATTTTCCTCTCTTCATATATGTGTAAGGCCTTGTCTACATGAAAAAAAAAAAAGCTTTATACCAGTTTAAGCTAAGGTGTGAATTTAAACCAATATCATTTATATTGGTATAATTCCCCTTTTTGGTTTGTTAGGATGCTGTGGAAGGGGTATAAACTGAGCCAAAAATAGCTACTGCTGTTCTGGAATAAAAGTGTCTACCTGGGGAATTATACAGGTATCACTATATCAGTTTATCAATATAATTATACCGGTATAACTGGTAAAATATTTCCAGGTAGATAAGCCCTTCATTTCCCTGAGAATTCTCTTCCTGATTCCCCCCAGCCCTCTCTTGTTAATCTTAGAGGAGATTAAGAAAAAGGGAAGAGAAGAAGGAATGTTTGTAGAATTTTGTTATAAAGAAGTTGGCAACATCCTGGACAAAGAGGAATGCCATGGAGGAGAAGGGGGCTAGGAAGATGGCTGATCAGGGTGTTTAAGGTAGAGAAAGGTCAGGGGCATTGGATCTGAGGAAAGTTTTTTAGTTACAGCTTTTATGTTGATGATTCCAGAATCTACCTGTCTTCCCCTGACATCCATTTGTTCATCCAGTCTTGCATCACTAATGCTTTTCTGATATTTCTTCTCAATTGTCTAGCCGCCATCTCAAATTTAACTACTCCAAAATTTAATTTCTGCTAATCTGACTTAATATGTCTTTTTTCTTTTTCCCACTTCTCTATCTCTTTTTGGCAATTCTACTACCTTCCTGTCCTTCTGACCCATATGCTCCCAGACATGTACAGTGAACTTCTGGGCTTATTGAAGTGAATGGCAAAACTGTTGTTGACTTCAATAAAACCAGGATTTCACCTATAATTTTGACCCTTCTCTCCATTTATCCTGATCGTGTCTTATAGCATGTTCTGGTTTAAATATCTCAAAAATTTACCCTTTTTTATTGTCTTCACTGCTAAAATCCTCCCCCTGCCACATCTCCTGACTCTCTCGCGTCTTGTCTCCCTGCCTTTCAATTATCCCCATTTTAATATGAATAAATAATTTTCTTTTCCCATCTCTCACCCTTCTTCTGGAAATCTTTTTGGCCCTTCTCTCGCATTCTTAGTAGCCCATAGACCCAGTGGTGGATTAATGATTTTGCCGCCCCTAAGCCCTGAAATAATTGCCGCCGCCAGCCCCATATGAACTTATTAAACATCAATATTTTCAATATCAACACCAATATTTTCACTTTTTACTTCACTACTACTTTCAACTATTTTTTCTGTGTCACTGTCAGCACTAACTGATACAACAAAGGAATCTATTTTGCGCATTTTTGCTATCATTTCATTTTCCCTTTCTTTCCTTTGTATAGCATTTTTTTAAAACTGAGAACCACTTAATTTCTTCCTTCGGGTCATATTACTAACGTTTAGGATTCTCATGAGTATGTTTACTAAATGGAATTGCGCCGTCATTGGTGGTTTCAATACATGCTATGATTGGTATGATTACAAAAATGCTGCTATTATAAATTCGCCGCCCCTGCAAATTTGCTGGCCTAGGCCTAGGCCTTGTCAGCCTAGGCAATAATATGCCGCTTGTCTTGATCCTCATTAGTTGTCTTTATTTAAATTAGACTATACATTGTTCTATGTTGTCTAAATCTCTGTGTATATGGTGCTATCAAAATGGTTCATAATAATAATTGATGGAGAAATAATAAAGGAGACTATATAATTTATTGCAAACATCCCCATGTTAAATCTTACTGTAACATCTGGAGATATATAAACCATTATCATTTTAAGTATCCGATTATAATAGCTGGAGTAAAATGAAGAAATTTAGGAGACCATTTTTTGATGAACATGCAAACTTCTAGATGGCGTTTAAAATCACTGCTATCTTCTTCTAGGCTGTTTAGTAAATAACACTTGTAAAATTCTTCAGAACACACTGGGGATATAAATAAAGGAGACCTAGCAGAGTGAAATTCTAACCAGCTTTTATTTCATTCAGTGATTCTCTTGCTTCAGCATCAGACTTCACAGACCTTTAATTGTGACTATAGAGATGGAATAAAAAACCTCCAAAAAACACAGAACTCAGCTAAAATGAAAATCACTTAATACTAAGTGACAAATGCAGGACTGACAGGCTGTCCCATTTAATCCAGCAAGTAATATTTGTTAAAGTTGAAATACAGAGTGCTGCAACTGGTTGAATAAAATTTTAATGATGCCTTGAGCCAGTTAAGTGCTGGCATTAAGAGGAGTTTCATTAGGTGAAGTTATAGACAAATAACACTTGGAACTGTTCCTTCTCATCACAAATTAAATACAGTTGTTGTAAAGTCACTACTCAAGCATTATTTAAAAGGTTTAAGTAGATTTCCCAGGATGGCTCATTTCCATCCAAATAAAATCCAGCAATGGATAACTCCACCCTATTTGTAATGCCTGGTGGGACACTTAAAGCTTCTGTTGTTTATGAAGTAGTCCAGTGTAAGTAATTTGCCGGGTAAGAGATCTATAGCTTGTAGGTCAAAGGTCTTGATAGCCTGTGACCCAGAAACAAGAAATGTTCAGTCTTTTTGTGTACATAAAGTTTGGCCACTTCAAATCCTTTTGAATAATTATTTGAGTGCCTGTGCCATGCCTCGGCAGCTTTGTGTGAATCTTCTCTAGCTCAATAATTGTTTTAAAAATTCTTTTTAAAAATAGCCCCTATCAGAGATAGTTAGGCTGTCCAGAGTTCCTTATGTGGATCATAAATATCACATTCACCTTACCAATCAAGCACTAAGAGGTGAAAAATATACTTAATTAATTATTCAATGGGTTAGGTTATCATGTAAACAGTACTCAAATCCATGCTGACTTCAGCAGCAGTATTTATCTTGAAAATTTTAATATCCTAAAAAGCATGATGGTTATAATGAGATTCACAGACTATTTCTTGATTTCAGAAGATCTCTTCCTACCTTATGCAGTAGAAATATTTATATATATTACTAGAGAACAGAAAACTCGTTTGGTTAATTGTTACCTCTTGCAGGAAAGGACTTTGCCAACTCTGCCGTTTATCACTTCACTGCAGCTGCTTGGACAGGCAGCAAAGGATACCAGTACAAAAACATGCCAGTATTTTGAGCACACGCCTCAACATTGTGTCCTGTATGGTGCTGAGCAACTTCTGAGCACCATTTTAATTCCAACTGGCTGTAATTAAAGCTTGCTCAACATCTTGCAGCACCTTGCAGGACTGGGCCCTTTGTTGTTTAGGTGGAGTCTTTGCCTTGCTTCAGATGTCATTCTACATATCTCTATTGGTCAGATCCTATGACTAGTTTAAGCATCTTATGTCTGTGGCATTTTCAGATTAAAAGTACACCCAAAATAATATTGTCTTGTGCTGTAGATAAATCTATACAATGTAAGCTCATAAATTTGCCCCCTCCCTCAATCTGGAGGAAGATATGCACAACTTCTTGCCCACCCAGTTAAAAATTGCACAAACTGGGTTTAATAATAAACAAAAACAAGTTTATTAACTATAAAAGGCAATTTTTAAGTGATTATAAGGGATAGCAAACAGAACAAAGCAGATTACCAAGCAAATAAAACAAAACATGCATACTAAGCTAAAGATCTTCAAGAGACTGATTTCAAGAAATAATTTCTCATCCCAAATGTTGTTTTAGGCAAGTTGCAGAGTTTCTGTAGCTTACAGTTCCAGTTATTTCTCTTTACAGATTAGACTCCTGTCTTAGTCTGGACTCAGCCCTTGCCTTTCCCTCAGCTCAATTCCTTTGTCTCCTCAGGTACTTTCAACAGTCTTTCTTCTTGGGCAGGAAGGCAATGGAGAAGAGTCCCAGTTGCCTTACTCCCCAGCCTTAAATAAGATTTACATAAGGGGGGAATCTTTTGTTTCCCAGTCTTGACCTCCCCCTCCTTTTAGTGGAAAATTACTAGAAGTCCAAGATGGTGTTTAGTACCAGGTGACAGGACCCCCTGACCTTGTAGTATCGCAGCTACATCCCAAGATGCCTCTCCGGATGGAGAGAGATTCATACCTTCAAAGTCTTATTGTTTCTTCCTAATGGCCCATTAAGGCTAATGGCCTGTTGTCTGGTGGGTGTCTCCCAAATACTTACACAGTTGTAATTGTTACATAGTCAATATGCCTAACTTTAGATACAGAAATGATACATGCGTACAATTTGAATAATCACATTCAGTAAATTATAACCTTTCCAATGATACCTTACAAGACCCATCTTGCATAAAATATATCTGTTATGCCATATCCATGTCATAAGCATATTTCCATAAAGAATATGGGTTGTAACATCACAGCAGGTAGGGAAAGAAAGTGGCCCTGTGACATCACAGCACTCACAAAAGTCATTCTATGTTGTCTTTGATGGAGATATTGTAGGTAACATCACATCTGTGTTACTCTATGGAAACCACATACAAATCCACTCAGGTGCTTTAAAATTATTTAGATTATTTCTTTTAAAGTTTACTAAAGGTGTCTTGTAGGCTAACTCTGCCTGTAATGTAGGATCTTTCTCTTCTCCACCTGTTACCTTGTCCCTCATTTGACTGCTGTGAGAGGGGAACAAGAGAAAGAAGCGTCAAGGCACAAGAAGAAAAAGTTGTGTGGATTTTATTGTTTTGCTCTAGCTACTAAAACCATTGTTTTCTACCGTTTAGTTTTTATCCTCAGTGTAAAACAAAATAGGATCTTAGTGACTATAAGGATCTCAATAGGATCTCAGTCTTCCTTTTAAGAGAGCAAGTAATTTTGAATGTAATGAATAATTTACATCTAGACATAATGTCTTAATCCTTAGCTGACACTCCAGTTACCCCCATAATCTTTTACAATAAGATTATTTTTGTTATGGATTTCATTTAACCTCAGTATCTTTATTATTTGTTGTTAGGGTTATCAAGTGATTAAAAAATTAATCATGATTAATCGCGCTGTTAAATAATAATAGAATACCATTTATTTAATTTATTTTCAAATACACCTCTACCCTGATATAACGCGACCCAATATAACACGAATTTGAATATAATGCGGTAAAGCAGTGCTCCGGGAGGTCAGGGCTGCTCACTCCGGAGGATCAAAGCAAGTTCGATATAAGTTCACATATACGGTGGTAAGATTTTTTTGGCTCCCGAGGACAGCATTATATCGGGATAGAGGTGTATAGTGATTTCAATTACAACACAGTATACAAAGTGTACAGTGCTCACTTTATATTTATTTTTATTACAAATATTTGCACTGTAAAAAACAAAAGAAATAGTATTTTTCAATTCACCTAATAGAAGTACTGTAGTGCTATCTCTTTATCATGAAAGTTGAACTTACAAATGTAGAATTATGTACAAAAAAAACTGTGTTGAAAAGTAAAACAATGTAAAACTTTAGAGCCTACAAGTCCAATCAGTCCTACTTCTTGTTCAGCCAATTGCTCAGACAAATAAGTTTGTTTACATTTGCAGAAGAATGCTGCCTGCTTCTTGTTTACATTGTAACTTGAAAGTGAGAACAGGCATTTGCTTGGCACTGTTGTAGCTGGTGTTGTGAGTTATTTACATGCCAGATGTGCTAAAGATTCATATGTCCCTTCATGCTTCAACCATCATTCTAAAGGACATTTGTCCATGCTGATGACGGGTTCTGCTTGATAACGACCCAAAGCAGTGTGGACCGACACATGCTCATTTTCATCTGAGTCAGATGCCACCATCAGAAGGTTGATTTTCTTTTTTGGTGGTTTGGATTCTGTAGTTTCCGCATCAGAGTGTTGCTCTTTTAAGACTTCTGAAAGCATGCTCCACACCTCATCCCTCTCAGATTTTGGAAGGCACTTCAGATTCTTAAACCTTGGGTTGAGTGCTGTAGCTATCTTTAGAAATCTCACATCGGTATCTTCTTTGCATTTTGTCAAATTTGCAGTGAAAGTGTTCTTAAAATGAACATGTGCTGGGTCATCATCTGAGACTGCTATAACGTGAAATATATGGCAGAATGCAGGTAAAACAAAGCAGGAGACATACAATTCTCCCCCAAGGAGTTCAGACACAAATTTAATTAACGCTCTTTTTTTAATAAGTGTCATCAGCATGGAAGCATGTCCTCTGGAACAATGGCCGAAGCACGAAGAGGCATACGAATCTTTAGCGCATCTGGCACATAAATATCTTGCGACGCCAGCTACAACAGTGCCAGGTGAACACCTGTGCTCACTTTCAGGTGACATTGTAATTAAGAAGTGGGCAGCATTATCTCCGATAAATGTAAATGAACTTGTTTCTCTTAGCGATTGGCTGAACAAGAAGTAGGACTGAGTGGACTTATAGGTGCTAACATTTTACATTGTTTTGTTTTTGAGTGCAGTTATGTAATTAAAAAAACTACATTTGTAAGTTGAACTTTCACAATAGAGATTGCACTACAGTACTCGTATGAGGTGATTTGAAAAATATTATTTCTTTTATCATTTTTACAATGCAAATATTTGTAATATTTGTAATAAAAAATAACAAAGTGAGCACTGTACACTTTGTATTCTGTGTTGTAATTGAAATTGATATATTTGAAAATGTAGAAAAACATCCAAAAATATTTAATAAATTTCAATTGGTATTCTATTGTTTAACAGTGTGATTAATTGGGATTAAGTTTTTTTGAGTTAATTGCGTGAGTTAACTGCAATTAATCGACAGACCTAGTTATGATATAAGGTCCCAATCCTACAAAGATGTGCATGGGCTTAGGCTCTCTGAATTCAGTGGGACTACTCAGAATGCATACATTCTTGCACAACCAGGGCTTAAAGTTGTGTATAGTGCTAGAGGCATGCATAGTGCTTTAAGAAAACAAGATGACACTGGTCCTTCCCCAAAGATTTTAGTATCTAAACTAGACAAAGAAAAGGATAACAACTAACAAAAGTAGTTGGAGGGAATGGTCAGGCAAGGATTACAAGTAGTATATTTTGTGACTTTTGTTGTGTACACAGCTTGTAAATTCATACTCATTGTTATTTTTAAAAAATGGCTACAATGGTATCAGTTTCATATCCTTAATTTAAAAAACTAGTATGTATTCTATGTGGGGCTGTGTAGCAGGGCAGTCACCCCACTCTGGCTCAGCAAGGGTTAAAAGCCAGCTCTTGAGAGGGCTGGGGCAGAACCAACAAGAAAAGGCTGGGAGGCAGCCATTCAGGGCCAGGTCGGGCCCTATAAAAGAGCTGCCAGGCCAGGAGGCAGGCAGCCTCTCTCTAGATTTGGAGAGAGAAGGAGCTAGCTCCTGGGAGCACAGGGTACCTTGAGCAGAGCAGAGCAGTGCTGGGGAAGGGCAAGAGCAAGAGGAGCTGGGGAGCTCCAGCCTGGCAACTCCCCAGCCTGAGGCCTTGTTAAAGACCAGGGGAGGTACTGAGGCTGCAGGGAAAGGCAGCAGGTCCAACCCCCTTGCCAATGATGAGTGGCCATTACAGACTGCAGTTTGCCCCAGTGAGAGGGATGCTAGATGATGACTGGCAGTAGCCACTGAGGCAAGGTGGGCATAGGGGGAGGAGGTTCCCCTGGAAGAGGAGACCCAGAGTGTGTAGGTACTGCTGCATGGCAGAACCCCAAGGTAAGGGGCATCGGGGTCCAGGAGGGACATGGGGGCCAAGGTAGGAGAGACACTGGCCAGTAGGAAATGGTCTGAGACTGGAAAGAGCTAATTCCTGGACTGACCAGCAGGAGGCGCCGCACCGGTGAGTCCACGGTCTGCTACAGGCTGGTAGTACTGCCTGACACTTCCTATTATGAGATCCCACTTTCAGTTGCTCATAGCTCTGCCAGACTTTAACCATTGGGATTGAAATTTTCCATAGCGGCAGTGTGCCGCAGGCAGATTGATTTTTTTTTTTCCCCCTTTTCAGGGGGGATTTCAGCCAAAATGGTTCGGTCATTTCTGAGAACAAGACCCAGTAACCCCCCTTAGTGCCAACTGGCAGGGGGCATGAGGAGGTCTTAGGGGATTACAGGGATCCCCTGAGTCTGATGTCTGCATAATAGTGCATAGGGTGGTATGGGAGGTCTCTACCAAAAGCCAGTAACACACTGGTCATCATAGTAATTGTGAAATATATGTACAGGTAATATTTAAGGAGTTATTTATCTATATTGGAAATTATGTTCTTAAAGCCTTGACATTAAAAGTAGGTCACCAGGAAGTGACAGGCTTTGGACAGATTCTGTTCAGACTGGGGTTAGAAGATGCTTATCTGTATCTGGTCAGGTGTGTATTATGCATTGTATGTATCACAATCAAAGCCTGTCAGCATGAGAAACCAGATGCTGATTAAAATATTGCAAGATCCATAAGAGAGGAAGGCCATGGGGTAGGGGAAGGAAAGCTGGGGTTGGCCTGTTTAGGAACAAGAACCGAGGACTGTCCTGATATATCTAAGAGTACCAAGATAATCCTTCACCAGTTCAATATGTCAAGAAGTGGAGAATTATAGGGACAGCTCTTATTATCTATTTAATTAGCTACCATTTGTAATGGTTATTTCAGAAGGCATGGTAGGCCCTGACCCTGCATTGTAGCCTAAAATCTTGATCCCTGAAGTTGTGCAAAGACTCATGGGTGTCAAACCAGCAGCATTTAAAATGTGCTTTGACCACTTGTATGATGAACTGCTCAAAAAAAGAGAAGAGGCAACAGAGCCAGAGTGGGAAGCCACAACTGATATCTCAATAACTAATTCAGCCAAAGGTCTTATCTAACACATGCAGACTGTCTAGCATAAACACAGCCTTCAAGTAAATTCAATTTACTGAAATGATTCAGCAGTGCATGCTGCTAATAAGACAAAGCTTGTAAGTATGATTGTGTTCAAATCTATTAAAGCAGTGTTAAAACCACTATTGCGGTTTGCTGTCTCCAGTCTCCTTTTCTTTGCATTCGAAAGCATACTGCTGTGCACAGTAAGCGTGGTGGTGAGGGAAGAGGAGGATGTAAGGCTTGTGGTGGGATGTTAACCCCCACGCTAGCCTGGAAAGAGTTAACGTGGCTCAGAAGGGGTTAAATAACCAGATAAGCCACACCTGAAGGACAGTTAGGCTTGATAGGTAAGCATTGATGGAGAATGGAGTCCAGCTGGGCTGGAGCAGGAAGGGCTGGTATATGAGCAGGAAGTGAGGGCAGAAGGGGGCTGCAGCATGGAAGCCTGCAGTCATTCTCTAGGCTTAGAGAGGGAGAGGGGAAAACTGCAGGGGCAAGTAGTAGTCCTGCGATTCTAGCCCTGAAGAAAGAGCTTACCCAGAGGTGTGGTAGAGCAGAAGTCTGATAAAGGTGGAGTAGGAAAAGGCTCTGTGAAATGGCAGCAAAGTTTGGGACACTGCAGATTGTTGCTGATTCGAGGGTCCCTGAGCTGGAACCCAGGGTAGTGGGTGAACTGGAGGACTGTTAGGAACAATACCTGGTCAGACAGTCCAGTATGACTTTGATAGCCTGGAAGGCAGGGCCGGCACTTCCACTAGGCAACCCTAGGCGGTCGCCTAGGGCGTCAGGATTTGGGGGGTGGCATTTTGCTGCCCTCGGCGGAAATTCGGCGGCAGGGGGTCCTTCTGCTCTGGGTCTTTGGCAGAAATTCGGCGGTGGGTCCTTCACTCGCTCCGGGACCCGCCGCCGAAGTGCCCTGAAGACGCAGAGTGGAAGGACCCCTGCCGCCGAATGCTCAGAGGAGGAGCGCTGCCGCTTAAGGTGGCAAAAACCCTGGCGCCGCTCCTGCTGGAAGGAGACAACTATAGTGAACTGGCCCTAGAGGAAGAGGAGGCACTGCAACTCTCTGGAGAGTGAGAGGGGCTGCAGCATGAACAAGACAGAAGGGGGCGTCAGACCAGATGGTGCTATTCCCCAGATGCAGCCCCAAGGAGGTACCCCAGCACTGAGTAGAGAACACTGTGACAGCCCTCCAGTCCCTTATGAGAATATTCTTTATTTCAGAAGCCATGAATAAAGCAATATTACAAACACACATTTGTACTGTGCAAACATTCCACTTGTTCTGGAACCTTAAAATGACTTGTGTATCCAGGTTAAAAGATTAATAAATTTTAAGGCCAGCAGGGACCATTAGATCATCTAGATTGATCTCCCATGTAACACAGACCATAGAATTTCATCCAGATATTGAGCCCAATGAATAGTGTTTTGACTAAAACTATCTTCCAAAAAGACATCAGGAGATGGAGAATCCATCACATCTCTTTATAGTTTGTTCCTATGGTTAATTACCCTCACTTTTTTTTTTTTTTTTAAACAAAGTGACTTGTTTCTAATTTGAATTTGTCTGTCTTCAGCTTCCAGACATTGGTTCATGTTGTGAACTTTTTCTGGGTTGACTATAGATTAAATTCTCCACCTGAGTAACTAAAGTATTTCTTTTGGTTTTCAAATTCATTGTGGAGCTCTCTCCAACTAGTGATATAAATGCCTGGAGTAACATTTACAACAGACATGCAGCAAAACTGAAGTCCCGATCCTGCATCAGGCTCTGCTAGTGCAGCCTTCCTGTTTCATGTTAAGAACCTCTGAAGTCAATATACCAGCCATACTTAAGATGAGCTTTGAGTGTTCACTGTATATTGGACAGCTCAAAATGAAAGGAGGAAATGTTGCCAGAACTGGGAGTGGCAACTGTCATCTCAATAACAAATGCAACTGAATGTCTTATCTGACACATGCAAGCCTTCACTTATGAACTTAATCTTCCAGATAAGATCACCAGTTGAATAAGTTATTTAGATGTCAGTTATGGTTGCCTCCTCTGGCAACACTTCCTCGTACATGCTGAAGGTCACATCATCTCTTTTTACCCTAGCATCTCTAGCAGGTGAAGGCATGTCACTGTAACACATCACAAAGCAGAATGCTTTCAGTCCAGTCAGGAAGTGTAGGAAAAAAAGAAACTGTAAGCCACATTGGCTCTAACAGCACTAGTAGTGTTAGTTCTCTAAAGGCTTTTGAACGCAAAAAACGGTTACCTACCTTCTGTAACTGTTGTTCTTCGAGATGTGTTGTTCACGTCCATTACACATTAGGTGTGCGCGCGTTGCGTGCATGGACGTTGGAAACTTTTTCCCTCAGCGGCTCTTGTCAGGCCGGCAGGGTCCCCCCTCCCGCCAGAGCGGCGCCCTGCTCTAGCGTATATATATCCCTGCGGGCCCGACCCTCCCTCGGTTCCTTCTTGCCGGTGACTCCAACAGAGGGAAGGAGGGTGGGAAGTGTAATGGACGTGAACAACACATCTTGAAGAACAACAGTTACAGAAGGTAGGTAACCGTTTTTTCTTCTTCGAGTGATTGTTCACATCCATTACACATTAGGTGACTCACAAGCTTACCATTGGAGGAGGGTAGGAGTCAAGGAACAATTGATTGAAGCACAGCCCTGCCGACCACCACGTCCTCTCTGGTCTGATGATGGATTGCGTAGTGGGCTGTGAACGTATGCACCGACGACCAGGTGGCCGCTTTACAGATGTCCTGGAGTGGAACCTGTGCCAAGAAAGCCGCCGAAGTGCTGGGTGAGAAAAGAGGAAGTCGAACCCCTTGGAGGGGGTGAAGTACTTCCTCTCTATGCCTTTCGCAGTTGGTGCACTGGAGGCCGGTGTTTGCCACACTGTCTTATAGTTCGACTGTACTGTTTTTATGAGCGGGAGTTCAATCCTGGAGGGGCCTTCCGGGCTTAGGATGTCAACCATGGGGTCCTCCTGCTCTACAGTCTCCTCCGCCTGCAACCCCAGATTGAGGGCCGCTCAGCGGAGCAGATCCTGGTGTGCCCGATGGTTAATCGGGGGAGGGCCGAACACTGTCGTGCCTGCCACGGCTTCATCTGGTGAGGAGGAAGAGGTTAGGGCCTTCTGTGCGTCCTCCTCTGCCTGCAACTCCTCACCTACTGGGCGCTCCTCTGGGGTCTGTCCTATAGTGTGGGCCTGAGACGGTGCCGAGTGGGCTCTTTCTGGCTCCGGTGGTCTGGAGATCGTGGCCTCCTTGCGAGGGGCACCCCTGCAGGGAGCGGGACTGGTGTCTCGAGGGGCCAGATCTCAAGGTCCTGGACGGGGGGCCTTGCTGGTGGTAGGCCCAAGGGGTCCAGAATGGCCATTGTCCTGGCTGGCCCCAATGTGGGTGCCAAGCGGCTTCGTGTTCCCTACCAGCCGGTGCCCTGTAGGCAAATCTGCTGGACTGGCCGAGTCTGCCTCCGAAACCACGGATAGTGACCTGGATGGCCACAGTGGTGCCGTGGGACGGTGCCGGTCCGGGGTTGGAGAGTAGTACCTCCGTGACCGGGAGTAACGTCTTGCCGACCTAGACCTGGACCGGTACCGGTGACCTTGGGACCGGGAACGACTGCGAGTGGTCAGTCTTGGGGATCGTGTGGCTGACACGTCCCAGTGCCTACTCGAGTAGGGATGCTGGGTCAGTGCCGGGCACTTGTTGGGGCCCAAGGGCTGTGCAGCCCTCTGCGCCGAGGGTAGCTGGGAGTCCACCAAGGCGGAGCTCGACTGGGAACGGCACTGTGAACGGTGCCGAGATGGTGACCGTGATGGGCACACCATTGCCGGCTTGCCCCTGGATGGCAGCCTTGGCAGATTATCTTTGGCTTGGAGGGGGCCCTCAGCAGACAATTCGATGAGGTCCTTTGCTGCCTCAAATGTGTCTGGGGTGGAGGGCTGTTCCAAAAGCTCCTCCAGCCCTTCCTCCTCACCCGATGCGCCTATCCCTGGGCTCAACGGGCCTCTCGGCGCCAGAGACACTGGCACCAGGATCTGTCCTGGGGTCGCCACTCCCTTAGGCGCATTCGAGGTCTTCACGGGCGCTGCCCTCTTATGCGGGGAGCCTCCTCGGGCCTTGGGTTGTCCCTTCAATTTTGTTGGCAAAGATGACCGGGGGCGGTCTTGCTGTGTCGGTGCCGTCGGCTTATGGTGCCCCACCGGTGCTGATCACGAAACGATGGCGGGGAACTCCGCACCGAAGTTGACGGTGCCACGGCCTGATGCGTCAAAGTGGAGGGCTGTAATGCAGCCTCCATGAGCAGCTGCTTAAGGCGAAAGTCTCTCTCTTTCTTAGTCCTGGGCTTGAAGGCCTTACAGATCTTGCAGCGCTCTTTTTGGTGTGCTTTCCCCAGGCAACGGGGGCACAAGTCGTGGGGATCGCTTATCGGCATAGGCTTGCAGCACATGGCACAAGCCTTGAAGCCTTGGGCGTGCGGCATGCCCTGCCGCCCAGGGCTGGTGTTGGGATTGACCAAACACCTAAAACAAAGGAGCTTAACTACTACTAAAGAACTGTTAACTGCTAAGATTAACACTAGGTACTAAAGAACTGATAACTGCTAAGAAGAACACTAACTATTAACGCTAAGGGACACTCTCAAGCGAGAGACAGAGTTGTTCCAATGCCGCCACGGACGGTAAGAAGGAACTGAGGGAGGGTCGGGCCCGCAGGGATATATATATGCTAGAGCGGGGCGCCGCTCTTGCGGGAGGGAGGGGGCCCTGCCGACCCGACGGGAGCCGCTAAGGGAAAAAGTTTCCGACATCCATGCACGCAACGCGCGCACACCTAATGTGTAATGGACGTGAACAATCACTCGAAGAAGAATTAAATTTATGAGCCTTGTCTCATGAGTGGAATTGGGTGTTGAATTATGTCCCAAGTCCCTCTAGATCACCAGAAGATTATGTTAATCATAGAAGATCTGCATGAATCAGATAAGGCTGTCAACTGAATGAGTCACTGGGATGTCAGTTGTGGCTCAAAGCACCTCTTAGGTACTGCTGGTCTGGCAATCTATCAAAGAACAATTCTTACAGCAATCACAGTCAGGTGCCTAACTTTTATCCTTACGAATTCATTTGAAAATCTGCTCTGATTACACAACTGTACTGTTGAGTTCTGAATTCTAAGTGGCAGATTTGACCAGAAACATCTGTGAGTTTACACTGGAATTGTAGACTTGCCACACACTTTAGATGCAGTAGGAGTACGTACCAAACGCATGGGTTTTTGTGGTGTTTTTTGTTGCTTTGTTTTTGGGTGGAGGGTGACAGAGAATGGTTTTATTGGAAAGCAATTCCATACCACAATTAATAGAGAACCTTTTTATATCCTTTTTATTTCCCGTATGGTACTGAAAAGTGATCAGATGAAACTTTATTTAAGCTCACTAAGTCATTCTAAGGTATTTAATATGGATTCCAGACACCTAGCCTGCAATTCTGGAGTCATGTTATCAGGGGGTGTTTTGGCAATATCCAGGAGTATCAAGTATTTTAAATTTAGGCCATCTCTGCATCCCACCATCATTAAGATGTATTACAGTCTAACATTATTTCTGATGATTTTTCCCTATTGTAAAATCATCGTTTTCTTCGTAACACTTTTTGAACCATGAACTTCATATATGATAAGCCATTCTGAGGTTGGTTAATTCACTACATCATTTATTCAGAATAAGGCATAGCTGGAGTGTGAGGTCTAATTAGACATAGTATGTAATCTTACAAAACCAAAGCTAATTTCCTCCCCCCTTGACAAATACAAACTTAGGGATCTAATTCACAAAACATACATTCTCCATCTCAAAGTGAAGTGGACACTTTTTTAAAAACTTCTTTCAGGATTAGTTGTATATTTACCATTTTTTATTATTCAAATAGTCCTGAAATTACTAGGGTCAAGTTCCATGATTGCTGTTTTGTTCCTCAGACATGTATAGGGTAAGAATCGGAAACAGCCCAAAATTAAAGGTTTCTTTAGTTCCTTTTGCTACTTGACTTGTGTTCTTCCTGCCTTCTCCCCCTCAAAAATAGCAGAAATCAATTAATACAATACTACAAAAAATTAATGTTTTATCAACACATTTTCCAGGACAATATTTTTAATGCTAATGAAACAATGTCTGAAATCCCAGCATTGAATTTTCAGATGCTATAAAGCTCCTTTCCTGCAGACTCATAGTTACAGGCTCCACTTCCACTTTCCCGTCCCTCTCCCCCCAGAAAAGCAGCCTGGAAATAGGTATTGAATAGTAAGAAGATAATTGATTTCTTACTCTTGCTACACCATAGAACCTCAAGAGACTTCAGTGCTCCGAAGATAAGGAATTCTTGCCATTCCCCTGCCCTTACAACTAAATTAACAAGCTATGCCTACTAGAAGAAATAAGCACAGAGGTTCTTTCTTATTTTGAAGACCTTGGTGTCTACTGCCCTGATGGTTTGTGCCTTCTCTAAATTTATATAAGAAGCAATAGATTCACAGATGCCACAAACATCTCATCACCACAGTTTAATATTGCACATAAATATGATTATGGCTATATTAAACTCTATTTATATGTAGGTATATTGTTCGGTACTATGCAAATGTTGGGGCACTCTGTGATGGCTGATTTGAATGTGTAGAAATAAACAGGTCTAAGTTCAGGGAGAATGAAAGTAATCACAGCAATGAGACAAGTTTTTACTTATGTCCAAGAAAAGCATGTAAATTACAATATTTTTATTAGAGGATGGTAAAACAAATATTAATTAAAAAGCAAAACGTAAGCCTCAACCTTTTCCCCAAATGGAAATAATGCATCCTACTCCGGATGGTCTATTCTGTACCCTGCTAACTCTATTTTTAACCTGTACAATCAGCTGTTTCTCAGGCCCACACCTCATTTGAAGACTGACACTGTGGCAGTCAAGGGTGGTATACATCAAGGTGCAGAGACATTCTACATATGGCCTTCCACAGCATTTAGGAACCATGCTGGACCTATGTAGTGGGGCTGGAGGTGGAGGGGTAAGCAGAGTGGACACTGTATCCCCTTCTCATTTTAGAGGCAACCTCTGCATCAGCTACAAATGGGCTGGTCCAGAGGGAAACACTGGGGACAAGCCAGAGTGAGCAGGAAGAGGTAATTATGGGATTTTTTGGTTTACAAATCCACTCACCGAAGAACCTGCATAAAGGGAATAGAGGTTCTTCCTCATAGGGTGGGACCTCCCACACCACTGCTTTTGTCCCTGTAAAAGACTTGAGTAACTGGACTTTGTGGAGAGAGGGATGATTTATGTTATGTTGATGGATTCACAGCTTCTGCACACATTATTTTTACACTCCTTACGCTTACTCTCAGTTGTCTTGCTTGATTTGTCAAGCATATTTACTGCTTCTTATAAACTTGTATTGCACCTCTAACTTTATTTAAACCTTTTCTGCAGATAGTACAGTAAATTGTGGAAATCATCATTGATATCATATTATAGAATCATAGATTTTAAGGTCAGAAGGGACCATTATGATCATCTAGTCTGACCTCCTGCACAACACAGGCCACAGAATCTCACCCACCCACTCCTGTAACAAACCCTTAACCTATGGATATGTCTACACTATGAAATTAGGTCGCATTTATAGAAGTCGATTTTTTTAGGAAGCAATTTTATACAGTTGATTGTGTGTGTCCCCACTAAGTGCATTAAGTCGGCGGAGTGGGTCCACATTACTGAGACTAGCGTCGACTTTCGGAGTGTTGCAGTGTGGGTAGCTATCCCACAGTTCCCGCAGTCTCTGCCACCCATTGGAATTCTGGGTTGAGCTCCCAATGCCTGATGGGGCAAAAACATTGTCGCGGGTGGTTTTGTGTACATGTCATCAGTCGCCCTCCCTCCGTGAAAGCAATGGCAGACAATCATTTTGTGCCTTTTTTCCATGCGGGCACCATACTGCTTTCAGCAGACGGTGCAGTAGGACTGCTAACCATCGTCATTGAACAACTGCTTCCGCTGCCAGTCTGCTCTCCTGCTCTGGACGCAGATGGTGCAATGGGTCAGAAAAACTGGTCTTCCAACCACTGCTTCCGCTGCTACTCTGCTCTCCTGGTGGTTTCGCAGGACCTCTATAAGACCATCGTCATCCACCGCTTTTGCTGCAACTCTGCTCTCCTGCTCTTGTCTCGCCATACCACGGCAAGCGTGCAGCCAGCTCAGCTCAGCTAACGGACACCGCTGCTGTTGTGTCCTGGCAGAAGACAGTGCAGTAGGTCTGCAAAACTGGTCTTCCAACCATCGCTTCCGCTGCCACTCTGCTCTCCTGTTCTCCTGCAAACATCATACCACGGCAAGCATGGAGCCCGCTCAGATCACCGTGGCAGTTATGAGCATTGTAAACACCTCATGCATTATCCTGCAGTATGTGCAGAACCAGAACCTACAAAAGCAGGCAAGGAGGTGACAACAGCGCAGTGATGAGGACATGGACACAGACGTCTCTCAAAGTACAGGCCCCAGCAATTTGGACATCCTGGTGGCAATGGGGCAGGCTCATGCCATGGAACGCCAATTCTGGGCCCGGGAAACAAGCACAGACTGGTGGGACCACATAGTGTTGCGAGTCTGGGATGATTCCCAGTGGCTGCGAAACTTTTGCATGTGTAAGGGCACTTTCATGGAACTTTGTGACTCTCTTTTCCCTGCCCTGAAGCTCAAGAATACCAAGCTGAGAGCAGCCCTCACAGTTCACAAGCAAGTGGCAATAGCCCTGTGGAAGCTTGCAATGCCAGACAGCTACCGGTCAGTCAGGAATCAATTTGGAGTGGGCAAATCTACTGTGGGGGCTGCTGTGATCCAAGTAGCCAATGCAATCACTGAGCTGCTGCTATCAAGGGTAGTGACTCTAGGAAATGTGCAGGTCATAGTGGATGGCTATGCTGCAATGGGATTCCCTAACTGTGGTGGGGCGATAGACGGAACGCATATCACTATCTTGGGACCGGACTATCTTGGCAGCCAGTACATAAACCAAAAGGGGTACTTTTCAATGGTGCTGCAAGCACTGGTGGATCACAAGAGACGTTTCACAAACATCAATGTGGGATGGCCGAGAAAGGTACATGACGCTTGCATCTTCAGAAACTCTGGTCTGCCTGAACAGCTGCAGCTTTCCAGACCTGAAAAAAAAAACATTGGGGATGTTGAAATGCCTATAGTTATCCTTGGGGACCCAGCCTATCCTTTAATGCCATGGCTCATGAAGCCATACACAGACACCCTGGACAGTAGTCAGCAGCTGTTCAACTATAGGCCGAGCAAGTGCAGAATGGAGGTAGAATGTGCATTTGGACGTTTAAAAGCACGGTGGCGCAGTTTACTGACTTGCTTAGACCTCAGCAAAACCAATATTCCCATTGTTATTTCTGCTTGCTGTGTGCTCCACAATATCTGTGAGAGTAAGGGGGAGAGGTTTATGGCGGGGTGGGAGGTTGAGGCAAATTGCCTGGCCACTGATTACATGCAGCCAGACACCGGAGCGGTTAGAAGAGCACAGCAGGGCGCACTGCGCATCAGAGAAGCTTTGAAAACCAGTTTCATGACTGGCCAGGCTACGGTGTGAAAGTTCTGTTTGTTTCTCCTTGGTGAAAACCCGCCCCCTTGGTTCACTCTACTTCCCTTTAAGCCAACCGAAACCTCCCCCCTTTGATCACCGCTTGCATTCTTTATTAATTCATCACACAAATAGGGGGATAACTGCCAAGGTAGCCCAGGAAGGGTGGGGAAGGAGGGAAGCACCGGGTGGGGTGATGGAGGAGGGGAGGAGGGAATGACAAGGCCACACTACACTTCAAAACTTATTGAATGCCAGCCTTCTAATGCTTGGGCAGCCCTCTGGGGTGGAGTGGTTGGGTGCCCAGAGGGGCCCCCCTGCGTTTTTCAGCATTTGGGTGAGGAGGATATGGAACTTGGGGAGGAGGGTGGGCGGTTACACAGGGGATACAGCAACTGTCTGTGCTCCTGCTACCTTTCCTGCAGCTCAACCATACGCCGGAGCATATCAGTTTGATCCTCCAGTAGCCTCAGCATTGCATCCTGCCTCTTCTCCTCTTGCTCCCGCCACCTCTCCTCTTGTGTGTCCTTCCTGTCCTCGCATTCATTTTGTGCTTTCTTGGACTCTGACATTGTCTGCCTCCACGCATTTTGCTGAGCTCTTTCAGTGAGGGAGGACTGCATGAGCTAGAGAACATTTCATTGTGAGTGCATTTTTTTTTTTTCACCTTCTTATCTGCACTAGCCTCTGGGATGGAGATGATAGGGGGAGCGTTGAAACATTTGCAGCTGCAGGAGGAAAAAAAGGGAGAGTAGTATTTAAAACGGCACATTTTTTAGAGAACAATGGGTAGACTCTTTCACGGTGAACCAAGCTGTTAACATTACATAGCACATGTGCTTTCGGTACAAGGTCGCATTTTGCCTCTGAATGTCCCCTTAATAAAATTCCCCTATTTCAACCAGGTGACCATGAATGATATCACTCTTCTGAGGATAACACAGAGAGATAAAGAATGGATGTTGCTTGAATGCATTCCAGTAGCTGGACTGGCCGCGAATGCATCCCAAGTCTTCAGGACAAATTAATCATTAAACACGCTTGCTTTTAAACCATGTATTATATTTACAAAGGTACACTCACCAGAGGTGGCTTTTCTGCCTTCAAGGTTCGGGAGCCCGCCTTAGGAGGGTTGGAAGGGTATTGTCTCCAGGGTGATAAACAGTTCCTGGCTGTCAGGGAGAACGCTTTCTCTGCTTGCCTGCTGTGCGCTACCCTCCTCCTCCTCCTCATCCTCTTCCTCGTCCCCAAAATCCTCATCTCTCGTGTGTGAGACTCCCCCCTTGCAGAAGTCCATGAACAGCGGTGGGGTAGTGGTGGGGGCACCCCCTAGAATTGCATGCAGCTCATCATAGAAGCAGCATGTCTGGGGGTCTGACCCAGAGCGGCCGTTTCCTTCTTTGGTTTTTTGGTAGGTGTGGCTGAGCTTGCCTGAGCTCCTTAAGTTTCACACGGCACTGCTGCAGGTCCCTGTTATAGCTTCTGTCCTTCATGCCCTTGGAGATTTTTTTCAAATATTTTGGCATTTCGTCTTTTGGAATGGAGTTCTGATAGCACAGATGCATCTCCCCGTATATCGATCAGATGCAGTACCTATTGTTCGGTCTATACTGGAGCTCTTTTGCAATTCTGGGACTCCATGGTCATGTCTGCTGATGAGCTCTGCATGGTCACCTGTGCTGATCACCTTGCCATGCTGGCCAAACAGGAAATGAAATTCAAAAGTTCGCGGGGCTTTTCCTGTCTACCTGGCCAGTGCATCTGAGTTGAGAGTGCTGTCCAGAGCGGTCACAGTGGAGCACTCTGGGATAGCTCCTGGAGGCCTATACCGTCGAATTGCATCCACATGATCCCAAATTCGACCTGGCGATGTTGACTTCAGCGCTAATCCCCTCGTCGGGGAGGAGTACAGAAATCGATAGTAAGAGCCCTCTAAGTCGACAAAAATGGCTTTGTCGTGTGGACGGGTGCCAGGTTAAATCGATCTAACGCTACTAAATTCGACCTCAACGTGTAGTGTAGACCAGGGCTATGTCTGAGCTATTGAAGTCCTCAAATCATTGTTTAAAAACTTCAAGGTGCTGAGAATCCTCCAGCAAGTGACCCGTGCCCCATGCTATAGAGGAAGGCAAAAAGAACCCAGGGCCTCTGCCAATCTGCCCTGGAGGAAAATTCCTTCCCGACCCCAAATAGGACGATCAGCTAAATCGTGAGCATGTGGGCAAGACTCACCAGCCAGACACCCAGGAAAGAATTCTCTGTAGTAACTCAGATCCCACCCCATCTAACATCCATCACAGGCCATGAGACATATTTACCGCTAATAGTCAAAGATCAATTAATTGCCAAAATTAGGCTATCCCATCATACCATCCCCTCCATAAACTTATCAAGCTTAGTCTTGAAGCCAAATATGTCTTTTGCCCCCACTTCTCCCCTTGGAAGTCTGGTCCAGGACTTCACTCCTCTGATGGTTAGAACCTTCCATCTAATTTCAAGTCTATGGCCAGTTTATATCCATTTGTTCTTGTGTCCACATTGGTACTGAGCTTAAATAATTCCTCTCCCTCCCTAGTATTTATCCCTCTGATATATTTATAGAGAGCAATCACATTTCCCCTCAGCCTTCGTTTGGTTAGGCTAAACAAGCCAAGCTCTTTGAGTCTCCTTTCATAAGACAGGTTTTCCATTCCTTGGATCATCCTAGTAGCCCTTCTCTATACTTGTTCCAGTTTGAATTCTTAAACATAGGAGACCAGAAATGCACACAGTATTCCAGATGAAGTCTCACCAGTTCCTTGTACAATGGTACTAACACCTCCTTATCTCTACTGGAAATACCTCGCCTGATGCATCCCAAGACCGCATTCGTTTTTTTCACGGCCATATCACATTGGCGACTTATAGTCATCCTGTGATCAACCAATACTCCGAGGTCCTTCTCCTCCTCTGTTACTTCCAACTGATGAGTCCCCATCTTATAACAAAAATTCTTGTTATTAATGCCTAAATGCATGACCTTGCACTTTTCACTATTCAATTTCATCTTATTACTATTACTCCAGTTTACAAGGTTATCCAGATCTTCCTGTATGATATCCCAGTCCTTCTCTGTATTGGCAATACCTCCCAGCTTTGTGTCATCCACAAACTTTATTAGCACATTCCCACTTTTTGTGCCAAGGTTAGTAATAAAAAGATTAAATAAGATTGGTCCCAAAACTGATCCCTGAGGAACTCCACTAGTAACCTCAGGTTTATTGTTAAAAGTGGAAAATACAGGAATTTGGGCCCAATCAAAGACAATGGATACTCTGGTTCCAAATGGAGTGGATCTAGCCCACATGAAAGTGCTGACACAAACTTAACTATTGTGCTGCTATAACACTGTCTGCAACAATTTTCCAAGACCTTCTCACAACAGATATTGACAGTTGAAAAATAACAGGATTAAGCTCTTGGAAGATTTATCCTAAAAGCGCTATTTCTATTAAGTTTAATATGACATAGACTTGGAAGACAATCATCCCACCCTTTCCTATCTATCTTGTACATTTTAAAGAAAAAGATTATCTCTTATAAATTAACCAAAGTAATCAGATAGCTGAAGCTTCCCATACAGTTTGTGTATTTATTGAATCATCATTTACATTGCATGGGTTAGTCTTGCTGAAGCTGGAAACTAAAGCAGGCCAAATGGTAATCTTTTTCAGATAAAAACAAAATATGCTTATGTAAGTTACACATCTCTTTAGAAGTAGTAAGGCACAAATTAAATATATTATCACTTCAATATTTTGGATCCTCAGCAGGTCTAAATCAATGTAGTGCCATGGATGTCAGTGGGGCTAAGCTGATTTATACGAGCTGAGAATCTTGTCTTATATTTATTGGAAGCTATTTCCAGCTTTGCCGGGAGATGGATTTTATGCTCTATTGAATCTTTTCCATCTCTAAATACCATGATTTTATGGGTTCCCCTATATGATACTATAAAGGGGAATAAAATGCAGCACCACAGATAGCCCCACCAGAAGAGTTTTCAAATGTTCAACCTCATATATTTCAGTCACCCCTTTATGATGTCATCTTACAGATGTTACAGGAGAAATTCAATAAACTGCTTGTTGCTAGTAGTTAACCCATCTCTAGTATGCACTGAGGTAAGTAAGCTACAGCTTATTTACCACCATGGCTCTCTAGTAGTCTCCTTTTATAAAATGAATAAGTTTGGTTAAAGAAAGAGTCAGTTTTACAGAAGATAACAAGGTCTCAAATGTTGTCAGATTAAGACCTTTAACCCTTTTTTCTCTCTAAGTCCCCCCCGGAAAAAAAATTACATGTCTGATCAGAGTCTACAGATATTACTCAGGTGAAATTCCCTTTTAAGTCAATGTAAGTTTTGCCTGACTAAGGAATGCAGGATTGGATCCATAAACATTTTGGTTCTGGCATTTTAATTTCCACAATGAAATACTTGGAATAAATTAAAACTGAAAGGGACAAAAAATTACACTTTTCCTAGTGACTTCACTGAAAGAATCTATATATAAAAAGTTACATTAAAAGAACATGCAAGGTTGCAAATCAAGTGCTCAAAAATTAGGAAAAGCAAGAATGAAGGTTGCCTGTGAAACCTTAATTTGGCCTCTATGTGTGTATGCATTATGATACAGTCTTTCATCACATTATTACATACTATTTTCCCCCACAAAACTCATTTCATTTGGTGTACAGGATAGATCTGCTCTGGGTTCTATAGTAAAGATGGCTATGATCTGCAGGATCCCTGCCTCATTTATTGCAGAAGTTGGAAAGTGTGTAGCGAATGAGGCAGGGGACTGCAGGAAGACATGGTTGTCAGCTGAGTTGGTTATCAGCTGGAAAGTTGGATTTTATCCTTGCTCTCTGTCACAGTTTCTTTGTGATGCTGGTCAAGTCCCTGAAACCAGCATTGTCACAGGTGGCCACTTTGCTTGACTTTGCATCCTTAATGTTCGTTTAATGTTGTTGCTCATCAAACTTGTACCAGTATTGAGCTGTTTAGAGCTTGCATTTAGCTGCCTCTTTCTGGCCACTGGCTTACAGAAGGATAGAAAAGAGAAGAAATAAGTGAGGATGGAAAAGAGGAAAAAATAAGTGGGGATGGAAAGAACACACAAGGGCCAGGGGATAACAATGTCTCACATCTCAAGTGGTGGCCTGGATTTAGCCAAAGTTGGTGGGGGTGGCAACATCAGCAGCATCCTTCCTCTGGACTGATCTCATCAGAACATCTCTCAGGATCAGGATGACAAAGGTCTGGGGTCTCAGGAAATGGTGGGTGTGTACGCATGATGGTGAAACTAGCTCTAGTAGCCCATTTCCCCCCCCCAAAGTATCTTCCCTTAAGGACCCCAAAAGGAAGTGATTGGTGGAATAGCCTGTCCATTGATTATTCTGTCCACCAATTTGGCCTAGTTTCTGATACACCAATTCTGATTTCCAGTTCCACATATTTCTTATTTAATAGGCATGATCTTAACACAGTCCTTAAGTTATATCTGTAGGCCTTTTTGTTTGTACTGATTCAGTTTGTCTAACTCATTTTGGAAAAGGTACAAACCAACATTTGTTGTTTTAGGTTATTGTGACATTTTATGGACTTATACTCACTTTCTACAGTTGAGCTCACAGTCAGGGTAAATTTGTAGGCTCAATTATTACAACAGGTTCCCCAGGTAGAGAAGTCTCAGGATAGCAGGAGGCAGAGAAATGTTGCTGCTGGGTAAAGACAGTAATAGGAAATGGATGGCAGTTCTCCTATCTTAGAAGTGAAGAAAAAATAAGTGAAGTCTGGGTCTGAGCAGGCAGGGAGAAAATTTGCATTTAAGGTTGACTTTTCAATATGAAATTATCATAAATACATTCACAGAGGGAAATTAAAAAGTCCAAAGACAGACTCTGGTGAAAACCTACTTTAGCAATGAGTATGTTATCGGTACAGTCGTATACAGAGATTGGTGAAATGTGCCTTGGAAATAAATAAGGTTCGTATTCAAAACGAAAAGAAGTGTCAGGAACTCAAGCTGTTGAGTTCTGTCTTCCACAAAATGAAAATAGCTATATGCTTTCAACCTTAATGAAATGTGTGGTTCAAAATTTTGTGAAAACATGGACAAATGTCTCAAGTAATCTAACAAACAACCGGGAGGAAGATGGGTATGTTTAAGTTAGGGTGGTATGAGCTAAAGATGACACATGCATAGGTTGCAATTTAACAATGTGCTTGTTTTGCATTTGTTCTCTTTTTATGCTAGTTACTTAATATTTTCTTCCAGCAGTTACTTTTGCTTCCTATGACTTTACAGATTATACCCAGGCAATAGTACAGGCTTGCAGATAGTACTCAGTATATTCTTTTCAGGAACCGGGTATAAATTTCCAGCAATGTGCAGCTTTATATTAGTTGGTTTGCCCAGAGCCTAGCCTCTTCCCTGGGTTGTGGTTATGAAACACTAATTTTCTTTTAGTAGGAAAACAACTGACTAATTAGCCACTCTTACTGCCTGAGCAAACACACCCGGGGTTTTTCATAGTTTAAGAGAAATATTTTTGTGGGAGCCATTTGTTGAAATACTGGCAGCATCTCACTCGATTCTTGGCTCTATTCATCCTGATCCAAATAAAGAATACAAATTCTTTATAAAAGAGAGCATTTTTTGTAACAATAGAGCAAACCTCCAATGTGCCTCATCATGTGTAACCTTACATTAAACTTCCATTCCTATAGAATGAAGAACTTTAAAGTCATAGTGTTGAGTTGTGCCAACTTGAAAATAAAAAAGCATTACCATTACTCTCCATACAGGATTGAACTTGACGGAGATTCAGGAGTACTCCCTTGGCAATACCAGAGATGGAACTTTCTTGCTGGTTTGCATGGGCAATTTACAATTTAATCTAAAAACAAATCACATGCAAAACAGAAATCCTTTATATAAAATCTATATCCAAAGTGTAAGAAAATTCTTGATTACCTCACTTTTTGCTTAAGAAGCAAAACACATATGGTGAAATCCTGGCCTTACTGAAGTCAGTGGGAGTTTTGCCATTGACTTTCAATACAGCCAGGATTTCACCAATTGTAATTTTTAAAAATCTGATTTTGATTAAACCATAAAAACCTCAGTATGTGTAGCTGTTTTCAGATTATACTCTAAGTGGAAAATGTGCAATCTCCTTGACTTCAGTGGACTTACACAAGTGTAACTGATTGATTGAGACTTAGCAAATATTTCTCTTGATAAAGCATAACATAGAAGGTAGTCCTAACAGTGATGCACAATGTGGATTCTCATTCACCCTCAACTGTTTAGTTCTGAAGTGAAAGCAGTAATATCTCATTTTGATTACTAAAGGAATCAGATAAAACTCAATTACACAAAGAGCAGATTTGTTGAGTAACATGGTGCCATTTTTGCCTAGTTATATTTCAGACTACTTTTACTGCATTTTAAACATCTGAACACTATTGATTATTGCAAATGATATTTCAGCTTTAACACAAAAAAGAACCTTATCTCTTCCAGTATTTTTGGAAAGATAATATTTCTCATATTTCTGTAGCTAGTTCCACAATTTAAAAAGAATAATCTCTTTTGACAACTAAACTAATTGTAACCATAAGGTTTGCTTATTTAAGCTTTAGTATTCTGGTAGCATGCCTATGACTGATTGAGCAGCAGGACACCATTTGTATACAAGTTAAAATGTTCACCAGACATTAATGAAACCGCAGCCCTGCCAATCTTATATTTAAACATGAGCCAAACTTAGTTGGCTACAATAACTTGTAGACCCTCACCACATACTTCCAAATAAAGGGCTGTTGCTTTTTCCCCCCTTTCAGGATATGTAGTTAATATGTAGCCATTTAAATGTCTGTAAAGGGTCAGAAACTGAAAATTTCTAAAATTAAAATGAGTAAAAATGTTCATAAAGTGTAAGTATCCTGTAAGGGTATTAATAACACCCTCTGGGATTTCAATAGATGTCTTACAGTCTCTTTTTTTTATCTAACTTTTGGAAACAATAACTATGACACTGATTTATTCAGTTCTATTGTGCCTGTCACACTTCAAAAAAAGACACTTTAGAATAAGATATTCTATTTAAGATACATTTAAACAAACCAGGGGGTAAAGCTGCCTGGGAAAATGGGATTTAAGTGTCTAGAAAACAAGATTAGCCTTCTCCACTTGATCTTTGGTGAAATAAAGTTGAACTGAGATGTTTCAAAGCTGACAGGTCCTAGTGCATTCCACTTTTTCTTTGCATTACTGAGTCAGAGAGCAGAGGCCATAGGCTTTTGCTGCCCTTTTATTGTTGCTTGGTTCCGTTGAGTTGATTCCCATGTGAGAACTTCTATTACGTAGATCTATAGAGCAGCTAAGGCTTCACTAATAGCTCTGCACTTTATAATGGCTCTCTAGCCAATCCTATAGACTCCTTGTAGTTATTGGATAGACTCAAATCTCTATGATGGATAGTATGTGGCATGTGATACATTTTTTAAAAGGTTCAGTGAAGTAGGACAAACAGTGTCACAAAACAGTTTAAGTACGTACCATTTCAGTTGTTTGAACATCTTACAGTACTTTATATCGTGTAAAAGTTATAAAATGTGCAGGAAAAAATGGTAGACATAAATGTTGTTTTTACTGATTTTCATTATTGTCTTAAATTAAAACGTAGTGTGCCTTTATAGCAGATAATAAAAAAAGCAGACTAGGGTGTGTTAGTGTCTAGTCATTTTTGTAATGCAAAGGACCTCAATTAAACACCGCATAGTAGATGAAAATATCACTGCGGTTACTGAATTCACTGCAAGATTTTATAACTAAATTCAGAAATAATACCTCCAATGAAATTTTGCTTCCTATGATTTAGTGACCAAAAGTACTTCAGCATTCCAAATGTATCCTGTAAATGTACAGTGCTTCAGGTGTACAATATCACGGTATCATTATCACCTTCATTTTTCTACTTTGCTTTTATTTCAGCCTATCATCTTGTTTTCCTGTTTTTTTACAGTTGTGTACTGAAAGCATATTTTTTCACCTTCCCCCCACAAAAGTCTCCTAATGGATGGGTGTAGCCTTTGGTTTTCCAGTTGCACAAACTGATTGAGACAAATGATCAATATTTGCAATAAGTCTGTATGTAGAAGCAAATATAACATAACATATCCAACATTTTCAAAGTTGGATGTCAAAAGTTAGGCACCTAAATTCATATTTAGGCAGCTAAGTACCTTGACTTTTTTTTAAATGTGCTTTTCAAATTTGAACTGTGGCACCTCTGAAAAATCAGGCCACTTATTTGCAAATATAGTTGCAAATGCCTAAATTTTAGATTTAGATTGGAAACTGTTTTGGGCAGACAACCTGTCTACATGTTTTTGTGTGCTCAATAAATAATAATTAAAAAAAAAAAGTACCCATGTTTGAAAATTGGTCTATAGTTATATTTTTTGGCAGTGATGGAATATTGTGTTTTAGTGATGAGCAAATTAAAAATAATAATAATAATAATCATGTGTGTAAGTGTTTGCAGAATCTGGACCAAAGATGACCACCAGTTTTCATATTTAAAAACGAATTTCGCAATGAAACAGAGGTATATGAACATTATGCTCATAGTTATCTTTCAATGAAAAAAAAGTCTGTTATCTTCATAAATTCATGGGTAGAATACATCCTGCTCCAGAGATCTTCAAATATCACTATCATAACTTCAGTGCGGTGAGATTAGCTGCTCCCAGATTTTTAAAGAGGACAGTACTCTAAATGTCATCTGTCGGGGGAAAATGATGTGGTTTTGGTGTCAGCTATTTTTAACAGCTATGGTGTCATCTTATTGAAATACTAGTCTTATTGAAATACTCTTCATATCTGCAATGAAATCATAGTTATGAAATGTAGCTTTTTCTCTTTTCTATCTGACAAGGGTTGTGGCCATGTACATTAAATGTAATCTAATACAGCATGTTGTATGTTCTACTGTAAATATGATATTATAAAAAGATGTCTGTTTGGCAAACATATACAAATTCCAGGAATTTTAAATGCTGCATAAAATGTTTATGTAGTTCTATAGAAATCCCACTCAAAAATTTTTCAAGACCCTTATGATTCCACAGACTCCAATAAGCCAGACACCCACATTACAAGTATTGTAAATTGATGTTCTAAACATTATGTGTATCTGTAGGTTGGACTTGTAGCAGGCAGTGAAACCATAACATGAGATAGAAAAGGGGGACTAATTGTATCTTTGCCTGCCATAAAAAAAAAGACATGTAAAAATGTCATCTTTTTCCTTGACAGAACTTCTCCTTACATGTATTGCAAGTCAGATCTGCTCACTTTGACAAAAATACCTTTTTACTGTGTTTTACACATGTTAGTCCTGCAGAAGATAGAGCCATGGGAGAATGAGCTGGTCTTTTATGAGAGTCATGAATCAACAACAGAATTGTAGCAAAGTTCCACTTGCAAAATCTTTAGCAGGAATGATTCTTGGACTAGAAGGAGCCCAGCTTGACTTTTAGATTCCAGACTAAAGAAAAGGCATATATTTTTCTTGTAAAATGAGAAACTTTGATCTGGAGTAACTGAGAAACAATAAACATGGGGTCCAGGATTACATTTTTAAAGAGACTTTTTGGAGCATAATTATATTTTAAGGCCACTTTCTGTAGCATGAACTGTTGGATTCCCTAGGAGAAATTACTACATGATGCTCAACCCTTATCCATGTTCCATGGCAAAAAAAAAAAAAAAAAAAAAAATCAGCATTTTGGATAATACTTCTTTAAATTATAAATCATTGAGACCAAATAAATACATAATAACAGAGGTTTTTTAAAAAGTTTTTTTAAAAATCCAGTCAAAGGTCAGTGTCCTTTCTTTCCTTTATATTTTTTTTTTTTGTAATGTATCCCTCATTCTTCCTCGTCCCATCACCTTCTGACTCTAGATCAGCACCATGTCATATCTAAAATTTAACTTTGAGAGCTCTGTAAACCAGCTGTCACAGAGTGCAGGGAGTGAACTGGTGAGCCTGCACTGTGATCACTTAGATGCTATTTAGTTCCCCAGAGGAAGTTGATTGCGGGTAATTCTCTAATCAGGGTGGTGGGCATAAAGATCTAATAAAGAGGTACAAAAAAGGAAGTGCGGGGGGGGGGGGAGTAGTGGGGCAGGGAGACAAGGGAGAGTTCTATTCCCCCGCAGGTCCTGATGAGAGAGCAAAAAGCACTGTAGATATTGTAAATAGACTGTTGCACAGGGACTGTAGTGATATTGGTGGAGAGAACTTGAAATAAAAAGTCAGTGAGTGCACACCGGGTGGAGTTGGTGCAGTTTCTGAAGGGAAGAAGACAGGAGTGACACCATGCCCTGTTAGACCAGGTGACTTGTTCTTTGGTTTATCACACAAAGCACTTGCACTCTTTGGGCATTGTAAAATATGTGTTAATTTACTAATAAATGTTAAACTGATCAGAATGAAGTCATTTCCTACTGGTGAGTGTACTGGTTATTAACCACAGGAAAATACAGTGTTGTAAACAGAATGCTGTATCCATAACAATGACCACTATTTAACTTTCCAGCCCATTAAAAGGTAATTATTTAATTTTCTTCTTTATTATTCTTTGACACTTCCAAAGGTTTATAATAACAGACTCCACCTCAGTACCTCATCTCTGCCAACTCATCATTAACTGCCAAAAATGCCCTCCCTGTCAGTCATTGTTCCTTAAACAGATGATATTATTGTTAAAAAGAAGTAATACATCCAGCTGAGTTTCAAAATATCTGACAATATGTTGTTTACATTCCTACTTTTATTTACTGTCCGAGAGCTTTAACGTCCTACCTATCCTGTAGGAAGGATGTGATTTTTTTTTTTTTTTTTTTTTTTTAGTAGAACTCAGTGCAATTTAACGGAATTCACCCTACAGACTGGAAATTCTCTGCAGGAAAACTGGAAGTGCAGACTTCAGGATTGAATGTTTGACGCATCAAGTGGATATACTATCTGGAACTCTCCACCGTTTGGGACTAGATCAGAACATTCTCACGTGATACAATACCCAGTGACCTGGTGGAAGCTTCTACTACTGCGATGTTCATCGCTGCTAGCAGTGTTAGGCTCTAATAGTGTTCAGATCTCCCCTTGGATATACATTTGTAACTGCCCTGTTTACAATGATCTAGACTTTGTACATACTTTATTCCCAGGATTTTCACTGAATTCAGATACACAAGAAGAATGTGCACTCAAGGTGAAATCTGGATCTATTGAAATCAATGGCAAAACTCCCATTAATTTCAGTAGGGCCAGGATTTCACTCGCTCTTGTCATCCACTCTAAAAACTGGTGCAGTTGTTCCCTGATGGACTGAGTGAGTACAGTTTCCTCTTTACTTTTCAGTGGAAGGCTATATTACCATTTGTTGCAGTTGGCTTGATGTAAAGGATGCCCATCTTTGAGGTTTTGGCTCTTTAATGCCTCCAGAAATTTTAAATGTAAGGAAATAACAAACAAAACATACTGTTGCAGCCTGGAAAAACTGGGAAATGATCAAGGAGGCAGGAAATATCAGTGAAGTCCCTCCTTGCAGAATTTTCTCCCAATCTTCACCTCAAAAAGAGGGATTTGGGGGACTGCAGAGTAGGGAAAGGATAAGACCTCCTTCCAAGTCCGTATATCCAGGGGATTTACAAGGTAGGAAGCCCAAGAGATCCATAAATGTAGGAACCACCACATGGATCACTCCTGCCTCCCCATTGGTCTGCTTCCTCTGCCCCTATCTCTGGCACCAAAGCTCCTGCCCTTGACTGGGTTGCCCTGAAACTGCTTATTAGTATTCAAAATGAGTTATATTTGTACAATGCCCAGCTGTATTTACCTGCAAGTTTTGGGGATTTGGAGAAATGTAGTACAATGATGATGCCAATAAGGAAAGATCCACTCTGTGTCCCTTCTGTGCATATTCATGGCAAGCATGCTTCAGGCCAGGATAAGGTACTGAGAGCTGGTTCCTGGTTAATATAGCTTTTAATGTAAACATAAATTATTTGAAAAAAAAAAAAGGACATTTATAATTTTGAATGCTTTCTTTTGGACTATATTTTTTGTTGCTGCTATAATTGTCATGTTCTATGGGAGGTAGCAGATCATGTAGACTAAGAGTGATTCAGTGACTTTTTCCAGTCACAGAATGCAGGAGGATTAGTGAATCACAGAAATTAATCCATTCACCGGTCAGTGCATATTTGGTCTCTTGATTGCATTTTTATTGCTTTGTCCAGATTAGTTTAATTGTCCCATTCTGCAGCCTACTGCATCTCTCTCCTTTCAGGAATTTTTCCCTTTTCTTCATTTGATCCTGTTACTTCCCAAGAAATCTTCTTTTACCACCATAAGGAACTCTTCTCTGTCCTTAGTGTGTTTCTAATCTACAAATAATGTAGATGATTATTAGTCCCCCAGAATGATCAGAAATAGGCCTCTTTGTATTTCTCTGGTCTCATTGAATCTCAAATTCTCCGTTTAATATTAATCTTTCAAAATTTAGAGTTAATCAACATGTTGTTTACTTTAATTGCATAGCACTGATTAAGACAGTAAATAAAACTAGAACGTAGCCAGAACCCTGCAGCAACTCACTAGATATCTCCCAGGTTGATAACTTGCAATATATCATAATCCTTTATTTATGATCTATTGACCAGTTTTCAACTTTGTATAGTATATTTGCTGTATTATCTTCATCCACTGATTTGGTCATTCTTTCACTAAAATTTATCAAGTTTCTCTTTTGGCCTTTTTCATAGGAATTGTAGTTTATTGTGCCTTTATTGCCAGGTTTGTTTGGGTTTTTTAGGTAAATGCCTACCTAAACAGAATGGAGTAAGAGAAAAATGTAAGATATAAAAAGGCAAGTAACTCAACCAGCAATTCCAAAAATTCGCTATCTTTGATTGACTGCTACAATCAGACATTCCTGTTGTTTGATCGGTAAGGGAATGACTAGCATAAGTGAACCTGGATAAAAATGTAGCTTCTAATACCAAGTTACCTGCTACCTTCCACTGTGTGGAGCAAATGGTAGCAAAATGCACCAAACTAGGGGCCAATCCCATGGCTCTGCTGCATTCTTTCCCTGACCTCCACATTTCATGGCCACTCCTTCACAGAACTGGGACTCCGTGGCTGGGAGTAAGTGGAACGGAGAGAAGTCTGGATGCAGACATTGGATTTGGCATGCTTTCCTTGGGTGTGGCAGATAATCTCTTTGAAAACCCGCCCCACATGTCACTGCTGCTTAGAACAATACTTAATTCTTTCTGGCTGCAACCCTCAGGTTCTCTGAGAAGCACTGCATGCAGACATGAGGCAACTGCCCTCTGGAAGCATCCTGACATTTGTGGGATTTCCATAGATTTCAGAGCCTGGACTCGTCATTTCCATGGATGGAACAAATACTGCTCCAACTGCTGAACTGGGGGAGAAATTCAATGGCCAGAAACTTTCTGAATTTCCAAATCCACGCATGGTAAAACCCACGTAATTGTAGCCCTTTGTTTGTTTTTAACACAAGCTGCCCTACTCCTTCAATGAAGGGTAAAGGTTAAATATGCCCTGAAATATTTAATTGCCAGCCCTTTGTTTTGTCATGGTTGATAAACCAAAAGCTGATTTAGCTAAAATTACATTTAGCTTTTCACCTTAGGAAAGGAGTTTACATCTAAGGTCAAGTGTTCAAGTCAACCTGAAAGAATGAGCAGTGTTATAATACTCCTTGTGCTGTGAAAACATGAAGCTGACTAACTGTTGAAATGCTGAAACTTTCACCTCAAGTATGCGCTGCAGTTGTGTGTGGGGGGGAGGGACTTTTAAAAAAAAGTAAGGAGTTGGACTTGCAGTTCTCTGTTTGACCTTGACTGCAAATGAACTAAAGTCATGATGTTTTTTTTTCCCCCTCTCCACTGGCATTCAGCAGGTTTTTTAATGAGGCATCTGCAATACGGTTTTACCAGACAATTTGTCATAGAATCATAGAATATCGGGGTTGGAAGGGACCTCAGGAGGTCATCTAGTCCAACCCCCTGCTCACAGCAGGATCAATTCCCAACTAAATCATCCCAGCCCGGGCTTTGTCAAGCCTGACCTTAAAAACCTCTAGGGTGTCATGTGAAAGACACCCTAATAAGCACAAAACCTGTTATACTTTAAGTTCTGTTCTGTAGCCTTGTATGCATTTTTATATCCAAAATGTAAATCCTGTCTGGCAGGAAAGAGAATAGGCTCCTTCATCCCATTCTTATAACCTAAGTAACTAATTTTCAAAGTATATTCCTAGGTAATGAGAGAGACTCCATTGTTGCCTTTTGGGGAAAATTTTCCAAATACAGATATACACCTAAGTAAGGAAAGAAAATGAGCAGTCTGGCATAAATTTCACTTTAAAATAATCTTTTCTTTAATTTAAAGGGCTTTGATTAGTACTTAGGCTGGGATTTTCAAAGGAGCCTAAGAAAGCTAGGTGTTCAGCTCCTATTGAAATTCAATGGGATTTAGGTGCCTAGCTCCCTTGGGCTGCTTCGAAGATCCTAGACTAAAATGGTGGACTATAACAGTCTGGAGGAAACCGTAGTCTGTCACATTAAACAACACCCATTACAGAATGGTCTGTACACAAGACCATTGGACAAATTTGTTAGAGGGTGTCTTATTACTATGTATTTTAAAATTTGTGCATGTCTATAATTTATCAGGTGGCAAATAATGGTTCCAAAGAGCTGTACAGTAAATAATGTATATATAACTTCAAAGACATGTCTGGGGTGAGCTGGGGGAAGATGAACACAGCAGAGTTCTATTCTGCCTAATCCTTCACTGACATAAGACCAGTGGTGTAAGTTCAAACTGCTCTCTTCTAGCTTTAGGTTGCACCTAGGATCAGTGAGCCTCAACAAGCTCCATGCAGCCTCACCACCACCACTGTGCCTGAGTGCAGCTCAGACGCAGCTGAGAATCCAACCCATATGCAGTATCCATATTATAAACCTGTCACACTGAGTCAATAACTTGTAAATAGATATTTATGAACATTTATACTAAGGGTCTGATTTAACCCATCCCAAAAGAGAAGGAAATTTGGATTTAAGGCTGAAATTCTATCTTGAATGTATTTTGCATAAGTACAGCGGGGGAGGGGGAGAATCCTATAACTGATTTAACATATGATGAACACGAGTTGTGCCCTTGCATTGTGATATTGCCCAGATATACCTCTGCAGTAGGAACTCCAGAAGGCATTGTGCCTTATCCAAAGAAGCATAGAAACTATGCCATTTTTTTTAGTGAATGCAGCATACACTCCTTTGTGACTGCAGGGCTAGATTTGTCAGTCATTGTACCTGGGTTGCATTACTCAAAGGGGGTAGGAGGGCAGAGTGGAGCTATAGACCCATCTCCTCTCTATCCTATTTGGGTGGTACAAGCCAAAAGCAATCATTGCACTCACACAACTGCAAGAACTGCAATTGTGCCTGGTCCCTAAATAGGCATTGAAGGAGGAAAGGCACAGTTTGGCCCTGTATAATTTGGTGAATTTAAGGATGTCTTTCACGACCCCCCAATTTTTAAATATAAAAAAGTAAGTAAAATTCAACTATGATACCTTTTGAAAACTCACTTTAGCATTGTCTAAACTATAGTTACCTATTACCATATCTAGGTATATTTTACAACAAATAAAGATAGCACCGAATGGGTCTCAGTCAATTCTATTCATTGCATTCAATAATAAATAGAGGTGTGAGGATAATAAAATGCCCACTACCATTTCGACCCACTGCCCCCCAAGACTAGTGCACATCTGCCTTTGACAATAATAAATAAAACTGAAAATATTTTCACATATAGTAATGTTTACATCTTATCCCTCTGATGTAAGTGGCAAAGTCATAGGGAGAACTTACTGCATTCTGATTTTCGAAAATTATGCCAAATTATTAAACAGAAATCTTAAGCTAAGGAAAAACCAGTATTGGAGAAACCAACAGTTAAAACAAGCACCATGACACACAGTAGAAGGAAAGGGGAATGAAAAAACAAAGGTAATCGGAGTTGCACCTACTCATATCAGGACTGAATTTGGCCATCTGTTGAACAATTATACAGGAATTTGTTTTCAATTATTTTGGGGCTTGTTTTCCTCTGTTACATTCCAAATACATTTTATAAATGCTAGCAGGAAAAAGATTCTGAATGCATTCTGTCTCTCTCAGTAAATTGTCAGTTTGAAGAGTAACACACTGTTGGATATGTAATGTAATGTGTGTGGTAGTCATGTGCTATTGACTACTAATATTTTTCTGTTGATTTTGAAGTTATTTATATAACAACATGGCTTTGATTATACACAGACTGTACACAGACTGTACAGAATGTTCAGCTAAGGAGCAGTACTAACTCAAGAGCAGTAATTTTTATTGCTTAGATTTAAGGTTATGACTACGAACAGCATTATTACATGCAGAGATAGTCAGTTTATAGGAAATCAAACCAATATTGCCCACATACCAATGCTTGTGCAAGGCTTATGACACCACTAGAGAGAAGCTACATTAAAGAGAAGCCTCCACCCTTATTGTGGGACAACTGAACCCAAGGCCAAAGACACAGCTCTGGGAAAAGATGGGTGTCAGTATCTGCATTGCTGCCCTCCCCCAGGGATTCCAGCTCAGGAACAACTTTAAAGATTTGTAGTGGCCCCATGAATGGAGACTACCCAAGTGCTCTGTTGAACAAGCTCTTCCCTGGAGCATGCTGGCCAGTGCTGCCTATTTGTGGGTTGCACCAGCTGGCTCCAGTCCTTTAGTACAGCAAGGATTCAGGTGCCTTTAGTCCTCTGACCCTCACCATTCACTGGGAATTTCCACTGCAAGAGCAAAAACAACAAGGAGTCTGGTGGCACCTTAAAGACTAACAGATTTATTTGGGCATAAGCTTTCGTGAGTAAAAACCTTTACTCACGAAAGCTTATGCCCAAATAAATCTGTTAGTCTTTAAGGTGCCACCAGACTCCTTGTTGTTTTTGTAGATACAGACTAACACGGCTACCCCCTGATACTTGACACTGCAAGAGGCGTTTTGACAGCTTCAGAAAGAGGAAAACTAGGACTGAATTGAATCTAAAGAGAATGATGTAATTCAAAGCATGATCCTGCAAGCCCTTGAATGCAGAACTCACATCAAGGGCTTGCAGGATCAGGACCTTACTGATCATCACTGTGGTGATTTTAAACAAGTACAAGTTTCCAAAACAAAACAAAAATAAATAAAAGTCCCAGATATTATAGACCAAGTTATCAGTCTAAATATCTTAGATATCACTTCTGCAAAATAATTTTCTTTCTCATTGAATTAAAAGGCTCATTCATCATGGCAATTTCTTCTTTAGAGAGGAGGAATGGATAAATCTACATTCTAGAGTCCATGGCCTGGTCTACACTACGACTTTAATTCGGATTTATCAGCTTTAATTCGAATTTACCCTGTAACCGTCCACACAACGACGCTATTTATTTCGATGTAAAGGGCCCTTTAAATCGATTTCTGTACTCCACCCCGACGAGCGGAGTAGCGCCAAAATCGATTTTAACATTTCGAATTAGGGATAGTGTGGCCGCAATTCGATGGTATTGGCCTCCGGGAGCTATCCCACAGTGCATCATTGTGACCGCTCTGGACAGCAATCTAAACTCGGATGCACTGGCCAGGTAGACAGGAAAAGCCCCGCGAACATTTGAATTTCATTTCCTGTTTGCCCAGCGTGGAGAGCACAGGTGACCACAGATAGCTCATCAGCACAGGTAACCATGCAGGCTGATAATCGAAAAAGAGCACCAGCATGGACAGTGAGGGAGGTACTGGATCTGATCGCTGTATGGGGAGAGGATTCAGTGCTTGCAGAACTTCGTTCTAAAAGACGAAATGCAAAAACTTTTGAAAAAAATCTCCAAGGGCATGATGGAGAGAGGCCACAATAGGGACTCTTAGCAGTGCCGCGTGAAAGTCAAGGAGCTCAGACAAGCGTATCAAAAAACAAAGGAGGCAAACGGTCGCTCCGGGTCAGAGCCGCGGACATGCCGCTTCTACGCCGAGCTGCATGCAATTCTAGGGGGGGCTGCCACCACTACCCCACCTGTGATCGTGGATTCTGGGTCGGGGATAGTCTCATCAGCGACGCCTGAGGATTCTGCCGATGGGGGAGAGGAGGAGGAGGAGGATGAGGATGAGGATGAGCTTGCAGAGAGCACACAGCACTCCGTTCTCCCCAACAGCCAGGATCTTTTTCTCACCCTCCCAAGCCTCCCAAGCCAGTACCCAAGACTCTGACCCCATGGAAGGGACCTCAGATGAGTTTACCTTTTAAAATATAAAACTTGTTGTAAAAGCAAACGGTTTTTAATGATTACTTTGCCCTGAGGACTTGGGATGCATTCGCGGTCAGTTCAGCTACTGGAAAAGTCTGTTAACGTGTCTGGGGATGGAGCGGAAATCCTCCAGGGACATCTCCATGAAGCTCTCCTGGAGGTACTCCAAAAGCCTTGCCAGAAGGTTTTTGGGCAGTGCATCCTTATTCCCTCCTCCATGGTAGGACACTTGACCACGCCATGCTTGCAGCAAGTAATCTGGTATCATTGCCTGACAAAGCCTGGCAGCGTATGGTCCCGGTGTTTGCTGGCATTCAAGCAACATCCGTTCTTTATCTTGTTGTGTAATCCTCAGGAGAGTGATATCACTCCTGGTAACCTGGTTGAAATACGGGAACTTAATTAAGGGGACAGAGGTGCCGTTCCTACTGGGCTGTTTGCCTGTGGCGGAAAATAAATCCTTCCCTGCAGTTAGCCAAGCGCAGATGGGAAATTGGCCCTGAGTTTTTCGCGTTTGGCTAGCAGGGATCTTCCCTGTTACCAGCCACGCGGTGGGGGGGGGGACCGTGATCATCCCAGAGAATTCATGGCAGGAGGGGGGCGGCGGCGGGGGGGTGGGTGGTTAGTTTGGTGCCTGCAGGGATCTTCCCTGATACCAGCCACGCGGTGGGGGGGAGGGGTACAGCGATCATCCCAGAGAATTCATGGCGGGAGGGGGGCTGGTTAGTTTGTTTTCTGCTGCTGCTGCTGAATGTTAACAGAAAAACCGCAGCACTCTACAGGCTATGCTTGGTATGTGGGACAGGAGGGTGCAGAAGCTGTAAGACAATGGCTTACCATGGCCGCATGCAAGCCGAATTCTGTTGCCCAGACCTGTGATCTCTAGCAGCAAAGCCACAGGCACTCAGCATTAAGAGGCAAAATGCGACCTTGCACAGAAATCACATGTGCTATGTAATGTGAATAGTGTTGGTCACCGTGAAAGAGTATAAGCATTGTTCTGCAAAATGTAGCTTTTTAAACAATTCTCTCTTTTTTCCCCTCCCTACAGCAGCTGCAAATTCCTCAAGCCTCCCTCCTCCATCCCGAAGGTTATCACAGATATGGCGTCGTAAGAAGAGAACGCGAGACGAGATGTTTTCTGAAATTATGGAATCCAGCCGCAGTGACAGAGCTCATCTGAATGAGTGGAAGGAAACAGTTTCAAAGTATAGGAAAGAAGCCAGTGAACGTGAGGACAGGAGGGACCAACGTGAGGACAGGAGGGACCAACGTGAGGAGAGGAGAGACGCTCGAGATGAGAGGTGGCGGCAGGAAGACCAGAGGAGGCAGGATGCAACGCTGGGGCTGCTGCGTGAGCAAACAGACATGCTCCGGTGTCTGGTGGAGCTTCAGGAACGGCTGCTGGAAAACAGACTGCCGCTTCAGCCCCTGTTCCACCCTCCCCCCTCCCCATGTTCCGTATCCTCCTCACCCAGACGTGTAAGAACACGGGGGGGGAGGCTCCGTACACCTTCCCATTCCACCCCAGTAGACAGCCCAAGCAAAAGGCTGTCATTTTTTTAACCTTTTCTTTGTGGCTTTTTCCTTCCCAGCAATCCTCCTCCCAAATACCACCCGGGTTCCCTCCCTCTTTTTCTAATCTATTAATAAAGAATAAATGATTTTTAAATGATAGTGACTTTATTTGGTTTGAAAGAAAGCTGGGGGAAGGGGGAGGGTGGGTTCCTTACAGAAAATCAGTCAATAAAGGGGGCGGGTTTTCATGAAGGAGAAACAAACAGATATTTCACACTGTAGCCTGGCCAGTCATGAAACTGGTTTTTAAAGCTTCTCTGATGCACAGCGCTTCCTGGTGTGCTCTTCTAATCGCCCTGGTATCTGGCTGCGCGTAATCAGCAGCCAGGCGATTTGCCTCAGCCTCCCACCCCGCCATAAAGGTCTCCCCCTTACTTTCACAGAGATTGTGGAGCACACAGCAAGCAGAAATAACAATGGGGAGATTTCTTTGGCTGAGGTCAGAGCGAGTCAATAATGATCGCCAGCGACCTTTTAAATGGCCAAATGCACATTCTACCACCATTCTGCACTTGCTTAGCCTGTAGTTAAACAGCTCCTGACTCCTGTCCAGGCTGCCTGTGTACGGCTTCATGAGCCATGGCATTAAGGGGTAGGCGGGGTCCCCAAGAATAACTATTGGCATTTCAACATCCCCAACGGTTATTTTCTGGTCCGGAAAGTAAGTCCCTTGCTGCAGCCCTTTAAACAGAGTAGTGTTCCTGAAAACACGAGCGTCATGAACCCTTCCCGCCCATCCCGCGTTGATGTTAGTGAAACGTCCCTTGTGATCCACAAGTGCTTGCAGCACCATTGAAAAGTACCCCTTGCGGTTTATGTACTCGGTGGCTTGGTGCTCCGGTGCCAAGATAGGGATATGGGTTCCGTCTATCGCCCCACCACAGTTAGGGAATCCCATTGCAGCAAAACCATCCACTATAGCCTGCACATTTCCCAGAGTCACTAACTTTCGTAGCAGCACCTGAGTGATTGCTTTGGCTACTTGCATCACAGCAGCCCCCACCGTAGATTTGCCCACTCCAAATTGATTCCCGACTGACCGGTAGCTGTCTGGCGTTGCAAGCTTCCACAGGCCTATTGCCACGCGCTTCTCAACTGTGAGGGCTGCTCTCATCTTGGTATTCTGGCGTTTCAGGGCAGGGGACAGCAAGTCACAAAGTTCCATGAAAGTGCCCTTACGCATGCGAAAGTTCCGCAGCCACTGGGAATCGTCCCAGACCTGCAACACTATGCGGTCCCACCAGTCTGTGCTTGTTTCCCTTGCCCAGAATCGGCGTTCCATGGATAGAATCTGCCCCATTAACAACATGATCTCCAAAGCACCGGGGCCCGTGGTTTCACAGAATTCTGTATCCATGTCCGTGTCCATGTCCATGTCAATGTCCTCATCATGCTTGTCGCTGCGTTGCTGCCGCCGCTGCCTCCTCGCCTCGTTTTTCTGGTCCTGGCTGAGCATAAACTCCACGAGAACGCGCGAGGTGTTTACAATGTTCATGACTGCTGTCTTGAGCTCAGCGGGCTCCATGCTTGCCGTGGTATGGAGTCTGCAGTGTTCACTCACCCAGGAAAAAAGGCGCAAAAATGGTTGTCTGCCGTCCGTTGCTTTCATGCAGGGAGGGAGGAGGAAGGGAGGAGGTGAGGCTGTACCCAGAACCACCTGCGACAATGTTTTTTGTCCCATCAGGCACTGGGATCTTAACCCACAATCCCAATGGGCGCGGGAGACTGCGGGAACTATGGGATAGCTATGGGATAGCTACCCACAGTGCAACGGTGCAGAAATCGACGCTAGCCCCGGTACTTGGACGCACACCACCGAATTAATGTGCTTAGTGTGGCCGCATACATTTCGACTTTATACAACCTGTTTTTCAAATCCGAATTATATAAATTCGGATTAATCCCGTAGTGTAGACATACCCCATGACTAGCACAGATGCATAGTGCAGTTTCTCTTTGGGCATGATTTACTTCACACCATCCTGATCCAAAGCCCACTGAAGTCAGTGGAAAGACTCCCAGTGACTTCAAAGGGGTTTAGATCAGGTCTCAAATGACTAGGCTCAGGATCCTAACTTGGATCAGGCAAGCCAACACTAAATACTGAGCCAGCCAAAATAACTACCCTTTTAAATCAGAGAGCGTGAAGAAGGAAAGAGAGTGCATTAAGCACACAAGCAGTAAAATGGTGCGGTACGTTTAAATACTTCCTTTCTATAAAATACACACAAGAGATAATGGGGGGAAAAAAGAAGTACAGACTGAACATCAGACTGCACCTTTAACTTTGCTGTTGCAACTGGTATGTGACAGCATCTCAGGTGTTTTCCCCTGTGTGATAGATATGTTTCTCAAAGTGGCAAAGAAGCACAGAGAAACATGAAAGGAAAGAATTTCATGTTTCTCTGTGCTTCTTTGCCCACTTTGGGGCATTAAAACACAAAGGGACAGATACTGTGAAACGACCAGTAATTTTCAGTGTCTTGATTTTTGGGTGTCCAACTTAAGGTGCCTTTTAAAAAGGTCTTTTTCCCCCCCAGAAGTTGGGTGCTCAGCACTTTCTGAAAATCAGACTTCTTTGAGGCATCTCAAGATGGGCCTCTGAGAAAGGAGGCACTCAAAATCACTAATGACTTATGAAAATCTTGGCTAGCATCCAGATTTTTTTTAAAATCCTTTGCATAGACACACAGAAAAAGAGTGGTTGGAGGGCAGGGGAGGAGAAGTGAGTCTTACAACAACACTTTTACCTTTTGGAACAACTCCAAAAAAACACCCCAAGGTTCTTTTGATTTGCAGAGCTCAGGAATTGGGCTGTCTGTTTTTCGTTGAGACTTACATTATATATAAACTAAATGAAACCTGCTAGTGAGAAATAAAGATCTTGTGTGTTAGAACAAAAGCAAAACAGCACCATTTGTCTTTTATCTCTTGGAAATACCTCTTAATTTATAAAATATGCAAGTCTATTTAGAGACAGAATGCAATTTAATTTTGAATCTAAACGAAAACTCAGTGACTAGTTGAAACTTAAGCACAAGGAAAAATGAAAATCATAAAAGAAAATTTGACCACATAAGATTCTTAGTTCTATAAGTTCCACAAGCATAAAACCAAGTTATAATAACAAGCTACTGACTTTACTGCTACTGTTGTAGATAAACTTCCTCAAATCCCACCCTTTCAGCTCATGTTTCCTTATTGCAGTTCCCATATGACATTTCCTATCATTGAGGCATCCTGCTTCTGAAATTCCACAACTGTTTTCTATCTCCATTCATTCAGATGGAACATGTGGACATATCAAGTATGTCTAGACACAGTAAGGGAATGTGCTTGACAGATGTACCTGGTATATTAAAACACCAAGATGGTTGACATTTGGATTTTTTTAACACTTCTTAAAATAATACATTGAGAAAATTGCTTGAAATTGGGTCATATAAGATTCTGTTTGTTTGCTAATCACAGTTAGTATTGCAGCTACAGAGTAGTGGTGGGCAGACTGAAAAATGGCCATGTATGCCTTCACTTATATCTTATTATATATTATATGAAACTCACTTCTGTATGGAAGGCCAGTACAAGGCCTATGCACTATTAAGTCCCACTGAAGTCCTTCAAATAAGTCAGGTACTGCCCTTGCATTGGTCCACTCCATAGGAGTGAAATTCATCCTTCCTTACTATGCACATATCTATATAACATTATTTTGCTTGATTGAGGGTGAGGAGAGGATAAATACTTTTAATCAATAGCAACAAAAACAATTCAAAATAAGCAATTCTATATTTTCAGATTTTGTGAGTTTTCACGGCAGATTTAATGCCAGGGAAAATTAGGGTTATTCTGTTGTTTACTAAACATCAATATCTGTTGCCAGGTTTGGGTAAAAAGCCCATAGCCAAGATCCAAGTTTGACTTTCTTGACCAACTCAAAGTAAACCAAATATTGATCAATTACTCTGAAATCTCTGTATACCTGATTGTAATGCCCCCTTATCAGATGATTAGATGAAAAGATTTCCTTGGGTTTGCTGAAAATGTAACTTTTTAATGGTTTTTGGTTATTTTATTCATGCTATAGCATGATATATGATTGTACATAATACTGTACATAATTGTTAGCTAAAAAGGATAGTATTTTAAGATTCTTACTAATTTAGCTGTTTAAAAGTTTGTATGTTAGCTTACAAATAACAGAAAATGGTCTCTAGTTCAGCTGAAAAAAATACAGCGTGAATTGAAAAAAGGTCTTGAGAAAGAATGGTTCAGCAGCCAGTCCAAATCATCAGTGGCCTATCTCATTATCTGCATAGAGAAGATACAAAGCAGGGGTTCTCAAACTGGGGGTCAGAACCCCTCAGGGGGTCACGAGGCTATTACATGTGGGGTTGCGAGCTGTCAGCCTCCACCCCAAACCCCGCTTTGCATCCAGCATTTATAATGGCGTTATAAATGAAAAACACTTTTTAATATATTTAAGGGGGGGAGGTCACACTCAGGGGCTTGCTGTGTGAAAGGGGTCATCAGTACAAAAGTTTGAGAATCACTGATACAAAGCATCTACAGTTGGGGATGAGAAGACGTGTAAGATTTAGTACTGGTGGACTCTGCAAGGTTCAGGAATTTTGGCCTCTATCTTGCAGAGTTAAGCATGTGATTAACTTTACACTCTGGAGTCATCCCATTTAACTTAAATGTACTACTCACATGCATTAATTTAAGCACAAGTGTATGTCTTTGGAGGATTGGAGTCCTGATTGCAAAGTCAAAGTACAGACAGAATGAAACTGTAAAAGGAGCTGGGAAAATTCTAAAGCTGGGAACTTAGAATAACATGGGTTGTGTTGTGTCCTGATTTAGTTTTAGGAAATTAAGAGTTGGTCCTTGCCTGAGACTCAGAGATTGGAATAGCTGGATCTAAATATATGTCAACAAAGTAAATTTATGGTAACTATAGAAGGCCTGGTCTGTTCCCACATAAGTTATCATGATTTGGAACTCTGGAATTTTTAACTGTGTGAATTTCAGCTCTTTCCAATTATTAAAGCTCAAGTGTAAGGTACAGCATTGGGGGGGGGGAGGGCATTTGCTTTTAACAACAAAGGATGCTAGAGCACTACTAGAAAATCCTTTACCTACAGATGGATTATATTTACATAAACATATTCCCACACAGAGACCAATGACTGTAATTAGAAACCATGTAGGTTTTAAAAAATCCTACTTATAAAGTAGGAAATCTTACCATTTAAAAAATGTTTTCTACAATAGGCCGTCATTATGATAACGGGCCCTGCGATGTTTAAATTCAAACCAGTAACACTGTTTTCATGGTTTGTACAGTGCTGCATTCCTAGCGTACACTCTTTCTTTTCTTTCTTTTTTTTTTTTTTTGCCTCAGTCCTGTAGTTGGACTGCACAGGCACAAAGGTCTATTTGCTTAGATCCCGGTGCACAACTGAAAACTTTGTAAAGTAATAGCTGAAGAACATTACATAATTATTCCCATTTTTGTTTCATTCAACTCCCACCATGGTTCCCAGTACGCTGCTATGTTGGTTTCTGTGAAGAAACTAAAGATTTACCAGAAAGACAAGGTGGGTAAGTTAATATCTTTTTTTGGACCAACTTCTGTGGGTGGAAAGAGACAAGGTTCAAGCAACAACACAGGGCTGCTTCTTCAAGATCAAAATAAGAACTCTGTGTTGCTCAGAAGTTGGTTCAATAAAAGATATTACCTAACCCATCTTGTCTCTCTAATAACCTGGTACCAACAGGGCTACACTGCTACAGATTTACTAGTCCTTTATAGATAGGGCTTCTGATTTTAGGTCTTAACTGATAAACCCCAATAAAAAAACCCCAATAAAAAAAAATGAAATTCGTGTTTATCCAACAGTTACTGGAAAAACACTGGAAATGGTTGCTTCTAAGGGCGTGTCCACATAAAGCAGTAATACGGTGAATGGGGGTGTGATTTCTAAAGTGCGCTAATATGTTGCACATTAGTCAGAGCGAACTAAAGGTCCCTAGTGTGCTTTAACATAGTGCTGTTTGAAACAGTACTATGTGAAAGTGCACTATGGAACATTACAAAGAGATTACTAATTACAGTATGCACTGATGTATGTTGTCTACATTACTCATTACAGTATATACTGCAAAGAGAGCCAAGAAACCCCCAATTTTTGGACATCCATACAAAAGTCAAATTGCTAAAAAATAACCCTGAAAAATGACATTAATAAACTTGAAAACAGAAGCCCTACTTATAGAGAACTGTGAAAAATGTTTTAATCCCCTGCAGTTCTGCTTCAACACTATATTTTTTCTGTATTTCTTTTCCATTATTTGTTTTAACCTTTATGAAAACTGGATCTTTGTATCTTAAAAGTGTGTAATTCTTGGTGGCATCAAAATTTCCACAGCATCCAATTGTGATGCTACCAATGATTATGATTTAAGATGAGGAATAAAACAGATGCACAGAAACTCTTAGGGCCTAATACTGCCACCCTTACTTATGCTGAATAGTTTGTTGTTATTAAGTAATCATAATGGAATTACTGAAGAAGTAAGATACCATAACAGTATGGTGGCAGAATCCAGCCCATAGTAACCAAGCCCTCCCTCCCCCATACTCTTATCAGGGGAAGAAAGAAATACAAAACATTTGATACTAAGCAAATTCCTTTCAATTATTTTCAAAAGTTTTCATATGTCAGTAGCTCTTCAATATCACTGTTGACATCAAGGGAAAAGTAGTATATAGGGAATACAACCCCTTCCTTTCAGGCACCCAAGACTTAAGCAAAGTATGTATCACCTTACTTTCATTAGAAATTTGTGGTTTTAAAAAGGCTTTATATTTTAACCACAGCTTCAGTGAAATACAGTACCAATACACTTCCCATTGAAGGCAGCTTCAATTCGAGGATTGCTCCAATTCTATTTGAAGAAGCACAGCACAGAAGTAAGATATTGGTGAGTGCCTCTTCTCAAGGTGGCAAAATCTTGCTCTGGCCATTGGTTAAAAAAAAGGAAAAACAAACAACGCCCTCAATCCTCATCTTACTTAGGCAAAAAAGCCCAGTGACTCCTTTCTAATAATCGATCTGAAGTCAATGGGAATTTTGATAAGGCCTTCGGGATTTGTCCATTTGTGATGTAAGCAACTCTATGCACTGACATCGCTGCTGCTGAAGGCTGAATAAAATACAATACATAAACTTCCTAAGAGTTTGATCCTGCAGCCAGTGATAGTTTGGCCTATGAAGAAAGGGAGTGCAGGGTTGAGGCTACAGTACTGTGGGTTGTTTAATAGGTGTTTGCAAAGCGCTTTGAGATCCTGGCACGGGGCATAGTACCTGGCATCAGTTTGAAACTTAGTACCACTTGCCCCCATGCAATTAGCTTGGTCTGCAGCCTCCTTGCACCTTTCGGGGCTGCAAATCGGAGGCGAGTAAGAAAGGTGCGACGCTGCCAGCCGCTGGAGGCAGGTCCAGGCTCGAGGGAGAGGCCGGCGCAGCGTGTGGCCCTATCTCGCCGGCTTGCCCGGAGCAGGCGCTCGTCTCCCGTCTCACATTTCCTCAGCCCCGGGAAAGGCGTTGCACGGCGAGTGGCTGCTTGTGGGAAGCGCAGGAGCGGAGGGGGGGCTCACACCCTTTCCTCCCCGCCCTCCCGCCGCCAGCCAGTCGCTCAGCCTCAGAGGCACAGGCAGAGGGCGCCTGAGCCATGTCCGCCCCCTGCGGCCGCTGCTGCCGCTCAGCTCCACGGGTTGAGGAGGCTCGTGCACCCCGGACCCCGCAGCCGCTGACAGCGTCCTGCGAGCCAAGGCAGGAGACTGATTAGAGCTGCTCTGTCTCCCCCGCGCCTGCTTCGCCTAGTCCATGGGGCTGCGCCGTGTGTGTGCAGGCAGGGGGCTGCTGCTGCAGGAGGAAGCCCCATTGGTGTGAGCAGCTGCGCTCTCCCTCTTCTCTCTGCCCTGCCTCACCTCCCTGCTCCTGAGCGAGCCCGGCTCGGATGTCCGGTTTCCTGGTGGCTTTTCACCTGGCAAACTCCAGCTAACTTCGGTGAGCAATTGCAAAGCGTCCGGGCACATTGCGAGTCCCTTGCAGGCAGCTGGTGCTGCTGCATCTTCTCCATCCCAGGGATTCTGCCGCCTTGGATATTGGGGGGAGGCAACCAACAAAGCCAAGGAGCCTCACGATTCCCCCTACACTCCTCAAGCTCCCCCCGCCCCGCCACGCACCCACCCTGCCATCCTTGCACAATGCACTTGCTGGGATTATTCTCTCTGGTTTGCTATCTGGCTGCTGCTGCTCTGCTGCTGGGACCCAGGGAGCCGGCCACCGCCGCTGCCTATGAATCCGGGCAGGGCTACTACGAGGAGGAGCCCGATTTGGGGGAAGCAAAGGTAGGTGCAACTTCCATGCCCTTGCCGCAGATGGGACACCCCTTTCTGAAGCATGTGACTCCTGGATCACTTTGTTTGCAAGTCCTTTCACGGGAGGGGAAAATATTTGAGGAAAATCTTCTAATGTTGTGGTTCTTCACGAGGCTTTTTTGGGGGCGAGGGAGGGTTTGAAATTTACAAGTTGGTGGATTGTTGCAGGTGATACAAATCTGTTTAAAATAAATGGAGACACCTGGTATTAAGAATTAAACCCAGAGGCTCAGCTCACGTAATAAGTGAATGTAGCGATCACCCTTTTTATTGTTACTCTAATATATGGGTTGTACAGTGTCCTCAGTGCTGTACAGCGGAGAAGTAGCCCCACTTCTTGCCCCCAAGAACTAGATTGTCAATTCCAGTCACTAGCAAACCAAAATCTTCTGTTATGCAATTGGCTTGGTGTTGGCAGTGAGGTGGATCACTGATATATGTGAGGTTTCTTCGTCAAGGGCAAAGCTGCAGGGTGCCATGTGGGTTTGTGTCCTTGGAGTGGATGCGTGTGGATTCTTGAAACTTTCCGATTTGGATCTGAGTAAGTTTTTTGGGTGCATTTCGAGAAACTGGTGTGTTTGGGAATGATATGATGGGAGCAAATACATAGGCATAATAACAAAAACTCATATTGTTTCTATCTTCTGGAGGTCTGTTTTGGAGTTTCTGAAATCTGTAATGATTTACTGAAGGACAACATAGTTTGCGAGGGTGTAACTTGACCCTTGAATATGAAAGTGCTGCCCAGACATACAGTTAAGATTTCAGAGAAATTCTTGGTTTCCACAGGCAGAAGATTCTTAAATTTGTATTAATTTGTGTTAGTATCTTCAGATTTAGAATGTAAGTACCTTGGAACTAGTATTATGTCTTCTATGTCTTGTGCAGCTAGCTCCCAGCACTCTGTCAATGCAGAAAAAGGACATACAGTATATGATTGTGTAAGCATGTGACATTGCTATGAAGGCTTCAGTTTCTAAACTCTTTATTAGATTACCTTTAAGTAGTGCAGTGTTAAAGTTGTGACACACACATCGATAGCAATAATGACACTATATCTTTAATTCATGACAGTATGGAAAACTAGACCAAAATATATTAGTTAACATACAGAATATATGCCTTCACTTTGAAGTTGGCTTTTGTTTTTGATCTGTTTGACACAATTAGCTTTATTGAACATATACTCTAATGACCTTTTATTAAACCTGTATAAAACAGTATATCAGGCTTATAAAACATGTTACAGCGTTGACAGAAAAAAACAAGGTTATGTATATTTGGTTTATAAAGCATATTAGTTAAACTAATATTATGTTCAAGCTGTAGACTCCATGTATTGCATGCATTCTTTGTTTTGCATTTCTAAATATATACTAAAATTCTGTATGACAGACGTTACTGTGCATGCTGTACCACTTTAACAAAGTCTGGACGTTTTTATAACCCCTTGGGATTTAGAAATTTATTTTCTTTTAATTTTAAATCCTAAAAATTAGTCAAACTGTATTATGAGCTAAATACTTGTCAAATATTTTTTAATCCAAGTAATTTAAATCCAAGTAATATGAACACAAAATCAATCAACTGATTTTATCACTAATACTATTTCTAAAACTTTTTAATATTTGATACAGGGGAAATCCAATCCTTCCTAGTTAAACGGTATAAACCAGTTATTAACTCAGAGTGGAATTAATGACTGAGTTATAAACCTATGAAAGTACTTTATCATAGTTATATTGAAAATGCTGAAATAAGCATGGTGGTTTCTAAAAGTGCGGGAGCAACATACGTTTGGTAGAACAGTGAAGAAATGCTCCTGAAAGTTGAATATTGTTGTATGTCTACATGCCCATGTTATAGATTATCCATTCTATTTCTTACAAGTTTTAAAGTGATTGCAGAATCTTAAATAGTCACCATTGTGCTGCAGTTTGCAAAAGTACCAGGGTTTAGTGGAAAACTTGGAGCAATGAGGAAACTGAAGAAAGAAAGAATCAGAAATGGGAAGCGGGTAGGAAAGCAAGTGTCAGGTTGATCATATTAACAGAAGAGATTTTTGTATCTGACTAGAGGTGAGGGGTGTAGGGATAGATGCTGTGTTTGTGCCTGGATCTTTAGGGTTTAATCTGGCAAGTTTTAGGCACCTTAGACGTTCTTACTCATGAGTAATCCTGTTCATTTCAGTTGGACTACTCTGGTGAGGAAAATCTGCAGGATTGGGTCTCCATTAACTATTTCTCCCTGTGAGATGAAAGAAGGTTTCAGTGAATTTCTGAAGGAATTAAAAAAGATTAGATAAGTAAACTGTACATAATTATTTCAAAGAAAATATGATTAAGTTGTGTTCATATAAGTTATTTACTTGAACTTTCTCAACTCATGGAAAATGAGTGTCTCTTGTCTTCACAGGTAATACTTAGTCCTGCCATGTGTGCAGGAGACTGGACTAGATGACCTCTCGAGATCCTTTCCAGTCCTATGATTCTATGATTTGTGTGAAATCTGAAATTATTTTAACTTTACATTACATATCCTTTACTTTACATATGAAGTTGAGATGAGCACATATGTCTTTTTCAAAAACGTTTACTATGATAGTTTTGTTCCCATTGGTATAAAAGTATACAGAGGTCTATCCTGTTTTCAATGTAGATGATTCAGTGAAAGTTGGAACTTGTCCTAGACATTTGCAGTTAACTGAATGTCAGTTATAGATAAATTATAGTTATTTTTCATATATTGCTGCCTCAAGCACATGTGGTGCAGCAAGTGGACACTGATAAGCTAGAGCAATAGTGTCCAACCTTTTCAGACTGAGGGGACCGTACTTTTGAGACAGATTCTCTTAGCCTCACAAAAACAACAGAATCAACCTGCAAGTCCCCTGCTACGGATTTCCCCCCGAAGGTGTAGAGCTGGTGTAACTAGCCTCTGTGCTTCCCTCTCCACAGCCCTGGCATAGGGGGAGTGACTGAGGCATGTTATGCTTCAAATAAACCACAGCTGACTCACGGTCCCTTGGGAACCACTGCCAGCTGGGATAAGCTAGAACAGCCACTAGACTGCTCTAGTGGCAGAAAATCAGGGGACTATAACTGGTGGTTGGGTTTCAGCTTCTCCACTTTCCCTCTTTTGTGGGGCTGTGTGGGAAAGGCAAACCATTCTTTGCTAAGTGCTCCCCTAGGTTAAGGCAGAACAAGTTTTGCTCCTATCCCGCTCCTCCTGGGGCTCCCACACGCCTTTAAAGAAGCAGACAGTGGAGCAGCCTGTGCGCCACTCCTCACACCCCTGTGATCCAGCAGGCTGTCAACGGGGGAGCTGCTGAGCATTGGTAGCAAGAAAGGGACAGCTATTTCTCAGAGCACTTTCAGATTACATCAGAATTGATCCTGAAATGTCAAAAAAAGTGGTGGGAGGCTGCTGGGAAGTTAGAACCCCTTACTAATTTCCAAGCTGATTCAAGTACTTCAGATTAAAATCACAGGCTGTGGCTCAGGAAACATATTTTCATTTCATAATCAAATAATTTTCTTTCTAACACAGCTGCACTCATGGACCACAATTTAGAGTCTTGATATTCAAAAGTGGCCCTGGCCTACAGGTGACACACCATGGCGCTAAAGAGAGTTTAAAAAAAGAGAGAGAGAAAGAAAAGTCTCTTGGTGAAAAATTTGATCTAAAACTGTAGAGAAAGAGGGATTGATAGAACTGAATTCTAAGGGTATGTCTACACTACGAAATTAGGTCGATTTTTTTAGAAATCGATTTCATACAGTCGATTGTGTGTGTCCCCACTATGCGCATTAAGTCACGGTGTGCGTCCTCAGTACCGAGGCTAGCGTCGATTTTCGGAGTGTTGCACTGTGGTAGCTATCCCACAGTTCCCGCAGTCTCTCTGCCGCCCATTGGAATTCTGGGTTGAGCTCTCAATTCCTGATGGGGCAAAAACATTGTAGGGGGTGATTCTGGATACATGTCATCAGGCCCCCCCTCCCTCCCTCTGTGAAAGCAACGGCAAAAAATCGTTTTTCGCCTTTTTTCCTGGGTTACCCATGCAGACGACATACCACGGCAAGCATGGAGCCCGCTCAGTTCACTGTCACCATATGTCTCCTGGGTGCTGATGGCAGATGCGGTACTGCAGTGCTACACAGCAGCATCCCCTTGCCTTGCCTTCTGGACAGCAGACGGTGCAATACGATTGCTAACCGTCGTCATTGGCCCATGGGTGCTCCTGGCTGACCTCGGTGAGGTTGGTCGGGGGCGCCTGGACAAAAATGGGAATGACTCCAGGTCATTCTCTTCTTTAAGTTTAGTCTAATGGAGATTCAGTCCTGCCTGGAATATCATGCCAGCTGGACGCTTCTGCCTCAGGCTGCTCTCCTAGTTGACAGCTCCGTGCGGTCGCACCTACCCCAGTCTACTCCTTGCTCCCATGGCTCATGAAGCCTGGACAATAGTAAGGAGCAGTTCAACTATAGGCTGAGCAAGTGCATAATGATGGTAGAATGTGCCTTTGCACGTTAAAAAGCTCACTGGCGCAGTTTACTGACTCTGTTAGACCTCAGCGAAACCGATATTCCCATACTTATTGTGGAGCACACAGCAAGCACTAATATCTGTGAGAGTAAGGGGGAGACGTTTATGGCGGGGTGGGAGGTTGAGGCAAATCGCCTGGCCGCTGATTATGCACAGCAGACACCAGGGCTGTTAGAAGAGCACAGCAGGGCGCGCTGTGCATCAGAGAAGCTTTGAAAACCAGTTTCATGACTGGCCAGGCTATGGTGTGAAAGTTCTGTTTGTTTCTCCTTGATGAAAACCCGCTTGGTTCACTCTACTTCCCTGAAAGCCAACCGAGACCTCCCCCGTTTGATCTCCGCTTGCAGAGGCAATAAAATAAAATAAATAAATGGAGATATCCTATCTCCTAGAACTGGAAGGGACCTTGAAAGGTCCTTCACTAGCAGGACCAAGTACTGATTTTGCCCCAGATCCCTAAGTAGCCCCCTCAAGGATTGAACTCACAACTCTGGGTTTAGCAGGCTAATGCTCAAACCACTGAGCTATGCCTCCCCCCTCCCCAATAAAGTCATTGTTGTTTCAAATTCATGCATTCTTTATTAATTCGTCACACAATTAGGGGGATAACTGCCAAGGTAGCCCGGGAGGGGTAGGGAAGGAGGGAAACACAAGGGTGGGGTAGTTGTAGGGGCACCTCCTAGAATGGCGAGCAGCTCATCATAGAAGCGGCATGTCTGGGGCTGTGACCCGGAGCGGCCGTTTGCCTCTCTGGTTCTCTGGTAGGCTTGCCTGAGCTCCTTAAGTTTCACGTGGCACTGCTGCAGGTCCCTGTTATAACCTCTGTCCTTCATGCCCTGGAGATTTTTTTCAAATATTCCGTCATTTCGTCTTTTGGAATGGAGTTTGGATAGCACGGATTCATCTCCCCATACAGCGTTCAGATGCAGTACCTCCCGTTTGGTTCATGCTGGAGCTCTTTTACGATTCTGGGACTCCATGGTCACCTGTGCTGATGAGCTATGTATGGTCACCTGTGCTGATCAGCTCGCCATGCTGGCCAAACAGGAAACGAAATTCAAAAGTTCGCGGGGCTTTTCCTGTCTACCTGGCCAGTGCATCTGAGTTGAGAGTGCCATCCAGAGTGGTCACAATGGAGCACTCTGGGATAGCTCCCGGAGGCCAATACCATCGAATTGCATCCACACTACCCCAAATTCGACCCAGCAGGGTCGATTTCAGCTCTAATCCCCTCGTCAGGGAGGAGTACAGAAATTGATTTTAAGACCCTTTAAGTCAACAAAAATGGCTTCGTCGTGTGGATGGGTGCAGGGTTAAATCGACCTAATGCTGCTAAATTCGACCTAAACTCGTAGTATAGACCAGGGCTCAGAGTATGTCTATACTGGCAGAGTTACATCACTGGAAATTACATCACTGCTCAGAGAGAGCTGAAGGGAAACCGCTGTTGTGTGTTCACTCTGTCAGCTTCCTACGCAATAGCGTATTCACACTTGTACTTGCATTGGTATTTGGAGCGGTGTACTCTGGGCAGCTATCCCACAGAGCATTTCTTCCTCTTCTGCTGCTAAGAATTGTGGGAAGGCGGAGAGGGTCGTGGGGCATCCTGGGTCCAGTCCCAATGCCCCGTGATGCATTGCTTCGCATCCCAGCAATCCCTGTGCTTCCATCCGCATTTGGCTCCACCTTTCAATGGTTTGTGTACTGCGCTCTCTGCTTCTTTGTTCTGCAGGAATGGATCCCGCACTGTTGACCAATATGCTGCTTGCTCTCACTAACACATCACAAGTGGCAGTGGAGTTATTCCTTAAACTACAAAGGCAAGAGGAGTTCAGCATTGATCTTGCCACACATAGTAGCTATGACACGAGATTGTTTGTGGCATTCATGGAGGTGCTGACCATAGTGGAATGCCGCTTTTGGGCTCTGGAAACAAGTACTGAGTGGTGGGATCACATCATGATGCACATCTGGGATGATGAGTAGTGGCTGCAGAACTTTTGGATGAGGAAAGTCACACTCATGGGACTGTGTAATAAGCTCACCTCAGCCCTGTGGCATAAGAACACACAAATGAGAGCTGCCCTGTCGTTGGAGAAGTACGTGGCAATTGCACTGTGGAAGCTGTCTATCCCAGACTGCTACCGATCAGTTGCTAACCAGTTTGGAGTGGGAAAGTTGACTGTTGGACTCATGTTGACAGAAGTCTGCAGGGCCATTAATCGCATCCTGCTCTGAAAGACCGTGATTCTGGGCAATGTGCCTGTATTTGCACAAATGGGCTTTCCTAACTGCGGAGGGGCGATAGATGGCACGTATATTCCAATTCTGGCACCAGACCACCTAGCCACCGAGTATATTAATCAGAAGGGGTATTTCTCTATGGTTCTCCAGACGCTTGTGGATCACTGTGGGCGTTTCACGGACATTAACACAGGCTGGTCCAGAAAGGTGCATGACGCCACGTATCTTTCGGAACCCTGGCCTGTTCAGGAAGCTGCAAGCAGGGACTTTCTTCCCAGATCAGAAGATTCCTGTAGGGGAAGTCGAAATGCCCATTGTGATCCTGGGAAACCCTGCCTACTCCTTAATGCCGTGGCTTATGAAGCCATACGTGGGAACCATGACAGCAGCAAGGAGAGGTTCAACAACAGGATGAGCAAGTGCAGAATGACTGTTGAGAGTGCTTTTGGACATTTAAAGGCCTGCTGGCATTGCCTATAAGGGGGGCTGGATCTGACCGACGACAGTATTCCTATGCTTATCACCGCGTGCTGTACACTCCATAATATTTGTGAAGGGAAGGGTGAAAGCTTCACTCAGGGCTGGACTGCAGAGGCTCAGCGCCTAGAGGCTGAATTTGAACAGCCAGAGACCAGGGCTATTAGAGGGGTGCAGCGCGGGGCCATAAGGATCAGGGATGCCTTGAGACAGCAATTTGAAGCTGAAATCCACTAATATTTGTTGCTATGCTTGGGAATGCAGTGCTTGTAATGCTAGGAGGTGATTGTGATTGGTGCAGACGATGCAATGTGAAGGTTTAAGAAAATGGCCTGTTGCTTTGCTGGGCTCTTTGCTTTCAATTAATGGAATAAAGATTGCTTTCAAACCAAAACAATTCTTTTATTTAAAAACGGAGGAGAGAGACAAACAAAAAAACACATCCGCACTGTGGGGGATGGGAGAAGAGAGCGTCCCAGGAGGAGGTGGGGTCCGAGGATGGTTAAAGATTTGTGTATGTGCAGGTATTATATGCAACCTTGTCCTTTGGAGTACAGTGCAGCGGGTACTGTACTTCAGCATGGCTAAACTGCAGAGGGGACGGGTGTTGAGGACAGTGGGTACTGGGAGGTGGACTGTGATGGGGCAGGAGTGGAACGTAGCGGGTACAGACTGGAGCCAGGAAGTTGATAAGAGACTGTTGGCGGTGTCTGTAGGGCGCATGGGAAACGTTTAAGAGCCGCTCCATGGCTTCGTTCTGGCGTGCCGCATTCTCCTTTTGGTCCCTCTTCTCGCTGTCCCGTTACTCCTTGTTTTTCGGCCGCAGAGTTCATCATGACATCATGCAGAAAGTCCTCTTTTGTTTTTCGTGGCCGCTTTCTAATTCTGTGCAGCTGTTCAGCCGGCAATAGCAAAGGGGGAGGCTGGGCTCCCAAGGTCATATCTGTGAAGCCAAAAGGCAATATTTTACAGAAGCAGTATTGTTTGCAACACATAGACCACTGATTCAGTGATTTAAAACACAGCCACTATTCACATACCTGTCACTAACTGGCTGACCCCAAGGAAGCACATACGAGCCACAAGACCCCAAAATGGTGAGTAACAGCAGGGGCAGGGAAAATCAGTGTTCCAAGACCATACTGTACACTGGGCATGTGGTTCTTGGGGAAAGCCAGCACTGTGTGTGGGGTGGGAGCTTATAATCATTACTGTCCCCACATTTTCCGCAGGCTGTGTTCATTATGGAAGAAATCTTGCTGCTGAGGCTGAGCAGGGAATCAAGAAAGGGTCTTCTCCAAGACTGCAGCTTCCACCCTGACCCATATGCGGCTTGCCTGTTTGCAGCAAAGGTCGCCCCTCCCCTCCCTTGCCTTCTCCCCCCCCCCCATGATGGCAGAGTGGCACAGGAAAGTTACCCTTAATGGGGCAAGAAAGAAAGCAGCTCTGCCAAAGAACCTGCTGCAGCAGATTGCCCAGTATCTCCATGAGAGTTTCGTGGAGATCTCTGAGGTAGATTCCCGTGAAGTGAGGGAGTCAATCAACACCCTGTTCCACCGCTCAGACTAGGCATGTGGCGGTATGTACATCATACAGACACAAGCCTCCTTTCTGCAACCCCCTGCACCCCAAAAACTCGCTTCAGCGATTCCCAAAATCAAAGCCACTTACTAGGGGCCTCCTCTCCTGTTTGTGCTTCACCAAGCTCCGCCAGCTGTGAGTGGCTAGCCTCCTCTGGGATAGAGAAGAGTTCTGGGCTGCATGCATCTCTGACCTCCGAGTTGTCCTCTGCCTCTGGGTCCCCCTCCACATCCTCGTCCAAGATTTCCTCCTCCTGGCTCGGTACACTCTCGACTGGCATGCAAGCCAGCGAAGTATCCACAGTGGAGTATTCTCAGTGGAGGTGGGGTCACCACCGAGTATCACGTCCAGCTCTTTGTAGAACCACCAGCTCGTGGGCGCAGCATCAGAGCAGCAGTTTGCCTCTCACGCCTTGTGACAGGCATTCTGCAGCTCTTTCACTTTCATCCTGTACTGCAGTGTAGTCTGGTCATGGCCCCTTTCTGTCATGCATCGTGAAATCTGTCCGTAGGTATCATAATTCTTATGGCTGGAGCGCAGCTGGGCCTGGAAAGCCTCCTCTCCCCAAATGCTGATGAGGTCCAGCAGCTCGGCATTGCTCCAAGCGGGGGATCGCCTGGTCCATGGAGCAGGAATGGTCACCATGGAAAGATGCACTGAGACCACTGCACATGTCACTGAGCAAACAGGAAGGGGACTTTCAAAATTCCCAAGGAATTTAAGGGGTGGGGCTCACGGTTGATCACCTGAGGACAGGACAGTAGAGTTCAAACCGATGACCAGAGAGGCGAGAACAGGCGAGAATGGGACACCTCCCAGAGGCCAATTGCAACTCTGTAATCGACTAGGGTGTATACACTGACACCGCAGCATTGTAGCCCTGGCATAGAAAGCTATATGCTTCTCGTTGGGGTGGGTTTTTTTATGGTGCTGCAACTATGCAATTTCTGCGCACTAAGTGGCTTGGCAGAGTGTACACCTCAGGAGTTACACTGCAGACAGCTGCTTTACTGCACAGAAACTTGCCAGTGTAGACAAGGCCTAAGAAAATAATACTTAGTTTATTGCAAATCCCATGAGACCAGATTCTCTTTACATTAGAGCAACCCCATTGAAGCCACTGGAGTTGCAGTGGTGTACCTGAGAGGAAAAGTTGACCCATGTATATTAACGTTACTTCCATCAAAGCAAATATTGAAAACTTTGCACTTGATTTTACTAGTACGCTTTTTGTAATGTTTTTCCGACTTCTGTGTATGTGACACCTGCTTTTGTTATTTTATGGCTTTTAGTTTTATCTGACAAAATTATTCCCATATGTTCTCTGAAACCTACAGTAACTCCATTCACTGAAACAAAACCTACAGACTTGTTCTCCATCAACCATGCACTCATGGAATCCATCAGATATTGCTAGAGATTTTCTTTTTCAAAGAAATATAAGCATTCCTTTTCCCATAGGAGTGAAGTAAACAAATGTGAGCTTTAGCAATTGACCTCTTCTTAGCAGAGGGGAAAACAGTTGACTAGCATCAAATGTTTTGAACCTTTGGCTTCCTAGGGGAAGAAATACAATAGCACCTGTCAAGAAGATCTTGTGTTTTTAATTTTATTATGGAATTACTCCTGTTCACTACATAGCAAAAGAATCCATAATGTACAGTGAATCTATATTATACATGCAAGAAGAAGGATAGAGAACCAAATTCTTCTTTAAAATTATACCTATTCAAATCCATTTCTATGTGCAAAATAAATGGGAAATACTACAATTTCAGAGCAAGGACACTATGAATATGTGTTCTATGAGCATAAATACATAAAACTACACTATAACATTTGGTAACATTAGATTCTGTGAAGGTGGTGAAATCAGTATGTGGGTGTTTTCTTTGTATAAGAAAAGGTTTAAAAAGGCTTTTTAAAACTCTGTCCATTCTTGCAGTGTCATAATACAGTATGTTTCTGGCAATCAGCCAATGATGAGAACATCCCAAATCTAGTAATGCTGGTCTTGAGATACTTTCTGCAAATATGATATAGACTGAAGTAATTTGAATTTATCTGGTAGCAAGTTAAAATGAATATGTACTATGGCTGTCGATTAATCGCCGTTAACTCACACGATTAACTAAAAAAAAATAATTGCGATTAATTGCAGTTTTAATATCATTGTTAAACAATAGAATACCATTTGAAATTTAGTAAATATCTTGGATGTTTTTCTACATTTTGAAATGTATTGATTTGACTTACAACACAGAATACAAAGTGTACAGTGCTCACTTTATATTATTTTTATTACAAATATTTGCACTGTAAAAATGATGAAATAATATTTTAGCAATCTCTTTATCGTGAAAGCATAACTTACAAATGTAGATTTGTATTTATTTATTTATTTATTACATAACTGCACTCAAAAACAAAACAATGTAAAACCTCAGAGCCTACAAGTTCACTCAGTCCTACTTCTTGTGCAGCCAATCGCTATTATGGGAGATAATGCTGCCCGCTTTTTATTTACAATCTCACCTGAAAGTGAGAACAGGCATTCACATGGCACTTTCGTAGCCGGCATTGCAAGGTACAGTATTTACATGTCAGATATGCTAAACATTCATATGCCCCTTTATGCTTTGGTCACCATTCCAGAGGACATGCTTCCATGCTGATGACGCTCGTTTAAAAAAATAATGCATTAATTAAATTTGTGACTGAAATCGTTGGGGGAGAATTATATGTCTCCTGCTCTGTGTTTTACCCGCATTCTAACATATATTTCATGTTAGAGCAGTCTTGGGCAGGAGCAGCGCCAGGGTTTTTGCCACCCTAGGCGGCAGCGCTCCTCCTCTGAGCATTCAGGGGGCCTAGGTCTTCGGCGGGGGTCCTTCCGCTTCACGTCTTCGGGGCACTTCGGTGGCGGGTCCCGGAGCAAGTGAAGGACCTGCCGCCGAATTTCCGCCGAAGATCCGGAGTGGCAGGACCCCCTGCTGCCAAAGACCCAACCCCCCTGAATGCTCAGAGGAGGAGCGCTGCCGCCAAGGGCGGCAAAAACCCTGGCGCCACTCCAGCCCAAGACTGCTCTAACAGATTTGACAAAACACAAAAAAGGTACCACCAAAAAAGGTGAGATTTTTAAAGATAGTTACAGCACTCGACCCAAGATTTAAGAACCTGAAGTGCCTTCCAAAATCTGAGAGGGACTGAGTGTGGAGCATGCTTTCAGAAGTCTTAAAAGAGCAGCACTCTGATTTGGAAACTACAGAACCCGAACCACCAAAAAAGAAAATCAACCTTCTGCTCGTGAATCTGACTCAGATGATGAAAATGAATCATGCGTTGGTCTGCACTGCTTTGGATCGTTATCGAGCAGAGAACCCATCATCAGCATGGACACGTCCTCTGGTATGGTGGTTGAAGCATGAAGGGACATATGAATCTTTAGCACATCTGGCATGTAAATATCTTGCGATGCCGGCTACAACAGTGCCATGTGAACACTTGTTCTCACTTTCAGGTGACATTGTAAACAAGAAGCAGGCAGCATTATTTCCTGCAAATGTAAACAAACTTGTTTGTGTGAGTGATTGGCTGAAAAAGAAGTACGACTGAGTGGACTTGTAGGCTCTAAAGTTTTACTTTGTTTTATTTTTGAATGTAGTTATTTTTTGTACATAACATTACATTTGTAAATTCAAGTTTAATGATAAAGAGAGTGCACTGAAGTACTTGCATTAAGTGAACTGAAAAATACTATTTCTTTTTACAGTGCAAATATTTTTTTATTTTTATTTATGAGCACTGTATACTTTGTATTCTATGTTGTAATAGAAGTCAATATATTTGAAAATGTGGAAAACATCCAAAATATTTATGTAAATGGTATTCTATTATTGTTTAACAGTGCGATGATCCCAATTAATGTTTTAATCACATGATTAATCACGATTAATGTTTTTAATCACTTGACAACCCTAATATGTACCATGCACACCTTAACCATCCACACTTTTGAAGCATATAACTAAGAAGCCCTACCTTTTACCTATGAATATTTAGCTCCCTTTGATTGTAACCACTCCTAGAAACTCTTAGGTCATGTCTTCCTCTGTTTACACATATTACCTTATGCATAAATGAAAGTTCTTACAAAAGGCTGTGCAGCCACAACAACCATCATATTAGTTGACAGTTCCAAAATGGCGATATGACCGTTCCCCTTTCTTCGAAGAAGTCTGACTTGGGAGGGATGATGGTACATTCTCTCATACTAGTCCCAAGTCCCCCACATCCACTCACAGGGAAACGTTCTCTCGTCCTGTCTCTGGTTAAACCTCTTTCCAGTGTGACAGCTCCACATGATGTAACCTCATAATTGCTATAGTTCTCTGTGGAGCTTTCACAGGGAAGAATCTAGAAAAGGATATGTGGAGGCCTGAGCTGTCCTCTAACTCACCTGCCTCTTCCCCTTCTCACTCCCATGACACATGAGCTTCCCACTGCCATCCTCAGATCCACAGGATTTAACCATGGAGGTACTGCATACTATTTTGCACTCCTTCCACTCTGGCCTAATCGTCCTTACTACTGAATTGGTCAGGTTGTGAAGAAGGGTTATCTGTATGGCACTAAGGGCCTGTACATACCTTACTCCTGCGTATAACGAGGGCAGCATTTGGCTATATACTGATACAAGTGCCTCAGCTCTGAGATGAATTTTGCCCTTTAAATGTTTACAAAAAGTTTCACAACGGTTATGCAACAATTCTTAGCTTCATCCTTAGAGTGGAAATAAATAAATTCAATTTGCCACTTGTTGCCAATTCTAAAGTTCATACTGAAAGGTAACAATATGATCTCTTTACCCAGACAGGATTAGATTGATAAAGTACAGAACATTCTTTCTCCTCTCTCCCCTCCCCCCCCCCCTGTCTCTTTTTTTGCAATGGAAAACTTGAGTTCCCTTTCTCTTGTCCTAGTTTTAATCCCAGCTGAGACAGATCTTTCTTAATAACAGTTTATTCTAAAGAGCTGCCAATTTATATATAATGCAAAGTGGCTTTAACTACTTCTAGTGCATGGTCAGGATTAAAAATAGTGTGGATAATGTGGATTTCAACTGCTCTCCCCACTCCAGCTTTCTCTAGGTTTCTAATCTATGGGAAAAAATATAGATTTGGTGGCCAAATATGCTATGCTACTTCTTTCTGTAAACTGTGCTTTATTGTTTATCTTGACACTTCAAAAGATCTAGCCAGGTTTCTTGGTCCAGACTGTAGTCATCAGACTCAAACCAGTGCTACTTCAGGCAGGTAGAGGTAACTTTATTTTCCTCATGACTGTGATTTTATTTTTATTTTTGTCAGTTTATCTTATCTTTGTTTACACTATTTTTTAATTTATCTTAACTTGTGCTTTGTGTCAGGCATGATCAGATCAGCATTAGGGATGCATTGTATAAGGTACGTTTTGAAGTCCCCAATTCAATGCCCTTATTCAAGCAAAACTTAGTCCAACATTTTGTTTGAGTAAAGATTGTAGTTCATGGCTCTGTCCCGGTCTTGGTATGAGACTGTGTTCCTGTAGATGTTCTGAAACATAATTGCAATGCATATTGAGTAGCTCATTTCACAGGAGAATCAATGATGAACATCTGTATTTCTGAGGGCAGAACTAAGCTTTCTGAGGGGTATTTAACTAAATGCAGTATTTAGGGGCATTCACTGAAATAACCCTTCCAGAACACCATTTTAAAATGTGTTAAATGCTTGCATGCCCTAAAGGTGTGACTCCTCCAGGATCATGTTTTATAAAAAAGGCTGCTGCTTTGTTGGATCTATAGTCAGTGGCTCATTAAGGCAATATCTTTGGATCATAGAAATTGTCATATTGGATCAGACCAGTGTCCACCTAGTCCAATAGCTTGGCATTGAAAGTAGCCCATACCATGAAGTTAGGACAAGTCTTTTGCTTTACAATTCATTAGTTGTCTGTTTTTGCTGTCTTTTTTTTTTTTTTCTTTACTCATTTTCTTTTGTAGATGTGTTTTTTCAGCTTGCTTGCACACTGTTAGGGCCCTACCAAATTCACGCTCCAATCTGGTCAATTTCACAGTTATAGGATTTAAAAAATGATAAATTTCATGACTTCAGCTATTTAAATCTGAAATTTCACGGTGTTGTAATTGTAGGGGTCCTGACCCAAGAAGGAGTTGTGACACCCCCGCATACACAAAGTTATTGTAGGGGAGGTTGCAGTACTGCTACCCTTGGTATGGTATTGCTACCCTAACTTCTGCGCTTCTGCTGGCGGGGTGCTACCTTCAGGGCTGGGTTCCTGGTCAACAGCCACCACTCTCCGGCCGCCCAGCTCTGAAGGCAGCGCAGATGTAAGGGTGACAATACCGTGCCCCTCCCCCCCTTAAAATAACTCCCCGTAACTCCTTTTTGGGTCATGACTCCCAATTTGAGAAATGCTGGTCTCCCCCTGAAATCTGTATAGTATAGGGTAAAAGTACACAAAAGACCAGATTTCATGGTCCGTGATCTGTTTTTCATGGCCATGAATTTGGTAGGACCCTACATACAGTGTAAGTAATATTATTTTTCTTTGTTTATCTCTGTCTCTACTTGTTCATCTGGTGATTTAACATGGCATCTATGAAATGTTTTTTCTATCATATTTATATTGTAACTTGAAAACAGATACAGACAAATTGCCTCCAGTTTTGAGCAGAGTACCCAAAAGGACTAAGGAACTGGCACTTCAAAATATTTCTGTTAATTGCCATGGAGCACCTGTTTCTTAGAGGTAAATTCCTTATTCCTCTCTAGCCTACTCACCACATACATCATGGCAACTCAAATCATGGGCATGATATCGAAAGGCTCAGAATGAGTCCTCCAGTGTCCTGACATGGGTTGGGTTCTTTCCCACCTGGATATTTAAAAAGGAGGAACTCCAAAGGTGCCACATCCCAAAGATACTGGAATTATCCTATTTGGGTTTTTTGTTCGTTTTTTGTTTTGTCTTTTAAATTAAGAAGAAATGTAAGACAAGATACGTGGTCATTCTTTCTCTCTGAAAAGTTCCACATGATCCTTTTTATTCCATCCTTGATTGGAGATTGGCAGAAGGACTTTAGAGCAACATATTTTTAAAATGTAGATTTATTGTTATAATTACCATTATAATGTTTATAATGTTAGTGGTAACTAAGGTACAAGTGATCATGACATGATCACATTTATAACATGCAATCACAATAAAGTCCAGACCATTGATATGTATACTTGGTGCTTTAAAAGGGCCAACTTCACAAAGCTGAAAACAGTTATGAGTCAAAACAACTGAGAGGAAGAACTTAATCAGAAAAATGTTTAAGAACACTTAGATGCTCAAAAAGCAACAATCCCAAAATCAAGAAAGAGACTATATTGGTTAATAAGCCAACCCGATTAGAGGGGAAGTGAAGGCAGCTATAAAAAAAATTAAATTTAAATAAAAATAAAAGGAAGAAAGGGGAAGTTGATAGTTCCGAATATAAATCAGAAGATAGGAATTATAGAAAACTGATAAGGGAAGCAAAAGGATTCAAAGAGAAATCTATGACCAGCAGACTTAAGGACAGTAAGACTTTTTAACGTATATTAGGAATGAAAAGAATCCTAACAATTGTACTGGTCCATTCCTAGATATAAATGAATTATCAAAAACAATGCAGAAAAGGCCAATGTGTTCGATAAATATATCTGTTCTGTATTTGGGGAAAAAAACAGATGATGTAGTCAGGGGTTCTCAAACAGGATTGTGACCCCACAAGGGGTTGCGAGGTTATTACGTGGGGGGTTGCGAACTGTCAGCCTCCACCCCAAATCCCATTTTACCTCCAGCATTTATAATAGTGTTAAATATTTTTTTTAATTTATAAGGGGGGTTGCACTCAGAGGCTTGCTGTGTGAAAGGGGCCACCAGTACAAAAGTTTGAGAACCACTGATGTAGTCATGTCATATAACACTCTTTCCATTCCACTAGTATCTTAAGAGGATCTTAAACAACAGCTACTAAAGTTAACTTGCATCCAGGCATTTTAAAAGAGATTTCTCAGGAGCTCACTGGCTTGTCAATGTTGATTTTCAATAAGACTTGGAACCATGGAGAGGTTCCAGAAGACATAAATTTAATAAAAACCCACTAATATTATGCCAATATTTTAAAAGGGTAAAAACAGAATAATCCAGGTTATTATAGACCTGTCAATCCTGAACAAGATAATGGAATGGCTGATACAGGACTTGAGTCCTAAATAATTAAAGGAGGGTAATATAATTAATCCCAATCAACATGAATTATTAGAAAATAGATCCTGTCAAACGAACTTGATATATCTTTTTGATGTGATTACAAGTTTTGTTGATAAAGATAATAGTGTTGATGTAATATACTTCTTTAAAACATTTCACTTGGTACTGCATGATATTTTGATAGAAAAACTAGAAAGATATAAAATTAATATGGAACATATTAAATGACTTAAACTGGCTAACTGATTGTTCTCAAAATGTAATTGTTAATGGAATAGGTGTGTTTCTAGTGGAGTCCTGCAGGGACTGGTTTTTGGCCCTATGCCATTTACTATTTTTATTAAAGACCTGGAAGAAAATATAAAATTATCACTGATAAAATTTTCAAATGACACAAAAATTGGGAGCGTGGTAGATAATGAAGAAGACAGGTCACTGATACAGAGCAATCTGGATTGCTTGGTAAACTAGGGTCAAGCAAACGATATATAGCTAAACATATGCATCTAGGAACAAAGAATGTAGACAATACTTACAGGATGGGAGACTCTATCCTGGAAAGCAGTAACAATGTGGGGATCATGGTGGATAATCCGCTCCCAGCATGATGCTGTGGCCAAAAGGGCTAATATGATCCTTGGATGTATAAACAGAGGAATCTCCGGTAGGAGTAGAGAGGGTATTTTACTTCTGTATTTGGCATTGGTATGGCAGTGGCTGGAATACTGTGTTTGGTTCTGGTGTCCAAAATTCAAGAAAGATGTTGATAAATTGGAGAGGGTTCAGAGAAGAGTCACAAAAATTGAAAGATTAGAAAACATGCCATATAGTGATAGACTCAAGAAGCTCAATTTATTTAGCGTAAAAAGAAAAGGCTAAAGGGTGACTTGATTACAGTCTATAAGGACTTACATGGGAAACAAATATTTAATGGGCTCTTCAGAGTAGCAGAGAAAGGTATAACATGATCCAATGGCTGGAAGTTGAAGCTAGACAAATTCAGACTGGAAATACAGTGTAAATTTTGAACAGTGGAAAATATTAACCATTGGAACAACTTACCAAGGGTCATGGTGGCTTCTCCATCACTGACCACTTTTAAATCAAGATTGGATGCTTTTCGAAAAGATCTGCTCTAGGAATTATTTTGGGGAAGTTCAATGGCCTGTGTTATATAGGAGGTCAGACTAGATGATCACAATGGTCCCTTCTGGCCTTGGAATCTGTTAATCGATAAATAATGTTCAAGTGATTTTACATATATAAAGAGAAAGAGAGTGTGTGTTTGATTAGCCCATTCATAGTGCAAGAAAACTGAAATACTTCTGCAGAACTCTAGATATTTCTCTGCAAAATTTAGAATAAAAGTTGCTGTAGGATTGTTGTTAAATGTTCCACAGATATTTTGCCCTTGTCGCACAGCTTTTCTTTCCATTTCATTATTATATGTTTTAGATTTTGTAATCGTGAGAAAATTATTTAAATGTATATTGTTCTGTATTTGCATATATAGGTGACTGAAGAACAAACTCCACCACTAAAGCTTACATTTGTTTACAGTCTTAAACATTTCTATGGAATGTGCAAAATGTAACAGAACATAGCTTTCTAAAAACTGTTGACACAAAGTCTGTTTACTACATTATTCTGACTTATCTAGAAAGTTAATGAAATTTATATTTTTATAGCTGCTTTTCAAATAATAGACAGTAAAGAAGCCTTTAGAAATTCTTGTATTTATCCAAAATTGCGCATGCAGACTGTAATAGAGTGTTACAGAAAATAGTCTACAGAAATGTCACCTTAGGCCTGTGTGTATGTGAGAACATGCAGGAAGATTAATTCGAATGAACTTTTAAAGCGGATTAATTAAGCCACATTAAATCCCTGTGTGGATGCTCTTATTTAGAATTAAAGTGGTCTTAATTCAGTTTAGTTTAATTCACTTCAGAAGTTTAATATGATTTAAGTAATGCACGTTAAATTCACACCTTTTAGTTAATTTTGTATTAGTTTTCCTAAGTGTGTGTAGACCAGCCTTTGGATACTAACAGTGTTCACGTTTTAAAAAAAAATGAATTGGGTGCCATAATATGAAACTTTTTCTAAACTATGAACACAAAGTATTTCTGTTGGGGGGAAAAACAAGTTTAGGTAAAATAGATTTGCTTGATTTTTTTTCAGAATTTTGTTTAGATACTTTGCAGTTGAGAAATTGAATGCTTCAATTTTCTAAAGTGAATAGTGATTTTGTTTGCCTCAATTTTTGGGCATCCATGTTGAGAAACCTTAATGTCTTTTTTTCAGAAGGTGTGTAGTCAGTACTTTCTGAGAGCCTGGCTACACACTTCAGGGCATGATTTCTAAAGCACACTAATGTGTTGCACATTAATTGGTCCGTGTAGACCCTGTTGATGCATACTAAAAGTTCCCTAGTGCACTTCTACTTAGTGCTGAAACTGGTTGGGAATAATTATGGAATATTCTTTAGACATCTCTTTATAAAGCCTTCACTCCTACAACTTGATCTAAGCAAATTGATCTTTGCGCTATGTACACATGAGCTCTAGATCAGTGCTTCTCAAAGTCGGGCCGCCGCTTGTTCAGGGAAAGCTCATGGCGGTCCGGGCTGGTTTGTTTACCTGCCGCGTCCGCAGGTTCGGCCAATTGCGGTTCCCACTGGCTGCGATTCGCTGCTTCGGGCCAATGGGGGCTGTGGGAAGCGGAGTGGGCCGAGGGATGTGCTGGCCACCCTTCTCGCAGCCCCCATTGGCCTGGAGCGGCAAACCGCGGCCAGTGGGAGCCGCGATCGGCCGAACCTGCGGACACGGCAGGTAAACAAACCGGCTCGGACCGCCCGGAGCTTTCCCTGAACAAGCAGCAGACCAGCTTTGAGAAGCACTGCTCTAAATCACACCTCTTTATGGTGTGTCATTCTGAAACCCAGAATTAACTAGTAACTCTTTAAAATTTAGCCTGACATCTTTGTGAATTAGCTACTGGTGAATGTGTAGCATGTATATGAACCAGTTATATTTAGGAGATGCTGTGCAAATTTCCTCAGACAGAAAATTCACCACAGCCTTGACCTATAGCACATTTCTATTCTAGACATTGGCCTCTCTTGATTAAAGGCTACCAATTGTACAAAACTGTGTGTTAGTTTGGTGTTGTGGGCCGCTGTCCACTAGGGACTAGGATGGATACCATCGAAGTAAGTTTCGCTGGAACTCTAAGAAAACATTTGGTCTCTGGAGGTTAAAGGCAAGTTAATTAACCCACTATTCCATGTAACTCACCTGAAATCTGTTTGATTGCATGCTCACTTATTATTTGGATATCACTACTTTGAATATTTTTTGCTAATATGTACCTTTTTTGGAATTGTTCATATCTATAGTGATATAACACATAAGAAAAGAGATATTTCAGCAAAACCAAAGTAACAGGTATTTTGCAATGATAGAAACATGTATCTGTTGGCCCAAATGTTCTATATAAATTCAAACTTCTTAAAGTTATAGTTCTAAGTTTCTTCATAGAACTGTGCATTTTTTGTAGCTTCACTATTTATATTCTAGTCTACAGAGTGGTAATTTCCTAAGGAAGCTAAAAAAGAAACGTGCTAAGCCGTTCCATGCTGTCTGATTGATATCTCTGTCTCTTTAGGGCATGACTATACTACAGACATAAATCGACCTATGTTAGGTCTACTTACAGCCATTACAGTAATTACTGTGATGGTTCATGCCCACATTGCCCTTCTTCTATTGGTGGTGCACGTCCTCATCGGGAGTGCTTCCACTGACTTAAGAACAGGCCTGGCTGCCCCCTCTCACTCCCCACAGGGAGCATCACTGTCCATCCCCGGGCTCTCAGCCTGCCAGAAGCCCAGCTCCGTGCAACCGGGCCCCCAGCGGGGAGTGGGGAGCCCGAGCAGCAGGCCCGTGGGTATTTGGGACCTGGGGGCAGTCTGGCTCAGAGCGGGGAATGGAAAGCCTGGTGGACACCGCCCAGCTGGGAGTGGGGAGCCTGGGCAGCAGCCCAGCAGGGAGCCTGGAAGCAGCCAGGCTCTAGCTGGAGCCCAGCCCCCGGGTGACAGCCAAGCTTTCTTGTCAATTCTGGAGCTGTGAAATTGACAAGAATGACAGCCAACAGCTGATGTAAGTAATGCAGTGTCTACATGGATGCTGTGTCACCCTAACTACACTGACACAAGTCCTATGCCTCTTGTGGAGATGGAGTTATGTCAGTGTAGTAAGGCACTTATGTCGGTGGGAACAAGGCTGTAGTGTAGACACTGGCATAATTAGGTCAACATAAGCTGCCTTACATCAACCTAACTCTGTAGTGTCGACTGTGCCTTTCAAATTACCACAAAACCTACAGTCATTTCCCAGAAAAGGCAAATTTTCCATACCAGAGCCAGTCTCAACCAATATACCACTGTAACTTGAACATGATTGTTCACATCACCTCTCATTTTGAACTACAGTCACGCTTGACAAGATTTCTTTGTAGAAAGGCATTAGTTTGTAGAAAGGCATTAGTTTAAAGTCATTGTATATTTTCATTTGCAGTCGTCTTCTTTTGTATGGCAACTTGAAAAGCCACATTAAAGGTCGATATTCACTTTCGTCATCCACTCTATGGCTTCCAGTGACATGGAATGAATCAGGGCTGTCCCACCAGTGAAGAATCTTAGAGGGCAGCAGTTCTTCAGATGCTTCATGGTTTAGATGTTCATTTGCAGTATTATTTCTATAGTACTTCATTTGCAGTATTATCCTATTACTTTTATATTAAATATATCCTTTTAATATTTTAATATTCATGGTTTGGAAAAAATGCAGAAACAAAACCCCAAGCCTAGAAAGAAAATCCTTTTGACAGGAGCCGTTTTAAAGAAGAAATAAGTTTATGGAAGCAGAGTTTTTGTAAAAGCTATCTGAAGAGAATTGTTTCTCCTGAAAGGAGGGTAATTTCTTAATTTATCGATGAGAAGGTTGTGTCTGTGCTTGAGCAGCTCAGTTTATATCTGGTTGCTGTGCAGCCAAATCTTTGTTTATTTTAAAGTAACGTGAAGAGCCAGGTTGTAGCTGTCCCTGAATGGGCACGGGGTACAGTGGTGGGAGGGATAAGCAGTTCCTAACCCCCCCCCCCCCCCCCCGGCCACTGCTGAGTGGCTGGGGGATGTAGGCCTTGCTCCTTCCTAGCACTTTTTTTGGATGCTAGCTGTCAAAAAGGGGATGGGAAGAGGTGGATTGAGAGATGGGACCAGGGCTTTGCTTTCCGTATGCACCACCCAGCGACAGCAGCCTGTATCGTTCTGATGAGCAGCCATAGAAATGATCCGGGTCTTTATTACAAATAAGAAGAATCTTGTCAGTTTCACTCTGCTGCTGATTTGACCAGCAATAAAGGCACTTATGATCCAGAAGAGAGGAGGAGCTAAAAAAAACAGGTGAAAGGAGGGAAAGGGATAGAGTGAAATAGCGAATACCTTTCTTTTTCCAAGCATCCAGGAACAGAGTAGTAGGATGGTAAGAGAGTATTTCCTTGACCCTCACAACAGCCTCTCAGGAACAGCAGGGCTGCCCACAACATTTTGGCACCTGAGGCAGGGAGCTCAAATTACGCCCCCCATACCTCCTCACTTGGGCCAAAACTTTGAAAGGTCTCAATTCTGCCTTCTTCCTGTTCCATTCCTCTCATGGTACTGCTCTGCTACCTACCCCAATAAAGGAGAACTAACAACTTAAAATGCCTTGTTCAAAAATTTTAAGTAACACTTAACTTTCAAATGCCTGAGCAGAAAATGTAACTTTTCTTGTCTGCATAGTAAACACTGGCATTTTTTATCTGTTTGAATAATCGAAGTGTTGCTTTCCATGCCTTCTTGGCTGCAAAGATTTGAACTGCTTCCTGAAGGTCCACGGTTTGGGCCAGCTCATGCTCTATTGAGATGGTTGCAAGGCCAACCAGCCTCTCCTGTGTCATTGTGGAGCGTAGATGTGTTTTTATTAACTTCAGCTTGGAGAAGCTGCGTTCTCCACTGGCAACTGTTGCAGAAAGTGTTAGAAGTATGTGCAGAGCAACAAAAGCATTTGGAAAGAGTGTGGTCATCTTATTTGTGCACATATATTCCAGAACAGCCTTTGAAGATGATCTTGCTGAAATGTATCTTGAAAGGGCTTTCAGTTCGTCACCTAAATCACTCACATCAATATCACGCATGTGTCAACACTGTCTCTAGTGCCCTGCATTGCTGGTGTAGGTCTTCTTCAGGTATAGTGAGGAGTTTTGGAATATCATACAACATCCCAAATATACTGCTGTGTTCCTTGAGTTGCATGAAACGTTCTTTAACTGACTGTATTGCACAATCTAGCATCAGGTTAAAGAATTCAACTTTGAATTGTTGTGTGGGGTCTCTTATGGGATTATCCCGTGCCTCATAATTAAAATGTTGTCTTCTTTGGTGACTCTTGTATTCTTGAATGGGTGGGAAAATAGCTTCAGTGTGAAGTTCCTCTGCCAACTTCTGTGCACTCTTCAGAACATTTTGAAATCCCTCATCTGACCAGTAAGACTGTAGGTATGACTTTGCTTTGTCCAGTTGTTCCATTGCTCCAGATATATCAAGGTCAACATCTTAGAGTCTCTTGCTTACAACATTTATTTCAAACAGTATGTCATGCCATAACACTAAGCCACACAGAACTTTGAAGTTATGTATGTTTCTGGTGATTCCATTTCCCTCTGCCACTGTTCTCCAATGAACAGTTCCTGTCATAGCATTATCCTCCATAATGGCAACTATGGCATATCTATCTTCCCAATTTGGTGTTTGATAGGCTTTATCGCCTCCACTCGACTCAGCATTTTCAGTCTCAGAGAGGATGTTCCCAGATGTTGCTTCAAAATTTGCCATCGATGAGTTTATGCAAAGAAAAATACATAGATGCTTTGAATTACATTACAAAATTCAGCAGCCTCACTAGAAGCTTATGCTGCATCACTGACCACCAAGTTCAATGAATGAGAACTGCAAGGGACAAAAAAAACTCGAGGGTTTAACTCTCGGATCCGTGTCTGCACTCCTCTGTTCTTTCCTCTCATGTTGGCACCATTACGTTGGCCCTGACGTCTCATGTCGGCTATCGCAATTCCCATATTTTCCAGCTTTTTAAAAAGCACATTTGTCATACCAGCTCCTGTAGTATCATCAGTGTCAATAAATTCTAGAAAATGCTTTCTGACAATCACCATTGCAGGGACATTTTCACTAGGTTCTGTTGTTGTTACAAAATGCATTTGTTCCCTATGGCTGATACCAGGTGTGCAGTCCAGAATAACAAAGTAATATCTTGCTGACTTCAGATCTGCCACAATCTTCTGTTTGACTTTTGTTGCCAGTAACTGTATGATCTCATTTTGAATTGTTTTTCCAAGGTAGTGGTTTGTGTACATTTCTTGATTAGTGACTTCTTAGATGCTCCTGAAGTATAGCATCAAATTCAGCCATCAGCTCCACAATTTTAAGGAAGTTTCCATTATTTGGCACATACAGCTGATCTGAAGTGCCACGCAGTGCTAGGTTTTGGGTAGCAAGCATTCTCACAATGGCAGTGAGTCTTTTCAGAACATTTTGCCAGTAAAGAGACTCTGATGCAATCTTCTCTTGATGCTGATCATCTATGTTGGCCTTTAATCTTAGTCTCATCTCAAGCTCTTTCCATTTATGGAATACTCTTTGGTGATTTGCTGCCTTCTCATGGCATGCCAGATTTTTCCAGTCCTTTGTTCCTGTAGAACCCAATGTGGCTGGAACAATAGACTGGAAGAGTTTGCAACAAAAACAATATGCAGCATTCTTGGTTTTTGAGTACATAAGCCATGGCCTCTCCTCTCTGTCACCATTGGGGATTTCACGCCAGTAATGTGTTGGATGGAAACTTCTATTTTCATTGTCTTTGGGGAACATGAAATTTTTCACTTGCTGTGGCCCATGCAGTACAAGGACATCCCTCAGGCTACTGCTCAAGTGGGTCCACAGTCCTGGATCATCTAGACTTAAGGAACTAAACTCAGCAGCAGCTGTTTCTTGTGTTTCCACCACACTCTTCTCTGATCTAAAACTTTTCTTCAGAAATGTGCATGGTTACATCCATTTGAGATGGAGATATGAATGCTGCAGTAGCTCCCAGGTCACCTGCACTCTGACTAACTGGAAGATCAGGCATCTCCTCACCACTCACGTCCTCACTGAGGCCGGAAGGCTTACCGTGAACATTTGTGTCTATGTATCTCAGGAGAGCTCCTTCCTGCTTAGATAGAAAAGCTTCCTTTGCTTTCTTTCTTTTTTCTGAATGCTACTCCAGCGTTTTCTTGTTTCACTCATGACCGCTGTTCTGTGCCAGCTATAGTGGCTCTCAACACTCAATTGAAGGGGACATATAAGGAGGCTGGTAGCAGGGCCTGAGTGAGGGAAGATATCAGCATCTTAAGGGCCTAACTGGCTCCTACTACTTCAGTTACTGCCTCTTCTCCTCAAGTGGGTTCAGGGAAGCAGCATGAAACAGGAAGCTCCCTGAGAAGCTGTTGTTAATCAGTCCAGGCTCCTGGGGGTGCTAGAGAGGTACATAAGAAGCTGCTCCTCCTCTCTCTCCCTGCAGCTCCTGCTGCTTTCTGTTATTCCCTCTCATCTTTTCTCCTGCCTGCCTGTTATGTCTCTTGTGTCCTCCTTCCTCCTGCACAGCACTCTACCATCTCTGTGTATCTAGAGTAGAGAGAATACATATGCACCAGCAGCAGACACAATTTTCTATACTCTGGGTCCTAGTGGCACCTCCCCCCGCACACACACAATCTGGCACCTGAGGTGGTCACATCAGTTCGCCTCATGGTAAGGCCAGCCCTGAGGAACAGGGTTGGAGGAGGGAGAGAGGAGTCCCCTCGCTTCCATTAGAAAGGGATTTGTGGAGGCAGGACCATTCCTAGGAAGGGAAGGAAGAGAGAAGCTATCTCTTACAGCAGCCAGGAGGTAAGGCGTGGAGAGAGAGAGTCCCATATTGATTGGACAGTATTAGTAATAGCACAGAAGGTGGTGTCCTGGAGCAGGTACGAAGGAAAGCAACCTATTAGAAATACCAGAGGACATGGGGTTATGACAATGAGTGTATTTCTCATCAGGTCACTGCTCTTATCCTAAACTCAGGTGGAAGAAAGAAGATACTTGTTTTTCATATAAGCCTTTAGAGAGTTGGTTTAGTACCTTCGCTAGTTGGTATCTGGTATTTGTTTCAAGCCCTGAAGTCCTTTATTTGGGTGAAAAAATGTTCATGTGCTGAGTGAACTATACTTTTCAAAAATGTATTTAGAAATTATCAAAATGATCTCCTTTCAAGATTATTGCAGTTAGCTGATAGAGAAGTTGACCAGATCAGTTTGACAGACCGCAGAGTGAAATGGTGGGATTAATACCCAAATATAACACAATTCATCCTAATATCAAAGTGCATTTATGACTAGGTTAAGTCAGCACCTTGTTTACCGTATTACAGTCCTTTCAATTACATTCATTTTAGCATATTACATCCTTCATTCTTTAAGAAATGCCCATGTTTTATTGAAAAGTTGGAATACTACTTTAGACCTGCGTTTACTTAGAGATCATTATTTGGTGAATGGATGACTCTTATTACTTCCTTAGAATACGTATGAATGCTGTTCTTTCAGAGGCACATCTGAGGATGATATCATTCAGCCTTCATGCTCATCAAGTTTTGGATAATTTTTTCTGCCTGGCCTCTCTGCAAAATGAGATATTTTTATGAGTCGTTATTTTCTGAGTCATGAACTATGACCCATATATTTAATGTTTTTGTGACTCTTTAAGGGTCAAAATTATGTCTTCACAGTAGTCTATGAAATGTAAACCAGTTTTAAAACAAACTGCATCATCTTTACAAGTTTTAACATGCGATAAATGTCCAGTAAGATTCATGACAATTTAACTGTAGTTCATTACACATTTTTAATCACATGTCTACACACAGCATATTCAGTATTATAAAATCTTCAAGAAGATATACATCATACCTGGTCCAAAACAATGTCCTCATTGATGATTGTTCAGATTCTGACCTGATTTATGCCATGCAGGATGCTACCAGCTTGAGTATGCCTTATCTTGTCTAGTGCCAATGTGGCTTCCAAGATTAATAAAATTGTTCCAATGGTTCATGTTCTTTTTTGCATCTTTCTGCAGTTCCTATCTATAATGCAGGTTCAGAAATAACTTTCAGCATTTAGAAAACAAATAAAACTAATTGTTTCAAGATTTGTGATGTAGCTTCTGAGAGTTTAATGTAAATTCCTGTCAGACTATCATTTAAATTTGTCACATGAAAAGCAAATTGGAAGAGTAAAATACATGAGACATATATTTGTTTTGTTCTATTCATTGCTTTACTTTCACCCTGTGTGTTTTAATTAACCAAGTATAAAAGTATTGTTGCATTGTGGTCAGATCCATGCGGACACTAGGTATGCATTTTTTTTCTGGATGTGACTTAGGCAGTAAGCAACCAACTAGATGAGACGATAGTCATGTCCATCCTTTTACCTCTCTATTACCTGGATGTCCTGTTCCCTCCCTCTTCCCCTTTCCCACTAGTTATGGCCTCAACAAACAGAAGAGGAAAGGTAGGAGTTATAGGGGGAGTCTGAGGAAGAGAAGACAATGTAGTAGTAGAGGTAGAGGGTGTCTCTGACCTCCCTTTTTTTCCTCTGCTGGGGAAACTCTCCACCTACAGTCTGGATACATTACTTCTATTGCCTCCTTATGTTTTTCCCCTTAGTGCACTCTGTGTCCTCCCACAAAGAAGATTCCCTAAAAGTCCTCTAGGCTTCTTCATCTCCCCTGTTCCTTCCTTCTTTTTTCTTCCCCTCAGGAGAAATATCAGGTGCCTTTCAAACATCTATTTCATAGATCTGATGCTTCCACTAGGGCCCAAAAACGTGTTCAGACTGATGACTGATCTTTTAGATTTCGACTAACTATCTAAATGAAAAATACATTTTTGACTAATCTCCAAGACAGATAATGATCTGACATTGTGTTTTAGCTCTTAAACTCTGTTTTGTGATGGGCACTTGTTTCTGCTGTTTTTTCTATAGATCAGTAGCAACTGTTTCTTGAACACGACCAAAGCAGTGCAGATAGCCATTGGGCTTATGACTTGGGTAGAGTGGCTAGTGTCATAGGAAGAGTGGGATAGGATCTTTAGCTTTGGAAGTAAACTGTTGGAGAGACAACAAGCATGAGTGAGTGAGAGATAAGAGGTATGAACAACTTTTTGTGATTGGAAGCTTCCTGCCTGGATGACAACCAGGGACATACATACCCAAAGGTCTGAACTGCTCTGGCCACATACGGTAACTCTTCACTTAAAGTCGTCCCGGTTAATGTTGTTTCATTGTTACGTTGCTGATCAATTAGGGAACATACTCGTTTAAAGTTGTGCAATGCTCCCTTACAACGTTGTTTGGCAGCTGCCTGCTTTGTCCACTGCTTGCAGAAAGAGCAGTCTGTTGGAGCTAGCTGGTGGGGGCTTGGAACCAGGGTGGACCAGCAGCCCCCTCCCCCCCTCGTATCAATTGCCAGGCAATTCAGCTGTTCCCTGCTCCATTGCAGTGTGCTGCTCCTGTCCTCTGCCTTGGAGCTGCTCCCGGGAGCCTCCTGCTTCCACCCTCTGACTCCACCACCTCAACCAACCTACACTTTTACATTATTTGTTTAATATCTTTATTAATGATCTGGAAGATGGTGTGGACTGCATTCTCAGCAAGTTTGCAGATGACACTAAACTAGGAGGCGTGGTAGATACATTAGAGGGTAGGGATCGTATACAGAGGGACCTAGACAAATTAGAGGATTGGGCCAAAAAAAACCTGATGAGGTTCAACAAGGACAAGTGCAGAGTCCTGCACTTAGGACGGAAGACTCCCATGCACTGCTACAGACTAGGGACCGAATGGCTAGGTAGCAGTTCTGCAGAAAAGGACCTAAGGGTCACAGTGGACGAGAAGCTGGATATGAGTCAACAGTGTGCTCTTGTTGCCAAGAAGGCTAACGGCATTTTGGGCTGTATAAGTAGGGGCATTGCCAGTAGATCGAGGAATGTGATCGTTCCCCTTTATTCAACATTGGTGAGGCCTCATCTGGAGTACTGTGTCCAGTTTTGGGCCCCACACTACAAGAAGGATGTGGAAAAATTGGAAAGAGTCCAGTGGAGGGCAACAAAAATTATTAGGGGTCTGGAGCACATGACTTATGAGGAGAGGCTGAGGGAACTGGGATTGTTTAGTCTCCAGAAGAGAAGAATGAGGGGGGATTTGATAGCAGCCTTCAACTACCTGAAGGGGGGGTTCCAAAGAGGATGGAGCTCGGCTGTTCTCAGTGGTGGCAGATGACAGAACAAGGAGCAATGGTCTCAAGTTGCAGTGGGGGAGGTCTAGGTTGGATATTAGGAAACACTATTTCACTAGGAGGGTGGTGAAGCACTGGAATGCCTAGGGAGGTGGTGGAGTCTCCTTCCTTGGAGGTTTTTAAGGTCAGGCTTGACAAAGCACTGGCTGGGATGATTTAGTTGGGAATTGGTCCTGCTTTGAGCAGGGGGTTGGACTAGATGACCTCCTGAGATCCCTTCCAACCCTGATATTCTATGATTCTACACAATCATCATTGCTGTGTACAGTATAAAATTGTTTAAAAAAACATTCCCTGGAACCTAATCCCTGCTATTTACATTAATTCTTATGGGGAAATTGGATTCGCTTAACATCGTTTCACTTAAAGTAGCATTTTTCAGGAACATAACTACAATGTTAAGCGAGGAGTTACTGTATCAGAAAACAATTGCCAGGTTAAAAAAAAAAGTTCAGATTCTGAACATTTTGATTTTTGCTTTTGCTTTTGTTTTTATCCAGCACAGCTACTACTGTATAGTAGATACTGAAGCAAATGGTGCTTCAGCTTGGCTTTGCTTGTTTTGAACTAGTCACGTTTCTTTTACACTGAAAAGGTCTATACTCTGTGTGTAATAAAATTAACATGATACGGTGGTAATCTTATTCTCGCAAGGTAGAGTATCCCATAATTTCTTAAGATCAACAAAAAAAAAATGTTTTTGTTTTAACTCAGTGTTTGTGGCAATGTATTCATTTGTGCCACTATTTAGAATGTTCTGTACTAGAGTTTTGTAAATTGTACATAGAACAAGGATTTTGGATCCAAACATTTTTTCTGTGAACATCATGTCTCCAATTAATTCCGCGCAACTGCCATTTTATTCCTAATTTTTATTCCATACATACATTGCTGATAAATTCTCATGCTATTCATTCAGCAGTTGCTCATGCAAAGGTTTATCATGCTTTTAGAAAATCTGTTCACATTTTTTAACTTAACTGCCTCACAAGGGAGCTATAAAAAAGACTTTAATGGTGATGCCTAGTAAGGTGTGTTCATTAACTGTCTGGTATAATTTGGTTGGGGATTTCCCTTTCTCAGTTTATAAATTATGATACAGTGTTGAGGGATTTAATATGTGAAAATAAAGTCTTATTACAGTGTTGATTTGATGGCTGATCTTATGGCAGAAATTCTAAAGCCAATGGCTGAGTGCTGTGCAGGAATCTTTGAAGGAGAGAAAAATAACAAACTAGCATATTTTTATAATCATTAACTTGTGCGCAGTGGCAGTATCATAGCCAATGAGCTTAATTCAAGGCGTGATTATTGCTAGTTGAAAACTTTTCCCAATACCCTGCTGTGTTGATTTGAAATATAGTTAACACTGGCAATTTTTGACAGTCTCATGTGAGAGGAAAAAAAAAAACTTGCCAAAGTTGATTTTAAACCCCTTACTTTTAGCTAGAGCTAGTAATATGCCATATACTTTAAAAATCCAAATTTTGTGATGGACATTCTGAAACTGAAAAGCATTCCTATTAGCAGAACCACCACATTGGCTGCACAGACTCCTAGGGGATAGTATCCTGGTTGTCTCCATTAAGTGACAGAGTTGAATGTTTTACACTGTGAGAAATTTTTAGTCTACTTTTTGGATAAGATTACTCTGCTTAAGACCAGATTGCGACCACAAGGGCCAACATAATTGTGTCTGGGAAGAACAAATGCAACATTTTCTCTGGTTGAGTTTCAGCCAGTTTTACTTAGGGCCTGTCTGCATATGGAAATTTACCAACATAATTATACTTCCATAGTTATACTGGCATAACTCCGCATGTGGACACCCTTATTCCAGCATAAGTGTGCCTTTGTCTAGTTTAGCTTGTGTCACTTTGAAAGTGGTATAAACTAAACTGGAAAAAGGCACTTATTCTGGAATAAGACTGGGGACTTTGGTATTGTATACACTTAAAACACTGCAGAGTAGACGCTGCCTATGCCAATGAGAGGGATTCTCCTATCAGTGTAGGTAATCCACCTCCTTGAAGAACGGTAGCTAGGTCGATGGAAGAATTCTTCCGATGGCCTAGTGCTATCTACACAGGGAGTTAGGTTGACTTAATTACACTGCTCAGATGTGTGGATTTTTTTTTTTAGTATAATGGCTGGTCTATACTAGTATAACTATAGTGAAATAAGTATGCCAGTAAATTTCCCTCTGCAGACAAGCCCTTACTAGATTATGTTGTGTTTGGGAATCTTTGGGTGCTTTAGCGTTCTCGCCAATAGAATTTTCTCTATTCTCTCACCTATTTAATATGTATACATAGGATTTATTGAGAAAATAGGGGTTGCGTGTTGAATAAAATATGTCTTTGTAGCCTCCAAAGAAATGAAATCAAATTTGCCTTGGGAATGATCATTGTTTATGGTCTCTGCAAGGTGCCACAATGGATAAAAATAGAGAGCGGGGGAGAGAAAGAAGGCTTACATATAAATATACACTTACTTCTTATTTCAGTGTAATGGGCCATTCCCTTTATACTTTACCCTTTGTCCTCTTATATAGGGATAAAATTTGGTGTTAATAAATCACAGGATCCTAGTAACTGCCATACTAGATCATACCATCAGTTTAGCTAATCAGGTATACTGCTTCCAGGAGTGATTCATGATAATTTATTAAGCTTCATGTTGGCTTTCTTTGTAGTGAGTATTACTGTACGTGTGTGTGATTTGATTAATGACATACTTTTATTAAACAAGGATAATGACTGTAACAAAATCCATGCATAGTTTGTAAACACCTAAAAATAAGCTGACAATTACACACCCTTCCTTTGAGCAATTATTGCTGATTATTTTAACATATGGGATGGGAGGTAATTGGCCAAAAAGTGTTTGTTTTATGTAAGAGTATTAGTGCATAAAAAGAATTCTAAAATGGATGTGATCTACATTAAATTATTAAAATAATTATTGGTTACTTTTTATTTTCATCTCTGTTCATGCTGTTTGAATTAAGCTTGTTCTCAATTAAGTGAATTCAATAGCTGAGAATCCCCTCAACACTGTTCAGATCTATGAACCATGTTGTGTCCTCATTTTACATGGATGATGTGGTCCCAAGGGCTAAATTCTCCCTTGCACAAAAATACCTTGCGTGAGCATGAAGAAGGTCCATAAGTTTCAACATGCAGAGATTGAGGTTTTTTCCTCAGCATTCCACCATCAGGATGAATAGGGCAGATTTTTCCATATTAAACTAATTGCTGGTGCTAGTATATATTAAACCAGTTTCTGGTTCTGAGGATATCTCCACCATGCGTCAGATGCCTGTAACTCTCTGTCCTGCCACAATAGCAGCTGCAGAGGAGGAGATCCCTGGTGAGCTAATTTTCTTGGAGCAACTTTAATGTTTGGGGTTTGTCTTCACTTGAAATGCTTACAGCGGCACAGCTGCAGCACTGCAGCTCACTACTGTAGCGCTTCAGTATAGACACTACCTACACTGACAAGAGGGGTCAGGATAGGTAATCCACCTCCCCAGGAGGTGGTAGCTAGGTTGACAGAAAAAGTTGTCCGTTGACCTAACGCTGCCTACACTGGCTCGGCCTAACCTTTTAGTGCAGACCAGGACTTGATCAGTATCTGTAGTGTCTGGAAGGGAGCAGCCCACAGGAAAGGCAACTCATTGACTACTCCCACTCTGTAATCTTTGCAGAGTCTGATGCGATAGAGTACTTACCAAGAGGGTCTTATGAAGGATTTGGGGGCAGAGTGGAAGCATGCTGTGGATTAGGCCTGTCCTGCCAGGCCTAGAAGGTCAGGTGGGGCTGGGGGATATTGTCTACATGTAGGGCTTTGGAGCTGTGCTCCGGCTCCGCTCCAGCTCCAAGCAAAAACCTGCAGCTCCGGAGCTGCTCCACGCTCCAGCTCTGGGTTCCGCTCCAAAGCCCTGGATAACATCAGATTTGATTGTCCAACAACAAGAAGTGGTTATCTAAATTTTCATGCTGTGGGGTCATTCTTCTGTGCAGCAATTCTTTCAGGTAAATTAGAATTCAAAATTGTTGCTGTTGTGATGGTCTAAGGCATTTCTCTGTATTCTGCTTGTTCTGTTTTGGATGTTTGTGAGAGGTTGTTTATTTTTATTCACTTGTTTTTTAGTTTGTCTGATGACTCTCACTTGGATTTATATGTTTTATTTTGTCCTCTCTTGCCATAAGCCTGAACTGAGAATTTATCTCAAATTCAAGCAAAAATTCTAATTCTAATATTGGTAATGCCGATCTAGTATACATCTATATCTGATCATATGGAATAGCATTAGCCTCATCCTCCACTATTGCTGTCTGTTGCTGCTCTTGAGTGACTATGTCTGTGAAAATTGCTTTGTTCCTATCCATCCTTTAACATAGGGCCTTTTGTGTGTAATTTTCAGAATTTTTGTAAAAGCAAACTGAAACAGTATTTCTATCATGTGGTGGCATATTGACACCCACATGGGTCAGTAGCAGGGTTGGAACATTTAGATCCACCACACTGATATCTGCCACTTGAGCTGACAAAGTAACCAATAACAATAGTAGGTTGTCATCTTCTGCGTGGACTAGCGGGGTATGAGATACACACTTTGCCAGTGGGTTTCACAGATATTTGCTGACAGCAGAAGAATGGTGAGACTCTGAGATCTTAGGTTCAATTCCAGGCTCTAGTGGGCACAGACAGTTGTACACATTCCCTCTAAGTGTGACCCCGTCTGCCTTGTCCACTACAACTTGTCCCAGTCCTGTCTCTTCTCCACACTTTTTTTTAAATTCCAGTCCCATTCTCCTCATTTAGTCAGACCCAGTCCCATTCTCCTTACCCAGCCAGTCCTATTTACACCACTCTGGATTCCCAGTACCAGTTTCCTCCCCTTCCAGCTCCTCCTCTTATTTATCTGTCTCCACTCTGGCCTCCAGTTAGATGCCCAGACCTGATACAGCCTGCAGCATCCCAGAGATGCAATTGCAGAGAAAATCTTGCTTAGTCCCAGGCTTGAGCATGTTTATTGTGAATGAAGTCTTCAGGGAATTTAATTGCTAAAATCTAGGTCAAACCTTAATTCAGCTCCCTTCTATGTATGTATTATGATAGCCTCCAAACATATGATCACATGCTAAGTTTTCCACAGGACCCTGCCTCATTCCGGAAATGTTCTGCTCCCAGGCTGTTTGGGAATTTCCTAAACTAAAACCTGATTTTGCAACATTTAAGTAGTGGGTTTTTAAAATGTACTATTACACCTCTATATAACGCGACCCGTTATAACACGAATTCAGATATAACATGGTAAAGCAGCACTCCGGTGGCTCAAAGCAAGTTCGCTATAACGCGGTTTCACTTATAATGCGGTAAGATTTTTTGGCTCCCGAGGACAGTGTTCTATCGGGATAGAGGTGTGTATATATTTTACTAAAACAACTATGTTCAGTTGCAGTCACCACTGCTGAACTAGAAATTGCTGAAAAGACTGTGCTTAACATAAAAAATGTGCCTATGTCTTCAAACCAAGGATGAGAAGTTAGATGTTACAGTCCTGCATGAAGTTACAGCCCCATTACTTAGTGATGAGTTATAAGACAATTTGAGGGAGGAGATGCAAAGGATAAGGAAAGGAGTGAGGAAAAAGAAAGTGAAAGGACAGGAAATCAGTGTATCTCTTGTCCTGCTATGCTGGAAGGAGGATAGGAGCCACAGGATGAGGTATAATTAAAGGTCACAACTTTATTCCTAAATGTCTGGGAGTACCTGGCAGATACAATATAATAATGGCCAAAAACATATCAGCTCCCAAGTCTGACAAGTGGACTGCCCCGGATGAGAACTTACAAGCCCCCCGGTGCCATCTATGAATTTGGCCACCTCCCTATTCACATACCTCCTAGTTTTGTCGACCCATGGGTGATCAGCTGGTTTGGATGGATAGAAGATTGAACTGACATTGCCTGAAATTAATGTGGCTGTTCTTGTTTAATAATTTTAGCATATATAGTGTTAGCTTACCTTTAGAAAACATCCTTGTATGTGTACTTTCAGAATTGTTGATAACAATACTCCATCCTTCCTGTCATCGAGGCTCATAACTTGGTTGTCAACTTCATCTCATTCCCCACAGGCATTGAGACCTTTTTCTAGTCCTTTGTGCCATGATCCTGCAAAGACTATAGCACATACATAACACTGCTTTACAGCCAAAATGCTTCTGAAATAAATGTAGTCAAACTTTACTAATTCTGGGTCACTGAGAACGAAAATGATGCTTAAAATTGTTGATTGGCTGTAGTTTTCAAGATATGCTATTGGGTCAGTATTTACGACCCTTGACTTGGGAATAAGTGAGTTATAAAGGGAAGGGATCTCAATTTAAACCAGAAATGACTAAAATACATCTTTGACTGGATCTATGACTAAATCTATGACTGGGTTTGGACAGTACTTGCTTTTTAGGCAAAACAATGAATGATGCAATCTGAAGCTGGTATTGCGTCATACATGATATGAATTGCATCATGTTATTCCTAGAAGTCATGGATGATGCAATCATAACGAAGCTTACATCACTCTGCTGAACAAATTGCCCTATATCAGCTCTAGAATTCATACAGTGTCATGCTCCCTTATTTGTCAGTGTTTGATTTTGCAAAAGGACGCATTTCTGTTTAGCCAAAGTGAGCAGAGATGCCTCTTACTTGTGTGAACAGTGCAGATAACTTCTGCTATGTTTGTGATGAAGTGACTTTTGCATCACAAAAGCGCAGTATAACCACTATGGTTAAGAAAGCCTATCACCTTTATTTTGACTGCAAAATTGGAGATCAGGACAAGAGGTGGGCCCCACACATATGCTGCAACAAATCTTCACCAGTGGTTGAACAGGAAAAGGAAATCTATGCCTTTTGCAGTGCCAATGATTTGGAGAGCGCCAACAGATCATACCGGCAATTGTTACTTCAGCATGGTGCCTCCAGTTGGGAAAGGTGTGTCAAAGAAGAAAAAGTGGACTGTGCATTATCGAAACATTTCATCAGCTATACGCCCAGTACCCCACGGAGAAGGACTGCCGGTTCCTGATGCACCAGAATCATTCTCACTTGAGTCAGACGAGGAAGAGGATGAAACTTCTGGTCCTGAACCATCAATGTCACAGGACCCACATTTTCTCCCATCCTCCTCCTCTGAACCACACCTCATAACACAAGGTGAGCTGAATGACCTTGTCAGGGATTTGGAACTACTCAAGAGTAAGGCAGAGCTGTTGGGCTCCAGACTACAGCAGTGGAATCTCCTGGCAGGTGATGTTAGGGTTTCCATGTTCTGTGACCGTCAAAAGGATCTTGTCCCATTCTTCTTCATGGAAGGTGATCTTGTAGCCTGCAACAACATCGATGGTGTGATGGCAGCCCTCAACATCGTTTGCGATCCAGATGAGTGGAGACTGTTCATTGATTCATTGAAGATGAGTCTTAAAGCTGTTTTATTGCATAATGGCAATGTTTTGCCATCAATTCCAGTTGGTCATGCAGTCCATATGAAGGAAACCTATGACAACATGGAACAACTTTCGATTTGAATGTTGTTGCTCTCTTGCTTGGTCTGCAGACTGGATACACAAAGTACTGCTGTTTTCTCTGTGTATGGGATAGTCATGCAAGAGATTCCCACTACGTCAAGAAAGATTAGCCACTTCGACAGTCATTGGAGCCTGGGAGGAAAAGTGTTCAGCATCCACCACCTGTTGAATCAAGGAAGATTTTGTTATCACCTTTACACATCAAGCTGGGTCTGATGAAGAGCTTTGTTAAGGCCATTGACAAAACACAAGCAACTTTCAAGTATCTCCATGGAAAATTTCCAAGGTTAAGTGAAGCTAAGATAAAGGAAGGAGTCTTTGTTGGTCCTCAGAGTCGTGAACTTCTTCGAGATGATGCATTTGACCATGCACTGCGTGGCAAGGAAAAGACGGCATGGAAAGCCTTCCAATTAGTGGCAATGAATTTTCTCGGAAACAACAAGGCAGACAACTACAGGTTTTTGGTGGAAAACCTCCACAAGGCATACAAAAGCCTTGGTTGCAACATGTCACTAAAGATACATTTTTTGCACTCACATCTAGATTTTTTTCCATGGAACTGCAGAGCAGTTAGCGACGAGCACAGCGAGCGATTTCACCAGGACATTGCAACAATGGAGAAACGCTATCAGGGCAAATGGAGCCCATCAATGCTTGCAGACTATTGCTGGACAGTGCCAAGAGATGCTCCATTTAATGAATACAAGACACAAGCCAAGAAGCGCCGAGTAGACACTGAATAGGACTAAACTATGTACATAATAGTTTTTTGCCTTTTGTTTCATAATCAATTTTATTTATATAACCCTTTTGCTGATTTTTAAAGTGTTACATAAACAGGACAGGTGAAATATTATCATGTAAAGCAACCATAAACACATGAAAAGACCTAGGTTTACAATTTCTGATTAAAACTCTATCTACACAATATACATAGACATAATAAGTAAAAACTTAGGCTACTGTTTCTAAGATATTTATCAGTTGTTTTAATTGTCATATTTGAATTCAGCACATCAAAATACATAATAAATAGCACATTTTATCTCTGAAGCAGATGACTTCTCAAAAATTGTAGACCAGTGTAATTTTACAAACATGACTAGTCCCATAGACTCTTATATGTAACATTATGCACATGCTTAATTCTTTGCAGGATGGAGGCCCTATTGGATAAAGTTCCTAATCCATTTGCCCCAGCAGTGTTAACAGCCTTGACACTATCTTTGTCTTATTTTTTTTATATTAACAGCTCCACTCTTTTTAATGAGAGAGGGAGACCCTTTTGCATAGAATGCCTGCCCGACCTCATTTAAATCCCCATAATAACTCAATCAGGAGCATCAGATGTTGCATGTCTTTATCTTTCAGTTTTTATATTCGTTTAATAACTTCAAAACATTCTGAGCTCATTTAATTGACTCTATTAAATAGAAAAGGTACATTTAACTTGCCCAAGATTACACATTAAGTGGTAGACCTGTGATTTGAAACTAAGTCTTCTGACTGCTAGTCTCGTGCTCAATTTACTAGTTGTCCCTGCAGTAAAAAATTATTTGCAAAAAACCCCGACATGGTCTGTCTTCTGATTCTGTGAGGGAAGTCAGTAATCACAAACTCATCAAATCACTAGAAGTAACATTTCTTAGTTAATTTCCATTTCAGAGCAAGTAGGGAGTCAGAACATATTGGGCCATCTTCTTTTCTCTTTGGTCTAATATTTTTTTTTGGTTCTAAAAAACTAGTGACTATGAAATTAATATCAAATTTTACGGTGATAGAATAGCAGATATTTTAAAAAATAAAAATATTTTTAAAGGATCCAGGAAACTTTCCCCATTAGATTATAAGGACTTTAAGAGAGATTGATTTTTGACCTTCAAACATTGACTGTGTTCCTCTTAATTGCTTATGGAATCTGCACTGCAGTATAAGTAAAGAACACATTAGAGATCTTCTCACTAATTTGAATGAATTGAAATCAGCGGGGCCTGATAGTATTCATCCAAGGGTACTGAAAGAATTAGCCACTCAGAGCCACTTGCAATGTACTTGCACACTTAAGAATAACAGGAGAGGTCCTGGAAGACTGGAGAAGAGCTAACATAGTGCCCATCTTTAAAAAGGGTAAAAAGAGGAGCTGTGGAACTATAGACCAGCCAGCTTGACTTGGATACCTGGGAACAGGAGCGGCAGAGCCTCCCCAAAAGTTGGGGGGCCAGGGGCCCTACCCCTGCCCCTCCTCTTCCCCCTGAAGCCCCGGCGAAGCCCCCTGTCCATATCCTTGCCCCTCAGCCCCCCTGCCAGGGAAGGTGGAGGGACCCAGGGTCCCAATAGCTGCCCATGCAACTCTTACCATAGCCGGGCTGTGGCTCCGAGGTCCTGCCCCTCGGCTGGAGCCAATTCAGGGGAAGAGCTACGTGGGCAGCTGTGGGCAGCCGATGCAGACCCTCCATCTCCGTCTGCCCTGGGGGCAAGGGGTGGGGAAGGGGGCGGGGTCTGCCATGGCAAAAAGTGGATGGGCCAGGTCTGTCCACTTTCAAAAAGTGGGAGGCCATGACCCCCTGACCTCTCCTTCCCCCCCAGTTCCGGCACCACTGTCTGGGAAGACATGATAGTGGTCTTCAAATACTGGAAAGACTACCATAAAAAAGATGGAGAAAAGTTGTGCTCTCTTGCCATAGAGGGCAGGACAAGAGACAATGTGTTCAAACCACGGCATAGCAGATTTAGATTAAATCTCAGGAAAAACTTCCTAACTGTAGGAACAGTAGGACAATGGAACAGACAGCCTAAGGAGGTTTTGGAGGCTCTTCCACTGGAAGTTTTCAAAAGGAAGCTGAATAGCCATTTCTTTTGGATTGTTTAGATGTGACTAAGGCTGCGAGTCTGTCACAGAGGTCATGGATTCTGTTACTTTCCATGAAATCAGTAACTTCTGCAGCGGCCAATAACAGCAGTTTGGGTGTGTGGGAGGGGGCTAGGGGTTGAGGGGCGTGGGGGGTGTTTACTTTGGGGTGGGGGGCTCCCACTGGCCTGGCCCTGCAGCTCCTAAGCAGCAGAGGGCCCCGCCCCTGCAGCTCCCATTGGTTGCGGTTCCTGGCCAATGGGAGCTGAGGCAGCTAGCACTTGTGCCCCTCTACTGCCATGGAGCTGGATAGGGAACCCCTCCCCGCCCTGCCAACCCTCCCCCTGGCCACACCAGTGGGAGTCGCGGACTGCATGCCATGGCCCAGCCCTCCCCCCCCCCGCAGCACCAGCGGGGTCCCAGGCCACCTCTCCCAGCACCCACAACGCCTCTGGTCCGTGCCCTCCTCTGCTCCCAGCACCCGCGGTCCCCGCCCAAGTTTTAGTCACCGGTATTTTTAGTAAAGGTCAAGGACAGGTCACGGGCCATGAATTTTTGTTTACTGCGGGTGACTTTTATTAAAAATACCTGTGACTAAAACATAGTCTTACACATGACAAATCCTGCATCTTGGCAGGGGTTAGAGTAGATGACTCTTGAGATCCTGTCTAGCCCCATGAATCTATAAAGATATTTTAAGTGTTCAAAATACCATATTTTAATGTAAAATGTTCACATTTCTGTTGTCTATTTTGTTTTCATCCTGTATGTGTGCATGTTTAATATTAAAACTGAACTGCACACATTATAGTTTATTAACCTCACTTTTTATTACTGGTCCAATCCTGCCCCTGAAACTCCTGGAACTTAAACATCTGGTATATGTCCTTCATTGTCTACATTCTCTCAGGATATTCTTTCAAAATGCTTCATTAAATGAAATATCAATTACAGGCATTTAGATTCAGCAAATGTAATTATCAAGAACAATACACAGAGGTTAACTAAGAAATTAGTGGCAGTTGATGGTAGATGTTTAAATGACGAATCAACATCCTACTTATTTTAACTCTTCCTGCTGTTAAGATTTCTATCAGTGTCAGAACACAGAAAAAAGTCTGGGTGGCTTTCTAGTTCCTCTTACTAGGAGAGAACCCCAAGGAATGTTAAACCCTGTCACTACCTGTGTACTGTACAAAGAAAATTGTTGATAGTTTGCTATAGTTACTTGCTAAGTATAGGGGATAGTTGTCCATGTGTGGTCAAACTTCATCTGTTACATGTTTCATAAAATATTGTCTACATCTCATAGATCAGTGTTTTTCAAATGTGGGTCATGAGCCATACTGGGTCGTGGCATGTAAGGCACTGGGTCACCTTGCTCTGGTCAGCACTGCCAACTGGGACATTAGAAGTCCTGTTGGCGGTAATGCCCAGCTAAGGCAGCCTAGTGCTTACCTTTTCCGACACCGCGCCGTGCCCCGGAAGCGGCCAGCAGCAGGTCTGATTTTTCTAGGTGGGGGTGCTGTGGGGCTCCACGTGCTGCCCCCGCCCCAAGCTCTGCTCTCCTATTGGCCAGTTTCCATGCAATGGGAGCTGGGGGGGGGGCAGTGCCTGCGGACGAGAGTCGTGCAAAGCCACTTGTGTGCCTCCGCCTAGGAGCCAGACCTGTTGCTGGCCACTTCGAGGCGCAGCGTGGTCCGCAGTACCAGGACAGGCGGGAAGCCTGCCCCTGCACCCTGACTGTACCGCTGGCTGGGAGCCGCCGGAGGAAAGTCCACGCCCCAATGCCCTGCTCTAGCCCTGAGCCCCCCAGCACCTGGAACCCCTTCCTGCACTGCAAACCCCCTCATCCCCGGCCCCACCCCAGAGCCTGCACCCAGAGCCCTGACCCCCTCTGGCATCCCAATCTCCTGCCGCAGCCCTGAGCCCCCCCCAAACTCAGAGCTCCTCCTGCACTCCAAACTCCTCATCCCCAGTGCCGTTGAGTCGCGGGCATCAACAATTTTCTTCAACTGGGTCCCCAGGAAAAAAGTTTGAAAACCACTGTCATAGATGATTCCATAATATTTACTTTCAGATAATATTTTTGAACATTATTTAGTGCACACTGTATATAGCATTTTTCCTTTCCAAATTACTTTAAAAACCAATGCTCTGGGAAGTAGGTAAGCAAATCTTCTTCTTAATCCATAGGTGCATGCAAACTGCCTTTCTGAAATCATTCCTAGATACTCTGGTACAGAGGAAACATCATTCCCTGGGCAAGAGGAAAAGTTAGGTGGCTATGTACCTTTCGAGGTGGTGTGGAACCACCTGTGCCACATATACAACAGGAATGGGCCCTATTTGAATAATTTCCGTAAGGATTTAGGAGTATTTAGGATCAAGAGTTTCTAGGAGAAATTAGTGAAAAGTCTTGTTTTTATAGAAACTATGGAACATTCAGTTATTTTCGCTGGGGAAAGGCTGCAGCTTTATTAGGAGACAAGACTGAAATGAGGTAATGAAAATACTTATTGATTTACAATCCTTAAATCCAGACAAGTGTCATTATCCAGATCAAGGATGAAAATTTTGCTTCTGTAAAGCCACGCATTTCCCATCCTCATTGGGCATTGGAGGAAATCATACTGGGTAAAATGTCTTCTTAGAACCCTGGGTATGATGGTTACCTTTTAAAGAAACTAACCCAAGTATCAGAGCATGCTGACTTTTATGGCCTCTGTAATTAAGTACATTAGTATTTAATATGGCCTAATAATGGCAACACTTAAAAGTACAGAGAACAGGAACTTTGCATATAAGATAAAAATTGTATTTTGTTTGCCTGCCTTCTCATTTTGAATGTGCTTCGTGCTACAGAATGGGGAACGGTATCTTGGAAAGCCATGACTGAAAAAGATTTAGAAGTCATAGTGAACAACTCAGCATGAACTTCCAATGTGCTGCTGTGGATGTATGAAGAGCGGAGTAGTGAGTAGGAACAGGGAAGTGATTTTACCTCTATGTCTGGCACTGATAAGGCTGATACTGGAATACTGTGTCCAGTTCTGGTGCGTGCATTTTTAAAAGGCTGTTGGAAAAATTAGAGAGACTACCAGAACTCATCCCAAAGATCAAGAGGTGACTTGATGTCAGTGTATAACTGTCTTCATGGGAAGAAAATACCAGCTACTAAAAGGTCTCTTAAATATAGTAGAGAAAGGTGCATAACAAAACAAATGGCCGGATGCTAAAGCCAGATACATTCAAATTACAAATACGGTATACATTTTTAATAATGAGGGTGATTGTTTCAGTGGTTAATCTGCCAAGGAAAATGGTGGATTCTCCGTCTCTTGAAGTCTTCAACTTAAGACTGGATGCCTTTCAGAAGATGTGTGTAGTAGGAAGAGAGTCTGAGACATAAGCCCTTGTATTAAAAGCCTGGTATGAGGCAGGACCTGCTCACAGAATCTGGCAAGAACAGGGCTAATATTGCAAAAATACACTTTCCTAAAAAGTGCTAGTTACAGAGTACTCATGCAAACACATCCCAATATCAAGTGGTACCAGAACATTACAATATCAAGGATGGTACAAAAACATTCCCCAAGGATAACAGGAACACCCTAACCCTTCCTAAATGCTAAGGTCAGAATAACTGTACATAATAGAGATGTTTTGATCAAACCAACATGTACAAGGTAATGAGTAATAACTAGCCATGTCAAGGAGCAGTAATTACAGTAACTATGCCAGAGGGGCAGTACTAACTTGTTTGTATCAGGGTATAAAGATATATCTCAGAGAGAGGATCTTTGTCCAGCCTAGGGAGGAATGGAAAGTCCCACCATTCACTGAGCTGGTCCATTGTTGTGGGCATACATGTATTAGTGGTCCGGTAGAGTCTGTGGGATACTAGTACCGTGCTTCGTTGACATTAAACATGGCTTGGATGCCTTCGTCCCTTAACAGATCTTGTGGGTCATTGGGTGGTTCACTCAAGGTATGCCATGCCAGCTGTCTGCGCAGGGCTGGGGTGGCACACAGAAGGAACACACACACCCAGCCAAACATCTATCAACATCTAACCACAATGTGCTGTAGTCAAACACAAGTTATTAGGCTCAGTACAAGGGTATCTGAGTGAAATCCTATGACCTGTGGTGTGCAGGATGTCAGACTAGATGATATGATTATCCTTTATGGACTTGGAATATATAACTCTAACTTAGTTACTATTTTAAAGCTTTTCTCTGCAAATGTAAGGGTTAGAAACATACATTGTTCTTGTTTTTTAAAAAGGAAAGCTGAGATTCTTACAAAATCAGTTGTCTCCAGGAGCTGGGGCTTTAAGTAAAATAACTACTGTTTTGAGACTTGAGATAAAATCGCAAGAGTTGGCAACATTAATAACAGTAAAATGAGTCGTTCAGTCATTTTTGCAGCGAAGTCCAGAATACAAGAGCATAAAAGACATTGTATACTATACTTTCGTTTTTAAAATGATAAAAGTAAGATGTTTTCTGAATCTAAATGTTCTTCTCAAATTCAGAACAATCCAGAATATAATTTGCATATTAAAAATACATCATCCATTATTTTTGTAATTTTGTTCTAACAGTATTAAGACACATAAAGACACACACAACTCTGAAAAATATAGCTTTTTATTCAGCTAGGGCCAAATTCTCTTCTCACTCAGTTGTACATCCAGATTAATTTCATTGAAGTCAATAGTCACTTCATATTTACGTTAGAGTGAAAACAGAATTTGGTCCTTAATGTCTACATATAGGTTTCACACTCTATTAACTTACAGTGTTGAATGTGTAGCAGACACTCACAACACATATCAGAAAGGAAGCTGTTGCTCTTTATTTTAGGGTAGGGATCAAGGACCTGATCCTGCTGGAACAGGGAATGGGTCTAAATATAGTAAACCCAGTTGGGGTTGCAAGTTTGGGTTTCCAATTAAAGTTTTCAAACTGGTTTGCCCATCTTTAAGGTTACCAGGCACTCCAGTAGCATAGGAACACTCAATTAACCATGATGGGCACTGTATAAAAAACACAGATAAAGTTCATTTTACCTTGTCACATGGATTAAAAATTTCCAGATGTGTACACATTTGCACATAATGCAGACATATAAGGCTAGGAATATCCCTAAATTGTATCAGCTTTTTCCTCTGTAGGTCAGGAACAGACCCCTGGTGGCAGAAAGTCTGGGATAGATTCAGTGTTAAGTTTCTCAGGAGAGACAGAACAGAAGATTCAGCCTGTGGAAAGGTGACTTTAAACTATTGTATTGTGCCTGCTTTGGATGTTTTGACCTATAGCATAAGTTAGAGCACCAGAATAGCTGAAGCTGTTATGGCCACTGCTCCTCCCATCTTTGGCATGTGCCTAAACTGTGAGGGGCGGTGGGGGGGAAAGGGAGGGAAGGAACGTGCAGAGGTGCAGGCATCAGCCCTATCTGCTGCTAGGCCAGGAGAATTCTCCCTAGCGCCATTGTGGCTCCTTTATGGTACCTATACCCCACTGGAGCAGCCTATAGAAGAGGCCAGAGAATCTCACCTTCCAGATGGAGGGGGTTGCAGCAGCCACAACTTCCTCTGCAAAGGATATTCACTTAGAGACCGAGAAGTTGGCATTTCTGGCCAGGAGAAAACATGAGCAGACTGCTGTGATTCAGCACAAACTTTTTTTTATTCAATTAATTCAATTTCAATATTTTTCTTTTGTTTAGTTATTTTGTGTGCATGCAGCACTGTTAATGACCACAGAAATTTGGCTCACAAAAACATTTTTTATTTGCCTGAGTAGTAATCAACAAGATGTCAATGTTCCTTACACTTTTTTGTAAAAATATATAAACTGTACAGTATGTTTTATGTTCAGATTATTTGAATTATGAAATTGTAATAGAGACATCATAAAAAACATTTATGGTTTAATGTATAGCCATATATTTTATAGGCTAAAATAGAGTAATATTGTCTTCACTTTGTAGATATTTTTGACCTTTAAATTAATATTTAGGTTAAAAATTTCAGAATGGCCTAGGTGTCTTGGGATCCTAAATCCTCACTGACTTTCCCTTCTGAAAATTTTATTCCTAATTCTTTAATAATATGTACCAGCCAGCTGCAGCTGGATTAATATCGCATAAGCAAATTTAAATACTTTACAAATTGGTGTCTATTTAGAATAGTACTTGACTGCCTGGGCATGACTTCAGTATAATACCGTGTTAATAAATGAATATATGTTTGAATGTGTAGCTATAGATTGACAAATGAAAAGAGCAAAAATACTTGGTAATGTACAGTTAGAAAAATTGAGGAAAAGGGAGTTTGTCTTAAGCTGTTTGGAGCTATAGACTCAAATGGGATTCAGAGACTCAAAGGAAAGAACATAGATATATGTGGTTTGAATCTATGATTCTGATCATGTAAGGAAGAGTATTTTCAAGACCTCAGAAATTCGTACATTGGCCTATTCTGTATATATGAAAAATTGGTTTTAAACAGAAACCACAATGCATCTTGAACTATGGAGTTGCTTCCTGTCCTCTGTAATTAACCAATTCTGTAAATTTTGGGAAAGTTCAATATAGCTGCCTGGACAAGGATCACAATGTGGAAATCAGCTGGCGTCTTAAGGCACTTAGATGCCATGATCATGGGTGCCATATGAGGACCTAGATCAGGGATCGGCAACCTTTGGCACGCGGCTCACCAGGGTAAGCACCCTGGTGGGCCCAGCCGGTTTGTTTACCTGCCGCATCCGCAGGTTCGGCCAGTCACAGCTCCCACTGATCACGGTTCGCCGCTCCAGGCCAATGGGGGCTGCGGGAAGCAGTGGCCAGCACGTCCCTTGGCCCACGCCACTTCCCGCAGCCCCATTGGCCTGGAGCGGCGAACCGTGATCAGTGGGAGCTGTGACTGGCCGAACCTGCGGATGCGGCAGGTAAACAAACCGGCTGGGCCCACCAGGGTGCTTACCCTGGTGAGCCGCGTGCCAAAGGTTTCCGATCCCTGACCTAGAAGATAAACTGAAGAAATATGCTCATATGCCCTGATCCTGCAATTGCCAATGAAAGTCACAAATCTGTGAATTTAAGGCCACTAATGGTGCCTAATGTTAAGCATGCAGGTTTGAATGTTTTGGCTTTGGGTCACAGCTAATGTATACTTTCAGAATTACAGTAAAAAGGTTTATGTAAATACGCAGTATGTCTAAATGTACATCTTTTGATCTCTATATGTTGGATAACATAGCGATTGTTGAATTTTTGGCCTGATACAAAACCTACTTAAGTTAGTGGAAACCTACCGTTGACTTCAATGGGCTTTGTGTTAGCTGCTGTGTGCGTGTGTAACTCTGATTAACTTTAATGGGAGATGCGTATGTTCTTCAAGAGAATATAAAAATCACAAATTAAAATTAAAAATTTCTGCCAGCAAATTCTTTTATCATGACATCTGAGAGAAAATAAAAAGATTAAAACACAATAAAATTGCTAGAGATTGCACACATACACAGAGAGATGTGACCATGAAGGTTCGGGGAGAGAGGGGGATTTGTTTGTTTTAGCAGCCAATGTAATGTCTGCCTTCAAGGGATGCCAAAACATAGAGATGGAGATCCATCTTCCTAATGTCTTAGGAAATCTCTGGAAAGTGGAGGGTGTGTAAAAATTCAGGGAACATGATAAAACCTTTGTTCCCCTAATATCCCAGTACGCAGGTCATTCGGACAAACTGATTTGTATATGTTCAACTTTACAAAGCTGATTTTGTTACAGAATCTGCCTTCTTTATTCAACTCCAAATTATTTTCCATACTTTCCTTATTGAAGATAGGTTTTTAAAAGATGTTCAATATTGTGGCCATTTCAGTCATGATTTTAATCTGCTTTCTCATTCATTAGTGGACCTACTTTCTGTCCAGTACAACTTTTTCTCTTGATATACTTCATTTGTAAAAGCTCCTCTTAACTCCATTGGTTAGCCAAAAAGCAAAATAATGTTACCTTAATCTTATCCCTGCAAACCTTGAGTATTGCCATCCACAAGTGTTCAAAAATCATGAGCCAGGCCCAAAAAATCATGATTGGTGTGAAAATGAGATTTTAAAATAATAAATGTTGAGTTCTTTTTATTTGCCTTCTGTTATTGGAGCCTTTAGGGTTCAAGTTATCAAGTTTTTCTCTGCGACCATGAGGGTTAGAAACGTACTTTTTTGTTTAGTGAAAGCTGAAATTCTCATGTAATAACAAGACCCTAAAAATTGGAGCATCCTACTATCACAAAACTTGCAATAAAATGGGGAGAATTGGATACACTGATTATGATTCTGAGTGTTCTTGCTTGCTCTTCTCTCTCTTTTTACATTTCTGGTATAGATTTTCTTGTATCCTCAGATCTTTGAGCACCCCTTTGTGAAGCCGCATTGAGTCAGTCTATTATGTCTCATCTTATCTACATACAGTAGAACCTCCGAGTTATGGACACCTCGGGAATGGAGGTTATCCGTATCTCTGAAATGTTCCGTAACTCTGAACAAGAAGTTATGGACTTCAGCCGTGGGGGGAGGGGTGTTTGCAGCTTCCGGGGGTGGGGGGGGGCTCAGGGCGTGGGGCTCAGGGCTTCTGCCCCTCAGGAGCACCTGGGCTCAGGGCTTTAGATCTGGGGGAGCGCTGGGGCTCAGGGTTTCAGCTCTGCTCCTGGTTTCAGCCTCGCAGGGGGCACCGGGGGCTCAGGAATGGGGCCATGGGGCTAAAGCCCTGAGACCCGGTGCTTCTGAGGGTCAGAAGCCCCAAGGGCAGCCCCACCCCACTGTGACTGAAGCCCTAAGTTTCAGGGCTAAAGCCTCGAGGCAGTACAATATTTGCTGAGGGGGGCTGTGTGGTTTTTTGTGTGTGTGCGTGCTCTGCTGTCTAATTGAATATAGGCGAGTCTCATCTTACACGCATTTAACATGCGCGAATTCAGCTTTGCGCGGTCGGCAAAAACAAAAAACAAAAAAGAGAAAAATAACAATTTCAATACTGTACTTGTAGTACGGGCAATTCTGCCCGCCATTACACTCAATGTAATTTTGACTATACGCGATTTTCGCTTTACGCGCTGACAGTGGATGATGAGACTCGCCTGTACTTCCAGTTCCACAGGGTGTCTGGTTGGCCAGTAAGTCTGTAACTCTGGTGTTTGTCTCTTTCAGGTTCTACTGTACTTATTTATATGGCTCCCATCACCATAGTATCTGAGTGCTTTGTTGTTTTGCATTTGTCTTTTTCAGATTAACTGTATTTTGTATCTAATGTGCTGTGCAGATGCATTTTACATGTCTTCAAACATTCTGACAACTTTACATCTTCTAAAGAATTTTTGTACTATGCTCATATAAAGATTATTCATTAAAGGCTTGATCAAACTTCTGAGCTAGGTGCTGAGCATTTTCAACTCTTACAGACATCAGTGGAACTTGAACCTAGGGGGACACCAAGAGCCCTCAAGTTCTAGATTTGTACTGAAACAGTGAAAACATGTGAAAATATTTTTCATGCTTTTTCTGGAGTTTTACACCAATACAAACAAATGTGTAAGCTTTTTAAAATAATTCATACTAAGGATATCCCTAGAAGCAAAAGTATTTCCACAGAATTTGATGTGCTGATCTGACTTGTGGAGGAGTATTAAAACGGCATCAAGGTTTTCAGCTTAATGGAATGATATTAGCAAAAGTCTAAAAGTCATCACTTATGCCAAGCAAATGGCAGCAAAGAGGTGGCATAAATCATACTCTGTTTGACTCAAATTTGTTTTCTTGGTAATAGAGATTTCCTTGCTTTGCGGTCAAAATTATTGAGTTATGTCTTTATTTGAGTGCAATAAAAAAAAAAGATGAATACATGTCAGTCAGCAGGTTATGGATATAGATCTTTAAAGAGAAATATTTTCAGTGTGGAAAACTTTTTATTTTGGCAAATGTTTAAAGCTTCTCACTGTGTGTGTGTTTTATTCAGCACACACAGTATCAGAAAGCACAGTAACTGCCAAGAACTAATAAGTCTAACCCTTTTAAAATTTGTATTTTTGTTATATGATTGCAAGATCTCTTTGTTACTTTATCAAAGTGTTGTAAATGTTGACTATTAAAATGAAAAAATATTATTTATATGTGTATTACAGTAGAGCTTAGAGACCCCAATAGAGATTGTGCTACACACTGTACCAACATATAGTAAGAAACAGTCCCTGCCCCAAAAGGTTTACAGTCTAAATAGATCAGATAGACAAAGGTTGGGAGTAAAACAGAGACAGAGAGGCAACGTGTGAGTTTCTCAGGATCACGCAGCAGTTCAGTTTCAGAGCTGAGAATGGAATCCAAGTCTCCTGAGTCTTCTCCAGTACATTATCCACCGAACTAGTATCTCTTAAACAAAATAATGTATATTCTATAAAAATATTATGTAAATAGGATTCAAATTAGCTTATTGATTATTATTATTATTTATTATTATTTTTGGTACTGGCTAAAGCCCCAAAACTGCACACTTAGATGGTTGCTTATTTTTACACACTGAGTATTCCCTTAAAAATACCTCTCGAGATGTACCACCGCGTGGAAAGGCTCACATATACTAGATGTGGATTGTCTAGAGACCAACTGAAAAAGAAAGGACATTTTGGGTAAGTAGCCTGAATTTAAACTGACTCGGGGCCAGCTTTCTGATCTAGAATGGATATGACCTTCTGTCCAAGGCAGGGTTTCAATCCTTTCTGGGAAGGATTGGAAGGACTTCAACCTGTTGAGGCCTTGTAAAGCTGATGGGTGACTTTTGGTAAGCTTTTAGCACTCACAATAGGACCTTTTTATTGTGTTTTATATGTTTTCTCTGCAATGCTTTCACCTTAAGAGTAAATGTGCTTGCTTATAAAGAGCTGTGTGGTAACTGCTGGCAATTACACTATTCATAAATAAGGCTAAGATTTTGTCACGGTTATTTTTAGTAAAAGTCACGGACAGGTCACGGGCACTAAACAGAAATTCACGGAAGCCAGTGACCTGTCCTTGACTTTTACTAAAAATAACTGTGACAAATAACTGTGGCTCCAGGGACTCCTGCTGCCCATGGTGGCTGAGAAGGCCGAGGTCCCCCCCTCCTGCATTGCCTGCAGCTGTTTGAAGCTGCGGGGCCTGCCTATGGTGGCTGGGAGCTATGGAGCTCCTGCTGGCTGACAGCTCCAGTCCCAATGTCCTGGGGTTGAAGCGGAAAATGTAACGAAGGTCTCTGAAAGTCATGGTTTCCGTGACTTCCATGACATAATCTTAGCACATGCTGGCTGGCTGGGAATATCAAAACTGTGAAGCCTGGAAAAATCACTCAGGAAGGGGAGAGATCTCAGTCTCCACCCAAGGGAGGTGACGGTTGAGGAACCAGGAGTCCACAGTGGGTGCCCTTGGTGGACCATAGAGGGGATGTACAGATGTAGTTGCCTTGAACTAATATATAACTAACAGTGCATAAAATTAGGCATGTATGTAATTAGGCAGTATTGGAGCCTGCTTCTTTTCATGCATTTAAAATATTAACATTTGAATTCATTATGGCTCTAATTCAGCCAAGTATGTGCTTAAGAACTTTACTGAAGTTCACCCCCTTTCAGTAAGTGCCTTAAGTTAAGCATGAGCTTAAGTGCTTTGTGGTATTAGGGTCTATGGTTTAGTCCAAATAAAAGGAAAATAATTTATTTTTATAAAATTGAAGTCAAATGCTTTACCTTATTAATCTCAACCAGAATTGCAAAGATGCTCTGGCCTTATTATAAGGACGAATTATCTTCAGAAGCCAAGTGTTTCTAAGTTTTATGTTAATTCTTAATAAAGAAGATGTTTATTATAAGGTTAAAGTGTGATGGAACTCAAATAGAGTATAATGACTTAGTTCAGGAATCATCTTACAGATCAAAGACTTAACATGAAGCTGAGGTATTTCAGAATGTTTTGTTATAATAGGTCATAATAATAATAGAAAATGTTAATGCATTTTGCTTACTATAAAATTAAACTTAACAGAGATATTGTAATTAAATATTTAAATTCCAATTTGACTCATGTCTCACTCTTGAAACACTTTTGATGTGGTTCAGACACTGATTTAAAACGCTAATTCAATCCTTTTTTTTTTTTTTTTTTTTATTATGAATTTATGTTGGAGGGGAAGGAGAGCTGCTGAGTCCAGACTTCTTTACTCCTGTTTTAAACTGCTAATCTGGAATAAGCAGTTAATTTGTTAATTTAAATGCCTGATGGTGAGTCTTGCTTTCAGTGATTGACTGCTTCTCCCCCCTCGCCCCCCCGCCCCATCATTTGTATGTGCTGGAACATTGATATTGTATAATGAAAAGGAAAAATAGGTCATAATCATAAACATTAGAGTGGATGGGAATATTTATTAGCTATTTAATGGGCCTTTCCCAACAACCTTCCTCCCCACCCAAAAATTAATTAAACAAATAAATAAATCTTTGCTTAAGGCTCCCCAACTACTCCCATTCAAGACGATGATTCCAAACTGTGGAGTGGCAATACCGTAAGTTGCTGTAGATAGCACTGAATCTGCTGGAGCTTGGTTGGTGCCTCAACCACCCGCCTGCCACTTCAATATCCACAGAACTGGGACACATGCAGGTTTTGGGAGAAGGTACCTCATGCCACAAAGGCAGCACTCACCTATACCATGCCTGCTTCATTTTGTGGGTGCAGGCTCCTCTCTACACAGAGATGCAGTGGGAAGCTTTGGACCACAGTCAGGGGTGAAAGTTACTTACAGGACTTACTGGTACTGCTGGAGTCCTGAGGGGGCATGGCCTCAACCGGAAGAGGCGGGGCATCTCAAGATTTAAAGGCCCTGGGGCACCGGCTGTGGCTGAGAGCCGCAGGGCCTTTAAATCAACCTGGGGCTCCCAGCTGCAGAGGTGACTGGGAACCCCCAGGGCTCAGGGGCAAATTAAAGGGCCCGGGGCTGCGGCCGCCATGGAGCTCCAGGACCTTTAAATCCCAGCCCCAGCCTGGCAGCCAGGCTTGGGCTTGGATTTAAAGGGCCTGGAGCTCCCACGGCTGCGGGGAACCCCGAGCCCCTTGCCGGGCTGGGGCTGGGATTTAAAGGGCCCGGAGCTCTTGCTGCTGTGGGGAGCCCCGAGCCCTTTAAATCTCGGCCCCAGCCCAGCCGCCGGAGCTGTGGGCGGGATTTAAAGGGCTCTGGGCTTCCCGCAGCCGCGGGGAGCTCCGAGCCTTTTAAATCCCCGCCATGGAAGCCGGTGCGGTCCGGCACGGTGTACTGGCTCTTGCTGCTACGCCGTTCTGGACTGTAGCGGCTTACTTTCACCTCTGGCCACAGTGCGTAATTTGTTAAAATTCCCTTTTGGTATAGGCCTGATAGAACTTCCATAAAAGTCAGTGGGAATTTTTCAGTTGATTTCAGTGCGAGTTAGATCAGTCCCTAAATTCTGTTTGTTAGGTTTTCTTTTTTTGTCAACCTTCTTAACTAGAAGCATTTTCAAAATTAGTGATGGGATTCTTCTGTTGATGGTAAGGTCTGTGTTAAAAAGAGACGTGACTTAAAGCTGACAGCAAGAGAGTTGTGGCATTATTTCATACATACACACAGAATTTCTATAATAAAACAAAAGAGAGGCGTGGGCACTGGCTTTTAATAATTTAAACTTGATGGGACACAAATTTGGATTCTCTGTGATCTCTCTTCTGCAGTTTCTGTACTTAATTTAAATAGATATTCAGATCTGAAGATTTCTTATCAATGGTTTTGGTTTTTCCCTTTGAAAAAAATACAGAGAGATAATCTGCGGTAACATGCTGTTAGCATTTCATAGTTAAATTTCCTGAAAAAGTACCAACAACAATTGCAAATATGCTTATAATATTTTGTATGCCCACATCCTCTGAGCTTTAAACAAACTCAGGTTAACGTCCTTTAACATTTTAAGAAAGCCCTAAGGCTGTTTTACTGATTTTTAGCGTATGTCAATAATTGTAATGGGCTTTCTTTTTTAGAAACCTAGACCAAACAGCTGTAGAAAGTAGTTGTCATGCAACAAACTAAAGGATTTTTCAGTTTTGGTTTATGGATTATTATATAAAATGCATTATGTATACATAATTATATGCTGAAAATCTAATACCTTTTTCTTCAATTGTTAACTGACCTCTTCTACAACAAGTCCTTCTCTAATCCATATAGGACTCCATAGCTCCCCAGCTGTATTGCTGTTCTTGGTGCAGGGATCTACAGATATAAAACAGAGGTAGCTGAGAAAGGATATCTGTGCTTAAATTGCACTGTGTACGCGTCCATATATAGATTTGGCCTGTTCGCAGCCTTCAGTTGATTTAAAAGAGCTATTGGCCTCCTCCAGAACTTCGCTTCTCATCAGCTATCATGTTGGCTAGCATGAGACTCATCTTTTTCTATAATCCAATACTGTTTCATTTTATGTAGTAAAATGTGCTTTGTTCTGTCTTCTGATTTGTCTCAGAAGCTTTAATGAAATTAAAATATAGATGAAAAATATGGGAAGAAGTGTGGGTTTTTACTCTGTGTGATACTTTGGACACTTACATATTTTTGTACAGCATCATTGTAATGGGGCCAGCACCCATCTCTTGTGAGCGCCCCCTCCGGTTGGATGTGTCTGTGGTTTTTAAACCAGTCCAGCCCTGGTATGGGGCTGTGTCTCCAGGGCTTCCTCCATGGAGACACTATCTTCCTGCAGCCCTCCCCAGGCTCAGTCCCTACTAGGGATGTAAAACATTAAACGGTTAACCGGTAAGCATTAGTCTTAGCGATTAACCGGTAAGCATTAGTCTTAGCGGTTAACCCACCCTAACTGTTAATCCCCAGCCAGAGCAGCAGCCTTCTCCCTTTCATTGGTAACCTGTTAAACGATATAATTTTAATAGTTTAAACCGTTAACTTTTTAAACACTATTTACATCCCCAATCCCTGCTCAGAGTCTGCAGCCAGCTAGGAGCTCCTTCATTGCTCCCCCGGTCCCTGCTAGCAAACTGTCTTTGGTTCAGTCTTAGCAGCCAGCCAGGAGCCTCTCCCTCCTCTGGTCCCTGCCTCTACTTAGCTGTCCATTGTGCTGCAGTTCCTTCAGCCAGCCAGGCATGGGAGCCTTTCTTATCTAGCGCCATGCAGCAACTGCCTGCTGCTCTGTTTTGTAGCTCCTTTTATGTGGCCCTTTTGGGCCCTGATTGGCTGCTTCCCCTGCAGTCACTCTAGCTGCTTGGAGGACCTCTCTACTGCTCCTTTCCTGGGATGGGTGTGGCAGAACCCTGAGATCTCGGGGGGGGGAAGGGGCTTTGGGCCTAGTCCACCCCATCACAGTCATTCATACAGAAATCACATATTGGATTTTAATAGATTAGCATATGCAAGCAAATACAAATAAGCTGTTTTGGTCATAATATATCTGGTAGCATCTGTCCATGAGGAGTCAGGTTGCAAAGGGCTACAGTGGCCAAGTTTCATGGAAAATAATTAAATGCTGGGGAAGGCATGGGGAAGAGAATGTGATTATTTTATTAGAAATGTGTTTATTAATCATCATAGATCAGGAAGAAGAGAAGCCATATCTATGAGATAAAGACTCAGGTGATTAGCAGCAAAGATGTTTGTGTGAGCTATCTCCCTTTGTGGACATATATACTGGGGAAAGAATGAAGTCTAAGACTGAGAAACCTCAGAAATATTGTTGAGGTATTGGAAATGAGATGGCTAAGAGTCCACAGAGACTATTGGTTCCGAAGAGGCACTTCTTATACCAGCTTTCTGGTATGGACAGGATGTGGATGAAGATTCTGGAAAATGGGTGAGATGTATTTAGTTTTTTTTATTTCCAGTATGTCAGAAAGTAAGCAACTGCATGTTGGACCAATTGAAATTTGAGAGCACAAACAAGGGAATATTTTGGGAGATGAATAGTTGAAACAGGATTTGATGTGGGCTGTGTTGTGGAGATATTAGGAATTGGGTCATGTAGGAAGCAAAAGCGGGTTTAGAGTCAATGTGAACATTTAAGTTCCTGACAATTGTGATGATCAAAAAGGGAGGCCAAAATAGTGGATGAATGATATTATCCTGGTGAAGCCAGGCAAAAAGAAGGTAAAATGGATGTAGATTTTCATGTCATCTGCACAGCAGTGAGAAGATTGAATTCAGAAAGGAAATGGCCACTGGGGATGACACAGAGGAGAGTGCTAGGGACTGAACTCTGAAGGACTTATAATGGTGGTCACTGATGGAAGAGGAATATTGCTATTGTAAATTGTGAGATTCTGTTGTTCTCCCACCCCACATATGTATAGCAATTATATACTACACACTGTACAGATGTACAGTAGTAGACAATACAGAGGAGGACCGGAATGTCATACAAGATGATCTTGTAAACTGGCGTAATAGAAATGGGATGAAATTTTGATAATGCAAAGTGCAAGGTCATGCATTTAGGGACTAACAACAAGAATTTTTGCTATAAGATGGGGATGTATCAGTTGGAAGTGACAGAGGAGCAGAAAGACCTGACTGTATTGGTTGATCATAAGATGTCTATGAGCTGCCAGCGTAATGAGGTTGTGAAAAAAGGCTAATGCAGTCCTACGAGGCAGATAAGATATTTCCAGCAGAGAGAACCATTGGTACCATTATACAAAGCACTGGTGAGACTTCATCTGAAATACTGTGCACAATTCTGGTCTCCCATGTTTAAAAAAGATTAATTCAAATGAACAGGTGCAAAGAAGGGCTACTAGGATGATCTGAGGAATGGAAAACTGACTATATGAGAGAAGACTCAAGGAGCTTGGCTTGTATAATCAAAAGATATGATTGCTCTCTAAAAATACATCAGGGAGAAACATCAAGGAGGGAGAGGAGTTAGTTAAGTGCCAGTGTGGACACAAGAACATCAGAGGAGTGAAGTTCTGGAACAGCCTTCCAAGGGGAGCAGTGGGGGCAAGAAACCTAACTGGCTTCAAGACTGAGCTTGATAAATTTATGGAGGGGATCATATGATGAGACTGCCTATAAGGGCATGTTGCTGATCTGCAACTGCTAGCAGCAAATATCTCCATGGCTGGTGATAGAACACAAGTTGGGGAGGGCTCTGAATTACTACAGAGAATTCTTTCCCAGGTATCTGCCTGGTGGATCTTGCCCACATGCTCAGGGTCTAACTTATTATTTGGGGTCGGGAAGGAATTTTTACCACAGGTCAGATTGGCAGAGACCCTGCGGGTTTTTGCCTTCCTCTGCAGCCTGGGGCATGGTTTAAACTTGTAGGTTTAAACTAGTGTAAATGATGGATTCTCTGTAACTTGAAGTCTTTAAATGATGATGATTTAAGGACTTCAGTAACTCAGCCAGAGGTTATGGGTCTATTACATGAGTGGGTGGTTGAGGTTCTGTGGCCTGCAATGTGCAGGAGGTCAGACTAGATGATCATGATGGAGTCTGAGTCTATGAGTACCTGCCACTATGATCTTACAATCAGAAAGGACAAGATCGGCAAAGACTGGCAGAGAGTATTGTACAGGTAGGAAACTGAGGTAGAGAGAAGTCAATTGACTTTGTAAGTCACACAAAGTCTGTAGAGGAGCCCGGAACTGGAACAGCTCTCGAGTTGAACACTAGTGCTTTACCCTGAGATCATCCTTTCTGTGTCATTTGTATGTTAAATATGGTAAACATTGATTTCATGAAACATGCACAAACCAACTAAAATGCTTTCCACTGATAATGACTGAAACGTACAGATAGGGAAACTAAGAAAAATGCTGCTCAAGAACTTCTTAGAGTTTGATTTAAGGATATTTACTTCTTATGTTTTGAGATGTGATGTTTACAATTTGTGTTTTAACAGTTAAAGCTTTAACTTTTTATATCTCAATGTCTATTTTCCTCAACTGTGAACATTTTAATAGATAAAAACGGAAAAGATACTTAAAATAAAGATCAATATTATCCATCAAAATTATTTTTAAAATTGAATTCTGCCAAGCCTATGCGTAAGACACACACAAAAGGGAACACAGAATATTAGAAAGAAAAAAGGAAATTTTATTGTATAAATGTCTATAATCCCTAGACCTACCTGTAAGAAAATATTTACATATGTTGTCTTTCCCAAATGTTTCTGCTAATAGATTTGAATGACCATATTAATATTCTACACATACTGAAAGTAGAAACTCAAAGTTTAAATTTTTCGGTGGTGGTGTTCATGTTGTTTGTGAGAACCAGCTACTTCTAAACCATATTTTAGTGAGATTTCAGTTTTATTAAGCTGATCGAAGTCCAAGGTTTTCAGTGCACATATACCATATTATCATAAAATAATATAGCTCAGTACAGAAAATAAAGAAATTATAGCCAATCTTTGTCACATTTTGTAGAACAAATGTTTTTGTTTTTCCTTAAATTTTTCTTTAAGAAAGATCACTAAACATTATTTAGCTTATCCTTTGACAGAAATGCTTATCTCAGGGTGTACATATGACATGAACCTGTTTGGGGACAGCTTTCATCCCTGAGGTGGAGCGTTGCCACACATGGGCTGTGCTCTGGGTCAGCTCGTTGAGCTGCTGCACAGGGAACTGGTAGCTCTGCACCAGTCTAGGTGGTGCCAGCCAGCATGCAAGATAATTTAGGGAGAAGCTGCAGGTCTGCGTTTGTGCAGACTCAGGGCACCCATTCAGTCAGTGCTAAGGTGTTGTGACTGCTCTTTCAGCCCATGAACAGGAAAATAAACCACTGGATGTGAAGATGGGATTATGCAGCAGCTCCTCACTTTGATGCTGAGCTTAGACATTGTTCTCCATCTGCTTAGATTCTAAATACATTTATGCTTCTTCTTCAACCGCTTATCCATATGGGTGGTCCACTTCAAATGTGCATCCTCGTATACATGCTTATACATATTGCTTTATGTGCGTGGAGTGGATTTCATGCCTTGGGCTCTAATAATGAACTCTGCAAATTTAATTTTTATGATGTTACAAAGTTTGTAATTTATATAATATAAATATATTAATAGGCAGCAGGTTTAAAACAAATAAAAGGAAGTTCTTCTTCACGCAGCGCACAGTCAACTTGTGGAACTCCTTACCTGAGGAGGTAGTGAAGGCTAGGACTATAACAGAGTTTAAAAGAGAACTGGATAAATTCATGGTGGTGAAGTCCATTAATGGCTATTAGCCAGGACAGGTAAGGAATGGTGTCCCTAGCCTCTGTCTGTCAGAGGGTGGAGATGGATGGCAGGAGAGAGATCACTTGATCATTGCCTGTTAGGTTCACTCCCTCTGGGGCACCTGGCATTGGCCACTGTCGGTAGACAGGATACTGGGCTAGATGGACCTTTGGTCTGACCTGGTATGGCCTTTCTTAGGTTCTTATATAAATATCCATTATGAGGGTGATCTATAATTAAGGATCTTAGACTACCTCTGTTAATTGAGTTTATAACAGAGCTATAAAAAATAATGTACCAAGTTGTAATATGATATACAGAGTCACAATCTTGAACCAACCTACAAGCATCTCTGTTAGACTGACTTTTTACTGGAATACAAAACGAACAGAAGTTTGGTGGTTTAGAGAATATTTATGAACTTCTATAGATTACAAATACTCATTATTAAAAAGGAGATTATGCTGGCTAGCCATATCTAATGTGGATTTAATGAAAAATCAGTCTATTGTATCTATTCTCATACATATCAAATGCAGTTTCATTTTCCTTTTTGTCTCTTTTTAATAAAACTGTTACACTTAACACATCTAAGTAAATTAAATGACAAAAAGTAGCAATTGTTGGAAATATTTATCCAGTTATGGTAGCAAGTGCCACACGCCATCCAGTTAGTTGGGGTTGTCTGCGTATTTCAAAGCAGAATTGGGTCCAATGAATCTGGTTTAAGCCTCAAAATCAAGGAAATTTAGAGTTAAAAGCCATACACCATATGTGATTGAAACTGTTTTTGGACAGCAGATCCAGGGCGATGGCTATGCTACAGAGTGCGTAGTGGTACAGCTGAGCTGATGCAGCTCTGCCGCTGTAGCAGACGCTCTAAGCTAAAGGGAGAGGACTTAATCGACTTAATTATTCCAGCCCCCATGCTTAGTCACCCCTCTGAGCAACATAACTTATACCAGCGTAAGTGTAGTGTGTACATAGCCTTCAAGTTTGTCAGTTGAGAGAACAAAGAACTTTGCTGGATTGAAAAGGGTTTCCTCAAGGACAGCTGTCTGAGAGACTTCAGGGGAATAGATTGAGATCAAGATTTCCACAGGTTTGGGTTCTGGTGTACGATAGTCAAGCATGAGGACCTATTATTAGTATTATAAAAAAACTTTTCTCTTAAATTATCCTTTTTCCTACTGTTAAAATTAAACAATACTTTGTTTTAAGAGGCTGTTTTGGGTCACTGTATTCACTGTTTGTCAAAAGCCCTGACGGGGAAGTATCACAGTATCATACCCAGTCAGACGCTCTGGGCAAGCACAAGATGACACACAAGGTACTAGAGCCTCGGACCCAGTCTAAGAATGGGAAAATTACAGGATTCCACCCAATAAAAGGTAAGGGCACAAGGACTACACCTGTGCAGATACACTCAGAGGGACCAGAGAAAGGGTCGGAAGTACAGCTAGCTCTGGGACACTTTATTCAATATGCCTAGGTTTCCCTCTGGCACGCATCATTTAATCTGGTTTGGGATTTTCCATCAGAATGATTTTCTGACAGAAAATGCAGTTAGCAAAATCAAAATCTTATGCAGGAAAATTTCAATTTTGCTAAATGTTTCTCTCCAGAAAATCAAAAAGCTATTTTTTATTTAGGGTCAGTTTGATCCAAATCAGAATATTTTGTTTGTTAAATTGGCAAACGTTTTGTTTCATATCAGTTCCACAAAACATTAAACCACACTTCTCTATTAGCATGTTGTTGCCTCATGTGATTTCTAGTTCGGACCCCCATGCTTTCTTATGGGCTAGGCTGTTTGGAGAACTACATCTCCCAGAATGCAACATGAAGTTCTCTTTGACCAAGCTGCGTGGTGCATCAGGGAAAATGGGAGTCTGGTGCATAGGAGAGAGTTGGGGTATCAGGCTCTTAAATTACAACTGTTATGAGTCAATGTGCCACAATTGGGAAATGCAGTTTAATGATGAACTGATTCTAAAGAAAGCATTTAGGTTCAGTTCAGCAAACGGAAACAAAACCTTTTGATTTGGGGGATATAAAAATGTTTAATTTCAATCAAAAATGTCTAAACAAAACTTTTTGCCATTTCCAAATTGAAATTTGTTTAATAAAGAATTGCAACGTCTCATCCCAATTCACAACAAGAACAGATGTTGAAACATCAGAATTTCTCACCGGATGGAAATTCCAAATTTCACTCAGCTCTACTCATCACCATAATATTTGAGCATATTAAACAACTGAGAGTTAGGAAAGTATTACTCCTATTTTACAGATGGTGGTATTAAAATATAGAGAGGTTAGCTGATTCCCCAAAATCACATAAGATGTCTGTGGCAGATCCATGGATATAAAATGGATCTTGTGAGTCCCAGGTTAGCACCTTAATCACAACAGTACCTTTCCTACTATATGCATATTTCCATTTCAAAGGAGTAAACAATCACACAGTTTATAGAACTTCCTCATTTTTATGGTATTATGTCAAGTATTTAATGTTATTTCAGTGCATACATTTTGTGCTCTATTTTAAAAAATAAATTTGGCATTAGTCCATGGTAAAGTATTGTTTTTCCTCTTTATCCAAAGTGTAGTAGGTTAACTTTAGCTATAAACTCATACTATGTTTGAGTAGCACCTAGTTATTCACAAATTGGAGTTTATTATTATTATATCTGATATGGTCAACATTTATAATTACTGCTAATATTAGTAAAGACAATATTTTGTTATAACATGGCTATTTTCCTGTAAGGATAACTAGTTTAGAACTCCATAATTAGAAAAAGGAAATACAGTTTAAAGGTAAAGATGGATGTATTTCTGGGATATAAATTGGTTCAGCTGATCAGAAGAAAGTAGGCCAGATCTAGAGCCACACCAATTTGCATCCATTTGAAAAACTGGACTAACAATAAGGTTTTTTTTTATTGTAGGAATCCAAGGTAGATTTATAACAATTTCTTTCCAAAATGATTGTTGTAATATCTTGAACATAGTATGTGCCAGATGCTTCTCCCATTGAAATTAACAACAAAATTCCCATTTGATTTCAGTGCTAGCAGGATTACAGCCTGCATCTTTTTGAAAAGAGAACTTTTTTAACAATTATGATGTAATAAAAATATATGGATTATGTCCACATTGAGACATCACAATAATTATATGGTGTCAAAGTTTACTACAATCTGACACAGTAACATCGGCTTTATTTGAGCTAATATCAGTAAATGTTTGCTTATTTATGTTCCCAGTTTAGAAATGCATAATTTCTATACTTTTAAGGTTCTTTATTCATGGCTTCACACTACAGCTGCTACTGAGATAGACTGCAGATATGGCAAGTACAGCCACTTCTACTATGTTATTATTGGTATTTAACTCTGTTGAATGGATCAAAGACCAATTTGTTCTTCCCTTCTGTTCTCTCCCTGTTTTCGGGGCTCCTTGTTTAACTCCAGCTCTCAAATAAGGGATTTATGTTTCTAGCACAGAAAAGCAGTGATGTGATTGTAGTAGCTTATAAATCTAATGAGCTGCATGCTAGAAACATTTCCGTCTCATAATCATGATTTATATCTGTCTTGTTTAGCCCTTAAACATATCTCATTTCCTTATTGTCTTTTCACTTTCAGTACCTCAATAACTATGCTGTTAAATTTCACGCATGGCTTAACAGGATCTAAAACCTTGTTATGTATTTGCATGATGTAAGTAGTTTGGATTATGTAACATGGAGGGAAAGTAAAGCAGAATTGAACCACTTATTCAGTATGCATGGTCATGCAGTGCAACAAGCATATTTCTGCATCTGGTTAATAAATTCAGTAAGTGAGAATTTATCAACATCTGGTATCTGCCTTTTTTGTTCCTCCAAATGAACAACCAGTGCATGGTGACCTTTGGTATTTTTTTTCCCGTGGTGGTTTGGAATTCTCACAGTGGTTTTACGCTCATTTAGGATAAAATGCTGTTGCTGCCATAGTCTTGTACACGTTTATATCTTAATTTGCTTTATTTATAAATTACTGTGATAAATTTGTAAATACATTTTAGGCTACAGTGGCCTCTGGGTCCAATTTACACCCCATGTAATCCCATTGATGTCAACGGAATTGCACAGGACAAAGTCAGAGCAATTGCACAGGACAAAGTCGAATTGGAGGACCAGATCTCAGCTGCTACAAATGGTCATAGCTCTATTAAAATCAAAAAAATTATATTCACAACAACTGTCAGTGCAGAATTTTTCCTTACAGTATGTTCTCCATTGCGTTTTCTGGTCCCCAAATGTCTCCAGTAAGGGAGCTTTTGACACTTCTCTAGGGAGGTTACAGGTCAGTAGATCTCTTGTTAGAAATGTTGTCCTAATATTATATTAGTCTTATTGTAATGTTCAGTGTGATATGACCTAGTGTCTGAATACTGAAAGACAGATTGATGATAACTCAAAAATGGAATGATTTGTATACTAAAACACACATTAAAAAAATAGAGCCAACCTGGACCCCCAGCCTCCTACCATGGATGTGTTTAACTTTAAGCACGTGAATCTAATGCTTAAAGTTAGGCACCTCTCCTCAGAGTCACAGTTTCAAGAGTTAACTGCACCTTTCCCTCACCTCCCTCCCCCATGTCTTCCTTGAGGGCACCCTTAGTTGTCACCTTTCCAGGCAGAGACCCGTATTTCTCTCCCATTCCAGACCAGGGGTTTAGGTTTACTGTCCTGCTGCATCTGACTCTCCTCAGCAGGTGTGACCGGGATTCAGTACCTGTGATTATCCTCTGTCCAAGGGCTCAAATAGTGTACATCAGTTAGCAACCAGCCTTCACAAAGCAAGCTGCATTTATTCTTAGGGTAAAAGCATGACAGAGAAAACCTATAAAAACAAAATAACCTACATGCATGCTGTAAGCTTACCAGAGGTCACCCCAACTCCAACCTAGGGCTCTGGTAGGTATCAGACTTTCAAACCTCCCAACTGGGTTTACCCTGTTGGTAAAAATCCATGTCAATTTTCAGATCAGAAACGAGAACCCAGACTGGATAGTTCAGGCATTTCTTTATATGGCGTGAGCCTTTGATCTTGTTGTCTCTGCGGACAAGAAATAATCACCAGTCAAGGTCCCTTTCCTCAGGGTTGGGGTTTTGGGTTTTTTTTGTTTTGTTTTGCATAACCAGAGTTGTGGAATTTGCATTAACCACTCGCCAGGGATTCCCCCACTTAACACTTACTGTCCCAAAAATTCATGTTTGTCTGGCACATCTCAGTATAGTCTTTTGAATTCCTCACACTTCCCAGGACTCACATCTATCACTGTCCTCACACAGAGCTAACCCGAGTGGAACCGGAGGTCAGGATGTAGGGCAGGCAGCTCGGTGTAGATGGCGGCTCTCATGTCCAGCTGGATGGTGTCCACAGCAGAAACAAGCCCTGGCTTGCAGTTGAGGGGGCCTAGGTTTCTACTAGTTTTCAGCCCCCATGTGTGCCACAGTTTTTTTGGAGCTTGGACTGTCTGTAGAGGAGCAGGGGGCTCTGGATCTGTGTCAGGCCCACTTGACTGGGAAAAAAATGCTGTTCCTCCTCTTCTCCCACAGAATGAGTCAAAACAGCTGCTCCTCCCAAAGGTGCAGAGATCAACCCAGTTGGTATAGTCGAGGGCAAAAGTGAGTAAATGGAGTTTTCTCAATTTTCATTTAGGGAATATGGAGTTTAGTTTCTTAATTTACCCACTTTTTTTTTTTTTTTTTTTTAAGCCTAGAACACCATTCTTATACAGTTCATGTGCAGGTAATAGTTCTATTAGTTTTAATCCGTCAGTGGTACGAGGGAGACTGGAGACGTGTCAAGAGTTCTCATTGGTAGATTTCCTAGTAAACAATATTTACTACAGAAAATAAAAAGCCCACTGTGGGCTATTGTCAAAGTCCATTCACCTTCTGTTTAAATTATCATATGATTTTTTTGTTTTAACTGATAAACTCTGATAAAACACCCAGATAGGGAAAAACAGTGGAATTGATGTTCATCTAGAAAACACCTGAAAAACATGGGAGATAGGGTTACCTGTATCTAAGGCCTTGTCTACATGCAGAATAATGTGGATTTAGGGGTGAGGGGAAGAGGATTTCTGAAACTTACTATTATGTTGCACATTAAGTGGTCTGTGTAGACCCTGCTTGGTTTGCACTAAAAGTTCTCTAGTGTGCCTAATGTAGTGCTGTTTGAGAAAGCCCTGAAAATGACCAAGTTTTGGACAACTACATAAAACTCAAAAATTGCTAAAAAAAAAAAAAATAAACTCAGAAAATGAAACTAATAAACCCCTAGAAATGTTGCATATGATACAAATCAAGTACAGACTCTTTTTCTGTCATGACTTATTTTGTGATCAGGATGCCTCTTTTGAGCTCTATGGGTTTAAACTTACTGATCAGTGCTATCTCATGTACATTTATATCAGTGTCTCTGATCACTATTTGAATACTATCTTGCTGCCTGAACCACGGATATGGAAACATTTTTCACAGCCAGATTTTCACACTGCCAAAACAAACAAACCAGCAGAATACTGAATAGGTTGCACAGACATTATAGCATACTGAGATACACATACTCCATAGAGAGAAAGATAGGAATAGTATACTTTTATCTATTGATAGATTATGGTCAATTTTATATGATGTTTCTCTGCTGCTTTTCATAATATATAACATGCAAAATCACATTTGAAGAGACCTCGTTCATAAAAGCATTTTACAGTTTTAGGATCTCAAAAGATAAAAATCCTAATCAGTATTCAGGTGTAAATTTTTTCTCTTGATAAATGACTGAGTCATTCACAAAACTCTTTCAGTATGAACTGATATAATAATTAAGGCCAGGACCCTGCAACTGTGTTCTTTAGCAGGGGAATTCTCATACAGTTGCACTCTGTATGAACGATCGGGTGCGTGTGAATGGATCATGTTACAGAAACCGGATAAGTCATGATCTGGTACATTAACTGTGAAATGATGATTTTAAAGCAATTTGTAGTTGAGAGCAGTTTTACTGATCTACATTTTTAATATAACTTTTTTAAAACACTACATTGTACAGATGAAGTATGCTTGTCTAACTTACATAATTTTCTATAAAATCAAACTAATTTTGTGGTGGTAAATAAAAAAATATACTTTTTTTTAAACAATCACATTTTCACTTTTGAAAATCAGTTTTCAAGCTTTAAATCACTGCAGTGGCAAAAGGCTAACTTTCTTACTGTAAACTATTTCACCTAACACTCTTCCATAAATAAAAAATAATTAAGGCCCATTCAGGATTGCCCTGGAGCTAGGGATCCTGGAAGCCCTGGAATCCTCACCTTCAATGTAGTCTCAATGGCTGGGCTGCCCTGTAGTCATGGGCCCTGGGAGAGTCTGCTGGACAGGGCTGCCCCAGAGTGGCAAACCCTGGCGCTCTGGCTCCCCAGCAGCCCATCAGGTGAGCCGGCAGGAAACCAAGCAGGTTTCTGACTGAACTAGGGTTACCATACATCCGGATTTTCCCGGACATGTCCGGCTTTTTGGTCCTCAAATCCTCATCCGGGAGGAAATTCCAAAAAGCCGGGCATGTCCGGGAAAATAGGGAGGGGTCGTGGGGCTGGAGCCGCTGGAGCTGGCGGTGCTCGGCCGCGGGCCGGAGCCGCAGCCCCTGGAGCCGGCGGTGCTTGGCCGCCGGCCAGCGCCGCTCGGCCAGAACCGGGGCCCGAGCCGAGCCGGGCTGGAGCTGCTGGGACTGGGGCTAAGGGTGCTCAGCTGGGGCCAGTGCCCCGGGGCCCGAGCCGAGCTGGAGTCGCCGGGACCGGGGCAGGAGCAGGCTGGAGCCACTCGGCCGGAACCGGGGCTGGCAACCCAGGGCCCGGGCCAGAGACGCTCAGCTGAGGGGGGGCCGGACTGGGCCGCGCCCCCCAGCCCCAGTTTACCTGTTGCCTGCCTGTTTCAGGCTTCCCGCGAACATTTGATTCGCGGGAAGCAGGGGAGGGAGAGGAGCAGGGGCGGAGCGTTCAGGGGAGGGGGCGGAGTTGGGACGGGGACTTTGGGGAAGAGGCGGAGTTGGGGCGGGGCTGGGGACAGGGAAAGGGCAGAGTTGGGGCGGGGGCGGGGCCCCATGGTGTGTCCTCTTTTTGGTTTTTTTAAAGTATGATAACCCTAGACTGAACCTTGCATATTTTTGCCTGGAAGTTCATCAAAATCTGTATGTTTTCGAGAAACATCTCAGTTTCAACAAATCGGCACTTTCCATTGAAAACTTGTTTCATCACAAACTTCTTGACCAGCTTTACTGAAAATGGATCATAGAGGCACAAGCAGAGGTGAAAGTAAGCCGGTACGCACCGGTACGGCGTACTGGCAAGAGCCGGTGTGCCTTACCAGGGTGGCCCAGCTTCCCCAGGCGGCAATTTAAAGGGCCAGGGTCCTTTAAATTGCCGCCAGAGCCCCGCTGCTGGAGCCCTGGGGTAACTGCCTCTACTGCCCTGGGCCCTTTAAATAGCCACCAGAGCCCCACCGCTGCTACCCCAGGTTGTGGGGGCTTTTTAAAGGGCCGGGGCGGTAGAAGCAGGGGACTCCTGGGCCCTTTAAATAGCCCCCAGAGTCCTGGAGTAGCAGCAGGTTTCCGGGGGCTATTTAAAGGGCCCAGGGCTCCCACTGCCTCTACAGCCCCGGCCCTTTAAAAACAGACCCCGGAGCCCTGCTGCTGGAGCCCTGGGGTAGCAGCGGTAGCCGGGTGCTCTGGCAGTGGTTTAAAGGGCCTGGGGCGGTAGCATATGCTCACATCTTAAATACTGCGTGCAGATGAGGTCACCCCCATTTCAAAAAAGATGTATTGGAATTAGAAACGGTTCGGAAAAGGGCAACAAAAATTATTAGGGATATGTAACGGCTTCCATATGAGAAGAGATTAATAAGACTGGGACTTTTCAGCTTGGAAAAGAGATGACTAATGGGGGGATTGATAGAAGTCAATAAAATCATGTCTGGTGTGGAGAAAGTAAATAAGGAAGTGTTATTTACTCCTTCTCGTAACATAAGAACTAGGGATCACCAAATGAAATGAATAGGCAGCAGGTTTAAAACAAACAAAAGGAAGTATTTCTTTACAGAACACACAGTCAACCTGTGGAACTCTTTGCCAGAGGATGTTGTGAAGGCCAAGACTATAGTAGAGTTCAAAAAAGAACTAGATAAATTCATGGCTGATAGGTCCATGAATGCCTGCTAGCGAGGATGGGCAGGGATGGTGTCCCTACCCTCTGTTTGCCAGAAGCTGGGAATGGGCGACAGGGAATGGATCACTTGATAATTACCTGTTTTGTTCATTCCCTCTGGGGCATCTGGCATTGGCCACTGTTGGAAGACAGGATACTGGGCTAGATGGACCTTTGGTCTGACGCAGTATGGACATTCTTATGTTCTTAAAGACTAAATTGTTAAAAGCAAAAATAAAATGTCTTGCATTAAAAAAATAAAGTTACTAGTTAAATATGCTACCATTTTTAACAGTCCTATAATGTAGATTAGGGAATAGGAAAAGAAAGTCCCATATGAATGTATGGCAGAGAGAGACTTCAAATGTTGTTCTAAGACTCTTTTTGGGATGAAGTAATTAGAAAGCTTAACATTCTGTTTGGGGCTAATAATAAAACATCCAGATATATTCAACTTAGGGACTTCAACATGCTACATATAATGGTGTATAAATGCAACATTTAAAAAAAAATCATCCTAGGCCAAATACAAAAAAAAAAAATTATTTTAGTCAGTGGAAGTTTTGGGTGTAAAGGGAATGCAGAATTGGGCAATTAGGGCCAAATTTCAGCCTGGCTTTAACTGAGCCTTTGCTTGTCCCTGTAAATAAATCCATCCACAAAACCTGTTGGCACATTTGTTTAAGATACAATCATTGTCATTGAGACAGTGAAATAACTAATTGTGCCTGCAAATTGTGTAGTTAAATATCTAAATAATTCAAATGGCAAATGCAAATAATTGCAAGCACATAAGTTGAGGCATTTTAAAATCTGACTCTTATTGACTTATATCAAATTCTATATTCTTTGCTCCGTTCTTACTCAGGCAGAACCCCCATTGAAATAAATAGGAGTTTAGTGGAAATTAATGGATGTTTTGCATACCGAGAAAGAAGAGTAAGATTTGGTCCTAACAGCTCGATTTTCCAAAAATAGAAATCAATGATGGATCTTATTGTAGAGGACTGGTATGTGGGCTTGAGTGATCTCCAGTCTTGAAAAATATTTCAGGTACGTGAACACAAAAATGTAATAGTACATGGTATGAATTTCTAGAGCTATATAAATGATTGCTTTAATAATTCTATTTTCTGAAACAATTTTAGAATCAAAGCTACAATATTTGATGCATATAAAAACTGGTTAAGGTTCATATATTTATATTGCTTATTTGTCTCTCCTCCCCAATCCTATTCACATCTATTAAAATAATAAAATTGAAAACAAGTGATAAATTCTACTTTAAAATAAAATCTAATTTACTTTACCAGGAAAGTGAAAGTCTTTTACTGTGTCATCTATTCCAAAGGGAGCAGCTTTCAGAGTAACAGCCGTGTTAGTCTGTATCCGCAAAAAGAAGAACAGGAGTACTTGTGGCACCTTAGAGACTAACAAATTTATTAGAGCATAAGCTTTCGTGGACTACAGCCCACTTCTTCGGATGCAACGAAGAAGTGGGCTGTAGTCCACGAAAGCTTATGCTCTAATAAAAGGGAGCAGCATTCACTATATTAAAATCTACATTATCAGACTGGACATTCTGCTAGGAAGTGAGAGTGAAATTATAGGTAACAAAAATACCAGAATCAACCACATTAATCGAGATTGTGTTTTATGGCCCAGTCCTGCAAATTGTTACTGCCACATCTAGCCTCATTTATTTCAAAGAGACTCTTCATGGGAGTAAATAGACACCAGGATTGTAGTCCTAAAAAGATTTATGAATGTGCTTAATTTTATGCACAAATAATTCCACTGAAACATAAAGACAAAACAATGCCTTTATCACTCTTTTTGTGCCTGTGTATAAGGGACAGTCATGTTCTAGTCCTAAATTGTTATAAATAATCACTTCTGGTTTGCTTTAAGGGATAAGTTAAGATCACTTCTTTTTTTTTAAAGACTAGAAAAGCCCTGTTTTGGGGGCACAATCCTGCAGCCCTTGACCAGCTCTATTACTGACAGTGTTAAAACTCAAACTTTCCTTTCCATGCAAAATGCTAACATTTCAAAATTTCATTTTGTCACAGATCTGAACAAAACGTCAAACTTTTGAGATTCCCCTCAAAATGAAATTCTGAGCAATTTTGTTTCAAAAATATCTAAACAATCTTATCAAAGTGCTTCATTTTGATAAGGTTGAAGTACTTCATTTAATTAAGGTTGAAGAGCTTTGTTTCAATTTTTATAATATATCATATATGTGATGTTTACAGGGTTCATACTCGTGCCTTTGCTTTCCTGGAAACCTGCTATTCTCCCGTTCTTAAATCAGGTGCTAAGATACAGCACCTAGTGTACCAACCAGGCTTACCCCAACAGGACTGACTGGGTTTAGATACCTGCAGTTCTTCCCATTGGGAGCTTGTGACCAGTGGTGAATCACAAGACAACCTTCTTAAAACATGTATTGTTTAATTATAATGGCACGAACAAAGCATGACATAAAAGCTTTTGAACACAACAAAAGGCCTACACACAAGTCTATCTTATCTGGAGTATAACCATCCTCTCAACAGGCCTAACTTGCCCCAGAACTTCAACCTCTAGAGTCTGGGTTCCCATTCTCTGACCCTGTTTATCCAGTCTTATTGTTCTGTGTTTTCTGAGCCTAGTTAAACCAGTTTGGGGAGCTCAGCATGATCTTGGATGTGTCACTTCAAAAGAGAAGGCTCTTGAGTTATGAGTTAAGTGTTTGCTAGGAAATGTATAGCAGGAGCCACCCTCCTTTCTGGGTGCATTTCCTGACAACCCTCTGACAAGTTAACTCAGTATATGCATACAGAAAACATCCTTTCAACAATCAGACAAATAGATATAATATAATATTAACAAATTATTATAGGCAGCTCAAAACTCATCATAATAAGACATACTACAATAGTTGAACCAATAAAGTGGAAGCAAAGTGCCTTGACTTTATCAAAACAAAGTGCTTTGTTGAAGTTTTGAATGATAAATTATCAAAATTGATACAAAAATGATGATGGACTAGATTCAGCTCTGGGTTCTGCCAGTGTAACTCAGGAGCCAAGGATTCCCTAATAGATTCCATTCACAATTTCTCCTGGCTTCTAATCAGCAGAAAGTCATCTTATATCTGATACCATTGATGCACTAGTCTATTCCAAACCACTTTTCAAAAATTAACATTATAGTAATGAATGCTAATTATGGGCTAGCTTGTGGAGTTACCATGAGTTCTGAGTAAGGTGCAGCATATAGCTGTGCTGACTCAGGTGCACAGCACAATTTGGTCCCTGGATCCCCCGTGCTCCAAAAGTCTCCCTTTACATCCAGTAAGTGGTGCCAGCCCTTTACATGGCACAAGTTATTTCTTTCTTTGTACTGGCTAAGCTGTATTGGTGGTATATTGGGGAGGCAGCGAAGGTTCTTCCAAGTTCTCATTCACACGTGCAGAAAGGGCATAGCCAGCCCCGTGGCAGCTTCTGTCTCCTTCATGTTGTGAATTGCAATGTGGATAGCCTACACAAATGGAGTAAGGGAGTGGTGCTTTAAATCCACTTACTTCCCTGTGCAGGTGCATAGTATGAACCACTGATTGACCCTCTGAATGTGTACAGATGATATAGACTAATCCAAGAGTGGGCAACTATGGCCCGGGGGCTGTATCCTGCCCCCCTGACATTTTAATCCGGCCCTTGAGCTTCCGCCAGGCAGTGAGATCCAGGGCTTGCCCCACTCTGGCACTCCAGCTGGGGAGTGGGGTCGGGGGCTTGTCCCACTCTGCGTGGCTCCCAGAAGCAGCGGCATGTCCCCCCTCCAGCTCTTACACGTAGGGGAAGCCAGGGGGCTCCGCATGCTGCCCCCGCAGCTCCCATAGGCCGGGAACTGTGGCCAATGGGAGCTGCAGGGGTGGCGCCTGCAGACAAGACAGCGTGTAGAGTCACCTGGCCGCGCCTCTGTGTAGGAGCCAGAGGGGGGACATGCAGCTGCTTCTGGGAACTGCTTGAGGTAAGTGCCGCCCGAAGCCTGCACCCCTGACCCCTTCCTGCACCCCTGACCCCTTTCCCCAGCCCTGATCCCCCTCCCACCCTCCAAACCCCTCCATCCCAGCCCGGAGCAACCTCCTGCATCCCCAACCCCTCATCCCCAGCCCAGAGCCTGCACCTCCAGCTGGAGCCCTCCTCCTCACCCCGCACCCCAACCGCCTGCCCCAGCACAGAGCCCCCTCCCACACCCTGAAATCCTCATTTCTGGCCCCACCCCAGAGTCCACACCCCCAGCCAGAGCCCACACCCCTCCCACACCCCAATACCCAATTTCATGAGCATTCATGGCCCGCCATACAATTTCCATACCCAGACGTGGCCCTCGGGCCAAAAAGTTTGCCCACCCCTGGACTGATCAAACAACCAAGAGAGAAATTGAAATATATCATTCCAACTCAGACTTTTGCACTGTGTTTAGAACGTCAGTTTAATGCAATTAGTTACATTTAATAATTTGCCTTTAATCGAATTTCTTCTGCTTTTGTGTTCCCTTCATTTGCAATATTCTCCTTAGATGCTTGAAATTAAAACTACTTTTCCTATTGCATCACTGTATATGTAAAACTTACTTTTTTTTCTTTTGCTTCAGTACATAGCTTATATTATTCACTTTCTTCTTGTCATCCGCTTTAGTCTAGTTTTGGGTTTATGGTTAGATAGTTAACTTGTGTGATTTACAAAGTCAAAGGAGATCCAAATAATGTTCCTCATCATAACAATTTAGGGCAGTCCAAATTACCACCCCCGCCCCCAACAATTTTTTTTTTAAGCCAAGAAAAAATGACACTGCTTTAGGATGGCAAGTGCCCTGCTCTCTGTGTCCACCACATTCTGTCTACATTCAAAATATCTTTTAATTGTACCTATTTTAAACTAATGAAGAAGCTTTTTATAAAGTGTTTGGGTAAGATCCCAATTTTTGACATCACAAATACTAAAGATTTTCTAGCTTTTTATTTCTTAATGGAATCTTCAGAGTCAGAAGTAAAAAGTTGAGGTATCAGTGGTATAGTCATGTGATTTGTTGTTCAGTCCAGTGTGCTTCTTAAGAATACAATAGAGATGTTTTTTTAAGACTTTTAGCAAGTAGACTCAATCTTAGGCATTTGTATAAAAAAAAAATCAGAGAATAACATTTTTTACTGGAATATCCATAGACACTCTTGAGATTTTAATAAGTCTTTACATTTCCATTCTCAATTATCATTTGTGGAAAACAGTGCCTAGAATTATTTAAAACAACTGTTTTGTTAATAAATATAATTGGACCATTAACTTGTTCTTTAGCTTTTTATGAGATTTTTTTTCTATTGGTGAATAATGTTTATAGTTGAAATATTTGTTAGAATAGACAATGTGACAAGGTAGGTGGTCTTCTAATTAATATTACAGTTCAGATCTGTAAACTATACAAGGATTGTTTAACAGTTCAGAATTCATGCCCTATTATGTTCAGACATTTGTTTAGGAATAAAGTTCAACATTTGCCTTGAAACACAATTGCTGTCATTTCATGGTCTATGGAAATGATTTTTTTTTTTCAAGAACTGCTTTAAATGTATAATTAGTTGAAGTAATTTCTGTGACCTGTTGCTAAATATTTAGACTGTACCTTACTTCTGTTTGCGCAGAATTTTATAACTAGTACTGTAATACTTAAACAGTTGCCAAAAAAGAAGGTTTCTTAGCAATATGAGGGACACTATAAACAGTAATAAGAGGTGAGATGTGTTTAAATAATAACTTCCATCATAAAAACATCCGAGTTCTCAAAAATGCAACAACTGAGTTGAGTATAAAACTAAAATGCTGTCTAAAACCAGGATTGAATTTTTCTTATGATAAACCTGTGAGTTTTTTCCTTCAAGTCTCAACCAAATTTCCTTTAGTTGCAGAATCATGTAAATAGTTATATGGTACATAGGGTTATCAAGTTGTTTAAAGTAGAATATTTCAGTGTAGTTTTTCAGATTAAGCTAAAAGTCCTAATTTTGATTTATTGTTTTTGATCAAAGAGACACATTTCAGGAATATTTTTTTTTCAGAATATGCAACTACTAATTAATTTAATCCAACTGTTACATAAACTTTTATGTAACGTTTTTGCAACATTGACTGACTATAGATATAACACTCTAAAGTTTCAACTTTGGAGAGGTACCAGCTAAACTATGGGTTGTGCTCTATCATAATCCATCTTTTGATGGATGGCCAGAACTCTTATTTTTAACCCTACTAATAACAGTCTGGCATATCTTCCCATCGTACGTAGTCTGTCGTGAAACAATGTTCAAGAATGAGCTGGCATGCAGATTGAAATAATAGAATTATCTCTTACATTTAGAGATTGCAAACACTTGAGTTCACTATTGAGAACTTTGATGGGAGAATATGAAGAAGCTTTTTTCATTGTGGTCGCCTGTATTGCAGCTGGCCAAATGATAATAGGTGACTCCAGTTTTCAGCATAGTAATGGTTCACTTCCTGAGTATAGCTATTCACAACATAAATTTGTCTCAGTATTTGTTTGCTTTTAGCTGTGGAGCAGTTGGCAATTGCTAACAGAAATAATGATAGTATCAAGGGAATTCAGCTAGGGATGGTAATAAAGCAACATGAATATAAATGAATGATAGTTTACTCTTGTATACTGATTCTAATTAGTCATTTCTGACAGTCCTAAAGAAAATACAAGCTGGATAAGATTGAATGTTATTGAAAAAGTGTTCATAATTTAAACTAATAAAAGGAAATCCTAATTACTAACTCAGGTTCTCTTAGGGCTTATCTACACAGCACTGGCAATGCACACTAGAGGGGTGTGATTTGTAAAGTGCTCTAATGTGCTGCACTCTAACTGCCCTGTGTGTAGACCCTACTGGCGTGCTCTAAAGGCACTTAGTTTACATTAACATAGTCCTAGCTGGACTATATTAGGACTGCATTAACACAAACTAGGTATCTTTTAGAGCATACCAGCAGGGTCTACCCAGGTTAGAGTACAGCATGTTAGTTAGCATGGCACACCATGTAGACAAACCCTTAATTTCCAAGAGAATAAGATCTTATAAGCAAACCTCTTAATCAAACTCCAGTTTTTACTCCTGTAAGTCTTCTTCCTCAGAAGTTTGAGATTCATGTTAGTTAATAATTGATTATCTGAGTTTGATACTCAAAACGCAGGTTTTACTTTTGTAACATATATTAAGCTCTGCAGGGTACAGAATTGCCATATGACAATCCAACATCCCGGATGCCTCATTATCAGGGTTCAATCCAGGACACAGCATAAAGAGAACCCTGGAGATTGCACTATAAAAGTCCTTCTTCGAGTAGTGTCCCATATGGGTGCTCCACTGTAGGTGTGTCTGCATTGCTGCATCTCTGATTGGAGATTTTAGATAGCTGTGTCCGCTAAGCCAACACATATGCTCTCCCCATCTCGTGGTTTGCCTTGAGGCTATCTAGCACTGCTTGGGTGAACCATCCTTGGCCTGAGATGGAGCGATCAGCAGTCCAATTCAAATTTCAGTTTATGTTGTTGACAGTAGAGTTTCCTTTCTTTATAGTCTCTAAGTAGAGTTTTCGTTTGTTCTCCTTTCCCCATTTTATTTTTCTCAAAGAAAAAAAACAAAAAACTTTCTTATACCTTCGTTTTTCTCCCTGTCATTGTTGACACATTTTTTCTCTCCCCTTCATGGGGGACCACTCCCTATTATGGAATGGGTATGCCTGGCTTCCTGGGTTCAAACATTGCCTCTCCTGCAGAGAGACAGTACCCATTAGCAACTAACACTCGCTCTGTATTCAGTGCCTCGGAGAGGCTCACCATACGCAGAAGTGCACCTTCTCCCAAAAGGCCAGGACAAGGAAGAGCCGCGAGCTAGAACTTAAACTCCTAATGATGGATAGTTCCCTCAGACTGGCCTGTGATCCTGTCCTGGGTCTCCTCCTTAACAATGGTCACCCCAGAGATATCTCCCTGGGTACTGACTTGCTGCCAGCAGCAGCAAATCCTAGTGGTACCGACCATCACTGTGATACTGCAGGAGTTTTATTTTTCCAGGGACCTATTGGTAACAGAGATGCCAGAATCTCCGCTACTCAGTACCAGTGCTCCAATTCCAACTACATCCTGGTCCCCAGGATCACACTTGGCACCAGGGCACTCACCACCAGCTTCCCTGTCAGTCCCATTCTTCTCAATTGAAGAGGCAGACCATGAGGAGGATGACAACCTCTCCTTAGCCTCACACCACAGCGCATCTGAGCAACACCCGGGGATATCCAATGTGCACCCACATTTGGAGTTTCAACCCACCTGCTATGAACACCTGTGAGTGCCACTACCCATGCCATTTCCTCCGCCCCAGTGGTGCCAGGACAGCTTACAGGCATCATCCATCTAAGGCCTCCAGTGTCTCCTAGAGAGAGAGAGAGCGCAAAGCAATCTCCCTCGGCCTCTCTCTCCAGAGCCCCAGAACTGCAGGAGCAAACTTTTGAGGAGGAGGAGCAGGAGCCTAGATTAAGAGGAGATGTTACCCCACCAGCAAATATCTCATCATCCTCACCATCAGAAGGTGGATGGTTTTAAATTCTTTCAAGACCTCACTAAGACGGTCACTGATGCACTCCAGATTCCTCTCGAGGAGATAAGAGTCTCATCACAAACTATTAGACATCCTGCATATAGCCTCCTCATCACAAAACGCCCTTCCAGTCAACAAGGTGATTTTTGATCCTGCCAAGGTTATTTGGCAAACACCAGACTCCATAAGACCTAATTGCAAGAGGCCGATAAAAGATATTACGTGCTGTCCAAGGATGTAGACTTTCTCTTTTTTGTACCCCTCACTAAATTCTATTGTCGTGGATGCTGTGAATGCTCATGGAAGACAGAACCACATTAAATCTACCCCTTATGATAAAGACTGGAAGAGACTTGAGGAGAGAAAAGCATTCAGCACTATTCAGGAGAAAAGCATACTCTTCTGCCACTTTAAAATTTCAGATTGCAAACCACCAGGCCCTAATCTCAAAGTATGACCACATGAATTATGGCAAATTTAGTGCTTTTATTGAACACCTGCCAGACAAACAAAGAACAATTTCAAGCCATCCTTAATGGGGGCCAGCTGGTAGTGTGCACGGCACTGCAGACTACTCTAGATCCTGCAGACACAGCAGCCTGCTTGGTGTCGACAACGGTGGTAATGAGAAAAGCCACCTGGTTACTCCTCTCAGGACTACTAAAGGAAGTACAGATAACAGTAGAAGACCTCCCATTTGAGGGCTCCAAGATGTTTGCCAACAAGACTGATGCCTCATTTCACACACTCAAAGACTCAAGCCATGCTCCGCTTGTTAGGGATCTACACACCGGTTAGAAAATAAAATTTAGTACACAATCGTCATATAGATCCCGTCCGGCCCAGTTCCCTCCGTCCCAAAAGTACTTTGATCCTCAACGCGTGAGATCAAGAATCCAAGAAAGAAGGCCATCAGCCCACCAAACTTCAACATCACAGCCCTTGACTTCCAAACACCAGTTTTGACACACTGGTTGAGGCCCGCAGCAATCGCTCTCATCAGCAATTGCTGCCATATACAACTCTTACACATCCTTTTGGACACCGCCTTACTCTGTTCAGATAGAACTGGGAAAACATAACTTCAGACAAATGGGTTCTGGAAATCATTTCCAAAGATTACTCCCATCCACTTCACCTCCCTCCTTCCCTGTCCCTCTCCAGGGACCTTTCTAACAAAAGCTTTCTGCACCAGGACATAGATCACCTGCTGTGCATAGGGGCTACTCAAAGGAAAAGGCTTTTATTCCAGATATTTCCTGATTCCCAAGAAAAAAGGAGGTTGGAGACCTACATTATATCTAAAAGCACTAAACAAATACATGAAGGCGCAAAAATTCAAGATGGGTTACACTAGTAACTAGGAGTTATTCCATTTCTAGACCAGGGAGACTGGTTCTCAGCCCTTGACCTCCAAGATGCCTATTTCTACATATCAATTCAACTATCTCACAGAAGATTCCTCTGCTTCACCTTTGGCCAAGACCACTACCAATACAGAATGCTTCCATTTGGCCTATTGTCTGTACCCAGAGTATTTTCCAAAATTCTATCTGTGGTAGCAGCTCATCTATGCAAATTGGGAATCATAATCTACGCATATTTGGACGATTGCCTTCTCAGTGCTTGTTCATTTGACGACACCCTACGAGCAACTCGAAAGATTGTGGACATATTTGCACAGTTGGGTTTACAACTCGATACCCAGAAATTGACCTTGACACCATTGCAACACTTGGAGTTGATAGTGGCTTATCTTGACACGGTGGAGGCCAGAGCATTCCTCCCACTACACAGATATAACACCCTGACCACCCTAATAGACACAGTCAAGGCCAGCCCACAAATGTCAATCAGAAATTGCCTTCAGTTTCTCGGGCACATGGCAGTGGGCACATTCATGATATCTCATGTGAGACTACACATGCGGTGCCTACAAGCGTGCCTCAGATTGGTATACATGCCAAACAAGGACAGATTAAACAAGCCACTGTCGATGCCATTCCTGGTCAAAGGCTCCCTAGAATGGTGGAAAAGTTCCAAGGAATGTCTGAAGGGATCCCATTCATGCACCTCCACTAGCACTGATACTGACAAGACACATCTCTAATAGGCTGGGGAGCTCACCTGAACAACCATAAGGTTCAGGGCAAATGGTCCCCCATGGAATCTGCACTCCATAACAACCTTTTGGAACTCAGAGCAGTCAGGAATGCTTGTGCGTTTTTTCTACCAGTAATCAAGAGTATGCATACGAAAAATTATGACAGACAACCTAGCATACATGTTTTACATAAATTGACAAGGGGGTGTCTGATCACCCTCCCTCTGCACAGAAGCAGTAAAACTATGGAATTGGTGCATTCACCACAAAGTTCTCATATCAGCCACTTACCTTTCAGGATTACAGAATTATCATGGCAGACAGTCTGTCGCAAGTTCTCACATGATTATGAATGGGAAATGGACCCGACATATTCAGTCGCTGAGGGCCTCCAACAATAGACTTGTTTGCTACTTACCTGAACAAGAAATGCTCCTGTTATTGCTCCAGAGCCGGACTGGGGAAACAGTCACTAGGTGATTCTTTCCTTTTTCAATGGAACGAAGAGCTTCTGTACGCCTTTCCTCCATTCCCTCTTGTATAAAAGGTCTTACTAAAAATAAAACGGGAAAAAGCAAAAGTTATACTCATAGTTCTCACCTGGCCAAGACAAATGTGGTACCCCTAACACAGCTTTCAAGGAACCCACACCAATTTCTCTTCAACCAATTCCTCACCTCCTCTCCCAGAATGCTGGACACACCTTTCATCCCAATTTACAGGTTCTCTGACTCAAGGCTTGGCTCCTCCATGGTTCCAATGCATAGAGAATTTCTGCTCTGAGGAGGTCAAAGAAGTGCTATTACACATCAGAAAATCAATGACTCATCACACTTAAGTGCAAAAGTGAAAAAAGATTCCAAATCTGTTGTAATTCCAAACAAATTACCCCAGCATCTTCCACCCTTCCCCTAATTCTAGACTACATACTAGATCCTAAAAAGGGACTATCTCTTAGCTCACTAAAAGTACATCTTGCAGCTATAACGGCCTTCAATGAGCAGACAGATGGATATTCAATATTCGCCCATGCAACAACAAAGAGATTCCTCAAGGGCATGGGAAACCTCTTCCCACAAACCAGATGCTCCATGCCAACATGGGACCTTAATCTAGTTCTCAGAAGCCTAACAATGGCACCTTTCAGACCCACGGCTATGTACTCGCTTACATAGTGGCCATTACCTCCTCATGGAAAATAGGTGAAATAGCTGCACTAATGGCACACTCCCCCTTCACAATTTTCTTTAAAGACAAAGCCACACTGAGGTCACGCCCAAAGTTCCTCCCCAAAGTAGCCTCGTCCTTCCATATTAACCAATTCCTTCACTTCTCACCTTCTTCCCAAAGCCTCACCATGACAACAGGGAGGCAATATTACATATTCTTGATGTTAGAAGAGCTTTGGTATTTTATTTGAACAGGACAAAGGACTTTAGGAAATCTCCTAAACTGTTCCTATCTGTTGCAGACAGATCCAAGGGCTCTGCAATATCTCTCAAAATGGGTCTCAACTGTATTAACTGTTGTTATCATGCCCGTAATCTGCAGCCTCCATCCGGAGTCCACACATATTCCAAGAGATCTGTTTCCACCTCTGTCTCATTCGTTAGAAATATCCCCATCTCAGAAATATGCAGAGCAGCAACTTGGACATCTACTCATACCTCCACAGAACACTATGCACTTACACAACACTCATCTTCCAATGCCATCTTCGTCTGCACAGTGTTGACATCATTAATAGACTCGACTCTGAAGCCCCAGTCCTCCATCATACTGCTGTGGAGTCACCTACAGTGGAGCAACCATAGGGACAATACTCGAACAAGAAGAAGAGGGAGTTACTCACCTTATGCAGTAACAATGGTTCTTCGAGATGTGTGTCCCTATGGGTGCTCCACAACCCACCCTCTTCCCTCTATTTTGGAGTTCTCAATATGGGGCTCTGCAATAGAGAAGGAACTGAGGGTGATTTGCCCATTTAGCAATAGATAGCCTAAGGCAAAGCATGAGACAGGAAGAGTGCATGTGCGAGCCAAACAGATGCTGCTATCTAAAATCTCCGATCAGAGGCATATGGACGCAGACACACCTATAGTGGAGCACCCATAGGGGAACGCAACTTGAAGAACCATCTTTACTGCAAGAGGTGAATAACTCCCTCCATCCTCCTAGAACTCTCTGGAGCTTTTGATATAGTGGACCACAAGGCACTGTTAGCCACCCATGTGACATAGCAGGAGTAGGTAGCACAGCACTACAGTGATTCCCATCTTTCCTGTCTAGCAGAACTCTGAGAATGGTGATGGAATGTCCCTGACAGTTGCATTGCTTTAGAACAATGCAGATTACAAAGACCAGACAGAAGTGCCTGAGAGCTGGGACAAAACAGCCTCAGTCAAGGGGGTCAATATGGGAAGAACTTCCAGAGAGGTGAAACTGACCATCTTTAGGAAATGCTGCAGAACCTACCTTTTTAATGAAGGCTTTCCAGCATGCCCAGAATGACACTCACAACACTGATATTCCTTCCACCTCCATCCCATAGACCTGGTCAACGAAACAGAAACTAACAACAGTAACAAAAAATTACCCCAAGCAGAGTTTTTACCCTGAAAAGGGAGAAGAGACAGAAATTCTGTGAAGTCCACTAGGGACTTCACTTCACAATTTTACGTGAGAGATGGTCAGATACTACACGAATGGAGAGACGATATAAAACCATGAAATCTTAGGATTGTACCATCATTGCTTTCTTATTGGAAATCCCTTCTCATAGCCTCCAGCTCTCTCCTGTGAGAATGTATGGTTTAGCTAAGATCTAGGAAAATTAAAGTTTTGTTTCCTTGAAATGTTTCGTCTCCTTTTTTCCCCTAGCTGTAACTAAGAGTTTCTCTGTCTCTGTAATCTAAAATTGTAGCAATACTGTAATTGTATTTTCTTGTGTAGCAGACCCTTTGGCAGGACTACTATAGAATTTAGCTACTTTAGTTCATCTTGTGCTCCCAAATCAATATGGAAGGAATTTGCTTCAGGACTTTTCTTTTTTGTAGGAATTCCAAGGGTTTAGGTCTTTTCCACACACAGATTTGGTTTCCCATCTTTTTTTATAAGCCTGTCACATACTGTGCTGTATTTTACAAGAGTGGATTAAATTATTCCACTCACTGTTTGCTCACATTGTTCACATTATCCAGACACCCTTCTATCTTGGTAACCTATTCATCTAGAGAATTTATTCTTATAAATAAAATATCAAGTTTATCTCCCATAAAAGACTTTGTGTGAGTCCATCTGTATTGGTAACTAATGATTCTCAGAGTTCTCAGATATAACTTTTCTTGTTTACTGAAGTAGGGAAGGGAAAAGATGGCTGCTGCAATGAATCCTACATTGAATAAAAAATGAAGTACATAGATTTCAAAGTGATTCACAAAGGAGGGGGGAAACTGAAGTATTGAGAAGTTAAGTTGCTTGCCCAAGATTACTTAACACACCTGCATGTGGGATAAATACATACTTCTCTGTCAGTTATTTGATCCAAACATTCACCCTTAAGGCACTGTTGGATAATTAGAATAACATGAAGCAACAGAAAGCTATAACTTCAGACAGTACCTACATTAAAATATTATAGGTGATAAAATAATTTATTGGTAAATATTGACAGAAAGCATTACTGTTAATAATAATTATTAAACAAAAGAAGTTTACAATATGTCATTTTCAAAGCTGTATTTTAAATATGATTAAATAAATCTAGTTTTGGTAAAATCTCAACCTACAATGTTGCATACAGGAGTACAAACTCAATTCTCATTTAGTCAGTCTTAACTACACAGTAAATTTAGATCAGATTTACACTGATTTAAATAGGAGTAGAATTTGTCTCAGGGTCATAAACTGGGGGTCAGTGTTCTGAGGAGAACTGAGATCAGTCTGGATTCAAGCACTGTGACAACACTTCTTCAGTTTGTTAATATTTCTTTATATCACTTATATAGCTAAATTTAAAACAGATTCTGGTTTTGGTGATTGATAATTTCCTATCCTCAGAATTAGGCTACATCTAGACTGTGATGAAAACTGCACCTTATGAAAAAATAATACATAACTATAAAATAAACCAGATATCTTTCAAGAGCATTTGGATGCTATTATTGATTACATTCACAGACTCTGATAACTCTTCAGTAGAGTTGGCTGAAAGTTTTCCAGTGCAACAGTTTGCTTTCAGGAAATGCCAATATGAAATATTTAATGGGAATGTATCTATTTTGTGAAAATTTTTTATGGGAAATTATTGAAATGTTTTGTTTTAATAAGATCAAAACATTTTGTTTTGATTTTTATCATTTTGACGTGTGTGTGTGTGTGTGTGTGTGTGTGTGTGTGTGTGTGTGTGTGTGTGTGACAAAATTATTAAATTTAAACAAAACATTTTGACCTTATTGAAACAAAATGTTTAGGTCATTTCAATGTTGCCAAAACAAAATATTTCAGAACTTTCATTTTGCAGTAAATTAAAAAATTTCTAATATTTGTTCTTCTTAGGGACTAAAGAAATTTCAAAATATCCTATTTCCTGTGGAAGGGAAATATCTATTTCTCGACCAGCTGTATTCTTCAGATACTTAATTATGTAGAATAGGTAAACCATGCAGATAAATTAAATAACTGAGGATAGGATTAGTTTCATGCAGGATTATCAACTATCTCCTTTTTTGTTTCATTTTAAATTAAAGAATTTGTGTACTTTTTCATTTAGAAATAAAACTTTTGCAGCCCTTTACATTTTGTTTCATCCTCCCTTTATCTGATGTTATATCCTTCTTCTTGTGCGTCAGACTTTCACTCTCTCTTTCTTCAGATCCCTTCTCAAATTCATTTATTTTGCTTTTCTTTCCATTTTTAACCTCTATTCATTTCCCTTTTCTCTACCTCATTCTCAGTGTTAAAAATATCAGAATATATAAAGCTCATTTGCAGTATATTGCAAATCATATCGTATTTATTTTATCCTTTTTTCACTTCCTTTTCTATCATTTCTTTTGTCTGTTTTCTATGTTTTCTTGTTTGTCTGGTGTGGTTTTAAGCTTTTTGGTTTAGGGGCAGTGGGTCTGGTACTGATCTCACTCATATCAGCTGTACATTATAGTCCAATTGACTTCAGTAGTGTTATTCCTGATTTAAATTATCATGAGACCAGAATCAGGGTCAGTGTCATCTTCTGATTTCTGTAAAGAACCATGCAAAATTACAGTGCTCTATAAATATTTAAAATTAATAAAAAGGAGTTTTACAATTTTGAAAATCAGTTAAATTATATTAGTGCTAAACAGATGTGAGATCAAAATCAGGCATATCATATTCAGCTTGAATGTAAGTGTCATATTGCAAAGTTGATGTTTAATCATATTATATGGTTCAGATTTTTCTTCAGTTGGAATTATATTTTCATTTAATTGATATTAATCACATCAATATTCTAGAGGAAAATACATATAAATTGCAATAATTCTAAAAGATTATGCAAGAGAAATGTTTACGCACAGCTTTCTTTAGCAATATTTCCATGTATTTGCACACTACTGATGTTTGCTTCCCTATGCTAAATTAATGACATGATTTTTTAATATATTTCAATTGGTCAATAAATGTGGTATACAAGTACATTAAAATGGATTGCTTTAGAGCCAGAATTTTCCCATGAAGAAAATCCTTGAAAATCTAATGTGCTGACAACTATAATCACAGCAGATGCATTAATTATTGTTATTGCATATTGCACCATCAATTATGTGTCATAGTCTCTGCCAAATATTAAGTATTTTGACCTTTGATATTAATAGAGAAGGATATAAGGGATACATAAAATAAACTATAAATGTAAAGAATAGGGAAACATGTTATAAACTTCATTTTGTTCATAGATGTTTTTTAACCTTCCAGATACTGTTTTTCTGTTAACTATAATTTTATGAAATATTTAACATACTATAGAGTTGGAATACCACATTATGAAATACATCTATTTTACAGAACAAAGTTTTCCAAAATTTAGGTAATTATATAATAGCTTTGGAATAAGAAAATCAAGCCATATACTTTCTTGTTTCACAATGCCAGTAAGATACCAGAGTGATAAGAACTATAGAAATATAGATAGGTAGGTCTATAAGAAATTTCCTGTGTGGGATAGTTTATTTACTAGGCCTTGTTACTTTATTTAGAAGGAGAGGATTTGTCACTTGATTCATTTAGGGCCCTTTTCTCTTCTGCTCCTCAGTAAAGTATGTAGATGAAAAGAAATGAAGTGAGCGTCTTCTTGTGGGATTTCCTGCTCACACTTCTGTCTTTTGAGGAGTTGTTCCACTCCACACAGTCACGTCTAACCTTGTAAAGATTGGTCAGTGAAAGAATTTTTCAGGCTTTTCCTCCAAAATGTAACCAGCTCCTTCTCAGCGTGATATCACAACTATGCCCAGGGTTGGCCTGAGTATTTTAGGACGGGTCAGTGAAATGTTTCCTTGGACTTAACTGACTCATTTACATAATAGAAAGAGAAAGGAAAGCATGGTGGATATAGGTAGCACTCTTCCCTCCCATCAAGAAGCTAGGGCTGGGCTCTACCCTCTGTCGCATGCAAGTGGCTCCCATTGAAATCAGCAGACTGCTTAATTAATCAGAAGTCACAGTCTGGCCCTCACTGTTTTAGAATTGCTATTATCTAAATAGCTTGATAAAGTTTGTTATTTTATGGCAACATAACAGTTGTCATGTTTAATACAATGGTTTTATTTTAAATTTAGGATTACATCTAAAAGTTCATTTGAGAATAACTAGCATGGTGTAAGTAATCAAATATTCAAACCTTAATCACTTCCAAACCTTGTTAATCTGATCTAGCATAACACTGTTAAACATAAGGGCTCTATTCATTAATTTACAGTATATTTCTGTTCTTGTTTGGTTTCTTTTTGTTTTTGGTTTTTTCGTGTTATGCTTTTCTGAACAGTTATGATGATGATGATTTTCATGAAGCCAAACTACTTAAAGATTTTAAAGTATCATTTCTGGTATGCACTATGCTACAAGCAGATGTACAACTAAAAGCAGAACAAAGAGCCTAGATAAAAAACAAGAGTTAGCTAGTTTGATTAGATTAATTAACCAAAACCACTATATGTAGATTTTTTGCAAATGTCCAGACATCAGTAAGAAATGCTTTTATAGTTGTGGTTCTAAAGAATTCATTTATTTAATTTTTTTATACTGAATACTTTTTCCTTTATCAAATGTTGCTGGCAGTTAATTCCAGCTCAAGGTTCCTTGGCCAACTCAATTACTGTTAGAAATGCAGTTCACGCCCTCATTTAATCAAGTGGAAATTAAGATTTAGTTGTGTGTACAATTTGGCAGTACTGTCTGTTTGATGGCTGGGCCAGAATTAAATTTCTACATAGGTCATTAATGCCTCTAATTATCTCATTCAACATGAACCAGTTATAAATACTTGCCTAATTTGCCGCAGTTCAAAATTCATGCCTACAGGTTAATGATGACTACAGCAAGGAGAGGTCAACACACATTTTGAAATACATTTGCAGACACATACCGGCAATAAATAGACAACCTTCCTTTTCTTTCTCCTCTAAATCGTTAATGGTGCTTAGGAGGGCTCTGGTTACAATACTTAGTACAGTATGTGTACCTTGCTATTCACTCTTGCTTCCATTCTTCCTTCCCTTGTCAGGCTGAAGAGAAGAAATAGCAAAAGCCCTCTAGTGACTGAATAGGTTCCCTACATTATACTTGTAAACCTGACTTAAAACATCAGTTGCTTTTAAGGGAAGTGTGTTCATTAATTAAGCTCAATAGCGAGTGATTCTTAAGAACAAAAATTGTGATTTTGTGATCATTCTAATTACTCACTTGTAACTAGGACAATTATAGGTCCAGTTTCATGAGTTATTTGTAGAATAAACTAGGTATAGTGCATTAGAAAACTTCCCTCTGCTATACTGAAAATGCTTAATTACTCCCTGTGAATCTATTTTAATCAGTCTCCTAGAATTTGAGCAGCTATAATGGAATAATCTTGCTGCACTTTCTCAGCAAACATCAAGATAGTATTCTTCTTCTCCACCAAGACTTCATTTTGCAGAAAATATGTACTGTATCTTACAAATATATTGTGTTTTCCTTTTGCTCACATTTGAAAAATGTGTGCATGCTTCATTATGTTCTCCTTTAAATGAACACTTTAAATTGTAAACACTATTACATTAACAGTACACATGGCCTTCTGGAAAATCCATGAGGAAATGTATTTTTAAAACAATATTTCACAGCATTATCTTAGATCAGGACTTGAAAATTATACTTATCAGGAGTGAATATGCAACTTTCTCTGGCAAGTGGAGCTGGAATATTAAGCCATCCATTTCTGTAGATATTAAGCTTCAGACACACATTGCATTTCTAGCTCTTGACAGAATCATAGAAATGTAGGACTGGAAGGGACCTCAAGAGGTCATCTAGTCCAGCTACCTGTGCTGCTGCAGGACCAAGTTACCTAGAACATCCCTGACAGGTGTTTGTCATGCCCTGTTCTTAAAAACAATTAAGAGGATTCCGTAGCAGCTCTTGGAAGCTTATTCTAGCATTTAACTACCTCTGTAGTTAGAAAGTTTCTCAAATATCTAACGTAAATTCCCTTGCCACAGATTAAGTCCATTACTTCTTGTCCTACCTTCAGTGGATTTGGAGAACAGTTGGTTACCATCCTCTTTATAAGAGTCTTGAAATATGTTAAAGGCTGTTATCAGGTTCCCCCTCAGTCTTCTTTTCTCAGTAGTATGGGTATACAGAGATAAACTTCTGAATGTAAATGAACCAAGGTGACTTCCTCAGGGTATGTCTATAGTACAATCCTAAGTCAACTTACATTTGGTCAACTTACAACCACCACAGTAATTACTGCAGTGGTGCATGTCTACACTGCCCTCCTTGAGTTGTTTGTGCACTTCCACTGACTTAAGAGGGGCACTGCGGGGAGCTGAGAGCCCAGTCTCTCAGCTCCACTGGCAGCTCTATTACAAGAAGAGAACAATAGAGTAGATTTGCAAATGAAGAAATAATGTAATGACAATATGTTTGACTTTTTAACTGTTCTAAGTACTATTGCATTTCTTGCATCTGAAGAAGTGAGGTTCTTACCCACGAAAGCTTATGCTCCCAATACTTTTGTTAGTCTCAAAGGTGCCACAGGACCCTCTGTTGCTTATTGCATTTTTGTAAATGCTTCTGATCTTATCACAAATAAATAAAACTTCAGTGCTTTAAAATTATGACCAAACACTTGTTTCTAAAGCCATCTCCTCAATTGTGTTGAATAGCTGAAATTGCATATAATATCTCCAATCCAATTTGAAGATGAAGCTTTTTACTAAGTGGTATGGCCATGAAAAAATTCAATTTGCAACATAGATCTAAAATGCTATACAAGTGCCTAATTTATGACTTAGCTCATAAGCAAAACGGTTTTGTAGAGTTTAAGGAAATCTGCTTGTCTAGATTACCAGAGGACTAAACATACTAGCTTGAGATCAGTACTAAAGATGGGGGATGGGGAACCTTATCAACATAGTCCAGGATCAACTTGCTGATGAGCAGCATTTTTGGTGGGAAGGGCAAGAATTCCTATTGAGATGCTTGGCCTTGCACCCTAATCTCTGGATACATCTTTCATATCAACCTCTGGCTGGTAGGTGTCTGGTAAATTTGAAGCCCCCCACCCTTTCACAACAAGGTTTTAGTTAGCTCCTTTTTGAATCCTTTGGTCTTTGGTGGTCTGTAAATGAACAAAAAAATCTGTTTGTTTTGGCCCTGGTTTCTGCTACTAGACATGGGGTGGGCAAACTATGGCTCGGGGGCCGCATCCGGCCCTTCAGACATTTTAATCTGGCCCTCAAGCTCCTGCCAGGAAGCGGAGTCTGGGGCTTGCCATGCTCCGGTGCTGCAGCCAGGGAGCGGGGTTGGGGGCTTGTCCCACTCTGCACATGCCACAGCTCTGTGTGGCTCCCGGAAGCAGCGGCATGTCCCCCCTCCAGCTTCTACGTGTAGGGGCAGCCAGGGAGCTCTGCCTGCTGCTCCTGCCCCAAGTGCCACCCCCGCATTTCCCATTGGGCATGATCTACAACCAATGGGAGCTGCAGGGGAGGTGTCTGTGGACAGGGCAGCTCATAGAGTCGCTTTGCTGTGCCTCCACATAGGAGATGGAGGGGGGACATGACGCTGCTTCCAGGAGCTGCTTGAGGAAAGTGCCGCCCAGAGCCTGCATCCCTGAACCCCTCCCGTGCCCCAACCTCCCACCCCAGCCCTGATCCCCCTCCTACCCTCCGAATCCTTCAGTCCCAGGCTGGAGCACCCTCGTGCACCCCCAACCCCTCATCCCCACCCCAGAGCTTGCACCCCCAGCTGGAGACCTCACATACATACACACCCACCCACACCCCAACCCCCTGCCCCAGCCCAGAGCCCCTTCCTGCACCCTGAACTCCTCATTTCTGGCCCCACCCCAGAGCCCTCACCCCCAGCCAGAGCCCTGTGCTAGACAAACCAATGTAGAAGACATTTTATTACCTGAGGCGACTTTTTCCGATTTGATGTTTGATGCAGTGCTTCCTGTCTCGTCTCGGTATATGATAGACGAAGAAATGGGAGGAAGTGGGGAGGAGGCGGGCTAGCACGGGGTTTGTAGTGTCATAGAGCCAAGTCTCCAGGATGCAGGTGATCTTGGGTATTTCATCGCTGATTGTTTGTTGGTGACAGATCTTGCACTGATCATGAGAACATCATAACGCTCTTACTGGGTCAGACCAATGGTCTATTCATCCCAGTATCCTGTCTTCTGACAGTAACCAGTGCCAGGTGCTTCGGCGGGAATGAACAGAACAGGCAATCATTGAGTGATCCGTCCCCTGTTGTCCACTCCCAGCTTCTGACAATCAGAGGCTAGGGATACCCAGAACATGGGGTTGTATCCCTGACCATCTTGGGTAATAGCCATTGATAGACCTGTCCATGAACTTATCTCATTCTTTTTTGAACCTCACTACAGTTTTGGCCTTCACAACCTCCCCTGGCAACAAATTCCACAAATTGACTATGTGTTGTGTGATGAAGTACTTCCTTTTGTTTTAAACCTACTGCCTCATGATTAATTTCAGTGGCCCCTGGTTCTGGTGTTATCATGAAGGAGTGAATAACACTTTCTTATTCACTTGCTCCACACCATTCATGATTTTATGGACTGCTATCATATCCCTTCTTAGTTGTCTCTCTTTCAAACTGAAAGGTTCCAGTCTTTTTAATCTCTCTTCATACTGAGCTGTTCCATACCCTTAATCATTTTTGTTGCCTTTCTGTGTACCTTTTCCAATTCTAATATTATTTTCAGATGGGTTGAACAGAACTGCACACAGGTGTGGGCATACCATGAATTTATATAGTGACATTATGATATTTTCTGTCTTCTTATCTATCCTTTTCCTAATAGTTATCAACATTGTTAGCTTTTTTTGATTGCTTCTGTACACTGAGTGGATGTTTTCAGACAACTATCCACAATGAATCCAAGATCACTTTCTTGAGTGCTAACAGCTAATTTAGACACCATCATTTTGTATGTATTGTTGGGATTATATTTTCCAATGTGCATTACTTTGCATGTATCAACATTGAATTTCATCTGCCATTTTGTTTCCCAGTCACGCAGTTTTGCAAGATCCCTTTGTAACTCTTCACAGTCTGCTTTGGATTAAACTATCTTGAATAATTTTGTATTGTCTGCAAATTTTGCCACCTCACTGTTTATCCCTCTTTCCAGATCATTTATGAATATGTTGAATAGCACTGGTCCCAGTACAGATCTCTGGAAGACACCACTATTTACCTCTGTCCATTCTGAAAACTGTCCATTTATTCTTATCCTTTTTTTCCTGTCTTTTAAAAAGTTTCTGATCCATGAGAGGACCTCTCCTCTTATCCTATGACTATTTACTTTGGTTTAAGAGCCTTTGGTGAAGGACCTTGTCAAAGGCTTTTGGGAAATCCACTATAGTACACTATATCCACTGGATCACCCTTGTCCACATATTTGTTGACCCCCTCAAAGAATTCTAATGGATTTGAGAGGCATGATTTCCCTTTACAAAGCCTCGTTGACTCTTTCTTCCCCAACAAATTGTATTAATCTATGTCTCTGTTAATTCTGTTCTGTACTGTAGTTTCAACCAATTTGCCTGGTACTGAAGTTAGGCTTACCGGCCTTTAGTTGCTAGGATTGCCTCTGGACACTTCTTTAAAAATTGGTGTCACATTGTCCAGTGATCTGGATATCATCCAGATATCCTCCAGTCATCTGGTACAGAAGCTGATTGAAATGATAAGTTACATATCACTCACTGTTAGTAGTTCTACAGTTTCATACTTGAGTTCCTTCAGAACAGCATCAATTTTATTTCAGGTAACTTTGGGTATGTCAATACTGCAGATATCCGAGGCTGGCCCACATCAGCTGACTTGGGCTCACGCTAAGACATGTTTAATTGCTATGTAAACGTTTGGGCTCAGTCTGGAGCCCGGGGTCTAGGATCCTGCGAGGTCCAGAATGTCTACATTATAGGAGAAGCAAGGTCCCAGCTCCTTTAAGGGCACTCAGGCTTCTATGCTGCTCCTATAAGGCTGGTGGCATGCATAGCAATTAGAGCTGGTCCCTGCTGCTGTGTCCCTGATGGAGGGAAGAAAGGGGGAGAATACTTCATATCTCTTGTAATGAAGAATAAAGAAGATGAACATGTTATAGTTCATTCAGCTACAAAGGGTTTTTCAGTTTATATGAAATCTTTGTATCATTTATATTTCTCCTGGTAGTAATTGTACAGGACAGTCTTGCCAATTCCAGTCATTCAAAAATCATGAGTCAGGCCTCCAAAAAAATCATAAGATTTAGAAAAGGGTTCTTTTATTTGACTTCTTGATTTCTGAGCCTTTAGATTGTGCTCCTTTCAGGGTTTTCTCTGCTGCCTGGAAGGCTAGAAGGTTCTGTTTTATTTTATAATGGAAGGTGAGTTTGTCAGCTCCAGGAACTGGGGTTTTAAGTAAAGCAATAAATATTGCAAGCCTGACAATAAAATCATGAGAGTTGGCAACATTGAGAGCAATATTTTGCAACTGTGCAGGGAATAAAATATTTCTGATTATGTAATAGTCTTTATTTTGTTTACATATAGAAATTAATTCATGACTAAATCTTGCAACCAATTTATGTAAGCCATATTCATTGCTAAAATTAATACTACTTCTTGTCACAGACACCTAAAAGCATCCATATCAAAATATTTGAAAATTTAGAAATACATTATTGTGCAGGTTAGGATAAAAAATAAATTTGACCTGCTTAAAACTGTTAGACTCTGATAAGGCTATATTATTTTTAAACCACCTGTTTTGTCACCAATATTTTTTTAATGTGGCCATTTCTTTCTGGGATGCAGAAGACAAGTGTTAGTGTATGTGTATGTATTTATATGTACAGAAACAGTAGTTAATGAACACTGCTTACGTTGTCTCTAATATTGCCATCGAAGGGCCACACTGTGTCCATTCCTGCATGCACATGCATGAGGACTTGTAAGGCACCCCTTCTTCTTCTGCACGGGATATCTACACTGTGGGTAGTTGCATCTAGGAAGACAGCAACTTCCAGAGAACCATTGTGTGTGGTTTTCTCCACCATCATTGCGCATGTGGGTAAGAGTGGGCAGGGAATGGATGGAGTGTTAACCAGGTACATTTTCTGCGTGATGTATGGTGGTGGGGTGCGTGTTCCACCGGCAACATAGGGGAATCACAAGGCAGAATGTAATTCATAGTCATCATCTCTTTCACAAGCTGCATTTGAGGCAATGGAAAACTTGTGCAAAGCTTGTGGCAGAGTCATGATTGACCCTAAACGAGATTTTTTTAAAAATACCTATGTTCGTATCTCATTTATATTTGAGATGGGAGAAACTAATATTTATCAAATAAAGAACTACAAGATAGGGCTGATCCTACAATAACTTATTACCAAATATAGTGCTTACTACTATGAATAGTTTCATTGGCTTCAATTGAACTATTCATAGTAGTAAACACTATGCTCTATAGCGAGTGTCTGCAGGATTGGTCCCTAACAATGTACAAAATTATAAAAAAACAATTTTCAAAAATTCTCTGATTTCATTTTCACCCATTTTTGCACTTTCATCATTTTTTGCTTTCCTGAAATTTTGGGAAAACATGCAAAATTTTCCTTGATCTCATCCTTTTTAATGTTACATGATGCTAGGCAATATGCATATAATTATAAAATCTGTCTGATTTTGTTTGAAAAAGTAAAAATGTTATTTAAAAATCATTCGGTTATCCATAATACAAAATGTGATACATTGTCTTAACCTCCAAATTGTATCGTGCAAGGGTTAACTGCTGCAACCCTTTTCTCACATGAATAATACTTATCTTGAACAACATGTTTAAGTAAGAATTAGTGATGAGAGAAAGGCATTGCAGTATCAGACGTTACAGAACAACATCAGTGTAGACTTTTTTGCAAGAAGATTCTTAAGGGGGAGACTTGATTTTACAAAAGCTTAGCTGTTCAACAAACTAATTTACAGCAAAACTTGTGCAATGCAGAAAGTAATTAATCTTGCATGTTTCTTTAACAGGCTCATGCAAGCAAAGAGCTGGAAGAGCAGTTGCGGTCTGTGTCCAGTGTGGATGAACTCATGACAGTACTTTACCCAGAGTACTGGAAAATGTTCAAATGTCAGTTGAGGAAAGGGGGCTGGCAACACAACAGGGAACACTCCAGCTTCGACACAAGATCAGATGATTCAATAAAATTTGCAGCAGCACATTATAATGCAGAGATCTTGAAAAGTAAGTTCAGGAAATAAAAGATGTACCAAATACTGTAAATCAAAATCTGAAGAAATGTCAATTGTGTCAAAAACACTTTAAAATCTAAGCACTGAAAATAAAAACGGCTAAGGCCTTTGATTTGTATTAATGCATCAGTTAGGATCTTTAAACCCAGTGCTTAATTTGTAATTAAAGAGGTGCCAGGGCTCAGCAATTTTTCTTATTTTCATAACTGACGTGGCAAGGCCAGAGGTGCCAGGGCTATGAACTGCCAAGCCTACAGGTGCCGGGGCTCAGCCCTGGCAAGCTCTGGCACAAATTAAGGACTGCTTTAGACACTTCCATAATGAAAGAAACTAATTCTTATGGCTATTTTTTTCTGATATACGTTTTGTGAACTCAGTGGGATGCATGAGGTATACACTGATGCAGAAGGAAGTGTTTGCACCATTTTCAGATGGTACATTACAGCAGATATTTGAAATTAAATCCAGAAGTCCTCAGGTGGAAAGAATCTCTGCTATGCTGGGACTTTGAAGACTTTGCAGGAAGTAAGAAGGCAGTAATAGGTGACTCCCGAAGAATGTCCCCACTGGGGGGAGGGAGAGGGAGAGGGAGGAGAAAATATTTGTCTTTTTCCTCCTGATTGTCTTCAATTAAGCAATAACCCAGAATAATGGGGAGGCTCATGGCAACGGATCTTCAACCACCTGGAGTAGCCAAGTACTGCACACCTGGGTGTGGCTTATTTTGATTGTGTAAAGTATGTTTATAATATTACAACAGACCAGTTGAAGCATTAATGGACATTAACATAATTCTTTTTTTTAATCATTCTGCCTGAAAATAAATTACTTTATGGTAGGGCTGTTAAACAATTAAAAAAATTAATCACGCTGTGAAGCAATAATAGAATACCATTTATTTAAATATTTTTGGATGTTTTCTATATTTTCAAATATGTTGATATCAATTACAATACAGAGTACAAAATGCATAGTGGTCACTTTATATTTAATTTTGATTACAAGTATTTGCACTGTAAAAAAACAAAAGAAATAGTATTTTTCAATTCACCTAATACAAGTACTGTAGTGCAATCTCTTTATCATGAAAGTTGAACTTACAAATGCAGAATTATGTACAAAATAAACTGCATTCAAAAATAAAACAATGTAAAATTTTAGAGCCTGCAAGTCCACTCAGTCCTACTTCTTGTTCAGCCAATCGCTCAGACAAACAAGTTTGTTTACATTTGTAGGAGGTAATGCTGCCTGCATCTTGATTACAATGTTACCTGAAAGTGAGAACAGGCATTTGCATGGCACTTTTTTAGCATGGCACTTCTGCAAGGTATTTTACGTGCCAGATATGCTAAACATTCATATGCCCTTTCATGCTTCAGCCATCATTCCAGAGGACATGCTTCCATGCTGATGATGCTCATTAAAAAAAATGAGTAAAATAAATTTGTGACTGAACTCACTGGGGGAGAATTGTACATCCCCTGCTCTGTTTTACCTGCATTCTTCCATATATTTCATGTTATAGCAGTTTTGGATGATGACCCAGCACGTTGTTCATTTTAAGAACACTTTCACTGCAGATTTGACAAAACGCAAAAAAGGTACCAATGTGAGATTTCTAAGGATAGCTTCAGCACTCGACCCAATGTTTAAGAATCTGAAGTGCCTTCCAAAATCTGAGAGGGACGAGGTGTGGAGCATGTTTTTAGAAGTCTTAAAAGCAACACTCTGATGCAGAAACTACGGAACCTGAAACACCAAAAAAGAAAATCTGCAAGTGGCATCTGACTCAGATGATGAAATGAACATGCATCGGTCCACTCCGCTTTGGATTGTTATCGAGCAGAACCAGTCATCAGCATGGACGCATGTCCCCTGGAATGGTGGTTGAAGCATGAAGGGACATATGAATCTTTAGCGCATCTGGCATGTAAATATCTTGCAACGCCAACTACAACAGTGCCACAAGAACACCTGTTCTCACTTTCAGTTGACATTGTAAATAAGAAGCGGGCAGCATTCTCTCCTACAAATGTAAACAAACTTGTTTGTCTGAGCGATTGGCTGAACAAGAAGTAGGACTGAGTGGACTTGCAGGCTCTAAAATTTTATTTTATTTTTGAGTGCAGTTATATAACAAAAAATGTACATTTGTAAGTTGCACTTGTATTAGGTGAATTGAAAAATACTATTTATTTTTTGTCATTTTTACAGTGCAAATATTTATAATCAAAAATAATATACACTTTGATTTCAGTTACAACATAGAATACAACATAGATGAAAATGTAGAAAAACATCCAAAATATTTAATACATTTCAGTTGGTATTCTATTGTTTAACAGTACAATTAAAATTGTGATTAATTGCAATTAATTTTTTTTACTTAATCACATGAGTTAACTGTGATTAATCGACAGCCCTACTTTATAGATTTTTTTTTGGTGGGAAGATGTAGAACTTATAAGAGGAAGAGTAAAATTTACAATAGAGTAGGTGGGTTTGAATTAAATTGTTATAGGAGGAATTGATTAGATAACAGGTGTAATGTTAGTTCTTCTTTGAGCCACAAAGCAACCTAACAGAAGTTGGCTCCAAGACAGAGAAACGGGGCTGTGGTGAGGCAAGTTGCATCACGTTTTAGTAGTGAGGTCTGAGCTGTGCACAATTGTAATTTGGCAGAAATGCCCAGCCAGAAAATCCAATCACTAAGGGTCTAGCCTAATTAGAATTTAAGTTTAATGAAGAAGGTATAAAATATTACCCGGTAATTTGTGTTTTTGTTTTTTTGCATCGGAAAAGCATAGATAGAGCACTTTGTAGTTAGCAAAAGTAAATGAACATCCAATTACCTTAATACCATCTTAATAGTACAAGACCCAAATCAAACATACTTTTTAACATACGGTATGGTCCAAATCCTGAAGTGTTGGTTACCCAGGCCAGATGATTCTCCTCTGCAGATATTGCCACATAGGGATAGGAAACTCTACATGGAAATCTCTCTGAAATCTTTGGATATCCTGAGAGCTGCCTAGACTTTGGAGATGTTTACTAGGATCCCACTGGTTCCACTACAGCTCTGTCCCCACTGCAGCTCTGCTCCCTGGCAGCACTGCCATGGGATTCAGGAAAGTTACTGCAGAGAGAATTCAGTTTCTCTAAAGAAATGTGTATTTAATTGACTCAAGAATCTAAATATACGAAGTCACATGCTAATCTGATTCCAAACATAAGCAAGTTGCTGTTAATCTATGGTGGGATGTTGTTCTTATTTTAACTAGCTGCATTATAACGTATGAACTTCCCTATAACTTGGCAGGTATTGATAATGAATGGAGGAAAACTCAGTGCATGCCACGTGAGGTGTGTGTAGATGTGGGGAAAGAGTTTGGAGCAACAACAAACACCTTCTTTAAACCCCCATGTGTATCCATCTACAGATGTGGAGGTTGCTGCAATAGTGAGGGGCTGCAATGTATGAATATCAGCACAAGTTACATCAGCAAAACGGTAGGTTCTTATTCCAGTTATATTCTGAGTTGTCTTTACATTTCAAGTAAATGGATAATTATGCATTTTAATGTATTGCTACATGGGAAAACATATCCCAGAATCTAATTTTATTTCAATTTATTATTCATTTGAACACACATTGTTTCCAGAACTGTTACCTTTATAAACCGTGCAGCTAACAATAATTAATGACATAAGGAGTGGGGGAGAAACTATGTTAAAAGAAATTTAGGTTGCAAAGTCAAGCACTTGAAAGTTATGAAATGCCAGATTTGTGATTGCCTATGCAACCTTAATCCTACCCCCAGAGTGTCCCACTGTGCACTGTATGAGATAGGAGTGCTGTAGAAAAAATAGTATGTGATCATCTCAATACAGACTCTTTCATACTGTACATGCAAGAGGGCAGAATTGAGATTGCATGGACACAATTTTCAAGTGCTTGACTTTCCAACTGAAATGACATTTGTTTAACATAGTTGGGTTTTTACTGTAATTTCTAGGGTTTTTTAAAGGAAAAAAAGCTAAAATTAAATACTATTATGTGCAACTATAACAATTACACATTCTGTCATTGAGCACCATAGTTAAGCAGCCTCCCAAATAGCCATTCACTATTGTCATCTTCTCAGATCAGCTGTCTGTGTTTTTCCTTTGGTAGTCTGTATTTTTTCCTCTCTCTCTCTTCTTGCTGGATACTCTAAATGAGGATGATCTAATTTTAGTGTTAATTTAATCTCCTTTATCACCTAGTTCCCTTTTTAGTGAAATACTGCTCAATTGGAGCCCAACACAGCAGAAGCAGCTGTGCAGTGGCAGCTGTTGCGAGTAGGATTCCTTACCATGAAACTGCTTCGTGTACCACCCAGCTAAGGAAAGGATTAGAGAAGGGGAGAGAAGAGTCAGTGAAGGAAAGATAAATGTTCATAATCTTATCCAGTCATGAAAGCCTTTTTTCAAACATACTCATCTGTAATTGTGCATTCTACCAAGGATTTCCAGTGCAGAATGTGAGCTACTCTAGCGTTCTAGACAGCCACACAGGGATGGTACAAGTCAAACAGTTTAAAAAAAGAAAACAACAGTTTTCTCAAAGCCACAGTTCTTCTAGCTGGTTGAGAGATGCAAATGATATATCTTCACATTGCTATAACATCAGAAACATGTGCTTCACTCCTTTAGTAGCTACTGTCTCAAATATGTACTTTTGCCAAGTTCTGCTTACCTGAATAAGAGATCGCCTAATGCAGATGTAGTCATAGCATATACACCTCTACCCCGATATAATGCTGTCCTCGGGAGCCAAAAAAGCTTACCGCGTTATAGGTGAAACCGCATTATATCGAACTTGCTTTGATCCACCGGAGTGCACAGCCCCACCCCCTTGGAGCGCTGCTTTACCGCATTATATCCAAATTTGTGTTATATTGGGTCGCGTTATATTGGGGTAGAGGTGTAGCTCAGATTTCCAGATTCAGGGCCAGATTCTCAGCTGCAGTACATAGGCACCAGTCTATTGATGTCAGTGGAGCAATATCAGTTTATGACATAATTTATATTTCTGATACTGGTAGTGACCTCATTTTTCAAGATCTTAAGAAAGTAGCCTTTTAAGAGGTGATAAATGTCTTTGGAGGGACCTGACATGAACAGTTAAGAAAATATCAGAACTAAAGACAGAAGGCTCATGGGGGGTGGGCTCACCAGAACTAAACAAAGCCTTGCTTAGACAAAAAAAGGTAGCACTATGTGGTGGTGGGTGGGGTTGGTTTCTTGGGGGGAGGAGGGGAATATTTATTTTATTTTATTTTATTTATTTATTTTGGTTACCTATTCCACAAAGCCAAGGAACTTCATCATTTAGGTTCCTGTCCTCCTCCTATTGAATGAAGTCATTGGCAAAATTCCTTAGAAATGGTACTGTGACTTCCAGGACCCACAAGTTTCAGAAAACTTCCTTTTAAAGGGAGAGACCTTAGCACAGCCTTATTTTTTTTTTTTTTAATTTTTGCTCACCTGAAAATGATCGTATTGAAGCTATGCAACAGTGGTTCAACATTGTTATATTGCAATGAAATGAGTAAAGAGCACATCAGACAAAAGGATATGGGGTTTAATTTCAAAGGACCACACTGTAAAATTTCAGATGTCAGTCACATTTTTTTCACTCCTTTTTCTCTTATATTTCCCAAATGAAATAAGAAAAATTGTTCTATTCGCTATACATTGTTTGATTTCCATAAAAGCCATCACACCAGTTGCCATAGTAGATCCCCACTGGTATTCCCGAAGATAAACTATCATTGCCACTCAGGAAAAGCATGAGAAAATATATTAGTCTTACAGACCAATGCGAAATGAATGCAGTGTTTAGGGCCAATAACTGGACACTGGAGACTAAAAGACAGCTAAAGATACACGTATGCGTTCCTGATATCACTTTTCCCACAAAAGTAATTGATGTAGTTGGCACAGGGAACTTATACAAATGGGAGGGGAGATGTTGCACAAGACAATTTTTTTATTCAGATGTGGTCCACAACATGAAAATGTGTGAGAACCTCTGGACTAGGTAACTTAATACAGCAGACCTTTTCCTTCTCTAATTTCTGTCATTCAGTAACATCTTAAGTTTGGTGGTGGTGGCTTGTCCAGTGAAAAAACTGACTTTTTATTAATTTACGCATTTTATAAAGTATTTATTTCCATAGCATCTCGGTGATGCAACAGCAATTCAATTGCTGTACTCCCTAGACTGAGATAGCAGAATCTGGTGGAAAAGCAACCAGTCCCCAGTTCTACACTGCCTACATCTCAGCCACAATGTCCACAAAGGCACTTCTTCAAGGAAGGTTGAGACCATGCCTTATTGACATCTTTCCCCATTTTGTACCTTTGCTGGTAAGACCCACATTTCTTGGTTTCTCTCTGATCATTGAAGTGGAAGTGAGCATAAAGTTCTAAATCGTTTAGTTTCATGACTACAGTAATAATCTCTCAAGGGAAAACATTTCTCAAAATAGTTTGAAATATGTTTTAGAAGAACTATTCTCACAGGAAACATGCTACCAGCTTGAAATTGCTTGCAATATTTGAGACTTACATTCTGTTCATATGCATAGTTTGGAGATGTATGCATCAGAAGAATGCTTGAGTCATTTATGAACTATGGGCCTGTTTTTCCCATGTATTTTTTTCTGTTTAGTCTGACAAAAATAATGATTTAGTAAGTAATGTTAATATTGGCTGTTGTATCAATACAAAGTCAATAAGTTTTGACATTCTGATAATGTTAGTTTACAGTGTAAGATGATTTAAATCGCAGAAGGTGGCATAATGAAAGCTAATATATTAACAGAAGTTAAATGCATCATTTGACTTGATTTTTTTCACTGTTATCAGTTTATATATTACCACACAAAATTCAATGTAATTTTATCAAAAGAGAGGGATGTGACCTAAAGGCAATCCCCAGTTCAGCATTCTATCCACTAAAAAAAAGGTAATCAGAAAAGGAAGAACTATATTTCAGCAGCTATCAAATTACAATTTATTTTCCTCATTTGTAGTATAGAAAGGTGGTTTTTTTTTTTTTTTTTCTTTTTTTGAACCAAACAAACTTTTGTCCTCTTGCTGGAAAGCTTTCTAGCCAAATTCTACTCTCAGTTACACTGGAATACTTGGCCTGTACTTTATCCTATAGTGTCAATTTAGGAAGTATACAGATCACAAGTCATGGAAACCAAGAGTCAATTACTTGGCAGGAAAGCTGCCAAAATAAACCACAGTCCATCAGAAAAACATAGTACCGTTAATACAAATTGGGATGTGGGGAGGCGAATTACATAAATACGGTGCTTCATACAAGAGGGAAAGGATAAATTTACACAGAGCATTGCCTTAAGGTGCGGTCCTCAATTGTGTTTGTATCAGAAATTACTGGTCAATGTTAATTTGTACGTACCAGAAAAAATGGCATTATCTCAAGGTAGTCTGTATATAAAGAATTGACCAGACAGTGACTCAGAAATACAAGATTTCAATAAAGCTGGATGTGTGAAAAATACATTAATCGTTGCCTCTATTTGGATTTTGATAGCTTTTCTGGAGATGCAGTTGGGGATTCTTTTTATTAATGTACTTTACCCTGCCCTACCTCGGCTGCACCTTCTTAAGAGGTGCAGGTACAGAATCGACTCCCTTGTTTTCAAGGATTTCAAAAATTATACAAATAGAGGTAAAACCTGTGTTCCTTGAAAAGCATTTGAAGAGCATTTCTGTTACAATCATAAAAATGGTTATACAGACTCTCTGATCATAGTCTTACCCTGGTTCTCATCCAAAAGTCCTTTAATGTAATTTCAGACCTGCAAGAGTTAAGTATTATTAAAAATAGTGTGTCATTTGGTGACTCTGGACATGTGAGTGTTGTAGCTTGATGTACTTTTCACAGCTCTCCACACACTTTATAAAAGAGACCAGTGTCGTCATCCCAATTTAACAGATGGGAAAACTGAGGCACAGAGCGGTGATGTGACTTGTCCAAGGTCATCAGGGGTATGTCTACACTGTAGCTGGGAGTGATCCTCCCAGCTTGGGTAGATCGACTCACACTAGCAGGGCTTGATCTATTGTTAGCAGGGCTCAAGTGATCATGCTAAAAATAGCAGTGTGGACATTGCAGTTTAGGCTGGAGCTTGGGCTCTGAAGCCCACCTGATTCCCAAGATTAGAGAGCTCAAGCTACAACATCACACTGCTAATTTTAGCATGCTAGCGTTTGTATAGGATGGGAGGCCTGTGTCTGCTGCAGTGTAGACATACCCTAGCAGGCAAATAGCAGAGCTGGGAATAGAAATTAGGTCTCCTGAATCCCCAGTTCAGCATTCTATCCACTAAGCCATACTATCTTGAATGATTGATAAGATGATGGTTTAAAAAGAGAAAAGTGTTTCAATTTATTTATATCAGATAGCTACAGGATAATGGACAGGATCTGAGAATTCTGGAGTGTAAAACTTTAGAGTATATAGTAAAGTTTTTACTTCCATGTGTAAATTTATACTTTGGATAAGTTTCTTCAGAGTCTTTTTGAACTTCTTTGACCTTTTAAATTAAATTGAACCATCCTTTTTAGGAAATGTTGGGCAATATTCTTATATTTGTATCTTTTAAAGTTATAGGCCAAATTATGTCTTCTCCAGTGCAAATGTGCAGGAAAGGAGAAGATGCAAGAATCCTCTTTCCACCTGTAAAACACACAGAGGAATCTGCCATAAATTTGACTGCTTGCACTCTAGGAGTGCAAGGGTTAGGTGAAGGCAAGCCAGTGCTGCCAGCGCTGGCTGTGAGGATTGCATTTGGGTTATGGCACAGAATACACGTTACTGATTATGCTTGAGGTAAATATACTTGCTATTTAAATTAGAGCTATCTCCAAATTCTTTGAAAGAAATCTCTTATTTGTTTATCTAGCTGTTATGCTTTGGAAGTATAGTGTAGTTTGACATATTCAACTATTCTGTTTACCCTCTTTACATATGTAAATAAGATAACAGAAGTTAAAGATGGAAGAGACTATCAAATCTATCCACTGCCATTGCAGGATATAGCAGATGTATCAAATATTAAACTTATTCTTCACTTGATCTCAATCAAAAAGACCAGTGTCTAGAGAACACCTACAATTCACAGGAGGTGATTTCAATCAGTTGAATATACGCTGCTATGATAATATATTCTTTAATTGTAGGCTATAAAATAAGCATATGAGAATATAATATAATGAAAGACAAACATTGAAAATTAAGCCAGATATTTTTTATCCAACTGTACATAAAGTACCAGCCTATCAAAAATACCAGAATAAATAATATGTTGAACCATCTATTAACTTTAAAGTGCTTTTATACATATGCTTTGATCCCAGATATTAAATATTACAAAAATAGAGAAATATGGAAAATGGATAATATTATGAAATAGAGGATCCATTCTGTGATATCCGCTTTTGTTTTATTAGCAATGATGTGGGTAGTATTTCAAAAGTGAGAGAACTCACATTCCAAGGCTTCCTGAAGCATGTCATAGGGCAAACCTCTCAAAACTGAAATGGTTCCTTTATGAATTTACATAAAATGTCTAACAGTGCCTCATAGCAACCCTGGGTGGCTTTTTATGAGCTTTGACATGAGTGCAGTTCAGTCCTTTCTGCTGCATGTAGTTCCAGTGATATAAGACAGCTAAGACGGAAGACCCAGCAATTTAATTGAGAGAAAAGTTAGGTAGCAGCTTAGTCCAGCGTTCCAGTTACCTATTTCTTGACTCAGATATACTTAATAAACAGAAACAAAGGAAGCCAGATCAAAAAACAAAAACAAAAACCCAGCAAATAAACAAAGCAGAAACAAACCCAATTCGTACTTTCCTCTTTGTCTTCTCCTCTAGATTTTCATACAGGATATATCAACTTACTGTATATGTGAACATTCCTCTACAAAGAAAGAGGAGTCTCCCTCCTGTTTGAGGGCATAAGTTCTAGGCTTGAATAGATTGGGACTGGTAAATATTTCCCCATGAAGCTTTGTACAATCAAGAACTATTGGTATATTGGGGAGGGGGGTGCGCAAGCATGTGCAATGTGCATGTGTTGGTGTGTGAAAGAAGGGGTTCACATTCAGGTATGTCCCATGCTGACAAGGAGATGGTAAGGAGAGCCTGTGGACCCAGATGGCCCCACCACATACACCTACAGTAAATGTGAGGCACGGCAAGGGGAGCTAAAAGGAGGAGAACTTAATGCAGTTCAGGGCCAACCAGGAAGGAGAACAGCGGCAGCTTCTCTTGATGGGAGAGGAGCCTGATTGCAGCCCAGAGCATGAGCTAGCTTGCCAGCAGGGTAAGCCCCTGCCAGAAGGGACGGCCAGGCCCAGGGGGAACAGCTGAAAATATAGAGTTTTGAGACAAGCCCTGAACAGAAGGAAGGGGTCCCACCAAAAAAGCTTGTTGGATTCAGCCTGTTTTGAGTTGTGGTTTTTTTGGTTCCTGGTTTCCTTTGGATCTTAACATGCTGTAAAGGGTAGGACTGAAGTGTTCTTTAGCCACTACCTCGGACTCCCACAGACAGCAACATACTGACAGAGACCTGTACCTAGGGGCGGCAACCCTGGCACAGCCAGATATAGATCTTTGTTCTTTATCTGGTAGAATCCTGGATTAAATGAATCAATGATCTGCTCTGGTGTGACAGTCCCTATGTTTCACTTTTTTGTTTGTTTATTTATATGTTTTAAAATATTTGGCTAGGTTTTTGTTGATTTTTGTACGCTTCCACCAGTTCATTTGGCAATAATGATTGTAAAAACGAGAGACAATGAGGGTTTACTATAAACTACATTTGTACAGATCTTAGTTGTAAATTCCTTTAAATATAGCTATAAATATTCAGCATTTGTCTGGCACTTTTGAAAGCTTTCCATAATGATAATGAAATAATTTATCAGTGGCTAATTCAGCTGATTTCCTAGAAATCTTAATATTGTCAGCCAGATAACATTTTGTACACAGCTTTGTTTTCCATTTAAAAAATTAAGAGTCCTGGTGCTGAAACATGAGGATTTTATTTTTAAAAGGTGAAAAATTAAGTGTTATGACACACTATACGTGTTATCTTACACTCGTATTTGATTTGTAGTGGTGTGCAGTAGGTATCTGGATTGAAAAAAACAATTTTGATAAGGGGTTATCAGCCAGTCTGTTTGCTTCCACCCAAAAATAATTAACATATTATAAATTACAAAGACAAATGTGTATGGTTACTCATGAAAAGCTAGTTTATAGAAATCTTCTTAGAAATATTTAGACAATAAAGTTCAACAAAGTGCACATTATAATAATGTGTCTGTAAACAAAGCCTTATTTTCAAAGTAAAACCTCATGCACTTAGCATACCAAGAAAGTCAGCTATCTGATAATGAATGCTTCAAAGTACTATATCTAGCTGCTATTATTAACCATTTTATCTAAATGCTTTGAGAAGTAAAATATAAAAATAACACTTACTGTCCGAAGTCTGCAAGATAGGAATATGCAACCAGAAGAACAAATATGATTTTGGTGGTGAAACACATTAGTATTTATTAGTAGTTTTACACAACAGCAAGTTACATTTTATTCTAATTAAACCAAATTTGTTTATTGTACATGACCTCTAGCTGGGAACAGAAAAAAATGCTTGTCTCTATCAGCATCTGGACTGGAAAATGAGCAAACTTCTACTTAAATATACACTGAAAAGAGATAATAAATTTGAAAATAATGGTCAATCATGGAGACTTTTATTAGGAACTTTAAAGAAAAAAATATATCCTTCTAGGTTACAGATGGAACTAAACTCTGAACTCGCTTATACTATGCAACTCCCCCAACTGCAAAGGAATTGAGGCAAAATTTGGACTATATTTTCAATGTTATAAGCAGGGTTTGGATTTTACTCAAATCAGAGACCTTGCTATTTTTTTCATTCTCCAGGATTCTCATAAGGCATCAGGGCTGAGGAAATTATTTCATTTATGATAAAGTTGTACATGAATTTCATTAAGATACAGTATAGGTGGTGCTGGTAGCAATTCCTGTTATAACTTTACCAAGATTAGGACAAGGAGCTTGTGGGTGGGGACTGGGACTGAAGGCTGGTTACGGGGAGGGAAACTGGGACTGACTGGGCAAGTAGACTGGGCCTAGGGTGACCTGACAGCAACTGTGAAAAATCGGGACAGGGTTGGGGGTAATAAGAGCCTATATAAGAAAAAGATCCAAAAATCAGGACTGTCCTTATAAAATCGGGACATCTGGTCACTCTAACTGGGCCTGAGAGCTGGGGAGGAATACAATATAGACTGTGAGTCTGTAGGAGTGGGGAGACTGGGACTGGCTGGTCAGGGATGGGAGACCGATTTGATGAGGAATCATAGTGAGTGGGACAAAACCTGGGCCTGGCTGGGCAAAGAGACTGGGTTCAGGGGATGTGACAGAAGAGTTTGCCCACTAGATTATATTTCCATCCAGACCCTGGAATGGAACCTTAAGGGAAGGTTTCTTTTCTCTCTTCCCTGCAGAATCCAACTGTATTAAATTTGTTCTTGATGTCGGGGTGGAGGGTGGATTTGGCCTTATGTGAATAAAATGAAAGTAACCTTTAGCTAAACAAGACAGTTCAGACAGTCAATCAGCTGCCTGACCTCTGGGCAGTCCCAGAGGTAATTTCATGTCCATGAGATAGCCAGCAGTGGTGCCAGAAAAGAAGCCAGCCAACGAGCTAGCCATAAATATGTGCTGCATTTTTGCTTGGAAAATCCATACTAGAGATTGATAGCTGGCTATTACACTGCCAAACATGCCCCAGAGTGGCCACAGATGTTGGGTTCATTACTGGATCAGATGGAGTGCAAGGACTAACAGGAAATGAATTAAAGATGCAAACAAAAGAGAGGAGACATTACTAAGAGTCAAACCTTGTTTAATTTAATTGATTCATAGAGAGAACAATGTGAGACCAAATCCTGCGTCCACTTCAGCTCCATTTACTTCATTGGTATTGCTCTTCCATAGCTGAGAGCAGAGTTTGGACTTTGATCTATTTTAAATTTTCAGAAATTAATACACAAAATAATTCCTTGATTAAACACACAATTTCCAGTACAGGTTGAACGTCTCTAATCCGGCACTCCCTAGTCCGGCCACATCTGTGGTCCAGCACAGGCACCCAACTCCGTGGGTGCTCCAGGGCTAGAGCACCCACAGAGAAAAATTAGTGGGCGGGGAGCATCCACTGGCGCTAAACTCCCCTGTATGCCCTCCTCCCCCCGCGCCTCTCGTGCGCTGGCAACCCCACTCTTACTATCTCCTCCTCCTCCCTCCGAGCACTTCCAGAGTGCCGCAAACAGCTGATTCACGGCATTCAAGCTCTGGGAGGAAGGGTGAGGACAGGGGGCCGGTGGCTGGGATCCAGGGTAGCAGTGGGGCCCCAGGGTGGGGGGGCCACGCTGGCTGCAAAGCCTGGGGGTGCTGCAGCACACACACGCACACCCGCACCTCTACTTCCTGGGCCTATGGAGACCCACTGGCACTCTGCAGTGACCTCCCGTAGTTCAGCAAATTCTCTGGTTTGGCACCAGTCAGGTCCCAAGGGTGCCGGACTAGAGAGGTTCAACCTGTAGTAATATTTCCTGTAGTAGTAGGTTATGCTTCAGGAATTTGATTATAATGAAGTGGTTGAATGACACGCTTCTAGAAAAAGAAATAGGTATAAATATGAACTCTTCCTGTATGATTCAGAGCTCTTAGTAGTCTATTCTGACAGAGAAAGACAAAATATCTTCAGTAAGGCAGGAGAATTGGTATTTTGTGTTTGGTTTTTTTACAGCCTGTGGCATTTAATAAAAACGAGGAATAGAAATTTAATAACTAATATAATATAGTCTGTGCCATAGATTACTGTACTGTGTTATTTTGACTTTGCCTATGCCTAGCATCTGCTTGTGAGTAATATGAAATACTCCACAAAATTCTGTATAGTTAATAGCAGTATACGTTCGAGATAGTCTAGTTTTATGCTGGTGTAACTGAGGCCTTGTTTACATGATAAAATGGAACTATTAATGACAACAGTTAACAACATTTGCTGCTGAACTGGTGCTAAATATGGTTTAAATGTAGACAAGGACAAACTGTATTCATCTCCATTTCAGCGAAATGTTGTTAAACCCTACTTTTAGATGTTTGCTGAGATGTTTTTTTCCAGAGTGTTTACGCTGTTCCAGCAGCATAAATAGGGCAGAAGTAACTCCTGGGGAATAATTGAGGCAGAGAGGGCTTCTTCAGGTGGCCTAGTGCTGCAAGAATAGTCCTATACTGCTCTCCCTCACAATCCTGAGTGTAGTCTGGTTACCCAGGGTTTTCAGAACCTTTGCTTCTGAAAGCCTGTTTTTAAATTAACAATTATGTGGTGTTTGTTTTATTAATTTAAGGTGGCTGAATGCACATAATATGGTTGCAATTAGCTTGATTACATTCTGGGGTATACACACTCCTTAAAACCAGAGCAACAGTCTAATTTACATCATGGGTAGAAATGGCAGCCAGATGGCCTAAAAATACAGGAGGTACAAAAACGTGTTGAACCCACTTTTGTCTCTCATCCCTGTTCCTGCATGAATCACAGCTTGGCTGCAGCCGAAAATTGGTCTCAGATATTCGATATCCGATATTAAATAGTGTTCAGATAATAGATTTTGCCAGTTCTACCTATAGTACTATTTCATTTAGGGCTTGGGGGGTGGTGTGCATGTTCATAAGTGAGAATAGGGAAAACAGAAAAATGTCTGTGTGATTGTAATATAAAATGAAGTAAACCCTCTTTGTCTTATTCCAAAAGTTCACATGTGTATAGGAGAGTCAATATGATAAGCCTGTTTTCACATCTGTAAATCCTTTTATGTCGTCCTTATTTTCAACCTGGCCTCTGTTTTTGTGTGCACAACTTGGTATACACAAGTGATAAAATTTGCATAAAACCCACTGGGTTTCGTGTGTGAATTATATCACAGACACAAAGAGGAGCTAGTACTTGTATATGTGAGTGTGTGTGTGCACGCGCACATAGGTCTTCTCGTGTGGCTCTGTGTGCACAAATAAAAGCCACTTTTGAAAATTTGTTCCTTTGTGTCTATTAAACTAAAGCAAGCAAACTGTAATGAAAACCAAACATGAACAATCTTCCAACTAATTTGCACATGTAGTGTATTGTAGCAAAAACAAATACCAGGGTCTGCGGTTGGTGAATGTCTTTTAGACAAATAAATAGGCACTTAGAACGATAGCCATATAAAAATGAGATTAGTTAAAAAACCTACAAGTCTGCTTTATTTGTGTACTTACAATTACTTTTTACATGCTTTTTTTGGATGTGACATACTGGTAAGAATGTGTGTAGTCATGAATTTGACAGTACTGCTATAATAGGCAGGATAAGGAAGGGGCCAGCAGTGGATCGTAAGGCAAGGGGGATTATAAATCTAATAAAAAGTTGATAAGAAGCCTCCTTTTAGGGGTCTGTGTTGAACTCTTAGTGAAGACCCAGGAGGTCTCTCTGGTGATAACTATGCTTGAGAGAGGCAGACATCAGTTTAGAATTCATTTTAATAGCACAAATCTTTAAACTAAAAGTGGACTTGTCCTTTGACTTGACCTATTCTGCTAATCCCTGTGCGAACCAAATCTTAGAGTTATTTTTTCCAACTGAAGCAAGAGTCTAAATGTTAATAGTTTGGCTAGTTTGCACTGAATTAGATTACATCATTCTTCCCATGGCAGCTCCCTAGATAGATGTCCATTTCATCAGGTTGGACGATCAGTGAATCTGATTTCTGATTATTTATTTTTAATCCACAACAGTAGACAAATCTATTTACAATCTTTAGCAACTCTGTTGCAAATGATCACTTAAAAATATTCACGGTAATTTAATACTCCTAAAAGTTGTTGGACTCACAGGACTGTAGAATAAAAGTCCTCTGTTTGTTAACAGAAAAGGTACAGCACAGGCAGTGGTAATTCAGACTTCTCTAATAGAAAAAAAGAATCCTTTTGCCCATTCAGTCCTTGGTTTCTGATGAGACTGCCAACAAAAGGACCCATTACCGCCCAATACCTTTAAAGGGACACTGTCATCAAAATTGGGACAAAATTCACATTGTAAAAACTAACTTCTATAAAACCTGAGATCACTAGTACTAGTTATACAATTTTTTTAAATCATTAACCAACATCACCTTGAAGTGTTTGAAACCTAAACACTGCACCACTAACAACCTGAAAGTGAAATTGAATATACATAAAGGTTAACTGACATTACTGCATTTCACTAGCCAATCTAAGAGAAATGTGGGAAGTAAATAAAGAACAGAAATAAGAAGTAAATTGAATTTTTAAAATTCTTAACTTTAAGGGTTGCGTTGTTACTATAATTAATGACTGTGTTTGTTTATAACAGATGTTTGAAGTTGAAAATGTCTAATAAATGGTAGAAATCTGACCTTTGCTTTTCTTATTAATTTAATAAAACAGTGCATTTCTAGACTTACCGTAGACTGCTTCTTTATAACATTAGTGAAGATAAAGCATAGGTTGTTTTATTTACCGCAACTTTACTCCCATTTTACATTGGTGCTACTCCAAAGTACGTAACAATCCAATGGTGTTACACCAGCATAAAATATAAAAGCCGTAGAATCAAGCCCACTTAATTTAGGAGCAGAACCAGACCATGGGCCTTTCTTGTGCTTGGAACTATTTGATAAATTTTCCCTATTCTGCATATGTCTTAAGTGTTTTGAAACTTTAAAATAAAACCTGTAAATGTTAAGTGGTAACTACATTTCACATTGCTTGTATGTTAGGAGTATAAAACAGTTTAACATAAAAGATCATAGGGTTAGCAAGTGTATTCCATCTCAGCGCTAATTCATTGTTACGTTGCACAATCCCATCAGTGGAAACTATTGGAGTTTAAAAACTAAGGACCAAATTTTAATAGATATTTAGGTTCCTTAAGGTGCAGATAGTCCCCAACTGGGATTTGCAAAAGCACCTAATTTCCATCAAAATCAATGGGAATTAGGCACCTAGATGGGATTTTAAATCGCAATAAGTGCCTAATCTGCACATCAGATGCCTAAACACCTTTACATATTTGGCCTGAATATACTTGTGATAACTTGTCAGGAGATTTCCATGAACTGAGTCTCACAGCAAGAATCTTTATTGTTAAAATGACTTCTCCTGATTTTATTCTGCATCCAGAGGAAACGTCTTGGATTAAGTAATTAAAATGACTTCCCCTTCTTTCCTGTTGTTCATCCCAACCTCACCCATTCCACCTTGTATCATTTTTAAGAGTCTTGCTCAATATTGTTGCTTGTTTTACAGAAAAACAGAAATGTTTTGTGCCCAAGTGAGACATCAGATATTATTGTCCAACATTACTGTAATCACAATAACAAATATTAAGAACACCGATGGGACTTTAAAGGTTACCATAAAACTGATGCAAAGTGAACAACACTACCAAGAAAAATCATGCTGCAGAACACAATAAAGATGTTCCCTTCACACAGAAGTGTTTTGACTGAAATCCAGTGTTACTGTTTTACACAACTTTGTAATTGCTTAGCCAATATTCCACCTTGTAAAAGTGCCACTTTTTAAACTATTCTTAATACATGACCTTTTGATGAGGATAGTACCTTGCAAATATTAATTTTTGGTTTTAAAACTATCAGCAAGTCTGCAAGTCATTTTCCCTGGAACAATGTGTTCTTTATGTACTTTCTGCTTTTTAACTTTCTCTTTACCTCCCAAATACTCTAATGTGCAAATGGTAGAGACACGTGAAAGACTTTGTAATGCAGGAAAAAATGCTATTTTAATGGAAGGTATAAATACCTAATTCTTATACTCATCAGGTGCATAATGATAATTTACTAAGTCATTAATACTGAACAGTGATGTAGAACAAGAATCAAGATTTTATCTAATTTACATTTCGTTTTGTACACACAGTTTTTCTTTTCAAGTATACTCTGTTTTATAAGCGGTTCTTTTCTCTTTTCCCTTTCTGTAGTTATTTGAGATTACTGTGCCGCTGTCTCATGGCCCTAAACCTGTAACAGTCAGTTTTGCTAATCATACATCCTGTCGATGCATGTCTAAGCTGGATGTTTACAGACAAGTTCATTCAATCATTAGACGCTCCTTGCCAGCAACGCAACCACAGTAAGTATATGACTTGTATATTTCCTTATGCCTTATCATAAAGCCTGTGTACAATAGCTTACTATTTGTTGTGGTAATTCAGGCAATAGAACTCGGTTAATTGTGAATACTAATATGCATTTCAAGAACAGCTTTAGGAAATATACTAATAAGGAAAATATATTGTTTTCATTGTTTTACATGGGAGGAACCCTATTACTGGTGTTAGCACAGTATATTTAAGCAGTGATGTAATCTAGGGGGCTGAACCCACTGTCATTCAAATCAAAGGGAGTTTTGCCATTGACTTCCATGTAGGGTGACCAGATGTCCAGATTTTATAGGGACAGTCCCGATTTTTGGGTCTTTTTCTTATATAGGCTCCTATTACCCCCCCACCTCCATCACGATTTTTCACATTTGCTGTCTGGTCACCCTACTTCCATGGGAGGAGGATTGCAATGCAGTGTTGTAGTGCAGCTATTGATTTTTAAATAAAACTAGTATATAAAATGATTACATATGATCAAATCATAAAGTACTGTACCACACAGTTTGGGTTATGACTAGTCCCTAATCAGCCAAATCATGGACTTGCTTATTCATTTTAATAATCATTATAATTTTCTTTATAAAGCATCAGGCTGCAAAAGCAGTCAGGTTGCTGAACAATAGTCAAAACTGTTTTTCATTCATTACAGAACAATCTACCTCTTCAAAATTACAGACATGGTGGGTAAACAAAAACAAAACAATAAATTTCACTCACTTTTTTCCTCAGGCAAACTCCCACTGATTCCAGTGAGAGTTTGTCTAAGTGTAGACTGAGCATGGACCTCAGAATTTAGCAGAATACAGTTGTTGTACCTGAAAACAGTGGTACCATGCTGATCAACTCCAGAAATGATTTGAACCATAAAAGGAATATAAAATAGCCTATTTAAGAAGAAATATAGAAAGAACATGAAAACTAAGACACCCATTTAACATAGCTCTGTAAGTACCAGTCAACATTTCTATTACAACCTCTGGGTGTCTACATTCCTTTGCTGTGATGCCTACAAAAAATTGACCGTGGTTAGGCTGCTGGCATGCTAAGACCACAGCCTATCATGCTGACCAATATTATCTCACTGTTTATTTGTATCCCCTCAACTAGCTGTATCCATCTGTCACCTCTTGCTTATACTTAGAACATAAGCTCTTTGGGGCAGGGACTGTCTTTTTTGTTTTGTGTTGGACCAGGACTCCATTGAGCTCTTACAATGACTGAGGATCCTGGGTGCTATGACAGTACAAATTATTAATTATAAAATTTGTGGATTATAAGGCCAGGAGGGACCACTGAGACCATCTAGTACGACCTCCTGCATAACACAGGCCCTAGGACTTCCTGTTTGGATGTTTTTCTAAAAGATTATGCTCTAGAGTCTAGTTCAATCTTGATTTAAAAATTGCAGTGATGGAGAATCCGCCACTGTGACGGGTTGGCTCACAGAAACCCCCTTGGGAGCTGCCACCCGATGTGCAAAGACTACCCCTGCTTCTGTTTTCCCTGCCAGCTCAGGACTCCAGCACCCTGTCTTGCTGAGCCAGACACTCCCGTCTGGCTCCAGACACAGATCCAGGGTCTGAATCTCCTGTCCCAAAGCTGCAAGTTACCTGAAAACAGCTTACAGAAGTGCGCTTGTCTTTAGCACTCAGATGCCCAACTCCCAATGGGCTCTAAACCCAGATAAATCTGTTTTACCCTGCATAAAGCTTATGCAGGGCAAACTCGTAAATTGTTCGCCCTCTATAACACTGATAGAGATGCACAGTTGTTTGCTCCCCCAGGTATTAATACATACTCCGAGTAAATTACTAATTAAAAAGTGATTTTATTAAATACAGACAGTAGGATTTAAGTGGTTCAAAGTAGTAACAGACAGAACAAAGTAAGTCACCAAGCAAAATAAAATAAAATGCGCAAATCTATGCCTAATCAAACTGAATACAGATAATCTTACCCTCAGAGATGCTTCAGTAAGTTTTTTCTCAGACTGGACACCTTCCAGGCCTGGGCACAATTCTTTCCCCTGGTACAGCTCTTGTTGCAGCTCAGGTGGTAGCTAGGGGATTCTTCATGATGGCTCCTTTCACTCTCTGTTCTCTTCCCCCCTTTATATATCTTTTGCATAAGGCGGGAACTCTTTGTCTCTCTGGGTTTCCACCCCCCCTCACTGGAAAAGCACCAGGTTAAAGATGATTCCAGTTCAGGTGACATGATCACATGTCATTGCAAGACTTCATTACTCACTTGCCAGCACACACATATACAGGAAGACTCACAGGTAAATACAGCCATCTGCAGACAATGGGAGTCATCAAGATTCCAAACCATCATTAATGGTCCACACTTTACACAATTACAATAGGCCCTCAGAGTTACATTTTATATTTCTAGTTTTAGATACAAGAGTGGTACATTTATACAAATCAAATGATCATACTCAGTAGATTATAAGCTTTGCAATGATACCTTACAAGAGACCTTTTGCATGAAGCATATCCCAGTTACGTTACATTCACGTATTACCGTATTTTCTCTAAAACTATCTCAGTTACATTATATTGACTTATTATCAAGTTTTTATAAAACCATATAGACTGCACAATGTCACAGCCACAATGCTGGGTAAATTGTCCCAATGACTGATTACCGTCACAGTTAAAATTGTTGCATGTTATTTCCAGTCTAAATTTGTCTAGCTTCAACTTGCAACCATTGGATCCTGTTGTACTTTTCTCTGCTAGATTGAAGAGCCATCTGTTATCAAATTTCTGTTCTCTATGTAGGTACTTAGACTATGAGCAAATTATCCCTTAACCTACTCTTGATAAACTAATCAGATTTCGCTCTTTCTCACTAGGGGTATATCTACACTGCAGTTGAAGAAAGTGATTGCATCTCAGGTAGACATACATGCGCTAGCTTTAATCTAGCTAGCATAGCTAAAAATAGCAGTGAAGCCACACCAGTGCAGACTAGGAATGCAAGCACTCACCTAGGGTTCCAAGCAGACTTGTACAGCCCATGCTGAAGCCCACAACGCATGGTTCCACTGCTGTTTTCAGCTGTGTTGGCTAAACTAAAGCTGGCATAGGTAGATGCACCCAAGTTGCAATCACACCTTTTATTGTAGTTTTTTCCAATTGTTTAATCATTCTCGTGGCTCTTTTCTAAATCTTCTCCAGTTTGTCAACCTCCTTCTTGAATTCTAGACACAGTACCCCAGCAGCAATCACACTAGTGCCAAATAAAGAGGTGTATAAACTCTATTCTCACTTGATATTCCCCTGTTTATACATTGAGGGTCACATTGAGCCCAAAACCTTTTTCAGTATTGCTTCCCAGGATAGTCCCATGTCCAATAAGTATGGCCTAAATTCTTTCAATCTAGATGTATGATTTTACATTTGACCATATTGAAACACACATTGTTTGCTTGGACCTAGCTTATCAAGTGATCCAGATGGCTCTGTATACATCGCTTGTCCTCTTCATTATTTATCACTTCCCCAATCTTTGTATCATCTGCAAACTTATTAGTAATGATTTTGTTTTCTTCCAGGTAATTGATAAAAGTCTGAAATAGTGCAGGGCTAAGACCCAAGCCAGCAGGACCTCCCTAACTACACCCAGCTAAGGATGATTCCTCACTCACAGTTACATTTTGATACCTTTCAGTTAGCCAGTTTTAATGTGTGTTTATGTTGATTTTATATCATTCTAGTTTTTTTTTATTCAAAGTGTTACAAGGTACCAAGTCAAATGCCTTTCAAAAGTTTAAGCGTATTACATCATCACTATTGTCTTTATCAATCAAGCTTGTCATCTCATAAAAATACCAAGTTAGCTTCACCAGATCTGCTTTTCATAAACTCATGTTAATTGTCATTAATTATATTACATTGCTTTAATTCTTTATTAATCAAGTCCCATATCAGCCATTCCATTATTTGCCAAGAACAAGCGTGTAATTTCCTGGGTCATCCTGTTTAGCCTTTTTAAATATTCATGCAACAATTGCTTTCTTCCAGTCTTCTGGAACTTCCCCAAGACTTATAGACAATCAACATTAATGGCCCAGAGAGCTCCTCAGCCAGCTCTTTTTAATACTCTGATTCAAGTTATCCAAACCTGCTGATTTAAAAAGGTCTAACTTTAGCAGCTGTGTATAACATCCTTCTGAATTACTATTGGAATGGAAAGTGTTTTGTCATCACCACATGAATACTTCATCTGGCTTTCCCAAATACAGAAGAGGAATATGTATTGAACCCTTCTGCATTTTTATTAACAATTCTAGCATTTCCATCTAGTAATGGACTATATCATTGTTAGGATTACTTTTGTTCCTAATATTTTTTTTAAAACTCCTTCTTATTGTCCTTAACTCTGATGGTCATTGATTTCACCTTGGATCTTTTTGCTTCTCTGATCAATTTTCTACAATTGCATTCTCTTAATTTATATTCATCACTAAGGCTAAGATTTTGGCAGGGATATTTTTAGTAAAAATCGCGGACAGCTCACAGGCAAAACAGAAAATGTCACGGAAGCCGTGACCTGTCCCTAACTTTTACTAAAAATATCCCTGACAAAATGGGGATCTGTGGATCCCCACACTACTTCCTATAGCAGCTGGGAGCTTGGGGCTTCCCTCGCTGCCTCCCTCTGGGAGCTCAGGGCCTTTTTCCCTTACATATCATAGATAGGGCTTAAAGAATCAGTCATCCCTGTTCCCTCATATGATTTGGTGGTCTGTAGCAGACACCAGCTAGTACTCATCTTGTGCTTTACCTGGTAAACACTGAAGTATTCAAGATCATTGCTTCTGAGTTGTCTGCGACTCAAACAGGTAATATCATTTATGACAGAATGACATTATATATCTTTTTTGAGATGGGGCGACCACATCTGCATGCAGTATTCAAGATGTGGGCGTACCATGGATTTATATAGAGGCAATATGATATTTTCTGTCTTATTATCTATCCCTTTCTTAATGATTCCTAGAATTCTGTTTGCTTTTTTTGACTGCCACTGCATATTGAATGGATGTTTTCAGAGAACTATCCCCAAAGAATCCAAGATCTCTTTCCGGAGTGGTAACAGCTAATTTAGACCCTATCATTTTATATGTATAGTTGGGATTATGTTTTCCAATGTGCATTACTTTGCATTTATCAACATTGAATTTCATCTGCTAGTTTGTTGCCCAATCACCCTGTTTTGAGGGATCCTTTTTTAGCTCTTCGCAGTCTGCCTGGGATTTAACTATCTTGAGTAGTTTTGTATCATCTGCAAATTTTGCCACCTCATTGTTTACCTCTTTTTCCAGATCATTTATGAATATGTTGAATAGGATTAGTCCCCAATAGGAGGTACCACTAGGTTGAATTTATGCTCATAAATAATCTATTTAAATTTCTCTTGCTAATTACTGAGGGCCCTAGCATGGGTGGATAAGTAATTAAGAATTCATTATTAAGAATAAGAATTCTTAATTCCCTATCCACCCATGCTAGGACCCTTCCTCTTCTCTTGGTGCCTCGATTAATTTTGTTATCAACATCCTGATCTTGTTCTAAATGAATGGTCATTAGTTCCCCCTTTTCATCCTCTCCTTTTGTTATTAGCTTATTGCTCTCCTGACTAATCCACCCATGCTGGCCCCTACAAGATTGGAATGGGTTTTAAAAAGCAATTGAAAAAAGGAGATAGCAATTTTTATTAATTTGGATGGGAGTTTTTCCTCATGCTGGGGTCTGAATTTATCTAGTTTCAACATCCAGCCTTAAGATCTTTCTCTGCTAGAGTGATCAGCCCATTATCAAATAGTTGTTCTGCACGTAGATATTTCTAGATTGTAATCAAGTCACCTTTTAACCTACTCTTTGTGAAGCAAAATAGAGTGAGCTCTTTGAGTCTATCACTATAAAGCATTGTAACAGGGTTCTAGCTGGGTCTAGGCATCAGCTCTCACCTGATCTAGCATCCCCCTCTATCACTCACTTGCCCCACAGTTCCTCTCATGCTCCAGGACTTAGGGTGCTCTCTCTTCCTGACTCAGCCCTAACACCAGGTCATTATATAGTTTTCCCCTTCTGAGGTAACAAATTCCCACTGGACAAACTGTCCATATGCTGTCCCAGGCTGTCTTCTATTCCAATTCACCAGATCCTGTGCCACTTTCCCAGTGACTGGCCAAGGAACCAAGGCCTTCCTTCCACACTGGGTTCCAGCTCAGAGACCCTATAACAGTAGCCAAGGTCTGCACAGTCCCACTCTTCTCTGCTGTTTTCCTAGGCTTCTTCCTACCCCATTTCTCAGGTCTTCACTCTCCAACGTCTCTGGCTTGACCCTTCTTTTGGGGCTAGTATCCAAGGTCTTATTCTCCCCTGTAGGCATCCTCTTCACCACCTCTCTGCTCCAGAGTCTTTCCTTGCACCTCCATCCTGCTCTCAACTTCCAAGCTTTATACTAACCAGCCTGCTCCTGCCCAGCTAAACTTCATGGTAGGTTAAGCCTGGCTGTTCCTCCAGGTGCAGCCTGTCATGGGGCTAATTGGCTCTTTTTTACCTACTCAGGCCTTGTCAGGTAGACACCCCTCACAGGCATGTTTTTCTAATACTTTACCCATTCTTGTGGCTCTTCTCTAAACCTTCTCCAATTTATCAACATCTTTCTTGAATTATGGGCATCAGAATTGGACACAGTGTTCCAGCAGCGGTCACACCAATGCTAAATACAGAGGTAAAATAACCTCTCTACTCCTACTCGAGATTCCCCTATTTATGCATCCAAAGCTCACATTAACTCTTACTGACCTCAGTATCACACTGGGAGTTCATGTTCAGCTGTTTATCCACCCTCTACCCCCAAAAAAATCTTTTTCAGAGTCATTGCTTCCCAGAATAGAGTCCCCCATCCTGTAAGTATGGCCTATATTCTTCCTAAATGTGTACATTAACATTTAGTCATTAAAAAAAAAAACATTATTTGCTTGTAGCCACTTTACCAAGTGATCCTGATCACACTGAAACAGTGACCTGGTTTTCATTATTTACCACTTCCTCAATTTTTGTATCATCTGCAATCTTTATCAGTGATGGTTTTTTGTTTTCTTACAGGTCACTGATAAAAATGTTAAACCATATAGGCCCAAGAACTGTTTCCTGCAAGACTCCACTGGAAACACACCTGCTTGATGACTATTCCTCATTTACAGTTACATTTTGTAACCTATCAGTTAGCACACACATTGAATGGATTAAAAACTGACATTTATATCATTCTATTCTTTTAATCAAAATGTCATGCAGAACCAAGTCAAATGCCGTACAGAAGTCTAAGTATATTACATCAACACTATAACCTTTATTCATAAAACTTGTAATCTCAAAAAAAATCAAGTTAATGCAAATCAAGCTAAGTACATTACCCTTTAAATATATTAGAATATGACCATTTGTGTATATAATCCCACAGTTTGGATTCTCTGGCAATAACATGTTGAAATCTTTTTTGTCGGTAGATCAGATACTTTTGCTGTTGTTTTGCCATAAGATCAGAATAGTCTTCTATGCAGAGAGACCAACTCTTTGTAAAAAGTGGTCGGAATTTTTTTCCCCCTATATCTATGGCTTCCCTACAGAAGTGGACTTTATGTTGAGTAATATTAGAAGTGCTGCCTTATCTTATAACTTGTAAGTGCTCCACTAACATTTTTGCCTCCTTAAAAAGCTGTGCTATTCTGATCATATCAGCTGTTAGCAAATGCTGAATGAGCTTCATTTTATCTTTAGTGGTCCTAATGATAAGTACTGAATGTAAAATATTCCAATTCAGTTTTGCAGCCAGTTGCTTAGAAAACCAAGAAAATGTTTTTCATTCTCAAATATTTTAAAATATTCTCTTTTACATTTTTAAGAGGCCCAGTTCCCAGTTTGAAACCTCCTTTTCTGACTTAACAAATCTAGTTTTCTAAAAAAATTAGAGATGTAACAAAAATATCACAAATAGTCATGTATTTTCAGTTCAGGGATGGATTTCAATTCAAGGAAATTTTCCAAAATGGAAAAACATTTCCACCTTCAATTAGGATTAAGTGAATTCTGAACATGTTAAAAAGACAGAGCTCGACTGGACTTGCTGAAAACTTTTCATCAGTCATTCCAGTGCTAATTACTCACACCTTTTTCTCTTAATGCCTATAATGCTTTAAATGAGTCAAATTGTACTTGTCCTTGAACCTGTCTTCCCAATTGGCAGCCCTCTAGTGAAGCAGAGCATCGTGACATTTTTATTACATGTACTGCACTAAATCATAATTTATGTGTAGTAGTATATACATGCTTAGATGAAATTGGATCGCAAAACCCAGTATGTTTTATAATCAGTTTTTCATATATGGAAAAGAAAATAACCTATACAGTGCAATATGCTGGTAACAATATGAATGAAATCAAAGCTTTCAACAGTTACATTTCTAACAGGAGAATGCCTGTTATCCGTATATAAAGATACTTATCTTTTGTATTTTTATGGTAATAAACAAACAGTGTATTTCATCCATAGGTGTCACGTGGCAAACAAAACTTGTCCAAAGAATCTTATCTGGAATAATCAGATTTGCAGATGTCTGGCGCAGCATGACTTCAGTTTCTCTTCCCAACATGGAGATACTGGTAAGCAGTTATATTTTATAGGATTAAACGTAGTTGTTCTGTGCTGATTTATAGAAAAAGAAAACAATACACCATGCAAATTAAACAGTTTGAATATTTTTAATTCTTTGTAATTCATTGTTTACAGAATGGCATTTTAGATAAGTAACACGCATTCTCAGTTCGGATTATATTTTCATCATTTTAAAATTGGATTTATCATAATTCCTTAATAAAAAAAATGTGAAATACACAGATGGGTTCTCCATTTTTAGTAATGTGTGGATTTCGATTTTTTTATGTTTGCTGTATTCCTAGACACTGCTGACGAATTCCATGATATCTGTGGACCTAACAAAGAGCTTGATGAAGAAACCTGTCAATGTGTTTGCAAAGGGGGTGTACGGCCTTCAAGCTGTGGACCCCAAAAAGAATTAGATAGAACATCGTGCCAGTGTACATGTAAAAACAAACTTTTGCCTAGTTCCTGTGGTCCCAACAAAGAATTTGATGAAGAGAAGTGCCAGTGTGTATGTAAAAAAACCTGCCCCAAACATCAGCCACTAAATTCTGCAAAATGTATCTGTGAATGTATAGAATCTCCAAACAAATGCTTCTTAAAAGGAAAAAGGTTTCATCACCAGACATGCAGGTGAGTTAAATGACTAAACGATTATGTAATCCAATTGTATAGCACTTAGGCTGACCAGACAGCAAGTGTGAAAAATCGGGACGGGGGTGGGGGAGGGGTAATAGGAGCCTATATAAGAAAAAGCCCCAAATATCAGAACTGTCCCTATAAAATCGGGACATCTGGTCACCCTAATAGCACTGGACAGGGACTAAAAATGTTGGGGTACCTTTGCCATGGAATTACTTTATGATCGAGAGCTTTATGATTTGCCTATCTGTAAAAGGACAGTGTGAGGGTTAATGAGTATTTGAAAACCACATTGGATTCTTGGATTCTATAGATATTTACTGTGATTTCAGGTAGAGAAAACAACATGAATTTACACTCTTTTAGTAGGTCTTTTGGCTGAGACATACTGTAAAACCAAATTCTAGACTATTTGTGGTCCTTAAAAATCCCAGTGTACTTTTCACTAGAGCTGGAATATTCACAGTGTCCTAGCCAACCCAATTGCCCATATTATCCTTTAAAATGGGATTCTGGTCAGCAAGCAGATTGTAAATTTGATAATGTTCATGTTCATATTGCTTACAAGATTTTTCTCTTGGCTAGCAGTATAATCAAAGCCACTCAATTTGGAAATATTTCACAATTCTGAAAATCAATTTTTCTTATGCTTCCTACATCATCACTATCAATTAAAATGCAGTGATCTGTCATGTAATTTTGTTGAGGTAATTAATTATTACAGGAATATATAAGGCATCTGTCACTATCGTATCTTGTTTGGCTGCTTTGCTGAAACACTATTAATTCTGCAGTGTTGAAAACAGTGAAGTCTTGTTTCTTCTTCGAGTGATTGCTCATGTGTATTCCACAGTAGGTGTGCATGCCGGGAGTTTTTCCCTTTGCAGTACCCGTACTGAGGGAGCACCGCTGCGATCCCTGGAGTGGCACGTCTATATCACCCACCCTCAGTTCCTTCTTGCCACCAGTGAAGGTGGTCGGAACTTTGTGCTCCAGGTCCACTGCAGCCTTTCTATTCCTTAGTGGTACCGTTCGCTACAGTTAGCGGTTTTCAGTTGTTAGAGTGGGCTCGGGGCATGCCCCGTGCCCCAGGTTTCAAGTCATGCGACTCTTGTCGCCGTTCCATGCTGAGTGTCTCCGCTGCTTGGGCAAAACTCATGTGATCTGCAGCTCATTCAAACCACGGACTAAGAAGGAGAGGGACATCAGGCTTCGAACTCTCCTTATGGAATTGGCACTGGCCCCAACTCAGTGCGCAGCGAGGCCCCCTCCAAGAAGCAAGGGAGGGGCTCTGCCTCGCAGTGGTGCCGAGAGAAGGAAAGGGGAGAGGCTGGTCCCGCGTTGGGCAGCCCTCGGTCCCCCCCAGGCCCAAAAGCTCCGACTCGTGCTGAGCGGAGCAGCCCGGCACCATCCACACACGCATTTCTTGCGGCCAGGATGCCATCGACACCGGAGGCTCTACAGGCTGCATGAGACATTCTGATCCTACCGGTCCCGGGGGCGCCACCGGTGACGGGCACTCAGTCCTGCAGCAAGCCACTGCTGGGTGCTCGTCAGACCTCCCCAGCGCGGCACAGCTCCCACTCCGAGGACCACTCCCTGCCTCGTTCGACACACAGCGGCCTCTCAACTCGCAGCTTCCGCCCACCCTCGATGCCAACCAGGCTAATCGGTTCACCGCCTGGGCAGGAATCTCAGGGTCCCTCCATGCTGCGCAGGCACCAAGACAGGAGCCGGAGATGCTCGTCCTCGCGGCGCAGTTACCATAGACGGTCTCGGCGCGACCGACGTCGGTGCTCCTGCTCAAGTTCCCACTCTGCCAGACATCGCACACGGGACTCTCCTTGCGATTCTCCGGCTCCCGGTGCCGAGGTGATTACTGAAGCTGCACTTCTGATGGGTATTGGTCCTCGATGCCGAGGTCCCAGTCCCGTGGAAGACAGCGGTTGCAGGCACCGTCGTTCCTACCACTCCTATGGGACCACGTGCTCGACGGTGGCCTCGGCACCCATCTCCGGGGCCGCGCGGCTCAGCTGGACCAGCCAGCACACCAGGCCCTCAACTTGGACAGTGGCAAGGGGCCCCGTGGCAGGAACAGTGGTGCCTAATGGCACTGTGGCCACCAGTGCCCACCCGGACAAGAACCAGTCTCCATCTCAGCCGAGGGACAAATCGGCAGGTCATGAGTCAGCAGCTCCACACCAGGACTCTGACCTGGGGGTCGATCCTCCGATACCAACCAAGGCCCACAGCGCCCGATGACACCATAACGACACTTCCGCCCTCTATCCCGCAAGAGGATTTTAAGGTGCGTCAAGAGCTGCTAAACCAGGTGGCGTCCAACCTCCTGCAGGCTGAGGAGATGGAGGGCCCATCCGACTCCCTCTTTAATGTACTGTCTTCCTCGGCACTGGGCTGCGTGGCACTACCCCTTCCCCAGGGGGTAGCCAACATCTCCAACACCTTGTGGCAAACTCCCGTCTCCTTGGCCCCGATTTCCAAGAAGGCTGAGAGGAAGTACTTCGTGCCAGCCAAGGACCACGAGTACCTCTATTCTCACCCGGCACCTAACTCACTAGTGGTGGAATCTGTGAACCACCAAGAGCGACAGGGCCAGCCCGCACCCACTCCCAAGAACAAAGACGCCAGAAGACTGGACTCCTTTGGTAGGAAATTTTATTCCTCTGCAAGTTTACAACTCAGGGTCGCCAATCATCAGGCCTTGCTGAGCCAGTATGACTTTAAGCTATGGGAGTCCCTGCCAAAGTTCGAACCTCTTCTCCTGGAGCGGGAGAGAAAGGACTTTAAGGCTCTGGTGGATGAGGGGTCGACGGCGGCCAAAACGGCTCTTCAGGCTGCGTCGGACAAAGTGCATGACTGTGGTAGCGGCCTACCTCAGACGGGAGGGGGTACAGATCTTTCCATACCTGGATGATTGGCTTCTCAAGGGCAACTCTCGGTCCCAGGTAAGGGCCCACGTGGAGCTGCTCCTGTCCACATACATCGATCTCAGCCTAGTGGTGAAGGAGACCAAGTCAACATTAGTTCCAGTGGAGCGCATAGAGTTCATTGGGGCACTGCTGGACTCCTCAAGGGCCACAGCCTCTCTCCCACTGAGCAGGTTCAAGGCCCTAAAAGATCTCATCGCCTCGGTCACGGCTTTCCCGGTGACAATGACGAGAGCATGCCTTCAGATCCTGGAGCACATGGCGGCATGCACGTATGTGGTCCGCCACGCCAGGCTCCAGCTGAGGCCCCTCCAGCTCTGGCTAGCCTCCCAGTTCTCCCAGGCCCGGGACGAGCTAGACAAGGTTCTCACGGTGCCATCCCAGATACTTGCCTACCTACAATGGTAGTCTTACCCAAGCAATATGCTGCAAGGGATTCCCTTTCGGGAGGTGACCCCATCTTTAGACCTGGTATCCGATGTGTCAGACTTGGCCTGGGGAGCTCACACAGGGAACATGCAAACCCAGGGGATGGGTTTGACCTCAGACTTGTCCCTCCACATAAATGTCAAGGAGCTCAGGGCAATGCGGTTGGCATGTGTTGCCTTCAACATGCACCTTCGCGGCAAAGTGGTCAGAGTCCTGACCGACAATACCACCGTAATGTACTATATCAACAGGCAAGGCGGGACTCGTTCCTCGGCCCTCTGCTGGGAAGCCCTGAGCCTATGGGAGTTTTGTATAGCCCACGATATCTCCCTGAGGGCGTTCCACTTACCAGGCATCTGCAGTACACAAGCCGATCACCTCAGCAGGGTTTTCTCCCCCCAGTACAAGTGGTTGCTCCATTCGGAGGTCACTCACCGGCTCTTCTGAGAGTGGGGAGCTCCTCAGGTCCACCTCTTCACAACCCGCCAGAATCGGCATTGCCCCCGGTTCTACTCCAGGGGGAGAGTAGAGAGGGGCGCAATCTCAGATGCCTTCCTCCTGCAGTGGTCAGGCCGGCTTTTCTACGCTTTCCCACCGTTTCCCCTCATCAGCAAAGTCCTGCAAAAAGTAAAGACAGACAAAGTGCATGTCATCCTTATAGCCCCAGCGTGGGCCTGCCAACACTGGTATGGGACCCTCCTGCACCTTTTGGCGGCCCCTCTGAGGAGGCTGCCACTTTTCCCGGACCTCCTTTCTCAGGACGGAGGCCACTTCCTCCATCCCAATCTGGCCACACTCCACCTGCCAGCGTGGCTGCTCAGTGTCTAGATGAAGAGGTGTTCGGAGGAGGTCAGGCGGGTCCTCCTGGAAAGTAGGAAGCCGTCCACATGCTGGACATACCTGGCTAAGTGGTCCAGATTCTCCAGGTGGGCGGGGGAGCGGGGAGCCTCCCCGTCGTCCGCACCGCTCCAGCTCATCCTTGAGTACCTCCTGTCCCTTAGGACCCAAGGGTTGGCACCCGCCTCTGTCAGGGTACACCTGGCGGCCATATCGGCCTTCCACCCACCAGTGCAAGGGCACTCGGTCTTTTCTCATTCTATGACCTCCTGCTTCCTGAGAGGCCTTGACCGTTCATTCCCTTATGCTAGACCCTCTGTGCTGCAATGGGACCTAAACCTTGTGTTGTCCCACCTCACTGGGCCTCCCTTTGAGCCCTTGGCTACGTGTTTCTGGCCTCACCTCTCATGGAAGGTAGCCTTCCTTGTATCAATCACTTCGGCCTGTCGTGTCTCGGAACTCAGGGCCCTGACCTCGGAACCCCCATATACGGTCTTCCAGAGGGATAAAGTCCAGCTTCGCCCTCATCCAGCATTTCTCCCGAAGGTGGTCTCCACCTTCCATATGGAACAGAACCTGTCTTTCTTCCCTTGCTCTGTCCTAAGCCCCATTCCTCCAACGAGGAACGCTGCCTTCACATGCTCGATGTGCGTAGGGCGCTGGCCTTTCATCTGAATCGGACCAAGCCATTCAGGAAATCCTGGCAACTTTTTGTTGCCTCGGCCAAGCGTGTGAAGGAGTAACCAATCTCTATCGCACGTGCTATGATCTGGCAGGGGTTCCCCTGCCCCCCATCATCAGGGCGCACTCTACGAGGGCTCAGGCCTAATCGGCTGCGTAGGTAGCCCATGTCCCTATCCAGGACATCTGTAGGGCGGCTACTTGGGCCTCAGTTCACACGTTTACTTCACATTATGCGATCGTCTCCCAAACTAGGGATGATGCCGGGTTCGGTAGGGTGGTTCTGCATCCTGGGAACTCAAAACTCCTACCCACCTCCAAGAGATATAGCTTGGAATCACCTGTGGAATACACATGAGTAATCACTCGAAGAAGAAAAGACAGTTACCTGTTCCATAACAGCTGTTCTTCGTGATGTGTTGCTCATGTCTATTCCACATCCCGCCCTCCTTCCCCTCTGTCAGAGTTGTCCGGCAAGAAGGAACTGAGGGTGGGGGGAGCACGCAGCTCCCCTTATAGCACGATATAGAGGCACCACTCCAGGGGTCGCCGTGGTGCTCCCCCAGTACAGGTACTGCTAAGGGAAAAACTTCTGGCACTGGTGCACATGGTGAGTACACACACCTACTGTGGAATAGACATGAGCAACACATCTAGAAGAACACCAGTTACGGAACAGGTAACTGTCTTTTTTTTTTTTTTTTTTTTTTTTAAGTAAAGCTAAGCAGATATAACTCAGATAATACAGCTTGGAGAAACAAGATCACTAAGTTCATTAATACTAGTAGTAATAATAGTAATAATAAATATTCATAGTATGAGATACATATTTGTTCAGTTACCTAAAACTATTGAAATGGTTACAAAATTAACATTTTAATTTATTTATAAATATTCTGGCAGCACCTAAAAGGCCCCAAACAGCACTGGTGGATATAGAATAGAATATGGATCCTGCCCTGAAGATTTTAATATCTAAAATGACAAACATATCAAAATACAGCTCACATGGTACATCTCTACTCCCTCCATTCTATGTTCAGCAACAGCTCCTGGCCACTCCTCGTCCCTGACTTAATAGGAAATAAAGGCAATTACCACCAGGCATTTGGCACCCTGTAGGATGGGGGCTAAAGGTCATCAGTGTCTAGTATAAATTCCTTCTGGGGTGCAGTGCAAATTACACTTTGAATTGTGGTCCATGCACCACAGGAATAAAGTTCACTGGTAAGAGATACATTTAGTGATCTTCTCCAACCACAGAATGTGCCTCTTTAGTGGTGTTATGCACCAGAAAACAACATTAAAAGAATATTAAGGTTGCAAAGTCAAGCACTCAAAAGTTAGGAAATGCCAGAATTAAGTTTGCCTGTGCAACCCCCTTGTGCATGTGCATTATGATACAGTCTTTAATTGTAGAGCCACATACTGTATTTTCCAGAGGACTCCTGCCTTGGTCAGCGCACAGGCTGGACAGTGCTCAATTAATGAGCAGCTATTCAATATTTTGTTTTCTCCTCATTGTCCTTTGCCTTATTTACCACATACCATTCAAACCCTGCTCTGAAAACAGTTATTCACTTCCTCATGTGCTTTTCTATGGTGTTCTTCACTATAGTATCCTAGTGCTTCACATTTCTGTAAGGAGAGGAGCGGGAGGTGGTATCCCCACACTGTCAGAGTCCCAATTTCCAGTCTCTCTCCCTCCACAGTCCTAGTCACCTTGCCCAGCCAGTCCCAGGTCCCCACTCCTGGCTCCTCACCTGACATTTCTTTCCCCACCTCCACTCCCTGGCCCAGTCTCTTTGTCCAATCAGTCCCAGTTCTCCCCCCACACACCACCTTGTCACATCTGTCTTCCTACCCCTCACCCAATCTCAGTGTTCCCCCAGCCAACTGGCTCCCAGTATCCCTCTCGGTTTCCCTTCCCAGCTCTGTGTCCCCACCAGCTCCCATTTCCTAATCTGCCTCTTTGCCCAGCAAGTCCTATTTGCAGCCTCTTCCCCCCAGCTCCAGTCTCCTTGTCCACTCAGTCCCAGCTTGTCTCCCCTCTCCAGTCCCAGTCTCACCAGATTCCTGGTCCCAATTTACTCCTTTCCCTTCCCCTTGCTTCAGCACTTTAACCAGACTGCCCCCTCCTCCATGCTGCCTGGGTACAGGAGATTTGGGCTACCTTCTCTTAATTCCACAGCCGAGGCCCAATCTCCCAGCTCAGAGAAGCTGGAAGCAGCATTTACAGGGAAAGTCTGGCTTTGCCCTTGTAAAAATGTAGGCTGGAGCAGGCCTGGTCACTCTGTGGGGATGGCAGCACATGGGCAGTCTGGTCAGCACTAAGAGTTGTGAAAGGACCAAACATGCTCCATGAGGACAGAATCTTCTGAGATTCTAGTTCTCTTCTATTGGGCATGCGCCTGCTATGATTTTTCTAAGGCTTGTAACTTGAAATGATACAGGCAGAATCCCTTTTGGGGATGGCAAAAGGCACATCCTTGAGACAAGGTGATTCCCCCAGCAAATTGCTAGGACCTGCTCCAAAGCATGGGGACATGTACAGCTGCTTGAAAGAAAGGTCCCCAGAAATTTTTTTTTAACATGGGGAAAAGTTGTTTGCCCCTAGCCTCATTCTCAGAAATGCCTGAAGCATTTTGGCTGAATTTTTCTGAAAAAGAGTCAGGTTGAGGCAGACACTTGATGCATAAAATCAGTCCAGATGGTTAAGGTTTGACAGAGTTATAAGCAACTGAAAGCACTGTCTTAGAATGAGAAGTATTGCTCAACCTTAACAATAGGTAACAATATCAACACCATGTATAACTAACTGTTCTTCCCTCACACTCTTACCTATACAGACTATCAGCATAGCTAGGTTGCCGTAATTATGCCAGCAACCACATAGCGTAGACACTGCCAACAATGATGGAAGGGGTCTTTTCATTGGTGTAGGAACACCACATCCCCAACCAATGGTAGCTACACCGATGGAAGAATTCTTCCATCAACATTGGAGGTTAGGTCACTATAGCTATATTGGTCAGGGTTGTGGATTTTTCACATCCCTGACTGACATAGCTATGTTGGCCTAACTTAAGTGTAGATCAGGCCTAATGCCAGATTGTTTTGATGAGGGCAGAGAGATCTGTGGCCCAGATGAAAGCATCCAGACGGCAGTATCCTGTCTGTCTGACAGCCCTTATCTACTATTTTTTTCATTTATGTTGCCCAACTGCTTTGCTAGGGTTAGGCATCCTGGGAAATGCAACATGCAAATAGGTAAGTTTTTTGGCTTTGCCTTAAAGATCAGTGCTTCAGATGGTATGACCTTCTAGTGGGAATTCAGACTAACGCTTTGAAATCTTTAAATGAAAGGCGCTATAGAAGGACAAAACATCATTGTAACATGCAGCTCAGAAGGCAAATTCTACATCCACTTCACCCCCATTTTTGTATCCACAGAAGATTAATTTTCCCAGTCTAAACTTATTCCTGATTCTTTTTTTGCTGGCACTATCAGGGATGGTATACTGGAGGATAGGTGCATTTCTATCAAAGAGCCACATTATTTTGGTTAGGGGTCAGCTCTGCCTCTCTTGCTTCAGCATCCTCAACACCTTTCCAACATTAACACCCCCACCCCAAACTTCAGGTGTTGTATATTTTACAAAATGTTTAGCATTAGGCAAAAGGATCAATGTGATCTTTTACAGAAATTCCATGAAAGTCGTTAAATTTTTCCAAGATAGCTCTAGAGTTTGTCCTAAGTGACATGATATAACATGAACCTTGGAATTACATAAAACCTGCTAATGAATCAGACCACTGTAACAAATTACACTGAAATATCTGAACAAGATATGGCTAGTCAATAACTACCATTACTGCTGTGTCTTCCTCATTCTTTACTGATTTCTTCATATTCATGTTCATTGGTTTAATTAATTGGCTTACATTAATGTAATTGTAATCCAATATCTCATTTTATAAACACATTACTGTAAAGTGGCAAGTCAATGTCCAAAATAAGCATGCAATGTGCTAAACTATCTGCAATGATAATTAGAGTATGCATAGTCTAAAAAACAGAAAAAATTGCCTGGGGAAGAGAATATTAAAAGTACCTCAATAGTATTTTATGTAGTATCTGTAAACAGAAATATATAGCAAGAATTATTACAATAGAACATCATTATACCAGTATATTTCATAAAACAGAGACACATTATTTAAAGACAAGTTTAAAATATAACTGTTGAAACTTGAAACATATACTTTTCTCTCGAGTCGCTGCCAATGTCTGAAAAAAGCCACAGACTAGTACTTTGTCTCCATTACACACCAGAGGTTATTTGGCATTGTTATTGTAAGGTTATTTTAGGTCAAGCTGTTAAAAAAAAAAATGAGGTGGGGGGAGAGAAGCCAAGAAATTAGCTTTGTACAACTCCTTGTACAAGCAAATATCCACTAATGAGGAACATCTTGTTTATAGATGTAATCTGTAGTTTAATGATCTATTTTCATTAAAGTTATTTCAGTTAATATTATTGTTATTGTTACCCTTTCTTTTCCTTTAAAATTTACCATATACATATGGGCCTGGATCCTACAATAAAAATCACACAGTGCAATACAGCAAACAGACTCCCACTGAACTCACTGGGGATCTGTGGAAGTATACAGGTTTTCCCTGTGCAGTTCTCAGTGCAGGATTAGGGTCAAAGTATAGAAAATCCATCTTTTCTATTATGAAAATAGCTGGTAAATATACAGAAAAAAGTAAAGTATTCTGGCCTGTAACATCAACTCGTTAGGGAATGCTGGCTCAAGCTAGGAGACATTCAGTAGTGGCATACTAAACAGAGTTGCCTACTAGAAAAAAATGTTAGAAGTATTTGCCAGAATAATATACCAACGTGTACTCTAGCTTAGAATGTAATTAGAGCTGGGTAAGTAAGTATTAATGAATATTCATTTGAATAAAACCACAGAGTCACCTCAGCAGTATTTGTAACCCTATTTATTTGCTTTTCATTGCAAGAAAGTTCACAGAAATGGAAGATAAGGAATATTCATGCACATATGTAATACTCAGACCCATCTCCAATAAAATATATCTTTATAGGATTTAAGTGTTCTCTGGTATAAGTGCAGCATAAGTGTACACAGTCAGATGTATATTTCTCTTTGATTCTTGTGCCTGCCCCATTTTACCACTGGCTTTTTGTTTCCTTCCTCCAGTTGCTACAGACCACCGTGTACAGTTAGAACGAAACGCTGTGAGCCTGGATTTTATTATAGTGAAGAAGTGTGCCGTTGCGTACCCACATATTGGAAAAGACCGCTTATTAATTAGTGAAGAAAGCACTACTTGCCATTTTGGTGTACATTTTTCCATTAAAAAAACAACTGTGTTAACATTGGAATTAACTGTGCACCAGAGACACTGTGGGATTCACAGAGACAGACACATTGTGCTTTTTCCCCAAGAAATGTGGAAAGCACATGTAGACAATAATGGGGCTCATGTTGTGTAAAGAACTCACTAAGGACTTGTTTTCTGCCAATGACAAAACAGCCTTGGTTTTCCTCCTTGTGATTTTTTTTTAAAGAGATAATGACTATATAATTTATTTCCACTAAAAACATTGTGCAGCATTCCTGTTTATAGCAGTAACAATTGTTAAAGCTCACTGTGATCAATATTTTTATATCATGCAAAATATGTTTAAATAAAATGAAAATTGTATTATATAGTGGTGAGAATGTTTAATTGATTATTTTATGACCCAGTCTGTACAAACCAGCCACAGCTCAACAACGTGAATGGTGGTTCTTAAAATAGTTTCTGGAAATCCAGAGCTAGAATTCCTATCCAATAAAAATAAGTGATTTTATGAAAGAAAGTGTAAGTGAGGCAGCAGTGAACTTTTTGTATCTGGTTAAAATATCTAGGCTGAGCTATTAAAAAAAAGTTATATTTACAACATCTATGTCCAGTGATATTTTACTATTTACACAAACTAGCTAAGCATGGGTGATATTTCATAAAAACTATTATGAGTGCTCTCTATTGCACAGGAACAAAGCTTGTTCAGAGGAGAGCAGCAGCTATTAGTAGTCACATACATGCATGCTAATATATATTCAAAATATTTTATATGGTAAGTGTTCATGCATGTATAATAAATAATTAAAATCTAACTACCATATTTATATATGGAAATATCAATTATGCTGTTTTATTTAGTTTTAAAGATTGTGCCCTAAAATTCAAAATAACTTAGTTTAAAATTATTTGATGTTTTACTATTTCATATTGTAAGTCAAATTATTGTGATCTAAAGTCTCTTGTATGCCAGATGCTTTTAAGAGAAAATAATGTATTTTTCTTTCCACTGGGCACCAGAAAAGACTTCCAACAAGCCAGTCTGGATTTACAAGATAATCTCTGTACAAACAATTGTTACAGAGCATTTTTACATGGAGAGTCTCCAATCTAACATCTACAAACTCTAGAAAAAGAGGTAAGCTTTTAACTTGGATAGAATAATAATATGAATGAGATAGTCTAATAGTAATCAAGGAATCATTTCATTTCCACTTCTGGTTGTGCATGCACACAATATGTCTGAGATAGGGAAGTTTTCATTTGTAGCATCTGCTGGTCTGCCTATGAGGCCCTACCCCACCTTAATGCTCCCTACTGAGGGTATAAAGGGTGCTGCTGGCCAACTGCCACTCCAGTTCCTTCTCTACCACTTAACCTTGAAAAATGGTCTCTGAGCAGAGGGGAAGTAGGGCGGGTAGTAGAATATATGGACAACTCAAGTTACTGTACAAGGTAAGTAACTTCTTTCTTCAGGTGTTTGTCCCTATATGAATTCCACTTCTGGTGACTTCTAAGCAATAATTGCAGTCAGGATATAGGTGCTTGGAGTACCCACAGCAGCATTTGAAGCAGGTGTTTGTACTAATGTATAGTGCTGAGTGAAGGTATTTATAGAACCCTATGTCGCAGCTTTGCAGATATCTAGGATGGAGACATTATTGAGCACAGCCATAGATACTGTCTGGACTCTTTGAATGTGCCCTCACAGGAACTGAAACCTTATTTGGTTATGCATCCTGAGATCCATTTGGACAGTCTTTGGGTAGAAACAGCATTACCTTTCATTAAAGGACGTGAACAGTTTGGGAGACCGTCTGAACAGTTTAGCCTTGTCTAGATAGAAAGTCAATGCTCTACATATATCTAACAAGCGTAGCTTAAATTCTTTTCTGCTGTTATATGATTTTGGATAAAACACAGGAAGATGAATGACCTGATTCAAATAGAACCCAAAGACAACCTTCAGAATGAACTTAGGGTTGATCCTCAAGGACACTTTATCATGATGAAAGACAGTATATGGTGGATCCAACATGAGACCTCTCCGATCAACAGCGCAGAGACGCACCGACACCTGAAATGGAGAACCCCAGTGACATCACTTGAAGTAGTAGTATGCCCTTGCAGTGATTGAATCCGGTCTCGATTCAATGAATTCCATCTTCTGTGTCAGGGCTAAAATGGACTTTTGCTGTTTAATCTGAGGCTGAGATATTGAAAGACTCATAGACTTTAAGGACAGAAGGGACCATTATGATCATCTGGTCTGACCCCCTGCATGCTGCAGGCCACATGACCCTTCCCCGGACTCTGCCATTGAAGTCCCCAATCCTGTGTTTTAGTGACCTCAATCGGCAGAGACCCTCCTGCTAGTGATCCCTGCCCCATGCTGCGGAGGAAGGCGAAAAACCTCCAGAGGCTCAGCCAATCTACCCTGGAGGAAAATTCCTTCCCGACCCCAAATATGGCGATCAGTACTACCCCGAGCATGTAGGCAAGAGTCTCTAGCCTAGCCCTTTTTGGCCATTATGCTATTTACGTACCATTGCTTGGTTTTCCTTGGCTACTATGTTTTACCATTAAACCATTCCCTCCATAAACTTATCTAACTTAATCTTAAAACCAGACAGGTCCATCGCCCCCACCGTTTCCCTCGGAAGGCCGTTCCAATATTTCACCCCTCTGACGGTCAGAAACCTTCGTCTAATTTCAAGCCTGAACTTCCCCACGGCCAGTTTATATCCATTCGTTCTCGTGTCCACATTAGTACTAAGCTGGAATAATTCCTCTCCCTCCCTTGTATTTATCCCTCTGATATATTTAAAGATAGCAATCATATCCCCCCTCAGCCTTCGTTTTGTCAGACTAAACAACCCAAGCTCCTCTAATCTCTTTTCATACGACAGGTTTTCCATTCCTCTGATCATCCTAGTCGCCCTTCTTTGCACCCGTTCCAATTTGAGTTCATCTTTTTTAAACATGGGAGACCAGAACTGCACACAGTACTCCAAATGAGGTCTCACCAGTGCCTTATATAACGGAAGCAGGACCTCCTTATCCCTACTAGATATACCTCGCCTAATACATCCCAAGACCGCATTGGCTTTTTTCACCGCCACGTCACATTGTCGACTCATAGTCATCCTGCGGTCTACAAGGACCCCTAGGTCCTTCTCCTCTTCCGTTACTTCTAACCAATGCGTCCCCATCTTGTAACTAAAATTGTTATTAGTCATCCCCAAGTGCATCACCTTACACTTTTCACTATTAAATTTCATCTTATTTCTGATACTCCAATTCACAAGCTCATTCAAGTCTCCCTGCAGAATATCCCTATCCTCCTCCGAATTTGCAACTCCTCCCACCTTCGTATCATCCGCAAACTTTATCAGCCCACTCTTGCAATTGGTTCCGAGGTCAGTTATAAATAGATTAAATAAAATGGGTCCCAAAACCGAACCTTGAGGCACTCCACTAGTAACCTCCCTCCAACCCGACAGTTCACCCTTTAATACGACCCACTGCATTCTCCCCATTAACCAGTTCCTTATCCACCTCTGGATTTTCATATCGATCCCCATGTTTTCCAGTTTAACCAATAATTCCTCATGGGGTACAGTATCAAACGCATTACTGAAATCCAGGTATATTAGGTCCACCGCATTGCCCTTATCTAATAAGTCCGTTACTTTCTCAAAGAAGGAGATCAGATTCGTTTGGCACGATCTGCCCTTCGTAAAACCATGCTGTAATTTATCGCAATTGCCATTAACCTCTAGGTCCTCAACTAGTTTCTCTTTCAGAATCTTCTCCAGCACCTTGCACACTACAGATGTTAAACTAACAGGCCTGTAGTTACCCGGATCACTTTTTTTCCCTTTTTTGAAAATAGGAACCACGTTGGCTATTCTCCAGTCTAACGGGACCACCCTCGAGTTTACAGATTCATTAAATATTATCGCTAACGGGCCTGCTATTTCCCACGCCAATTCCTTCAATATTCTCGGATGAAGATTGTCCGGTCCTCCCGACTTAGTCCCATTAAGGCGTTCAAGTTTTGTTTCTACCTCGGATGCGGTAATCCCCCATCCTGTGTGCCCCTCTGTCATGGTGCTAGTATCCCTAATACCTTCATTGGCCTCATTAAACACCGATGCAAAATATTCATTGAGATATTGCGCCATGCCTAGATTATCTTTAATCTCCTCTCCAGCTATAGTCTTCAGCGGTCCCACTTCTTCTTTCTTTGCTTTCTTCCTATTTATATGGCTGTAAAACCTTTTACTATTGCTTTTAATTCCCCTCGCTAGGTCCAACTCTACACGGCCTTTGGCCTTTCTCACTCTATCTCTACATTCTCTGACTTCACTAAGGTAAGTTTCCTTACTGATCCCTCCCCTCTTCCACTCTTTGTACGCTTTCTGTTTTTTCCTAATCGCTCCTTTGAGTCGGTCGCTCATCCAGCTCGGTCTAAATCTTTTGCTTAGTAATCTTTTTCCCTTTTTGGGGATACAGGCCTCTGACAGCTCATGCATCTTTAACTTAAAGTAATCCCAGGCTTCTTCTGCCTTTAGATCCCTTAATACGTTTGCCCAATCTACTTCCCTTACCAGTCCCCTTAATTTGTTAAAATTGGCCTTTTTAAAATTATAAACCCTAGTCTTTGACTTAATTCTGTTACTCCTTCCATTTAGTTTAAACCGAATTAGCTCATGATCACTGGAGCCCAAGTTGTCCCCCACTACCACTTCCTCAACGAGGTCCTCACTACTCACCAGGTGTGTGGCCTCTTGTATGCTCTGGTATTATTGACCATTGATGAGCCAGTTGTCCAGGTAAGCAAGACTGCAATGCCCTGAGGCCATAGATGGGCTACCATAACCATTAGCACCTTTATGAATACACTCGGTGCTGTCAATAGTCTGAATGGAAGCACTCTGTATTGATGATGGTTTATACCTCTGACAAACCTCAGGAATCTCCTGTGTGTTGAATGACTGTCTTTATGAAAATAGCATTTTTGAGATCAAGAGTTGTAAACCAGTTGCCTTGATTCTGGGATGGGATTATTAAAGAGTAGGTGACCATCCTGAACTTCAGATTTTGAATGTAAGAGTTTAAAGGCCTTAGGTCCAGGATAAGCCTTTTGTCTTTGGGATGAGGAACTATCTTGAATAGAAGCCTCTCTAGATGTGCTGAGTGGGGACTGGTTCTGTAGCTCCTGGGTCTGGAAGTGATTCCACCTTTTGTATAAGAACCTTCTCTTGACGGTCCCATGCTGGTTTTCCCTGTACTATTTGGCACCATCTGTGTCTTCAGCTTGGTCAGAGTGCTGGCCCCTTAGCGGTACTGTCTGTACTTGTCGTCGCCTGGGACGCAAGGCCTCCAAAGTTTTGGAGTGGGATGTAGATAGTCCTTTTCTCTTTGAAGACAACAATGACTTGGGGGGAGATCTATCCTTAATATCTGGGGGGGGAGGGAGAGGGAGAGAGAGAGAGAGAGAGAGTCAGGGGAATATCTAGATCCCATCTCCTCACTCTTTCCCAGCTTCTTAGAGGAATCTAAGTGCTTGACGTTGAAGGCTCTGTAACCAACTGAAGCTGACCTCACTAGGGCACTCCTGGACTCCTAAGGCCAATGTACGGGGGGGTGGAAATCCCCTGGGTCTGGATCATTCTTTGCTCTCATGGTTCTGTCCACAACAAACATTTTCAGACAGACGTCCCTGTCCTGACAGACCTCCCTCTCCTGTCTGGTCCGTCACTAAAAGAAATGGCAGATGCTGCACTTGTAGGTGATGTGAGTCTCTCTGACATAGTGTAAACAAACGTTGTGGTTGTCATTGAAAGGCAGTGGCCTCAGACAGACCCCACAGTTTTTGAAACCAGGGGTCTTGGGTGTAATTCACAGGCTCCTTGTGGCAGGAAGCAGGAGGGAGATAGGGAATATAACCACCATACCTGAGACCCCTCTACCAAACTAAACTATTTCTAATTAACTATAGTAAACTACAATAACACTAAATACGTACAAGAAGAAAAGAGCTATCCAAGAGTACAGCTAGGTGTGGACATGAGCACTCTGTCTCCGGCCAAAGGTGTGAGAAGGAACTAGAGTGACAATTGGCCAGCAACAGACACTGCTACCAAAAACCTTACACTCTCAGGTTTGTTGACCACATGTGCTACCAGAAGTGGAATACACATAGGAACAAGCACTCTTTGAAATGATAATCTATCATGTAACAATACTTAAATTTTATACTTAAATGGTTCCATTTCAGGTTGTTTCTTTTTTTTTGTTTTGTTTTGTTTTTTGTCTTTTTTTGTTTGTGTGTTTCAATATTATGATATCAATGTTCCTTAGAAAGTCAATGCATGTTTTTAAAATGTTATTGTACTTTCCCTAGACCATGGGATGCTCAGATATCAGAGTTCATAAAACGGAATGAAAGCACCTTGTACTCATTTAATCCACGGGCAGTATGAAGCTAGTGTAATATGTAGGTAAGAGGGGTGATAGGTTGATGTTTCTTGGAAAAATGATAAGCAGTGGAATTTGTGAGGAGTTCTAGTGTTTCAAAAGTTCTTCCTACGAGGCCAGCTGTAATCACCCAAATTGGATAGAAATCAGGCATACAAATACTAAGGAGATGAAGTAACATAATAAAACAATGAATCTCATCTCAGATTGGGGTGGAGAACCCTTGATGACAGATCAGCATCAAAGTGCACCCTTGAGCTAGTATGAGACACAACTTCCTGTCAATTGGACTAATGGTGACTTAAGTCACCAAAGTCTAATTTGTCAAAGTCAATCACATCTAATCTAATTTTGATAATATAGGTATTGCTAAAAAAGTTGGAGAGAACTGGGTACCCATTTATGAATATCAGGCAATCAGTTATCTAGGCAGAAAATATCATTAGAAATTAATTATGATGAAATACAATTTTACTTGACTGTACCATCAAAACAAAATTTTACACAGTACCACAATATAAGTTTCCCAGTTCTTATACAGGTCAAAAAAACTAGACTAGAGGTTGCCGTGAGCCAAAACGTAATACATTTTAATTCTACCCTTGAGGTAAAATGTGATTTATCATCAAAAACTAGGAAATACAGATGAAGACAAAGCAGTGCCAGGAATTCCAACAATTAACTCTATATGGATCATAAAAATTCCATTGTACACTGCTAAAATGCATGAGAACAAGAGATCCCAATAAAGGTGGTCAACTGAAGTCCTAGCTATACAATGCTCGTTTTGCACATGAACAAGTGCAGCACTGTGAACATGTCAAAGCCAGATAAAAAGGTTTAACTAGAATAGTAATCAAGCAGACATTTTGAGTTCCAATTGGACATACTGTATATACAGTGATAACCATTTTCCAGTACATAGTCCTCACAGAGTGGGAAAATGAGAATACAGAACTTTAAAACAAACATTAACAGTCAAAAAGAAAGCATTTATTGCAAGCAATTTTTCAAGTTGTTTAGCTTCTGAAATATATTGTGGTTCACAATCTGTGAGCAAGTGCCAAATCTCCTTTTCAACTAAAAATATTAAAATGCAGTTTTTAAAATTTTGACAAAAGCAAGGGCCTGATTTTTAAAAGATCTGGCACCTAAATATATGCATGCTGAATTTGCATGTGCAATCAGCAATACTATGTACACAAATTAGGTATTTGTATGTGCAAATGAATAAGTGGCCATTCTCCCAGATATGCATATGCGCAGATACCTCAGCATTACTATGTTCTAGCACCAAAATGCAAATTTGGAAGTCCGGTCCTAAATGTGTTTTGTTTCAAACAAAATATTTTTTCGTTTGCTATAATTATAGGCTTGCAGTAATTACTTTAATTAGCATTAGCCTGCTGATCTCCATTCTTTCTTATAAAATGTGATTTTGTATATCCCAGTGTTTCAAGAAGTAGTCTATGTTTACGGCAGCTGTTTACTTAAGGATGCAAAATTTGGAGTGTGTGTTTTTTTTTTTTTTAAGATGAGTGGCGCAAGCTACATAAAAGTTGACATTTTCTTCCTGCTGTGTGAAGGTGATATATATGGATTACAGTTGGCTTTGGTGCATTTTTATAGTGTTGTTTGAATATAAACTATACAACAGTTTCCATTTTATTTTTCATTCTAATCTTATTACTTCATTGTTAAAAATGAAATGTGCAGTGTTCAGGGTGTACAGAGCTGAGTTTGTAGGCCAATGCAGATTTTATATTGTAAGTGGTTCAGCACCATCAAGCACAGTTCAGGCTGTTTTGGCAACTCCAGCCCTAAATAAAAAGGTCATAACCATCTATGTAAAGTGTCTCCATACTAATGTCAAACATAGTCTAACTGAAAATGTTAAAATAGTGCTGTAGACAGAAAAGTGATGGCACTCAGGCACAAAACAATAAATTTGATTTACGGAAATAATGCTAAGGGAAACGCATCTTGGTTTAAGCTTATGTCGCATTGCATCAGGAATGTACAGAGAATGAGAGTATAAATTTCTACCTAGTGCAGTTATCATCATGTTTTGTAGACACTGAATAAACTTCTCTTCATAAGGAGACAGATTTTGTACAGTATCATGTGTCCTTAGCTCCTTTGTGGTCTACTCATAGTTATGCTTATAAATTCGTACTGAACAAACTGGAATATCCATTCCCTTATCTCCATATAAAGGAGCAGCATAAAAGCTTATGGTGCCCGTCTGGGATTATGTTACTTTGAATGGCCCTCCTTATATAACTTTTATTTTGGGGGCTTTTGACCCTCCAAATGATCTTTATGATTTTCCTAGCCTGTGTCTTAATGACAGTGCCCTTCAACTCCATGTTTTCCTTTCCTCATTTTCATGGAGATTGGTCTTGTTTCCAAAACAGGTATAATTAGGTGCAATAAATCATGTGATGGGACAGTCTTTGCAAAGCCTTTACAATACACTTTTCCTTGCACAGTTATTCATATAAGACCACTGTATTCACACCTGTGCCTAAATCTGAATAATTTCTGTGGCTACTGTGCTCTACAGACAGACTGGCAAGTCTTCCTATCTAGGAACGGTTATGGACATATTGCAGCATTTGGAGGAAGGAGAGGTTATTCCTAACTGGGGAAGTTTGAAATCTACCAATTAAGACTGTTATTAAGGGTACATATATCTGAAGTAGCTCTTAGTTGTAGTAATTAACTACTTGACCTCAATGAATCAACTGAAAAACTGCAGTAGTACATAGAGGTTCCTTAATAATTTCCTGACTTCTTCTCCTCTATCTCTGATAACCTGCTGAGCAACAATCCAAAAGAATCTTCCGCTGTCCTGCTGAATTTGCCAAAATCAGATTGGCCAGGTATAGAAATCACTTCTATAACTTTCTTTGGATGCACAAAACACTAACAAAAAACAAATTAATTTAGTGCCTGTGAAAGGCTCAAGTTTGACAACCCTATAAGCTAGGGTTCTCCAATTAGAGGTGCAAGATGGATTTAAAAAAAAACTGATAAAAATCGAGCTTTCTGGTTTTAAATTCCAATTTATTTCATTGATAAACTTTTAAAGCTTCTCCATAATATCATGTATAGTGATTTATTTCATATGTATTCTTACATCCAAATGTAGGAAATGGAATATGAACAATAGCAGTTACCAATCTGATTGTGGTATGACTCATAATATTTCAGTAATTTGTCATAATAACGATGTATATTATTTTATCTGGTGCCTGAAGCTACAAAGTGAACTTAAATTTAGCTTGGGGATATGTTAGAGAATTGAAATGGTTTGCATTACATGAAAAGTTTTACATCATAAAACATAACGCTTTGCTGCTTGCATAAGCATTTGTTTGGCAAACCTCTATGGAAATTTCTGTAAGTCATTTTATTGCACTATTACCTTGTTTCAGCATATAATATTGCGCTATTGTCTTGTTTCAGCAAAGTACTCCCCATCTAAACCAGAGTTTATATGTTCATATTTTTATTCTGGGTAAAAGTTCTGTATCTGTTCGAGACACACACTGACCTTTCATCTCAATTTCAGTAACATCTCTATTCCAGTTTCTACATTTGGAACAGCATCTATGGCCATGCCACATTGACTTGGTAACATTCTCAGTGTGAGTTAAATCATGCACACAAACTAATTTTAAACAACATAGGCACAAATTCCACTCTTTCCTCTTCTCTTCCCTTTGTCCATTTGAATGAGATGAATCTCTAGTTGGATTGGATTTTTATATAAATCTAGATGGCCAAATTTCCATTTGTATCATCCTAGCTATGTGGAAAAGACACTAATCTGTTTCTATTCTTCATCTGTCTGCTGCCTTTGCCATCATTAATCTTCTCTTACACTTCCTCTCTGCTCTAAGCTTCTACAACCAGAGCTTTCCAAGTTCCACTCCTAACTTTCTGACTGCACCTTCAGCATGTCCCCATCCTTTTCTCCCCCTATAAGGGTGAAGTTGACCCCTATACAGAGGACTGGTTCCACTTAAATCCCATTTTAACAGCTTGTGCTGGACTTCTGCTACGGGTGTATTTCATCCTAGATTAATTTGTCCTGTCCCATGATTTCACGCATTCCTACTATATAGATGATTCCCAAATCTCTCTCTCTAGCCCTGACCTCTCCCTCTTGTCCAGGGTTCACAACTTTAAAAGCCTTTCTTCTTGGACATCTGGCCACTGTCTCAGATTCAATTTTTCCATAAGAGAGCATCTTGTCTCCTTTCAGTTGCCCCTCTTTCCTCTCATCTCTTCTACCTTTCTCATATCAATGCTAACTTGCTTTCGTCTTGACTCCTCATTCTTCTTTTCTCCTTGCATCCAAGCTCTTGCTAAACCCTGTTATTTTTTCCTGCATAATATTACCAAAATCCACTCTATCCACCTGCTACCCCCTGGGCAGCCATACGCCACCCCCACACTGGGCACAGTCTAGCTATAAGTGATTACTAATAATTTAAACTGTATATAAAAGGAACATCTAAAAGTACTGACTCAAAACCTTGCATTGTGTATGTACAAAGCCCATCAGCCCATACAGATATAGTTTGCATGCAAAAATGAGTTTCTGCCTATGCAAACCTTGCAATCAAAAACTTCCTGCCCCAAAAATGGCTATGTAAAATTGTTCTGAAATATTAGAGGCCAATTTATGACCCCTTTGAAGTTCGGGTATTCAATCCTGCCTGGTGAGGAGCACTCTGGCCCCAATCCAGCATTGCACTTAAGTAGTGCTATTGACTTTAATCATTCAAATCAGTTCCTTAGACTCAGACATTTTTGTTGCAGCAAATTATCCGTGTTTCTAAAACACCAGACATAAGTCTTTAATAACTTACATCACATGCTTTTTTTATCTTCAGAAAATTGAAGAAATCTCTCTCTGTTTAAAGGGACTTAATAGCAAAACCATACCAAATTGCTTTGCTGCTTAAAAATGCATACACCTGCAAAATTTTTCAACCCTCTTAGATTACCATGCTAAACTCCAGAGTGCAATTTTGCTAACTCCACAAAGAGACAGATTTTGATTTTTTTTTCTGAAATAAGCCCAAGCTAATTGCTTTTACTAAGATAAGAATTGGGAAGTAAAATACTAATTTCACTACTGCCTCCTGTAATAATATTAGGTTTCCCTGGTGAGAATAATAAATGAATAGGAACATTAAATGGAGTTTAGGTACCCAGTAGAGTAAGTACCAAAAAAAGGAAGAACAAGGCATCCTGGGGTGCATTTTATATTCAGGCTAATAACTAACATTTCCAAAAAGAGAGCATATTTTATATAAGGAAAATAAGTTGTGTAGGGTAGCAGGACTGTAAGTTGGACACATTATAAATAAGATGAGATATTCTAATCATATTTCTATAGTACTTCCATGTATTAGATCACTTTCAGCAGGCTATAGATAGCACTGTGATAGCAGAAAAACCAATATTGAAGGTAAATAGAAATATATGAGATTTATCCTTGCCCTGATACACAAATAAATTCTATTAACATTATGCACACTTTGATGAGACAGTAAGATACCTCAAGGTCCCTGAAAATGCAGATTTGATAGCCCATTCATTCTCCAGCTACTGCAGGATAGTACCTCAGGACTGTCCTTCCTCTGAATAGAAATCTGATCTCATTTCTCCGCCATATTCTCTTCCTTAGATCACACTATTATTTTTCTCTGCAGTAAAAGTTCCTCAAACTAATTTTGACAAATTTCAGACTCTAACTTAAAAAAAAAAAAAGAACTTGTACATTTAGAACATACTAATGATGTACAAAAAACAAACCTGTAAGACTAATGATAGATCACAGCCTACCCTTTAGAGAATAGCAGCATTCAAACTTACTAATGCACTTAAAACAATATGCTTGTTCTATGTAATTTAGAATTTATGGAAAACTTTATTAAATCTACAAATATTCAGATTTTGGATACCTCTGAGACTGTTGCTATTAAGAATCTTTTAATTAAAGGTTCACTTAGTTCCAATATGTTTAAAGAAACAATCTCCTGTACCCTTTTGCAAAATACTTCTTTGTAACTTGTAGGATTGTAGTTATTTTCACAACATAATGGAAGAAAAACTGAAGTGCAATTTGGTAAAATATCAGTTTTTTTCATAATATCTTTACCAACAACTCATAATCCCCATTAGAAAATTATTAGCGTTGCCATCTAAATTATTATATGGGTCCTGATCCTGCAATTCACTGCACAGGTGGCCTCCTGCACTAGTGGATTCTTATGGACTTAAATGAGACTCCATGCAACTGCAGAGGTATGCTCATAAGCTTCTATTTGCAGGACCTGGGCCTAAGTTTCCTGGTCACTATCATTTCCCACTACATTTATTTTAATTAATGGCATGTATAATTTTTTTCTGTGTGTTTTATTTATTATTATTATTATTATTATTAAGCTAAAACAGATTTTAAAAGACCTTATTTTGTATAAGTGATTAGCTGGATGCTGAAAGGTTGTCTCTATTCTTGCTCCCTGAATATCAATAACATCTTGTGATGGTTTATCTTTCTAGTTTTATTTTTAATGCCAATAATCTAAGTTACACTACATATTAGCTAAAAGATACTTACTGTTTTTCATACACTTAGCTGTCTGTATGTGTTCATTTGTGTGGTCTTTTCAAACAGGAGATGCTATATTTACTTCTCATGTGTGTGATTTATTGTTTCTTGCATTTTGTCCTTTGAAAGAATGTTGGGTTTTTTTCTATTTCAAAGCTAAATGAAAAATATGAAAAACTAAGTCAGTCATATGATCAAATGAAAACAAACATGTTTATTACAAGTAAATGTGTTCTTATTGTATATTTAGTAAACATGCCTGCTCTAGCAACTGTACCCCAGGTAAAGGGGCCGGAGGTGCCCTAAAAACCCTGTTTGTGGCTGGGAGACCATTCTCCTAGTGCAGGGGCTGAGGAAGACCGGTGTAAGGCTGCCTTCTGAAAACCCCTAAGAAGCCCAGGGTTAAGAGATCACACCAATCTCTTAAAACCAGTGTAACCCCACCTCCACTCTGGGAGCTACAAGTTCTGTGCTACGCCTCACGCATGAGTCACAGTGAAATTATTTGTCCAGCCTTAAGCAATTCAACGCCATGAAAATCTTTTGCAGAAGACAGCCTGATGTAAGGGTATCCTTTAATCCTTCTGAAGTGAGGAGTATATTGCTGAAGTTTCATTGTTTTATGATGATGTAATTTAATGAAGAAATGGTGTAGTTGGCAGTTTTGAGCAGCAAGCAGAGCCCAAGTCAAGTAAACAAGAGAGATTTATGCATACTCATTAGTAACACAATCTGCAGGAGGAGAAGTGGTGCTGGCGAAAGGAAGGTTCCAGCAGAACAGAAACAAAATAGAGCAGCTATTAGCCATGCAAAGAATAGCAAGGATGTATGGCTACAGTAGTGACTATTGGAGACCAAAATGATGTCAAAACACTTCAAGTGAAGACTGTAAAAGTAAAACAAAGGAGCTTTTTTGATATAAATCAGTCTAGTAAGTTTCAGGTACTTTAAATGATTTGGGGAAACCCTCACCAACATGAAGCCAGATGGGAGCAGAGCTGGCGACATGTGAATGTGTGTACTGCAAAAGTGAAAGGTATGCTAAGTGCCAATATACACGCACAGTGTTGGACCCAAAACAGGGAAAGCATGTCCTCCTTAAAAGAATCTCTGCTGGCAAGTGCCACCCACAAATTAACTCTGGATCCTACATTTTCCTTACATTTGCATGACTGCTTGTTGCTTTTATTTAAAGCAACATTAAATTTCCATGTTATTCATATACACCATTTCCCTATAAGGTAAGTTGTGAACATGCAAGAATTTTCCCCAGCAGGTTTAAGCACATGAAGAAGTGGTTGTGAGAGAGTCACTGATGTGTATGCAGCCATGAAGTCAATGTAGTTGCATAGGTAGCTTAGAATATATCATATATAAATCAACCAGATACAGTATTTCTAACTCACTGTGAAACATTTCTACTTTCATGAGTGTATGTGTCATCATTTTGCTGCCACATCTATAATCCAAGATCAGTTCGAATGTGATTTAACCAACGTTTATCAAGCATATGATGGCATCATTTAAATACAGTTGTATACTATGTTCATGACAGCAAGATCTGGCAAAAATCTACTCTATGCAGGTTGTTCCAGCATGTTTGATTAATCAGAAGGGAGAAAGAGCAATATATTATCTCCAGTATAGAGTTTGCTTATAGAATTAGACTCACCAGTACCTAATCCTAAACAGCAGCTGCTGGAAAAATGCCATTTCTCCAGAAGAGCTGACCTGGGCGACACTATCCATCTGCATCTTCCTTGAATTTAATTTTTACTACTATTTTTACACAAAATGAAATTTATAGGTCTCTACTGAAATTCTGGGCCGGTTTTCAGGAAGATGAACAACAGGAGCCCCAGCTGATGGAGTTCAAAGTATACATTGTGGGAAAGGACTAACAGGTGAAAGAGAGAGAGAGTTGGGAGAGCTTACAAAAAGCTGGCTGGTGAGCAAACTGTTCTTTAAAAGTTCTTCCTGCCCTAAGAGCCTATGAAGAGCTGACAAAAACAATGGAAAAATTTTTTTAATTCAGATGTGGTGCACAATTAAATTTCCACACTTAAAGTATTAACTAACCTTAAAACACATTTTACTGTAAATGGGAATCATTTAAAATTGTCTGTCTGAGGTCTGTTTCCCCTCAAATTGTCTTTTATATTTCCCACATCTGGAGCAGTGGTTTAACATAACTGAATGATATTTGACAGCATAGGCTTCGACGGCAGCACTAATAAAGAGTGTCAAACTACACTATGGAGGAATGGTGAAAGCCTGGGCAGAATGAAGACCCAGGCTTTCCCAGTATCGTTGTATTGTAGGCTGTCATAGTCATGCCCCTAGCTGCGTGGTCGTGTAGCAGATAGAACTCACTCATATAGAACAAGCCACTGAACTGAATACTTTAAAAATTAGCTGGCCACCATATTTGCTTTTTTGGGGGAGCTCTATTGAAACAGACCCCTTTGGACCTATAGCACATGCCATCATTTACACAACTGTGCAAACATTCCCAAAGGAGTAAGGAAGCCCCCTAGCTTCTTTAGCAGCTAATGCTTCTGATCTTGTTCTCCTACTTTAAAAGAAGTAATTTCCTATATGATAAACATTGCCAGATCCCTTCGTAAGCTACCAGAAGTAGCCTAGCAGCAAGCTAATAGGAAATGCCAATAGCCAGCCCTTTTCATTCACAGAACAATTGCTCCATGCTCCATTCCCCTGCCATGAGAGGCTGCAAAAGAAAACGGCAGAATTCAAAAGGCCATCCTGGTTTAAAGTAGCTCAGAGAGAGACTAGCCTCTCTCCTGGTATTTTCATTGAAACCAGTACGTACAGAGCCAGGTGAGAGAGAGATAAATATGTTTAACATGTAGGGTTTTTTTTAATCTATATTGATAACAGTGCTTTATATTACTACACTGGAAAGAATTTTGAATTCCAATTTACTTTTACCTGTTTATGTCATATGGGCCTGATCCAGCACCCATTAAAGTCAAAGGGACCCTTTCCAATGACTTTAATGGGTGTATGGTCAGTGAAAGGTAATGAAGTCAATTTCACTTCGCTTTATAGTCAGGTTCACTTTCAGGTTTTCAATGTCTGCATACCAGAGCTTGCAATGCAATGCTTATTTGTTTAAAAGTAACTGTTCACATTTCAATTTAAAAACTCACAGAAACGAGTGTAAAGGTTGTGCCTACGCCAAAGGTCCTACTGTCATTACAACATGGCTCTTGGGTTTCGTAGTATTTTTTTGTTTGTTTTAATTTAAATTTTGGATGAAATTTAAATTGACAGTGTCCCATTTATCTCTTCCCCTCCCCCCAATCCAAATGAAATTTGGTTCAGTTTAATTTTAACCAACCTGTACCACCACTGCCTACACTGTCTGCAATTGGCAGTAGTGAAATTATATAATCTATTCAGATCTCAAGATGATGATTTTGTTAATACCAGAATTTCTTGGGTAACTTTCAGAATAAGATGACATTGTCCTGAATGTTATTAAATGACAACTTCATACAGCTCAGCAGTGCCAGGGCTGTGGCAAATCCAAGAACAAATCCTGTTAGTCTACCTCATGTGAGTAGTTCCATTGTTAACTTTCACTGTGCTTTACTAGAATAGATAAGATATGTTCCTTGGCCCTTCGACTAATGACTTTGTGGCGGTCATGAATATCTCATGAAAATAAAGAATTACAGGCAAAGGTACAACTTTTTGTATATTTGCTATAGTTTCATTAACTTGTAGGATAAATGTAATTTGTTAGAACTCAACTACATTCATCAAATAGGAATTCTGTTAGTTTTACATGATGTGAGCTTTGTTCTTTTGCTGCACTCTGTTGGTTTATCATTATAGCTGTTGACAGAGATAATCATTATTGAATATTATATATTTTCTTGAGACCAATGCATTTCCCATGAGAAAAGCATTACCTTGATTTTTAGTTTATGCATAACAATTAAAATGACTCAGGAATGCAAAACATTATTCCCTAAACTCAAATGGAGTGAAATGTCCTGAAGACAGGAAAGTAACAGTATAAAGTTGCTTCCATGTTCTTAATAACTCTGATTTTTTCCTGGAAGATTTGAGGAAAAGTCAGAGATCTAAATGGCAAAATGCATTATAAAATCACCATGAAGAGTCTGTCAAGCATTTAGCTGCAGGACTGTCATTGGTTCCACAGTAGAAACTCAGGGCAGAAACCTGAGAGGCTAACATTTAATGCTGTAATCCTTATTAGTCAAGCTACCTGCACATATTACCAAAGCCAACTGTCTGCAAAATAAAATTCTTAAATAGAAGAATTTCTTTTACATTTTCTAAGGCTATGAAATAAACTGTAAAAAGATGGTATTGTCAAATTCTGCTCCCCTATTGTGTAACCCCTGAGGAATGTTAGAGGAATGCAGCCCAGTGGCACCAATTCTCCTTTATGCTGGTGTAAATCAGGAGTAAGTCAATGGAATGACACTGACATAAAAACAGTGAGGAGAATAATTATAACACTAAGGCGATCTATTCAGCCATCTACTTGCAGCACGCCCATCACCGTAGTATCTCAGCATTTGATTACTTCTACAAGAAACATGCAAGTTCTCACTTTCTCTTTTTCCATTCCTCTGCTGAACACAAAACATTTGTGTAACATATCTTTTTAGCTTGAAATTCTCTGTTTCCTATCTTCAGTTAGGGATAGTATTGATTCTTTAAACTTTAAGTAAACCACTTTCTTCATACAAGAGAATTTATTTAGCTGATGGGAGGACAATAGAAAATGCCAACTTTCCAAGCCAATGCTATGCAAGAGTTGGGGATTTAGTTGTGCACAAGAGCCCAAGTCTGCCTTTGACTGATCCTCAAGTTGGGAATCTTAAAGCTGGTCTACGCTATACAATTAGGTCGCTATAAGGCAGCTTATGTCAACCTATGTTAAAAGAACAGGAGTACTTGTAGCACCTTAGAGACTAAGGCTACATCTACACTACAGGGAGGAGTCGATTTAAGATACGCAAATTCAGCTACGTGAATAGCGTAGCTGAATTCGACGTATCGCAGCTGACTTACCCCGCTGTGAGGACGGCGGCAAAATCGACCTCTGCGGCTTCCCGTCGACGGCACTTACTCCTACCTCCGCTGGTGGAGTAAGAGCGTCGATTCGGGGATCGATTGTCGCGTCCCAATGGGACGTGATAAATTGATCCCCGGGAGGTCGATTTCTACCCACCGATTCAGGCGGGTAGTGTAGACCCAGCCTCAGTGCCACACATACTCCTGTTCTTTTTGTGGATATAGACTAACACGGCTGCTACTTTGAAACCTACTTATGTTAGTGTCTACACTGCAGCATTCCTCCTGCCGATGTAAGTGCCCTACTACACTGGCATAATAACTCCACCTCCATGAGAGGCGTAAGGCTTAGTTTGATGTAGTTAGGGTGATTAACTTTTGTGCTGGTGACCCTTTCACACAGCAAGCCTTTGAGTACGACCCGCCCCCTTATAAATTAAAAACACTTATTTTTTATATATAACACTATTATAAATGCTGGAGGCAGACCCCCCACATAATAACCTCATGACCCCTTGAGGGGTCCCAACTCCCAGTTTGAGAACCCCTGGCGTATACACTGTGTCCCTTACTTTGGCTGTTGACTGTCTTGTCAATTTCACGGAAGGAAACTGACAAGAAAGCTGGGCAGCTAGAGCCCAGCTGTCCCAGCTCCACTGGAGAACTGGGCAGCTGGACCCAGCTCCCAACCAGAAGCCAGAGGGAGAATGGACCTCACTCACAGCTGGGAGCCAGGGAGAGAAGCCATGGTGCCCCACCCCACCACCCACACCCTGCTGGGAGCTGGGCAGTCTTGCCAATTTTGACAAGACTGCCCTGCTCCCAGCGGGGAGGGGACAGGCTGAGAAGCTGAGGCAGCCAGACCCTGCTACCTGGGGCAAGAAGCCCCAAGCAGCTTCTCCCGAGCTTCTGGTGGGAAATGGGGAACAAAGGGAGGGGGCAGCCCTCTTGGAGCCCTTAGCCTGTGGGGCACCTGACACTCACCACTGACCGCAGGAGGATAGTATGGACATACACCACCACAGCAATTAGGTTGACTTATGTTTCTAGTGTAGACATACCCCAAGCCTCAGTTTCTCTTCTGATTTCCCAGGCCTCCAATGTTCCCATAGGTTTCTTTCCCACTACCTTGCCCTCATAAGTGGGGAGGGATAGCTCAGTGGTTTGAGCATTAGCCTGCTAAACGCAGGGTTGTGAGTTCAATCTTTAAGGGGGCCACTTAGGGATCTGGGGCAAAATCAGTTCTGGGGGGCTGGACTTGATGACCTTTCAGGGTCCCTTCCCATTCTATGAGATAGGTATATCTTCATATATTATATTATAAGCATCCCACCACGCTCATAATCTTTCAGTTACTACTACTAGAGGGTGATTTAGTAATGTCCTAAGCATTGCTTCAGTTTTATGCTCAGCCTTGATTCTAGACATGGGTCTATTGAATCAATATGAAAAAAACAGGCTTATCTACCTAATTTAAAAAAAAATGAATAAAGTCTGGCAAACTTAGGGAAGGGGGCAGGGAGGCAAATCCTGGTTCCACTGAAATCACTAGGAATTTTACAACTGATTTTAATGCCACAAGGATTTCTGGTGGGGCGGGGGGGTTATTCCCCAAACACCATCAGATCTCTGCCTGTAATGCCTCCTTCCCAAGAATAGTTAAATAATCTTTTGCACAGCAAAGTGAGCATAGCTGACTGACATGCAAGACATCATCTAGAAAACAAAACTTAACTGCCTCAGGTGTATAGACTTTAGGTTTGTTTAAGTACTTGCTGTCTGCTGTGGATGGCCTGCTAGAAAAATGATAGCTGGACTAAAGTCCGATTAAATTAGAAACAAAATATTCTGGTTGAAATTCCAGCTCAAGCTGCAAGCAAGTGACAAGCAAAAAGAGTTCATAAAGTGCAAGAAGGATGAACTAGCTGGAGTGGAGAGGTCAGATCTTGCACGTATTTGGAACTTCCAGTCCTCTCATGTAGAAGATTGATGAAAATCTGGTGGCTCAAAATGATCAGTTAGCTATTTAAGGACCTTTTCAAAGTCTGAAAGCCTGACTGACTAAGGAACTGGTATTAGTTCGCATAATGCAGATTACATAAATGTCAAAGTTGAGGGCCCGAGGGAGTTAGCAAATTACTTTGAATTTTTAAAAAAAGTCACAATATGTCCAACTTCAACTTCAGTAATAGCTTCTTACAAAATAGCAGTAAAATACCTTTTGATTACATATTATTAAAACTTAAAATAAGAGGCCCTTTTTTTAACCACAAGTGAGTATTTATTAAGAAAAGTTGCATGTTTTGCTTTACAAGTATTTATATGCTGAAAGTTCAGTTGATAAGATAATTTCCTTAACAAAATGCAGACAATAATCAGAGGGATAGTCATTCCACACAACTGCTAAAATCTGAGTGTCAATTTTATAACAGTTCACAAGTCCCTTGAGAGGCCTCTTCAAAGTTTATTTGCTTTTGCTACGTCAAAGGGGGGAAAAAAGGGAAAAGTACACAGTGATCTGAAAACACACAGACTTGGGATGCACTAATGAGGATGGTTTGCTGCCACCAGGTAAGAAGAGCTGTGGGAAAACATTCTCCTCACCAGAATAACTGGCAAACAAAAATAATAAAATAAATAACACTTCTTCGGGCTCACAGTATAAAAGCAAACAGATTTTTTCCATCATCTAACTTATTTTTAAAGTAAAAGGTAGTTTATGCAGGTAGAGAGCTGTAATTTTCACACCATAATACCCTCTACATAGAACAGCTTGGCAGTTGTTTGCTTTAAACTGTTTAACGATGGATAGCCTCAAGACATAGTATATCAAGGATGCAATAGATTGGTAACTAAATGTGGCTTTAATAAAGTCCAAGTACAAAAAATAACTGTTATACATCAGCATTAATAGCACATATTATACTTAACCGAGTGTAATTTGAGGTCAGCATATTACTTCCCCCTCACAGGTTAGTATCCAGAATTTGTCAACCTGGATATGGTGGGATGTTTCCTTCATTCTCATGAGTAGAAGCATTCCTGAATGGCTTCCCAAGGGAAGTCCTGTCATTTTAAAAGTTGCTACTGCACCACATTGGGATAGGTAGTAGCTAAAATATTCCACATGTGCCGATGTCCCAGCACAAGCCAGGCAGACACCTATTCTTCCTCAGTGAAGGGAGATGGATCTCCTTATATTTCCTAATGTCTGGTCAACATAAAATTTTCACCTCACATAGTAAAACTGTCACAAACACCACAATAGATATCTGTGCTTGCCAAATGAAACCACGTTGTTGCCTCCTATATTAAGCATATGGAAAATCTGTGGGTTTTTTTGGCACATGATTACTTTAATGGTGAACACTGTATCCACCACATATGTATGTTATACAACTAATTATCTTGCTCTGTACCTGTAGCCCTCCTTGATCAAACCCATTGCCAAAATATCCCAAACTAGAAGGAAGTTGAAGAATATGAGCAATGGACGGAGTCATCACTTAGGCAGTATCTCAAGGCAGCCACTTACTTTTAATGACCAGTTACAACAGTCAACAAATACGTGGCCACTGCAAATGCCATTGTTCAAAAATAGCTCATCAGTCAGATCCCAGAAAAGGGATCCCAGCTACAAAGCCTCTGTTGTTGAATTACATGTATCCATGCCCAAGCTTTCTAGTTGTCATTGTGGCTTCTAAAATGCAAAGATTAGATGGTACAGAGATGATTTCATAAATGGATGTACATTCTCAAAGCTAAACATAATTCCAGATTTTTCCAAATCCTACACAAGTGCAGCCTCTCCCCTATTGGGGTACCCATTTTATGTGTCTGTCTAATCTACCTAGACAGATGCCTTCACAAGGTAAAAGGAAAGGCTTCATCTGATACTGCTTTTGGATGTAAAGTCTCAGCAGCAGGCATATAAACAAGTCTTGCTTCCAACCTACAGAGTTCACATGGGAATTAATATTGATGTCTCATCTTTTGAAACTGGAGCCTATGCTGCACAGAAAAGGGACTTCCTTATACCTTTAACAGTTTTCTATAGAGAAAATATAATCTGGAACACTCCCAGAACTGGTTTCTATTAGGGCCTTCACTTGTTCTATTCCTGAAAGGCTCTAAATTGTCTTTTCCCTGTAAGAATGTTAGCCTTTGCTTGTTTTATGTACATTCCTGTTGATTGCTCCTATTGCACAAAGTTTTGAAGTTTTCTTCAACTGTTGTATATAGTAGTTGAGGAACCTGGGGAACCTTCCAAGAAGAGATCCTAAAGAGAGATGCTCAGTGGAGATAAATTCTATAATGGTCTTTCTGCTTGCCTGTCTGTAGACGGAAGGAACACCAATCTGTCCAAGTTGTTGTCTATGATAAACAGAAGACCATTTGGCAGGTAGGGAAAGTCACTTTTCTCAGCTGACTTTTCCCTTCCCCCATATACCCTGATAAGAGGGGGCAAGCATCAAATAAATCTGTACTTAACTAAATTTTCCTTTAGACTATTTTTTCTTTTTTTTTGTTTGAATTATTCCTTTATTCTAATCACTTAACATTTACCCTCAGAATCTGCCAAACATTGTGTAATTATGTTAAAGATCTAAATCTTCCTCCCATGTCAATGTAAATTACAGAAAACAATGTTAAGCTTATCCTCTAGAGAGTTTTAACCACAAATTATACAAAGAACATTTCAAAGTTTTCATATAACTTAATATGATTAATTATAGGTCTAACACTATTCATAAATTTTCAACAAAGAAAAATAAATACAGATTTTTAACGACAGACACATTCAAAAGCAAAACAATAGCAAGAAATGGCTCCTTGCTCTTGCATAAGCCTTTTCAAACTAGCAAAGGTGATTGTGATCAGTGTTCAAGGCAGCTCCTTTTAGGGTTTGATTCTGTGAGATGTTCAGCACCTCCTGAAGCATGTGGAGTGCTCTTAACTGCCAAGGACTTAAGCAGACTTCAGGGGGAGTTGAGGGCACTCAGTACCCTGCAAGATCATCCCCGGAGCCCTGATACCCAAGTCCAGTAATTCTGTTCTTAGGAAGCCAATATAAAGTCTGATCCGCCACACCAATGGCAGTTTATAGTGCAGTCTCTCTCGAGCCAGTATGCTCCCTTTCCCACAATCTACTTTTTTCCAGGCAGGACAGCAGCAATGTATTCACAAAAGGAATAGGGTAACTGATCTATAGGCAGCACTCTGGAACACCTCCATATAGAATTTCAAAACAAGACATGAACTGGAAAAGTTCATGATTTTGGAAAAAGAACTTAGAGATGATATATTTCTAATTTTGAGGGTTCTTCAGGATAGATTTACCAAGGATTCTGATTACTTTGAGCACAAAATAAGAAAATGTAAGAATTCCAGACATGCCAAACCAAAACCACTATTTTAAAATAGGCTAAAAAATCATGTTCTTACTAAAAGGAAAGTTTATGTATTTTGTTGCTTGCAGTACAACATATTTTCTCCAAAATGTTTTGGAGGGAACATCCCTATAAACAGTGGTTTGGATAATCAAGAAAACTTGGGTAAGTGACACATGCTGCAGACCGTAATTAGATGCAGATCAAAAGGAAATTTCAAAGATTTGCGTTTTAAACTGGAGGAAGAGAGGGGAATACTCTATTTTGGCCCAATATAATGGACTGCTTCACATTTATTTATGTATTCATTTTTTTATTTATAAAATATGCCTCTCTACAGTAAACAAAAACTTAAGCAAAAAAAACCTATAGAAAGAAAAGAAAAGTCAAACAGATTACAGGGACTTTCTCCCCACAAACTCCACATCTTCCACAGTCTTATCCCTGACCTGCTCAGAGAAAGATCTGCATGAATTCATTGATAAGCCTTGCACCCCGCTTTTAAGATGACCAGAACTGCTCCTTGACTGGGCCATCAGAGCCTGGATTCTAGAGTCCAGAACCCTTTACCAAGAACACTGCTTCCTTTCTCAGCCATAGACAGTGCTGATGGTAATAAAGCCACTATGCGTCGTACCCAGGACTGAAACCAGGTAGCACTCTATGGATCAAAACCTATTCAAATGAATTGTGTCCAGAAACAAATAAGGAGACAGTGAAGCTTCTGAAGAGGTTATATGTTCTCTATAACTGACAATGCAAAGCAAGCAGGAAGCAACATTAGCTGAAATTTCTGAGTGGGAATCAAATGTGGCCCCATGTTGAGCATATAGCAGTAGTCTCGCTGGGAGATGATAAAAGTTGGGTTACTGTGGCAAGACCCACATTGGAGAGTGTATGTGCAGTTACATAACTAAATGGAGATGGGAAAAGCCTTTCTATCAAGCAGTGCTACCATGGAGTTCAGGTACAGTCAGGGGTCTAGAAGCCAACACATATTACATTCACAATGGGTGGATGTACCCTCTCAACAGCAGCAGTGCTGGCAACTCCCATGATTCTGTGGTGAGTCTTGTGACATTTGTTGTTTTTCTTAAAGCTTCAGTTCCTGGTATACTTCAATTCTATACAAATTTCAGCTTCTAGCCATCATATTTGCAGAGAAAATTTTGAAAAGATGACCCAGTGTACCTTAAAGGCTCAGGACCTAGAAGGCAAATTAGAAGAACCCAATTATTTAAATGCATGCTTTTTGGAATACTTGGAATTAGCATTATTATAATAGGGACATCAAAACCTGCCACTCTGCCCAAATGCTTTCTTCTCCTTACTGTCCTAACTTCTACCTTGTCTGCACTGAACTTTAGAAAATCCAGGCTTCTCTCACTGCTCCATACCTCCTCTCCACTAGCACAGCTGAACTTCTCCCTAACTCTGTACTGTTGTTACTGCCACTTGTCTACACCACTCTGTCTTGATACCACAACCTGCCATTTACCCATAGTCTTTCTTCCTCTTCCAGTAGTAGAGTACTTTTAGGCTGTCTACCAAAGAGGCTGAATGTAATGTCACACAAATTTCCTTGTTAGTGAAATAGCATTATCTCAGAAAGTTAGCTCAGCGAGGAAATTTCAAGTTCCAAATATTCACAATTTTCTCAAAACATGCAGCTACCATTTCTGGTAATTACTTGGCACAACTTCACCTTAGTAGAGTGAAGGCAAGATCTGCATATGCAGGTTGTATAGCAATTACCATAAGGTAATACCCTTATACATATTATTTCATTTAATATAAAAATAAATAGCAACAAAAGCTGACCCCTATACCAATCAATTTAGCCCTCAAAAAGTCCCTCCCCCCAACTTCATGTAGGATGGGTAGGAAAACTGCTTCTGCTGAACATACAGTTTCTTTCATTTCACTTTAGGTGCAGAATACCAATGTTTTAATTATAACCAAAGTAAAAAAAATATTGTGCCCTAGGTAACCAACACTATTTTTGATGAGAACACAAAGGCCACACATAGATACACCAATGGACCTTGATAAGTAGTTTTCAGTGTTGTAGCAGTGTTGGTCCAAGGACGTGAGCGTGCCAAAGTTGGTTCTATAGAAGACCTCACCCACCTTGCCTCTCTCTTGATAAGGAGTTTGTTCTTTTCAGAAAAGGGCAATTCATAAAGTGTTTCCCTGCTCATTTACTTCCCCAAGTACAGGCTTGTAGCGTATTTGCTTATACAATATATGTAACTCGGTCACCCCAGCTGCATCTTTCCCTGTAGCACTGTAAAACTACACAGCTACTTGTCCAAAACAGGAAACATGATGGCTTTGGATCAAAGCCCTGGTTTTCTTTCTAAAGTAGAAATATATGAAAATTACATGACATTAGATTCAGTCTAACATTTGCACAGTAGTCAACCTACCTGAATATATCAGCGCAAAGGGCAGTGCCAAGTGATTGAAATCTCATTGGATGTTTATGCAAAAAACATGGGCTTCAATTAAGATTTTTCAAACCACTATTTAATTCAGATATAAAGCAAAACAGGAATAAGCTGAAAGCTTTGTGCTATTCCCATTAACAGGAGTCATATTATCCTGCATGGAAAATCTATTCTGCATTATATAATAAATACCAAGTGAATGACTGTCTAACATATTAAATATGGATTAGGAGCTGTAATGGATACATAGCTCTAGGGGTTGAGAGTCAAAAGCTATGTGCTAATTATTTTATCTGTTTAACACTAACTTTCTTATTAAGTTGACATTAGATGCTTTTGAGTGCAGCTCTACGCTAGAGATACAAAACATGCATTTCTTAATGTTAACATCCTGAACACTGACCATGTGGTGTTTGTGAGTTTGTTCACGTCTGTCTCTACTCAAAACATTCATTGGTTGCCATTACACAGACCATATTTGCCAACAGTTACCACACAGTCATAAATAAGATACCACAGTTTTGCCCCATATTTGAAATAGGAAATAACTGTGGAATCTCAGATACCACATTGTGGTAATTATTGGCAAATGCTGACTTCTTACAATGATAAATCCACAAAGAAAACCTGATTGGGTGATTCAGACAAAGCCAGATACATGCCAAGTAGCTACAGACAAGTACTTCTAATTTGTTATAGGAGGTCAAAATGAATAGGAAGTCTAAATTAGACATCTAGTAGATCTATTCATAAGATATTTCCTAATTTATTCATTTTTGCTGCTCTGTTAGAGTATCCGAACTAATTCACAAACTTCATAGACAGTTTTTGAAGTGAGGAAAAAAAGGCAGTTGCCAACAGAGGTTTGAGGGAAACCAGATGATGATCTTCCACTGAAGATACTTTACTTTAAAAATTGACCTGCCTGATCAATTTCTGTTGCAATAAAATAGTTCCCTTGTACACACTGATAGATGGTAATTAAGTTCATGATCCTGTAAGGACTTACACATATGCTTAATTTTAAGTATGTAACTAGTAGCATTGTATCAATGGACTATTCACATGCTTAAAGTTAACCATGTGGAGAAGTCTTTACAGGCTTTGGACCTAAAGTTGCATTCCTAATGTATTCCTGCCCAAAAGGGCAGAGTATCAAACTGTCCCATAAAGGTTACCAAGGTTCCTAATTGCTAGGATTCTGAGAACTAACACTTGACACTAATTCAACTATCCCTACAATTCAGAAATCTGGACAGGTAAAGCTGGTTTATTTCATTTATAACTGTAAAATGAAACCCAAGATTCTTGGAACTAAGTCAGTAAGATTTTAAAAAATGATATGTAGTGGTTTAATATAAAGTCTTCCTTATGTCCTAGAAAAGTGTATGTTTTTTTGTGAAATTAATGCTGGGGCCATAAAAGAACTATTTAGATTTCTTTTCTATGGGACTGGATTTGACATATTTACTGATTAAAGAAACAAAGCATGAAGTAAGCTTAAGCAGGTTCAGACCTTCTTTTCATGTTTGTACATATTTTCAGTGCTTCTCCCTATCCTCAGTTGCCTTAGCTTCCTTTCCTGTCTTTCAAAACATCAGGGTAAAAGGAAGTGGAGCTGTATCCACCTGAGTCACATTTCACCTGCAAAGCTGGAGTGTCAAAGTTAAGTACAAGCATTTTTTCATCCAGTATTTAAAAAAAAAAAAAAAGGTAAACGTGCCACTATTTATGAGCTGCAGGGAATGCTATATTTCTTGGGTTCACCCTAAGAGTATTTGCCAGGCTTGGGTACAGAATGAAAAGTTTTACAACTATAGTTTTTCTCCTTATTTATCACATACTTATTCCATGAGTCATTTGTAGTAACTGATGTGCTCTTGTTAATGTAGATAATGGAGATCATAAAAAAAAACCTGATATTTAACCCTTTGGGTAATTTATTTAGTGTTAGAGGATTGGCTTCCAGCAGCATAAAGAGATACAGTGTCTCAGTTGTTCTCTGCTGCGTAGGGGAGAGAATTCCATTTTGCTTTTCAGCCAAAGGGGCCTGGTTGACCAGAACCCCCTTGGCGACCAGTCCTTAAAGCAGATAGCCTGTTGAAAGGATGGGATTGGGAGAGAAGCCAGCCACCCATCCAAGCAATCACCAATCACAAGCTGGACCTAACAGGGCGAGAAGGAGCCCCTGGAGTTTATAGTGAGATGGACAGGACAGTGTGCTGTCCTCACTTCTTAAGTTTTCAGTGCTCTGGAAGGATTTGAATACCTTGAGGATCTGCTTAACAAAATGAAAGATCTGCCTTAACAATGAGTACTGCGGTTACTTCATTTAGTTAGGAAATGGCTTTAGGGTGAGGAAAGTCCTGATCCGTGAGGCTCACCCAGAACTGAAGGGACGTGCGGCCTCACATTGCACACTGGCAAGAGGTCTGCCTTGTTCTTTTGATCATTTTACTGTTAAAAAAAAAAAAATTCAGCCACTCGTATAGAGCTCCAGCACAAAAACGAGTGTTCCTACGGACCATGTGTGCACCACTGACCAACCAAGAGCTGAAAATAAATGCTGGCGTTGCACCCACTTGCCTCCTTATTCTGTGTGGCATTTTGATTACATTTAGTTATTGGGATATTTTTATTTGAGGGAGAGTCTGATTATCATTGTGGGTTTAATTGGTCATTCATCTTTTCCCCTTGATTCTCCTGCCTCTTCCTTTTCCTTCAAGTCCTATCTTTTCCACTTCTTTAATTAAACTATGTCCTTTCCTCAACTGAAGTGTTTGCTCCTTTTTAAAACTGGTTGTTCCTGGATTGCTTTTAATTCTTAATGTTCTAGAGATTGTAGGGAAATTAATGTATATTAATATATTCCCCTTGACACTAAGTGGAGGCACTGTGTACTGAGAATCTAGTTTAGTTCCAGTGACCAGTAAGCTAAGGGCTGAAATCTATCAGACCAATGAACCAAAAAACCCCGGGTCCATTGTTCCAAAGGAGCAAGTAGTCTCTATCATGATTGGGTATCAGTGGCAGTGACAGAACAGTATAAAGGTAAAATGATTGCTTAGCTCTTAATTTTAGTATAAAACACATCAGATTTTCATATTTATTTGACTTTTAAGTGCCAGGTTTTCAAGTCCAGTCAACCTGTCTTGGTGTAGGACCCAAGAAGTTAGGGACAGCAATGGCTTTACACCACCTTTGTAATCCTAGATCCCAGTTAGATTGGGCTTCTCCAATGTATGCTGGCAGTACATGATCATCCAGGGGCCATTCACTAGAGCAGAAGACATAACATGATCCTATGTAAGGGAGGAGCCCAGAGGGGATGGTGGAGATTTGGCCCCATTCCAGGAGAGTCCCAAGATGCTGAGTTAGGGCAGCTTTCTGACCCTTCCACTGTTACCACAGTGGAAAAGGGTCAGATTGGGAGCAAAGAATCAAGCCCTCTCTATCTGTAGAAGGAGAATGTTTCAGACATTCAAAAAACTATGCATTTCAGAAGTAGCTGTAGATTTTAGCCAATTGCCTGAAACACTAACAGCTGATCGTGGTCCATTTAAGTCAGTGGCAGACTTCCCACTGACTGCAATGGGATCAAGATTTTGCCTGGAAGATCCTAATGAGCATCATATTCACTTTTAAATGTATAATTAATGTTACAATTCAAACGCTTGTAAAGATTTGGGTTTTTTAATAGAATATTTTATCCAGACTTTAGCTCAGAGAACTGTTTATATGATCCCAGTAATGTCTTCCCTCCTTTCCAAGTCAAAATACCCCACATAAGAGCCAACAGTTTGAAATTGGATGTCTAAAGTTAAGCACGTAAATCCATGTTTACCATTAAGCACCTAAATATGGATTCAGATACCTAATTTTGGGCACCTGAGTTTGCCAAGTTTTGGCAAAGGTCTTTGCATCCTGTGACAAATTCTGTAAGATGGAACCTTAAGTACATTTTGATTTGATAGGACTTCCTTAGATAGTAGGATGCTACAAAAAGAAATGCCTGTGCAGATAAAAACACCAGAAATGTAGGAGAATTACAATTTTTTTGAAGAACATTTTTGTCTTCCTATCAAAAGACAAGTATGGTCAATAGTTTAATAGCATATGCATTTTATGTGATGCTTTCAGCACTTCATATGCTTGTAAAATCCATTACACTAAGCAGCCAGCATGCAGTTTCCCCCCAAGGTTCTTCATCTTAACCAAGACAATTTTCTGGCATGTCTTATAATTGTGTTGGCTTTAGGCAGCTATAAATTTCATTCTGGGGTTTTTGTGATTTACTTTACAAGACATTATGTACCAAAGCTAAACACTGTCACGGCATTACTATTGCACAGTTTCTAGTTAGGAACAGGGTGATAATGAGCTTTTTTAAAATTCTAAGACACTTATTTTTGATCGCCATTGACAGAAAGTGCTGTCTGTACTAGTCAAGTCAGCAGTACCACACTAGAGAGATCCTTCAAAACGAAGGTCCAGATTCAGTGGCTGCAGAGCATGTTGAGCTCAGAAGCCACACTCATTTTGTTCTGCTGCCCATCAGTACATGGTCTGAGCACCTTTCAGTAGTGCATTAAGTTACAGACTAGCATCCATCACACTTAACTCTTTCCTTCTTTCTCTCTCCCTCTCCCCAGATGGGGTGAACTGTCTGTGGATTTATGTATTTTTCTTTTTTAATTGATGTGGAACCACCACATCTGAGAAACAAAATTTCAGCTTTAAGCAGCTACAGGCACCAAACACCGCCCCAAAGGTCAAATAGGTGAGACTGCTCCTTGCCCATAGGCCACTATTTTCTCCCTCTCCAAAATTAACTAGGGCATTTTTAACCTTTAAAGATCTGTGGTGGCAGGCCCTTTCCCCACACTTAAAGGGAGCACATGGATATAAGGACTGAGATACTGTAAGTGCAGCTTTTCTCTGGCAAGAGGCCAGTTAGCTTGATTCTCTCTCTCCCCCCCCCCCCACCCCCATTCCTGGAAGCTGGTTGTCTTCGAGGCAAGGTGATTGTGCAACTTTCTCTCTGTATTCCTATTTCAGTTACAGTGGGGCTCAGTATCTGCAGTAGACTCTCGCTCTGCTGGGCTTTACTAGAACTCATTTTACTGACCGCAAGACAAAAAAGCCCAGAGCACTTCTTACAGAAAAGCTGCACGAGGTGCTGGTCTCAAACAATATCCAAGAACCAGTAAAAACCCACTAGAAGGTTGTGGGCCTCCTTCATTAACTTTGTTCCCTGTGACAGAAATTAAGGAGGGAGACTGGGATGGTGGAGTTCTTATTCAAACTACTTGAAATATTTAAAATATGGTTCAGGTAAAGTTGAAAGGAGGTGAGAAGATTCAGATTAATTGTAATTTGACTGACTTCACTCTAGTTGCATGCACTTATATCAGGTCTGAATTTGACTTTAACTCATCCTTAATTATCATATGGTATATATGAAATAATATTTTTTGGAAAAGTTCATAGACATTTAGAACAGCAGTGATCATTATAACCTAATTTGGAGAACTCCACAGGTGAAGGGAGGAAGGACTCTTGGCATATTAGTAGTCATTAAATGCAGCCTAACAGTGTCACACAGCAACTCCAGTTTGGGATTGGAGCTTGGTCTCTTGTTCACAGGCTATCAGAGGCTCAAGAGTGGAATTCATTTTAGGGAATTTATCCTTGGATAAATAATATTGTGTTCCATTTATTTTGGCAGCTTGTTTAATATTCAATGGTATGTATGACTGTGTAATTGTGTAAACAAAGTTATGTTGTGATTAGAATAGTGACCACTCTGGCTAAGGTTGCAAACCGGTTTCCATTATAAGTTGGTTTTCATCTCCTTGTAACTTAAAATATATTTCTGAATTTTTCCATGTTTGGTTGGTTAGTTAAAAGTCTAAGACCAGGTCCTCTACACACTATTCTGGAAAAGTGACTTTTCCCTTGCTTAAAAAAAGAAAAAATAATCATCACAGTATTTTTAGCTGGGCTTATGCAAAACAGCGCTGAAATTGGCACAGACATAACTATTGCTGAGGGCCTCTACTTGGTTTGAAAACACACTTGATTTGATTTTAAAAAGGTAAAATGTGGTCATTAAACTCCATACTGACCATGAGCAATAGAGATTTTCCTCAAACCCTCTCTTGTGGACATAAACATGGATGTTCAGCTAGTGAAATGCACTCATGTTTGTTCAAGAAGCTTACAAGGTTTGATAATAAAACAAACTGAGGCCCTGATCCTACAACTGACTCTAGTATGGGCCTGTGCCCTCATAGAGCCGGATGAATATTACATCCTGAATTTGAAGCTCCAGAAGTCCACCCATGTGCTGGGCTGAAGAAAACCTGCTAGGGCAGAAAAGAGTTGAAGAAGCAAGTTGTTGAAGGTACGTCTACATGGCAAGTGGAGGTGTGACTGCAGCATGTGTAGGCATGTCTGAGCTAGCTTTAATCTAGCTAGTATGTACACCACTAGCAGTGAAGCCATGGCAGTGTGGATTTCAGTGTGGACGAACCACTCAAGTACCCAGGGTTCTGGGCGGGCTTGTAGAGCCCAGGAAGCTAGGCTAGCTGAGGTATGCCTGCATATGCTGCAATCATACACCCAGGACTGCAGCATAGATATACCCTGTGAGGGAGGGCTGGATTGGAGGAAGAGATCTCAGATAAGCAACGTGAACTCCACTGTGGTGGCTGTAGGCACTATTTTTATTCTACTTTTTTGTTTAATGAAAAATATTTAGTAATTTTAGTATACAGCATAAAGATGTGCAATGTGGCCAAATAAACTTTTGCATTTCTTTACTTTGTGCTTTAACTGTACATCCTTAACATTGCATTTTTCTTTATTCAATTACACTATTTTGTTAGTTTATATTATGACTACAAGTTAGGATCAATATATAGTAGCATATTCCCGGCTTAGTGACTTCTTCAAAGTGTGTGCTATTCTTTCAAATTGCCAGTGATATGAATGTCTTCCGCATGTGACCATATTAAAAAAATTATCCCAGAATTAAAAGATGGGGCAAGTTCTTATTTTATGCATATCTTCTTATAACCCTTGAGATAGGTGTCTCTTTCTGCAGCTGACTCTAAGATCCCATTCCCAACAACTTTTAAAGTACATTCCATCATTATTTGCATTGCCTGTTATACCCGAGAATGCATTTGATCTCAGACAATATGCAGCAGTTACTATTGTTCTATAAATTGCCTCTATTGGATTTTCTGTGTGAACATAGTCTGAAAAGTATGCTTGTTGAATCTGTGGTAAATTCAGTCATTCTGAGAAAGCTCATAAAATCCCGAGAGAGTTGCAAAGAACAATCAACCCCTGCATCAGGAAGTAAAGAGGAAGTGCCAACCCAGTGGAAAATTTATTTATTACATGTTTGAAGGCTGCTGAAATAACAAAACGTCTGACTTTACAGGCAAACAGGGCACACACAAAGGCAATGGGATTAATCTCACTTTACGCCAGTGAATGGTATTCAAGTAAGTGTTAAAAGTATTTTTTTAAGTCACTCCCATAAAGTAAAAGGAAAAAAAGCAATGTGGTAATATAAATTAAATTAGGCATCAATGAGAAACTTTCCTTGACCTAGCTCCTTGCAGGAAATTGGCTAAATGTAGCCCCTTGGCGCCAAGGAGGTCAGGAGCTCTGCGTCAGTGCTAATTCAGTTTTCGTGACCACATTGTGTCGGGAAATCCCGATTCCCAGTGTTAAAACAAGACTTTGAACTGTATGGGATGTGCATACGATATGCTAGACATGAATGAAATTTCGTTTCCTCAGCCTTGAAAGCAGTATAATTTTTTTTAAAATGTTCCACAAAATAATCATTACTCGATGTCTTGATCACTATATTTTACAGAGCTTTATATAACTTTTCCTTTGTGGTGGAACACAGATTGGAATATGAATACCTGATGCAATTCAAACTTGTGCTATTCTGGGATGGTAACTCAAACAAATTTTTTTTTTTTTAAAAGTTAAACTAAAATTTAGAGAGAACCAAAACTGTTTAAAGCCATTGTCACTTGCAAACAAATAATAACAAAAAAATCTAATTCACAGACTTCTAAAGTCAGAAGGAACCATTATGATCATCCAATCTGATCTCTTGCATAACACAGGTCAAAAATATCACATCCAGTAATTTCTTTATCAACCCCATAACTTCTACTTGGGTTATAACATTTCTTTCTAAAAGACATTCAGTCCTGATCTGAAGAATTCCACTCATAGAGAATCCACCACATCCCTAGATAAGTTGTCTCAATGGTTAAGTACCCTCACTGTTAAAAACTCTGCTCCATATACAATGTGTATAAACAGCAACTGACATTGGCACAATGGATAAGGTGGTTAGGTGCCGCACTATTGCCTGTGGGGCTTTTTTAATTGCTCTTTGGTGGGTTATTTTTATGGACAATTGAAGATTAAGGTTTATCATGTACCTAATTTAATACTCATGCTGCAGTATTCTGCATTAGCTTCAATTTCTGAATGGTCACAAACTGCAGTCCTATGTAGGGCTAGCTAATCTTGAAGTGACAAAGGCAGAGATAATTGTGGCAAGATCCACTTCAGAGGGAAAAGATTGCCCTCTTCTCACCAAATGCAAGTGGAAAAAGACATCCTCACTACAACTGCTGCCTGTATCCACAGGCAGCGTAGAATTTGACAACACTACAAAGCTGTGCATCTGTTTTACAAATGGTGGTTACCTTCCCTCAGGGAGGAGTGCCAACATATGTCTCGACAACTCCTCCAGCTGTAGCCACCATTCCAACTCTGTTTTGTCTGGATAAAGTTGCAGCCAGCTAGCTCTCATCCAAGCCCAAGTTCTTTTGAAAAATGGACAAGCAGGGGTGTGTTAGGGGAAGAGAGGGAATGAGTCATGAGAACTGATGTTTATGTCTCTGGGCATTTGGCCCACAGGCAGGCAGCAAGTTCTCTTGGGGGGGGGTGGTGGTTCCCCACTGGGTCTCTGTGGCTAGGCAAATCTGAGTTGGCATGATAAAAGGGGGATGCTCTGGGACAAGTTGATGCCCCTCTTACAATCTTTGACAGCGAGGGCACAGATATTTAAGTCAGATCCAGGATCTTTTCCCAGGGATGTATTAAAGTTTGTAGCCACAGGTATGGTGGGATACAAGACCAAAAGATATGTGAATTATCTGGAACAGGGAGGATCAATACTTATCCACCCAAAATATTGAACGGGGTAGCTGAATTATTCAGGGATGATGGGGATATACCTCTCCACCTGGGGAGCATATCCATTCCCTCCTTAACACTGGCCAACAATATGTATAACTATCTAGAGATGGGGGAAGGCAGTCAAATTAATTGCTGGTCCCTCCTGGTGGCAGGTGTTCAAATATTCATTCCATGGGGGGGGGGGAGAGAGGGTCAGTTCCCTGATAAACTGGAGTTGGAAGTGGATTTTGGAGAAGGCATCCATCCCCTAGAGACACTGGGGAATGGGTTTGGGGTTCTGAATGTCTGGTACAGTGAGGAATCAACACCCTTTCCTCAGCCCCTTAGCCCTTATATGAGGGGAAGGCGGTGGAGCCCAGTAACAGGGTGGGACCAGTTGTGGAGCTGTGGTGGTCTGATAGCAGCCCTCCACTGAACAGAAGTGATTAAGGAAGGAATCATGACCTCCACTGAATGATTTATTCCTGGCTAATTCCCAGCTGAGTTTGTTAATAAAGTTATGGCTTAATTAAACCACATCACCTGTTTTTCTTCCATACGTCCAGCACAATGGACAATTCTGCTCCAGCTGGGTCAGACATGAGAGAGAGTGTGCTGGGAGTTAGTGGCACACTGTGAAATCATTATAGTGCATGTCTCCTCTCAGAAGTATCAGGTTGAACAAGAGAGAAAATAATATAGATCCTGTGGTATCTTGCAGGAGAGAACCTTTATGACCCAAAACTAATTGTTTACAATTATCCTTTGGCTTTTAACAAGAAAATGAGAACAAAGCCACTCATGAGTAACTCCACACAGCTTTGTCAGAGACTGAAAGTCAGTCAACAAAATCTTACAATATACAGTATTAAAAACAAATCTAAAACACTCAGGACAGACACTTAGCATGAAATAATGCTTCTATTGAAGTCAATTGAAATTGCCATTGATTTCAGTGGAGCCAGGATTTCACCCTTTCAGTTTTGTCCATTAGTGGGACGAGAACATGAACTAATGCAACCAAAGCAGTTTCACCCAATTCTTAGGTTGATAGATTTTCTTAATCCCACTGAGTCAAGGAATCAAAAGGATATTGACCACAGGGATCACATTACTTTTTCTCCAACAGTTGCAGCAACTTGCTGTTTGTTTCTGGGTGCAATGAAAAGATGTTGACGTGCTATAAAGTCCTACTTGGTTTGGGTCCTCAAGTGACTGCCTTGTTGCCTGTGTACCACCACAGCAGTCGAGGTTAGCTGAGAAGCTTGAACTATCAGGACCTTGATTTAACAGCTAAAATGTCAGCATAATTCTCAGTAGCTCTGTTCTCAGCACAGCTGTCTCCAAATTTAGACACATGTACAAGATAAAATATTAGCTAAAACAATGTTTAAAAAGACAATCCATTGTCTGTTTCCCAACCCCACAATAGGCACCTGGTATCCCAGTTAACCAGTACATAACAGGATCATAGTTAAACCAACAGACACTGAATTAAAAGTATTGCACAATCAAGCATACATCTCAAAGCCAATCCCGGGTTAGCCTGACATATACAATAATAAAGTCTGTTGCTCAGAGAAGTCCTGATGATACAGTTTAAAACTACACCAAGTTTACAATAAACTTTGCTGGTGTTTTTCTACTCGCCTCTTTGTTTTTCCCACGTTAAGTGCTACATCAATGGGGAGAAAGCAAATTATCAAGACCTATTTCATAACACCTCTGACAGAAAAAAAATTAATAAAAAAGTGTGGCTAGTGAAGAAAAGATTCTTATAGGCACACCATGTTCTGACAATCTTAGCTATCTTTATATACATCATCCTTCCCTTAAACTCATTCCCATGATATTGAGCGAACAGATATCGTCAAAGACTGAGCAGTCCATATTCCAATAACCTCAGGACTTTTCCTACATAAAATTATTGGATTATGGAACCACTGCAATCTTTTATTCAGATGAAGACTGAATTAAGCTCACTTCTTTGACACTCCATACAAACTGTGCAACTTACATCAAGTCACACACCTTTCTTCCAGAATAAGCTATAATGGAATAGTCTTCAATCTGCTGGAGATGTAAATATTCTCCTGATTGTTTGGGCTGCATGCTCTCTCCCACCTTCCCCAGCCCCCGCCCAGTTTTTCACCTACCATTTACTTTTGGGAGAGTGAAATTTCCACACACATTGTTGAAGGTGCTGTTTACTCTCTCTACTCCAAGCTGGTGGGGGAAACGGGGAATCTCTGTTTTTTTTCTTCTCCCCTCTCCTCAGCACTAGGAAGGAAGAGATTCTTTTCTCTCTCTCTCTCTCTCTCTCACACACACACACACACACCCCTGTCTTTACCTATTCAACACATTAAATTCTGCATTTATGAAGGATTTAATTATTAAGGGTGATTAGATATGGAACAGATTTGAATCAGACCCATGTGTATTGACTAAAAGTCAGCATCCCATGGTTGGACAGTGGCCTATGTGAAATTTGTTGGCAATAATAGTTCAGTTCCTTTTGGATTGTTGTCTACCTGACCAAACCCATCAACACAATTGGCATAACAACTGGAAGTCTCAACAGAGGCTTAGGGATGAATGGTGACAGAGACTAAATTATGTTAGATATTGCTAATGCACATCAGGGTTGAGGCACTTAAATGCAGTGAAGCAGCCACGCTGCCTATGTTATACCTAGGAGGCTTTCTACCTAGTTCCTTTCATCAATACTTGATACACTTATTTTAAAAAAAATAGAATATGTTGTAAACAACTCTGCAATTACACAGATATGTGCTCTGGTCACCTGAGAAACTCTCTCTCTTTAAAATTTCTTATCAGACAATAAATAATTTTATAGTTGATTGATGCTGTAACAAACAGATTTTTCATAACTGGCTATAGGCTAATTTTAACAAGATTAATTAATTATGCTGATCTGTTGTCAGTGTAACTATTTATGGGAAGAAAATTTGTAGCAAAGCTATCCATTGACATAACTGGATCTACTCGCATATGCTGAAAGAGATCTTCTCAGAAAGAGTGTGTGGTGTTTTCAAAATATTTACCATGCCAATTGCCTCAAATTTAAAAAAAGAAAAAATCAGAAACCATTGAAGATACCGGGTTTTCCCCTGTTTTGACAGGGAGAGGAATGCTGTGGGAGAAGCGAGTGAGAGCAATGTTGTGGGAGAAGCCTATAAGCATCTAAGTTAATTAGTCAAACATTTTGGAAGCAATTATTTGACATTTCTCAAGGTGGCAGTCTGCTGTAGTCTCTCTCTTCACTTAATAAATTCATTCTACAGTAGGTAGCATTTCGGGGAGAGGGAAGACTATATTGAATGTTACTTGTGCTTGGTTACTTGTGAAAAATAAGTATTGACACACAAAGCGTTCAATTGTGGTTTATAGGCATTGGCCCGTGTCCCCTGGAGAATCCAGAGGCATTGTGCCTCAGAAAGGAAGAATTCTTCTCAGAATGTCCTGGGCTATAGAGGAGTACTATTGTTGTTGGCAAGCATTTTAAATTTAGTGTGACAACTCATGCAAGCACATACTCACCAGTGTGAGTAAGGGGTTCAAAGTGTAGCCTTCAGTCTCTCTGTATCTCAGGCCTCATCTGTAAAATGTGAATAATAATTCTTCCCTATTTCAGAATTGTTGACTTCAAGGTGACTTCTTGTCATTGTAACTCCTCACTAGTATGAGGCCCAAAGTGACTTGCCAAAGGTCACAAAGCATGTGGTAGAACCAGGCACTGAAAACCTCTCTTCAGTCTCAGTCCACAGTTACCAAAGGACCATCCTTCCTCTGGTTAGCTGTGCAGGGCTGCCTACTCCTAAACTATGAAGCTAAAAACAAACAATTTAAAAGAAATAGCCAGAGCTGTGGTGTGTTGTACACAAGAAACACACACTTTGGCAAATGAGCCCATTTACAAGATTTCCCTAGCTGACTGCTGTTGCCCCATAATATTTGCAATTAAATATGAAGCTGAAGTCTTCCAACATTCTTATTACATCAGCAGAGAAGGAAACAAATCAATTAAAGCACAGGACCTGCAGGAACCAAAAGCTATGTTGTTGAAACCCTAATGTAGCTCTCAGAATCAGCTCATCCTGGTGATTCTGGACAGGGTTTTGGTCAGGATGGAGTCTGAAATAAGGTGGTGAAGTGGTGGGGAAATAAGATTAAGTAGAACCTCCCTCAGTACTTTACATTAAAGAAAATTGAACAGAGAAGCCCACAAAGAATTGGGCACATTTCCTATTTGGAATACTTATTGTAGTTTCTGGAAAACAAAGAGCATTCTGAAATGCTTTTTCATATATATACATACACACACACACACACACACACGTGTGCTTTGATTGATAGATAGCAAGGCCTTTCATCCGTATTTCTTGACAATGTTTCATTAGCATGAATTAAGCTTCACAACTTCCTGACGAGGTAGGTGCGCACGCACACACACACACACACACACACCACCAAGAGACAACTCCCATCAGATCAGGGCCCCACTGTACAAGGTCTTACAGAAACATACAGAAGATATGTCGTCTACCCCAAATAACTTACAAGTTAGAAGACAAGAGGGAGAGGGATACAATGAAAAGATTAAATACTTTATTTGTGAAGCTGGTGCAAATTTCAGAAAATCCTATGCAGTAGATCAGAGTTTAGTCTTATAAACACACATATTTCATAAAAACAAGCCTTTGGACTAATTGTGCAACATTTAATGAGAGAATTTCAAGTTAAATATTCAGTACCAATGAGGAAAGCAAGGCAGTGACAGAACCAACCAACTACAAACCAGAGGACAACCTGAAAACCCAAGGCAAATATCACTTTAAATCTCCAGCCTCAAAGAGAGAAAATAATCAAAGGGGCCCTTATCATCATCCTGTTTAGGCCACAAATGTACCTTCCTTGCAGAGTATTAATTCCATGCACTAGATCTATTTTGAGGCTTCTGGAAGAATCAGTTAGAAAACAAAGTATTAAAGCCTTGAATATATATACACATTTCAAGACTAGTACTTGGGTCTCATCCAAAACTCACTTGTTATACAAACAATACAGTATGCTAAATTGATTTATATGGATTTTGACCCAGCCTTAACAAATGGCAGTGGTCATAGATTTTGGATAACAGTGCCACATATTGTGAACTGGAATGTCAGAATTCTATTTGCTCCAGGACAGACTGAGCTCATAAGAAGGAGTTAAGGAAGTTACAACTTTCTATTGCTGCCACACAGGAGCCACATTGGTTGGGTACAGGAGAGTTGACAGTTTGAAATTACATTTTCCTCTACTCCAAACATTCAAGTGGACAAGCAAAGCATAGAACTGGGGCTGCTGTAGCAGTGACCAAGATAACAGGTTACTTCAACAAACAGCTGGAAACCAGTTTCTGAACAGATTGACATAGCATACTGCCTACAATAAACTATGCATAATTGTCATCTGCTGTTATGTATAAACAGGTGCATAGAAGAGAAAGCAGGAGAAGAGGAAGAGAAGGATGGATTTTATCCACAGCTGGATAGCATTGTAGACAAGATTCTGATCATGATATGAATGCAAAGGTTGGTAACAAACATGGTCAGCAAATGAATAGATGTTGGACTACACAGTATTAGGATGCCAAATTATAATGGGGTATGGATGGTAAAGACTTTCTGTGAGATTCACAACTGATTATTGGGGGTACTTGGTTTCCTCACAAAGACATGCACAAGATTACATGGAACTTACCACTTGGTCAAACAAAAAAATCAGATTAACCATATCATCAGCAGTAAAATGCTGGACTGTCACTGTTGGATGTTTGAGTTTATAGAAGTGCTGAATGTGGCAGTAATTATGAACTACCAATTGGAAACATTATTATTAAAGTCCAAGAAAAAGATGGATGTGACTGGAGCCAAATTTGAACTTGATAAGAATAGTTCTTTGAGGAAGGCATGCAATGTGAGGATGGCCTGAAATGCCCTCCAACCAATTTATGATGATGAAGAAATCTCACTACAGACTGGATGGGAAATCTTCAAGGAAGTGACACAATGTATAGAGAAGAAAATTACTGGAAGACGTAAACAAACAAGAAAAATCTGGCCAAAGAACACTACAGAAGAAGCATAAACAAGCCAAAATAGTTGGGGAAGCTGAAGTAGTAAAAACATTATGCAAAGCACTGAAAATCATAAAGCTTGGACAACCAAAAGATTTGGAAAGAAGAGGTTTAACAACTAGAGGCAGCATCAAAAAAGTCATATGGAAACACAATCATGACAACGATGCAAGTGGTAAAAAGGCTACTGGTGAACTGACAAATATTGAATAAGTTTTGGAAGTATGGAAGGAATGTTTTGACAAAATGCTGAACCCTGCAGTTCATCCAGATGCAAGTGTTTTAGACATGCTAGATGGCCAGGGCAGCTTGCAAGGCTGAATGGAAGCAGAAATAGAAACTGCAGTGAAGCGCTTAAAAAGTAGGAAAGCTGCAGGGATAGACAATATAAGCATTGAGATGCTAAAAGCTGCCGGGACAGGTGTTATCGAAGTATTAGAAACAAAAAATATACAAGAAGAAGAGGTACCAGATGATCGGCTAAAAGCAATAGTTGCACCAGTTTTGAAGAAAGGAGATCCTGCTGATCCAAACAAATAATTAGACATATAAATTTGTCAGAACTGGGAAAAATAATGATGAAAGTAATTGTCTACAAATTAAGGCCAGTTTTAGAGGAAGTTGTAGGCGAGGAACTGTATGGCTTCACACCAGGCTAAAGTTGCACTGACCAGATATTCATGCTTTGACAACTGATGGGAAAAAAAGCAAGAATGGGGATTAAAGATATTCACGGATTTCATTGACTTCACAAAAGCGTTTGGAGGGAAGCATTATGGAAAGTTGCAAAATCCTATGCAATTCCAGATAAGATAATTGTAATTATAAAAGCTATGCAGGAAGACTGCTGCAGTGCTGTAAAAATTGGTGGAAAATTAATTAACTATTTCCAAGTCAAAGTTTGGCTTAAGACAAGGAGGCATCATCATTTTTTCACCATGTTCTTAAACTAGACATTCAGAATGTTAGATAAGTTGGAGGGATATTAGATGATCTAGAGTTAAGCTCTTTCACTTCCGCGGATGACATTGTACAACTGGCAGACATGTTTGAATCAGTGATGATGTTCCTTGCCACCTGGTGTAGTTCACTTGGACTTACAATAAATGCCAACTGGTTGCATCTTGGCAAAGGGACAATAGATAAAGTATTGAAATATAGCATCAGTAAAGTCATAGAAGAAACTGAATCTTATGTATACCTAGTAAACTTGATCAATGCCGACAGTTTCATCAGCAATGAGGTTAAAAGATGTGCTATGAGTTCTGCACAGAAATTGACTACTATTGTAGACTGATAAGAACATTACATTTGGTACCAAAGTGAAAATTTTTCAAACCAGTATTAGTCTGTGCTCTGGAAGCAGACGCCTTAAATTAAACAAACATCAGAAGGCTGTAGACAGTAGAGATGAGAATTCTTCAAAAGATGGCAGGTTTAAAGTGAAATGATTTAAAGACAAATGAAAAAAATAGGAGACTAGGATGTGAAGTCAGAGTATGGGATTGGCTCTAATCAACAAGATTAAGATGGAGGGGACACTACAGAAGATAAGCTGATGATACAATGCTAAATAAAATAATGCAAACACAACCAAAGTCAGTCTGACCTAAAGGCTGATCATCGACTTGATGGCAGGACATCATAGACGGGAACATGACTAGGCAGGGTTTAATGAAGGAACAAACAATGGACAGGAATGAAAGAGGACACTGTACTGCATGTACTGCACCCCATGTCTGCAAAGACGCTCTAGGATGAAAGAGAGACTTGGATCTCAAAGACTGCTTCTTTGGAGCAAATGATTTTTAAAATGAAATGATTATTTCCTGGATTTTAATTTGGCTTAGAGAAACAGAGAAAAACTGATAATCCTGCAAGCAGCTATTATACATTCATATGATTGTTTTAATCATTTCATTAATGAATAGATACAAAATCAACAGAGATCTGTTATTCTCTTTTGATTTCCTGAAGTACCTAGACACTCTGGCCCAGATTCTCTACTACGCAGAGTTTCTACTTAGCACAGCAGAATGCCACTTGGAACAGCTCCTTGATAGGGAGCTTGTTACGGCTCCCTCATTCCCACAGTAGATTTGTGCTGTGTGTTGGCTCCTGCTCTAGCATAGGTAAAAATATTTTTAGGGCAATACCAGCCACATTCCCTCTACCTCCACCATACCCTTTGACCAGAGCCAGACTGAGATCATACAAAAGTCAGTGCAGAGCCAACATACCTAACAGAGCTCCATCACAGTGGAGGTTCTCTCAGCCTGTCAGATCTAGACATTTTCCAGCTCTCTGCAGCATAATGTGGCTAGTTTGCACTAGAGAATCTTGCCCTCTGAACCCTGTTCTCCTCTCAAATAATATATAATGTAAATGAGGGGTAACTTCAATGAAGTAAATGGAGATACAGCAATATAAGTAAATGAGAGAAGAATACTTCACTCTTTTTTCATTATTCAATCTTCTAATTAAAGCTATTACCTCACCCACCTTGTGTCTCTAATATCCTGGGACCAGGATGGCTACAACACAACACACACACTTACACTGTTGTTATAAATATAGTCAAGGTGCATACAAGCTGTGAATGTGCCTTTTGTGTGTCCAAACTGAAATACACAGTTTTCTAAATAATGACACACACACACACACACCTCTCTCCCACCTCCTGCCATACCACACATTTACTCTCCTTTCAAGATTGTATGGTTTTGGAGCCTAAACAGTTTGTCTCTCTTTGACTTGATTACCACCCTCAAGTGCTACCACAAGTATCTGGTGCGTCAGGCAAAACACACATTGGGTGTTGTCCCATATCCCAAGGATGTTATTTTGAGGTGTCAACTTCCACTTTATTTTATTTTGTTATTACTCCCCAGGGTTGCACTAATTTTGACAGCTGCTAAACTCATTTTCCTACGGTTTTAACGACTTTAAAAACAAAGAATCATCACAAAGGGCCAAATCCTGCATTTCTGAGTATAGACAGCAGGCTTTGCCCCAACGTTTCAAAATGTAACGGATCGTGGCAAAGTCAGGGGCTTTATTTTGTTTGTTTCCCTCCAACAAGACAGACCAAAAGAGCAAAAGGGTCCAGTAGCTGCATTGAGCTTATTTCTTCTTAATTTGTTTTCTGCTACTTAGAAAACACTTACCTAAGGGGTGATTTTCATAACCGTTCATTCTGACCTGGGATATTTTTTATTTTCTTCTAATAAGCTACAGGCTAACTGGGTTGGTTAAATAATCTTCTTTAACAGTCACCCATTCTTCAAACCAAACACTTTCTGAGGTACTTCCTCCCTAAGGCAATCTATAACCTCTCAGCCTTCACCCTTTATTAGCAGGAACTCTTCTTTATGCTGTTACTTCCCCAGAGAGCATGTTATTCCTAGATGATCCCCAAATCTCACCTGATCTGGGGCTTCCCAGCTGCCTTGTGCATAATGAAAATTTGAAGGCGCGGAGGTGAAATTGAAATGCACAGTAGCAATTAGCGTACTATAAAAAGTACTGCAAGTGAGAAGGGCAGGGGGTTTGCCTTGCTGTGAAAGGACTGCCCACTCACTCTCCAGAATAGTGCTGCCATTGGGGTAAGGTAAGCAGAATGTTCCCCAAGATGACTCCTGCATGTATGTTGTGGAGGAAGGACAGACAAGACTCGCTGAAAGATTGCATCTGCCCCATGACGGAAGGGAGAACCACTCCCCAATAAAGGTAAGGAGCAAGGAAGGAGTTATGGAAGGGGGTTTTCTTCATGATTTCCACGAACTGGAAGTCATCGTTTTTTGTGTGTATAACTGCTGCAAGGAACAGAGCTTCTCCACCAAGGCTATAACGAGGGTGGAATGAGCAGGGCAGCTACCCAGGGCACACAGACACTGCAGGGGTGGAAAAATGGGGCGGAAGGACAGAGGCAATATGTGGAGGGGGCAGAGTCACATGTCCCCCTCAGATTTCTGCCTTTCATTTAGCACAGAGGTTTTCAAATTGTCCCCTTAGTTTGAAAACCTCTGTGCTAAATGGAATGCAGAAATCTGTGGGACACAAATATGCTTGCCAGGAGCTAACATGTCTAATTACAGCTCTGTTCTCCACATCTATACATAACAGGCAAATGGCAATTACAAAATTTCACATCCATGAAGGGAAGAGCTATTATGTAGACTGAAAAGTGGGGAAAAACAGATGGGAATGAAGAAAAGTTTAAGTTTTCATGAATGACAAATATTGCAATTAGTTAGAAAAGTCAGGTGTACCACTTGGCCAAGTCTCTTGATGCAGCTGATTCACAAATAAAGCAAGCACTCACTGATGTTGGCAGTGATGCAGGAGTAATTTCTTTTCAAGGATAGAATGTTCTTGAACAGTATTTCAGTGAACTAACCTGTGTCCACATTTTAGGTGGACAAAATTTACATCTTTTGTTCTTGTGAAAGTGAACAAAGTTGCAGTTCTCCATTTATGTTTGAGTTTTCAATTGTATTTGAGCACATTTGAGGCTGTTGAAAGAGCACTGGACCTGATCCCTTTTCATGCTTCAGAATGCACTAGGAGAAGAGGTTTTTCTGCACCAAAAGTTCTCTGTCATGAGGATCCAAACTGGATTTTTGTTAGCTTGGCACAAAAGAATCCATAAGGTGCCCTTTGCCATGCTGCAACAGAATGCACTGAAAATGTGTAGTTCAGTATCAGCAATAATGCTTATATGCCGCTGGTATCACATCACTATTCTATTTACATAGTAACTATGGACAATTTTGTACTTGGTAAATACTATAGAAACTCTCACCATGTTTAGCACCTTTCATCCAAGGATCTTAAAGCACTTTGGGTGGGTAAGTAGTATTCATTTTTACAGACAGGGAAACAGGTACAGAGGCTAAGTTACTTCCCCAAGATCACACAGAAAGTCACTTGCAGAGTCCTTTGGGGGCAAAATCCACACACACACACACACACAAAAAATCAGGGATTAGTTAGTGCTGCGGATAGTAGCATTAATTCATCCTCCAATTTACATAACCCTATAGAGCCACATGCCTAGATTTACACTTCAGTGACACCAATGTAACTTAGATCAAACTTAGATCACAGAGCATAGCTGACAGCCCAGCAGGAAACAGACCTTATTTTAAATGGAGCCTGAATAGATTACAGAGGGGAAAGTCTCTTCTTGCCTTACAGATTCATAGTAAATCTTGCCCCAAACGCTACAGGACCAGCATCTTTTTACTGCTTCCACTTCCATCCATTCCACATTCCTGATAGCCTCATCAGACAAGAGGGAGGCAATGCATCATACAAGTGACATGAAGAAAAGCTGCTGAGTTTGATTTAATTTGCTTCTCTCCGCATATTTTAGTGGGGGAAGGACTGTGCACATCCCTAAGTAATTACATGCAGTAAATCCCAAAGTATCAACATTCTAGTGTTGAAGACAGAAGTATGGCAACACATATTTGTATATAACACAGTACCACCTCCTATTAGTAGTAGGAGTTATTCCTCCTATACATATTAAGAGACAGATTTCCATTAGTTACCATGTAAGAAGGGCTATTTTTTTTTTCTGTGCTGTGAAATTAGGTGATTTTGAGGTCTCAGTTTTGGATGTCCAACTTCAGATACCTCAGAAGTGCCTGATTTTCAGAGGGTGGGTATTCAGCACTTTCTGAAATATCAGGCCCCTTTAAGAGGAGTCTTGACTTGGCCACACAAAAATGGAGGCATCCAAAACCACTAGTTATTTTTTAAAGTCTTTGGTTTTATATAGCACTTTTTAAGGGACCAGATTCACCCACCTTAAGCATCTGCAATATAGTTCTTTGCAATTCTATGCTTCAAACTGGTAGTCTAATAACAGTAAGCAAGTGCAAAAACCATTCTATACTCAGCCATAGCTCACACACAAAAGTTTAAGTTACTTGGTAATAGTCTATATGTAGCTAGGTTGGAAGAGGACTTCTGATAGCAGAGAGCTCTTTCATTTAGCACACAAAGATATAAAAAGATCTAATGGCTGGAAGGTGAATCTATATAGACTAGAAAGAAAGCCCTATATTTTTCGAAGGCTGGGTCTACACTACCCGCCTGAATCGGCGGGTAGAAATCGACCTCTCGGGGATTGATTTATCGCGTCCCGTTGGGACGCGACAATCAATCCCCAAATCGACGCTCTTACTCCACCAGCGGAGGTGGGAGTAAGCGCCGTCGACAGGAAGCCACAGAGGTCGATTTTGCCGCCGTCCCTACAGCGGGGTAAGTCGGCTGTGATACGTCAAATTCAGCTACGCTATTCACGTAGCTGAATTTGCGTATCTTAAATCAACCCCCCCCCCCTGTAATGTAGATGTAGCCTAAGACAGTGCAGGTCATTAATCATTGGAACAACTTACCTAGGAGTATGGGACATCAATTGAAGTCTTCAAATCAAAATTAGACATCTTTAACTCAACCAAAAGTTATGGGCTTGAAGCGGGAATCACTTGTAAAAATTGTATGGCCTGCTATACAGGAGACTAGATCATCATAATGGTCCTTTCTAGGCTTAAAACTCTTTGGATTTAAGAACTACCTAGACCACTAGAAGCTGTTTTATTGGGAGTGGGAGTGTTAGCTAATGCAGAAGTTACCCTTTAATCTTGTCAAAAAGTGACATGGATTCTTTAATTTTTACCTGGATAGTGACTAAAATGAGAGGAAGGGCCTTCAGATGAACACACCAGCATGCACCTCTAATAGCACTGCACTACCAGAATGTAGTACCTTAGTAGGGACAGAGTCAACACTGAATACCTGCTCAAGGCCTCGTTGAATCCAGCTGGTGTCTTTTAGCTTACAAAGTGGAATCCTACCAACTGAGCTACACTTTACTAACAAGTATAATCTAGGATTTTTTTAGATTAATCTGATTGCATCATTCAACTAAAACAAGGGCAGCATACAATCTGATCAACTACAGAGATTAAAAGATTCCTCATTTAAAAAAAACAAAACAAAATTTGCAGGCACCCTCTTAGCTTATTTTATTCCAGACCTAAAGCCAGGAATCAAAAAGTTGAAATCACATCTAGTTAAACATTACTTTATATTTTATTGAAGAAAACACCATTGCTCACTTGAACAAAAAAATGTCAATCACCAAAGCTTTTCAGCCCTTCACAGTTCTACATTAATTTGTCAAGGACATCTGAAGAGTCGCATCATAATGTCCTGCCCCTATAAAAATACTACAGTGTTCTAAAAACACCACCACATATCACTACCATGTCGTTATTGTATAAAATGTAGATTTTTAGATAACGGCAGAACATTCGACTATTTTTATTTGAACATGAAGCCGTAATCGAGATTTTTTTCTGGAGATTAAAATTATTTATCTAATTTACATCTTCAGGTCAGACCCATCTTTGAAATCAGAACTACTTGTAACTCCCAAGACACAAGTGTCAAGATACACAATGGATTGTCAGTTGCATACAACTTCTGAAAGAACCAACAAGTTGTACATTCTTGGACCTTTGCTACTTTAAAACTACAGTAAAAAATAAAGGATGGCTTTTCAAAATGTAATATTTTTATAGCAGATCACCACGGCAATAATAAATTGACGCCCAGTATTATGACTTTAGCAGCAGCAAAAGGTCATAATTATAGCAATGTAGGGCTGGGAGGGACCTCAAGAGGTCATCTAGTCCATCCCCTGCACTGAGGCAGGGCCACATATTCCCAAGCCATCTCTAACAGATGATTGTCTAACTTAAAAAACCAACAATAGGGCGGATTCCACAAGCTTCCTAGGCAGCGCTTGCCAGGGCTGAGCCCCGGCACCTCTATGCTTGTCAGTTCATAGCCCCAGCACCGCCACTTGCTGCATCAGTTATGAATGTAAAAAAGCAATTGTGAGAGCCCCGGCAACTCTTTCATCACAAATTAAGTACTGTCCCTAGGTAACTTATTCCAGTGATTAACTAACTATCTTTACACTTCGAATTTTTTTCTAATATCTAACCTAAATTTCCCATGACACAAACTACGCGGATTACTTCTTATCCTACCCTCAGTGGATATGGAGAACAATTGATCACCGTTCACCAGCAAAAACACAAAAAAAACCACAAAACACACACTACTTTTTATTGTAATCTTTTGATCAAACTATTCTGTAAACTATACAAAAATTGCTCATCTGTAGAATATTATTTTACATATGAACAGAAGATCTGTTCCATATGTCTGAAGGGTGTCATCATTGGCTCTCATTTTTTAACTCAAAGGGTGTCTTCTAAAAGGGCTTAATTTTTTTTTTTTTTTAAAGCATAGTTCATTAAGTCTCATTCAAAGAGGGGTATCTGTGTAAGTGAAAAAAGCAGCCTGTTCTCTCTGGCTAAAGCTGTCTGTTTTCTGGAGCAGGAAATTAAAGAAAGGAGAGGGGAGAGCCTGCAGGTGAAGTGAAGGTGCTCTGACTTTTCCCCCTTCACCATCCACTTTAAAGTGTTACTTCAAAGAATGATCTTCACACCGGTGCTAACCTGAGGAAGAGAACATTCATCTTAAGGGAAATTTCCTTAACCAGTAATTTTCTGTATTCCACATGTAATCATTCAAAATTTGTTTTGAATAGAGCTTTCTCCTTTATATAACTTGTTTTTCTCTTATTTGATCCTTAAAAAAAATTCTAATCCTTCTGCGTATATTGTCATGGTCTGTTTATATGGAAAGAATTGTACTATCACAAACTTATGGTAATGAAGACTTCACAAGTGGATAAGAGAAGCTGATTGGGGAAATCAGCATCGATGTTTTTGATAATGAGAAACAAATGTAATCTGATGGACTGACTCAGCAGAAACAAATACAGTTGCAGTCAAGTAAGCAATTTTCTTTAAAGAATAATGCATTATTATCTGATTATAAACAAGTTAACATATGCAAAGGTGGCATAACTAAAAACCACCCTAGGTTGGGACAGGCTTACGACCCTGGTGTGGAATCCTGCCTTTCCCTCTGTCCCCAAGCAACCTTGTAAGTCTCTCTCTCTGAACACCTGTGCAAATATTAGAAGGTAAGCTGTTAACCTCTTGCTCACTATGCACCAACTAACAATTCTCCAACCTGTTGAAGGAGGGAAAGAGCATGACAAGGGATCTAAAGATTACATATATGCACTTTCCCCTTCTTCGGAAGCAGGGCAGTTCTGAAATCAATTGACCTCAAGCGGAACCAAGGCCTAAATAAAAATCGAACTGTTCCCATTTCATGGAATAACAGAAAACGAATTTGAAACAACACATACAACTTTGTTGGAACCAGATAACTGCTGAATAAACATTCTGCACTGCTTTGTAAACAGACAAAAATGTCACGTCAGTTTGCTGTAAACAGAGTGAAGACGAACACAAGACGAAAGCATCATCTTCCCTACCAAGGGCTTTGTTGACATTTAGCAGAGTTAATTGTAACTATTTGCTAGTTTAAAAAGCATCATCTATTGCAGTTAGATTGTACAAACCTGAAGATACTTCACAAAAACTGGCTACAGGCTTTTCTTCTAATTTGGTGTTATCATTTGAGAGATTAATGGCAAAAAAAAGTCAAAACGCAACTCAGTACATCTGTTAGGAAAACATTACAAGTCAAGTTCTGCCCTTTTGAAGGTCCTGATGTGTAAATGGAATACTTTTTTCCACCCGAAAACAGCTAAGCTGAAATACTGATGTTTAGTGCTTCACTCATCTACTTCCCCTTCCCCTCAGTAAATTTTGTTTGGATTAGGAATTAAATTGGTCAGAGGGCATTGTACTTGACTTATGAAGGGTGAAAAGGTTTAAGACTAGTGTTTGCTCAAAGGGACTTTTTTCCAGCGCCCTTCTTTACTTAGCTTTGATGAGATTTCTCTTATGGAGAGAGGGGTGTGTTGCTATTGCTCCTATAAACTTAACATTCAGTTTAAGCAATTTCTGTTTTGATGTTGACTCTGAGGCATGGTGGTCTGAAAAAGAAATGAATGACTATAAAGGATCAAAACTGTTCCACAGAACTAAAGGTTTATTAATCCAGTCATAAATTTATTTTTATAAATCACTTAGTAGTTTGTAAAAGTCTGGCTCCCAGGGTTTTACAATATCTGAGATTTTTACATCTTGCAATGGGGAGGTGTGTGTGTGTGGGGGGGGGGGAAGACTCAAATTAAGAAAAAAACTTTGTTAAAAATATTTAAAATTTTTGCACAATCTTTCTTGCTTTACTAGTGCAAACCTCTCCATGATTTCAGCAGGTTGTGGGGCTTAGTAAGGAGAACCGAATTAGAGCCTTATTTGGGGGTAATTTCATCCTCTGGTTCTCCCAGTGCATCTAGTCTTTCTTTATCCATCTTCTAAAAGTTCTCTAGACTTGGGACAATCTTGATATGTGGATGCTGTACAGCACTTCATAACTGACACATACAAAAGGGTCTGGAAATTCAGTCATGGCCAGGATTCCGAATACAATTCCACCAGCTGACGTCAATAAAGCCATTGAAAATCCAGTTACTCCAGACATACTGTCAGAATTTGACCCATAACTGAATTTTACATGTAAAATCTCTACCATCATAAAATCTGTGAGCAGTAATGTCACAGCCATCTAACAGGGCACAGTGATCATAAACAACAATTTAGGATAGCTAATGATTATTTCCAGTTGAAATAATATAGAATATAAGTACACCTCTACCTCGATATAACACTGTCCTCAGGAGGTAAAAAAAATCTTACCCCATTACAGGTGAAACTGCGTTATATAGAACTTGCTTTGATCCGCCGGAGCGCACAGCCCCGCCTCTCCCCCCCACCCCGGAATACTGCTTTACCGTGTTATATCCGAATTCGTGTTAGATCGGGTCGCGTTATATCGGGGTAGAGGTGTATTCAGAATTGTATTACACAAATTGCAAATTGGCCAGGAACTTTAAACCCATCTCTTATTAAAAAGTAAGGTGCCACTGAGTTATTAATGATGAATATTGAGGACCTCAGTTTTACATTGGATCTAAAAGATGGCATCAGAAAAGAAATATCTATCTAGGTACTAAGTAAATAATTTCTTTCTCTTATCATTCTCAGCCTGTAGGAGAAATTGCTTGGTTAGTTTATAGCTTTTTGGTTTGCTTGCTTCTTTATGCCTGGTTTGAGCACAAGGCTTGTGTCTATTTATGTCAAGAAACTATTGAAAGGAATTTTGTGTTTGCTTCTGAAAGTGGTTAGCTGTGAGGACACAGTTTTGTCTTGTAAGCATACGTTCCATAGTCTAGGTCCAGCTCCTGTGAAAGTTCTGTTTCCTGCATTCACAAGCCTCCCCCAGTTATCTGACAAGTTTATTGTTCCAGTGGAACACAACAACTGTCATGTGAGGTCATGACTGCAGAGGGAGAAGCAATATTTCAAGTAGCTACTCCAATGCAGGACCTTGAAAATCAGGACAGAGACCTTGAACTGGACCCTCTACTTAATTGTGGAGGGGGCAGTGTAGGTGAGGCCCAAGGGGATCATAGCACCCTATGTTTCTTAGAGAGCTGTTTAAAAAAAGTCTGTTCTCCTTCAGGGCGGCTTCATTACCAAACATGAGTGACAATAATCAAAGCTAGGTATCATAAATGCTTTCTCAGGACTTTGTCTGATAGGATAATGTTCAAACTTCTGACCAGCTGAAGACATATTTTGCTGCTAGGGCATTGAGCATTCCCAGTGTGGACTAATTTAGTCAGTGGTAGAGCAAGGATTAAAACTCAAAACTTCCTGATGGCCAATCCTGTGCTCATTCATCCAATCCACAACACCTTTCACAAGGGCATCCTATAGATGTAGAAAAAAATATGTGGGGAGAGGACTGAGCCTCTACAGCAAAGGGCTTTGGAATTGGAGTAGCTGTTGCCCATAACTACGCTCTGGGTTTGGCCTTGGAGGAAGAACTTGAACCACTACAGGGTGTTTTTGTTCACTCCTGTAGCATCTTGGCCAATCGGGTTCTCAATGGCATCAAATGCCACAGAGAGGTCCAGCAAGAGGATTTTAGATGCATTTTACTTGTCAGGGACAGCAGGAGGTCAAACACCAAAGCAACAAGCTTGACTGAGAAGGATCCAGAGTTCCAGCATCTAACGGGTCATTTGAGAAGGTTGTTTGCTAGCTTCTCTAAACCATTCAGTCCAAGATCCACTGCAAAGATTGAGTGGGAAAATGCGTGAGATTTGTGTGTGTGCAGTGAATACAAAACCTGACTGAAGTCTGGAGTATATAATTATGAAGGGAATAAAAAGAAATGTTACAGTACTTTCACCTTGTATCAAAAACTAGAGCACATCTACAGTAAAGAAAGAAACTGCACATCTACAGTAAAGAAAGAAACTGCAGACTCTCTTTACAAGGAATATTTATGAACAGACCAAAGTATGCAATATGGATTTTTCAAAATCATTTAAAGAAATTAAATAAATATTTGACAAAAATCTATTATTCAGTACAATGGCTTAAGTTTGATTGCATGGTCCAGTGTTTCTAGGCCATTTTCTGTCTAATTAAATTTACTATGTAGCCATAAAACTGTGAAATGTAATGTGATCTTTCATCTGTGTAAACTGATAGCATCTTTCTCATCTGAAAATAGGTGTTCATTGTTTTAATTTCCTGTAGGAAATTAATTACATTTCCTCACTTTGGCATATTATGTTATGTATGTAATAACTTTAAATAATTTGGGTGGGCTAGATTATCTATTTTTCCCCCCACCCACGAAGGTGAAATCTGCTTGGAGACATGCATTAACAAATGAAAACTATACAGTAATTGGATAATCTACAACTACCTGGATAATATCCATTAAGAACCCGAATAGTGCAGGGACTGGATCTCTCTTCCTGACATATGGAAGTTTTCTGAATAGTTATTCATTTAGTGATTTCTTTTCTTTGTTTAAAACAAAAACAAATTTAAGCATCCCTATGGGAACACTAAAGATGGGCCAAAAGCACTGATCTAATCTAGGAGTCTCACTTGCCAGACAGTAGATACCATAGAAAAGTTACCCATAACTAGCTACATTTCATTGCAAGGAACTGAAAACATGAAATGATTTTTTGACTATTTCTTCAGTGCCATAGGTGTACAATTTTACTTTAAAAAACAATTTCAAGAGAAAGGTTCCCCCCACTTAAGATTGGCAATTGCTTGTGCGGGAGCAATGAGTTCCCCACCTGGACTACATCTCACATGATGCACCACAATCTCCTTGCTGCACTCCACTGGGGAGTCCCATTGTTACCCGCACAAAATTCCCTCTAAGGCACCCAACTTTACCTTAAATTTGTTGCCCGTACACTTTAGGACATCCCACCTCTACCTAGTTCCTAGGGCTCAAGGCATAACTCAGTTGATTTAGGTACCCACCCTTTCCCAATTCCTAGTGCTCCAGGTGTAAGGTACCTAACTTTACCCGTCCGTGGGATTCAGGCAAACACCCCTTCCCTGTGGACTCAGGGCTTATTCTTCTGTGGGTTTATGGGGTCTTTTACCAGTGAAAGAGCCTTATACAGTAATATCCTACTTAACCTCTTAACCAAAACAGAATGCACATGCTAAGCATACAATGCTCACCACTCCCAATAAGGCAGATGAACTTTTCTTGATGGCCAGTTAGAATCAGGTCATCTGGGACTCCAGCTTCTGCACAGTTATGATTGGCAAGGTGTTGAGGCCTGGGAGTTTCCTTTTGGACCCCAGTTTATATAGAGAAACTTAAGTCTTGCTTAGTTGTACGTTAACCAATCATTTTACTGAAATATTACTGAACGATTTTCTAAATCAATCATAACATATTGTAAAACAATCCCTTAACCAATCATACCCCACCTCCATAGTTGATTTACACCTAGCAAAATTAGTTATGCAACAGACAGAAACAATCAAAAAACCAGACAGACCCACAGATAAACAATAGAGAAGTGGGGACCATAAAGACAAAACCATAAAGAAATAGGGATTTCACAACCACAGCTATTGATAAGGGATTTCTTGCCAGACAGAATGCTATCAAACAAAAGTTTTCTTTAACCATCTTAAGAGCCGTTTCTTTATCCGGTGATGGTAGGTGCTATTAGGACATGATCACCTTCTTAACAGCACAATATTACATTATTATAATGTAATTTAGATGGAATGTGAGGATGTGACTTTCTGCTTCTTGGCTCATGGCTGCTGATCTTCTAATATGGCTGCAGAAAAAGGGCCTCAGGCCTTACAATATGGATACAGGAAACTGATTTATCCTTACACCATGACCAGGCTACATCAAGCTCCTGCCGGGGAGCCTGGCCCACATGACAAACTGGAACTCATGAAACCATTGCAGCAGTTCAGTAGACATAGAATAATGTTGAACTGATTCAAAACAAAAACATTGTTTCAGGATGTTGAAGCAAAATATTCAAAAAATTCCCACGTTGGAAATTATTAAAACATTTTGTTCTGCAAAAAGTTTTGCTATTCAATTTGGTGGTATTTTTTGGGGGGGTGGGGAGGGCCTGTCTCAAATTCAGGATAAAAACAAAATGTTGAAATATCACCTTTCCTCCAGGCTGAAAATTCTTTTTTTTTTAAATAATCTCTACCAAATAGTAGCAGATTTTAATATGCCTTCAAGGATCCATTCTGTTCATTTCAAATGTTCTTATATTAGGTATTTAAAAGAACAAGCAACAGCTCAAACTGCAAATTATTTTAAAATTGTTAATGTTTAAGAAAGCAATTTACAATTTAGGGCTTGTCTACACACAAACTAGAAGGAACTAGCTAAACTCATAATTCACGACTTATTTATTTATATTGATTCAGTCTGTTTGTGGATGAATATTTTGGATTCAGTGTATCCTACTGTGATTAAACTTAAATGGATAAAAATCAACTTTGCATTTTTGCAGTCTTTCAACAGACACTGTTCAGACATTTAGAAAAAAGTGTGCCTATTGAGATACAATGGGGATCAAAGTGGATATTGGGGGTGGGGGTGGAAAGAACAGATACCACAACATAGAACTGAAGGAACACACAGGAGGGAACTAGAAAGCTACGAAGAAAGGGACAAAGGTTTTGATCTGTGAAGGCTAGTAAATGTATATTGTGCCCAGATCTTACTAACTGGAAAACCTTGGAATACTGTACTCAGAGTTGACACTTTACTGATATGTCCAGTAATGATTTGTTAATTCTGGAAATGTTAGTAGTTAGGAAAACACAAACCATAGCAAAGATCTTAGGCGGGATGTTTACACTTAATGTGATCTTCTATCAATAGGTGCCAGAGTATAACTAGGATTTATTACAGAACATTCAATGAGGGAAGATATGTATTTAAACATGCATAATAACATATGGCTTGCTTAGGATAAATCAACTCACATAGTTCCTTTTCTTTGTTCTAGGGTATGGGTTCAAACTGTTTAGGGACCCTGAGTCTGAATCTTGAACTGCCCTCCCCTCCCCCGACATCATGAATGGCAAGGGTTTCCAGCTGTTACAGATAATAGAATGGGACCACTGTGAATATGCTCTATTGTTTATAAAGTAAATAAGTCATACACTGGACTCTGTGCAATATTTCAGCGGTATCTTCAGAGAGCCTCGCAATGATTTTTTTTCTTTGAGTGGCCCCATCTTCAATTCGCTGTTAGTAAAAAGCACAAAGAGAATTTCCCTATACATTATTTAAAAATGGGCCTAAATAGGTACTTTAATCAGACTTTAAGGAGGCTGTGAAAAGAGCTGTATAATACATCATCTGCAAAGGGGTGTAATAGGGGTGCTGGACTCCCCCTCCCTTCTACCTCCATACCTATGTCATGTCTCCAAAAAGGGTTGGACCACTGGTTTATGCGCTGGGCATAGTGCTGTAGGGAGGAACCCAGAGGGGCTCTCTTCCCCCGTAGAGAGTCTATCTGTTCTAGGGTTCGTCAATGCGATATATGCTACTGACCAGCCTTAGACTACAATATTCATATTCAGTTCTCATTTTGGCATTCTTCCAAGACTTTACTGACAACACAAACTGGTGATTTTCAAAAATGCACATCTTAGCCAAACCAGAACAGAATTTCATGGCACTTTTTAGTTCCAGGGCAAATAATCTACGTCACTGCAGCAAATAATGAATGTGTGAGTGTCTCAAAAAGGTTGAAAATATATTTTGTAACTGATAAAGTGTTAGGCAACCTGTAACAACATTACCAACAACAAACTATTCTCAGGCCATGAGAAAGAAAAATATACACTTTTGTTGTACTTTAAGTTTTGTTCGCAATGACAGCATTTCCAATTCAAAGAATTCTTTTATGATTACAATAGTACCTACTGTATTTTAGTATGGTTTTGTGCTGTGTTTAAGAGCATCTCATTTCCCAATGCCCTTGTGTTTGGCTTTGGTTTTAAAATGGACATTTGAGGTATCCAGGTCATTGTCTTTGTTCTCTCAGCAATAATTTTTACTTCTGCTATAGCAGAGCAATCTCAGTTTCCCTACTTCAGAAGAACACCACAGGAGAATTACTACTTTGTAATTGCTAGACCTACACTTTGCAGTGCCATCATTTGCACACAAATATTTCTACTACCCATATTCACACAGAAGGACGAAGAGAGGTTACAGAAATTGAAAAGCATGAAATGTGACAGGCTAAAAAAATTCCTGTGTAGTCCCCGTTCTCCCATATCCCCATTTCACTCTTATCTGTGTCCTGCTGAAGGTGAACTGTGATTACATAACTCTGGGTAATAAGATATAAATCAGGCAACATTTTTCTCCACAAATATGGCTTAATCAGGAGGCTATTAGAAGTCCTTTATAAATGTACTGTAGTTAATCATCTGGCTATGTGGGTAAATTGACATGGGAGTATATCTATCACTTACTCTAATCATAAAAGTCACATGCAAGGGAGAAGACTGCATAGGGAATGCTGATTATTTATGCTGTATGTAGACAGGGAAGGATGAATGGGGGTGGAATGAAAGGAAAGGAGAAAACAGTTACTAAAACTAGCTCCTGCATTTTCTCACACATATGGGTTTAAAGCATAACTATACCACTCAATAACCCAAGTATTTGGAAAGATTTATTACTTGGCTGATTTGTTTTAAGAATCAAAAGAGTGAGAGGTAATAAGAGTATTGGGAGCTTGAGACCCTTCCAAGAATCCCACAACATATTTACATATTACATACAAAGTACTTTAAGAACAACTTTAAGACTGCTTTCAAATCAAGCACTCAGAAGTTAAGAAATGCCAAAATTAAGGTTGCCCATACAATCTCAATTTACCTTCCCTGTGCAAATACATTTGATATAGTCTCTAGCCACATGATCACATTACTTTTGCCACAACGCTCCTGACCTCATTCATTGCACAGGATGAATGGTGCTCACTGAATGGGTTTTTCTTTTTACCCACATTATTTGTGTAAATTTCCTAGGGGCTTCCTAGGGTCACTATGAGTGCTTAGCAAACATATGAATTTATCTTCTTATCAGCCCTGTAAAATGAGCTAGTATTATCATCCCCATTTTACAGATGAGAAATTACAGGTCAGAGAGATTAAGGACAAAATTGTCAGAAGTTTCCACTGATTTTGGGTACCCACTTTCATAAATGCTGTAAGTAGGGGTGCTGCTGCACCCCCTGGCTTGAAGTGGTTTCCATCATGTCGAGGGTTTACAGTTTGGTTCAATGGCTCTCAGCATCCCCAATATACAAATTGTTCCAGCTCCACTGCCCACTTTGAGACAAGAAACGTCTAATTTTTCAGAGTACCTAGTGTTAATAGCAGGTTATATGTTCAGAGCATGGATTTCATTAATTTCAGTTGCAATTGGGTATGTTCAGCATTTCTGTCAATCAAGCCTAAATGCCTCAAATCAGGAATACAGAAAATACAGAACCCATAATTAGTGACACCTGCAAAAGGTTTGGTGTCACTAACTTGCTCATTATCACATAGGAACTCTGTGGCAGAGGCAGGGATAGAATCCAATTCTACAGAGTGATATTGTCACAGTTCAGGGCAACACCATCTATATTCCCTCTCTGTGGTCCAGCAGGGGCACCTACTTCCCTTGGATAGAGACACACATCTCTCTCTCCTGACAAGGGTTTTTCCAGGCTGCAGAGTCCCCTACCTACACTGTGAATTCCCAAGCAAGCCAGACACCCAAAAGATCAGAGTTTCCACTTTGCTTTCTCTTCAAAACCTATGAACAGCTATAATTGCCTCCAGTTATAAGCTACCACACAGCTCATTCCAAGCAATTACATATATTCTTCATGTAAACGCACTAGAGAGAAAACATTAAAAACAATAAAATAATGTATGTTCTATGCTTTTTATGCTAAGAAAGCTTACCAGAGATTGCTGTCACCCATCATCTCCAACAAAGGCTCTGGTCAGTGTCAGTCCTCCCAACCCTTCCCTAAGAACCCCCCCCTCAATTTGTTCAAAAGTCCTTTGTCTGTGGGGCTCTACAGAATCCAGTTTAAACTAGTGTAGGCAAGACTCCCCAGGAGGGAGGTGTTACAACCTGAGTGAATTTGCCAAATCAACTCCCACTGTTCCTGAGGTGGGGAGGGTATAGTTACCCTCCCTAGTCCATATTGATACATAAGCTTTCTGTAGTAAGATCTCCCAAAGATATTACAGGAATTGCCATATCTTCTACAGTTATTCTGCTGTCTTCGCCATGAGACCCTCCATTATTTCCCAAGAGTTTGCCGCCTCATTCACTAGTCATCTTCCAACTTCTGTAACAAATGAGGCAGAGACCCTACAGACAGCAATCTCCTTAACTAGGCAATCCTGATTCATCCTATAAACACAGCCCATCCTATGCACTGAATGGCACCCTAGAGATCCTGTGGAAAAAATACTATGTGGAACATTTTTGTGAAGATAGTGTGACAAGATCACCCTGGGCTCATGGTCAATTGCTTGTCCTTAGTGAGTCTCTGGCAGGCTACTGGCTCTTAAGCAAGTCATTGGTGGTGCATCACATCACAAGAGTAGTCCTGCATCAGGTCTACCTTCCCTGACAGAGGCTCTGACAGGCAGCAGATTCTCAAACAGTTCTAGCCAGGCTTTGATCATGGAGTGAGAGCTGGAGTCTGCCTCTCCTTCCTAGCCAACCTCCAACGGAGCTGTGCTCTTCCCTTTTAATTGCTGCCTCCATGCTGTATATCTATTGAAGATGTAGTGGAGTAGGGCTGATTGAGCCCACAGCAGAATATTAACCCTTTTCCTGGCCAATGCAAGGTTTGTATACTCCATCACATATGGGCAAAACAATGTATAGTCTCTCTCCGAGAAACAAACTGTTTTTGCTTTAAAAACAAACACACACCACCCTGAGGCAGAAATGTGGCATGAAAAATTTCAGCCTAAATGGTTAAAGGGCAAAGTGATAAGCAATCGAAAACCAGAACTTGTAATGGAAATTTTTAGGTAACTTTAACTACATCACTGCGCGCTCCACCTATATTTACTGTCATGTTCAGCACTGATCACTTTGTGGAACAATGGCAGCCCTCTAATCTACTAAATTTTTACTTTTAAAACTAACATTATTAGTGTATAAATAGTTAAACACAAACAAAAATAAACCACAAAAGTATAGACAGCTTTGCCAGCAAGAATAAGTTGGGTGAGTCAGAATAATAGCAGGTGTTGGAATTCAGATTTTAGCTACATGAATTAATGTCAGATGAAGACTCTTTCCTCATTTGATGACACAAAGGCAAAAGATTCCATTATGTCAAAGAAATATAGTACAGCTCAAAATAGTAAACAAAAATCTTTTAAATTAAAATACTAAACTAGTATCTAACCTAGTAAATACTAAACTAATTTTAACAGCGAAGGGTATGCAACATTTATTTATGTTGAGTAGCACTTACACAAATGCATTGCTCACATTAGTTGGCTTCAGAGGGGTAATCAGGCCAAACGGTTGCAGAATGGGGCCCAGAGTAAGTTGCATGTGCTACACCATGCAACATGTATTGTCATCAGAAACCGAACCCTTACTTTCAGCACCAGAGAACAAACATTTACGCCTGGAACTAAATTAACTATTGGCCAGTAGAAGTATTAGGCTACTAGTATTAGTATGAGTATTAGCACCATCCTACTCTAATCATTGGCCCATGTGAAGCATAAGACATACTTACCAGCATATTACACTGCTCCAACCTTGACAGACCATGGCCTGGGGTAAGTAAAACATTAATTGAATCTGACTTGTTCATTTCACGTCTTCTGTTATATAGCTTTACAAATTCAAAAGCAATATGAATTACAAATGCTTATAGCTACTGAACAAATTTGGTGAGCAGTGCTAATCATGAGCTGCAAGGTCCAGTGAGGTTGCGCAAGTATACTTTATACATTACGCTCTTAAGGTTGGTCTCTCCTTCCTTCTCTCTCCATTATCAAAGCTGCAATAACAATTTTCCTGCCATTTGCATACTACAAAATAAAAAAATCAAAATATGGAATAATATCTTTCCTGTCTTTTGCCTTCAACAGTTGTTCCAAGACTTCAAAAATATATAATGAATTCATAATGACAGCTATAAGCAGAAACACATCTCCATGAAACTCCATTTTGCCTGATTTAGATCAATACACTGAGAACCAATAACTTGTCTACTTTACATTATAAGAACTAAATAGTTGTCAACATTGGTTTAAAAAACAGAATTTGAATTACACAGGACAAAAAACCTTCAAAATGGATTTGTATTGTGCTCTTAAAACTCCAAAGTTTCTGAATCAAATATATTCAAACTCAGGGGGGAAACTTCTTTAAAATTAAAACCAAAGTGTATCAAAATTTCACCCTGAAAATTCCCCCCCAAAAAAAGTTTGAAGTGAACAAATATAGGGGTTCATAACAATGTTATATTAACTCATTTAGCTGTTTTGTTAATGCAATGCAATGCTGATGTCTAGAAAAGTAACTTAGGGAATATGAAAATATGTTAAAGGCCTGGTTATTCTTTCACCTGCACTTTTATTAATTAGTAATAACTGCACTAAAGTTACTGAGTTTACATTGGTGTAAAAATATTGAGAGAAGAATAAGGCTCTTGAAGTGTAAATGAAAATGATTTTTTCAGCACAAATTTAGAACAATATACTGTACATGGAAAGCGCAGAAAAATATTATGGACTACTTTTTAGATAGAACTATTTGAAGTGGAGGAATACCAAGTTCTAGACAGGCCATTTGCCCAAAGCCGGTCAGGCAACAACACAGAGGTCATGGAAAGATATCCTCCCTTGGGTGTATGAAATAATGGTACGAGTTATTTAAAAATAATTTTCTTGCTCTGTAATTGTTTATTTAAATGAATTATCTGTCAACTGACCCCTTCAAAAAGAAAAACTCACCCTCATCATCTATAACAGCTTTTTTAAATATGTCTAAGGTAATATCTGACTTGTGGCAAGACACCAAATAGAAAAGGCAGTGAATCAAAGGAAGCTGAAGTAAATGTATAATCAAAACTAAATCTAACAGCATTTTTAATCATGCATAAATGAGATGCAAGCACACAATAGGCCCTGGAGAACACATTTATCAAAAAGACAGAAAACTTAAACAGTGAAACAGACATCAAGTGTAAGATAACATTTAGAGTTATCTGTGACATTGTCATGTTAAAATAGTCTCTCAAGTTAAAAGGAATTTCTATCCTCCAAGGAAGCTGACCTTCCTATTTGTGTGTCATTGTGCGGGCATGGCTTAAAAACTTATCCACAAAGCCATGACTCCAAAGACCACTTGGCAGCTCACAAGCATAGTAGTTTTCGAGTGCGCTGTATTATAGTAGTGGCATCTTTCATCACAACCCAAACCAAAAATTTCTCCTGTAAGCTTAATTTTCTTTGATTTGCCTTGATTGCATTTTTATGGATAATTTATCTTTAAATAACAAGATCCTATTTCCATTTAAATATATATGCATCCAACCGCTGCCTTCCAAATAAATTTAACAACCTAAGGACTAAAAATAAAGTTTCAAGTGGTTCATTTTCTTGGGAAGCATTAAAGAGTATTTTCGTACGGACTCAACTTTTCCTCAAATTATATTTCAATTTGTCACAAAAATGAAAGCTGGAGCCACTCACTAGCTAGTAAAATGGAAAAGGGATAGGCAGAGTTTAGTATTACATTGAAATAAAGAGCAACTATCACATGACAGCAAACTTTATTACAACATTTAATATTGTAATCAAAACCTGGTTTAACTGCCAATCCATTATTCTGCATTTTTTTCCAGTCATTGCTAACTATTACCAGAAATCCCTGAGTTAACGCACAAAATACAGGACTCCAACTTCAGAGGCAAGTTAAGCACAGAGTCTCACCAGCTTGTAATCCTTTCAGTGTATAAGTTACACTAACATTGACTCCTTTAGACACATTCAACATGTAATTTAACCATCACCTCTCAACTTGACCTAGTGCCTGTGACACACATTGACAAAGTAGCAAAACATTTTTACAGTATTATCGCTAATGGAAGAAAAGCTACAGGCACTGTAGGAAAAATAGCATAAAGCCCAACTCTGCGTTCCATCTGCCAGAGTCTCCATTCACAATAGGGCAAGTCTGAGAAGTTAGCTGGTGGTGGTGCAAATGCATATTATTACTATTATCTTAAGGACCTGAGCCTGCACTTACACAAGGTGTAAATTAGGTAAAGTAAAATGAAGCACACAGTGTAAGTCAGGAAGAATAATGACCTAAGAGTCCATCATATAGTTATTCATCATAAACTGACCATTTACTCCAGTAATATCAGACCTGTTGTTCCAGAACGCCATTCAACTCAGAGGGGGCTCTCATGGAGTCCATGGGTTTATCAAAACCTTCCTCACTCTTCCAGATCTTAGCACTTATATAGCAGGTAGGTTTCCAGATAATACCTGCTTGGTATGGATTCAAACCTATGAGTTACCTCCATTAATCCTATGAGCCATCAAGTCCCCAAAACTAAGATGTTTAGTCCATTTTCTTGTGGTTTCCCCCCCACCCCCCAGCAGGATACTGTATACCTTTCTATTTAACCTTAAAGCATTTACTCGTGCAACAACTAGAACTACTCATTTGGGCGAGAGCTGCAGGAATAGGTCTTATGAGCAACTGCAGAGAGCTGGGAGGCGAGATGGGAATGAAGAGCCCCATGGATACTGCCCAAATTCCTTACAGATGTCTCTTGTCCCTGCATATGCATGATGTATGCTTTATGATCTTCTGTCTTACAAGTTAATAAAATCAAGCATAGTTGTCTTAGAGACAGGTTAGCTATGGTATCAACTAAAAAATAAAGCGCTAGAGGGAATTTACAGGAAAAATGCACTTAATTAAAGTGTTCAAGACCATTCGAGCCAACCACCCACCCAGTATAAGTATATTTTGGCAGTAAAGGTATTATTGTTTCCCTGCCCTTACCACATAATGTTTTTCCCTTAAGTCAATGCATTTTTTTACTGTGTATTTGGCTACATTGCTAAAAGATGGGTCTGAGGTAGAGAGATCCAAAATATCTTATTAAAACATGTTGCTCTGGGCTATAGCTTTTCCATAAGCATCTCTTAATCATTACTAGCTATAACTTATATTCACCACTACATATTAGATATTCAGAGGCTGCAATGGTAAGTTTAGGACCGTAACTTCTACAGTATATTCTTCAATACTCCAGCAATGACTTGCTTTGTTGTATCTATAAGTTGTTCATTCACACAGGGTGCAATACAGCAATGGAGAAACAGATTAGAATTTAGCCCAAAATGTAAACAGTCCTTATTACTTGAGTTGCATGAGACTGAGGGCATAGGCAGATTGTAGATGTGGCAGTAGAGAGATGACTTCCCAACTCATACTGGCTGCATAGGTTAGAATTAAGTATGGATCTGGCTCTAGATCACAATATGTCTTCCAGGTCAGTTATCTCAAGTGGACTGAGGAGGTGGTATACTAGATCTGTTTTATCACTTTCATATGGTTTACAATTTCCTGTTCACCACAGTGTTTCCTAAATCATCTTTGTGTTCTCTGTTCAGTGAGCTGGATCAGTGTATTTGGGTTTATTTTTCTGCAAATTAAACTGGGAGAGCAAAACCTTTTGAGAACAAGTGAAGTAACAACTAACTTTACTTTGTGAGCTGTCCCACTGAAAACACCATGACTACTCAGAAAGTACTACTCATCAGGAGTAAGGACAAGAAGAGGTCTGTCTCAGTAGGGGTCTCCTTCAACAGCATCTGTCCATTTAAGAAACCTTTCTTCCAAGTTCAAAAGGGAGGGGTTTTATTCTCTCCCACTTGCTACTTCTACATGATTCACAGCCAAATAGCTATCCTGCCCCCCCCCCCCTCCCAAGTCTGAGGTGCCTCAGTTCAGCAGCAATTCATTGGGGTTTTCTGCAGCACAGTCCAAAGAAAGCAAAAGTCATCAAAGAAGTCTGCTTTCTCCAGCCAGTCCTCTCCAATGAAACAAACGGCAGTTCTATCCACGTTCACTACCTTCTGCTCCTGACTCAACCCATTGCAGGGTCCTTCAGCTTCCTCGGGGATCCTAGGAAGAGCTTTCTCCCAACTCTTGTCACCTCTATTCTCTGAAATAGAGCTTCCTCACAGAGAAATTACAACTCATTGCATCTGGTCCACTTCTTGCCTCCTCCAAGCTCTACTGCATCCAGACAGGGATTACACACCCCATCACAGGTCCACAAAATCTGGTCCATACATATCTGTCTATGGTAACCAACAACTTGAATTTCACTCATCAGGTGATGGTAGCTAATTCTGTATGTGGATCACAGGTTTTCACAGCTCCAGTTGACTGCCTCTTCTTGGCCACTTGCGAGATGTCAGGGACTGAGAGTCTCAAATCCTAGTCCACAAGGCTGTTAAGAGTTAGGCAGCCTCAACTTGCCACCAGTGACCTGCTGACATATGCTGGAATAGCAGCTGAACTCTAGCAGTGCTGGAATCTGATCGATGGAATCCTGGGGTTCCTGATTGGTCCCCAGCTACTATTTAACCCAAGCAACGGAAGAGGAAGTTGTCCATGCAACTGGGTTCTCCCTGCTTCGGACTGCTTCCATTATGATACCTGTTCCTCCTACCTGCTCCTCATCTCCTGGTAAACTGACCCTGCCTGACTCTCAGTTTGTCCTTGGCCTGTCTCAGATGCTAACCTCCTAGTATTGGACTCAATCTAACTCCCAACTCCAGCACCGACCACTAGGTCACACTACCCACATCCCAATCGTGACACCAGACTACTAAGCGGGGACCCAGCTGCTGGATACTATGTGTTAAGCATTCAGAGTCTAAACAGAGCCTTGGTGCTGAGCTGGTCTTGGAGTCCAAGCACACTTTCAAAGTGTAGGTCCTCTATTGGACACACTATCCTGAGAGCTTACACCATGCAGTCGATTGCCCATCACTTGGAATCAGCGCTAGCCTCTCAGATTTTCCCCACAGCTTAAACAAACCCGCTCCCAGAACTCCACCTGATGTGGTGAGCCTTCTGGTTTATATCTTCAAGACTGTTCAGCATTTGTACCTACCACCACTAAGAGACAGTTTGCAAAAGACTTGAATACACCACTGCTTTTTAAAATCACATGAGAAACACACAAATCTATATAATAACATTCCATAAATGTCAGTATATGTGACTTTGAAGCCTGAAGTGTCCGAGTCAGTAATGGAAACAGCAGCAACATTGTTGGGAGCAATTTTCGTTCAGAATATCACTAGGTTGAATCATCATTGGGTTTCATGGTCTGTTACTATCCAATTTTTAAGTTCTCAGCCATTTTGACTTTACAAATTTTACCCATGCAGTGTACAGCTACAAGACGACATGTATCTATGTCATGCCAAGGGTCCTAGAGCATTGTGATATCAGAAACAACCATCAATCACCACCCTTATTCTACAGCTAATTTTCATTTAACAATTTCATAGGTTGTATGCGGGACACTGCAGATAGTGGATTACTTAGCCCAACTACCACAGTTCTTCAGAACTTTCCACACAACCAACACACAACAACACAAAACACACACAGACCCTCGCTTCCACACATATCCCTCATTCAGCATCCACTGAACTCCCAAGCACAGCACAACCACCCACACAATATCCCCAAACATTACTCTGAGGCCTAGAATATCTTCTGAATCGGGTGTGAAGTCAACATCTACAAGAATGGCCAAGAATTCTTTTTGTCTAGATTATCACTGGGTTCAATCACCACTGAGATTTATAGTCTATTACCATCCAATTTTTAAGTTCTCAGCCATTTTTAGCTTTTTAATGCACGTGACTTACACGTGTGCAATAGCATGGACTTTCAGTTATCAGCACAAAAATAATAAATCTACACACATTTCCCTGACTCAATTTCCTCACTACTCCACAGCATATTTTGGGCTGGGATCAGGATCTGGGACTGACCAGCACCCTTCTGTTGCAGTGCATCACTTCTGTGCTGAAATATTAAACTTTGTCCCCAACTCTGCTACTCTAAACTTGGCCAGTCCATCCCATTCTTTTCTCCAGCCCAATTTCCTCTCTCTCCAAGTTTTTCTAGTTCATATGTCCCACCACCCATTGTTCTGCTGTAACTTTCCACTGTTGCTAGACCTCCTATAGACCAAGCTGACTGAATTGGTTTCCCGACTCTGGCACTTTTCTTAGCATAACTATTGTGTGGTCAAAGCAAAGTACTCCCCATTGTTCTTAGTCTGGGGAATACATGACACAACTCTTGTAAACTCTTTGGCATAGGGACTAAGTAGAAGATGAGACACAACAAATGGATACAACAGATATAGGGAGCAGAGGGTAATAATGAGAATATTCATTTCAAATTAGAATACATTAAAAAGAAGTACCATCTACTGGCTCCAATTTCCCTTCCAATTTTTCAAAATTCCATAAACAAGCAATACACAAAACAACTAGCTTGCCTCTTCTAGCAAGCTGCAAAACAAACTCAAATACTACCACCCTCATATATTGGCCTTTTTCTCAATCCCCTTACCCCTCTTCAAAGGCCAGGTAAAACAACTGGGACCTATGGCATCCCCTGCAAGTAGTCAAATCTGGACTACTTCAGACCAGAGGTAGCAGGGCATTCCCGAGTCCTGGGGCCCTTATGAGAAAAGTCCAAGCAGAAGCATCCTTTCTATTATTGTCAAGGATAAAGCTGGTTGGAAAGGTATTTCTTTTTCTCTGTGGAAAATGTCATTGAACATGAGGAAAAAAGGTTTGTTTGGTTTTTTGTTTAAGTTAAGTAGCAGAAAATTTCAACTTTTCATCCAAAAAATGAAAACCATTTTCCTCCATTTTTCAGCAACTGAAAACTTTTACATTTTCAGATTTTAAGATGTAAAATTGAAACTGTTCAGGAATGCATACACGTCCTACAAAAAAAAATGTTCATTTTGTAAAAAATAAAATAATAATAATAAAATAAAATAAAAAATCCCACTAGAAAAAAGGTTTTTTTAGGAAATTTTCAACAACCCCTAATCAAAAAGAATCTGTCATCCATGTGTCTGCTCACTGCAATTTGAACAATCGTGAGGAAAGAAGGGGATTCTCAGGTAGGCTGCTCCCAAACCATTTCAGATTTTGTAGGTTAAAAATCTGACCAGAAGCTCAAAGATCATCAAATTTAAGAGTATAACTGTTGTGTGCTCACTATAGAATTACATACAAAATACTATGTTAAAAGAACATTCACTCTAAATAGAAAAGAATGGAGAAGTTAGGAAAAGCCAGAATTAAGGTTGTCTATGCAATACCCCCAGCTCCTTACCCCAAACCTGCCTCCACTAGCTTTCAGTCCTTCTCACTCCCATTTCCTTCTCTCCCAATCACTCCCTCTGGCTTTGTCCATTTTGTCTCCTCTATACCCCCACTAGCTTCCTGTTCCCCTCATGCCACTGTGTTCCCCAATTGTCACTCACTCCCAGACTTGTTTTCGCCAGGCTCCTCACCCAGTCCCAGTCTGTCTCCCTCGTTCTTGGCCCCAGCCTCCTTGCCCAGCCAGTCCCAGTTTCATTCCCTTATTACTCCTCCGATCTGTCATCCTGACACAACAGATGTCAGGTTCACATCAAAGCTAAATTTTTCCTCACAGGCATACACTGAAAAGATGAGGATTTATAGGTGGATGGGTGGAATTTCCAGGTGAATTCAAAGAAAGGTGGAGTTTCATGATATCAGTGGGTAAAGTGACTTCAGTGTTTGTGGGAGAGTTCAGTAATTAAAACTCTGAGTCAAAATATTGTACTGAACATTTTCAGATTTTTGAATTGTGTACTTTGAATGTTGGGAAGTCACTAGAATATGGTCAGCTGCCAATAGCAGGTCATCCATTTATCCTAATTCTCCGTTTGAACAATTTTACAAACTATATGTCTATTTCTCTATTAATTTCTTTTATACCTAAAATATTTTTTTTTATTTCACAGCTTTCCCTTTCACAGGTCACCCAACCTGATTATTTGCCCCCATCTACAATAGCTTCCACAAGTTAGTGTTGTGAAAATTAACTACTACTCATAGCATCAAATTGTACTGAGGTCCCCTTAGAGCTAGCTAGTCTCCTCCTCAGTATTGGTCAAACCCTGCAAACTGCCTCTTGGATGCGCTGAGCATTCTTAACTCCAGTTGACATCAGTGTAAGTTGAAGGCACAGTGCCACTTGGAAGATTGAGTCCTTTGGGAGCAATTCACAGCTAAGCTGCTAAGTGCCTGACGTATCCTACAGCTACATTCAACCAATCAGTTATAGAAGTCAGTGTTGTTCAGTGCATAAAACGTTCATCTTGCGAACTTTGGCATGAATCATCAACCAAGGCACTGCATACACCCTTTTCCTCCTTTTTTGGGCACAGCCCACCGCACCCTCTAATACCAGAGTAAGGACTTCACAATGGATTTTCAAACACTAAGCAAGATATACAGATACTTAAAGCTATCTGTGTGTATTTATAATCATGTACAATTCTTAACCTTTTATTGGTTGAGGTTAGCACAACACCTGTTAGGGACTGTGCCACTCAACCAAGTACCACAATAGCTACACACAACTGACAAGTTACAGTTATATTTAGGAGAAATCCATAGCCCATGCAATAATGGTTTTAAATAATCTTTAATGGACTGCAAATGTACAGCAGATTTTTAATTCACCATATATAATTCCAATGTTAAATCTGACTTAGCATTGTTAGAAAATTTAAATTAACAGACCTACTTGCTGATCCCAATCAGAGTCAGTAATATGACAGAAATCATTGATGACTTGTTCCTACAATCCATATAGCTGTAAAACTGTTACCAAAATTAATGCTTAAAATCAGGATTATGCCCTTAAATACTCATTTGTGTTGTCACCATTTTCAGATAGAAACACCACACTAAGTTTTGGCTATTCTTATTAAAAAAAACAACTTGGGAATATGTAATGTGTAGTGCTCAGTTTTCTTTCCTGAGGTACAGACGTGGGTAAGCACTCTTAAAAGAAGTCAGAGAAAAGACTGAAGTTTCCAGAATATTTTAAAGGTGTCAGATTTTGTTTTTTTTAAAGCAAGCATGGTTCTGCTGTTTAATTTATCAAAGTTAAGCTCTGGTTATACATTGAATTGCAGCTGATTTCTATTAATAACAAGAAAAAAAATCAAGACTATGCGTTTTTATATTCAGGAAGGATATGAAACTATAATGAACCTGAAGTAAAATTTATATTTAATCAATCTTGTATTTAAGAGCATTTTTTTTCTTTAGAGCCCTTTTCTAACACTGCTGCTATATTTTTATTTATGATCTGGGAAAAACTTTAGCTATGCTCTGAAAACCCCCAAAATCCTAAGAGACCAGCAAGCAAAGAAATTTTTACTAGTACATTTGGAAGTGAAAAGGAAGTATCAGCCCATTAGACCACCACCTATTACTTGTTTGACAGCCATGAGTAAACGGATGAGCAAACAGACAATGGGCAAACACGATGGGGTCATCCTTGCTGTAGACCCGTGAAATCTGATAAAGCACAAGATTTTACAGCCTTGACAATTAAGGGATTCAGGAAGTGAAGCACTGTTGAGGAGTTATCCCTCCTTCAGCTTTTTGCAAAATGACTTGACATTTTAGATAGAACAGTCTTTGGATAAACCCTAAGGACAAGAGAAGATTGATTAATACCATAGATCCTGTTTCATTCTAGGACAGTGGTGGGTAACTTGCGGCCCACAGGCCACACCCACCCCATCAGGGTAATCCACTGGCGGGCCACAAGAGTGTTTGTTTACATTGACCGTCCGCAGGCATGGCCGCCCGCAGCTCCCAGTGACCATGTCTCTGCGGCCCACGCCACTTCCTGCAGTTCCCATTGGCTGGGAACGATGAACCATGGCCACTGGGAACTGCGGGCAGCCGTGCCTGTGGATGATCAATGTAAACAAACTGTCTCACAGCCTGCCAGTGGATTACCCTTATGGGCCATGTGTGGCCCGCAGGCTGCAGGTTGCCCACTGCTGGTGTAGGTTCACAAGTGAAACCCAAACTTCAAATCCTGAAAGTATAGATTTAGATTAATATAAAGGAACTGAATTCAGACCCTAGTCAACTTTGTTCTAGAAACTGAATTTTGCTTCCCTAATGATTAGGGCTCTACCAAATTTACGGTCCATTTTGGTCAATTTCATGGTCATAGGATTTTAAATATCAAAAATTTCATGATTTCAGATATTTAAATCTGAAAATTCATGGTGTTGTAATTGTAGGGGGCCTGACCCAAAAAGGAGTTGTGTGGAGGGGGCGGGTCACAAGGTCATTGTAGGCGGGGTTGCAGTACTGCTACTCCTACTTCTGTGCTGCTGGTGGTGAGGCCTTAGAGCAGCGGCTGCTGTCCAGGAGCCCAGCTCTGAAGGCAGAGCCACCTCCAGCAGCAATGCAGAAGTAAGGATGGCATGGTATGATATTGCCACCCTTACTTCTGTGCTGCTGCTGGCAGGGCACTGCCTTTAGAGCTAGACACCCAGCCAATAGTTGTCGCTTTCTGGCTACCCATCTCTGAAGGCAGCACAGAAGTAAGAGTGGCAATGCCATGAGCCCCCTAAAATAACCTTGTGACCCCCCCTACAACTCCCTCGTGGGTCAGGACTCCCAATTTGAAAAATGCTGGTCTCCCCCATGAAATTGGTTTAGTACAGGGTAAAAGCACACACGCAACACCAGTTTTCATGGAGGGGATACCAGATTTCACAGTCAGTGGTGAATTTCGTAGGGCCCTATTAATGATTCTGCTCAGTCAGAGAAGTCGAATTACCCACTTGAGTACCAGTGGTGGTTTTCCAACAGGAATTGTCCCACTCAGAAAAATAAGATCAAATCCAAGTATAAAATGTCCCTCATCCCAATTCTCTGTGCCATTCACAGCTATTAACAACCAGCATAGTGCATTCATCTTCAATATGAAGGATTCATGTATGACAGCTACTCCAGTGCCATAGGCTATGTTAATGCACACTTCTGTAAGGTGCCCCAAAGCAGTAGCACTTGAGGAAGTCCCTATATTTTGTGAAGTTACTTATCAATCATGGGAGGACACTTTTAAAAGAGCCCTTAGTGAACGAGTACATGGTCAGTTATGGATGCAGTGGGAATTAAGGTGCCTCACGTGTAATTCTGACCTGCAGCCATCACTAACCAATTAAATGCAGTCATCATTTCTAATCTTACAACATTTTAATGTGACTATTAAAAGCATAAGTAGAGGGATATTACCACAACAGATCAACACTTAAAATAATCATTACACTTGGCCTGTCGATTTCAGTAATGAAGAGTCTACCTAAAATGAGCTAAAGTCACAAAAATGGGGCAAAACCAGAACCTTCTATCTAAACGCTGACCAATTACATTTTTGAAAAAATAGAACACCTGGATATACCTACAATGAAGACAGGACAAAACTGAAGCCTTTTATCTAAGCTCCCTGAACTTTGATTTGAGATGGATTCTATCTGAATCACCACACGCCTTTTGATATTTGCCTATTCAAACCTCAGCAATGAAATTTTCCAAGACTGGAACCTACCTACCTCAGCCCATGTAATAAGGTACAATACTAAAGGCCATTTCCTGGTCTCAGTGACACCTATGTAAATCTGAACTGATCCTTTTAGGTCAGTGGAAGTAGTGTTGGACACAGACCTTTTAAACGTAAAAGGAAATGAGTAAACCAAGAGGGAAAGTTGACTTTTTACATAAATATTTCTATATATTTAGGAAATTATCACTTGCCATTACTAAGTTGATAAATTACAATCCCATTATTATTTTTTAAGTGTTGATGATGTATGTGGCACTGCACAAGGATATATAAGGACATTTTTTACCAAGCAGACTCCTGCTGATGATAGCTCATCTCAATTGATTGGCCTCTTACAGTTGGTATGGCTACTCCCACCTTTTCATGTTCTCTGTAGGTATAAATATCTTCTTTCTGTATGTTCCATTCTATGCATCTGATGAAGTGGGTTTTAGCCCACGAAAGCTTGTGCTCAAATAAATTTGTTAGTCTCTAAGGTGCCACAAGTACTCCTGTTCTTTTTGCGGATACAGACTAACACGGCTGCTACTCTGAAACCTATAGTTATCTAGTTATTAGACACAGTCAGTAATATTAAGACTGGGACAGAACCATGAGCCAAAGTGTGAAGAGACAGACTGAAAATTTGGTATTGTCTCAGTTACCCTCCATCTTGAATAATACATTATAACTAAATCACAATGTCTTTGTCACTTTGTCTTAAATTGTAACAAGTATAAATTTTTAGTAGTAATTGTTAATAGCACTAAGTTTAACAAAAGCAAGAATCTGATCTCCCTCGCTGTGAGAACAGTAAGTCTATAAACACACAAAATGTATACTTTGAATTTGTTTAATTTTCCAACAGAAATGAAGTCCTACAATAAGCCAATTCTACTCAACACCACAATGCACACTGGGTGCCTTAATGGCATGCCTTTTGTCCTTGATTTCAAATCAAATCAACTTTTTTGGTCTCTTCTTCTTTGGGAGCCACTCTTTAGGAAACGGTTACTCTAATGATATATATAAACATTCTCTTACAGTCACTGACAATACACTGGGCTAGTGCAATTTATCATCAGAGAAAGGAAAACTGATTAGGTATTATTTAAAAGTGGGCATTATCTATTAAAGAGCAGTTCCAAGAGCAAGCTCAGATTAATAATAAAAAACAGGTCAGTAAGATACAAGTTGTACTTTAAGCTGCTTTCCTGGAATTTGATATCTACAATGATATGAATTAAGTTTCACAGGCTCTATTTTTGGCACCATAGTGCTAGAGTTAAAGTCATCACTGTCTGTCAATAACTAGGAGAGTAACAGTGCATTAATGGAGTGCAAGGAGAAAATAGCATCAACATGGAGTAACCAGAATCAACAAGGAATGGGAGAACAGCAAAGCACCAGCAAAGAAGGCTACTCGCATCAATATAGAAGGGAATGGAATGAAGGAGTATCAACATGATGCACTGGAAATGCCTTACCGCAGAGAATCTTTCCTTGTAATATATAAGCACTCAGGCCAACATTTTCAAACTGGGTGTCTAAATCCATATTTAGGCTGCTAAATAAGAGTGTTTTGATTTTAAAAGTTGCTGAACACCTGTATTTTCCTTTGGCTTCAGTGTGATTCATGGGTGCTTGGCACTATCTGAAAAAAAGACATTCATATTTAGGTGGATAAATATGGATTTAAAAGCCTAATTTTGGACTCCCAAAGTTTGGTCTAAGTAAATATATCTACATCAAGTTGTCTAAAATGTGCAGATATGGGTAAATATAACTCAAATGTCAACTTCAGGGAAAAGGAGGGTTTTTTTTTAAAGAAGCTGGGAGAAAGAAATACCACAGTATGTCAAAGCAGCTGCTCAAGAAAGCAACAACAGACAGTGGCAGGAAAAAAAAAATCACTGCAGCTCTTCAAGGAGGACATTATTGTTCTGCCTGTAGTTGAAATGTGTGCACGTGCGAGAGAAGGGGGGGAAAATGTGAGTGTTGAACAATATATTATAACGAGGGATGAAGTCTTTTCTCAGATATATGTGTTTACCTCTCATTGCAGTCAATGGTGGTTGCACATGTACATGCCTCTAGGAAGAATTTAGCTTTGCAATTTTAGATAGGTAGGTGTCAAAGGCATTGTTTCCCACCAGAAATAAGAGCAAAGACAGAGTAGTCTTTTTTTATTATTATTATTTTATTCTATTCTCTCATTAGGGATTCAGATGACTCCTACTGTAGTTGTGCTGAGTGGTGAAAATATAAACATGCATAGCCTATGTGATTTGCTATGTTCTTCAGAGGCTGAAAAGTAATTTCATAACTAAACTTTGGGCTTTTACATCTAGTTATTCAGTTAGGCTGAATGGCAGATCTTCTGGAGTAAATGGGCTAGTTTTTTCTCTCAGTTGGACCACTGTAAATCTGGAGCAATAACTACTGAAGTCGATAAACTTGTCTACACTAGGGATCTTTAAAAAAAATGCCACTATTGCCAGCACCAATTAACCTTTACTGGTATTAACAATATTGGGAGTCAACGTGGATGATCTCTGGCAGCCATTTTCAGTGCCAAGCTGACTAGACTTGCCCTGAGCAGGTTAGGTGAGAGGTTGCTTAAAATGCCCGTAGCAGCCATCCTACTCAAGTGCTTCCAACAGGCTTGCACTGGTGGAAGTGAAGCAACCTAGAAACATCAGCTAAGGTTTTAAAGAGGCATTTCTACCCCACAATGGACGTCAGTATTGTCTCATTATTTTGCATGCTCACCATTATCCACTGTGCTTCAGAGGGGAGAGGCTACGTGTTCCATACTGGTAAACCCAACTTGCTGCAGGCAGATAGCAGCAATAGCCAAGGCTTTGAGAAATCCCTGTCACATTTCATAAACTATTTAGTTTAATACAGAGGAAACTAGTGTTAGGGTGAATTCTGATGCTTCTTTTCTATCTATGCACACTCAACACATACAGAGATCATGGTGTGATCATTATTGCAGGGCCCAGGATAGCAGTCCTTCCTCAGGCAAAACTCCCATTGAAGCTGGTGAGAGATTTGCTTGAGTAAAGAGTGAGCACAATGTGCTGATGAGGGCCCGTAATTATAGGGGAAAGTGTTTGATGATTAGGATATCCTGCCTCCTCCCTATCACGTAACTCTGACTACTTAAACAAATACAGTGTTGTGTGATTTACACTCCTTAAGGTTAATTAGACTCCTTTTCATATTTCCTTTCAAACCAGAATAAGTGTTGCAATCATTTTTAAAGGGACAGTTAAGGCCAGTTCGTCTTAGAAACATAAAGCAAGCCAATTCCTCCTTATAAGCTAAAATATGATAATATTGGTAAAACATCATTTTACACCAAGAAGAGAGATCTGAGGGTTTAGTAATACAAAGTGGTGGTGTACCCAGAGTATTATTGGATCCATTCAAAATAGTACTTTAAAGACTCAGCTATGTACTGATGCACTGCATAAACAATTTCTGTGTTTGTCATATTGTGCGGGTATCCATTGAGTTACCTCACATCCAGTATATGCAATGAAGAGTGTGTGCTCACGTGTGTGTGTGTGTGTGTGTGTGTGTGTGTGAGAGAGAGAGAGCGAGCGCTAGCTTGTAATATAAACATGCAGTTCTTTAAAAAGAAGAAATATATTTTAATGGAGGTGAAATTGGCAATACTTAACATGCTTATGTCAGTTTGAAAATATTATTCGTTGGCTTGGTTTAAGATCAGAGATTCCCACATTGACTGTGTTGTGAACAGTCCCCTAGAAAAGCAAAACAATGACTTGCTGGATGAAGCTTTAGGGATGGGTGTTGATGAAAAGGTTTCCTTGTATTATTTTCATTGCGTTTCCTGCTTGTCTCATCACTGATTATTGAGTGGAGAGCCAGAAAATACTCCGTATTTTTAAGAAACATCTTGGGGAATTATTTCCTCTGAAACTGGAAGTTTCACCCCAAAATTGCTCATCTGTTTAATTTGTAGTACTGTAGTATCTGAGTGCTTTACAATCTTTAATGTATTTTTCCTCATAATACCCACTCAAAATTGTCTTCATTGCAATTGGTAACAAAATCGGCCTGGGACAGGGGAGACCACTAAAGGCTGTATTGTGACCCTCTTACTCACATTAGTGAGCAGTTATTTACCTCACCAAGGACTAGTCACATGAGCAACTACTGCCCAATGTGATTTAGGAGCAGCATAATCTGGCCCTAAATAGCAGAAAAAACACCAGTGTAAATCTGTGACAATTTTTATTTTGTCTGTGGTCACTTGAAAAGGCTCAAATCAGAACTGGACAGAGCAGAACTGCTAGATGAAACCACAACTAGTTCTGGCTAGAAATTTAATAAGTATTCCACAAGTATTTAGATACTTCAAAACATGGGCCTATGAGCCACCCATGGGCATTTCAGGTATTTTGATACTCTGGCCTATAGCTATTAGCCATTTTTTAATACCCTCTGGGTATAAAACTGAGAATGTAGTGATTTTTATAGTTGATTATTTCATTTTATTCATGAACAAGGTTAATGGGCCCATGCTTATTCTGTATATCTGTCAACAGCTTCTAATACCGATGACCATGATCTATAATCTACTAGCCTATGGGTATTTGCTAGAGTTGTCAGAATGGACCTTCAATGGAATCGCTTCTTCATCTTCAAAATATGCCAAAGGGGTAGTGCTGGGTCAACTGCTCATCATCCTTGAGGGCTCTTGCAGGTAAAATTCTGTAAGTTTCCATGTGTATGGGAAGCCGCTAAGGAGATATCATGGAATGTTTTCAGCTGCAGCATCAATCTGCTAGCAAGACTCAGCTTTTTTTAAACCTAGTTTCTATAATCTCATTACACTCCCACTGTCTAATTGAGATAGGAATCCTAATGTAAGCAAACAGGCTACCTCTCAACCCAGATAAGTTTGAAATAATTCTTGTTGGAGAGAGTTACATTTGATTTGAATGTGAGGGTGAAAGAGGGGTTTGCAACTCCTATTGAGGGTGTATTACATAATCACCTTTAACCAAAATGGTATGTATGTAGCCTGAGTCCTCTATAACCTTTCCCCATGAGTCTTATGGCCTCAGATGGGGGTGGCCCACTGTGTATTTTACCCAATATGCTAGACAAGGAACTGTAACATTTCCTCTCAGATACAGGCCTTGCAATGGTTTTCCATACTTTTGCAACAACCAGCTCTCAGCTTACATAAAAGTTCCTTCCAAGTTAAATTAGAACTGTAATGAGTTCTGTTTAGGTCTACCCTTGAAGTCCACCAAGAGGCACCAGTGGGTTCAGAGTGCAGCTACCTACTTCCTAAGTGAAGCAGACTGCTGCGAATGAATAACACCTGCATTTAAGTGTCAGAATTGGCTTCATTTTTATATCTGGATGCAGTTTGTATTGCTGGCGATATTTTAATCCCTTAAATTATCTGGAACCCAATCTAAAGCCTATTTCTGCAGTTAAGATCATCTGGAAGCCTTGTACGATAAGTACAGATTCTTTGAACACTCCAGGCCAGATCCTCCTTTCATTTAAACCAGGAATAACGTCACTGAATTCAATGAAAATTACACTACTGCAAAACTGGTGTAAGTGACAGGAGATTCAGACAGGGTTCTTTGAGTTGCAGACCCTCTCCTTTGGAATACATTTGTCTTTGTTGTCTATCAGAACCTAAGGCTAATGACTTTCATGGCATGATGAAGGGCCCAATTTATTTAAGTTTGCCAAAAGGCATACATAATTGCTGTTTTTATTTTTTAAATGGAAACACCCAGACTGCCATGGTGATAGACACTATAGAAATTAATGAAATAATATCCTATGACCGCCAGGTGAATTTTCATTTACTATCTACTCAAGAAGAGAATGGCAGAGTCTTGGTTGGGCATAGGAAAAGGTTAACAAAATGAACTCTTGATTGAAAATATGGCTATATTCTTATACTCTGAGAAGATGACTGATCACAATAATTGTCCTGTGCTTGTATTTAGAAAGCTCCTCTTCTCATATCAGTTTTTAGCTGCAATGTGAAAAAGAGCTACAATAAACTAGTTCAAGCAGAGTTAAAACCTTGGTTTCTATGTTTTGATGTTTATTGGTATCCAGGTTGTCATTTAAATCAGCTGCTTATGTTGTGAACCCATAATCAAAAGGTGTAATGTGAATAAAACATTAAAATAGATTAAAGTCAATTCATCAGCAAAATATGAACTTCTATACAATAGAAGAACGTAATTGTTTAAAGGTCTGGTGTTGTGGTTAGCTTGATTGTCTTTCTGGCTTCACTTCAATAATTTATTATCTGATGGGGAATAGGCATCCACTTCAACTGAGTTTATTTTGGCATTGCATTCACCAAAAGGTAAGTTCATTTACCTGCTATAGGATTTATAATTTCTAGAGGATATGCCATCATTCAGTCATTAAATCTCTGCCAAAGCAATAATGTTTGCCTTTCATTACTTTATTAGGTTTCTTAATTTTTCTGAGAATACTTTCTAATCCATCTCATACATTTTTTTTTTAATACCAATGTAAACCAAAATTACCTGAGATGTCACCTAATTTCTGAGAACTCCTAGAGGGCAGCATATTCAGTTAGACCCTATTACACAAAGGAAAGATGGTTTCACTCGAGATTTGTTTAAAAAGCAAAACTGCTGCTGCAGAGCAACAACTTGAATTTTGCAGGACTCAAATCTAAGCTCCCCTCTCCACTACTCTACTGAACTCACACTATCTTCCTTCTCCACACACAACTACAACATGGGGAATAACGGTCTCGGTGGTAGTGCTGCTGAGAAGGATCTGAGGGTTACAGTGGACTACAAACTGAATAGGAGTTGTCAATGTGATGCAGCTGCAAAAAAAGCTAATATGATTCTTGTGTATATTAACAGGAGTGTTGTATGTAAGACATAGGGGGTAGTTGTCCTGCTCTACTCGGCACTGGTGAAGGCCCAGCTGGAGTTCCATGTCCAATTCTGGGCACCACAATTTAGGAAGGTGGCAGACAAATTGGAAATAGTCCAGAGAAGAGCAACAAAAATGATAAAAGATTTATAAAACCAGACCTATGAGGAAAGGTTGAAAAAACTAGGCCTGTTTAGTCTTAAAAAAGGAGAGTGATGGGTGACCTAATAACAGCCTTCCAATATATGAAGGGCTGTTATAAAGAGGGCAGTGATCAATTATTCTCCATGTCCACTGAAGGCAGAACAAGTAGCAATGGGTTTAACCTGAAGTGAGGGAGATATAGGTTAGCTATTACGAAAAGCTTTCTAACTACGAGGGTAGTTAAGCTCTGGAATAGGCTTCCAAGAGGTCATGAAGTCCTCATCATTGGAAGTACTTAAAAAACAAGTTGGACAAACACCTGTCAGAGATGTTTACTTGGTCCTGCCACAGTGCAGGGGGCTGGACTTGATGTTTTCTCAAGTTCCCTTCCATCCTTACATTTCTAGGATTCCTCTATCACAGAAAGTAAGTCAAATCCAATATCTGACCTTTTCTCTCTACCTACACTACTAAAACTCTTGTCCAAGCTCTAACTATCTCATTTCCAGACTACTGTGGCCTTCTCCTTTCTGGCCTTTATGACTGCAACCTCACCCATCTCAAACCCAGCCAAAATACTGCTGCTAAGATCATCTTCCTGACCCATTACTCTGATTTTGTAACATTTCTTGTCTTTACCTATAAAGCTTTTTTTTTTTTCCTTTTTTTTTTTTTTAAATAGCTTTACTTACCATCCTAGGCATACTGTTGTAAACTCAGGGAGTTTGTAGGTAAGATCCCATGGGAAGCAATTCTAAGAGGAAAATCAGTCCAAGAGAGTTGTCAGTTTCTGAAAGAGACGTTATTAAGGGCACAAGAGCAAACTACCCCACTGCATAAGAAAGATAGGAAGTATGGCAAGAGACCACCCTGACTTACCCAGATCTTTAATGATCTGAAACTCAAAAAAAAAAAGAGTCCTACAAAAAGTGGAAACTGGGTCAAATTACAAAGGATGAATATAAACAAATAACACAAGTATGTAGGGATAAAATTAGAAAGGCACAAAATGAGATTAAAGTAGCTAAAGACATAAAAGGTAACAAGAAAACATTTTACAGATACATTAGAAGCAAGAGGAAGACCAAGGACAAGGTAGGCCCATTACTCAATGAGGTGGAGAAAAACAATAACAGAAAATGTGGAAATGGCAGAAGTACATCATGACTTTTTTGTTTCAGTTTTTAATCACAAAGTTTAGTAGCGATTGGACATCTAACATAGTGAATGCCAGTGAAAATGAGGTAGGACCAGAGGCTAAAATAGGGAAAGGACAAGTTAAAAATTACTTAGACAAATCAGATGTCTTCAAGTCACCAGGGCCTGATGAAATACATCCTAGAATACTCAAGGAGCTGACTGAGGAGCTATCTGAGCCATTAGCAATTATCTTTGAAAAATCATTGAAGACAGGAAAGATTCCAGAGGACTCAAAAAGGGCAAATATAGTGCCAATTTATAAAAAAGGGAAATAAGGACAACCTGGGGAATTACAGACCAGTCAGCTTAACTTCAGCACCCAGAAAGATAATGGAGCAAATAATTAAGCAATCAATTTGCAAACACCTAGAAGATAATAAGGTGATAAGTAACAGTCAGCATGGATATTTGTCTACAACAAATTGTGTCAAAACCTAATAACCGTCCTTGACAGGGTAACAAGCTTTGTGGATAAGGGGAAAAGCAGTAGATGTGGTATAGCTTGACTTTAGTGAGGCTTTTGATACTGTCTTGCATGACCTTCTCAAACAAACTAGGAAAATACCATCTAGATGGAGCTATTATGAGGTGGGTGCATAACTGGTTGGAAAACTGTTCCCAAAGAGTACTTATCAGTGGTTCAAAGTCAAGCTGGAAAGGCATATCAAGTGGAGTCCTGCAGGGATCAGTTCGGGGTCTCTTCAATATCTAAATCATTGATGAAGGTAATTGTGACACTCTGGCACCCCGTTATTCACCACTGTCAAGTAATTAGGATGTTTTATACAAAGTATGCCTTGTGAGGTATCACTCTAAAAGTCTTGCTCTGCTAGACATTAATATCTCATTGGATTGTATGTGCTATCACTGTACGTGAAGTTATGAAGTGTGGCTATGTATGTGAGAAAGTAGTTAAGGACCTTGAGGACAATGCCAATTGGGACAAATTACAACACAGTTTTACAAAAGGTAGATCGTGCCAAACCAACTGATCTCCTTCCTTGAGAAAGTAACAGATTATTTAGATAAAGGAAACGCGGTGGATCTAATATACCTTAATTTCAGTAAAGCGTTTGATACGGTACTGCATGAGGAATTATTGGTTAAATTGGAAAAGATGGGTATCGATATGAAAATCCAGAGGTGGATAAAGAGTTGGTTAAAGGGGAGACTGCAGCGGGTCATACTAAAAGGTGAACTGTCAGGTTGGAGGGAGGTTACCAGTGGAGTTCCTCAAGGTTCGGTTTTGGGTCTGATTTTATTTAATCTATTCATTACTGACCTAACCAAATGTAGGAGTGGGCTGATAAAGTTTGTGGACGACACAAAGTTGGGAGGTATTGCCAATTCGGAGAAGGATTGGGATATCCTGCAGGGAGATTTGGATGACCTTGTAAACTGGAGTAATAGTAATAGGATGAAATTTAATAGCGAGAAGTGTAAGGTTATGGATTTAGGGATAAATAACAAGAATTTTAGTTATAAGCTGGGGACGCATCAGTTGGAAGTAACGGAAGAGGAGAAGGACCTCGGAGTCCTGGTTGATCGCTGGATGACTATGAGTCGGCAATGTGACGTGGCTGTGAAAAAAACTAATGCGGTCTTGGGATGCATTAGGCGAGGTATTTCTAGTAGGGATAAGGAGGTGCTGGTTCCGTTATACAAGGCACTGGTGAGACCTCATTTGGAGTACTGTGTGCAGTTCTGGGCTCCCATGTTTAAAAAGGATGAAATCAAACTGGAACGGGTACAGAGAAGGGCCACTAGGATGATCCGAGGAATGGAAAATCTGTCGTATGAAAGGAGACTCGAGGAGCTCGGTTTGTTTACCTTAACCAAAAGAAGGCTGAGGGGGGATATGATTGCTCTCTTTAAATATATCAGAGGGATAAATACAGGGAAGGAGAGGAATTATTTCAGCTCAGTACTAATGTGGACACGAGAACGAATGGATATAAACTGGCCGTCGGGAAGTTTAGGCTTGAAATTAGACGAAGGTTTCTAACCATCACAGGGGTGAAGTTTTGGAACAGCCTTCCAAGGGAAACAGTGGGGGCGAAAGACCTCTCTGGCTTTAAGATTAAGCTTGATAAATTTATGGAGGGGATGGTTTGATGGGATAAAGTGATTTTAGTCAATAGGTCAATAACGTGCCATCGCTGGTAATTAGCAACAATGGTCAATGATGGGATATTAAAAGTTACTACAGAGAACTTTTTCCAGAGGATCTGGCTAGAGAATCTTGCTCACATGCTCGGGGTTCAGCTGATCGCCATATTTGGGGTCGGGAAGGAATTTTCCTCCAGGGTAGATTGGCAGAGGCCCTGGAGGTTTTTCGCCTTCCTCCGCAGCATGGGACAGGGATCGCTTGCTGGAGGATTCTCAGCGATTTGAAGTCTTTAAATCATGATTTAGGGACTTCAACAGCTGAGTCAAGGGAGAGAATTCTTCCGGGAGTGGGTGGGTCAGCTTTTGTGGCCCGCATCATGCGGGAGGTCAGACTAGATGATCATAATGGTCCCTTCTGACCTTAGAGTCTGTGTTACTGAAACATGTTGTGAGATTGAAATCACTCACAAGCAGCTTTTCAGGTACAACAGTAAAAAGACCAAACAATATTAATGGCTAATTGAGAAAATGCACACAAGCACAAGGATTACCTCAGGAACTGTGTACAATAGAAACCTCTCAGAGGTAGCACTACACAATAGGGATGGTTTGACCCAGGTCACAACAAACGAGCTTTCCAGCAAGTGTGAAGAAGATATAAAAGGGGGAAATGACATCATGATGGTACCTCACTCTCTCTACACCACCACACTTGGAAACACTGGAGGAACAAAGACTGAACTGGGGGAAGTGATCGTCCCAGTCCAAAGGGATTTCTAGCCTGTGTATGAAAACCTGGGAAACACAAGCTGCAAAGAAAAGGCAGCTTGTGCTTTAAAAATCTGCCAGTCTGTGTATCACTCAGCATGAGAATTTGCTAATTCATATCCTATCTAGTATGTTAAGCTCAGTTTGCGTTTTTGTTTATTTACTAGGTAATCTGCTTTGATCTGTTAGCTATCACTTAAAATCTATCTTGTAGTTAATAAACTTATTTTATGTTTTAATCCTAACTAGTGTGTGTTTGACTAAGGTGTCTGGGGGAAATCTCAGCTTGGTTAATACAAGTGTGCATGGCCCTCTTCACACTGAGGGAGAGGAGGATCAGGAGCAACCCGTCACAGTAATGGCATAGAGAGTACACTTATAAAGTTTGCAGAAAATACCACGCTGGGAGGGGTTGCACGTGCTTTGGAGGATAGGATTAAAATTCAGAATGATCTGGACAAACTGGAGAAATGGTCTGAAGTAAATAGGATAACATTCAATACAAGTACAACATACTCCACTTAGGAAGGAAATATCAGTTGCACAGGTACAAAATGAGAAATGACTGCCTAGGAAGGAGTACTGCAGAAAGGGAACTGGGGGTCATAGCAGATCACAAGCTTAATATGAGTCAATAGCATAACACTATTACAAAAAAAGCATCCATCAACCTAGGATAAATTAGCAGGAGTGTTGTAAGCAAGACGTTGTACTTTCAGAACATGGTGCTACAGTTGCATTCCTAAATCAATATTTACATGTTTAAATAGAAATGGTCTCATTTTCAAAATTGGTGAGCACCCACAAATTTCAACCAAGGTAATGGGAGCTTCAAATGATCAGCCCCTTCGAATACAAGGCAAAATTTAGGTGCCTAAACATGGATGTAGGAGAATAACTTCTCAAGTATTCAAATTTGAAAATCTTTGTCTAAATCTTCAGTCATTTAGGCAAAATGGGCCCAAAACTTACAGTTTATTTACTTAAACTATAGGTAACAAAGCACCCTTATCTTAAAATTATATTCCCTCTCATACCGCCATCTGTATGCAAGATATATTTTCTTGTAAAGTCACTGATGGCTCTTACATTATAAACCACATACAACATACATCACCATTTCTATCACCTCTGAATTTGACCTGGTTCTCATGGAAGTCTTATACATACTTCAGGATGAAATAGGCAAAACATGTTATTGTGAACACATGTAAAGGCTTTTGGTTTTACTTGGGTTTTTGCGGGTGGTGCAGGCATAGCCTGTTTGCATATCTGCTATTTATAGACAATACTGACATGTTAGAGCTAGTCTGTGAAGCGTTCCAAAATTAGATACTTTTCATGACCACTAAACTTGAAACATACCTGCCAATTTCCAACAAGTCACTGTGAACTTAGTAAATAGACATATGAGTAGAAACATACGTTGTTGTTAAAGTATCCAGAGTATCTTCCAAAGAATACAAAGTAAGAATGCCTCACTACATATTTCAAAACAGCAGAACTCAACATAGCCCACTCAGTTTAGGCATGATCTTGAAGATCTAGCAAGATAATCCTGTACTTTACGCCAAGGCTCGGATGACAGCTATGGCACTTATGTCTTATGTAGGGCCAAACAAGGAAGAGAGTGCTTGGGAGGGCTGTGCACCATGAAAAACTCATTGTTTTTTCTTATGGAAAAAATCTTTACCTAGGTTGTCCTTAAAATCCTAGTCAATTCCTCATTTATGTGCTTTACAAAACAAAGTAAGATCTCTTAAGTCATCTAGTCCATCTCCCTGTTGATGCAGAATGGTTTCCTTCACTATATTCTCCTGGGCTATAGTGCCCATTATAAAATGATCAAAAACAAGGGCATTTCCACCACTTTCCAAGAAAGACAATTTCTCAGGCTTCATCATTTGTAAAAATTCACTGATATTTAGTCTGTTTTCCCTTTCTTAATTTCATACAAGTTACTCCAAGATCTACTCCCTTGGACAACCATAAAAAATTTCCTCTTCTTCAGCTGGGTTTTCATCTTTCAGGTATTTGTAGAAAATTCTCTCTCCATTCATCATTTGCTCACCTAAATATATTTAGATGTTTTTTCTTCCCTCTAAGTAAGACTTTCTTTCCACATAAGTCAAGATCTTTCTACATTTTTATTTCTCTGCTGAATTTCCTGCTATCTACATCTGTCTTTTTGGTATTGATGTGTCCATAACTTAAGGCAATGTTCTAGGTGAATTTTCATCAGTCTTAAGGAGAGGAGCAGTCATCTCCCTGCCCAATGACATAATGTGGCCCAAAGTAAAAAACAATATTGGGGTTTTGCCACAGTACCACATGGCAAGCTAATAACTATTTAAATGACAACAACCATTAGTTTTCTTTCAGAATTACTGTTTTCCAGATATATCCTCCTTCTAGAATATCTGAACTTCAAATTATTTTACTATATAGCAACTTACCACAAGTCTAAAATTAAAAAGTTGTTTCAGCATATGCTGTAGATATTAAAACAAGACATACTAGATCCCAAATACCTGTACTTCTGAATCACAGACAGCAGAAAAATGTGACTGACCTGACAAGATGTACTTAAGTCAAATTTAGTTCTGTCTGGTTATTTGTGTCCATGTACACAATCTTTTGGATCTCCAATTCTCAGTCAGATTCTTCTTACATAACCTCATGTTGCTGTATTTTGAATCCTTTCATCTCAAATCTTTAAAAAAAAATGAAAGAGTGACATTCAGTTTCTTCCGAAGGCATTGTAGCCACAGACAATATTTCGATGCATCTCCCTTTAAATTTCCAGACAGCTATTTTTTGTTTGTTTAGTTACTATAATCTTTATCTTCTCCTTTCTCATTCTGCTGCTAATACATCACCTTCAATTTTCCTGCCTCTGCTCCCAGCAAATGATTATACAAAGATTTCTAAAACCTCTTACAGACCTCTCATTCTCCTTCTAAATAAGTCAATATTGATTTACTGGCATAGCCCCATTGAAACCCATGAAGAGGATTTACACCAGCTGAGGATCTGGCACCATATGTGCTACTTAATGGATTTCCATTCTGAATAAAAGAAATTGGGAGTCAGTGTAATAATGATCCTCTTTTCTCTCAGCTAAAACTGATTCCAAGCTTTCTTTCTATCCCTGAGTCTGACTGCCTTTGGGGGTTTCAAGGAACTTATGAACAATACCACATATATACATAAGGCATTCATACACTGTGCACTTTCTTTTTAAAGCTGAAGAGATTAGTGCTCCAAATCATAGTTTTTATTTTCTCAGCAAACAATTTGAAAGATGGTGTTGTTTGTTCTGGTGGATACCTGTGTCACAGTAAGCTTTGGTGAACAAAGTAAAAGTATCTGGATGCTATTTATACAAATATAAATATGAAATTACTAATATTTTATTTCAATTACCCTTATCTTCCCTCAGATCACATTACAACAGTGACAGAAGCCAATCCTAACCTTCCATTTTATCCTGCTAAATTCAGACCACAACCAGTATATAGCATCAGACATCAATAAATTCATACAAAATATAAGTAAGCAATTATTCAAAGATTTATTCCTAGACAAAAGTTATTTTAGGATGGAGTTAAGTATCAAAGTACATGCCAGTAAGATAAAACACATTACAGGGATGTTGTAGTTATCCGAAAATCATGCATTACGTACTCAGGAAGTTCAAACATTATAAGAAATGCTCAATTAACGAACGCATACAACCTCGATGTGATGCTATGCAAGAGCTATATGATTATGATTCAGGTGTTTGTGGTCCCAGATTAGACTGAACTAATTTTTGAAGACTTCCCCCCCCCCCCCCCCGCTTTATATTTTCTCCCTCATGGTGTCGCTACATTGAGATTGTTTGGGTGCCCTAACTATTCATTTTGACCTTATCGTATTTGGATTTCTTTTGAGAGTAACCTTAACTCTAACAAAACACCTTATTTTGGTATAATTAGAACATGTATGTAATGTGTTTTACCCTTAAATACTTAACTCCATCTTTACATGGATAGATTTTTTTTTTTTTTTTGGTCTAGGATACACACACACACACACACACTTTACACTCTTATTCTCTTCCCTACTCTTTTCCTCCAGGGATAATGGATCAAAATTCTTCTGTTTCACAGCCCTTTTCAATGAAGTCTGTATTCCCCACTGAATATCTGCCCTTCCAGGAGCACACAGGATTTTCTTTTCTTCTCAGGTTTCTTGTCACTACTTTTGTTTTCCCATGTGCTGCATTCCAAAACAGCCTCCTGGATGTAACCTCATGTTTCTCATCAACAAAATGTATGGCCAAAGGTGATATTTTGTCCTGTCTTTATATGGCATTTTTATGTTCTGTAATCCTTATTTTAAATGTGTGTTTAGTTTCATCCACCCACAATACTCCAACAGAACATTTAATCCCATAAATCACATTATCTATCACACATGCAATTCTGTGCTTAATTCTCTACTTCTTCCCATTGTAAGAAGATGCCTCCCCTTTGAGAATTCACTTGAGTTGCCTGGAATAAAATTGGAGTTTAAATAGATTTTCCTATTGTAACATTGTGGACTGAGGATAGTGATAGCTGAAATATTGCCATATAAATAAAAGTTAATCAGCTTTATAAAATGTTTGACTAGCAGGTTGTTATGATCTTGCTTCTATTTTTGCATCTGCTATAGAACAATATTTTCCTCTTTTTGTTCCATTTTAACCAAATGGATCATACTACTCTAGAAAACCCTGCATCACATGAGGGGCAAAACATGCTGTAAACCAGCCTCAACAAAGCCAATACTAAAAATAGTACTTTGCATTCTATAGCATCTTCCAGCCCAGGATCTCAACGTGCTTTAACAAGCAGTAATAAAGTAATCCTTAACAAGCATTAAGAAGTTAATCCCTTGTCATAAGAATGATTCATCTCCATTTTACAGAATAGGAAATTGAGTCACACAGAGGATAAATGACTTTCCAAGGGCACACGAGGAATGGAACCCCAGCCTTCTGGTTTCCACTCCTGTGCCTTTTAAAAATGACCGCCCTTCCCCCATGTAATGTTTTAAATTTAATTTATTTTAAAGTACCTATCGCCAGATAGAAAATATTGATACATTTAGATAGTAGCTTCAGTGCACTTCTGTAAAGAATTGAATCATAGACTATCTGGGTTGGAAGGGACCTCAGGAGGTCATCTAGTCCAACCCCCTATTGAATTGCATCAGTTACGTAGCTTAGTTAGCCACGTGAATAAGAACAGCAATTGAAAAAGATAATATATTACAAAAACTATATAGAAATATTTCAGTCGTCTGAGAGAATCATAGAATTTGGATGGATAAGGACCTACCATCAGATACAGTCTGTTGCAAGTCTAGGATTTCTTCATGAAAATGTGAGCCTGTTTGGTATTAAACTGATTCCAATCTCCTATACAAGTCAATATAATATGCCTAGGGTATTTAGACATTTGACTAAAAAATATTACCTTATATCATCTTAATTTAGAAATAGGCCAGCCAAGCATAGCTGAGAAATATTGCTTATCCCTTATTTTTTCATTATATTCTATCACAGTAATTCACCAAGTTTATGGACATGTTGCCCAGTCACTCAGGGCTTGATCCTATGCTCAGTGAAGTGAATGGAAAACTTCCCATAAATCACAGTTGTATAGTATCAGGGATACAGATATCAGATCCAAATCCCCAAATCTTCCCCCTTGTATTTTAAACTGTCAGAAGGAACAAAACAGATGACTTTGGATGAGGGTGAAGAGGGAACGGTCAAACCTACTGCAGTGTTGCAGATAGAGAATCATTTAGTTACAAGATTTAATGTTCCATTGTGGTATAAAGATGAAATATGAAAAGCCTCTTGGAAACACTCTGTGGGGACTTAGGGCTCAGTTCAACAAAGAAAACTGATTTCTTTAGCAATAGTCTTTTTTAAAATAGGTTACATAAAAGTAATGAAGATGAAGAAAATGATCTTCATATTATCAAATAGTACATTTTTCCCACGTTCAGTCACATTTTTTCCCATTAAACCAGTGTTTGGCATTGTGATTTGTCTTGAAGCAGTGCTTACGAAGATAATATTAAAATTCTTAGTCTAACAAATGAGATTTCCTCTTATTGTGAAGAAGAGAACACTCCCTTTTAGTCACAATCAGTGGAGTGGGAGGGATGGCATACAGTTACAGGATTGTTTCTGGATTGTAGGTATGACTGCCAAATTTGACGGTATTCAAATTCATCAAGTAATTACAGCAAGTTTCCTTTCTTCACTCTTTTAAAACTTTGCATTTTTATGTGTGTGATGTACATTAATTAATAAAGAGGGGTAAATAAATGCTAAAACATGTTCTACCATTGGGTTAAAAAACTGTAAACTTGACAAAGGTAAAATATAAACACTATTTTGGTTTGTTATTACAAGATTAAGACTGATTCTTAGTTAAAAAACAAACAATTTAAACCCTCAAATACTTAATCTGATTGTACAATACCAACTTGATATATAATTAGTTTTAAAAAAATTGCATAGGCAGACACATTTTATGGTGATTGCTGTTCTCTACATATATATAGTCTGTACTGAATTTTCTACAACATGTTTCAGTTACATAAGGTAGTGGTCTAAATCTTCTAGCTGCAAGAATAAAACTGGCTTATTACATACAAGGTAATTCACTGGTTTCAAAAAAAGTACACCACTGATTTCAATAAAGGTGCACCCTACTTAGGTAAATGGATCTTCCATGGAACATGGCATACCACCTACTTCTTCCTGTCGAAAATGCTGAACTTAAGCGTGTAAAAGCCATTTAATGGCTAAATGAGAACCCAATACTCTAGTGCTCATGGAATAGGAGAGCAAGTGAAAAAGGCTGGTTGTGTGGCCATCTATTTAAATACACAGTGAATATTCAGCGTAATTAGGCTCCTAAACATTTACAAGATATTTGAGTAACCCACTATTCAATATACATTACATATCCTGCTTTGTGCTTGATCTCAGGAGGATGTGACTACTACAGCTCACACTTAGGGATTGTAGTCCTTCTGTCCTAGTTCAAATTATAAAGGTTCCTGATTTAGCTCTGGAGGCCTTCTGGTTCACTTTCCACTGATTACCAAGATGATGGTCATTACATTTGTTCATACTAGTAAATACAGTTTGTTGATAAGCAGCTGTTTCTAATACCTTGAGCTCAATATCCTACAACTCCTATATCAGGGGATACAAGTTTTGAAATATTGTAACATTTCCTTTATAACACAGTGTACCTATTTTTGTTTGCATCTTTTAAGAGGAAACCCACTTCTTTTTGGCCAACTGACGTTTTACTTCACTCCTGGAGCCAAATTCCTGTCCGGCTCCCGTTCAGCAGCCATCTTGTATTGTCAACCACACCTCTGGTCAATTAGATGCCCAGTGATACTAAATACATACATAATTGGCCTATCTAAAAGCCCAACTCTTACCTATCTGATGGGTCACTGGAGAGAGACCTCACCTGCTAGTGCTAACTGCTGCTGGTAGGAACCAAACACTTGCACAGCTCTCCCAGGCTTGGCTCCTGCAGCCACCCATTAGTGCTGGTTGTCGGGTAATGCAGCAGTAATAAGCATTTCTTCCCAAAAGGGCATCAGGCATAGGCAGGAACAGCAGTGCCCCAGTAACACAGGAGGATTAACTGTACAAGTAGCGATCTCAAGCCACAGCAACGGGGAAACCAACAAGCCTGCCAATCCCAAGGGGGCATTAGATATATTGCACTAAGAGCAAGCAAAGACCATAAGAAGCATCTAAGGGTATGTCTATACTAAGAAATTGGGTTGAATTTATAGAAGTCGATCTTTAGAAAGCGATTTTATACAGTCGATCGTGTATGTCCCCACTAAGCGCAGTAGGTCGGCAGAGTGCATCCTCAATACGGTGGCTAGCATCGACTCACGGAGTGGTGCACTGTGGGTAGCTATCCCACAGTTCCCACGGTCTCCACCGCCCATTGGAATTCTGGGTTAAGCTCCCTATGCCTGATGGGGCAAAAACATTGTCGCGGGGGAGTTTGGGGTATATGTCATCAGTCGCCCCTCCCTCCATGAAAGCAACAGCAGACAATCGTTCCGCGCCTTTTTTCCGTGCAGATGCCATACCACGGCAAGCATGGAGCCCACTCAGCTCAGCTCACCGTCACCGCTGCTGTTGTGTCCTGGGTGCTGCTGGCAGCAGATGGTTCAGTAGGTCTGCAAACCATCGTCATCCACCGCTTCTGCTGCAACTCTGCTCTCCTGGTGCCATGAATCCACCTCGCAGGTCCTCTCATCGTTCAGTATATCTATTCTCGTGGCATCCATCCTCATCGACCACTTCCGCTGCAACTCTGCTCTCCTGCAGATGCCATACCACGGCAAGCATGGAGCCCGCTCTGCTCACTGCTGCTGTTGTGAGCATTGTAAACACCTTGCACATTATCCTGCAGTAAGTGCAGAACCTGCAAAAGCAGACAAGGAGGCAACGACAGCGTGATCACGATAGTGATGAGGATATGGACACAGACTTCTCTCAAAGCACGGGCCGTGGCAATCTGGACATCATGGTGATAATAGGGCAGGTTCATGTTGTGGAATGTTGATTCTGGTCCCAGGAAACAAGCATAGACTGGTGGGACTGCATAGTGTTGCAGGTCTGGGATGATTCCCAGTGGCTGCGAAACTTTCGCACGCATAAGGACACTTTCATGGAACTTTGTAACTTGCTTTCCCCTGCCCTGAAGCACAAGAATACCAAGATGAGAGCAGCCCTCACAGTTCACAAGCAAGTGGCAATAGCCCTCTGGAAGCTTGCAAAGCTAGACAGCTACTGGTCAGTTGAGAATCAATTTGGAGTGGGCAAATCTACTGTGGAGGTGTTTTGTAAATGGCAGTGGTGTCTACACTGAAGCGCTGCAACCAGGGCCGGCTCCAGCCACCAGCCGAGCAAGCTGGTGCTTGGGGCGGCAGCTTATAGGAAGCGACATTCCGCACAATCCTAGGCGGCACAGCCGCTTTTTGTTGTTGTTCTTGTTGTTGTTCCGCTCCGGCCACCCTGTAGGGGGCAACGGCGTGGAGGACGAGAGTGCCCTGCAGCAAGCCCGGCAGGGCAGCCGGCATCATTCCCTCCCAGCTGACCGGAGTGGTGCAGAGCCCTCCCGGCAGGGGGCATGGTGGGAGGGCCTGCGTGGCAGCGCCCCGCTGAAGCCCTGGCTGCCCCCTTTCTCTCTCCCCCCCCCTCCGTCCCCTCCCCCTTCTAGCCAGGACACATCTGCAGGGCAGGGAGCCCCCTGCACCCTGGCTCCGGCCGCGCTGCAGGTTTTTTTTTTTTTTTGCTTTGCTGTTCTGGCCACTGTTTGGGGCGTCCAGAAAGCCAGAGCCGGCCCTGGCTAAAACTGTGCTGCTGTAGCCATTTAAATATAGACATACCCTAAATGTTGGGCTCAGCAGCCTATAGTGGCAGTTTAGCATGCAAGTCTCTCTTGGGAATTTGTTCCATTAAGTAATTACATGAATAATTCTGAAGAACATTTGATGTCTGTGACTTGACAAAAACAATGTACCTTTCAGAGTGGAAGTACTTTTGATATACTTGTGTATTATGAATATAAAAATATTTATAACAAAACAAACGTATTCTGCATGGCAATTTTACTTTAATCTATATTTTATTTACAACTATAACGTAAGTGAAATTAATTCTCAATGTAAGATCACCTATTACGATTTATTCAAGGGTGAATGCTTCCTCAATTAATACCTCTATTACTTAACCACCAATTAATTTCACAGATATCAACTCAAAATTGACAGGCATTAGAAAATTTTTACTTTAAAAAACACAAATTAAAAGTTGTAAAGAATATAAGTAACTGGATATAAAATTCGAAGGAATTAAGTACATAGAAGAGTGGGAGAGGTAAGCCATGAGTTTGGATATAAATGGTAGCTAAAGCAGCATCCCAACATTGATCGAAGGCCTTATGAAAATGAGAGGTCAGAAAAATGTACTGCTTTGTGTTCAGAGTTGTTCATTAGCCAGCACGAAGTGAATTACAAACAAGCATGGATATTTTATAACGACAAGGGGCCATAGCAAAGGCTATTTAAAGTAGAACATGTATTAGTACTTCCACACTCCTCCTTAATAAACAATGGGAAAACACTTCCAACTGCTCTGAAGGGAGACGGGGAGGAAGAGGCAGAGGTCTGAAGGTCCTCTTAGTCTGGTATGATAATCTTCAGACCTCTGCCTCTTCCTCCCCGTCTCCCTTCAGAGCAGTTGGAAGTGTTTTCCCATTGTTTATTAAGGAGGAGTGTCATACCAGACTAAGAGGACAGAAGGCAAATGATGAAAGATTGCAGTAGCATAGGAGTAAGAGTCTTGCTTCCTCTTATTCTCCTGCATGGGTGTATAAAGTAAAGCCATAATCTGGCCCTTCATAGCTGATCTCAGACGCAAATTCCAAGACTATCACTTGCAGAGCTGGAAAATATTAAGTAGTTTCATTTTACTCCTTTCAACTGGCTATTTAAGCACATTTGAGAACATTTTGAAATCTGTGCCATCCTCATGGCTGGTAAAACAGCACACAGTCATTTTGCTCCTTGCCCAGCTTGGATGTTAAGTTTTTTTCCCTTCTCAGTAGCTATCTCCTCTTGCCTCCCTCTCTGAAAAGGCTAGTGGGCATGTCCCCCACCTCTTGAATGCCTGGGGTCTTCCCTTTAATTTCTTTTGTACATTGGGTTACACGTCTGTTTGCCTTCCTCTCCTCTACTATATTATTGATCATGCCAGATCACTACACTGTCCAAACCCTAAGAAAAGATCTTTTATTTATATGTAAATACAATTGCATTAAATTCATTCCAAAATTAAATTACATCCAAATGTATTGAGCAAATATATTACACTAAGATTTATTTATTTTGAAAACTTGGAGAATGAATTTCATAGCAAAAAGGAAAGCAAAAAAGTTGCTAATCAAAACCCAAATGTTTTGCACATCTCTTTACACTAGAAATGGTATAGACCTCCCTCAGACCTCTTCAAATCATAAAACCAGAGCCTTATATACTACTTTTCTTGGTCAATAGGCCAACATGAAATTGTAGCCTTCAAAACTAAATACAGAGAGTCATTCAGTTCCCCAGGCATGGACTAAATATTACAGATTGACAACATCCACTGTCATGTAATCATTCTGTGGTTTCCAAGGAACCTTTGAAAATCTCTGTGGCTGGACCAGATTCATACCACCATGTTCTTCCTTGGATATTTTCTCCAGAAGTCTATTGCACAGCTTTATGAAGCTTTGCAGTCAAGATTAATTTCATCTACAACCTCAAGAGACAAAGATTATCACTCTCATATCCCAAGAAATGTGAGCCAGAGGTAATACAAATATTTTATATCCATATAAAACAATATATTTGGCAATATTCCTAGCTTAATTTCTCTGCCATGACCATAGCCAAAACAAAGAGTAAGAGGACACATACAGCATTGTGTGGGAAAGCACTGTGGATTGGGGAAGGACAACATTTCACTAAACACACTCTAGAAATTGCAACAAGATGGATGAATGACTTACTCCCAAGTCACTTGACTTTGGAATTATTGTATCATACCAAGGTGAAATCTGATGTATAGAAACAAGATGGTGACTGTGCTTTATATGCTGCCCGAGTATGAATCTTAATGATGTTCTGCATGTTACTTTGAAGACTGAGGGCTAAATTCTGTACTATATCATCAGGAACTATGATGGGGATGAAGGAGAGCCACCTTTAGTCCCCAAGAATCTACAGCCAAAAAAAATTTTTTTAAGAGAAATAGGAGATGGGAATTAGGCATTACAAGCAGGAAAATGTAAAGGGATTAGGGAAAAGTGGAGACTGGAGGATGGGGAATGAAATATAACAAAGATCAGAAACAGCAGTGGTGTTACAGGTGAATATATTTTCTCACTATGTGATGCTGAATTTAACAATAAAGGTAGGAACAAATAATGATAACTAAGAGCTAGATCAAGACTGTCCCTTTGAGTAAGGCACAGTACATATCTCGCTACTGTCCCTGATCAGTAGTAGAAAACTATATTTTCATAATTATGCACCTTCTCACCTGTGATAACCAGCCCATTGGGGAAGGTTAAACAAAGGCTCCATCCATTTCCCACCCTTATCTGCCTATTCTCTGTCCATATACATGGTGGGGAAGAGGAGGAGATGGGGATACTAGGTATAAAGATCCTGCTCTCCAGCAATGTCTGCACAGAGTGGGGAGAGGTGTCACTCTCCTTCATGCTCCTGTAGGCTGTATAGGGCTGATCCACAATTTAGCACCTATATGTTTAATTACTACATAGAAGGCAAATTCTATCTTTGATCTTTGTGCAAATCTGTCACTCAGAGACCACAAATACAAATTCGATGCATCCCTCAACACAGAACAAGACTGACACCCCACTCTACTCTTTTTAGACTATTAAGGGTCAGAATTCTCTAGACTTTAGTTCACTGTAATCTGATAGATCTATTTCTAGAAATAATGGCTAATTAGCCATAATAAACAAAGACATATTCCATCAAAGGGTTCTGGTGACTTCATTAAACACAATATCAGAGTTAGTCATTGCCACCAAAGCCCTAAGTTAGACATTCTTCATAATTAGGCTTGGAAGGATTAGATTTTTAATCAGTAAATGTCAATTTTACCATGCACACATACACACAAACTGATGAAAAGAAAATTCATAGACAGGCAAAGTAATAAAAAGGCTGCTTGAGTACTTATTACATCCACAATCCAGTGATTTAGACTTTTGAATTAGGCTTGTTACAAATGGACTAGTGAATGAATAGTAAAAACAGGAATTATTTGTTGATTTAAGGATATTTAAATTGTATATTTTGACAAGAGATGTCGACAATTGGTTTATAAAGCTTTGACTTTTTAAATCTCTCGGTCTACGGTCATTAACTAATTATCTGACACTCCCCCCATAGTTTCCCATAACTAAACATTTAAAGGGATAAAAATCTAAAAAAGAGCTTTAAAATAAACATCTATATTATCAGTCAAAAATTATAAACAAAAATTCTGCCAAGTCTCCCCAATGTAGTACAACTAGTTTTGTATTTTCAATAATATGCAGTTAGAACATGTCAACTGTAGAGAATGAATCACATGTATACATTTCATATCCTTAAAACAACAACAACATTTAGCGAGATCTTTAGAGGAGCTGAGCAGCTGCAATTCACTCTGTCTAATCCCACTGACTTCAAACAGAATTACACAGGATGTAAATCAGGACAGAATTTAGCCCATCATCCTCAGAAATATTTACCTTTGTGGCAGGTTCTTCTGAAGAATGATGGAAAACAACATGGCAGTTCCACTGCAGGGAGGTAATTTTTCCACTAACTGCATATTCAAAGGTACTAATCTTTTTGTGAGAGCAGTTCAAATAGATTGACCTGTGGTTTTTTGAAGATGCTTTCCATGGTGTTCTTTCCTATAGTATATTGAATGGTTTGCATTTCTTCTTGGAAATAAGGACCCTTGAACATATAGTGTACTACTGTATGTCCTGACCTGAAAGTGTTTTTCCCCCAATGATTTCGGGTATTTTTGATGTCAAAATTTACAACAGTCTAGACAAGCCATGGTAATTTTGTTCATAATGTTTAAATATTTAAAGTAAAGCTCAAATCGCAAGTCAATGTTTAGGCTTCTATTTGTAGTAATTTTTTTTCCAACTAGTGATATCAGCTAGAGAGGAACAGAGACCTTGAAACTCTTTTGAGCATGCTTAAACATTTCAGTGACACTCCAGGGCATCATTTTGATGCCCTATTAGTATTCAAGTTACCATCTGGGGCCAGATTTTGTCATTAGATAGCAAAAAACCAAAATGATACCTTAAGCTTTCTTGACTTTATTAATGTTCCAACACAATCTTGTTAAGCTGATATCCAATCCAGACAACTGTACATTGGTATGCTCTGATCTATGACAGACAGACAGATGCTTCCCAAATGACAGCTCCTTCATGTACTAACAACTAAAAGTGAACTAAGAAGGAAATGGTCATTAAAACATCAAAGAAATGTGCCTGGGATGATAGAAAGAAAGTGCTTGAAGCAAAGTTTTTTTATTTTTGTATTTATTTTGTTAGGGTCTATAACTGAAGTAGGGTTTCTTTGACCTCGGAAATTGAACTCCCAGCTAGTGAAGACCAGGCATTGAATATTGCAGTCTAAAATATACCACAGAAAAACATCATTAACTTTTAGTTAAGACTGCTAAATTGCATTTCTATCAGTACAACAATAAAAATCCAGGAAAATACCAGTTAAGACAACATTCATATCCCCATAGAAGGAGCTGATGCCTCCATAGCCCAGCTGCAAGCTCCATGTCTCTGACAACTTAACCTTTGGTATCCCACAGCTGCCCTCAATGGCCATTCCCACCATGTGCTGGCCCAAGGAACCATGACAGGTAGCAAGGAATACTTCAAAGTTGTCAGAGATGTGGAGCTTGAAGCTCAGTTCCAAGGGCAGCTGCTTCTTCTGATGAACCTCATGAGGTTTCCTTGAGAGGACCCCCATTTTGACAGACAGGGTGAAGTCCATCTGACTGGGAGTGAGTTTCTGAGATTTAACAAGTGAGAGAACTGGAGAGGGATGGCAAAATGCATTGATGGAGAGGCCTGGATGAAGCCTGAATGAGTTTTGGATAAATTCAAGTTCACAAAAGGGCTAAGGAGCAGCACAGGGGAGTACAGCTGGCAGAAGAGCTCTCCTTTGACTCTTCTGCCCACTTGTCCTAACCCCTGGGATTTAGCCATGCCTTCCAAGCCCATTGCACGCCCAACCCTCACAACATTTCTGTACTTCCCTTCCTGCACCAACTTCCCACCACTTGTTAGGCCTCTACTGCTCATTTGTATTCTGATGAACTTCACTCCACCCAAGCAGATCCCATGTTGGGCACACATTCATTAGAGAACAACTGTCTCTCTAGTGGACTTGCAAGCTCTGCATCTCCAATAACTTTGGATTTAATTTTTCCTTCTCTCTTGCCCTGGGAGGGGATGAAATATTCACCTCCAAATTTGCAGACACAGAGAGCCATTGAGGGCCTGGCAAAGAAGAGTTGAAGACCAAGTTGACAGAGAAGTAGAGTCAGCTGCCTCCACTAAGGAAGCAGCCAATTCTTGTAGCATTTTAGAAAACCAGAAGCAGCTGACAAATCTGAGCAGTTCTGTCATCTTCTCCTGATGGAACCAAGTTAGTTATTCTCCTAATTCACCATGTTTTTTAATTTAAGTTCAAAAAGCAAAAAAAAGTGTTCTATCCTTGAGATGATATAAATGTTTGTGTAATATTTTAGAAGGGAAACAAGAAATGACCTCTGTTTTACCACAGAATAAGAGATTATAGATGAAAAAGACTTGGAGTTATCTAATTCATCAGGACAAGGGGAAACATGGTGAACACATATAAAATGAACTGGATAGGAAAGTAGGTCGGGAAATTTTCAAACGTGGAACTCATTGCCACAGGATGTCTTTGAGGCCAAAAACTTAGCAACGTTCAAAAAGGGATACAGAATATCCAAAGTTACAACAGTTCATGTTAACACATTCTAGAAGAGATATTAAGCCTCATGCTTCAAAATTTATGACAAATCTCTAACTGCTAGGGATTAGGAGAGTTTTTGCACCTTCCTCTGAAGGATCTATTGACATAGTCAAAGACAAGATACTGGATATGATGGACCATAGGTCTGATCCAAGATGACAATTCTTATGTTAGTGCAGGATTGTTTTGTATGGTACATGTGCCAGTATTTTGCCCAGGCTAGTTTGTAAAAGGAGCTTCCACCACTTGCTTGAGAAGCAATCATTTTTCACTTTCCTTCTATAGTGTTACACACATACCCTAGAACTGCACAATGTAACGAACCTCACTGTTCACTCTGATATTCACAATTCCCTTTCCCTATTTCATCAGTCCATCTTCTTTGGCTCCCCCCCAACACCACCAATCTCTTCAGCCCATTCATCATCTTCTCACATCCTTGTCTTTGTGCCTTCTATGCACAGGGAGCAGCCTGGAAAGACTTCTCTAACTTACTATACCCAAAACACAAATTTGAAACCTAAAAGGATCTAATCTCAGTCTTAACACAGTCAAAATTCCCATTAAATTCAATACAAGTTTTATTTTACATACTGACAGCAAAAACAAGCCCTAAATATGCAACATTCATATTACGCTACCAAAACATGTGATTTCATGGCTAGAACTTCAGAGAGAAGAAATGGATGATACCGATTTAATCTCTTATTGCTTCACTGCAAAATACAAAGACTGGCTTTACAACCACTGTTGTGCATAAGATTCTTTGAGAGGGTTGGAAGCATGAAAAAGTTGATCGGAGAATCAAATTGTCAGATCACTTGTACAAAATATATC